>NC_086099.1:208520024-209825381 GCF_963921235.1 Mobula hypostoma
TCCTATCATCCATGTGCCATCCAAATAATAGTTGTATGATTCATAGGATGATAAATTGGGGGAATTTGTTTGCAATAGAAAAGCAGCTTGAAAGTTTGGGGAACCTTAATTAAAAGTACTTTTTTTCTTGCAGAGGATGGCGAATCTCTGGAATTACCTACCCCACAGGCTTGTAGGGGCCAAATCACTGGAGGCAAATAAAGAGAAGGCAGGTGAACATTTGAAAGATTAATGAATTAAGTAATACATGGAACTGTAGAGGAGATGAGGTCTAGGGCAGGTCAGGAACGATCATATTAAATAACAGGCAGGGTTGAGGAAACAAGTGGCCTACTCCTGCTTCTAATTTCATATGTATTTTTATTTTTGTCCTGGGTATGACTCTAAACTGCAACCGGTGATGAGGATCTGATTGGGGACTTTCAGAGCTTTAGGGAAAGTGGAGTTACCCCTTAGTCATTCATTGCTCCCAGGGCAGCTCTGACCCGGAACGGTAGCACCTGCAAGGGTTCCTGCACAGGATATGAGCAAAGGCCAACAGCAGATCCGGCAGGTTCAGTAACTGAACTTATGACGGAGAAGGCAGATGAGCTAGGACCTCAAATGTCAACGGCTATAGTACAGGTGGATGAACATTTGGGAAGAGAAATGGCGATTTCTTTAGTTCGCCCAATGGAAGGCAATAGCAAACCACCATTGCTAGATACTAGGTTTCCTAGAATCTATTTGCTAAGAAAACCATGGTCAAACTCACAAAATGTATTCACACAACAACAGCGTCAAGAGGATCTTCAGGACAATTCTGAAGATGCTTCACACGGTAGGGTTGGTTCTGGTCAGCAGGGGATCCCCGACCATCATCAAGCTACTGCTCATAATATTCAAGTAACACAAAAGAAAATTATTGCCACTTGGAAAGTAAGAACCCTATATCAAGCAGGAAGATTGGACAATGTGATAAATGAAATGGGAAGACTAAAGATTAACATCAGGGGAATTAGCAAAGTTCGTTAGATAGGTGCTGGAACATGTCAGAATAGGAATAAAACACTAATTTATTCTTGTGCAACATCCCATACTAATGGAGTAGGAACTCTTATGGATGAAAACATGGCAAAACGTGTTTTAGGACATTGGGCAATATCGGAAAGAGTGCTCCTTGTTAGATTCAGAGGACAACTGTTTGATTAAGCAATTATACAGGTATATGCACCAACAACAGATGGAACAAATGAGGATATAGATAAATTGTATGAAGAGCTTGAACAAGCAAAGTATGGATGCAAATCTCAAGATATTGTTGTTGTCATGGGAGATCTAAATGCTAAGGTAGGACAAGGTGCTGATGGAAATACCATAGGAAAATTTGGACTAGGGGAAAGAAATGAAAGAGGTGAGAAGTGGGTAGAATGGTGCAAGATGAATACTCAGGTCATTATGAATACCTACTTTAAAAACCATCCAAGACGCTTGTGGACCTGGAAAAGTCCAGGTGATAACACTAGAAATCAAATTGACTTTATTACTAAAAACCAAAGATTTAGAAACTCAGTGACTCAATGCAAAACATATCCAGGTGCAGACTGTAATAGTGACCATAACCCAGTAGTATGTCATGTAAAAGTAAAACTTAAAGAACTAAAGAAGCAAAAACCTGAACAATCTCTTGACTACTTGCAATTAGTTAAAGAAGAAAACTTAAGACAAATATTTATAATTGAAGTAAGGAATAGATTTCAAAGTCTAGAAATAGAATCTGTTGAAGATGATAGCAATCATGTAGAAATGAAATTTAACTCTCTAAAGGATGCCTTGGTAGAATCAGCAAAGTCAGTGATTCCTAAAAAAGAAAAAAGTACAAAGAATAAATGGATGACAGAAGAAATCAAAAATCTAATGGAAGAAAGGAGACGGAAGAAAGCAAATCCTATAGAATATAAGTCCTTAGATAAAGAAAGTTAAAAGCTTATGTCAAAAAGCCAAAGAAGAATGGTTAAACCAGGAATGTGAGCCAATAGAAAGAATCCCTATTACTAATCCAAAAAGTTTACATCAACAAATCAAGAATATCACTGGTAAAAAGTTCCTCTGTTCTTCAGGTGGATGTTTGAAAGCAAAGGACGGTACCGTTATCATGGAAAAAGATGAGATTATGAACAGATGGACTGAGTATATTCAGGAATTGTTTGAAGATGATCGAGGCAAAAAACCAGAAATTAAGAAAAACGTTGAAGGTCCAAGTATTTTAAAATCTGAAGTTCGTAATGCAATAAATAAGATGAAGAAAGGAAAGGCAGCAGGTCCTGGTGAATTAGTAATAGCACAAATTAGCGCCCTTGAAGACTATGAAATTGAAAAACGTACTGATTTAATCAATGACATTTATGAGACTGGAATAATACCAGAAAAGATGAAAAAAATCAGTATTTTTTCTTCCTCTTCAGTACTCTTCCTAAGAAACCTGGAGCAATAGAATGTGAATTACATAGGACCATAAGTTTAATGAGTCGTATCACCAAGATACTTCCAAGAATTTTGATGACAAAAGCTGAAAGTAAGATACAAGCGTAAATAGGTAAAGAGCAATGTGGTTTGGTGAAAGACAAAGGTACAAGAAACACAATATTGATGTTAAGGATACTATCAGAACGAGCTATTCAAGTGCAAAAAGATCTGTTGGTTTGTTTTATCGACTACACAAAAGCATTTGATAAAGTGAAGCACAATAAGTTCTTTGAAATATTACAGAAAACTCTAGATCTAGATTTGAAAGACCTCCGCCTAATCAGAAATCTGTACTGGGAACAAACTGCCGCTGTAAGAATGGATGGAGAAGTGAGTCAGTTTACAAAAATCAAGAGAGGCATTAGACAAGGGAGTGTTTTCTCCCCTGATTTATTTAATGTGTACAGTGAAACAATATTACAAAAAAATAAGAGTCATCTTGGGAATCAAAGTTGGCGGAGAAAACGTCAATAATTTCAGATATGCAGATGACACTGTGTTAATTGCAAGTACGGAGGAAGAACTACAAAACTTAATTGATATAATTGTTGAATAAAGTGCAAAAATGGGTCTATCTATCAATTGCAAAAAGACAGAATGTATGGTGATATCCAAAAAGAAGGAGAATCCTATCTGCAGGCTGAGAATAAACGGGGAAGACATAAAACAAGTACAGAACTTTTGCTACTTAGGAAGCTGGGTGACATCAGATGGTAGGTGTGACATGGACATCAAAAGAAGAATAGGGTTGGCAAAAGATACCTTTACGAGAATTACGAGTATACTGACCAATACTGAACTAGCCATGACAACCTGCCTCAGAGCACTGAAATGTTACGTTTATCCAGTTATATTATATGGCTCAGAATGTTGGACATGAAGAAATGAATTGTAGCAGCAGTCCTGTGGTTTTTGAGAAGGATGCAAAGATTATCATGGATGAAACGAATATCTAACGAGGATGTCATGAACAGAGCAAACACAAAAAGAGAAATAATGTATGAGATTATGAAAAGGCAATGTAACTTCATTGGACATGTGATTAGGAAAGAGGAGTTAGAATGCACAGTAATTAAGGAAAGATTGAAGGGAAGAAAGCAAGAGGAAGACAAAGACTAATGATGATGGAGACAGCAGCCAGAGAACTGGAAATGAATACCAATGAATTGATCCACTTGACCCGAAACAGAAGTGTGTGGGCCATGGCAGTCAAAGCTCAAACTGGGTATGGCACCTGATGATGATGATGATGATGATTTTTATTTTGGAAATGATAAAAGTGATTGATCATCTTACCAGAAATTACTTTTAAAAAAATCTTCAGATGATGTCTGCAACAAAACCAGCATTTATTGCCCATCCCTAAACACCATGGAGAAGATGGTAAGCCATCATATTAACAGGAACTAAATGAAGCTTCAGCTCTCAGGAAAACAATTCGACCCAATTCGTGTGTCCCTTTAAACCTCTGTTAAACAGAAATTTGGTTGTTTGGTAAATGTAAGAAATATAAATCAATGTAGAATTTCTATTGTATTATAAAATTCATGGAATCTCAGACACTGACGACAAAGAAGAAGGCTAATTGGCCTATCACCTCCATCTCAGCAAAATTCTCCTTTAGGTTAATCCCACTTTCCCCCCTTATTCTATCACAATGATACTTTTAGCTCTTCAGGTAGTAAAAATGTTCCTGTAAATGTCTGCAAGAAAATTAATCTCAATATGGTAACACATAGTATAGATATTTTGATAATATATTTACTTTGACTAAATTTATTTCCACTTTGAATGACTCTTGTGTTTATAGGAGCCAAACTTGCAACATCTACATGGTAAGGCCAGAGAAGTTGTCCATTTTCCTCTGCATCAACAAACACTCAAACAAATAATTGAAGATCTTAAACTTGTGTGGGAAGTGGGACCAATTTTGAGGTTTGTGGGAGCACTCCAATACATGCAATAAAGGTTTCATTTTAATCCTTTATCATCAGTAATATTATAAATAAAAACTATGTGTCATAGCTGTATTTTGTTATGGTCGGGGAAAAGAAATGCCAACCTCACCATTTTTTAAAGAGGAAAATCTGCTATTCCATTATTTACAAACTGTTTTATCTCTTGTTTTTACAGCAATTCTTCAAACAAATCCTCAGAATATTGCTGGTAGAGCCACAATGTTAATGGCTCTAGAGGTAAACACAACTTCAAAAAGCCTATACATCAGGAATGTGGAAGGCAGTTGTCTGTGGATTAATCTGCCACAGCTGTAGCTCCTGATTCCTATCTCCAAAGTTGTAGATATTCAAAGAAAAATATCTATTTAAATATGTTAAAGTGGAATATGAAATGATTTACATTCTTGTTGAACAAGGATGAGTGTGTGCCTTTGAGAGTGTGCTGAGTTTTGTCCTGGATGAACTAGGAGATTTGGACTTCTTTGAGAGCTAGATCTGTCGTGTTCAAAACTGGTGATCCAGAATCCTTCAAGAAATCTAGTTATGACTAGTGGTAGGCTATCATGTGGCAAAAAGGTAGCTCTCTGTGCAATTAGAGATACAATTAGGTGCACAACAATTGTGACAGGGCTTGCATGCCATTACTTCCTATAAGGAGAAACCTAACAGTATAAATGATGGTGATGCATCATTTACCAATGACGGCAGTGCCTTTTATGCACTCTTTAAGTAGACCTATGCAGATCCCCATGGCATCTGGTGACCCTGTGATCTCTATCTTGGAGGCCGATGTCAGGATGTCCTTCAGGAAGGTGAACCCTCACAAAGCATCAGGCCCCAACTGTGTATCTGGCTTTGTAATGGTAACCTATGCCAACCAACTAGCCGGAGCGTTCAAGCTCTCATTATAGTGGTCTGTGGTTCCCACCTGCTTCAAAGGGGCATCAATCATATCGGGCCCAGGAAGAGTAGGGTGAGCTGCCCCAATGGCCATAATGAAATGCTTCGAAAGGTTGGTGATGCCCAGAATTAGTTCTTACCTGAGCAATGGCCTGGGCCTGCTGCAGTTCACTAACTACTGTAACAGGTCTACAGCAGATGCAATTGCACTAGCTCTCCTCTCTACTTTGGAGTACCTAGACAACAGCAGAACCTGCTGCAGGCGACTGTTTATCGACTACAGGTCATCACTCAATACTATTATCCTCTCAGTATTAACTGCCAAACTTCTAAACCTGGGCCTCTGGACCTCCCTCTGTAATGAGATCCTTATTGAGAGACCACAGTCAGTGCAGATCAGAAATAACTTCTCCTCCTTGCTGACAATCAGCACCCCCACATCAAAGGTGTGTGCTTAGCCCAGTGCTCTACTCCCTCTCCACTCATGGCTGCGTGGCTAAGCTCAGCTCGAGCACCATTGATAAATTTGCAGATGATACAACCTGTTGGTAAAATATCGGCTGGAGATGAGGATCACTAAATTGGTTAAATGGTGTTGCAATAACAACCAGACACTTAACATCAGCAAAACCAAAGAATGAATTGAGGACCTTGGAAGGGGAAGAATGGAGAACACGCACCACTTCTCATTGATGGGTCAGTTGTGGAAAGGGTGAACAGCTTCAGATTTCCTGGTTGTCAGCATCTCAGAGGATCTATCTTGGGGCCAATACATCGATGCAATCATGAAAATGCATGCTTGTGCTTCTATTTCATTCGGAGTTTGAGGAGATTTGGTATGTCACTGAAGACTCCTGCAAATTTCTACAGATGTACAGTGGAGAGCATCCAAACTGGTTGCATCACTGTCTGGTATGGAGGGTCCAATGCACAGGATTGCGGGAGGCTGCAGAGTGTTGTATACTCAGCAGGCAACCCTGCCTTCCATTCAGGACAGCTTGAAGAGGCAGTGCCTCAGGAAAGCAGCATCCATCACTAAGACCCCCTTACCACCTGGGACATGCCTTCTTCTCATTTCTACCAGCAGGGAGAGGGGCAGGAGCCCGAAGACCCACATTCAACCATTCAGAAACAGCTTCTCTCCCCACTACCATCAGATTTCTGAACAGTCCATGACCACCACCTCATCATTTCTTATTTTCTGTACTATTTATATTGTAATTTTTCAGTAATTTATCTCTTTGCACTATACCGCTGCCACATGCAACAAAGTTCATGTCATACATAAGAAAATGGTAATAAACCTGATTTTGATTCTGATTCTGAGCTGCTGCTCTCTTGCAGAGATTTTCAG
Organism: Mobula hypostoma; assembly: GCF_963921235.1. Taxonomy (NCBI): domain Eukaryota; kingdom Metazoa; phylum Chordata; class Chondrichthyes; order Myliobatiformes; family Myliobatidae; genus Mobula; species Mobula hypostoma. The sequence goes on from NC_086099.1 coordinate 208,526,742, forward strand.
AGAACCACTCCGCAGAACAATTTCATTTTAAACACAATTGACCAGACCAGTCTTTTGTGTAACAATTACCCACAATTGATTGGAGCTGACACTCTTAATCCTTCTTGGTTGTTCAATGGTATGATGTCAGTTTAAAATCTTGTGCCGCAGAGCACATTTCATATCATCCTTGTTGTAAGAGTTATGCCAGATTATGTTAAAATAACAAAGGCGCAATGGGTCTTATTTGAAAGTTAGAAGGATTATATGGTCTTCATGAAACAAGGAATTTGGTTTTCAGGAGGGGCTGATCTATTTTTTGTTTGTATTCCTGCACCTCCTTTGATATTTCAGTATCTGTCACTAAGTATTACACTTCCAGTACTTTCTTGTATCAACCATGATGAAATGTGCGCAAATTCACAAATAATTTATGCCACTAACTGGATTTTGCTTGCAAAGTAAGCTTGTTCAGTATGTGTACCTAGAGATTAATTTCTCCTTAATAAAGCCAAGGTGCGTGCATTTTCTATTTCCAGATGTCAATTCCATTGAAATCAATGTAATTGAATTTCAGTGATCTCCTTCTAAATAGTATATTTATGCTGTTGACAATAGACAACATAATCATACACACTGAAGAGAGATCTTAATTCATAGACTGAGAGTTGGGAATAGATTGTTTGGGCACTCATTGCGCTCTCCTGCTTTTTTTAAAGACCACTATCATCCCGACACCCAAGAAAAACAAACTAAAATGTATTAACAAAAACTGCCCAATGGCTTTGACATCTACCATTATGAAGTGCTTTGAGAGGCTGGTCATGGCATGTATCAACTTCAGCTTTCCCGACAAAGTTCAAAGTAGATTTATGATCAAGTTACATAAAAGTCACCATATACAACCCTGAGATTCATTTTCAATGTGCATACTCAATAAATCCATAATCGACTGCACCAGCTTGGGCATTCACCTAGTGTGCAAAGGACACCAACTGTTCAAATACAAAAAAGAAAGAGATAATAATGATAAATAAATAAGCAATATTGCAAACGTGAGATGAAGAGTCCTTGAAAATGAATCCATAGGTTGTGGCAACATTTCAATGATGGGGCAAGTGAAATTGAGTGAACCTCAACCCACTGCAATTTGCTTACTGCTGAAATAGGCGGACACTATCTCCCTGGCCCTGCACTCACCCCTGGAGCATCTGGACAGCAAAGACACCTACATCAGACTATTGTTTGTTAACTACAGTTCTGCCTTCAGTAATATCATTCCAAGCAAGCTCCTCACCAAAACCTGGACCCTGGGAGTTACTGCTTCCCTCTGCAACTAGATCCTTGACTTTCTGGCCAACAGACTGCAATCAGTAGGATAGGCAATAATACCTCTGCCACAATTATTCTAAACACTGGTGCTCCACAAAGTTGTGGTCCTCAACCACCCCCGCTCTCCCCCCGTTCTGCTCCGTGTAGATGATATCACAGTAGTAGGCTATATCTCAAATAATGAGCAGTCAGAGTACAGGAAGGAGACTGAGAGATTAGTGAGATAGTATCATGTCGACAAACTTTCCTCAATGTCAAAACAAAAGAGCTGGTCTTTAACTTCAGAAGGTGGGGGGGGGGGTGGTTGTGGGGTGGGGAGGGAACAGTACATATCCTCTGTGCTCTTGTCTAAATCAACAATGCTGAGGTTGAGAGGGTTGAGAACTTTAGGACTCTAGGTGTGAACATCACCAGTAGCTTGTCCTAGAACAACCACATTGTTGTTATAGGCAAGAAAGTTCATCAATGCCTCAGCTTCCTCAGGAAGCTATAGAAATTTGGCATGTCCCACCTGAACCTTACTAATTTACTAATTTTTATCAATGAGCCATAGAAAGCATTCAGTCTAGATGTAGGCTATAAGATCATAAGACATAGAAGCAGAATTAGGCCATTTGGCTCATTGAGTCTGCTCTGCCATTCCATCATGTCTGAACCACAAATGCCTGCTTTCTCCTGTAACCTTTGATGCCCCTACTAATCAAGAATCTATCAAATTCTGCTTTAAATATACCAATTGACTTGGCCAACGCAGCTGTATATGGCAATGAATTCCACAGATTCACCACCCTCTGGCTAAAGATATTCCTCCTCATTGCTGTTCTAAAGGGATATCTTTCTATTCTTATGCGGCGCTTTCTAGACCTAGACACTCTTACTAATGGAAGAGCGTCTAGGTCTCCCCACGTCCTCTCCATGTCCACTCTATCTGGTATCTGGGATACTTATCCGTTGCCTTTTCAAAATTTACTATTGACTCTTTCTCCCAATGCTATTGCATAAAGAACATTGTGAGGTACACAGTTCTTCAGATATGCTTTCCCACCTCCCATTTCTGCCCAGGCTGCTTATTATTTCTTAGCTTTCCTGGTTTCTGACTGATGCAACCTAACTGCACCCCCCAACCACAAGAGCAGATGGACTAAGCAAATTCCAGCACATTGGAGTCGTTTAGGAATCATTCCAAACCTGCTTGAAAGATTTAAATGATCCAAATTGGCTTCTCATTTGCAAGAGCAATGGTTCAAAGAGGAAGAGGGAAAAACTTGGCTATGGCTGGATTTAGCTGACTGAAGGATTTTTGAAGCCAACTCCCAGGTTTCAGCCTTCCTGTTCTCTGCTGGACCAGGACATCTGTGCATCCTCAGCCAAGCATGCCAGTCTGAATGAACTGCAGGTCACACACCAGCACAGCTGATCTCGTGCTCCACTACTGGGCTAATCTTCAAAGTTCAATGTTCAAGTTTAACTGTCATTCAACCGTACATGAATACAGCCAAACAGTACAGCATTATTCCAGGGCCAAGGTGAAAAATACAGTTCTAATAGTCATATACAGCACAAGGCACAAATAAGATAGCAAGCGTATATGAGACATCAGTAAAGTACAGTCACACAAAATATATATAATCCAAGACCCTGAGTCCCATGAATGTTGCCGATGTCTGCAGCTGATCACAATACAGCTTGTTTTCTGCCGAGTTAACACTGGGGTGCAGCACTGACTCCAGCCCGGACACCACACCACACCAGCTCTGGTTTAGCGCAGCAACTCCAACACCTCTCTCCTGGGAGGCTGTAAACAGGCGATACCGCGACTTGAGGCCTAATCTTTGCTGTGACAGATGCCACGCAGCTTCCCCACCATCCACTGATCAATCAGCGAATCAGGCTTGCAGCATTCCACATTAGCAATGGCCACAGGGTGTTGTGATCACAAGAAAAATGATTAAGACAATCACTCGCCGTTAAACTGCACAACATCGCCTTTACTACTCCAACGCCTCTCTAACATAGGCAGCAGCATGATCTGCACCAACTCCTTCAGTTGGCCAATGAACAACTCGCTGATGGGATAGACGTGCTGTACTTTAAGCTCATATTGTCCAGCAGAGTCTTGCAATCATAAAATACAGGTTTAAAACAGACAGCAACACACCTATGGTTGGCACTGTTGAAGCCTCTGTGATCGAACACACCGCCATCTTACTGGAAGAAGTGTGCCAGGTAGGAGCCCGACACATATCCTTTCTGGTACTCAACTTCACACTGGGGAGGGTGGAACTAGAATTGGTTTATTATAGTCACATGTACCAAGATGCAGTAAAAAACTTGTCTTGCATACAATAACAATGCAGAATAAAGTGTACAGAGTAAGGTAGGCAGCAAGACGGTCGACAGTACCTGTGTAGTGCAGGTAGAAAGTAAGCAAGAGCATAACAATGTAGATTGTGAAGTCAAGAGTTCACCTTATAACAGTGGGGTAAAATCTATCCTTAAGAGTGATGATATGTACTCCCGGGCATTTTTACCTTCTGGCCAATGTGAGAGGAGGGAAGAGAGGATTCCTGGACTGTGTAGGGTCTTCGATTATGCAGGCTGCTTTACTGAGACAGTGAGAAGCTTAGACAGAGAAGTATAGGCAGCACTAACAACATCCTTAGTCATTTGAAAGTGTTATGGCTTTATGGATGAGGGTCAGCGTTTTGACTTATATTATTTTATTCATGGTTGGTTTAAAAAATACTGTATGTCATTTAAAAAAATATCATAAGATGTCGGAGCAGAGTTAGGCTATTCAGCCCATCGGATCTGCTCTGCCATGCAGTCATGGCTGATCCCAAATTCCATTCAACCCTATACACCTGCCTTCTTGCCATATCCTTTGATGCCCTGACCAGTCAGGAATCGATCAACTTCCGCCTTAAACATACCCACAGACTTGGACTCCACTGCAGTCTGGCAGAGCGTTCCACAGATTCACTACCCTCTGGCTAAAAAAACTCTGCCTTACCTCTGTTCTAAAAGGTCGCTCCTCAGTTTTGAGCCCGTACCCTCAAGTTCTGGATACCCACGCCATAGGAAACATCCTCTCCACATCCACCCTATCTAGTCCGGCCGAAGGGTTTAGGCCTGAGATGCCGACTGTGCATTTTTGCATAGATGCTGCCTGGTTTGCTGATTTCCTCCAGCACTTTGTGTGTGTGTAGTCTCTTCAACATTCAGTAGGTTTTAATGAGATCTACATGCATTCTTCTAAATTCCAGTGAGTACAGGTCCAAAGCTGCAAAACATTACTCATATGTTAACCCTTTCGTTCCTGGAATCATCCTCGTGACCCTCTTCTGGACACTCTCCAATGACATATGGGGACAAAATTGTTGATAGGACTCCAATTGCAGCCTGATTGGTGTCTCATAAAGACGCAGCGTGATCTCCTTGCTTTTATATTCTGTTCCCCTTGAAATAAACGCCAACATTGCATTTGCCTTCTTTATCACAGACTCAACCTGTAAATTAAACATCTGGGAGTCTTGCATGAGGACCCCTAAGTCCCTCTGTACCTCTGATGTTTGAACCTTCTCCCCATTTAAATAATGGTCCGCACTATTGTTCCTTTTACCAAAATGTATTATCTTGCATTTCCAAACACTGTATTCCATCGGCCACTTTTTTGCTCATTCTTCTAATTTGTCTAAGTCCTGCTGCAATTGCATTGCTTTCTCAGAACTACCTACCCCTCCACCTACCTTTGTATCATCTGCAAATTTTGCCACAAAGCCATCAATTCCATTATCCAAATCATTGAAAAACAATGTGAAAAGTAGCAGTTCCGATATTGACCCCTGAGGAACACCACTAGTCACTGGCAGACAACCAGAAAAGGTCCCTTTTATTCCCACTAACTGCTTCCTGCCTGTCAGCCATTCTGCTACCTATGCCAGTTTCTTTCCCTTAACACCATTAAGATTTTATCTTGTTAAGCAGCCTTATGTGTGGCACCTTATCAAATGCCTTCTGAAAATCCAAGTAAATGACAACCACTGCCTCTCCTTTGTCCACCCTTCTTGTACTTCAATGAAGAACTCTAACAGATTTGTCAGGCAAGAATTCCCTTGACAGAAACCATGCTGACTTTAACTAGTTTCTAAGTACCCCGAAACTTTATCCTTAATAATAGACTCCAACATTTTCCCAACCACTGAGGTTAGGCTAACTGACCTATAATTTCCTTTATTTTGCCTTCCATCCTTCTCAAATAGTGGAGCAACATTTGCATTTTCCCATCCTCCAGGACCATGCCAGAGAATCAAGTGATTCTTAAAAGATCATGACTAATGCATCCGTGATCTCTTCAGCAGCCTCTCTCAGGACTCTGGGATGTAGTCCATCTGACCCAGGTGAGTTATCCACATTAAAACCTTTGAGGTTCCCTAGCACTTTTTCCTTTGTTGTAGCAAAGGCACTCACTCCTGTTCCCTGACACTCATGGACCTCTGGCACACTGCTAGTGTCTTCCACAGTGAAGACAGATGAAAAGTACCCATTAAGTTCATCTGCCATCTTTGTCCCCCATTACTACCTCACCAGCATCATTTTCCAGCGGTTCAATATAAACTCTCACCTCCCTTTTATTCTTTATATAACTGAAAAATCTTAGTATCCTGCTTTATATTATTAGCTAGCTTTCCCTCATATTTCATTTTTCCCTTCTTATAGCCTTTTTAGTTGCCTTTTGTTGGATTTTAAAAGCTTCCCAATCAGCCAACTTCCCATTCACTTTTGCTACCTTATACGGCCTTTCCTTGGCTTTTATGCAGTCCTCAATTTCCCTTGCCAGCCACGGTTGCCTACCCCTGCCATTTGAGAACTTCTTTCTCTGTGGGACATATCTATCCTGCACCTTGTGAGCTATTCCCAAACCTCTGCTCTGCCGTCAACTCCACCAGTAACCTCTGCCAAAAATAGCTGTAATTATTTTTATCTTGAATCATAAAAGGTATCATGATGTTCTGGGACCTGGGTCACAGTACTATGTCATCTGAAACCGGGATATCTCTCAGAACTGTGCTGCTTGACAGGAAACAGCTTGACTGAATGGAGAAAGGAGGTACAGGGACAAGGCCACATAGACTGTGAGGTTTAACAGCACAATCTAGCTGATTAGACCTGGCCTATTAGTGAAATGAGTGAAGTAGGAAAAAAAAAACTAATTTTTGTGAGGCAATTGCTTGCACTGCTGCATAACAAAGCAAAGAGTTATAAATTGGTAAAAAAGCAGTCCCAGAACTGGTCACATGGTGTAATTTGGTAGTGCGGGCTTGTTGGCCAGAAGGGACCGTTACTTTACTGTATCTCTAAATACATCACTGGTATTTCCCACACCTCCATTCACCTCACCACCACTACATTACCACCTCCTGTCAGAGTCACCTTATGTATAGACAGTCCTTTGCTGAGAGTCACTTTATGGACATACAATCACTCTATGTATATAAGCTACATTATGAATTTATATTTATTGTGTTTTTTAAATTATTGTGTTCATTATCTTATTGGTTTTTCTTGTGCAGTATTGAACCTGGAAAAACAATTATTTCATTCTCCTTTACACTTGCGTACTGGAAATAGCATTAAACCATCTTGAGGTTTATCATTGCCGATTATCCTAGTATTAGCATTGAGGCAATGATAATATCTTTAAAAACACAAGAGATGCTGCAGATGCTGGAAATCTTGAGCAACACCCACAGAACGCTGAAGGAACTCTGTAGGTCCACAAAACCATCAGACATGGGAGCAGAATTAGGCCATTTGGTCCATTGAGTCTGCTCTGCCATTCCAGTATGGTGGATTTCTTATCCCTCTCAACCCTATTCTCCTGCTGTCTCCCTGTCATTTTCACTAATCAGGAGTATATCAAATTCCACTTTAAATATACCTAATGTCATGGAGAAAAATAAACTGTCAATAATTTGGGCTGAGATGTTAATCAGGTCTGATAAAATCTATATGTATTTATTATCTTAAGGTCAGCGGAAGTTGAAGGCAGGGTTGGTAGTGAGGGCGGCTGATCCTCCTTCATTTGGCTTACTAAACTGCCAAACCGATGTTCAAGTTTTACACTAGGTAACAGTCAATTACAGGGAGACTGAAAAAAATATTTTAGAGCCATTAATAACACGGGTCTATGGAATCAAGCATCATTACCTTGTTTCCTACATGACTGGAACACCTACATAAACAACTACGCCATCACCTCTGTCACAGAATCACCCTTTATCCCAACATCCATTTGACCACAGCGCACATCATAGCTAGTTCCATTTGTCTGCATTTTCCCATATCCATCTAAATTTTTCCCATTCATGTTCTTATCCAAATGTCTTTTAAATGTTGTTTTTCTTCCTTCCTCAACCATTTCCTTTGGCAGTTCATTCCGTTTATACACCAGCTTCGCATGAGAACATTGCCCCTCAATTCACTTTAAATATTTCCTCCATCACCTTAAACCTGTGCCCTGTAGCTTTTAATTTGCTTTCCCTGGGAAAAAAGACTATTCATCCTGTATATGCCCTTTATGATTTTATAGAAACTCGATAAGGTCACCCCTCATCCTCCTACACTAAAAGGAATAAGACCATAAGACTATAAGACATGGGTGCATAATTGGGCAACTTGGCCTATTGAGTCTACTCCGCCATTCTGTCATGGCTGATCCCTTTCTCCCCTCCTTAGTTCCACTTCCTGTAACCTTTGATGCTGTGGTCAATCAAAAACCTATTAATCTCTGCCTTAAATACACCCAATGATCTGGTCTCCACAGCTGCCTGTAACAACAAATTCCACAAACTCACCACCCTTTGGCTAAAGAAATTTCTCCATATCTCTGTTTTAAATGGACACCCATCTATCCTGAGGCTGTGCCCTCTTGTCATAGACTCCTCCCACCATGGGAACCTCAATTCCACATCTACTCTGTCTAGGCCTTTCAACATTCAAACTGCTTCAACAAGATTCCCCCATCATCTGTCTAAATTCCAGTGAGTACAGGCCCAGAGCCATCAAATGATCTGCATATGATAATCCTTTCATTTTTGGAATCATCCTTGTGAACCTCCTCTAAATCTTCTCCAACTTCTTTTTGTAGATAAGGAGCACAAACCTGTTCACAATACTCAAGGTAAGGCCTCACCAGTGCCTTATAAAGCCTCAGCATCATATCCCTGCACTTATATTCTGGATCTCTTGAAATGAATGCTAACATTACTTTTGCTGTCCTCACCTCTGAATCAACCTGCAAGTTAACCTTCAGGGTGTTCTGCACAAGGATTCCCAAGCCCCTTTGCATGTCAGATTTTTGGATTTTCTCCCCATTCAGAAAATAGTCTGCACATTTATTTCTTGTCCCAAAGTGCATGACCATGCATTTTCCTATATCGTATTTCATTTGCAACATCTTGCCCATTTCCCTAATCTGTATAAGTCCTTCTGCAGTTACCTGTTTCCTCAACACTACTTGTCCTTCCACCAATCTTCATATCATCTGAAAACTTGGCAACAAAGCCATTTATTCCATCTTCTAAACCATTGATATACAACATAAAAAGAAGTGGTCCCATCACCAACCCCTGTGGAACACCACTAGTCACTGGCAGCCAACCAGAAAAGGATCCTTTTATTCCCACTCGCTGCCTCCTACCAATCAGCCAATGCCCTGACCATGTTAGTTGTTGTTGTTGTTGTTGTTCATCCTTCATAGTCGAAGATGACCATGGCTTCAAAGTCAAATGGGAGATTGGTGGCTGTGGGTCCGGAGGTGACTGATGAGGCCAATCCGGGCCCTGAAGGCTCGCCCACATGTGGGACACAAGTGGGTGGGTGCTGTCGTGGCAGTGGATGCTGCTCTGGTCTTGCGCACAGCACGCTTTCGTTGCGCCTCGATGATGCGCCTGACTTCAGCTGCACGGGCTCCTGTGGTGACCTTGCTGCGCCAAGCTGGATGGTCGAGGGCAAGCGTCTCCCACGTGTTGATGTCGACACCCAGGCCTTTGAGGGACGCTTTCAGGCAGTCTTTGTAACGTTTCTTCTGCCCTCCGACTGAGCGCTTGCCCTGACACAGTTCTCCGTACAGCAGCTGCTTTGGCAATCGGCTGTCTGGCATTCTGACCACATGTCCAGCCCACCTGGCTTGGGCTTTCAGCAGGAGGGTGTAGATGCTGCACAGCCCAGCTCGTTCCAGGATTTCCGTGTCGGGGACTTTGTCCTGCCACCTGAAGTGGAGGAGTCTGCGGAGACAGCTCAGGTGAAAATGGTTGAGCTGTTTGGCGTGTCTGCTGTAGACAGTCCAGGTCTCGCTGGCGTAAAGGAGGGTGGTAAGGACCACTGCACAGTAGACCTTCAGCTTGGTGGTAAGGCTGAGTCCTCTCCGCTCCCAGACGTTCTCACGGAGTCTCCCAAAGGCGGCGCTGGCTTTGGCAATCCTGTTGTTGACCTCAGCGTACTCTCTGCACGAGAGAGTATGCTGCCCAGGTAGGTGAAGTTGTCGGCTGCCTGGAGGTTCTGGCAGCCATGTTTGTAACTTTCCTGTAATACCATGGGCTCTTAACTTGGTAAGCAGCCTCATGTGTGGCACCTTGTCAAAGGCCTTCTGAAAGTCCAAATATAGAACATCCACTGCATCCCCTTTATCTAGCCTTCTTGTAATCTTCTCAATGAATTCCAAAAGGTTTGAAAGGCAAGATTTTCCTTTAAGGAAACCATACTGACTTTGTCCTGTGTCACCAAGTACTCCAGAACCTTATCCATAACAATTAATTCCAACATCTTCCCAACCACTGAAGTCAGGCTAACTGTTCTACAATTTCCTTTCTGCTGCCTCTCTCCTTTCTTAAAGAGTGGAGTGACATTTGCAATTTTACAGTCCTCCAAAACCATGACAGAGTCCAAAGATTCTTGAAAGATCATTACTAATACCTCCACAATCTCTACCGATACCTCCTTCAGAAACCTAAAGTGCAGTTCATCTGGTCCAGGTGACTTATGTACCTTTAGGTCTTCAACGTTTTGACCACCTTCTTCCTAGTAATACTAACTGCTCTCACTTCTTTTCCCTCACACCCTTCAACATCTGGTGCACTGCTAGTGTTTTCGACAGTGAAGACTGATGTAAAATACTCATTTAGTTCATCTGCTACCTACTTGTCCCCCATTATTATTTCTCTAGCCTCATTTTCGAGTGGTCTTATAGCCATCTTCATCTCTCTTTTTTTATATACTTAAATACCCTTTTCTATCCATCTTGATATTGTTTGCTAGCTTGCTTTCATATTTCATCTTTTCCCTCTTAATGATTCTTTTAGTAGGCTTTTAAAAGCTCCACAATCGTCTATCTTCTTGCCAATTTTTGCTTGGTTGTATGCCATCTCTTTTGTTTTTATATTAACGTTGACTTCCCTTGTTAGCCATGGAATCAGAATCAGGTTTATTATCACCGGGATGTGTGGTGAAATTTGTTGTACAATTTTGCTATTTAAGTATTTCTTTGTTTTTGGAATACATCTATCCTACATCTTCCTCATTTTCCCCAGAAACTCAAGTCATTGCTGCTCTGCCATCATCCTTGCCAGCATCTCCTTCCAATTTACTTTGACCAACTCCTCTCTCATACCACTGTAATGTCCTTTACTCCACTGAAATACTGCTGTGTCAGACTTTATTTTCTCTACATCAAATTTCAAATTGAACTCAATCATATAGTGATCACTAGCTCCTAAGGGTTCCTTTATCTTAAGCTCCCTAATCACCACCGGTTCATTATGTAGCACTCAATCCAGTATGGCCGATCCCTGAGTAGGCTTAACAACAAAGTGCTCTAAAAACCCATCTTGTAGGCATTCAAAACATTCAGTCTCTTGAGTTCCATTACCATCTTGAATTTCCCAATCTACTTGCATGTTAAAATCTCCCATGACTATCGTAGCATTGCTCTTTTGATACACTTTTTCCTATTTTCAGTTGTAAAAGAGGAGAAGATGGCGACGCGATGGCCACTTCGGTGATGATATCTGTTATCTGTCAAGTAGGGGACCGTGCACAATTCTGATTTGATGGAGACAGATGTGAGAGTACGGAGGAACATCTGGAAAACTTCTGAAATGCCCGCTTCGCTGCCGCTACTACTGTGTGATAACCGGAATCTCCCGAGCAGAAGGCCCCGAAATCTTCGGCTTTGCTTGTTTCAGCAGCCGGGGCGAGGTTGAAGGCACTTGGCAGGCTGTATCAGAGAGGCTGGTTGGAAGCTCGAAGATTTCGGATGGATGGACTCAGTGTCGGCTGTGGTAGGCTGCTTCCGAGGCATCAGCAAGTTGATGGTGCCTGGAGGTTTATGGCAGGGAGTTTCTCCTTTTTGCTGCCTGCTATCGGGGACTCGGGGACTTTTGAGACTTTGTTGGTTTGTTCTTCATCAAATTATGGTATTGCTTTGCACTGCTGTAACTATTTGTTATAATTATGTGGTTCTGTCAGTGTTAGTCTTTGGTTTGTCCTGTTTTCTGTGATATCACTCTGGAGAAACATTGTATCATTTCTTAATGCAGGTATGCATTTCTAAATGACAATAAAAGAGGACTGAGTGTTCTCATAATCTAATCTAATCTGTAGTCTCCATCCAAGCTATTGTTTGGAGGCCTGTATATAACAGCCATCAGAGTCTTTTTACCCTTCCAGTTTCTTAATTCAACCCACAAGATTTCAACATCTTCCGATCCTGTTACATCTTTCTAACAATTCAATGCCATTCTTTACCAGCAGACCCACACCACCCCCTCTGCCTACCTTCCTATCCCTCCAATATAATGTGTAACCTTGGACATTCAGCTCCCAACTGCAACCGTCCTTCAGCCACGATTCAGTGATGGCCACAGCATCATAACTGACATTTTGTAATTGTGCAACAAGATCATCCACCTTATTTCTTATACTCTCTGCATTGAGATATAACACTTTGAGTACCATATTTGCTGCGCTTTTTGATTCTGCATCCCTAAGGCACTGATACTCACCATGCAGGCTGCAATTTTGTCCTATCATCAGACTGCTCTTCTTGACAATCTGACTGAACTCTGTCTTTACTTTTATACCATCTGTCCTATCCTGAGATCCTTCACTCCAGTTCCCACCTCCTGCCAAATTAGTTTAAACCCTCCCCAACAGCTCTAACAAACGTGCCTGTGAGAATGTTGGTCCACCTCGGGTTCAGCTGCTACCCGTCCCTTTTGTACACATCATACCTCACCCAGAAGGGATCCCCACGATCCAAGAATCTGAAGCCCTGCCCCCTGCACCAGCTTCTCAGCCGCACATTTATTTGCCAAATCATCCCGTTTCTATCCTCACTAGCAGGTGGCAAGGTAGCAATCCAAAAATTACTACCCTGGAGGTCCTGCTCCTCAGCTTTCTGCCAAACTCTCTAAATTCTCTCTTCCGGACCTCTTTGCTTTTTCTTCCTATGTCATTGGTACCAACATGTACCAAGGCATCTGGCTGCTCTCCCTCTCCCTCCAAAATGCAGTCCAAAACATCCCTGACCCTGGCACCTGGGAGGCAGCATACCATCCACGGGTCCCATTCACATCCACAGAGTGTCCTGTCTGTTCCTCTGACTATTGAGTCCCCTATCACTACCGCTCCCCTCTTCTCCCTCTTTCCCTTCTGCAGCAGAGAGCTGTGCTCATAAAGTCCTAGCCTCCCTACGGACCCATGCCCATTAAGTCCTGCCCTTCACAACCTCTCCCTACAAACTAGGTCCTTGGCTACTGACAACATCCTCATAACTCTTGTGTTCTCTTTCACAAATTTCACAACATACATCAGCGATAGTAAACCTGATTCTCAGGTCTTTCCAACAACCGTGTGATCAAAACTGTACATTTAGGATATTATGAGCAGTTCTGGGCTCCATATCTGGGAATGGATGTGCTGGCATTGGACATGATCCAGAGGAGAATTAAGATAAAAGTCCCAGGAGTGAAAGGGTTAACATTTGAGAACCATTTGATGGTTCTGGGCCTGTATTCAATGGAGTTTAGAAAAATAAGGAGGGATCTCATTGAAGCATACTGATAATTGAGAGACTTTTTTAGAGTGGATATGGAGAGGATATTTCCAATAGTGTGAGAGTCTAGGGCCAGAGGGCACAGACTCAGAATTGAATGATGTCCCGTCAGAACAGAGATGAAGAAGAATTTCTTTAGCCAGAGGGTGGTGAATCTGTGCAATTTGTTGCCATCATGATTTAATGTGTAATGGTTTCCTGAATTTTGCTGGAACTGCCACACAAGGCCCCGGGAGTTCCACTCTAAGGCCTAGAACATAGAATATTATAGCACAGTACAGGCCCTTCAGCCTGCAGGGTTAGGCTGACCTTTTCAAAGGTTCATTTAATTCATTTATGAAATTCTTCTTCTCCGGGTAGCCATGAAACCAAGAAAGAAAAGAAAAGCAGCACAATTATCAAACCCGTATCTCCCCTGCCTATACAAAAAAAGACCAAAATGGAACAGGCACCTACTTTTAGATCAATCTAACTCTGCTCTCCTACGTAGCCCTACCCTCTACATAAGGCCATAATCGAACAGTGGAGCAGACTTCATGGGTTGAGTGGCCTAATTCTGCTCCTATATCTTTTGATTCGGGGAGCCTGCAGCCAACGAGCACTGAGATGAACTTAATATAACCTGGACTCTTTCGATTTTTGTGTTTTATATTCTGTGTTTTTGCATGACTTGTGTGTGTGTGTGTGTTTGTGTGTGTGTGTGTGTGTGTGTGTGTGTGTGTGTGTGTGTGTATGTGTGGTGGGGGGGAGGAGTTGTGTTGCTGTTTTTCTCTGCACAGGTTCCATGGTTGTCTTTGGTTTGTGGCTGTCTGTGAGGAAGACGAATCTCAGGTTTGTATTCTGCTTACATATTTTGATAATAAATGTAATTTGAATCTTTGAAAACTCCAAGTGCGGTCTCACCCACATCTTGTACAACTGCAGCATTGTACCATTTCCAACTCTTGAATGATGCCATAGCGTTGACTCATTTCTCCTTGGCCTTCACAAGAAGCTGCTTGAATGCTCAAGTTAACCCCGCAATGCTTGTCTGCATGGTTACTTCTCCAATAGCTTGACACCACAGGAAGTAGCTTATCTAGGGGAAACCCCATCTGCTCGTCCAACCGTATCTCACGGTTTGCGTAGTTGCTGAGTAATGCCACCTGGTACAAACTCACACCTCAAATATCAGACAGCACACAATGCACGATTTACAGGTTACACTTTATAAATCTTCCTGGAACTACGTAATTAATAGAGATAAAATATAAAAGGGAAAGTAAAAGGCGCCAAACTGATCAGAGTTCAACCACTTCGTGCATAACCATTGGAGCTCAATTAATGGGAGTCTCGTTCCACCAGGCGAATCTCCTCCGACCCCCTTGACTCGCCACTAGGGACCAACCATAGTGGTCGACCAGAGCGTGTCCAGCACATCCTTCTTCTTCGGGTCTCCTCCCGAAAAACCCGCCAAGCCACACGTTTCCCAGCCACATGAGACAGAGTATCACCCACAGAAAGAATAACATGGACACTCATTGGTTCGTTCTCTCTCTTATCAATAATATAACCCAAACAAGCAGAGAGAGAGAGAACCCCTTACATTGCAGTTATTATTACAGCAAAGCCATTTTATTAGCCGTCGCAGTAACGTAAAAGAAGAAACCCCTTACACGTGTAATACAAATGCATTTAAGGGGAGTCTGGACATGCATATGTGGAACAAGGCCACAGAGGTTTATGGTGATGTTTAGATTAGGAAATACATGAAGAGCATCAAGTGAAGCATAAGAAGTGATGTGGGTTGGTTAGAGCACATAGTCTGTTTCCTACAAAATTATTATGAGTTTGACATGAAGTTTCCCCTGATTAAGGTGTCTAGAACCAGGGGTCACATTCTCAAAAATGGGTGTGCGATTCAGAGGACATGGATGGTGGAATCTGGAGCAGGCCGCAAGATGGTGGAGGAGTTCAGCGGGTCCCAGATGACACCTGTAGAGGGAAATTGTCTGTCCATATTCTGGGTTGGGGCTCTTCAACATTTAAAGACTGGTGACAATTCAGCACTGAGGTGAAGAAAATTTGTTTATCCTGAATCATTAGGATTCTCTTTCCAGGAAGGTCCTGGAGTGTATTCAAGATTGAAATACTTTTGGACATTAAAGGAAGCATGTCATTATGGTTTATACAGAAGGAGGAACTGAGGTCAAATATCAGATTTGATCCTGTTGAATGATGGGGCAGGATGGTTCATTTGCCTTTATTTATTATGTTTTTAGGTTCTGTATACAAGACCATAAGACCATAAAACTTCAGAATCAGGCCATTCAGCCCATCAAGTCTGTTCTGTCATTCCATCAGGGCTAATTTATTATTCCTCTCAACCCCATTACCATAGAACCATAGAAACTACAGCACAGAAACAGGCCTTTTGGCCCTTCTTGGCTGTGCTGAACCATTTTCTGCCTTCTTATACTCCTCAAGCACCTTATTTACTCCCTGCTTTTCTATACATGTCATACAACTCCCTCTTCTTCTTTATCAGAGTTGCAATATCCCTTGAGAACCAAGGTTCCTTATTCCTTATTCCTATTCACTTTGCCTTTAATCCTGACAGGAACATACAAAATCTGCACTCTCAAAATTTCTCCTTTGAAGGCTTCCCACCTACTGATCACATCCTTGCCAGAGAACAACCTGTCCCAATCCACGCTTTTTAGATCCTTTCTCATTTCTTCCATTCTTCTGCGTTCTCCCCGTAGCCTTTCATGCCCTTACTAATCAAGAATTTAGCAATGACTTGGCCTCAACAGGCATCTGTGGAAACAAACCCTACAGATTCACCACCCTTTGGCTAAAGAAATTGCTCTTCATCTCTGTTTTAAAGGGATGTCCCTCTATTCCGAGGCTGTGCCCCCTGGCCTTAGACTCTCCCACTGTAAGAAATTGTGCAGCAATCAGTATCCATGGTGGGAAAGGGACCGTTGACATTTCTGGTGGAAAATCTGCATCAGCATTTCAACTTGGAAGACTAACTATTACTCTCCTCCCCCACAGATGCTGCTCAGCCCACTGAGTTCATCCAGCTGAGTGTTCTCCACATTCCAGCATGTGCAGCCACTCAGAGTCAACACGTCGAGGGAACCTGACGTCCTTCTGTTATCGCTGCCTCTCTCGTTTACTGATCATGAGTCCCATTAGTAGTACAGTATGTTTCACCGAGGGTGTTTGATGGCTAATGGTCATCAACTCAAGGCAGCCTGTACAGGTGAATACTTCAGCACTGGAGTTGACATAAAACCATGGAAACTTGATGATTTGACCCAGTTGGCCCTTGGCAACCAAGATTCCCATCTCTGGTAGTCCCATTTGCTGGCATTTGGCTCATGTTCCCCCTAAATCTTTCCTATGTATCTGCCAGGTACCCCTTAAATGTTTTAATGAACTTGTTTTATCGACTTTCTCTAGCAGCTCATTCTAATCACTGACTGCTGTCTGAGTGAAAAAAAAATTGCTGCTCAAGTGGCTATTAAAACTCTCTCCCCCCTCACCTTTAAACCTATACCCTTTAGTTCTTGATTCCTGAACCCGGGGAGAAAGGATTATGCACATTGACCCTTTTTATGGCCCTCATGACTTCGTATATCCACCCCTGTATAAGTGTGTATTGGTGTGCTTTGTCTTGAAAGTTCCTCTGGATGTTTTATGCGTAACTACATTGTCACTGCAGGAGAGTGCGGGTTCCTGCATAGGTGGAGCAGGGGTGGGAGTAGAGTGCGTTAAATGATTGACAGAGATTTAAGGGGAGTAAAAGAAGTTAGCTGTGAGATTGGTAGATGCTGCAGGCATGAGGAAAGATTAATTGCTAAGAGAGAGAGGATTCTTAACTGACAACCTGGGTGAGATCATTGCATATTTTCCTGCATTAGCTTGAAGTGCTGTGATATAAACTCTTAGTGCTGAAAGCAACTTCGCCCACTGGTCGCTGAGGTGTTACTGGGGAATTTCTGGTCCCTAAGGGAAGCAGGATCTAAAGTACAGATCCTGAACAGGAAATATGGGAACACAATCGAAGACGGCTTCAAATGGCGGTGCCTCAAAAAGGCAGCATCCATCATTAAGGACCCCCACCACTGAAAAGATGCCCTCTTCTCCTTCTTATTTTAGTTTGAAGATCCTTCAACAAACTGTGAAAGTTAATTAAAAATTTGTGTGTAGGAGTGGGAGGGGTGGATGGGCCAAAGGGAATAACTGTGGTAGGATGAGGCTGGGGTTGCCATAGTGATGTGCTCTTTATGAAGAAGTCTGGATGATAAATTGATTGGAGAGAGGATGATAAACTGATTCTTCAGATACATAAAGTATAAAAGAGAGGTGAGAGTGGATAACGGACCGTTGGAAAATTAAGTAATAATGGGGACAATGAAATGGCGGACGAGCTGGACAAGTATTTTGCATCAGTCTTCACTGTGGAAGACGCTAGCAGTATGGTGGAAGTTCCAGGTGTCAGGGGCCATGAAGTGTTTGAAGTTACCATAACTAGAGAAGAGGTCTGAAGGTAGATGGTGTACACCCCAGAGTTCTGAAAGAGGTGGCTGAAGAGATTGTGGAAGCATTAGTAATGATCTTTCAAGAATCACTAGATTCTGGAATGGTTCCAGAAGACTGGGAAATTTTGAGTGCCACTCCACTGTTCAAGAAGAGAGAAAGGCAGAAGTAAGGAAACTATAGGCTAGTTAGTGTAACCTCAGTGGCTGGGAAGATGTTGGAGTCGATTGATAAGGATGAGGTTCAGGGTACTTGGAGGCACATGATAAAATAGGCCATAGTCAGCATGGTTTCCTCAATGGAAAATTCTGCTTGACAAATCTGTTGGAATTCTTTGAAGAAATAGCAAGCAGGATAGACAAAGGAGAATCAGTTAATGTTGCAAACTTGGATTTTCAGAAGGGCTTTGATAAGGTACTACACATGAGGCTGCTTAACGAGCTATGAGCCCATGGTATTACAGGAAAGATTCTAGCATGGATAAGGCAGTGGCTGATTGGCAGGAGGCAAAGTGTGGGAATAAAGGAAGCCTTTCCTGGCTGGTTGCCAGTGACTAGTAATGTTCCATAGGAGTCTGTGTTGGGACCGATTATTTTTATGTTATAGATCAATGATTTGGATAATGGAATTGATGGCTTTGTTAAGAAGATTGCAGACGATATGAAGGTAGGTGGAGGGGCAGGTAGCTTTGAGGAAATGGAGAGGTTACAGAAGGACTTAGACAGTTTAAGAGAATGCGCAAAGAAATACAGTGTCGGGCTGTGCATGGTCATGCACTTTGGTAGAAGAAATGAAAGGGTTGACTATTTTCTAAATGGAAAGAAAATACAAAAAAACTGAGGTACAAAGGGACTTGGAAGTCCTTGTGCATGATTTCCTAAAAGTAAATTTGCAGGTTGAGTCTGTGGTGAGGAAGGCAAATGCATTGTTGGCATTCATTTCAAGAGGACTAGAATATAAAAGTAAGGATGTTATGTTGAAACTTTATAAAAGACTGGTGAAGCCTCACTTGGAATATTGTGAGCAGTTTTGGTCCCTTTTTCTGAGAAAGAATGTGATGAAATTGGAGAAGGTTCAAAGGAAATTCATAAAAATGATTTCAAGATTTAATGGCTTGTCATATGAAGAGCGTTTGATGGATCTGGGCCTATATTCACCGGAATACAGAAGAATGAAGAGTGACCTCATTGAAATCTATCAAATGGTGAAACTCATTGATAGAGTTGATGTGGAGAGAATGTTTCCTGGAGTGGGAGAGTCTAAGACCAGAGGACACAACCTCAGACAGAGGGGCGTCCTTTTTGAAAGGAGATGAGGAAGAATTTCTTTAGCCAAAGAGTGGTGAATCTGTGGAATTCTTTGCCACAGGCAGCTGCAGCTGTGGAGGCCAAGTCTTTATGGTATATTTAAGGCAGAGGTTGATAGATTCTTGACTGATTAGGGCATGAAGGGATATGGGGAGAAGGCAGGAGATTGGGATGAGAGGAAAATTGGATCAACCATGATGAAATAGAGGAATACAATTAATGGGCCAAATAGCCGAATTCTGCTCTTATAATTCAAGGGAAGGGATATGTGAATGCTGTGGAAAGTAGGACACAGCTGCTGTTGAACCTGAAACTGAAAAAGGGACTCTGGGGAATATGCAGCAGCCGAGGCATGGTGCAGAGACAAATAAAATGGATCATCTTTCCTTCCTCAAAGTTCAAAGTCCAATGTAAATTTATTATCAATGTTTGTATACTATATACAACCTTGAGATTCAGCCACAAACCAAAGAAACTGAATAGAACCCCTTAAAAAAAAGACCGTCAAACACCTACCGTATAGAAAAAAATAAATCGTGCAAACGGTAAGTTCACAAAAGTAAGTCCACAGCTGCAGAGCTAGTCATCACTGCAGCTGAACCAAAAGCCCACTAGCTGCAGGACGCAGCCTTAGTTTAATGCAGAGACCAGTAAACAACACAGAGCAGTAACCTGCCACCTGAAGCCAATATCTCCTTCATTGTCTCACAAGCCTGGCAGTCTTTTTTCGCCGATTGTTCAACTAATGTATCTTCCCTTAAGTTTTCAGACTGAGTGCACCATAAGACATGAGCATTGCATGCAAGGCCTGCATCTATTGCACATCCACGGTTGTCCCAGAGGCTGTGACAGAGAACATCAGCATTGAACTGCT
This sequence comes from Mobula hypostoma, assembly GCF_963921235.1. Classification (NCBI taxonomy): domain Eukaryota; kingdom Metazoa; phylum Chordata; class Chondrichthyes; order Myliobatiformes; family Myliobatidae; genus Mobula; species Mobula hypostoma. The sequence continues at coordinate 208,546,879 of NC_086099.1, forward strand.
GAAGGGTATTTCCACATGTTATGGGGTAAGGAGTTCAGCGATTTGCATTCAGTGAGGATGAAGGAATAGCGATAAATTGCCAAATGAGAGCAGGGAGTGAGGTGGAGGAGAATCCGTAGAACAATGTGATCACAACACTTGCTTCCATTGTCTGTCGAGGGCACAATTTTGGGGAGTGCTCAACAATTGAATTTGAAATGTCCAGAATTAATTCCCACTTTGTAGAGGTTAGAGATTCTGGCTATATTTATGAAGTACCCAAGGAAAATCAACAAATTTTAGACGTTGAAGGCATGGAAAGCTTTGATTTAGGTGAGAGGGAAGGACTTAGAAAGGACCTGATGGGCAACTTCTTCATACAAAAGATAGTGAACAAGAGTGCTGAGAAAAGTTACAATGATTTGAGTTATAGGGCTGAGAAAGTTAGGACTTTATTCTCTAGAATGTGGAAGACTAGGGGTGATTTGATAGAGGTATACAAAATTAAGAGTGGTATAGGTAGGGTAAATACAAGCAGGCTTTTGCCATTGAGTTTGGTTGAGACTACAACTAGTGGTCATGGTGAAAAGGGAGATGTTTAAAGGGAATATGAAGAGGCATCTTCACTCAGAGAGTGGTGAGAATGTGGAATGAGCTGCCAGTGGAAGTGATAGTCATAGTCATAGTCATACTTTATTGATCCTGAGGGAAATTGGGTTTCATTACAGTTGGACCAACCAAGAATAGAGTATAAATATAGCAATATAAAACCATAAAAAAATAATAATATGTAAATAATGCCAGGAAATGATTGATTTCAACATTTGAGAGAAATTTGGATAGGTGCATGGATGAGAGGAGGTATGGAGGGCTATGATCCAGGGTGCAAGTCAATGGGACTAGGCAGATTAATGGTTTGGCACAGACAAGATGGCCAAAGAGTCTGTTTCTGTGCTGTAGTATCGTATGACTCTGCAAGTGGAACAAATTGCCACAGCAAGTGATTGAAGAAGGTTAAATAGCAACATTTAAAAGGTATTTGGATAAGTACATGGGTAGGAAAGGTTTAGAGGGATATGGGCTAAACGCAGAAAATGGGACTAGCTTGATTGGCATTGATCAGAGGGACTTAAAGGCCTGTGTCTGTGCTGTAGGCTGGAAGTCTGAAATAATCAGAGAATACTGGAAACATTCTACCGGTTAGGTAGCATATGTGAAAAGATATATTCCTGTTGCCAATCTATCCATCCCTAATTTTCACTGTAACTGGATTCTTCTCATTTTTCCAGTTAGGATGAAGGTTCCAGAAACTCTTTTTCCTCCCTCCACAAATGGTGCCTCACCCTGCCAAAGGGTAGTACGGTACAGAAGCAGGCCTTTTGGTCTATCAAGTTTACATAGACCATTTAGCACCCATTTACCCTGATTTTTCACTTGATCTTTTATTCATCCCACATTCCCATCGACTGCATTTTCCCACTCATCTACACAGTGTAAATTGCCCCGATCTACAGTGTAAGTTTAATGTAGCTTACGCTAGTCAACTAATCTATTAGCTCACATGTCCTTATGTGAAAGGAAACTGGGACTAACACGTGTTGAATTCTCAGCCTAATACAAGCCAGGTTGCAGGTGGAAACCAAGTTTTAGATCACCAAATCAATCAGTAAGTTTTGACAGCAACACTTGGACTAGGACAGCTGATTGTGATACAGGTCTTAAATATCAGAGAGTAGTCCATAACAGTCTAGTCAAAATGTGAAATGTTCTCCATATTTACTTCCTTTTCCAGCTCTCTGATATGAGCCTCAGGAAATATCTGTCCCCTATCCTATCCTCATTCAAGTTTAGAAACATAGAAACATAGAAAATAGGTGCAAGAGTAGGCCATTCGGCCCTTTGAGCCTGCACCGCCATTTATTATGATCATGGCTGATCCTCCAACTCAGAACCCCGCCCCAGCCTTCCCTCCATACCCCCGACCCCCGTAGCCACAAGGGCCATATCTAACTCCCTCTTAAATATAGCCAATGAACTGGCCTCAACTGTTTCCTGTGGCAGAGAATTCCACAGATTCACCACTCTCTGTGTGAAGAAATTTTTCCTAATCTCGGTCCTAAAAGGCTTCCCCTCTATCCTCAAACTGTGGCCCCTCGTTCTGGACTTCACCAACATTGGGAACAATCTTCCTGCATCTAGCCTGTCCAATCCCTTTAGGATCTTATACGTTTCAATCAGATCCCCCCTCAATCTTCTAAATTCCAACAAGTACAAGCCCAGTTCATCCAGTCTTTCTTCATATGAAAGTCCTGCCATCCCAGGAATCAATCTGGTGAACCTTCTTTGTACTCCCTCTATGGCAAGGATGTCTTTCCTCAGATTAGGGGACCAAAACTGCACACAATACTCCAGGTGTGGTCTCACCAAGGCCTTGTACAACTGCAGTAGTACCTCCCTGCTCCTGTACTCGAATCCTCTCGCTATAAATGCCAGCATACCATTTGCCTTTTTCACCGCCTGCTGTACCTGCATGCCCACTTTCAATGACTGGTGTATAATGACACCCAGGTCTCGTTGCACCTCCCCTTTTCCTAATCGGCCACCATTCAGATAATAATCTGTTTTCCTATTTTTGCCACCAAAGTGGATAACTTCACATTTATCCACATTAAATTGCATCTGCCATGAATTTGCCCACTCACCCAACCTATCCAAGTCACCCTGCATCCTCTTAGCATCCTCCTCACAGCTAACACTGCCATGTCATGGGCATAGAAAAGACCATTTTATCGTGGCTGATCAGCCTTGTTCTCCTGCCTTCTCCTTGTAACCCTTCATTCCCTGTCTATTCAAGAACCTATCAACATCTGCCTTAAGTATCCCCAATGACTTGTCCTCATAGCTGATTGTGACAATGAATTCCACCGATATATGTAGTGTGTAGATGCCAAGAACGTTAGTACTTTGCAGCAGCAGCACAGTGTGCTACAAACATGACAAACATTATTTACATAAACTTAAATTAACATAACATGCACAACAAAGTAATGAAAAATAAACATAGCAACGTTAGTACAAGTTGAGGGATATATAGTCTGAGGTAGAATTGGGGATTTTCAGGACATTTCAAGAACTGATAGCAGTGGTGCAGGGGAAAGCTGATGTTGAACTTTCAGGTGTGGGTCTTCAGGCTCCTGTGTCTTCTGCCTGATAGCAGCAAAGAGTCAGTGCTCTATAAAGTGGTCTGGACAGTGGAGCAACTTAATGATGGATATCGTCTTTCTGAGATATTGTATTTTGTAGATATCCTTGTTGGTGGTCGATCTGTACCCATAATAGAACTGGCTGAGCCTCTTGCATACCTGTGTATTGGAGTTCCCATTTCAGACCATGAAGCAACCTGCTAAAATTCATTCCACTATAGATCTGTAGATGCTGGTCAGAATATTTAATATTATGTGTGAATCTCCTTAAAATTTAAAAAAAATAGAGACGCTGGTACCATCTTCCCCATCTCTCCTTTCTCACTTTCATTTTTATTCTCATGACTTTTAATCAATCTGGTGCTGACTGGGATCTTTTGTTATATTTTAAACCACATCATTGGAAGTGTTGGGAACTATTGCTCAGCTATAAATGTGAGCACTCCATACAATTGCAATGAGACTAAATATTGAGGATTTGTTCTGCATGTTACAGATAAACCAACATATGTTTGGACTGCTCTGTTAATCTTTTATTGCTGGTAGTTTGATGGATGCATTGAAAATTAATATTTATGCTCTTTAGTAATTTAGTGATTAAACTATTTTTTCCATTTTTGCTAAAAACCTTGGGCTAAGACCACTTGTCACTTCTGATATGACTTAATATTGAGCTCAGTAACAGTGTGATTACCCCAGCATAGCTTTTCTCATATAAGTTTAGACAATGTTGTAGTTGCTGTTGGAATCTTTGAAGAGATTTATGGAGAACAAGCCAGAGATCAAAATGAGACTGAGAAGGTCTTCCCAACCTTTGAGCATATTTACAAGGAGCACTGACGCAGGAAAGGAGCATTAATCATCAAGAACCAGCACCATACAGGCCATGCTGTCTTCTCGCTGCTGCCATCTGGAAGGAGGTACAGAAGCCCAACATCCCATAACACCAGGATCAGGATCAGTTATTACTCCTCTACCATCAGACTCCTCAGCCAGAGTGGATAACTTCACTCACCCCACCACTGAACTGATTCCACAACTTATGGACTCATTTTCAAGGACTTATGTTCTCAATACTTAATTTTTTATTTATTGATTATTTTTATTTTGTTTTTTTTTCATAGTTGTATTTACTTAATTTATTGTCTTCCACACTTTGGTTGTTTGTATGTCTTTGCAGTTCTTCATTGATTCTGTTGTGTTTCTTTGCATTTGCTGTGAATGTTTGCAAGAAAATGAATCTCAGAGTAGTATATGGTGACATATACTGTACGTACTTTGATAATAAACTTGCTTTGAAGTTTGAACAATGAAAGACAACGAACCGAACACTGGTTGACAAGTTGGTACGGTCGTTCATTGATTCTCTTATAGTTATTGTGGATATATTGAGTATGCTCACAAAAAAATGAATCTCAGGGTTGTATCTGGTGACACTGATAATAAAGTTACTTTGAACTTTGAACTCTGGATACATCAGAAAGAACCAGAAATAGAGGGAGAGTATAAAACAGAGAGAGAACTGAGAAAATGGAGGATAATATGTACAAAGAGAAAGAGGGCGCCATTTGCTACATCGTGTATGCGTGCCCTCTACTTGAAGGTGTAGGCAAGGTGAGGTTTGTTAGCTTTTATTTCCCCATAGATTAGACTAACACCTAAAGAGAAGCAGGAAATACTTGCTTTCCTACACAGATAATACTCAAACAGGAAAACAAAGTTAATTCCTTATTTCAAATACCTTGCTAACTAATGGAAAGACTCTGCCTTACTTTAAGATTAGGCAAATGGTCTGTGAGCCTTGTCAAAACAGAATTGATCCCGAATAATGCTGACTCTGCTGCAAGCATCAGTCACGATGATTGTCTAGTTTAACACTTTAAGTAGCAAATGGCATTCAGAGGTTTTACAAAAGCTCTATAGGGATTGTGCCCACGTTATTCTAAAGGTGTTCATTGTATTTATTCCATCTGAGCAATTAAAATCATGCCAGATGACTAGAGTCCTGATGAAGGGTCTCGGCCCGAAACATAGACTGTTCATTCTTCTTCATGGATGCTGCCCGACCTGTTGGACTCCCTCAGCATTTCATGAGTGGATTTCCAGCATCTGTGCAATCTCTTGTGTTTAAAAATTATCCCAATCTTTGTCATCAGAATCCAGTGACTTCAAAAGAATCAGTACTTGTGGCACCTATTTCCACACTGGTGTCAATATCCAGTATTGAAAACAATTGTTGTAAAGTCACTCTTCAGTTTAGACCCTCCCAAAAACTGATAAGATGCTGCTTATTTATACTCCCAGAAATTCTTATTTTTGCAGGTAGCCATTTGAATTTTTATTAACATTCAGAAAGTACTGAGTCCTACTCAACAGCTCAAAAATTCCTCTGTGAGTGCACGTATACTGGCAGCTTATGAGGTGAGGTAGAAGCATCAGACATGCGTTTTGGGTCTGAGGATTTTGGATCATGAAGGTCATCGATGGGGGAGGGAGAGGTCAAGATGGGCTAAAAGGCAGCAGTCAGTCAAAAGACAATGGCAATCAGGTTGAGGTCACAATAGAGTGATAGATAGAGCACTATAGCATAGAAACAGCCTCTTCAGCCCATCTACTCCATGCTAAATTGTTATAATACTCAAATCAGTAACAAAGAGTATTCCTTATTTCAAATACCCTGGTAACTAATGACAAGACCCTGCCTTACTTTAAGATTAGGCTAATGGTCTGTGAGCCCTGTCAAAACAGAATTGATCCTGAATAACGCTGACCCATTGACCTGCACCTGGACCAGAGCCCGCTCCATCCACGTACTTACCAAAAACTCTCTTACACTTTGCAATTAAAACTGCATCCATCGCTACCACTGGCTGCTCGTCCCACACCCACTCCGCACCCTGGGTAAAGAAGTTGCCTCTCAGGTTCCCCTTAAATATTTCACCTTTTGCACTTAACCTATAAGCTCAAGTGCTACTCTCACCCAGACTCAGTGGCAAAAGCATACTTGCATTTACCTTATCTCTACCTCTCATAATTTTGTATACCTCTATCAAATCTCCGCCCCCCCCCACTTATTCTCATGCTCCAGCGAATGAAGTCCAGTCCTATGCAACCTTGCCCTATAACTCAGCTCCTCAAGTCCTGGCAACAACTTTGTAAAATTTCTCTGTACTCTTTTAGTCTTATTGATATGTTTCTTGTATGTAGGTGACCAGAATTGCACAGAATACTCCAAATTTGGCCTCAGCAACATTTTATACAACTTCAACATAACATTTCAAATAATCTCGGGAGCCACTGATCCTAACACACAGGAAAAAGATAATGAGGTTTACTTCATTAGGAGCCTCCTGTACCTAATAAGGTGATGACTGAGTGCACGTTTGTGCTGTTCTGCCGCTACAGGGGTTGACATGTGTGTTCAGACATGTTCTTTTGCACACCGCTGTTGTAACGCATGGCGTTTTGAGTTACAATCATCCTCCTGTCAGCTTGAACCAGTCTGGCCATTCTCCTCTGAGCTCTCTCATTAACAAGGTGTTTTTGCCCACAGAACTGCCGCTCACTGGATGCTGTTTGTTCCTCGCACCACTCTCTGTAAGCTCCAGAGACTTCTGCGCATAAAAATCCAGGGAGGTCGTGAGACACTCAAATCACCTCGTGCGGCACCAACAATCATTCCATAATCAAGATCACTTAGATCACATTTCTTCCCAATACTTCTCCAAATCAACACTGGGATGCTGCTGCATGATTGGCTGCTTAGATATTTGCATTAATAAGGAGGTGTAAATTTGTACGTAATCAAGTGGCCACTGAGTATAGGTTGACAACAATGTATAACAGAAGAAGCAAGGTAATACGATGTGCATTTTGTCATAGTTATGATATGGATTTCATCACAGCAGACCAGAAGGTGTAGCACCTGGAGTGTGAAGTGATACAGTTAGCAGGCTGGACTGACAGAGCTACACAGCGATAAGAGCATGACCTCATATTCCACCTTGCCAGTCTCCAATTGCAGCATTAACATCAAACTCTCCAATTTTCAGTAACCACTCCCCTCTCTCCCTCCCATTTTTTCCCCCTTAGTTATTTCGTGATACAGTGTGGAGTAGGCCCTCCCGGACTTTCGAACCACACTGCCCCAGCAACCCCTGACAACATGAACCTAATCACAGGACAATTTTCAAAGACCAGTTCATCTACCTGGTACATAATTGGACTGTGGGAGGAAACCAGGGCATCTGGGGAAACCCCATGCATTCCACGGGGAGGACGTACAGAGACTCCTTACAGAACGGTGCTGGAATTGAACTCCGAACCCCAACACCCAAACTGTAATGGTGTCACGCAAGCCACTACGCTACTGTGGTGCTCTCTTATTGCTCCGGCCTCCATCCCTTTCCTCTTTCCCTTCCCCTGCCCTCTCTATATCCCCCTCACCCATACACACTCTTCCCTTTGGTTCCCCTCCCCACCTCCTTTCCATTATTCCACGGACCACCGTTTTCTCCTACCAGGTTCCATTCTCAGCTCTTTCCCATGCCCACATATCACTTCCCAGCTCCTTACATCATCTCCCTCACCTTCATTTCATAACACCCCCATCTGAATCCACGTGCCGGCTGTCAATCCAACCCACCAACCCACCTTTTTATACAGGCTATCTCCACTCTTACTTTCCAGTTCCTGACGAACAGTCTCAACTTGAAATAGCAACTGTCTATTTCCCTTCATGGATGTTGCCTGACCCGTTAAGTTCCTCCAGCAATTTGTACATTGGTAAGATCATGAAGGTTGCTTTAACATAGGCGAATGCCATCCTAGAGCTCAAGGAGTACCGCCACAAGAAAGCAGAGTCCATCTTCGAGGACCCCCGTTATTCAGGCCATGCTCTCTGCTCACTGCAGGAGGAACGGGAGCCTTACGTCCCACACCACTAGGTTTAGGAGCAGATATAACCCTTCAACCATTAGGCTCCACACCCAGCGTGGATATCTTCACTCATCTCAACGCCGAACTGACTCCACAACCTATAGACACGTTCAACCACTCCATATCTCATGTTCTCAGTGTTATTTATTTAGTTTTTTTATTATTTGCATTATTTGTCTTTTTCACATTGATTGTTCATCAGCCCTTGTTATGTATAGCTTTTCATAAATTTTATTGTATTTCTTTTTTCCCTGTAAATGCCTGCAAGAAAATGAGTAGCATACGGTGACATATACAGTACGTATTTGATATCCAGTTGATCACAACAAATCTGGAATGATTGGGACCTGTGCAGTGTCAGTATCACAAGTGGTTAGGTTAGGATTAAATAAATAAACACTTTTAATCCACTTGATGATCACCTCACCCTTGGATAATTAAAAAAAAGAAATGACAGATGAAAAGCTTGTGAAATTTGTAGTTCGTGTACACCTTGGAGTACAACACCAATATAAAGCAGTTTTGTCTGCATTGTAGTTCTTTTCATCAGAAACTAATTTAGTAAACTCTCCAACAAACTCAGCACTGCTTCCTTGTCTGATGATCATTTTTCACTACACACTGTTCGAAGTTTTATGCCATGTCGCTGCTTGAAACGCTAAAGCCACTCTTCATTGTAATTACACTCATAATCCAGTCCTAATTCTTCATGAAATAATAGCTTGTTTCTTCACCATCTCTCCCAACAGTTCTACACCTTCGCTGATGGAGAGTTTAAACTACTTTATGAGAATTTTATCTAGTTGTGAACTTCTTCCATCCTTTTTGTTAAGCACATCTTTTTTTGATTCACTGTCAGCAAAGAACTGGAGCAATTTTTCTTTTTGTTTCTTTACATCATAAACGGTGGAAAAGCCAGTGTTATACAAGTCGCATATGATTTTCACAGATAGACCACTGTCAAGTTTTTTCAGAATTTCCACCTTACCTCGAAAAGAAAGTACATGCTGTTTGCGCTTTACACCATGAGAAACACTTCCTTTACTCAATGAAGACATGACTGAGGCTAGATAAGCACAGGTTATAAAAATAAATGCAGAATAACACAAAGGAATAACTTCCTTCTTTTAAAGACTGTGCCAATAGCTGATACTGCTAATGGTACGACTGAAACAGCAACAATCGGTTGGCATGGCAATGTGGGAAATTAGAGATTAGGCAGGCAAAAGTTATGTATGAACCAGCAGTAGAATTGGATTACTGATATTCAGATTTGAGGTGGTTGACCTGTAATAAGTGTACTTTAAACGTTGAACTTGAAATATATCAGCTTTGTAGCTCCAGATGAACACCAGCAACATTCCTTCTATCTTCTTCTACAGCTGCACAGACCAACCATGGCTCTGAGCAGGAAATTTTTACCTGGCCTGAAAACTGTGCAGCACTTTAATAAAACATTATATAAAAGAAATTTCCAACTGCACAGCTACAAAGGCTAGGGTGTCACTCTGTTCAGATATGACTCAAGTACCGAGCAAGAGATACTGAAGCAAGCTGATAGTTCACAGATTTTAATGTGAACAGAGTTAGGGGGAAATGAATACAATAAATGTTAGGCCAAACAAGGCCGTTAAAATAAATAAAACTCTTAAAGGAAAACAAAGCCAACACCGCAGCTGAAAGGAATAACTAAATATAAAACGAATCCTGCTGGTCTTCAGAGTCAGTTGACTCGACTGTCCAATTTCTCAGTCAAGGCCGATGCAAGCAGACAACGAAACATTGCTGTGCTTTGCTCAAGTCTCGACAAGTGCTATGATGAAAGGAATGGAGTTAAAAGTACCGTCACAATGAAATAATAATTAGCTGATGCATGCATATTCCCGAGCGCAATTGCCGTATCTGTGCTGCGCTGCTGAATCTGTGGTTGTGACAATGTGCGCACGAGCATTTCAGTTACCGAGTGGTCATGCACCTGCGCAGCTTAGATAGAACGGTGAATATCAGATATTTTTGACGGCGGAGGGAAATCAAACTGGAAAAACAGTATACACAGACAGCGTGAGTAGCCAGAGGGAGAAAAGGCACAATTCTTCAGTATGTGTGCCAAACCCGAGTCCTAATCGAAAAGAGTTAGAGACTTGGTAATGATGAAGCATACCAGAACAATATCAGGCATGGTAGAAGGCTGTGGTGGTTCAACATGCATCAACATGTGAGGTCACCCCATATCACAAGAAATAGGTACTATCTCAGGGAGGCTTGAAAGATGAGGATGTGGAGATCCGCAAGTGTGGCGGTTAGCATGGTGCATTTACACCTCTGGAGTTTGGAGTTCAATTCCCACATCATCTGTAAGGAGTCTGTACGTCCTCCCTATGGAATGCATGGGTTTTCTCTAGGTCCTCTACTTTCTTCCCACAGTCCGAAGGTGTACTGGTTAGTAAGTTAATTGCTCATTGTAAACTGCCTCATGTTTAGACGACGGATAAACTGTGTGGCTCGAGGGGCCAGGAGGGCCTATTCCTACTTAGGGATAAGCACATATTTAGAGCTGTATCTCTAACTTAAAAAAAAATAAAGTAAATGCAGATGCCAGAAACCCAGAGTAATATGCACAAAATGCTCTCACCTTTTTCTAAGGATTTGATTTCATTTTTTTATCAACAGAGCCACCCACCTCCTCTGCCTACTTGCCTGTCCTTTCGATACAAGTGTATCCTTGGATGTTACGCTCCGAACTATGATCTTCTTTCAGTCACAACTTCATGATGCCCACAACTTCAAACCTGCCTCTCTCTAACTGCGCTTACAAGATCATTTACCTTTTTCCATATACTGCATGCATTTAGATATAACACTTTCTGTCCTGTATTCATCACCATTTTCAAAGTTTGCGCTCGTTACACTTCAACTCATCCCACTGACGCCAATTTTACCCTACCTTCCTCATAGCCTGCCTGTTCTTTGTCATAGTCTCACTACACACCAACTCCCCCATCCTCAGCCCCATCCCATCAGTGGGGTGAAGGTGGAAAACACAGAACCAATAGCATGTATGGCACATATAATTATGATAAAAAGATACATAATAAATCATGTGAAAAAAAAAAATAATATAGCCCAAGATATTGAGTATCGTAGCCTGCAGATTGATGGTATATGAATGGGTGGGTGCATGGATTAGAAGGATAAGTAAAATATTTGTTTCTTTCTAATTGTATTACATAATTAAAGAAGCAATGTACCTTTTTTCATGTGTAAATCTTGTTGTTTGCAATTTTTCTTGTCTTTAGATTGCATTTCTTTCGGGATTGTTATCATGTGGCTGGCTGCTATATATGTTGTCACAACGCTGTTTGGCCGAACATTATGAGGCCACCTTTGCAGCAATGTGTTCTGTTTGGTACCCTTATGGTAGGAAAAATTCCAAAAACTCCTTGTGGCTGGAAAAAGCGTGGAAAAGACTTACCAGGGTGTTCTCAAGGATTAAATAATAGAGAGAGGTTGAGCAGGTTAGACCCTTAGTTAATGGCATTTAGAAATATGAGGGGTGTTTTCATAGAGGTGTATAAAATCTTGAGACGTATAGGAAGGGTGAAAGCTCACAGTCTTTTTTTTAATCAGAGTTGGGGAATTAAGAGGACATAGGTTTAAGGTGAGATAGGAGAGATTTAATAGGAATGTGAGGGGTATTTTTTACCCATCAGGTGATCAGTATATGGAATGAGCTGACAGAGGAAGGGGTAAGAAGAGGAGTGTGGTAGTGATAGGGGATTCCATGGTTAGAGGACCAGACGGAAGATTTTTGTGGACAAGATAGAGACACCCAGATGGTATGTTGGCTCCCAGGTGTCAGGGTCAGAAATCTCACAGATTGGGTCCAAAGCGTTCTAAAGGGAAGGGCGAGCAGCACAGAGTCATGGTATGGACTTGTACCAGAAACATAGGTAGGAAAAGCGAGTAGGTCCTGAAGAGAGAATGTAGGCAGTTATGTAAAGAGCGGAAAGCAGGAACTCCAGGGTAATAATCTCTGGGTGGCTGTCTGTGCCACATGTGAAGGTGAGAACAGGATAATTTGGCAGCAGAATGCATGGCAGAGGAATTGGTGCAGAGACCAGGGTTTCAAGCGGACATTTTGCATGATACTGATATATGAGGTACGTGCGTGGTTGAGAAACCATGGAAGCATTGAGCAGAGAAGTAGATTTCCTCAGCGCCGTGCATTAAAGCTATATGAAAATAGAGCTTATCATCTGTCCATACCAGACTCATTGTTTCAGAACAGCAAGCCGGACTGCTATTTCTTTTATTACGACTTGAAGATTATTGGAAGATAAAAGCCAGAAGTCATTTCTGAAGCCTAGCCTATGACTAATGAAGTTAATTCACATTTCATAGTGAATGGTTGTCAGGTGGAGAGTGAAAAACAAACACATTCTGTTGGTGTAACTGTGACTCATGCATTAAGCCAACACATTATTTACAAAATATTGATCGCCTTTAAAGCTTATTCTGCCAAAAATAATCTTTGAAAGGGGGTGGTTTGATAATGATATCTCATTCTTAATGGCCATTGGAAGGAAAGTTATTGTAACACATTCTGCAGGACAAAACCATGTGTTTGCATGTGCCTCAGGCCCTTTATCAGGTGGGATTATTCCCACTGCTCTTCTGTTGAATTGAACCCATTGCACCAGACAAGCACGTTGTGCCAACTTGAGTCTAAAGTGAACATGTTTTCATTGCAGGAGAAAGTTAAGAGCAAGCAAACGTTCATTTACATTCAGTGGCCGCTTTATTAGGTACACCTGTACATCTGGCTGTTAATGCATATCAGCCAATGATGTGTAGGCAACTCAGTGCATAAAAGCATACGGACATAGTCAAGAAGTTCAGTTGTTGAGACCAGACATCAGAATGGAGAAGAAATATGACCTAGGTGACTTCGACTGTGGAATGATTGTTGGTGCCAGATGGGGTGATTTGAGTATCTCAGAAATTGCTTGATCTCTTGGGATTTTCATGCACAACAGTCTCTCGGGTTTGCATCCAGTGTGCGGCAGTTCTGTGGTCAAAAATGACTATTTAATGAGAGATGTCAGAGGAGAATGGAGAGACTGGTTCAAGCTGACAGGAAGATGGCTGTAACAACAGTAGCGTGCAGAAGAATACACAAAACTTTGAATATTGAAGTGGCTGGGCTACTGCAGCAAAAGAGCACTACACACACTCAGTGGCTACTTTATTAGGCACAGGAAGCAAAGTGGCCACTGGGTATATATAGACACAAGAGATTCTGCAGATGCTGAAAATACAGAGCCACACACAAACTGTGGAGGAGATTTGCAGTTCAGACAGATTCTATGAAGATGCTCAGACACCTTCTATTACATACCCCTTTAAAAGGACTTTTCTATGTCGTACCATCACCAACTTCATCCACTCTAGAGTTCTCTCAACCACTACCACCTACCTCATTTTGAAAAGAAAGTCCTGATGAAAGGTCTCAGTCTATAACAATGACAGTGCCTTTCTCTCCAGAGATGCTGCCTGACCTGCTGAGTTCATCCAGAACTTTGTATGTCGTTCAGAGAAAGCACCTGCTTTCTCTGCAGCCCATCAGTTACAGGTGTTGCGTCTGTTTTTTTCAGATGGAGAGCTTTGAACCAGAAGGCTCCATAACTAGGGTTGCTTTGCTGGTGTAGAACCAGTGGACTGAATGGCTTACTTCTGTATTATAACTTGCAGGTTCGCACAGCACAGAAGCTGCCCCTTCAACCCACAATATCTATGCTGAACGTCATATGGATGAGATGAGGAGAAAAACAAGAGGCTGGAAATCATGGGAATTCTTTGCCCCTGATAGCTGTGTGTGCTCATTCTGAGTCCCCTCTAGGGTGAGAATAGGAAATCAAGAGATATGAGGGCTGTGCCACAGGAAAGAGTCACAAAGCATGATAACAGACCCTTTGGCCCATCTAGTCTGTGCTGGCCATTCATCACCTATTTATACTGATGCCAATTTATTTTCCCTACGTTCCACCCAGTCCATCATGAGTAAAGGCCACGACTGGGCATATCTACATGAAACGTTTTCGCAGGGCAGTAACGTCCATCATCATGGACCCCCACCACCCAGAATATGCTCTCTTCTTACTACTGCGATCAGGAAGAAGGTACAGGAGCCTCACAACTCACAGCACCAAGTTTAGGAGCAGTTATTACCCCTTAATCATCAGGCTCTTGAACCAATTGAGATAACTTCATTCAACTTGCCCCATCATTGAAACGTTTCCACAACCAACGGGCTCACTTCGAAGAACTTCATCTCATGTTCATGATATTTGTTGCATATTTATTATTATTTCTTCTTTTTGTGATTGCGCAGTCTGTTGACTTCTGCACTCTAGTTGAATGCCCCAGTTAGACATACTTTCATTGATTCTTTTATGGCTATATAACCTTTCGATATTACCTTTGAGTATGCCCACAAGAAAATGAATCTCATTGGTGGAGTATGGTGACATGTATGTTCTTTGATAATAAAATTTTCTTTGAACTTTGAACCTCCTTCAAATTTTACCATTCATCTGCATGAGGGGTAAATCACAGTGGCTATCTAACCTACTGGCCTACACATCACTGGGATATGGGAGTAAACTGGAGGACCTGGAGGAAATTCAGCTGGTGACAGGGAGGATGTGCAAACTCCACAAAGTCGGTGGCTGAGGTCAAGACTGAACTTGATCATGCAATTGGAGAACCAACCCATGCTGTGCAGTGGTACAGTTTCAGTCACAACCTGATAGAATGATGGAGCAGTCTTGATGCGTTCTGCAGTCTGTTTCTGTCTCTAGTTCTGATGTTGTTTCATTCAGAGCGACTTTTGGGTGACTCCCCGTGCACTAGCAAAAATGCCCAGTTCATCTAGTGCTAGCTGAAATTGCAACACTGGGAGAACTTGTTCCCGACATTGTGATATCTCTAATGTCATGGTATCTTCCAGGCCACATCTAAGCAGGCAATCCAAGTGCTGGCTCAATGGCATTGAAGAAAAGTACCAGATACTGTAGATCTGACAGTAATCTTCTTTCCACTCTAATGCATTAGCCTGGACTGGGCTTGTAGTGGGGCTTAAAACCAGATTTGAGAACAGGAGCAACTGAGCAGAACTGTCACTGAACCATGAAGTAAGGAAGGTGGAACAAATTCATTAGTTGGTGCAGCCAACGCTGACGAAACCCCAAGGCTGGGCTTGGCCATCCATCAACTGCACATTCTAAATCAAAAGAGCAACTCTCATACAGTGACAAGGCAGGATACAGGAAGGAGATAGAGTGTCCAGTGATGAGGTGTCAAGACCACAAACTTTCCCTCAGTGTCAGCAAAATGAAGGAGTTGGTCATTGACTTCAGGAAGCAGGTTGGTGTGCAGAATCCTGCCAAAGTACATCAGTGAAGAATGGCAGAGATTCATTCTCTGGCAGGTCTAACCTGGCCGTGAAGGTGATGTTCCATCGGTATACTACTAGACTAGATCTAGTGGTAGGATCATTGCTAGCTAAGTCAAGGAGGTAAGCATGCCTTTGCTACTTTGTAGGTTATGCCTCTTCAGGCAAAGGCTGCACCCAACGAGGACGCCGGCAGCAGGGTGTCTGATGGTGTCTGTGGCAGATGAATCCAAAAGGGTCAATGGTACAGCCACCTTGGTGGCACGCGGAGGAACCAGAGTGCTGGTAACGGATGCCATCACTAGACTAGTTAGTTGTCACTGCGGGGCAGCTTCCTTATCTGCTAAGTCTGTTACACTCCTGTGTACCACTTAGCATCAGATTTGGAAGCCCAGAGAGAATGTATGGTGGGGGAAAAACACCGTCTGTCTTACTACTGTGCAAGGCATCAGTCAACATCGAAATCGATGGACAGCCGAAGAAGAAGAAGAAAGAGATTGTTCCATTTGAGAGCACGTAAGTGGATTAACGGAACAAAGACCATCATCCTCGACCTTGAGGGATAGCCACAACGACGATTGTGAGCAGTTTTGGGCTTCATATTTAAGAAAGGATGTTCAGAGGATTTTCATAAGAATGATCTCCAGAATAAAAAGGTTAACATATGAGGAGTGTTTGATAGGTCTGAGCCTCTACTTCTAGAAGAATGAGGAGGAATTAATTGAAACCTACCAAATATTAGATTAGATTAGATTAGATTATGAGGACACTCAGTCCTCGTTTATTGTCATTTAGAAATGCATGCATTAAAATATGATACAATGTTCCTCCAGTATGATATCACAGAAACACAAGACAGACCAAGACTAAAACTGACAAAAACCACATGATTATAACATATAGTTACAACAGCGCAAAACAATACCGTAATTTGATAAGAGCAGACCATGGGCATGGTAAAAAAAAGTCTCAAAGTCCCGATAGCCCCAACATCTTACGCAGATGGTGGAAGGGAGAAAATCTCCCTGCCATGAGCTTCTAGCGCTGCAAACTTGCCAATACAGCATCCTGGAAGCACCTGATCATAGTCCGACTCTGAGCCTGTCCGAAAACTTCGAGACTCCGACCAGCCCTCCGACACAGAGCACCAAGCACCATCTCTGCCGAGTGCTTCGACCCCGGCCCCGACCGCCAAGCAACAGGCAAAGCCGAGGATTCGGGGCCTTCCCTCCAGAGATTTCGAATCATACAGTAGCAGCGGCAACGAAGCAGGCACTTCCGATATTTCAGCAGATGCTCCTCCATGCTCTCACATCTGCCTCCATCAAATCAGAATTGTGCACGGCCTCCTACTTGACAGATTACAGATATTCATCACCGGAGAGGCCGCGCGCGCTGTGTCGCACCGCCATCTTCTCCTCCTCCCGACCTTGAAAGGTTTTAAAAGACTGGACATGGAAGGTATGTTTCATTTCGTGGGAATGTCTAGGACAAGAGTGCACAGGCACAGAATAAAATATTTCCCTTTAGAACAGAGATGAGGAGGAATTTCTGCAGCTCACCAGATAGTTTTCATTTACCTTACACAGGATGGAAACAGGCCATAAACACAAGAGATTCTGAAGATGCTGGTCAACACATACAATATGCTTAGCAGGTCTGGCAGCAGAGTGGAGTAAACAATCGACATTTCAGGCCAAAATCCTTCATCAGTCCCTAAAAGTCGACTTGTTTTATTCCAATCCATAGATGCTGTCTGACCTGTGGAAACAGACCACTAAGCCTATCAGGTTTATTCTGGCTTTTTATAGACTTAGCTAAACTGCGTCACTACAAACCTATCTCCTCTTAACCTTGTAATATTACCCTAGAAGTGTTTGACGTCTTGCAGTTGTGGTGATGTCCTTCTGATGTCTTGATATTATGTGGATTTCTCCAGCATTTGAACTCTCAGAGTGTCCCAAAAGTGACTGCCATCATTCACAGAGGTAAATGAAAATTATAGTTTCCTTCTAAAATATTCCAATTGATTTTCCTGATGGCATTGAAAAATTGTGTTTATTATGTCTTTATGTTGGTACTAATATCCTGAATTAGCACCTGTCTTGATGGTTTGGTTGGTACCTACCAAAATGATAGATGGCTTGAGCATCGAGGTTACCCAGTCCAACTAGATGAGTTTTCGGGCTCTTTTGAGAATCTTTCTTTGAACTGGTCACTAATGCTGGTTTCCCAGGGTAATTATGGTTGTGGGAAGATGTCTCACAAACCATCAGGTTGTTGTTTAAAACAAACTAACTGAAGAGGGCTAAGAAGCAAGATGTTACTTAAAGGAGCAATTATGCTTGCAAGAGATTTGCATTGCCTTTTTTTTGCCTTTGATTTAACAGCACATTGCATGCAGAGTTCACTCCTACAAAGAACATGCAGCGCGGAGCTGTTTTACACTTCAGAAGACATGCATTAAACATGTCCTAAATCCAAATGATATCGGGCAATAGAATCTGTGCTAATTCAGGCCAGTATCTAAAGAGAACCGAGAAGTGTGTGTCTCGTAAAGTGATAGATCTTTTCTATAATCCCGGTTTTGAACAGGTTTACCATTTTGGTTGCAAATGAATGGGACGAATTTAATTTAAATTGTAATGTGTAAGTTTTCACTTCTGTTAATAACTATTTAAATTCTAATTATAGCAGCATGAAAAGGTAGCCAGGGTTTTGCAAAGGTTTTATTTTGGCCCTCAGAAAGAATTTATTTACACAGCAAGAGGGTCACGTATTATCCAAGTGCTTTTCCTTATATGCCCTTTGCTTTCGTCTATCAACTTATGATAATTTCGCTTTATATTTCCTGGAGATCACAGACTTTTGAAAAAGCCGCACCGTATCTAAAACCAGTTGCTTTATAGGCCAGAGAGGAGTGGCAGCTCCTTTGATATTTCACAGCAAAGAATAATAATTGCAATAGATATTTCAAGAATTAAATTATTCCTAATGATATTACACATTAAATTAGGTATTGTAAATGGTGAAAATTCAGAGTTTTGGCTCCTGAGTTGCAGACCAATTTTCCCTTTCATACGGCCCAGCCCATCACAGGAAAAGCCCTGCTCACTATTCAGCAAGGAGGAAGAAGGAGCACTGCCATAAGAAAGCAGCATCCATCATTAAGGTCCCCCACCATCCAGGCCATGCCCTCTTCTCACTGCTGCTTTTGGGAAGGAGGTACAGGAGCCTTAGTCCCCACACAACTAAGTTTAGGAACAGTTATTACCCTTCAACTATCAGGCTCCTGAACCAGCGTGAATAACTTCACTCACCTCAGTACCGAACTGACTCACTTTCAAAGACTCTCAACTCATGTTCTCAGTATTATTTACATACAACACAGAACATAGAGTAGTACAGCACAGTACAGGCCCTTCGGCCCACATTACTGTGCCGACCCTCAATCCCTGCCTCCCATATAACCCCCCACCTTAAATTCCTCCATATACCTGTCTAGTAGTCGCTTAAATTTCACTAGTGTATCTGCCTCCACCACTGACTCAGGCAGTGCACTCCATGCACCAACCACTCTCTGAGTAAAAAACCTTCCTCTAATATCCCCCTTGAACTTCCCACCCCTTACCTTAAAGCCATGTCCTCTTGTACTGAGCAGTGGTGTCCTGGGGAAGAGGTGCTGGCTGTCCACTCTATCTATTCCTCTTAATATATTGTATACCCCTATCATGTATCCTCTCATCTTCCTTCTCTCCAAAGAGTAAAGCCCCAGCTCCCTTAATCTCTGATCATAATCCATACTCTCTAAACCAGGCAGCATCCTGGTAAATCGCCTCTGTACCCTTTTCAGTGCTTCCAGATCCTTCCTATAGTGAGGTGACCAGAACTGGACACAGTACTCCAAGTGTGGCCTAACCAGAGTTTTATAGAGCTGCATCATTACATCACGACTCTTAAACTCTATCCCTTGACTTATGAAGGTTAACACCCCATAAACTTTCTTAACTACCCTATCTACCTGTGAGGCAACTTTCAGGGATCTGTGGACATGTACCCTGCAGATCCCTCTGCTCCTCCACACTACCAAATATCCTGCCATTTACTTTGTACTCTGCCTTGGAGTTTGTCCTTCCAAAGTGTACCACCTGACACTTCTCCGGGTTGAACTCCATCTGCCACTTCTCAGCCCACTTCTGCAATCTATCAATGTCTCTCTGCAATCTTCAACAATCATCTACACTATCCACAACACCAACAACCTTTGTGTCGTCTGCAAACTTGCCAACCCACCCTTCTACCCCCACATCCAGGTCGTTAATAAAAATCACGAAAAGTAGAGGTCCCAGAACAGATCCTTGTGGGACACCACTAGTCACAATGCTCCAGTCCGAATGTACTCCCTCCACCACGACCCTCTGCTTTCTGCAGGCAAGCCAATTCTGAATCCACCTGGCCATACTTCCTTGGATCTCATGCCTTCTGACTCTCCGAATAAGCCTACCATGTGGAACCTTGTCAAATGCCTTACTAAAATCCATGTAGATCACATCTGCTGCACTACCCTCATCTATATGCCTGGTCACCTCCTCAAAGAACTCTAGCGGGCTTGTTAGACATCATCTTCCCTTCACAAAATATATTTCCTGTATATTTATTGGGGTGCATGGGTTTTCAAGGGAAAGGTACTATAGCACCTCTGGTGAAAGGGTTTGTCGTGTTCACTCTGGGGCACTCACCTTTGGCACCTTTGGTACTCAGCTCTCACCTGTGGCTCCAAGTAGATGCTTGCATGTCACACAGGTCACACCCTAGTACCTCCCTACAATAAGCATGCTATAAACCAAGTGGGTGACTACTCATAATACTAAACCCAGAGTTCTGAGGTCGAGACAGTGGAACTGCCCAGTGCAACAGCTTTTCCACTTTGAAAACTCTCCCACACAGGTTTGCTGTCATTGTCGGATACGATGGACAACCAATCATTTACTTATTTATTATTATTATTTGTTTTTGTATTCATGCACTGGTTATTTGTCAGTATTTGTGTGTCGTTTTTCACTGATTCTATTGTGTTTCTTTGTTTTTCTGTGAATGCCTGCAAAATTAGTCTGTAGTATATGGTGGCATCAAGATAATTTGATAATAAATGTATTTTGAACTTTGAACTTTTTTTTCTTTTTCCTTCAGATTCTTCCTAGTATTGAAAATGAGGAATCTGTCTTAAAATCCTATGAATCCTCTCAAGGTAACCAATTCTGCCATCTTCTGCTGAGGCAATCCCTTGGGGTCAAGGTTGATTTGATTCCTCTTGGGTGGTGAGGTAGCTAAGGAGTCCTGGGCAGAAGCTGCAGACTGCCACAGTATGGGAGTGGGTGCTTCAGGCAGATGGCATGGGTGAGTGGTTGCTTGGATTATTTTAAAAATCTTCCATTGTTTGTGTTTGTCCTCCACATGCTTCTGCAGGGGAGAGTCAAAATGCTTGGTTCTGTTCCAAAGATGTCTCCATGACTGTGTCAGTGAGTAAGTTACAGGGCACTGAAACTTAGAGGATATGCTGGAAGGATTTTTCTTTTCCTGTTGGAAAATGCTAGTTGTGATGATGTAAGTTCCGCCTTTCTGAGTTTTGGTATCAGATATGTAGACCACACACCCTCCCTTCCATCAGAGCAACTTGTCCCACCCTCTCACCCCGTCCTGCCATCTTAGTGAAGAAGTCTGTGGGAACGACAGTTCCGAACCCAAACTTGAAATTCACCCTGGAGCCTTTATCTTCTGAATCAGCCTACCATGAGGGACTTTATCGAGTGCCTTACTAAAGTCCATGTGGATAACACCCGCTGCCTTACCCTGAGTAACACATACAAAATGCTGAAGAAACTCAGCAGATCAGGTAGCATCTATGGAAAGGAATAAACAGTTGACGTTTCGGGCCGAGGCACTTCAGGAGAATCTGAATGAGGGCATGTGCCGATTTGCATGGTAGGCCCCATGAAGGACAGCTGAAACCATGGATAAAACAAAAACAAAAGTGGAATCGTTCTCTGGAGAATAAGTAGGGAAGAAAAGGGATATTCCTCACCAGACATGCTGCCTGACCTGTTGAGTTCCACCAGCATTTTGTGTGTGTTATAATGGAATACCATATTTGATATTAGGACTCCATTGTAGAATGCAGAAATGGTGGGTGGTGATCTGGTTAGAATTATTCAAACACTGTTTTGTGTTCAAAGAATTGTGTTCAAACACTTTACTTAGAGATTCTCTTTAAATACTTCTTTATTTTTTAAAAATTCTTAGTTCTAAAGAGGCCCTCTCCCTGTCGTGTTGAACTGTCTTTCATTATAGGAAGGATGTGGAAGCTTTAGAGAGGGTGCAGAAGAGATTTACTCGGACATTGCCTGTTTTAGGCAACATGTTTTATGATGAAAGTTTGAGCAGTTAGGGCTTTTTTCTTTGGAGCAAAGGAGGATGAGAGGACACTTGATAGAGATACACAAGATGAGAAGAGGCATTGATTGAGTGGACAGCCATAAACTTTTTCCCAGGCTAGCAAAGCATACTTTTGAGGTGATTGGAGGAAAGTATAGAGGGGATGTCAGAGGTAGGTTTTTAACGCAGAGTTCTGGGTGCATGGTCTGCTGTCAGGAGTGGCAGTAGAGACAGATACATTAAGAACATTTAAGGCACTCAGGCATCTCGATGAAAAAAATTGGAGGGCTCTGTGGAAGGGAAGGGTTAGATTGATTTAGGGTAGGTTAAAAGTTTGGCACAACTTGGTGAGCTAAAGAGCCTGTTCTGTGCAGTGTGTTCTTTGTTCTGTGATTTATGTTCTACATTAACAGACTCTGCATTTCCTGTATTTTCTGACTTCAGAATCAGAATCAGTTTTATTATCACCGGCATGTGACGTGAAATTTTTTAACTTGGCAGCTGCAGCAGTTCAATGCAATACATAATCTAGCAGAGAAACAAAACAGTAATAATAATAATAATAATAATAAATAAAATAAAAATAATAATAAGTAAATAATTAAATCAATTACAGTATATGTGTATTGAATAGATTTTTTAAAATGTGCAAAAACAGAAATACTGTATAAAGTGAAGGAGTGTCCAAAGATTCAATGTTCATTTAGGAATCGGATGGCAGAGGGGAAGAAGCCGTTCCTGAATTCCTGAGTGTGTATCTTTAGGCTTCTGTACCTCCTACCTGATGGTAACAGTGAGAAAAGGGCATGTCCTGGCTGCTGGAGGTCCTTAATAATGGACGATGCCTTTCTGAGACACCGCTCCCTGAAGATGTCCTTGGTACTTTGTAGGCTAGTACCCAAGATGGAGCTGACTAGATTTACAACTTCCTGCAGCTTCTTTCGGTCCTGTGCAGTAGCCCCTTCATACCAGACAGTGATGCAGCCTGTCAGAATGTTCTCCACGGTACAACTATAGAAGTTTTTGAGTGTATTTGTTGACATGCCAAATCTCTTCAAATTTGTAATAAAGTACAGCCGCTGTCTTGCCTTCTTTATAACTACATCGATATGTTGGGACCAGGTTAGATCCTCAGAGACACCCAGGAACCTGGAGCTGCTCACTTCTGATCCCTCTATGAGGATTGGTATGTGTTCCTTTGTCTTACCCTTCCTGAAGTCCACAATCAGCTCTTTTATCTTACTTACATTGAGTGCAGGTTGTTGCTGTGGCACCACTCCACTAGTTGGCATATCTCACTCCTGTACGCCCTCTTGTCACCACCTGAGATTCTACCAACAATGGTTGTATTGTCAGCAAATTTATAGATGGTATTTGAGCTGTGCCTAGGCACACAGTCATGTGTATATAGAGAGTAGAGCAGTGGGCTGAGCACACACCCCTGAGGTGCACCAGTGTTGATTGTCAGCGAGGAGGACATGTTATCGCCAATCTGCACAGATTGTTATCTTCTGGTTAGGAAGTCGAGGATCCAATTGCAGAGGGAGGTACAGAGGCCCAGGTTCTGCAACTTCTCAATCAGGATTGTGGGAATGATGGTACTAAACGCTGAACTATAATTGATGAACAGCATCCTGACGTGGGTGTTTGTATTGTCCAGGTGGTCTACAGCATGTGAAGAGCCATTGAGATTGTGTCTGCAATTGACCTATTGTGCCGATAGGCAAACTGCAATGGGTCCAACTATTACTTGATTCAAATGTTGCTCCAGCTATTAGTAAATTCTTTCATAAATTCTGAAAATTTCTGGTTCACTTTACTTATTTCTTTTGGTGCCTGGACAGTTTTGAATTTACAATCAAATTTTTGCACACACATCAGGTCAAGCCATGCTAGGATGTATCTTTTCTTGTGACATCTTGTTCAAACCGAAATGTGAGATTGAACTTGTGAGGAGTAAAATGAAATTTCCACTACAGGTATCTGAACGACTCCTATAATTGGCACAATGGTGTAAAGGGATTTCAGCTTTCAGTTGGCAGTTGATCTTCTATCCATAACATCTGTTCTTAAGAAGAGTGGGATCTGATCAGGAGAGAGGCCATTTTCCTCTCAAACTGCAGTTCATTTATTTACCCTCAGTAAATTGTTCAGTGAGACTTGGAACAATTATCTGAACATTGAAAGCCATTGCTCCTATCTTTCAAATGAGGCAATCTTAGTATATCAATATGTGTACAAAGAGTTGCTTTCAACTGCTTATTTTCCAAATGCACTGTATCCTAAATCTATTAAATTAATTTTAAAACTCTCAATCTGGTTTGCAGATCCCAATCTCAGTCAGCCCATCTGTTTCTGATAACTAATCTATTTCAATGCTGATCCAGGTGAAGGGTCTTGATCCAAAATTCCAACTGTCAGTTTCCTTCCACAGTTGCTGCCTGACCTGCCGAGTGCACGATTCCATTTTTTAAATTGTCATTCATCACTACATGAATGGAAAGAAGAACAAAATGAATGTTACTCAAGATCCAATGCATCAAAAAAAGAACACAATGTGCATAAAGAACCCAATAGATATAAACACTGTTTGGGCACGTGGCCAATTGGTTAAGGCATTCGACTAGCGACCTGAAGGTCGTGAGTTCGAGCCCCAGTCGAGGAGGCGTGTTGTGTCCTTGAGCAAGGCACTTAATCACACAGTGCTCTGCGACAACACTGGTGCCAAGCTGTATCAGCCCATGCCCTTCCCTTGGACAACATTGGTGTCATGGAGAGGGGAGACTTGCAGCATGGGCAACTGCTGGTCTTCCATACAACTTTGCCCAGGCCTGCGCCCTGCAGAGTGAAGACTTTCCAGGCGCAGATCCATGGTCTCGCAAGACTAACGGATGCCTTAAAGGTATAAACACAATGTAGAAGTAACTGTTATATACATAGACTGATTGTATGTGAACAAATGATATTGGGTGATGTGTATATTGGTAGCGAGGTTAGTGGATGGAAGTGCTGCTCAGCTTGATAGCTTGGGGGAAATAACTGTTTTTGAGTATAGAGGTTCGGGCACTGGTGCTGCGTAGCCTCTTCCCTGATGGGAGAGAGCCAAACAGTTCATAATCAGGGTGGGTGGGTTTGATTTTTTTGCTGCAGATTCCAGCATCTGCACACTCTTGTGTCTCTATTTCAGTTGCTTTGTTTTCAGCACCCATATTTACAACTCCTACGAGTGAAGTTCATGCAGTTTAGAATAATGAGGGGGGAAATTGAATAGTGAAAGGTCTAGATAGAGTGGATGTGGACAGGATATTTCCTATAATGGGGAGTCTAGGACCAGAGGGCACAGCCTCAGAATACAAACTCATCCCTTTAGAACAGAAATGAGGAGGAATTTCTTCAGCCAGGCAGTGATGAATCTCTGGAATTCATTGTCACAAATGGCCGTGGAGGTCAAGCCATTGGGTATATTTAAAGCAGAGGTTGATAGGTTCTTGTTTAGTAAGGCCATCAAAGGTTACAGTGAGAAGGCAGAAGAGTAGGGTTGAGAGGGAAAATAAATCTGCCATGATTAAATGGTAGAGCAGACTTAATAAGCCAAATGGCCTAATTGTGCTCCCATGTCTTATGGTTTTATAGACTAAGTTTTGGAATTCTCTTCCTAAACTTTCCCAACTCTCTTTTTTTCTTTGACTTACTCTGTCCAAGCCTTTAGTCATCAGTCCTAATTGCCTCTGGGGCCCGCTGATAACCTTTTCTTTTATAAAGAACTGTTCACACTTTAATGAATCTTCATAATGGTTGATAAAAAAAGGTCTTCTAAAACTACCCTAATGTTAACAAAACAGAGAATTAGAGCTTTTTTTTGTGATGTGGCCTTCAGTGCTCGGGGAATGATGCCTCATCTCACCCCATAACAATAGCAATTTTCAGACTTGCCCCAATATTCCAGATAACTTTAGGTGAGATTCCCATCCAATGCTTATAAAGTCTTGAGCTCTGTGCCACGGCAGAATGTTTGCTTTAACATCTGGTCACACTCTTTCTGCTATTGTTCACTAAATACCATGTAAACCCTGCATAATACAGATAAGGAGTCCAGAGATTTGTGCATTTCAATACAGCTTAGATGACTCTTACATTGTATGTATTTGTTCGCTCACCCCTCTGTTCATTTCCGGAACACCTTGCCAATGAAGAAACATATGTCACGATGCTCTTCGTTGACTACAGCTCATCATTCAATGCCATCACCCCCTTGAAACTCATCACTTAGCTCTAAGACCTCAGCCTTGATATCTCCCCGTGCAACTGGATCCTCGATTTCCTCACTTGCAGACCCAAGTCAGTGCAGATTAGCAACAAAAATCTCCTCCTCAATCAAATCTACACAGGCACAGGACAAGAGTGTGTGCATAGCTTCCCTGTTCCACTTGCTTGATTCCCTATGATTGTGGGGCTAAATACAGCTCTAACATTGCATTTAAATTTGCTGAAAACACAACTGGTGTTAGCTGAATCAAAGGTGGTATCAAATTTCTATATAGGAAGGAGACTGAGAATCTGGTTGAATGGTGCCGGCCTCTCACTCAACATCAGCAAAATCAACTACGGGAGTAAAAAATGGAAGTCTGTGAGCAAGTACTCTTCAGGACATTCAAGGGGGAAAGGGTCAGTAATTTTGAATTCCTCGGTGTTATCAGTTCAGAGGATCTGTCCGGAAGCAGCACGTAAGTGCCATCACAAAGACATCTCTACTGTTTTAGAAGTTTGCGGAGACTCGGCATGTCATCTGAAACTTTGACAACTTGAACCGTGCAGAATATCCTAACATCATGGCCTGATATGGAAATACCAATGTCCCGGAACAGGAAAGTCTACAGAAAGCGATGGATCAGGAACAGTTATTATCCTTCAACCATTAGGCTCCTGAACCGACATGGATAACGTCACTCACCAAAATACTCAAATGAATCCATAACCTACAGACTCACTTTCTAGGAATCTACAACTTGTATTCTAAGTATTATTTACTTTTTCACTTTGTATAATTTGCACAATGTCTTCTTCTGCACAATGGTTGTTTGTCAGTCTTTATGTATAGTTTTTCATAAATTCTCTTGTGTTTCTTTTATTTTCCTGTAGATGTCTGCAGCAAATGAATCTCTAAGGTAGTATATGGTAACATGCTGTATACAGTACTGTGCAAAAGTCTTAGGCATTTTATGTAATTTTATGTATTGCACTCTACTGCTGCCTAATAACATATTTCA
Organism: Mobula hypostoma; assembly: GCF_963921235.1. NCBI lineage: Eukaryota > Metazoa > Chordata > Chondrichthyes > Myliobatiformes > Myliobatidae > Mobula > Mobula hypostoma. The sequence continues at coordinate 208,574,151 of NC_086099.1, forward strand.
TGACATACGTGAGCAATGATAAACCTGATTCTGATATGGGTCTCTATTGTGGACTGAGAGTGGGAAAGGTGAAGAGGGAGGGGAAAAGGGGAAAGGAGGAGAGGGGGAGTGGGAAGCACCAAACAGACATTCTGTAATGATCATTGCCTCAGCTGGGTGTCTCTGAACCCATGGCACCCCCTGCCCTTGGCACTCCTTGTCTGCCACCTGTCCTACACCCCTCCCATGGTACTCTATCCTTGCCATTCCCAAAATCATTTGCTTCCACCAGATTTGAAAACTTGCTCTCCGAACCACATTAACAAATACAGTACTGTGGAAAAGTCATAGGCACCATAGCTATGTATTTGTGCTAAGACCTTTGCACAGTGCTGTATGTACTTTGATAATAAATTTACTTTGACTTTGACTTTGTGATACCCTGAGAACTAATCAGGTAATTACATTCCACATCCTATGATTGTTACACATTGGGTTAGTTTGGGTCAACTGAATTAGGGAAAAAAACTTCAGCGTAAGATTTAGATTGGCCCTTCTGCAGTAATAATTGAACACTGCAGAGAAGAAAACATTATCTTTCATGTCAGATTTTACATTGTCTATTCAGTAGTCACCACTTGAATAAGAGCAGAGATCACCTCTGCTATCTATCAATACTATAAAGATTCTTGTCCAACATTAACTGAACATTGAGAATGTTTTCTCTCTGCATCTCTTTATAAAATAAAGAGTCATCTCCTGTCCACTCTTACAATTCATTCATCATTTAAGGAAATTAATATACCTATTTCCAAGAAATAGAACCCAAATTGGTTCAATATTTTTGCATCAATGAAAATACTTCATCTTAGATGCCATTTGGTACTAGACTTTATTGGTCTAATGCATCTTCGTGTGTCACTCAAAATTTAGTATTATTTAGGATTAAATCTGATTAGTATGCAGTAAAGCGTTCATGCATTTTAATTCTTCATAATACCTAATACTACTAGCCTACTAAATGTCTTTTTCATCTATGTGTTATCTACTAATAACAAAGTAACATAAATGCCCAATATCTCTACTTTCTACTTACAGTATTTTAAATTTCAAAGTCGAAGTTCAAACTTAATTTATTATCAAAGTGCATTCACATATTACCATAGACTATCTTGAAATTCATTTTCTTGTAGATATTTAAAGGAAAAAATAACTACAATAGAATTTTATGAAAAACTATACAAGAGCAGACTTCCTTATGTGAACATTTGGGGTCCAGACACTGCACCAAGACTGAGACTGGAGAGAAGATAGCCTGTATAGATGGTGAGAAAGATACTCGTAGGTGATCAGTGAACCATAGAGCAGTGGAAGGTGAAGGTGATGGCTAGAGGGTGATAACTGGAAATACAAGGGCTACCTGTGCTAAATCTGTTAGGTATTGTGATTAGCAAACAGCCTATCCTAAAGTCTTTCAAATCATTGTGGGCCAATCCTGCTTGCTTGAAAAAATCTCTGCCAAATCATCAGCGTATCACCTGCAGCAGCAGGTTTCCCAACACAGTCGACCACTGCTACGTTACCATAAGGAATGCCTACCATTCCATCCCTCGACTGCATTTCAGGAAATTTGATCATTTGGCTGCCCTCTTCCCACTTGCATAAAGACAGAGTCTAAAGAGCAAGACTCCAGAAGTAAGGACAAAAAAGAGTTGGTTACAGGAGGCAGAGGTGTGGCTATGGGACCGTTCGAGTCAGAGGACTGGGCCACGTTCAAGGACACATCAAAGGATATCAAAGATTGTCACAGATTTTATAAAATCATTCATGGAGAAGAGGAGTGCAGTAGTGATAGGGGATTCCATAGTTAGAGGAGCAGAGAGGAGATCCTGTGCACTTGTCTCCCAGGTGCGAGGGTCAGGAATATCTCAGATCAGGTCCTTGGGAGGGGGAGGGGTGGCTTGGGCTGGTGCGCAACCGGAAGTTGTAGTACATATTGGTATCAATGACATCGGTAGGAAAAGGGAGAAGGTCCTGAGGAAAGAATTTAAGGAGTTAGGTGGAAAGCTGAAAAGTAGGATGCCAGGGTAGTAATTTCTGGCATGCTGCCTGTGCCATGCACCATTGAGGGTAGGAATAGGATGATTTGGCAGATGAATGTGTGGTTGAGGAATTGTGCAAAGGGCAGGATTTCAGAGTTCTGGATCATTTGGATTGCTTCTGGGGAAGGTATGACCAATACAAGGGGGGACAATATCCTTGCCAGCAGGTTTTCTAGAGCTCTTGGGGAGATTTTAAACTAATTAGGCAGGCAGATGAGAACCAGAGTATTAATTGACATACAGGTAGATGCAGTATGCAATGAGACAGTGATAGGGCAAAATTGCAATCATTGGGATAAGTTGCAATGTAAGAGGTGGGCAAAATCAAAAAAGGGTTATGAATTCAGGACTGAAGGTGCATTGTATGGAATAAGGCAGATGATCTTGTAGCCAATTAGAAATTGGCAGGTATGACATTGTGGGCATCACTAAATCATAACTGAAAGAAGATCATAGGTGGGAGCTTAACATACAAGGATACACATTGTATCAAAAGGACAGGCAGACAGGTAGAAAGGTGGGGTGGCTCTGTTGGTAAAAAAATAAAATCTTAGAAAGAGGTGACATAGGATCAGAAGATGTAGAATACTTGTGGATACAGTTAAGAAAATGCAAGAGAAAAAGACCATGATGGGAGTTACAGTATATCCAGGCATCCTAACAGTAGCCAGGATGTGGGTTTTAAATTACAATGGGAGATATAAAAGGCATACAAAAATATGGAGGTAGATTGACGAATATCTGGTTAGTGCTGGATCCCAAGAGAAAGAATTTGCAGAATGCTTACGAGATGGCTTTTTACAACATCTTGTAGTTGGGCCCACTAGGGAAAAGGCAATTCTGGATTGGGTGTTGTGTAATGAATCAGCTTTGATTAGAGAGCTTAAGGTAAAGGAACCATTGGGGGAAGTGATTATAATATGATAGAATTCACCTTGAATTTTAAAGTGAGAACCTAAAGTCAGATATATCAGTATTACTGTGGAGTGAAGGGAGTTATGAGGCCTGAGGGAGAAGCTGGCCAAAGTTGATTAGAAGGGGACACTGGAAGGGATAACAGCGGAGCAACAATGGCTGGAGTTTCTGGAAGCAATTTGGAGGGCGCGGGATAGATACATTGCAAAGATGAAGCAGTATTCTAAAGGAACAATGATGCACCCATGGCTGACAAGGGAAGTTAAAGACAACTTCAAAGCAAAACAGAGGGTATAATATCATAAAAATTAGTGGGAAGTTAGAGGACTGGAAAGGTTTTAAAAACCAATTGGAGGCAACTAAAATTGCCATGGGGACAGAAAGGCTCAAATATAAAGGTACCATGAATCAATAATATGAAAGAGGATACCAAATGTTTTTCTCAGGTATATAAAGAGTAAAAGAGAGAAGAGAGTGGCTATCAAACTGCTGGAAAATAAGGCAATAAGACACAGGAGCAGAATTGCACGATTCAGTCCATAGATTCTTTCCATCATGGCTGACTTATTTCTCTCAACACCATTCTCCTGTCTTCTCCCTGTAACCTCTGACAGCTTGATTAATTAACAACCCATCATCCTTAAATATACCCAACGACTTGGCCTCTATAGCTGTCTGTGCCAATGAATTCCACCGATTCACTACACTCTGGTGATTTTTTTTTTATTTTGACAGTTTGTTGTCTTTTGCACACTGATTGTCACACTGCTGGTGTGGTCTTTCCATTAATTCCATTGTAGTTATTGGATTTTTCTGAGTATGCCCACGCAAAAATAAATCTCAGGGTTGTATATGGTGATGTATACTGTATGTACTTTGATAATAAAGTTACTTCAAACTTTGAACTATGATCTCATTGATACTGACTGAATATTGAAAGGCCAAGATAAAGTTGATGTGGAGAGGATAACTCCTATAGTGAGAGAGTCTAGCACCAGCGGACACAGCCTCAGAATAGATAGACATCCACTTACAGCAGAGATAAGGAGGAATTTATTTAAAGAATGAGTAGTGAACCTATGTAATTCATTGCCACAGACGGCTGTGAAGGCCAAGTTATTGGGTATATTTAAAGCGGAGTTTGATAGATTCTGTGATTAGTCAGGGCAGAAAACGTTATGAGGATAAGGCAGGAGAATGGAGTTGAGAGGGATAATAAATCAGCCATGATAGAATGGTAGACCAGACTCAATGGGCTGAAAGGCATAATTCTGCTCCTATGTCTTAATGTCTATGATCTTTCCATTGATTCTATTGTATTTCTTTGTATTTACTGTGAATGCTTGCAAGAAAATGAATCTATGTACTTCGATAATAAATTTACTTTGAACTTTGATGGAAAAAATATGGGAGCCATTAGGGGAGAGGTAAATTGTTAATGGGACCAGAGTGAGGAGAGGATCCAATGGGTAACATATGTGTGGCTTAAGTGGATAAAACCTGGAGGGGAAGTGGGAGTGAAGTTGGGGTGTGGGTTGGGCATGTGGTCCATATGGAAATAAAAAAAAACAAAGGGGAGATCTGGAAGTGGATAATAAGGACAGAAAGAAGAACATGGGACTTGAGTGTTACCTGAAACTGTAAAACTCAGTGTTTGTACCCTTTAGTTGTGAGCTACTCAGATAGAATATGCGATATGTAAGTTATTGGTGACTGCAGTGGGAAGATATAGATCAGTCCTTCAGTTGAAGTCAGAGTTAAGTTGTTAGGTCACATTTTTCTACTCTGACAACTACTGCTTTGGTTGAAATTCTTCAAGTTTCTGGGTGTCAGCTTCTCAAAGGATCTACCTCTGGGCTCAACACATTGATGCAATCACTAGGAAGGGCCACCAGTGGCTCTGCTTCATTGAGAAATTTGAGGAAATTTTTACAGTGGAGATCATTCTGACTGCTTGCATCACCAATTTTAATGAAGGTATTGATGCACAGGATCAGAAGGGGCTCCAGAGGCCTGTAGACTCAGCCAGATCCATCATGGGCACAGGCCTCCTCAGCATTGAGGACATTATCAAGAGGTTGCTCCTCAAGAAAGTGGCGTCCATGATTAAGGGCCTTCACTATCTGATTCATGCCTTCTTCTCATTATTACTGTCGGAAAGTCTGAAGATGCACACTTAATGTATTAGGAGCAGCTTCTTCCCCTCGGCCATCAGATTTTTGAATTGTCCATGAACCCATGAACTCTCATAATCCCCCTTTTGTGGTATTTATTTATTTTTGTAGCTTATAATGGTGGCCAGAAGGAACTACAGTCTACAAATTAGTAGATTCTAATGAATGACGGACAGGGGAAGTAGACAAACCTCTCCCCTCCCCCCAACACACATTTTATGGACTCTTGAAATGATTCTTTCTCTGGGATAATTTAATCAGAGTAATCGAATGCGGACAAAAGGAGCTTCAGGTAAGGACCTGCTAAACCCAAGACCATTCTCAGATGAGTAGCTATTTATTACACATAGTACCAGACCTACCAAAGAAGCAATCTGAAATCTCATTAGACTCTGTCTGGGTCACCTAGTTTAACTGGTTTGGACCAGTCAGAGTTGAAAGACCAGCCAGAACCATGAAACAATGTAGGTTGTAGTCCTGGACTAGAACCAGTAAGGAGGTGACCTTGAGCCAATGGGATGGAGATCCACCAGTTCCACTGATGAAGAACACTACAAGAGTCAAAAGCTCCAAAATGGTAACAGCATTAACTCTCCAGCAACTGAAGACCAACCATCACGGATGAGGAGGATCCCACAGACACACGGAGATTGGGACAATGAGGAGTCCCTGACCAATATACACTCCTTTCCCTGGAAGTACCTTTTCTCTTCATTGACTGTTCACAGAGGGTCAGGAAATTCTAGTGGGTGTGCACACAGCGTATATGGGTTTGTGAACCCATGTGCTTTCTAGTTGAGATAATGAAGGAAGCCAGTAAATACAGATATCTCTCTGCCTCTCCAATCATTATTACAAGGGGTGATTCTTGTAACAATAGCAATTTTTATGCTTTGTACTGCTGCAGCAAAATAGCTGGTTTCACAACATACAGGAATGTCAGTGACAATAAACCTGATTCTGATTCTGATCACTTAAAGTGCCTTTTAAAAATTAATTATGTGATAAGCTTGGGATCTATTTTATTTGAGACTTAATTAATCTTTGACTTATTATGTAAGGTTTCATGGCCATTGTTCTTCCAAGTCCTGACCTGGCACAGTTGGTAGATATTTCCATGGCATTTTGCCTACATCAGTATTAAATGTATCACAACTCATGCAGAATTTTAAATTACATGACGAAAATCAATAAAGGTTTGACTAACCCTCGGAGTTCACTGTTTCAGGACCCAAATATACAAACGTTTGTACCTTAGGTAGGCATGTAAAGTGCTATTTCAGTGCAAACATGGGAAGATGAGCCACATTATATTTTATTCAGGAAATTAAAGCAATAGATTTGTACACTATATGGAACAAGTTTGTATCTACATTCTTGAAATGCTTGTTTTTGACTATGGTACCCATAAAAATGAGCCGTAAGGTCCAAGCAAGAATTAGAATCGTTATCACAAGCATTAAATGCCTTAGCAAAAAACAGAAAGAAATAGTATCCATCCACTTCAACAGGCCTATAGCATTCCTCCAAACATTAGCTTGACCTCAAGCTAGTTTCACCTTTAAACCTGCATCGATCTGTTGTATGTGAGACCCTCCACAATGGTAACACAATTTAGATGTTACAATTTTGTTCACGCGCACTTTCATTCCTGAGTGCAACTTAATTGTATTTCTGTCTGCTGTTTCCATTGATACAGCGTTTTCAACTGCTTTCTTAAATGTGAGTTGTGCTTCATTTAGGAGCCATCTTTGACTGCTTTATTGTAAGATTCCATAAAATAAATGATCTCTCTGTGTATCATTAAGCCCATCAATGAACTGACAATGCTCAGAAAATCTATTCAATCCAGCCAAGTACACTGAAATGGATTCCTCTTCTTTCTGATTCTGCTTATGAAACCAAAAGCAATCAACAATGGTTTTGATCCTAAATGACCCTGCATTACTTCCACTGTATCAAAAAAGCTAATTTTGGCTGGTTTGGTTGGAGCAGTTGAACAACTAAGTATGCTCTTCCACCAATTGCACTCAGTAAAACAGGCACTCGTTTTGCATTGGCTATTTCATTTCCTTCAAAATGCTGCTCAGTTCACTCAATATAGATAAAACAGTTATCTCTTGTGCAAGTGAATGCATCTATCTTTCCTGTGTAGCCAGGCATTTCTGCTTTTATTTAATTTATGATTATAATCACCTGGTACTCACTGTTTATGAACCCGTAAATCCATCCATCTTCTGCCTTCCTTTTTAACTTAACCCATCTCTGTCCCTTCCCAAAGAAGCACATGTGCACTTTTTTTTAAAACTTGAAAGTGCCCCTTTTCAAAAATTTGCATATGTCGCTGTGCTGCAAATAGGTAGGACTTAGATTTGTTAAATACTTCCTCTTTTTTATTCTAAAAGGACACCCCTCTATTCTAAAGCTGTGACCTTTGGTTTTAGACTCTCCCATCATAGGGAACATCCGCTCCACATCCACTCTATCAAGGCCTTTCGCCATTCAATAGGTTTCAATGAGGTCACCCATCATTCTTCTGACTACAGGCTAAGAACCATCAAGCGCACTTCATATGACAAGCCATTCAATCCTAGAATTATTTTTGTGAATCTCCTTTGAATCCTATCCAGTTTCAGCACAATGCATTTGCAAGATTGGTATTTGATTCCCACGTCTGTCTGTAAGGTGTTTGTAGGTTCACTCCACGACTGCACTCCACAACGTGGTTTCCTCCAGGTGATCCGGTTTCCTTCCACATTCCAAAGATGTACAGGTTAGGGTTAGTCAGTTGTGGGTACATGTTGTTGGTTCTGGAGAAGTGGTGACACTTGCCGGCTGCCCATCAGATTCCTTGCCAATTTGATTTGACACAATCAATGCACTTTACTATACGTTTCAATATATATTGTGACAAACTTAATCTTTCTTTATCTGGTTTACTCATTGAAGTAATCCAACATATACCAGAGGGAGGTGATGGGCAGAAATGAAGGGGTGAGAAGGTAACGAGAGTGAGGATTGGAAAAGCAGAGAAGTGGGGATGGGGAGTAATTACTAGAAGTTAGAGAAAAGATGTTCATGCCTTCAGGTTGGAGGCTACCCAAATGGAATATCATGTCATTGTGATCCTGAAGGACTGGTATTTCATTAATGCCAAGTGAATTCTGCCTCCACCAATGCCAGAGAAGAATCTTAATCTAATATGGAAACTGGAAATAGAATTTGACTGTCTGTGTTCGTCTACCTGCTAATTAATGCATAAATCTTGATAGCAGCAGCTCCAGGAGGCAGCTCGCTCTCACCTTCTCAAGGACAATTAGCCATAGGGTATAACTGCTGGCTTTGCAAGTGAAAATCACATCGTAAACGCTGGCTTTGCAAGTGAACATCACATCATGTAAATGAATAAGAAAAGCATATTAGCATTGCACGCAGCATCCGAAAGCAGGTGCGTAGGTTCCTCTTGCCAGTGCAAGGTCTGTTAGTAACTCCACTGATCCAGGAAGCTAAAAATATTCCATTCAGAATCAGAATCAAGTTTAATATCTCTGGCATATCACATGAAATGTGTTATTTTGCAGCAGAAATATATTGCAATGCATAATAAAGGCTTATAAGTACAATTAGAAATATGGAAATATAGAAATATATATATGTATTTCAAACTAAATAGTACAAAAAGAGAGCATAAAGTAGGGGGAAAATTATGAGGTCATGCACATGGGTTCATTGGCCATTCAAAAATCTGATGGCGGTGATAATCTCCAGTTAAACATATAATATGCCATTCTTGATGTGAACGGTGTTTCACACAGGGATTCCTGCATTTTATATTTCAGGATTTTACACAAGTCATGTTTGCATTCTGGTGGCCCTAATCACATCCACACCCCCTGCCCCCTTCAGAAATTAGTTTTAAAATCCCCACAATGCAATCATTACTGTGGAATTATCACAGATTAGAAGAAATCAACATTGGCACTTGTTAAGTACCCACCAATGCTTTTAATCTTGCGTGCATATCTTTGTGGTGTACTTTGAACTTTCAGACGTCATAGGTGCTTGTGAAAAGGGACCCTGTGAACCGCTACTGACCAGGAGGCTAAAATTATCTGTTAAATATTGAAGCCAGGACACACTCACACTCTGCATGAGTGATTCCTCCGTTCCCAAGCCCTCTCTTGCCAGATACACAAAACACCCATGTTTGTGTTTGCCATCACCGTTTGCAAGAGATGAATTTTATTCTGGGCTTTGTTTGCTCATATGAGGCTTAGGGTTCATGTAAAAATTGGCACCTAAGTATAAAATAGTTTCTTTGACAGTAATGTTTCTTTGTAGGAAAGTTGGGTTCTTAGCTCTGTTTTAATTGTTGCTTTCATAATCCCTGGCAAGTGAATGCTTTTTTTTACAGCCAGAGACTGAGTACACATGGGTAAAATAACCCTCGAAGTGCAATTTAAACTGCTAGGCATTTTAACAAGGCACTTTTTTCTGGAATGCTGCATTACTGTAGCTTGCAATCTTTGCATTTTGTAATTAACCATTAGTGCTGGAGATTACAAAGTTGAGAAGCTCATTAAACCTTAAAAGTAAAGAATGAGGTAGAACGCTATTGTAAAGCATAAAGTGCACATTATTTTCTAAGGATTAGCAATACTTTAGGAGAACTGGTAGGTTCTTGCAACTTTGCTGCATTTTTTTTCTCAAATGGCCAAGCCTCAGCAAACTCCCACTTTTGACCTTTCAACTCACTGTCCATCTTTACAGCATCTGGCACATAAAGAAATCAAATTGCAAGAAGAATTCCTTTTATGCTTTTGTTTCAGCATGAAGCATCTTTTTTTTAAATTCAAACTTCTTCACACAGCTTCACTTGAGGACTTTACACTATTCTGACAATTGTGTTCAAACTCAACGTTCCACTTAATTTCAGATTTTCAAATTTTTAAAATAATGTTTACCCATAAGATTGGACCTGTCCTTTTTTGGCCTGTTTGTTTTGGATTTAACCTCCTTGTTTGAGTTCCCTGCCTTCCTTCTATACAGACTGTGAGAAATGAGATATGAAAGTCTCAAAAGGTTTCTTTCTTTCAATCAGCTGAAACTTTTACAGCTTCTCAACCAACTTGTTGCAGATTTGATTTTTATATTGTTCATGCAACAAACTAAACGGTGAGTTTATATTCTAATAAGAGATGTTTCAAAGTACTCTTCTGCTATTCTTGTATCTATTCTGTTTAAAACAGAACAACAGTTTAATGTGGCTACAAAAATAGTTTTGTATGTAAGCACACAAAGCAATCATCAATATTTTTGGTACAAATGTTTTCAGTTGTATTGATAGATTAATAGAAAAGTATTCAGTTTCAGTAATATTCACCGGATCTGTAATCACGTAAAATGCATTTCAGACAAGGGACAAGGCAAACTCATTAGTCCCTCATCTAGGGGAACAACAGAACAAGACAGGGCAATCCTTTGAAACAGCTCATTACTGCCACTCAAAGTTGCAGGTCTTATTCAATTATTGGCAACATTCTGGTAGGTAACAAAGGCTATGAGCTGTAAAGGAATGAAGTGGAACCCAGCAACTGTGATCAATAAAAAGCCTATCAAAGAAAATGTGAGCGAGTTTGTACTCCACTCTCTTGATTGTTGTGCCCTGGATTGGGAGGAGATTGATTCTCCTCCTCATTCTGACTTTCCTTTTGCACTTCCAGCTTCTCCAGGCAGGCACCATCCCATCCCTTCCCTGTGGGTAACAGCCCACCTGAGCTGGATGGCAGGCCGACTTGGCCAGCTCAGGCATCGCAGACTGGGACTTGGCTCAGTGAGGACTGGCATACTTTGGTATGTCAAATCATGGTATTCAAGTACAGCAGGTGGAAACCCGACATATTGGGGATATGGGTAAGAGGTAGTAACCTACTGGGTGTGGGATAATGGGGGTAGAGCACTGCGGGGCTGGTGTGCATGGATGGCAGTCTAAGCCGTGGAATCATGGGGCTACAGTATAAACACTGAGATGTGGCATGGAGAGGCACCATGGAGTGAGCATAGCATGTATTTGCACAGCACATTAGAGATTGTGTACTGTGGGACAGAGCCCAGATAGCCTAGATAGGCTGTGCATACTGGGTGTTAAGCAAACTGCAGCACATGGTACTATGATAGAACCTGCTGAACCATTCAGATCTTATGACCAAATCCTGCGATTTGCACACAATAGCAAGTGATTTTGCTTGATTGATATCTAAAGAAAGAATCACATCAGTGAGACTTCTAAAAATGCACAGTTACAAAGGATTATGTATGAGAAATTTTGCATTGCACTAACAGACCACAGCACATTCCTAATGCATGTAAATTCATTCATTTATTCATTATGTGCCACGTCGTATAACATGGCTGATCGTGCTCTTTCCATGACGATGATTGTTCCTGGCAAATTTTTCCTCAGAAGTGATTTACCATTGCCTTCTTCTGGGGAGTGTCTTTACGAGATGCACGACCCCAGCCATCATCAATACTCTTCGGAGATTGTCTGTCTGGTGTCAGTGGCCACCATCTGTTCCCATGAGTTCACGTGATCTGATCTAGGGGTCGGGGGGGAGGTGGGGGAGTGCTAAGCAGGTGCTACACCTCGCCCAAGGGTGACCTGCTGGCTAATGGAGGGAAGACGAGCCTTACACCTCCTTTGGTAGAGACATATCTCCACCCCACCACCCAACATGTAAACTATATGGTGAATAAAACTGATCCTTGGTCGGTATAAAATGGAGATGTGATTTTCTTCCTATTAATTTTGAGAACGATGTGTGTTGGATACTTGCAAATACGTATGCAAAATTTCAAAACTGAGATTAATTTGCAGGGTTGCAAAAAAGCATGTAGACGGAAGGAAGATATGGATCAGCCATAAAAACCAGAACAGACTGGAGGATCTGAAAAGTCTACTCCTGTTTTTTTCTGATTCCTGTTGCTGTCACAGAAGAGCTAGGTAGGAAGAATTTGTCACTTATTTAATATCAGCACACATCCTAATTGTCCACGCTTCACTCCTATCAAATTCCCTTCTCTTCAGTGCCTTACCTCTTGAACCTATCACTTCATCTCCTCACCGCGCCCCCACCCCGACCCACCAACCTTCATTCTCACCTGGTTTCAACTATCACCTGCAAGCCTGTACTACATCTGCTCCTCTACTTTGCAGTCATGATAAAGGGACTTGACCTGTTATGTTGATTGCAACTGTCATTATAAAGAAGGCACTGTAGTGCCTTTACTTTTTTCAGAAGTTTGTGCAGATTCGTCATGTCATCTAAAACTTTGACAAACTTCTGTAGATGCACAGTGGAGAGTGTACTGACTAGTCGCATTAAAATCTGGTATGGAAAAGTAATGGATACAGCCCAGTCCATCACAGGTAAAGCCCTCCCCAACATCAAGCACATTTACAAGGAGCACTGTCTCTGGAAAGAAGCATCCATCATCAGGAATCCCCACCAACTAGGCCATGCTCGCTTCTCGCTGCTGCCATCAGGAAGAAGGTACAGGAGCATCAAGTTCCACACCATTATGGTCATGAATAGTTATTACCCCTTAACCATCAGGCTCTTGAACCAGAGGGGATAGCTTCACTCACCCCATCAATGAACTTATTCTACGAACTATGGACTCATTTTCAAGGACTGTACATCTCATGCACTTGATATCAATTTATTCATTTGTATTTTTGCACATTAGTCGTTGATTCACCTTTGTTATCTGCAGCCTATTATTGATTTCCCGAAGCACTTTGTAGCCAATACAGTACTCCAGAAATGTAATCATTTCTAACAGTATTGTAGCACAGTAGAATTCTGGTTACCATAACACTTTACAGCACCAACCAGGGTTCAATTCCCACTACTATCTGTACAGAGTTTGTACCTTCTTCCCATGACTGTGTGTGTTTTCTCCAAGTGCTCCAGTTTCCTCCCACATTCCAAAGATGTATGGGGTAGGATTAGGGTTTTAAAGTTGTGGCTGTGCTGTGTTAGTGCTCGAAGCATGGCGACTCTTGCAGACTGCCTCCAGCGTGTCCTTGGACTGCGTTGGTTGTTGATGTAATGTACAAGCAACAAATAAAACTAAAGCTAATCTCTTTAACCTTTTATAAAATCAGCCGGCTCCATCACTAGCTTGTCCAGCTGCAAGGACTTCATCAAAAGGTAGTATCCATCATGAAGGATTTCCACCATCCCCAGGACATGCCATCTTGTCATTACTACCATCAGGGAAGATGTACTGGAGCCTGAAGACTCCTCTATATATAACCTATTGTAATTTAAGGTATACACTGCATTGCATTGCTGTTGCAGAACAACTAATTTCACACACTCTACATCAGTGATAATAAACCTGATTCTGATTCTGATCTGCAGAGAGCATCACCATGGTGATGATGACCAGGGCTTGGTCGAGGATCAGGGCCAGGTCTTCTCTGCTCTTCCTTGGTTTAATGGCATCAAGGGTAAGAACAAGCTCTTGGCCATCAAACATGTGATAGAGTTGCACACATGAATTGAACTCTACTTCTGAAGTTCGATTTTAACGAAGTCTATGCGATCAGGTTTTAAAGGGAGACTGTGCCATGTTTAGTTCAAGCAACTGGGAGTAAATTTCTACTTCACAGTCTTTTACATTCACCTATAGGGCAGAAGGTTTAACATCCTATTCAAAAGCCTGTAATGTTGACAGTGCAAGCCTGGAGACCCTTAGCTGGGACCTGAATTGACATTGTTCTAACACAGAGGAGAAGGAGCTTTCAGCTGAGACACAGTAGAGTGAAACCCGTAAATGTAGATACTCGAAATAAAAGCAGGTGCTGGAAGATCACAGCAGCTGTGTCAGCATTTCAGAAGAGAGAAAGAGAAAGTGGGTTAAATATTTCTCGAGGGAGCCATTTCGTCAAAGCTGGGAAAGACAGGCCATGCAAAATGTTAAGCCGTCTTTTCTCTTTCATGTGCTTTTAAACACGCTCTGTATTTCCAGCATTCCATCTTTCCTACTTAATAAAATTTGAATTTGGCTGCAATTGTTGACTGTAATGACAGCTTTTGACCTTGGCTGACCCGATCTTGAACTTAAGATAAATCTGTGTCAAAGTAAATCCGATGAGGTGAATTTTAACCCTCTCCACTCAGCATGCAGTGGTCACTGCGTGTAAGTTTGATCGTTTTCTGCTGCTGTAACCCATCTCCTTCAAGATTCAATGTGTTGTGTGTTCAGAGATGTTCTTCTGCAAACCACTGTTAAAATATGTGGTTATTTGAGTTACTGGCGCCTTCCTGTCAGCTTGAACCAGTCTGGCCATTCTCCATTGACCTATCTCATTAACAAGGTGTTTTCACACAAAGAGCTCCAAGCTGCTGGATGTTTTTTTAATATTTTGCCCCATTCTCTGTAAACAGTGCCTTTATTTCCTGCGGAGCATGAAGAAAACTCACCTCTGTCCCAGGACAGAGGACTTTTACCGCTGTACCATTGAGAGCATACTCACCAACTGCATCTCAGTGTGGTATGGTAATTGTCCCATATCAGACCGCAAAGCACTCCAGTGTGTGGTGAAAACTGCCCAGCGGATTATCAGCACCCAATTGCCCACCATTGAGAACGTCTACCATAAACACTGCCTGAGCAGGGCGAAAAGCATTATCAGGGATGCATCTCACCCTAACCATGGACTTTTTACTCTCCTCCCATCTGGTAGGCACTATAGGAGCCTCCGCTCCTGCACCAGCAGGCACAGGAAGAGCTTCTTCCTTGAGGCTGTGACCCTGCTGAACCTCACATCACAGCGCTAAGCAGTATTGCACCCATATTGTACTGTCTCAGTACTTTTATATTTGTATGCTGTAGCACTTACTTTTATTCACAGTTATTTTGTAAATAACACTATTCTTTGCATTTCTGGTCAGATGCTAACTGCATTTCATTGGCTTTGTATCTGTACTCGGCACAATGACAATAAAGTTGAATCTAATCTAATCTAATCTAACCTAAAACTCTAGTGACTGCTGTGTGTGAAAATCCCAGGAGATCAGCAGTTTCTGAGACACTCAAACCACCCCTCTGGCACCAACAATCAATCCATGGTCAAAGTAATTTAAATCACATCTCTTCCCCATTCTGATGTTTGGTTTGAGCAACAACAACTTAATATCTTGACCATGCTTTTCTGCACTGAGTTGCCTCACAGATGATTGACTGATTAGATATTTGCGTTAATGAGCAGGTGTGCAGGTTCACTTTATACAGTGACTACTGAGTGTAAGTGACTCACCATATAATGGGGTGGGGGCTTTGTTTCATTTTCAATACTTCCAGTCTCAATAGGTTAATATGCAAATTAAAGACAAATCAATTTACTGAAGGACAATTGATTAACACTGGAGACTTCCCCCTTACTGTTGAACTAAATTAATCATCATCTCATGTTCTTGATCTCTACTGTTTATTTACATTTGAAGTCAAAAGTTTATATACGCCTTAGCCAAATACATTTAAACTCAGTTTTTCACAATTTCTGACTTTTAATCCCAGAAAACATTCCCTGTCTTAGGTCAGTTAGGATCACTACTTCATTTTAAGAATGTGAAATGTCAGAATAATAGTAGAGAGAAGGATTTATTTCAGCTTTTATTTCTTTTATCATTTTCCCAGTGGGTCAGAAGTTTACGTACACTTTGTTAGCATTTGGTGGCATTGCCTTTAAATTGTTTAACTTGGGTCAAACATTTTGGATAGCCTTCCACAAGCTGCTCACAGTAAGTTGCTGGAATTTTGTTCCGTTCCTCCAGACAGAACTGGTGTAACTGAGTCAGGTTTGTAGGCCTCCTTGCTTGCACACACTTTTTCAGATCTGTCCATAAATTTTCAATCGGATTAAGGTCATGGCTTTGTGATGGCCACTGCAATACCCTGACTTTGTTGTCCTTAAGCAATTTTGCCACAACTTTGGAGGTATACTTGGAGACATTGTCCATTTGGAAGATCCATTTGTGACCGAGCTTTAACTTCCTGGCTGATGTCTTGAGATGCTGCTTCAATATATCTACATAATTTTGTCAACTATTTTGTGAAGTGCACCAGTCCCTCTGGCAGCAAAGCACCCCCACAACATGATGCTGCCACCCCCATGCTTCACGGTTGGGATGGTGTTCTTCGGCTTGCAAGCCTCACCTTTTTTCCTCCAAATATAATGATGGTCATTATGGCCAAACAGTTCAATTTTTGTTTCATCAGACCAGAGGACATTTCTCCAAAGAGTAAGATATTTGTCCCCATGTGCACTTGCAAACTTTAGTCTGGCTTTTTTATGGCGATTTTGGAGCAGTGGCTTCTTCCTTGCTGAGCAACTTTTAAGGTTATGTCGATACAGAACTCATTTTACTGTGGATATAGATACTTGACTACCTGTTTCCTCCAGCATCTTCACAAGGTCCTTTGCTGTTGTTCTGGGATTGATTTGTACTTTTCGCACCAAGGTACGTTCATCTCCAGGAGACAGAATACGTCTCCTTCCCGAGCGGTATGATGGCTGTGTGGTCCCATGGTGTTTATACTTGCGTACTATTGTTTGTACAGATGAACATGGTATCTTCAGGAGTTTGGAAATAGCTCCCAAGGATGAACCAGACTTGACATTATTTTCTGACCTCAATCCGATAGAAGATTTGTGGGCGGAATTGAAAAAGCATGTGCGAGCAAGGAGGCCTACAAACCTGACTCAGTTACACCAGTTCTGTCTGGAGGAATGGAACAAAATTCCAGCAACTTACTGTGAGCAGCTTGTGGAAGGCTATCCAAAACGTTTGACCCAAGTTAAACAATTTAAAGGCAATGCTACCAAATACTAACAAAATGTATGTAAACTTCTGACCCACTGGGAAAATGATGAAAGAAATAACAGCTGAAATAAATCATTCTCTCTATTATTACTCTGACATTTCACATTCCTAAAATAAAGTAGTGATCCTAACTGACCTAAGACAGGGAATGTTTTCTAGGATTAAATGTTAGGAATTGTGAAAAACTAAGTTTAAATGTATTTGGCTAAGGTGTATGTAAACTTCTGACTTCAACTGTATTATTGTTGTTAATATTTATTTCTTTTATTTCTCTTTTTTTGTATTTGCAATTTGTTGTTCCTTTTGCTTGTTGTCTGCTCTTTTGGGTGCAGTCTTTCATTGATTCTTCTGTGTTTCTTTTATTTAGCATGATTGCCCACAAGAAAATGAATCACGGGGTTGTATAGAGTGGCATATATGTACTTTGATTAGAAAGTTACTTTGAACTTTGAAAGAATCCTTGCTGAACTCTTCAGCTATAAAAGAAATTATCCAATGAGATTGGAACTGCATTAAACTCAATCATACATGCTTGACCATCCGCAAATTTTTCAAGATTTAATATAGTTTAATGTCGTTTCCAGTACAGAAGTGCAAAGAAGAACAAAATAATTGTTACTCTGGATCCAATGCAATTTATAAAACACACATGAAGATAGAGAACTCTAGTTAAAAAAAAGCTAACCCTAAATCTTAACCCTAAATCCATATACAATTTTTTTCAAGTAAAATATTGCAGATGCTGGAAATCTGAAATTAAAACAGAGATTGCTGGAAGTGCTCTGTGGGGCAGGCAACATTTGTAGAGAGAAAAACAGTGTTAATATTTCTGGGCATTGACCTTTCAACAGAACATAATGCCATGCAGGAAATCTGAATGCAAAAAGGAATTTATTGAAAATGCTCAGTCAGTATTTGCAGAGAGGGAAACAATGTTAAAGACTAATGTTGACACACCCTTCTGAACACATTCCTTGTTGTACCAAAGGTTGGTCACATTCAAGGCTAACATCTGACTTGATCTCTCAGAAAAGATGTGAAAATGCCCAGAAAGATCATTGAAACAGCGTTACAATAGTTTAATCCCAGCAGGAATAAGTAAAGCAATTCCTCAAGGAGATTTGATCTAATTTTGAACTTCTCCTCACATCTTGTTCAGTGGTAATCAGGAATCAGTATCATACTCAAAAAGTATCAAGCCTCAGAAAGGCAGCATCTACCATAAAGGACCCTCATCCCCCAGGTCCTGCCTTGTTCTCATTGTGACCATCAGGGAGGGAGTACAGAAGCCTGAAGGCACACACTCAATGATTCAGGAACAGCTTCTTCCCCTCTGCCATCCGATTCCTGAATGGACATTGAAACCATGAACACTGCATCACTACTTTTCTACTTCTATTTTTGCACTACTAAACATAAATTTCAATTTAACTATAAATAAATAAATTCTTACTGTAATTCATGTTTTTTAAAATTATTATGCATTGTATTGTACTGCTACTGTAAAGACGACAAATATCATGATATATGCAGCTGATGTTAAAGCTGATTTTGATTCTGAATCTGACATGGATTCATAGAATACTACAGCCCAGATACAGGCCCTTTGGCCTTTCAAGTGCATGCCCTCCTGATCTTCTGTCTAGTCTAGTAAAGCTGCACTAGACTATACCCCTCCACGCCCTTCCATCCATGTACCCATCCAAACTTCTCCTAAATGTTACAATTGAACCTGCATCTACTACTGCTGCAAGGCAGCTTGTTCCACACTCACACTCTGAGTGAAAGTTTTCCCTTAGGCTTAGAAACATAGAAACATAGAAAATAGGTGCAGGAGCCTGCACCGCCATTTATTATGATCATGGCTGATCATCCAACTCAGAACCCCGCCCCAGCCTTCCCTCCATACCCCCTGACCCCCGTAGCCACAAGGGCCATATCTAACTCCCTCTTAAATATAGCCAATGAACTGGTCTCAACAGTTTCCTGTGGCAGAGAATTCCACAGATTCACCACTCTCTGTGTGAAGAAGTTTTTCCTAATCTCGGTCCTAAAAGGCTTCCCCTCTATCCTCAAACTGTGACCCCTCGTTCTGGACTTCCCCAACATCGGGAACAATCTTCCTGCATCTAGCCTGTCCAATCCCTTTAGGATTTTATACGTTTCAATCAGATTCCCCCTCAATCTTGTAAATTCCAACGAGTACAAGCCCAGTTCATCCAGTCTTTCTTCATATGAAAGTCCTGCCATCCCAGGAATCAATCTGGTGAACCTTCTTTGTACTCCCTCTATGGCAAAGATGTCTTTCCTCAGATTAGGGGACCAAAACTGCACACAATACTCCAGGTGTGGTCTCACCAAGGCCTTGTACAACTGCAGTAGTACCTCCCTGCTCCTGTACTCGAATCCTCTCGCTATAAATGCCAGCATATCATTCGCCTTTTTCACCGCCTGCTGTACCTGCATGCCCACTTTCAATGACTGGTGTATAATGACACCCAGGTCTCGTTGCACCTCCCCTTTTCCTAATCGGCCACCATTCAGATAATAATCTGTTTTCCTATTTTTGCCACCAAAGTGGATAACTTCACATTTATCCACATTAAATTGCATCTGCCATGAATTTGCCCACTCACCCAACCTATCCAAGTCACCCTGCATCCTCTTAGCATCCTCCTCACTGCTAACACTGCCACTTGTACTTTTTGCATCTACCCTCACTTTACACCCCTCTGTCTCTCTGCACTGGTTCCCATCCCTCTGTTAACTATTTTACCTTTCATCTTAAACCTATGACCTCTAGTTCTAGTCTCCCCTGACCTGAGGGCAAAATATCTGCATTTACTGTATCTAGTTATACCTCTGTGTAAGATCTCACTGTGCTCCAGATAATAAAGACCTAACCTACTTAAAAGTTCCCGATAAGTCAGGTCCTCAAGTCATGGCAAATCAGTGTAAAATTTCTCTGCACTCTTTCAAACTTGTTGATATCTTTCCTGTTGGTAGATGACCTTCCTTAAAGGTGCACTCACCATGGCAGCTGGACAAACGTAACAAAGAGCCTGGCTGCCATGAATGAGACAGGTTGTAGAGAAGAGGTAATCAACCATTGTTTTTGCTATGTTTTGCACATTGGGTGCATGCAAGTAGATGCATGATGGGAGGAATGCCCTGTGCTACAAGAGATCCAGAAGCCCTGCCAAGTGCTCCCAATGAAAGATTCTGGCATGAGATGGCTACAGAAGTCTTCTGCAGGAGAAAAACACCACACAATGGAAAAATGCAGAAAGACATCTAATTTATACACAGTCCTACACTAATCCACATTTCATTGTTTATACCTGCAGGTAAAAAACACATATATTGTATGGTGATCAAAGTGCTTTAGGTGAGGTAACACTCACTGGGAAATATAGATGTAGCAGTTAGTTTTGATAATTGGGGCTGAGAATTATTCATCAGTCGATGTGGACCTAGAAAACAGGATTAGAGGTATCTTTACTCGAGGAATTCTGCAGATGCTGGAAATTCAAGCAACACACATCAAAGTCGCTGGTGACCTGACGAAGGGTCTCGGCCCGAAACGTCGACTGTACCTCTGCCTAGAGATGCTGCCTGGCCTGCTGCGTTCACCAGAGGTATCTTTGTGCAAGGTGTGACTCTCCCACCTGATCATTGCCATACTGCATCTGTGGTAATAATCAGAGTGTGAAGAAGGCTTTATTTTTATTTTGAGATACAGCGCAGTATCCGCCTATGAGCTCACAGCACCAAATTGCAACCTTGTGACAAACTTTAGAATCTGGAGGAAACCAGAGCACCCAGTGGAAATCCATGTGGTCGGGGGGAAAATGTACAAACTCCTTACGAGCAGCAATGGAATTGAACCTGAGTCACTGGCACTGTAGTAGCATTATGCTAACCACTGTGTTGCCCCTGCATTAGGGAATATGATTTTCCCATTTGTTTAAGACAAATGTCTCTCTATTAGCCTAGGGTGGTGAATCTGCGAAATTCATTGCCGCAGATGGTCGAAGTCACTAGGTATATTTAAAGCGGAGGATTGCTAGGTTCTTCATATGGAGTGCTGTATATGCAGGGCCATTAGTATAATCAAGGATCCGTCCAGCATCTTTGTTGACGCTCTACCATCAGGCAGAGACTCAGATGCATAAAGACAAGAACAGCCAGTATGGGAAACAACTTCTTTCCTCAGGTCACTAGGCTTCTGAACTCCCTGCATTCGAAGTGTCACCAGATAATTTGTACTGTTCAAATATTTCAGAGTACAGATATTTCAGATACAGTATAAACCTGAAATTCTTTCTCTTCACAAATAGCCACAAAACAGAAGAGAACCCTAAGAATGAATGATAGAAAAACATTCATACTCCAAAGCCGCCTGTACCCCCTCCCATGCACAAGCAGCAGCAAAACATAAACCTCCTCCCTCCCCCCCCATCCATTCAGTAGAAAGTGTCAGTGCCCACCACCCACCAAGCAAGCAAAGGCTAAGCCCACAAAGAGAAACTATGTTCTGCAGTCAACATTTCAACATGCCACAGGCTCGCTCACTCTCTCTCTCACAACAAAGGACAGAGAGATGTCACCCATTTCACAGCAAAAGGGGAGACTAACGAACAGTACCCTACAATATTTAACTTATACATTTTACTTTATCTATACGTAATTCATTTGTGGATTTAATTCTTTCTTTCTTAAGTTATTGTGCTCTATCTGTATGTTATGAGTACAACTGAGCTTCCCACCCTGGTCTGAAGAAACATTGTCTCATTGGCGGTGTACACGTACACAGATAAATGACAATAAACTTGACTTGACTGGGTTAGTAAGGGAATCGAAGGTTACAGAGCGAAGGCAGGAGAATGGGGTTGAGAGGGAAAATAAATCAGCCAAGGTCAAATGGTGGAGTGGGCTGGATAGCCTAATGGCTTAATTCTACTCTTATGTCTTATGCATTATGTCTCACCAGGGAGTTTACTATAGTCCATGCCAATAATACCTCCTCCATCACTCAGCATGGAGATGAGGCTTTAGTTGCTCAGCAGCGACAACCCTCTGGTAGCAATGTTCCTCTCTGCTCCTACAGTTTGCCAGATTGGGACAGCACGCAGCACATTGCAATGAGTTTTCCACATCTGCTTGGCATATGTTGCACCCCTATATTGATGCAGACAATAAAATCCTAACCTCAGGGAACAAGGACATTTTGCATCACTATATTGCTATTTGAAGTCAGCTCAAGCTGCATTTATTGTCATGGTAAGGCACAGGTACAATGCAAACCTTGCTTGTAGCCGCATCTCGGGCACATACATTCAACCTACGTACAAAACAAGAAACATAGAAACATAAATTGTAAGTAAAAAATAGGAAACAATGAGGAAAAAAAAGACTGATAAACAGGACGTCAGTCCAAAAAACACAATTAAAAACAAGTCTATGATGGTGAAAGAGATGGCTGGGGAATGTTCCGTTGTTGTGGTAACATTAGGTTTGTGAGGTTGGTCAAAGACCTGGTGGTTGTAGGAAAGCAGCTGCTCCTGAACCTTCGGGCATGGGTCTTCAGTCTTCTGCATCTCCTGCCCAACAGGAGCAGTGAGAAGATGGCATTACCCGAATGGTGGGCTTGGATCCTGTTGTCATTATGTCATAGAGTCACAGTGAGATACAGCACAGGAATTGATTCTTCATCCCACCGCATCTGAGCCAACCATAAAACACTCATTTTTTGTTTTTTACATGAATTCTACCCTAACCTGTTTGTTTCTGTCCCACATACCAGGTTTTCACTGGGGTCCTCATCAGCATGTAAGTAGAGTCTAAGTCTCCCTTTGCTTGCAGGAATCCTCCAAAGTCTGAAATCTCAGTCCCTGATCAGCCTCCTGCGCTTCAATAAAATCAATGTAGATGAAAACATTAATGTTCGGGTATGGTGACTAATGACTTCACTGATGCAGCTTTGAGCAGAATATTAGTGTGCACAGCAGACTGCTGTTGAAGCTATTTGGTGAGGAGACTGAGAATAAATGTGACCTTGATCGCCACGGGGAGAGCCACCAAGGCACCAGAACATGGTCAGAATTAGAATTGCAATCAGAACTAAAATCGGAGTCAGAATCTGAATTAAGTTTGTTATCACTGACGTACAGAATGTCATGACATTTGTTGTTTTGCAACTGCAGTACAGTGCAATATATAAAATATTAAATAAATTATAATAAAATACCCTCCATACCAGACGGTGATGCGTCCAGTTAGATTGTACATCTACAGAAATTTGCTAGAGTCTTTGGTAACATACCAGATCTCCTCAAACTCCTAATGAAACATAGCCTTGAAGAAGCTACAGTAAATTCTTCTTCATAGTTGATGCAATTGTGAAGAAGAATATAGCCTTCTTCGTAATTGCATCAATATGCTGAGCCTAGGATAGTTCTTCTGAGACGTTGATACCCAGGAACTTGAAACTGCTCACCCTTTCCACTGCTGGCCCATTGATAATTACAGCTGTGAGTTCTCTTGACTCCCCTTACGAAAATCCACAGTCAATTCCTTGGTCTTACTGACGTTGAGTGCAAGGTTGTTGTGTGACACCACTCAACCAGCTGATCTATCTCACATCAGTGATGACAAATGATAAAAAAAAGATGAAAATTTCCGCCATCTTCAACGGGATCCTACCACCAAACACATCATTGCCTTTCCTCATCCCATTTTCTGCTTCCTGCATGGATTGCTTCCCCATAGAAACCATAGAACCATAGAAACTACAGCACAGAAACAGGCCCTTTGGCCCTTCTTGGCTGTGCCGAACCATTTTCTGCCTAGTCCCACTGACCTGCACACGGACCATATCCCTCCATACACCTCCCATCCATGTATCTGTCCAATTTATTCTTAAATGTTAAAAAAGAACCCGCATTTACCACCTCGTCTGGCAGCTCATTCCATACTCCCACCACTCTCTGTGTGAAGAAGCCCCCCCTAATGTTCCCTTTAAACTTTTCCCCCCTCACCCTTAACCCATGTCCTCTGGTTTTTTTCTCCCCTTGCCTCAGTGGAAAAAGCCTGCTTGCATTCACTCTATCTATACCCATCATAATTTTATATACCTCTATCAAATCTCCCCTCATTCTTCTACGCTCCAGGGAATAAAGTCCTAACCTATTCAACCTTTCTCTGTAACTCAGTTTCTCAAGTCCTGGCAATATTCTTGTAAACCTTCTCTGCACCCTTTCAACCTTATTTATATCCTTCCTGTAATTTGGTGACCAAAACTGAACACAATACTCCAGATTCGGCCTCACCAATGCCTTATACAACCTCATCATAACATTCCAGCTCTTATACTCAATACTTCGATTAATAAAGGCCAATGTACCAAAAGCTCTCTTTACGACCCTATCTACCTGTGATGCCACTTTTAGGGAATTTTGTATCTGTATTCCCAGATCCCTCTGTTCCACTGCACTCCTCAGTGCCTTACCATTAACCCCGTATGTTCTACCTTGGTTTGTCCTTCCAATGTTAACATACATTTCCTCTGCAGGCTCTGAAAACTTTCCTCACTGTCTACTACTCCTCCAATCTTTATATCATTAGCAAACTTGCTGATCCAATTTACCACATTATCATCCAGATCATTGATATAGATGACAAGTAACAATGGACCCAGCACTGATCCCTGTGGCACACCACTAGTCACAGGGCTCCACTCAGAGAAGCAATTCTCTACCACCGCTCTCTGGCTTCTTCCATTGAGCCCATGTCTAATCCAATTTACCACCTCTCCACGTATACCTAGCGACTGAATTTTCCTAACTAACCTCCCATGCGGGACCTTGTCAAAGGCCTTACTGAAGTCCATGTAAACAATATCCACTGCCTTCCCTTCATCCACTTTCCTGGTAACCTCCTCGAAAAACTCCAACAGATTGGTCAAACATGACCTACCACGCACAAAGCCATGTTGACTCTCCCTAATAAGCCCCTGTCTATCCAAATGTTTGTAGATTCTGTCTCTTAGTACTCCCTCCAATAACTTACCTACTACTGACGTTAAACTCACCGGCCTATAATTTCCCGGATTACTTTTCGATCCTTTTTTAAACAACGGAACAACATGAGCCACTCTCCAATCCTCCGGCACTTCACCCGTAGACAGTGACATTTTAAATATTTCTGCCAGGGCCCCTGCAATTTCAACACTAGTCTCCTTCAAGGTCCGAGGGAACACTTTGTCAGGTCCCGGGGATTTATCCACTTTAATTTTCCTCAAGACAGCAAGCACCTCCTCCTTTTCAATCTGTACAGTTTCCATGGTCTCACTACTTGATTCCCTCAATTCCATAGATTTCATGTCAGCTTCCTTAGTAAATACAGATGCAAAAAACCTATTTAAGATCTCCCCTGTGATTCCCTGGTCCATTCTATCCTCCTATCCTCCCTACTAATTTCCCTCTTGGCACATATCCCTGCAAGTGAGAGAAATGCTAGACCTGCCAATTCACTTGCTCCCTCACCTCTATTCAGGGCCCCAAGCAGTCCTCCCTGATGAGCAAGACTTCTCCTGTGAATCTGTTGGGGATGTCTATAGTATCTGATACTTTCAAAGTGGCCTCCTCACGTTGTTGAGATCCAACTTAAATTGGGGGACCGCTTTGTCAAACACCTCCGTTCCATCTGCCAAAAGCAGAATTTCCCAGTGGCCAACTATTTTAATTTCTATTTCCATTATCATTCCAACATGTCAGCTCATGACCTCCTCTTCTGCTACAATGAGGCCAGTCTCAGGCACCTCAACACCTCAGTTTTTTTCTCTTTTTTCTTTCTTCCTTCCATCTTCTTCCATTCCCCACTCTAGCCTCTTACCTCTTCCCACCTGCCTATCACCTCCCCTAGTGCTCCTCCTTCATTCCTTCTTCCCATGGCCCAGTGCTCTCTATCAAATTCCTTCTTCTCCGCCCCTTTACCTTTCCCACCTACCTGGCTTCACCATCATCTTCTAGCTGTCCTCCATCCCTACCCCAATCTTTTTATCCTGGTGCCTTCTCCCTTCAATTCCAGTCCTGATGAAGGCTCTTGGCCCGAAACATAGATGCTGAGTTCTTCCAGCATTTTGTGTCTGTTGCTTTGGAGTTCCAGCATCTGCAGAATCTCTTTATTGACAAAAAAAAATCAGATTTATTATCCCTGATGTTTGGTCATGAACTCTGTTCCAGGGATGATTAATTGTCCGCATTAGATTAATGCAGTAATTAAGTAGACTGCAATTTCTGGAGTTAACACAAATGAGAAGAAGTCTCACTGAAATTCAAAATATTCTTACAGGGTTTTGACTGGGAGGATTTATCCCCTGGTTGAGAAGATTACATGCAGGTGTCACAGTCTCAGAATATGGGCAAGAGCATTTAGTACTGAAATTAGGAGACATTCCTTATGCATAGTCATAGTCATAATCATACTTTATTGATCCCGAGGGAAATTGGGTTTCGTTACAGTTGCACCAACCAACAATAGAGTATAAATATAGCAATATAAAACCATAAAAAATTAAATAATAATATGTAAGTTATGCCAGGAAGTAAGTCCAGGACCAGCCTATTGGCTCAGGGTGTCTGACCCTCCAAGGGAGGAGTTGTAAAGTTTGATGACCACGGACCGGAATGATTTCCTATGATGCTCAGTGTTGCATCTCGGTGGAATGAGTCTCTGGCTGAATGTACTCCTGTGCCCAACCCAGTACATTATGTAGTGGATGGGAGACATTGTCCAAGATGGCATGCAACTTGGACAGCATCCTCTTTTCAGACCCCACCGCCAGAGAGTCCAGTTCCATCCCCACAACATCACTGGCCTTACGAATGAATTTGTTGATTCTGTTGGTGTCTGCTACCCTCAGCCTGCTGCCCCAGCACACAACAGCAAACATGATCGCACTGGCCACCACAGACTCGTAGAACATCCTCAGCATCGTCCGGCAGACGTTAAAGGACCTCAGTCTCCTCAGGAAATAGAGACGGCTCTGACCCTTCTTGTAGACAGCATGAATAGATTGGGAATCTTTGGAATTCTGTAACCCCTTTGGCTGTGGAGTTCATTCAAACTTCTGGACATGAAAAAAATAAATGGATATGGGGAAATTGCAAGAAAATGCTATAGTGGTGATGTTGATAAGTGGCAAGGCTGGGCTGCAGGGCCAAATCACCTAATGAAAGGAAAAACCAACAAAGTGCACTGGATACAGCTTGGTCCGTCACAGGAAAAGCCCTCCCACCACCGAGCACATCTACAAGGAGTGCTGTCACAAGAATACTGCATCTTTTATCAAGGACTCCTACCATCAAGACCATACTGTCTTCTTGCTGCTGCCATTGGGAAGGAGCAACAGGAGCCTTAGGTCTCACACCATCAGATTCAGTAAGTTATTACCCTTCAACCTTCAGGATAACTACACTCACCTCGACACTGAGTTGATTCCATAACCTATGGAACACACACAAAATGCTGGAGGATCTCAGCAGGCCAAGCAGCATCTATGGAATAAAGTACAGTCAATGTTTTGGGCTAAGACCCTTCATCAGTCCGAAACGTCGACTGCACTCTTTTCCATAGATGCTGCCTGCCCTGTTCAGTTACTCCAGTATTTTGTGTGTGTTGCCAGCATTTACTAGATACCCCTCTGGCAGCAATTACAGCCTGTCTGTGTGGATAGGTCTCTATCAGTTTTGCACATCTGGACACTGCAATTTTTCCCCATCCTTCTTTACAAAACTGCTCAAGCTCTGTCAGATTGTATGGGGGTTGTGAGTGAGCAGCCCTTTTCAAATTCAGCCACAATCTCTCTATTGGTTAGATATCTGGACTCTGATTTGGCCACTCCAGGACATTAACTTTTGTTGTTTTTAAGCCATTCCTGATTAGCTTCGGCTTTATGCTTGGAGTTATTATCTTGCTGGAAGGTAAATCTTCTCCCAAGTCGCAGTCCTCTTGCAGATTGCATCAGGTTTTCTTCCAGGATTGCTCTGTATTTTACTGCATTCATTTTATCCTCTACCTTCACAAGCCTTCCAGAGCCTGCTGCAGTGAAGCATCTCCACAGCATGATGCAGCCATCATCGTGCTTCATGGTAGCGGCGGTGTGTTTTCGATGATGTGCGGTGTTTGGCTTATGTCAAACATAGAGTTCAGTCTGATGACCAAAAAGCTCAATTTTGGTTTCATCAGAACTGAGAACCTTCTTCCAGTTGACTTAAGAGTGTCCCACATGCCTTCTGGCGAACTCTAGCCAAGATTTCATGTGTGTTTTTTTTATAACAGTGGCTTTCTCTTTGCTACTCTTCTTTAAGCTGCAACTGGTGAAGCACCCAGACAACAGTTTTTGTATGTACTGCCTCTTCTATCTCAGCCACTGAAGCTTGTAACTCCAGAGTTGTCATAGGTCTCTTGGTGGCCTCCATCACCAGTCCCCTTCTTGCATGGTCACTCAGTTTTTGAAGATGGCCTGCTCCAGGCAGATTTACAGCTGTGTCATATTCTTTCTATTCTTTGCTGATTGACTTAACTGTACTCCAGGGGATAATCAGTAGTTTCAAGATTTTCCTGAATCCATCTCCTGACTTGTGCTTTTCAATAGCCTTTTTATGGAGTTGCTTGGAGTGTTCTTTTGTCTTCATTATATAGTTTTTGGCAGGATACTGATGCTGTTGGGCCTTCCAGATACAGGTGTATTTTTATGACAATCAATTGAAACACCTTGACTGCACACAGGTTTATATATAGCTAGGACACCCTAACTAAATATATGACTTCTAAAACCAATTGGCTGTACCAGTGATGATTTGGTGTGCCATATCAAAGGGAGTGAATACTTTTGCAATCAATTATTTTGTGTTTTATACTTGTAATTAATTTAGATCTCTTTGTAGAGATCTGTTTTCACCTCATCATGAAAGAGGTTTTTTTCCTGTTGGCCAGTGTCAAAAAAAGCCAAATTAAATTTACTGTGATTCAATGTTCTAAGACAACAAAACATGAAAACTTCCAAGAGGGGTGAATACCTTTTATAGGCACCGTATGTACTTTAATAATAAATTTGCTTTGAACTTTGAACTCAAATCCTGCTTCTTCTTCTTCTTATTTATAATTATAATTTGCACTTCTTTTTGTACTTCCACAGCGTGTTGTCTGTTGCACATTGGCTGTTTGACCCACTCTGTCGTGTGCCATTTTCAACAATTCTATTGTGTTTCTTTCTATTTACTATGAACATCTGCAAGCAATGAATATGTTGTCTTATATATATTTTAATAATAAATTTATAAGACCATAAGATATAAGAGCAGATGTAGGCCATTCAGCCCATCGAGTCTGCTCTGCTGACTCATTGGATCATGGGCTGATCCAATTCTTCCAGTCATCCCCACTCCCCTGCCTTCACCCTATACCCTTTGATGCCCTGGCATCAAAATTAATATTTTGAACTGTGAACTTCTATGGTTTTAATGTGAAAGGAATGCCCTTTATTTTGAATGGGATATAGAATTAACAGTATGAAAAGGGAAGAAACAATCAAGGCATGGTTCAGAAATGAAGCTTTAATAGACTAAGGTAAAAGCAGGTAAAAATGCCATTGTTTGAGAATCCTCCTATGCAGCGTACTTCTTTCAGAGAAAATGTCAACAAGAGAAAAAATGATTTAGCGATAAAGCCCATTAAATGTCAGTAAATGCAAGAATGAAGCAAAGCAAACACATTCTTGGTGGGGTAGGGCACTTTCCTAACAAGTAAATAAGCCATGAAGTTTTCCAACATCTGACAGATGGGTTCAAATGGGTGCTTCCCAATATGACTTCCTGAGCAGAGTTTCAGGCAACAGTGCAAAAGTTAAGTCAAGTGAACAAAGTGTAGAATAAATACTCCTGTGAAGGTGTGGTAGACAGTAAATTAAAACAAAACTGGAAATGGCTTTTGCACAGAAACAGAAATTACAGCTCAAATATAACAAGAGGAGAATTAGAAGTATAAATATAAGGAGCATGCAAATTATATTACACGTGCTATATGAACATGTATTCCAATTCCTGCAGCTCCCTGTGGCTAGTAAATATCAAACTGCATTAATAAGGTACTTTCATTGGCTTTAGGATATCTCAACATGTTTCACAGTCAGTGAAGTGTCCTTTTACAAATTATAACATACTATGCAAAACTGCACCTCAATGAATCATTCAAAAGGCAATTAAAATGTTACCTGTGAATCTTTCTTGTGGAGTGCTTTCCATCTTAAACATAGTTCACTCCTACACTCATGCACAGTGGCTGCAGGGGGTGACAACTATTGGATTAACTGAACTGCATCGCCCAAACCTGTGACTTCCACTCGCTTCAGATGCAAGTAAGTTCCCCTCCTAACTGGACACAACCTTGAACTGGAAATATGATGTTGCTCTTTGACTATGCACGAGACTAAATCTTAGAAAAAACCTCTCCAAAAGGAAGGAGGACTATGTGAAGGAGGTTTCTTTTCAAAGACTTATGTTTGGGTAATAATTGCTGGCTACATCAGCTATGGCTAGATCCATCCAGCCATCCATAAACAAATAAATAAATGAATGAATGAATGAATGAATAAATAAATTCCTAGATCTCAAATGGTGAATAAATAAAAACAAGCTTTTCTTTTTAGTATTATATCCCCATTCAGAGGGATTACTAGAAAGCAATACACTCAGTGGCCACTTTACTTAGTGCGTCCCTATTGACCCTCACCATTTTTTATAGATACACCATAGAAAGCATCCTGCCTGGATACCTTGGTGTGGAAACTTCTCTGCTCAAGACCACAAGTAATTGCAGAGAGCTCTGAATGCAGTCTAGTCTATCATGGAAATTAGCCTCTTCTCTACTGATTGGAGAAACACTTGAGAAAGCAGCCAAACTTCCCACCCCAGTCATTCTCTCTTTTCCCCTGTTCTGTTAGGAAGAAGATAGAAAACATGCACAATCAGGGTCAGGGCAGGTTCTATCCTGTTATTACAAGGCTCTTAAAAAGATATCTTGTGCAATAAAGATTCTCTTAATCTCTTACCAATAAAGGAACTGAGATGCATTTTGGAATGTCAAAACAGGATAAGTCATTTATATATTTCCAAAATGTATCACCTCACACATGTCAGGGTTAAAATCTATCTGATGACACTCCGCCCAGTATTCTACCTGATCTATGTCTGCTGTAGCTTAAGACAACCTTCCTTGCTATTCATAAAACCAATGTTTTTGTGTCATCTACAAATATATTAACCATTCCTTCTACTTTTGCATTGAAATTGTTAGCATATATCACAAACAAAAAAGGTCCCAGCACCAGTCTCCATGGTACACCACTGATCACAGACTTCTGATGTAAGGCAGCTTCCTTCATTAAAATTTCTCATGCTTGCCACAAAACATGGTCAAAGTGAAAAAAGATGGCTAATGATCTCAATTATGATTTATTTCAAACACATTGCTAATACCTCGAGTCATTGGGATAGGTTCCTCATCTTCACTTCCATCACAAAGTCCATGTTCAATCCTATCACCCTCACTGGATGTCTGAAGGAGCTGGCATGTACTGCCATCCTTTCTTCTCCCGCCACACACCCCATCACCATTGAATCCACACAATAAAAGAAGAGTTAAGGTCTACTACAGCATATACACTGATTGATGCTT
The DNA here is from genome assembly GCF_963921235.1 of Mobula hypostoma. Classification (NCBI taxonomy): domain Eukaryota; kingdom Metazoa; phylum Chordata; class Chondrichthyes; order Myliobatiformes; family Myliobatidae; genus Mobula; species Mobula hypostoma. Next base: position 208,605,957 of record NC_086099.1, read on the forward strand.
TATTGTACAAGTGAGACTTCTGCACATAAGATCTCAGTGCACTTCTAACCTTGCTTCATTCAATTAGTGATAATAAATTTACATCTTGTCACTGGTCAGTGGAACGCTTCACTTTAGCAAGAACCTGCATAATCTTCTCCACTTCTATAATCTCACTGTAAGGTATTCTATCAAAAAGATTCTCAATCTCTCCCAATAACTGACACTTTTCCTGTGTCATTTTAGCAAATGTAATTTTCTCTGAGCTATTACAGTAGGATGTTCTCTTATTACTGTATTTGTAATAATTCCTATACCAATCACCCGTTAGATCATAGAGTCATGAAGTTATACAGCATGGCAATATGCCCTAGCTGGTCTATGCAAACCAAGATGTCCCATCCAAACTACCCCCATTTATTATCATTTGAGCTAAAATCTTCTTAACATTTTCTAAACCATCATTTCCTCAATACTAATCAACAAGTTCCAAAACCTGGGCCTCTGGACCTCCTTCTGCAATTAGATCCTTGACTTTCTACCAAGACGCCATAGTTAGTGTGAAGTGGAAATAATAAATCACTGACAATCAACACTGCTTGCACCTCAAGGTTCTAACCCCACTGCTCTACTCTCTCTACACCCACAATTGTTTCGATAGGCACAGTTCAAACATCATCTATAAACTTGCCAGTGATGCAACTATTTTTGGCTGAATTTCAGATGGTGACAAGGAGGCATAGAGACAAGGTGAGATGTATCAGCTTGTTGTGTGGTGTTGTAACTACAACCTCGCATTTAACATCAGTAAGACCAAGGAATTGATTGTAGATTTCAGGAAGGGGAGGTCGAGAGAAGACACATTTGCCCTCACTGAGGGATCAGCAGTAGAAAGGGTAAGCTGTTTCAATTTTTCGGATAGCAACATCTCTGAAGATCTATCCTGGGCTAAACATATTGATGAAATTACAAAGAAGGCATGACAGTGGCTATATTTCATCAGGAATTTGAGGAGCTGTGGTATTCCACCAAAAACTCTTGCAAATTTCTATAGAGTTACCAAGGGGAGTATTCTGATAGGTTGCAGCACCATTTGGTATGGAGGGGTGACTACGCAGGATCGGAAAAAGCTGCAGAAAGTTGAGAACTCAGCCAGATCCATAATGGGCATTAGCCTCTGCAGCATTTTTTTTTAATTAAGTGCAATCGTGAACACTAGCCAGATCAGAAATGCTGATCAAGTCAACTAGTTCCCAAAGAGAACTCTGATAGACCAATCAGATAGTTCACTGCTGCAAAAAAAATCGTATGTACAATTAAGAAACATTAAACTAAAGGGTTTAAACTAATTTGGCAGGGGGATGGGAACTGGAATGATAGAGCAGAGGAAGGGGATAACAGAAATAAATCTAAGATAGTGAGCAGTAAAGATGTCAGGAAAGACAGGCAGGTGATGGGGCAAATGTGTAGCCATTGGGATGAGTTGAAGTGCAATAAAGTTGCAGTGAAATCAAAGCAAAAAGTATCAAATACTGGTCTTAAGGTGTTGTACTTAAATGCACGCAGCATAAGGAATAAGGTGGATGATCTTGTTGTACAGCTACAGATTGGCAGGTATGATATTGTGGCCATCACTGAGACCTGGCTAAAGGATGCATGTCTCTGGGAGCTGAACGTCCAAGGATACACAGTGTATCGGAAGGATAGGAAGGTAGGCAGAGGGGGAGGCATGGCTTTATTGGTAAGAAATGATATTAAATCGTTAGAAAGAGGTGATATAGGATCGGAAGGTGCAGAATCTTTATGGGTTGAGCTAAGGAATAGCAGGGGTAAAAAGACCCTGATGGCAGTTATTTATAGGCCTCCAAACAGCTGCAGGGATGTGGACTACAGATTACAACTGGAAATAGAAAAGGCTTGTCAGAAGGGCAGTGTTATGATAATTGTGGGGGATTTTGACATTCGAGTAGATTGGAAAAATCAGGTCGGCACTGGATCTCAAGAGAGAGAATTTGTAGAATGTCTGCGAGATGGCTTTTTAGAACAGCTTGTTGTTGAGCCCACTAGGGGATCGGCTGTACCGGATGGGGTATTGTGTAATGAACCGGAGGTGATTGGAGAGATTGAGGTGAAGGAACCCTTAGGAGGCAGTGATCATAACATGATTGAGTTCACTGTGAAATTAGAAAAAGAGAAGCTGAAATCTGATGTGTCGGTGTTTCAGTGGAGTAAAGGAAATTATAGTGGCATGAGAGAGGAACTGGCCAAAGTTGACTGGAAAGAGACACTGGCGGGAAAGACGGCAGAGCAGCAGTGGCTGGAGTTTATGCGAAAAATGAGGAATGTGCAAGACAGGTATATTCCAAAAAAGAAGAAATTTTCGAGTGGAAAAAGGATGCAACCGTGGTTGACAAGAGAAGTCAAAGCCAAAGTTAAAGCAAAGGAGAGGGCATTCAAGGAAGCAAAAATTAGTGGGAAGACAGAGGATTGGGAAGTTTTTAAAACCTTACAAAAGGAAACCAAGAAGATCATTAAGAGAGAAAAGATGAACTATGAAAGGAAACTAGCAAATAATATCAAAGAGGATACTAAAAGCTTTTTCAAGTATATAAAGAGTAAAAGACAGGTGAGAGTAGATATAGGACCGATAGAAAATGATACTGGAGAAATTGTAATGGGAGATGAGGAGATGGCAGAGGAACTGAACAAGTATTTTGCATCAGTCTTCACTGAGGAGGACAGCAGGATACCGGACACTCAAGGGTGGCAGGGAAGAGAAGTGTGCGCAGTCACAATTACGACAGAGAAAGTACTCAGGAAGCTGAATAGGCTAAAGGTCGATAAATCTCCTGGACCAGATGGAATGCACCCTCGTGTTCTGAAGGAAGTAGCTGTGGAGATTGTGGAGGCATTAGCGATGATCTTTCAAAAGTCAATAGATTCTGGCATGGTTCCGGAAGACTGGAAGATTGCAAATGTCACTCCGCTATTTAAGAAGGGGGAAAGGAAGCAAAAAGGAAATTATAGACCTGTTAGCTTGACGTCGGTGGTTGGGAAGTTGTTGGAGTCGATTGTCAAGGATGAGGTTACAGAGTACCTGGAGGCATATGACAAGATAGGCAGAACTCAGCATGGATTCCTTAAAGGAAAATTCTGCCTGACAAACCTATTACAATTTTTTGAGGAAATTACCAGTAGGCTAGACAAGGGAGATGCAGTGGATGTTGTATATTTGGATTTTCAGAAGGCCTTTGACAAGGTGCCACACATGAGGCTACTTAACAAGATAAGAGCCCATGGAATTACAGGAAAGTTACATATGTGGCTGATTGGCAGGAAACAGAGAGTGGGAATAAAGGGATCCTATTCTGGTTGGCTGCCGGTTACCAGTGGTGTTCCACAGGGATCAGTGTTGGGGCCGCTTCTTTTTACATTGTACATCAGCGATCTGGATCATGGAATAGATGGCTTTGTGGCTAAGTTTGCTGATGATACGAAGATAGGTGGAGGGGCCGGTAGTGCTGTGGAAACGGAGAGTCTGCAGAGAGACTTGGATAGATTGGAAGAATGGGCAGAGAAGTGACAAATGAAGTACAATGTTGGAAAGTGTATGGTTATGCACTTTGGCAGAAAAAATAAACAGGCAGACTATTATTTAAATGGGGAAAGAATTCGAAGTTCTGAGATGCAACAGGACTTGGGAGACCTCGTACAGGATTTTCTTAAAGTTAACCTCCAGATTGAGTCAGTAGTGAAGAAAGCGAATGCAATGTTGGCATTCATTTCTAGAGGAATAGAGTATAGGAGCAGGGATGTGATGTTGAGGCTCTATAAGGCGCTGGTGAGACCTCACTTGGAGTACTGTGGGCAGTTTTGGTCTCCTTATTTAAGAAAGGATGTGCTGACATTGGAGAGGGTACAGAGAAGATTCACAAGAATGATTCCGGGAATGAGAGGGTTAACATATGAGGAACGTTTGTCCGCTCTTGGACTGTATTCCTTGGAGTTTAGAAGAATAAGGGGAGACCTCATAGAAACATTTCGAATGTTAAAAGGCATGGACAGAGTGGATGTGGCAAAGTTGTTTCCCATGATGGGGGAGACTAGTACGAGAGGGCATGACTTCAGGATTGAAGGGCGCCCTTTCAGAACAGAAGTGTGAAGAAATTTTTTTAGTCAGAGGGTGGTGAATCTATGGAATTTGTTGCCACGGGCAGCGGTGGAGGCCAAGTCATTGGGCGTATTTAAGGCAGAGATTGATAGGTATTTGAGTAGCCAGGGCATCAAAGGTTATGGTGAGAAGGTGGGGCAGTGGGACTAAATAGGATAAAATGGATCAGCTCATGATAAAATGGCAGAGCAGACTCGATGGGCCGAATGGCCTACTTCTGCTCCTTTGTCTTATGGTCTTATGGTCTTATGGTCTTATTAAGAAATAGTAGACATACTAGAGTCATAATGAAGTCTGCTGGAGAGAGACATTTATACAAATGCTGTCCTCCATAATTCAAAGAGATTGAAGGATAAGGTTGCAGGGTGACAAAATGAGGCAGGAGCACTTGGAACTAAAAAGTAATCCCTACCGGGAGAAAACAGCACCCGTTCTTTCCGCACTGTTCTCCAGCAGTTTAAGGACTAAGTCTAGCTGGAACATAACTCATAAGTGCTCTTGAAAGTCAGGTATTAACCCTACCTACCAACAACCAAGCATTGAGGACATCTTCAAAAGACGATGCCTTAAAAATGCGGCATCCATCATTAAGAAGCCCATCACACAGGGCATGCTTTGTTCTTATTGCTACCATCAAGGAAAAGGTACAGCAGCCTGAAGACACACACTCAATACTTTGGGAACAGCTTATTCCTCTCTGTCATCAGATTTCTCAATGGACAATGAAACCCCAGGTACACTACCTTAATATGTTTTGTCTCTTTTTACACTATGTAGTTAATTTAATTTAAAATTATAATATTATTGTAATTTATTGTTTTTTATTGTTATGTATTGCAATGTACTGCTGCCACAAAGCAACAAATTTCATGACATATGTCAGTGATATTAAAGTTAAAAAGAAACCTTTTCGATTCATGTACCTGTCTAACTGTCTTTTAGAAGTTTTACCTATCTCAAACCTTTCTCTGGCAGCTGATTCCCCATAGGTACCACCCCTTGTGTAAAATTTCTCTTAAAATGTGCCCTCTCACCTTACACCTATACCCTCCAGCTCAGCGGTCCCCAACCACCGGGCCGCAAAGCATGTGCTACCGGGCCATGAGGAAACGATATGAGTCAGCTGCACCTTTCCTCATTCCCTGTCACGCACTGTTGAACTTGAACATAGGGTTGCCAACTGTCCTGTATTGCTGGGACATCCTGTATATTGGGCTAAACTGGTTTGTCCCATATGGGACCGCCCTTGTCCCGTATTTCCCCCACTAAGGTAGAGTGTTCCTATGAAACCTTTCGTGCTAAAATGGCGTGAAGCGCAGAAGCAATTAACATTAATTTATATGGGAAAAATTTTTGAGCGTTCCCAGACCCAAAAAAATGACCTATACAAATCATACCAAATAACACATAAAACATAAAATAACACTAACATATAGTAAAAGCAGGAATGATATGATAAATACACAGCCTATACAAAGTAGAAATAATGTATGTACAGTATAGTCGGGAAGATTAAGTCAAAACCGATTTGTGGAAAAAAAATCGGCAAGTATGCGCATGCGCACGTCACGCATACGCACACAGGTGCCCGCGCAAGGCTTCATAGTCATGGTAGCCTTTCTGGGGTAAACACTGTCCCATATTTGACTGCTACTTTTGTCCCTTATTTGGGAGTGAGAAAGTTGGCAACATTAACTGTAAAAGACATGTTGAGGTGACTTTAACCCTACTTGAACATCTCCACCCCCTGGTCGGCCGGTCCGCAAGAATATTGTCAATATTAAACCGGTCCGCGGTTCAGGAAAGGTTGGGGACCCCTGCTCTAGCTCTTGGATTCTCAACACTCGGAAAGAGACTGTTTTCATTTACTCCTCTATTCCTTCCAAGATTTTATACACTTCTATAATATCACCTCTCGGTCTCTTACACTTGAAGGAATAAAATACTAGTCTGTATAACTTTTTCTTTTAACTCACTCCCTCCAGTCCTGGCAGCACTCTTGTAAGATGGGTAATCTTCCCCAGAAGGTGAAACAGACTTGACGGAATGAATGGCTAATTCTGCTCCTATGTCCTATGTTTTAAGGTCTAATACTCAGATTTCCAAAAGCTAAAAAAAAATAACGTCAATTAACATCATTATGGCTTTCTTTTGTCAAGACCAGTGTTTTTTGACAACTGTTATACACTCAGCTGCCACTTTATTAGGTCCACCACTACACATGCTGGTTAATGCAAATATGGTTTCTATGGTTTCTATCTAATCAGCGAATTATGTGGCAGCAACTCAGTGCATAAAGGCATACAGACATAGTCAAAGGTTCAATTGTTCAGACCGAACATATCATTGGAGAAGAAATGTAATCCAAGTGACTATGACCGTGGAACGATTGTTGGTGCCAGAGGGGGTGGTTTGAGTATCTCAGAGTCTGCTGATTTCTTGGGATTTTCATGCACAACCATCTCTAAAGTTTATAGAAAATGGTGCAAAAAACAGAAAACATCCAGAGGGTGCCTGTTCCATGGGCAAAAAAAATCCTTGTTAATGAGAGAGGTCAGAAGAGGATGGATGGACTAGTTCATAGACAAGAGAAAATCTGCAGATACTGAAAATCCAAGCAACACGCACAAAATGCTGGAGAAATTCAGCAGGCCAGATAGCATCTAGGAAAAGAGTACAGTCGACGTTTTGGGCCAAAACCCTTCACCAGGACAGGTTCATAGGTTCAAGGGTTCATTTTATTGTCAAAGTATGCATGCACAATACAACTCTGATACTTGTCTACTCCAGATAGTCACTAAATACAGAAACACCATGAGAGTTGATGAAAGAAAAAACATCAGCTACCCCCCCAGCATGAAAAAGAAAATAAACAAAACTCACAGACTACAAAATCTCCCCTCACCCACAGCAAAACACAGCCACAATAGCAATCAGCAATGCCCTACATATAACAACCCCCAACCTCCTCACTCGCAAAAAGAAAAGCGACAGTAGCACCAAACCCCCAACCCCTCCTCTTGCACACAAAAAGATTAATAGTTCACCCACACTCCAAATATTCACAAGAAAAAAAAATACCAAAAAACTAAAGGAAACCAATATAGAGTATAGACCAATAATAAAGTAAATCTCAAAATTTGGGAAATGTCTTTTTCATCTGCATACGAGGAGAGCAGCCGCACAAACTTAGTCCTTCCATAAAGAGTGACTGGCAACCCAGGGCTGAATGCACCGATCCAGCTGCTGACTCTCTCTCTCTTTTGGGAGTCATTGCTGACCCCTCCGCATTCAACTCGATGCTTCAGTCTTCCTCACCATTTCGAGACGGAGTCGTTCCTGACCCTGCACTTTGTCACTGGCCTCTTCCACAAGTCCGCCTGTGTTCTCAGACATTTTTGGCCCCCCGTCTCTGATCTCCATGAGGCAGCTCTGCGGACACCAGCATAGCACTGGATCCTGCGATCGAGATTCAAACTATGCTCCAACAGTTCCCATCACACAAACAAGACAAAAAGGACATGCAGAAGCATAGAAAAAGTGAAATAGTTGGAAAGGTTTGCTATCTGAATGATCTTGCCTGAGGAACCATTGTTCTCTGGCGCCATCTCGACTGGAAGACTGGTAAAACTCTGTTTTTGAACTCCGGTTCAAGCTGACAGGAAGACAACAGTAACTCAACTAACCATCTGATACAACAGCGGTGTGCAGAAGAGCATCTCCGAGTATTCACCATGTCAAATCTTGAAGTGGATGGGCTACGACAACAAATGATCATGAACATACACTCAGTATTAGGTATGGGAGGCTTTAAGTCATGGGAATGTTATGAAAACTTTACAGGTAATACATGTTCATTTCTCAGGAAAGTCACTGATTCAAACTTAAATTGCTGAAGAGATGTTTAATGTACATTTTTAGTATTATTTATTGATATAATTATTTATCCATATGATGCAGATGTCACAAAATGAATGTTTAACCTCTTCTAAATATAGCCAATCAGGTTACATCGTGCTGGGCTAATTAGTACAGACCGAGCTTTTCAAATATGTAATGAACAAGAAAGAGTGGAAGAAACCTTTTCATGTTATTGCGAGAGTGTTACAATTGAAACGCAAAAATGAAAGGAGAAAGACTAGTAATTTACACAGCTAATCTTTGTTCAGAGCATCGGGAAGATTTTTTTTTGCGTCACTCTTTTTAACTATGGTTTTTGTTATGTATAGAAGTGTCATTAAAACTTGAACTACTTCTTTCTTCTTTACATGTGAAAAAAACAGCTACTTCCCCTTTGGTCCCCAAGCTCGCTACCGAGCATTCATACAGAAGACTATGTTCAAGTGAAGTCACTTGTTTTTCTTGCTTTGTATATCTACCTAAAAGCATTAAATGAACTGTGGGTTCTTTTTTTCTTTTCACGCAGGCACAGTTTTACCTTTCCCAAGAAATTCCATTTCAAAGACGGCTAATTCTTTAAAATGTTGTCTTTAGGATCAAACCTCGTCTGCATTGTGCTTTGGGCCGAGAGTATTTTACACTAATGTTGACAAAAGATTCTCAGTATTAGTTTTTTCACAATATGGCATAAATTAGTTGAATTCCCACAGGTGGGTTTTTTGAACAGACATATCTTACATATTTAGTCCTGGGGTAATGTTTACAAAAGGCCCCGTGTTTTGCTTGCTTCATGCAATGGTCTAAATTATTGAGTATGTGGACAAATAGTTCATAGAGCTAGAGACTAATTCTAAGAACACTATGATTGTTCCCTTTACAATTTCTTTCAGATGAATTGCTTCAGTTAGTGCAAAGGCAGGATAGCACCTGGTCCCTGGGTGAGAGATTAAAGTTTAACAGAGATACCCTGCAGACCTTGCCCGAACCAAAACCGTGGAATATCTTGAACACTTAATTTGCTCCTTTTATAAAAATACTATTTCTATATCATTTCCTACCTACTTTGATAGAAGTGTGTAAACTCAAGATGTGGTAAATAGAGAGAAGCTGTTATTTTCATCTCAAGGACCAGAAGCAAAAACTCAAAGGGAATATAACAAAAAAAATCTAATTTCACATTAAATAAGGCTGTGATAATAAACCTGATTCTGATTCAAAGGAAAAACCTTCATTACACAAAGCAACACACACAAAATGCTGGAGGAACTCTGCAGGTCAGGCAGCATCTATGGAGAGGGATAAACAGTCATACTTTCAGCTTGAGATGCTTCAACAAGTCTCAATAAAGGGTCTCGGCTCAAATCATCAATTATTTAGCCTTCTGCATGGATGCTACCCGACCTGCTGAGTTCCTCCATTCTTTTGTGTGTGTTGCTCTGGATTTCCAGTATCTGCAGAGTATCTTGTGTTTACACACAGAGAGTTATTTAATGTATTTATTCAAAGGATTTAGGCTTCATAGGCTGAGTCAGCATTTAATTGCTCATCCCTGGTTAACCTTGAGAAGGTGGCAGTGATCTGCCCTCTTGAACTGCTGCACTCCTTGAGGTGCGGGTATAACTGATTCTCTGATAATGGACTTATTAATTTGGAAGACTGGATAGGCGTTTGTGGACAAATACATTGCAGGATCTCACAAAAAGCATGGCAAATTGGGATTGAATGGATTGTTCTGCAACAAGCCAGAATGAACACAAAGGCTCAAATAGCCTCCTACTGTGCTGTATCACATAATTTTATGTTCATGCTTGTACTCCCATGTCTTAGAATTCACAGTAAGTGCCAATGGCTTATTTATCTACATAATTGGAGAGCGGTGGTGGCAGGGTAGTTAAGATACTGGACCAGAATCCGTTATAATGATAGACTATATGAATTCAGATTCCAACAGCAGCTGAAGCATTTCAAATCAACTAATGAAATAAATTTTGAATGGAATCGCAGTCTCATTTACAGTGCATGTGAATCACGGGAATTTTTAAAAACCCATCTGGTTTATGAATGTCCTCCAAAGAAGCAAATTGGCAACTCTTACCTAGTTTAGCCTGAATGTGACTCCATACACTGAATTCCCTTGGTTTTTAATTGTCCCCTAAAATGGCTGCGACTGGGTTCTTCAGGTTAATTGAACCCAATTTAGACCCATCACACCAAATGTTGTTATCCAATTAATTCCATTCTCCTGCTCTTTCTCCACAAATAATGATTCTTCCCCTTTTCTGGAATCTAACCAATTCCCGTATATTTCCTCCTTAGTCTGCTTACCCCTATTGTAAAGATTTCTAGTTCATAGCAAAGTGCTACCAGGATACTGCAATTTTCTTCTCTTTCCTCACATCCTCTGAAAGGGATTTTTTTGCCAATTAGGTTAAAACTGTATCTGCCAGTTTATCTTTTTATTTTTTATTTAGAGATGCAACATGGTAACAGGCCTTTCTGGCCCAATGTATCCACTCTGCCCAATTACACCCACCTGATCAATTAATCTACTAACACAGACGTCTTTAGGAGAATGGGAGGAAACTATGGCATTCGGAGAAAACCCACTTGGTCACGGGGAGAATGTACAAACTCTTTACTGACAGTGGCGGAATTGAACCTGGGTCACTGGCACTGTTGTAGCTTTACGTTAACCACTGCGCTACCACGCCACCCTCCGTTACTGACCCTTCTAACTTCGGAATAATTTCCTTTAAATTAGCTTGTGATCATATTTGAAAAGGTCTATTAAAGCTTATTGGATGTATGAAAAGTAAACTGACTTCTCTGGTCTCTACACTGTTGAGATTTCTCATGCCTGGTATCATTTACTATCCTCGTATATCTCGTCTCCACCCTCTCCAAAGCATTAACTCTAGATTGTAAATCAATCTACCATTCTTAATGAGTTTATTGCCTGTGGTGTGATGTTTCAGGCTAAGACTCTTCATCGGGACTGGAGAGGAAAGGGGGAAGAATCCAGAATAAGATGGGGGAGGAGAAAGAGTAAGAGCTGGCAGGTGATGTGTGAGGCCGGGTGAGGGGTAAGGCTGGTGGGTAGGGGTAAGGAATAAAGTAAGAAGCGAGGAGGTGATAGGTGGATGAGGTAAAAGTGTGGAGAAGAAGGAACCTGATAGGAGACAAGAGTGGAGCAACGGAGAAAGGGGAGGAGGTACACTAGAGGGAGGTGATAGGCAAGTGAAGAGAGGGATACCAGAATGGGGAATGGAAAAAGAGAGCAGGGGGAGAGGTGAGAATATGCTAACACTACTGCAATGAGGCAGATCTTCTCAATTCAAGCAAAGGGATGTTCCAAGTTTGTGTTCACTTTAATTTCTCAGAGGTTCAACAGGAGATTTCCGGGAAGTTGTGAGCATTATACAACTAGGGAAAGCTGACGGTAGAGAGAACTGGCCCATCAGGACACCCTTCCCTGCTGATGGGTATCCTTCTTTACTGGACACTTGGGACATGCCGCCCGGAAAGGTCCTGGATCACCACAATAGGGTTAGGAACCTGTTCACCTGTGCTGCTCTCCTTCCTCCAGAGACAGACACATGCACCCCACTTACAAAGGCTCTTCCATGGACTGGGTGCGGTGTGGTGAGGGAGAGGGTGAGGAAAGACGGTGATCGGACGGTGCGTAGGAATCTTGAGACATTCTTTCCCTGCACCAGTTGTTGTGTTCTTTATACGTACCGTGAGGTTCTAATAACAAAACGTATTCTGGAAGAATAGAACTAGAACTTTTATTTACAACAGCAACAACTACACGTGTGTCTTACAGTGTCATGCTTCTTGATGTTTCTAGATCTTTCACTCATTTCTGTGCATGCTCCAAACTCTGTCCAATCACATTCTGACACGTGATATCACCATATCTTCCTTTCCTTAAAAAGAAAAACAATTAGCAACATTGATCAGAACAAATACATAATTTAACATGTCTCTATTAGTCTCTCCAGGAGCTTACAAACATGAGTAGACCTTCTATGTGTTTCACATAGTTCTTGTGTTTCGTTGTTATTTCCATGTTTTGTCTGGTCTGCATCAGTTAACTGAAACTCTGAAGTTGGCTCTTTCTTGAGGTCTTTGAGAAGAAATTGCAATTCATTCATTAACTGTGTAATCTCTTTTTTATGCTGAGACTTCATCATTTCAATAAAACTTCTCAGTTCCTTCACTTGTGTTTTCACTTCTTCAATTGGATCCTGATTCTTGTCACTCTTTGGCTTCAGATCTGTATTGTATTGTACCGGCAAGTTTGGCCTCTGTCCACTGTATTCTGACTCTGTATCACTATCCAGGACAAATCTCTTTTCACCAAATTCAGTCTCTCACAGGCAGATAGACCCAGTATTGACTGTACATTCTTTGCCACTACCACAAATGAAAGCGTATGCACAATATTTTTGTGTGATACTTTTGCCACACGTTCCTTTAAATGGAATGTCTGCACCTTAATACTCAATCACATTTATATTTGTCTTATGTAACTTTGGTCTTGGCTTATTGCATTAAACTTAGACTCTGCAAGAACATTTACTTGTACTCCAGTATCAAGTTTAAACAGTATATTGTTTTGGTTCACTTGCAGTGGAATAGTCCAGTCATTCTTACTTTGTTTGTTTTCACAAAGCCCATCTATATAAAACTACTCAAGTTCATTTTCAAGCACTGCATTTACTTGTTTTATTTTCTTTTTACTTCTGCAACAGCGTGAAAAATGATTACTCTTACTGCAGTCGTTGCACATTTTCCAATACGCTGGGCACTTTTTTGGTTTGCGCTTCTGCCCACAATGATCACATAATTTTTTCTGTTTAGATGATGACTTGCTCTCTGTCGGTTTCATTGTCACTTTATTATTTTTTCTAATATGTTCGCGCTTTACAGTGTCTATGCAGCTCTCAATAAAAAGCTCTTCTGGCTGCGACATCACAGTTTCCGAAGCTTTGCACAGCCTCAAAGCTTTTTCCAGGTCGATGTCTTGTTTTCTTAACAGTCTTTCTCTCAGACCATGATTCAAAATACTACAAACAATTCCGTCTTTAATGAGAGAGTCTGTGAGCTCTGAAAACTCGCAGGTTTTACTGTGGTGTCTCAACTCTGTAACAAATTGATCAATTGTTTGACCAGGTCTCTGCCGACATTTGAAAAATCTGTACCGTTCATACGTCACATTGCGCTTCAGCATACAAAATGCATCAAATTTGTCCATTATCACTTTTAGATTCAAATTATCTCCATTCTCAAAAGTAAAATGGTTATATACCTCAACTGCGTCATCACCTATTACATGGAGTAGAATCGCAGCTCTCATTTTCTGAGATTCATTTTCTGCTCTGATCGCCGATAAATAAATTTCAAAATGCTGTTCATATTTTTTCCAGTTTTCAGCTACGTTTCCAGTCAACTGAAGTGTTTTCGGACGTTGCAACCCTTCCATTTGTAAAGCTGCTAGCAAACACTAAAAAAGTTTGCACTCTTTTTTTTCGATTACCTTCACTTCTCCTGTGTTTAGCGAATGTATTATTCTTGCAGACTGACTTCTGACACCATGTTGTGTTCTTTATACATATTGTGGGTTTCTAATAACAAAACATGTTCTGGAAGAATAGAAATAGAACTTTTATTTACAACAGCAACAAATACACGTGTGTCTTACAGCACCATGCTTCTTGATGTTTCTAGATCTTTCACTCATTTCTGCGCATGCTCCAAACTCTGTCCAATCAGGTTCTGACACGTGATATCACCACACCAGTCAGTTACCCGGTCGGCAACTCGAATAGCCAGATTAATTAGGTCATCCAGCCTATTCAGCTCGCCACAGACAGTGATCTCGTGCCAGAACCCTCCGTTCAGTCCACGCTGGAAGGCAATGGTGAGAGCTGTCTCATTCCATTCCGTGTCTGCTGCAAGTGTGTGAAATTTGATTGCATAGGCAGTCACAACCCATCTGCCTTGGCGCAGGTCCAAGAGTCGGTGGGCAGCCTCCTGACTCTGTACTGGAAGGTCAAAAACCCTCCTTAACCCTACAATACAATGGCGTCATGACTGAACTGCGGGACATCCTTGGTCCTGTAAAGTGTTGAACAGGGTGAGTGGAGGTCCATCTAGAAGATTGACCATGTACGCCAGTTTTTGCGCATCATCACCAAAACTACCAGGTTGGGCTTGGAATGCAAGCTCGCATTGGACAATAAAATTCCTGTAGCCAACGGGATCACCAGAATATCTGCCTGGCACTGGAATACATGGAGGTCTGTGGTGGTCCAAAAGCAGGAGTGGGAGCATTAGTGGCAGAACTTGTTCGGACAGCAGAAAAGGAGGACCTGGGAGTGGGACTGACGCTAATAGAGGCTGCTGAATTGCATTGGCGAGACCGCTAATGGCTATCAGTGGACGCTGGCTGTCCATAGTGAGGTTGTGGACGGCGGCCGTGAGAGCTGAAATCGCAAACACCAGACTCCGATTGTCTGGCGCGAGCTGTTGAACATTTACTGCAGGGGTGATACCTGTTCCTCCAGATGAGACTGGGTGTGTTGGCATGAGGTTAACTGCCTCATTGCTTCAGCAACTTCACCCAGAACAGATTCAAATTCTTGTAGCTTGACCCCTAGCTGAACAATGAATCTCAGGGCCAAGGTCAGCTACTGTCTCGCTGCTGTGTCCTTCTTTGTGTGGTGGAGACTTGCTGTTAGTATGGCCCAAGTATGGAGAGAGACATACAAGCAGGTTGATAATTCACAGATTTTAATGTAAACAGGGTTTTACAGAAAAACAAAACAACGAATGCAAGGCCAAGCAGGGCTGCTAACTAAAGCTTCAAAGGAAGAGAAATGTAAACAGAGCCAATGGATGAGAAATGTAGATAGTGAATGTAAGTGAAATAGAAACATAGAAAATAGGTGCAGGAGTAGGCCATTCGGCCCTTCGAGCCTGCACCGCCATTTATTATGATCATGGCTGATCATCCAACTCAGAATCCCGCCCCAGCCTTCCCTCCATGCCCCCTGACCCCTGTAGCCACAAGGGCCACATCTAACTCCCTCTTAAACATAGCCAATGAACTGGCCTCAACAGTTTGCTGTGGCAGAGAATTCCACAGATTCACCACTCTCTGTGTGAAGAAGTTTTTCCTAATCTCGGTCCTAAAAGGCTTCCCCTCTATCCTCAAACTGTGACCCCTCGTTCTGGACTTCCCCAACGTCGGGAACAATCTTCCTGCATCTAGCCTGTCCAATCCCTTTAGGATCTTATACATTTCAATCAGATCCCCCCTCAATCTTCTAAATTCCAACGAGTACAAGCCCAGTTCATCCAGTCTTTCTTCATATGAAAGTCCTGCCATCCCAGGAATCAATCTGGTGAACCTTCTTTGTACTCCCTCTATGGCAAAGATGTCTTTCCTCAGATTAGGGGACCAAAACTGCACACAATACTCCAGGTGTGGTCTCACCAAGGCCTTGTACAACTGCAGTAGTACCTCCCTGCTCCTGTACTCGAATCCTCTCGCTATAAATGCCAGCATACCATTCGCCTTTTTCACCGCCTGCTGTACCTGCATGCCCACTTTCAATGACTGGTGTATAATGACACCCAGGTCTCATTGCACCTCCCCTTTTCCTAATCGGCCACCATTCAGATAATAATCTGTTTTCCTATTTTTGCCACCAAAGTGGATAACTTCACATTTATCCACATTAAATTGCATCTGCCATGAGTTTGCCCACTCACCCAACCTATCCAAGTCACCCTGCATCCTCTTAGCATCCTCCTCACTGCTAACACTGCCACCCAGCTTCGTGTCATCCGCAAACTTGGAGATGCTGCATTTAATTCCCTCATCCAAGTCATTAATATATATTGTAAACAACTGGGGTCCCAGCACTGAGCCTTGCGGTACCCCACTAGTCACCGCCTGCCATTCTGAAAAGGTCCCGTTTATTCCCACTCTTTGCTTCCTGTCTGCTAACCAATTCTCCACCCACACCAATACCTTACCCCCAATACCGTGTGCTTTAAGTTTGGACAATCAAATGGAGAAAGGGAAGGAAGACAGAGTGAAAAGAAAGGAGATGTAGACAGAGTAAACTGAAATTAGATGTAGACAGGCCGTGGAAGGGGAATGTAGATATTCAATGGAAGGAAAATGAAGACAGTCAAGTGAAACTTAATGCAGATAGAGTGCATGGGAGTGAAATGCAGACAGTGTCAATGGAAGGGAAATGTAGAGAGAAGGGAAAATTGAAAGACAAATATAGAGAGTCTATGGCTGGGAAATGAAGACAGAGTCAATGGAAAGTAAATGTAGAGTGTCAGTGGAAGGGAAATGTCGACAGTGACAATGGAAGTGAAGTGTAGACTGAGTCAATGGATGGGAAATGTAGTCATTGAATAGTTTGGAATGTAGGCAGAGTCAAGGAAGGGAAATATTGGAAGTGAATAGAAGGGAAATGGAGACGCAGTCAATGGAAGGGAAATGGAGAGAGACAATGGAAAGGAAATGAAGGCAGTCAATGGAAGGGAAATGTAGAAGGTATTAATGGCAAGCAAATGTAAGCAGACAATGGAAAGTAAATGTAGATAGTGAATGTGGAAGGTCAATGTAGACAATCAACGGAAGGTAAATCAAGACAGTGAATGGAAAGGAAATGTAGATCATGAATGTGGAAGGTCAATGTAGACAGTCAAGGGAAGGTAAATCAAGACAGTGAATGGAATGGAAATGTAGACAGTGAAAGGAAAGGAAATGTAAACAGAGAAGAGAAGAAATAATTAGACAGTCAACGTAAGGGAAATGTAGACAGAGCTAATGGAAGTGAAAAATAGTCATTCAACATTTGGGAAACATAGACAGAATCAACACTAGACAGTCATTGGAAGGGAAATGTAGAGTTAATGGAAGGGTAATGTAGACAGTCTACTGAAGGCAAATATAGACAGACATTTTAAGGGAAATATAGACAGTTTACAGATGGAGATGTAGATAGCCAATGGAAGGGAAATGTAGACAGTCAATGGAAGGGAAACATAGACATTGAAAGAATGGAAATGGAGAGAGTCGTTGGAATGGAAATACAGATAGAGTGAATGGAAGTGAATTGTAGCCAGCCAATAGAAGGTAAATCAGACAGTGTATGGAAGGGATATATATGCATTCAATCAAAGATAATTGTTGACAGTCAATAGAAGTGAAATATTGATTCTCAATGGAAGGGAAATTTAGGAAGCTAATAAATGAGAAATGTAGACAGTCAATGGAAGGGAAATTTGTATGGGAAATGGGAGTGCCATGTAGACATCCAATGTGAGAGAAAAGTAGGCAGTCAATGGAAGGGAAAAGCGGATAGTGTCAATGAAAGTGTAACTGCTTCAATGAATGGAGTCTGAGTCAATAGAATGGGCACGGGAGCTGTCAATGGATGGGGAATGTAGATGGAGTGAATGGAAGGAAGATACAGACAGAGTGAATAGAAGAGAGATGTAGACAGTGGAAAGTAAATGTAGACAGAGCCAATGGAAGTGTAATGTAGACAGACGATGGAACGGGAATGTAGAAAGAATAAAAGGGAGATGAGGACAGTGAAAAGAAGGGCAAAGTAGACACTGAATTGAAGGGGAATGTACATAATGAATGGAAGTGGAATGTAGACTGTCTATGGAGGGGAAATATAGACAGTTACTAGAAGGGAAATGTAGACTGTTAATGGAGGAAGATGTGGACAGCCAATGGAAGGAAATGTTTACAGTTAATGGGAAGGAAATGCAGACAGTCAATGGAAGAGAAAAATAGACAGAGTGAATGGAAAGGAGATATGGACAGGGAAAGGAACGGGAATGTAGACAGTGAATGGAAGGGAAATGTAGACAGTCAATGGAAGAGAAACAGAGAGTCAATGGAAGGAGAATGTAGATTGTCAATGAAGGGAAATGCAGATAGTCAATGGAAGAGAAATAAAGACAGAGTGAATGGAAAGAAGATGTGGACAGGGAAAGGAACCAAAATGTAAACAGTGAATGGAAGGGAAATGTAGACAACTAATGGAAGAGAAATGTATCCAATCAATGGAAGGGAAATTCAGGCAGTAAATGGAAGGGTAATGTAGGCAGTCTATGGAAAGGAGTATTAGACAACCTATGGAACCGAAATGTAGACAGTCAATAAAAGGGAAATGTAGACAGTTATTGGATGGAGATGTAGAGAGCCAATGGAAGGAAAATGTTTAAAGTCAAAGGAAGGGAAATGTAGACAGTCAATGGAAGGGAAATACAGACAATAAATGTAAGAGAAATATAGACGAAGTGAATGGAAGAGAGATGTGGACAGGGAAAGGAATGTAAATGTACACAGTGAATGGAAGGGGAATGTAGATGGTTAATGGAAGGGAATCATGGACAGTAAATGGACGGGCAGTGTAGACAGTCTATGGAAGTGAAATATAGACAGTCAATGGAAGGGGAATGTGGACAGTGTCAATGGATGGAAAATGTAGTCAGAGTCAATGGATGGGAAATGCACAGTTAATGCAAGGGAAATTCAGGCAGTCAATGGGAGGGATATGTAGACCAAGTCAATGGAATAGGCATGGAGACAGTCAATTGATGGAAAATGCAGTAGGATTGAATTGAATAAAGATGTAGACAGAGTGAATGGATGTGAGATGAGGCAGTCAGTAAATCGGAGATGCATACAGAGAACAGAAGGGGAATGTAAAGTAAAATGTTGACAGTGAATAAAGCGAAATCTAGACAGAGTCAATGGACGGGGAATGGAGAGAGTCAATGGAAGGGAAATGTAACAAGGACAATGGAAGTAAATTGTACTCTGAGTCAATGGGTGGGAAATACAGACAGTGAATTTAATGGAATGTAGTCCACGTCAAAGGAAGGGAAATGTTGAAAGTCATTGGAAGAGAAACGTATTCAATGGAATGGAAATGTAGACAGTAAATGGAAGGGTAATGTGGACAGTCTATGGAAGGGAATATTAGACAGTCTATGGGAGCAAAATAGATGGTCAATAAAAGGGAAATATAGAGAGTTCATGGAGAGAGACTTAGACAGTCAATGGAAGGGAAAGGTAAACAGTCAATGGACGGGAAATGCAGAGAGTCAATGTAAGGAAATACAGGTTGTCAATTGAAGCAGAATGTAAACAGTCAATGGAATGTAAGTGCACAGTGACATTGGAAGAGGAACGTCAACAGTCAATGGAGGTAGAATGTAGACAGTCAATGGAAGGGGAATGTCAACAGCCAATGGAAGCTGAATGTAAACAGAATCAATGGAAGGAAAATTGCAGCAATCAAAAGAAGGGAAGTGTAGACTGAGTCAATTAAAAGTGAATCTAGAGTGTCAACTGAAGGGGATGCAGACATTGAATGGAAGGAAAATGCAGACAGTCAAGGGAAGGGAAATATGGGCAGTCAATTGAAGTGGAATATAGACAGAATCAATGGAAGGGGACTGGAGAGAGTCAATAGAAGGAGAATGGAAAGAGTTTATGGAAGGGGAAGTGAGAGAATCTATGGAAGGGAAATGTAGACAGCATCACTGGCAGTGAATTGTTGATTAAGTCAGTGGATGGGAAATGCAGACTGTGAATTGAATGGAATGTAGTCAGAGTCAAAGGAAGGGAAATGTAGACAGAGTCAACAGAAGCGGAAATTAGACAGTCAATAGAAGGGAAGTGTTGACAGTCTACAAAAATGAAATGTAGACACAGTCAATGGATGGGAAGTGTAGAGAGAATCCATGGATGGGAGATATAGATAATGTACAGGAAATGTAGAAAGAGTCAATGGATGAAAAACGTAGCCTCATGCAATGGAAGGGGAATGTAGACAGTCTATCGATTGGAAATGCAGTTAAGTCAATAGAAGGAAAAAGTAAGACAGTCAATAGAAGGGTCATGTAGACCATAAATGGAACAGATATTTCAAGAGTTAATGGAAGTGAAATGTAAACAGAGTCGGGGAAGGAAAGTGTAGCCTGAGGTAATGGAAGGAGAATCTTGGCAGCCAATTAATTGGAAATGCAGACGTGCAATGGAAAGACAACACTGTCAGTAAATGGAAAGGAAATTTAGGCAGACTCAAAGGAAAGGAAATGTAGAAAATCATTGGAAGAGCAATACAGACTGTCACTGGAAGAGATATGTCAACAGTCAGTGGAAGGGAAGCATTGACAGTTAATGGAAGGAAAATCAATACAGTCAATGGGAGGGAATGTAGACAGTCAATAGAAGGGAAATGAAGAAGCAGTCAAAGGAAGGGAAAGAAAGACAGACAATGGAAATGAAATGTAGACAGTCAATGGAAGGAAAATGTGGAGGAGTCAATGGCAGGCAAATCTAAGCATAGAATGGAAAGTAAATGGAACTGAATTGTTGATGAAGTCAATCAATGGGAAATGAAAAGAGTGAATTGAATGGAATGTAGTTAGAGTCAAAGGAAGGGAAATGTAGACAGAGTCAGTGGGAGTGGAAATTAGACACAGTCAATGGAAGGGATAGGTTGACAGTCTATGAAAGTGAAAAGTAGTTAGTCAATGTTTGGGAAATGTAGACAGTTAATTAAAAGAAAATTCTTGACAGGAAATGCAAGGCAAATGTACACAGTCTATGGAAGGGGAATGTAGACAGCCAGTGGAAGGAAAATATAGACAGTAAATAGAGGGGGAATGTAGACAGTAAATAGAAGGGAATATTAGATAGTCTGTGGAAGCGAAATGTAGAGAGTCAACAAAAGGGAAATGAAGACAGTGAATGGAGGGAGATGTAGACAGCCAGTGTAAGAGAACTGTTTCTAGTCAATGGAAGGGAAATGTAGATAGTCAATGAAAGTTAAACATAGTCAATGCCAATGGAAGGGAAATGCAGACAGAGTGATTGGAAGGGAGATGTGGACAGTGAAAGGAAGGGAAATTTCGACAGTGAATTGTATGGAAATGTAGACAGTCAATGGAAGGCGACTGTACACAGTCAATGGAACGGAAATTTAGACAGTCAATAAAAGGGGAATGTTTACAGTCAATGCAAGAGAAATGTAAATGATCAATTGATCAATTGAATCTAAATGTAGACAACGTCAATGGAAGGCTGTCAGTGAAAGGGAAATGCATATAGTTAATGGAAGAGGAATGTTGACAGACTGGAAGAGAAATGTGGACAGTAAACAGAAAACAAATGTAGACAGAGTCAACAGAAGGGAAATTCAGACAGAGTCAATGGAAGGGAGATGTAGGGAGTCAAAGGAACGTAAATGCAGAGTGTCAAAGGCAGGGGAAAGTAGATGGCATCACCTGGAAATTGCAGGAATCAACAGAAGGGAAAGTTAGATTGAGTCATTTGAAAGTGAATGTAAACATAGAAACATAGAAAATAGGTGCAGGAGTAGGCCATTTGGCCCTTCGAGCCTTCACCGCCATTTATTATGATCATGGCTGATCATCCAACTCAGAACCCTGCACCAGCCTTCCCTTCATACCCTCTGATCCCCCTAGCCACAAGGGCCATATCTGACTCCCTCTTAAATATAGCCAATGAACTGGCCTCAACTGTTTCCTGTGGCAGAGAATTCCACAGATTCACCACTCTCTGTGTGAAGAAGTTTTTCCTAATCTCAGTCCTAAAAGGCTTCGCCTTTATCCTCAAACCATGACCCCTTGTTCTGGACTTCCCCAACATCGGGAACAATCTTCCTGCATCTAGCCTGTCCAATCCCTTTAGGATTTTATACACTTCAATCAGATCCCCCCTCAATCTTCTAAATTCCAACGAGTACAAGCCCAGTTCATCCAGTCTTTCTTCATATGAAAGTCCTGCCATCCCAGGAGTCAATCTGGTGAACCTTCTTTGTACTCCCTCTATGGCAAAGATGTCTTTCCTCAGATTAGAGGACCAAAACTGCACACAATACTCCAGGTGTGGTCTCACCAAGGCCTTGTACAACTGCAATAGTACCTCCCTGCTCCTGTACTCGAATCTTGCTATAAATGCCAGCATACCATTCGCCTTTTTCACCGCCTGCTGTACCTGCATGCCCACTTTCAATGACTGGTGTATAATGACACCCAGGTCTCGTTGCACCTCCCCTTTTCCTAATCAGCCACCATTCAGATAATAATCTGTTTTCCTATTTTTGCCACCAAAGTGGATAACTTCACATTTATCCACATTAAATTGCATCTGCCATGAATTTGCCCACTCACCCAACCTATCTAAGTCACCCTGCATCCTCCTCACAGCTAACATTGCCGCCCAGCTTCGTGTCATCCGCAAACTTGGAGATGCTGCATTTAATTCCCTCATCCAAGTCATTAATATATATTGTAACAACTGGGGTCCCAGCACTGAGCCTTGCGGTACCCTACTAGTCACTGCATGTAGAGTGTCAACAAAAGGGAATGTTGACAGTCAATGAAAAGGAAATGCAGAAATGTAGAAAGAGTGAAAGGAAGGAAGATGTGGACATATAGTAAAAGGGAAATGGTGACAGTGAATGTAAGAGAAATGTAGACAGAGACAATGGAAGGGATTTGTAGACAGAGTCAGCGGAAGGGAAATGTAGACAGAGTCAATGAAACACAAATGCAAAGATTCAAAGAAAGGGGAATGTAGACGGAGTCACCTGGAAGAGAAATTACTGCACACAATAGCAGGGAAATGTAGACAATCAATGGAAGGGAAATGCAGACAGTAAATGGAGGGAAATGTAGACAGTCAATGAATTGAAATGCAGGGAGCTAATGGAAGGGAAATGCAGGCAGTCAACTGAAGGAAAAGGTAGGCAGTCAATAGAAGGGAAATGTAGACAGTCAATGGAAAGTACGTAATTGCAGAGTGGAAGGGAAATATAGGCAACCCTGGATGACAAATGCAGAGAGTCAACGGAAAGGGAATATTGCCCGTCAATGGAATGGGAATGTCACCAGTCAATGGCAGGGGATTGTAGACAGAGTCAATGGAATGGAAATTGCAGCAATCAGTAGAAGGGAAATGTAGACTGAGTTAATTGAAGTGGAATGTAGCGTGTCCACAGAATGGGATGTACACAGTGAATGGATAGGAAATACTGATAGTCTATAGAAGGGAAATGTGGAGAATCAATGGAAGGGCAGGTAAACAGCCAATGGAAGGGAAATGTAGACAGCAAATGGAAATGTTATGTAGACAGTCCATGGAAGGGAAACATAGACAGTCTACAGAAGGGAAAGGTAGACAGGCAATCAAAGGGAAATGTAGACAGTTAATAGAAGGGAGATGTACACAGCCAGTGGTTGGGAAATGTTTACAGTCAATGCAAAGGAAATGTAGGTAGTCAATCAAAGGTAAACAGAGACAAAGTCAGTGAGAGGGAAATGTAGACTACCTGTGAAAAAATGCATATAATTAGTGGAAGAGGAACTTTGACCTAGAATAGAATGGAAATGAAGACAAGCAATGGAAGGGAAACTTAGAAAATCAGTGGAAGAGAAATGTAGACAGAATGATGGGTGGGAAATGTAGACAGAGTTAATGGATTGGAAATACAGACTCAATACAGACTGTTGGCAGTCAATGGAGGGCAAATATGGATAGAGGCAATGTAATGTAAATGCAGATGCCACTGGAAGTGGAATGTAGACAGAGTGAATGGAAGGGAAATTACAGCAATCAATAGAAGGGAAATGTAGACTGAGTCAATTGAAGGAGAATGTAGCATGTTAGCAGAAGCCTATGGAAACAAAATGCAGACAGTCAATTGAAGGGAGATGTAGACAGTCAATGGAAAGGAAATGTAGACTGAGTCAATGGAAGGGCATGAAGACAGTCAATGGATGAGGATGTGGATGGGGGTAAGGTATTGGTGTGGGTGGAGAATTGGTTAGCAGACAGGAAGCAAAGAGTGGGAATAAACGGGACCTTTTCAGAATGGCAGGCGGTGACTAGTGGGGTACCGCAAGGCTCAGTGCTGGGACCCCAGTTGTTTACAATATATATTAATGACTTGGATGAGGGAATTAAATGCAGCATCTCCAAGTTTGCGGATGACACAAAGCTGGGTGGCAGTGTTAGCAGTGAGGAGGATGCTAAGAGGATGCAGGGTGACTTGGATAGGTTGGGTGAGTGGGCAAACTCATGGCAGATGCAATCTAATGTGGATAAATGTGAAGTTATCCACTTTGGTGGCAAAAATAGGAAAACAGATTATTATCTGAATGGTGGCCGATTAGGAAAAGGGGAGGTGCAACGAGACCTGGGTGTCATTATACACCAGTCATTGAAAGTGGGCATGCAGGTACAGCAGGCGGTGAAAAAGGCAAACGGTATGCTGGCATTTATAGCGAGAGGATTCGAGTACAGGAGCAGGGAGGTACTACTGCAATTGTACAAGGCCTTGGTGAGACCACACCTGGAGTATTGTGTGCAGTTTTGGTCCCCTAATCTGAGGAAAGACATCTTTGCCATAGAGGGAGTACAAAGAAGGTTCACCAGATTGATTCCTGGGATGGCAGGTCTTTCATATGAAGAAAGACTGGATGAACTGGGCTTGTACTCGTTGGAATTTAGAAGATTGAGGGGGGATCTGATTGAAACGTATAAGATCCTAAAGGGATTGGACAGGCTAGATGCGGGAAGATTGTTCCCGATGTTGGGGAGGTCTAGAACGAGGGGTCACAGTTTGAGGATAGAGGGGAAGCCTTTTAGGACCGAGGTTAGGAAAAACTTCTTCACACAGAGAGTGGTGAATCTGTGGAATTCTCTGCCACAGCAAACTGTTGAGGCCAGTTCATTAGCTATGTTTAAAAGGAAGTTAGATATGGCCCTTGTGGCTACAGGGGTCAGGGGGTATGGAGGGAAGGCTGGGTTCTGAGTTGGATGATCAGCCATGATCATAATAAATGGCGGTGCAGGCTCGAAGGGCCGAATGGCCTACTCCTGCACCTATTTTCTATGTTTCTATGTTTCTATGGATGGAGATAATGGAAGGGAGTTGTAGACAGAGTGAATTGAAGAGAGGTGTAGACAGTCAGTGGATGGCAGATGTAGGAAATCAATGGAGGGGAAATGCAGACAGTCAAGGGAGGCTTAATGTAGACAGAGTGAATGGGAGTGAAATGTAGTTATGGTCAATGAGATGGAAATGAAGGCAGTCAATTGAAGGGAGATGTGGACAGTCAATGGAAGGCAAAAGCAGAAAATCAATGCGTTGAAACTGTATACATATTAGGTGGAAGGGAAATCTAAACAGTCAATTAGAAGGAAATGTAGACTGTCTAAGGAAGAGAAAAGTACATGATCCATATTTGGGAAATGTCGACAGTTACTGGAAGGGAATTTTAGACAGTCAACAAAAAGGAAATACAGACAGTCTGGCCTTGGCGGATTGAGCAGAGGAGACTGATTAATTATCCAATGGTCAAGAAGGCAGACCAGCAGGCCTTGGTGGAGCTAAGAGCATGACAGGGCACTTAGACGTCCTGGTCATTCACTGCAAGAGGTGGTGATCTCTTTAAACTCACCCGGCAAAGGCAAACCACTGCTGTAACCTGCTGAGTACATGATTTCCCAATATGTCAGAGTGGCATGGAGGGAAATCGTCCCCCAACTGGAAGTTCCAGATGTGACCTAACGATGACGACAGACATTTAATGGAGAGGGACTCAGACCATTAATGGAAGGGAAAGGCAGACAGTCAATGGATGGGAAATGCAGAGAATCAATGTAAGGAAATACCGGCAGTCAATTGAAGTGGAATGTAGATAGAGTCAATAGAACATAAATGCAGAGTGACATTGGAAGGGGAATGTCGCAAGTCAATGGAAGTGGAACATAGGCAGTTAGTGGAAAGGGAATGTCAACAACCAGTGGAAATCGAATGTATACAGAGTCAAGCAAAGGAAAACTGCAGCAATCAAAAGAAGGGAAGTGTAGACGGAGTCAATTGAAAGTGAATCTAGAGTGTCAATTGAAGAGGATGCAGACAGTGAATGGAAGGGAAATGGAGATAGTCAAGGGAAGGGAAATGTAGACAGTTAATGGGAAATGCAGAGAGTCAATGTAAGGGAAATATTGGCAGTCAATTGAAGCAGAATGTAGACAGTGTCAATGGAAGAGGAATGGAGAAAGTCAATTGAAGTGGAATGTAGACATAGTCAACGGGAGGGAAATGTAGATGAAGTCAATAGATGGGAAATGTAGGCAGTCAGAGGTAGGAAATTGTAGACCGAGTCAATGGAAGGGGTAGTAAGGCAGTCAATAGATGGGGAATGCAGATGGAGAGAATGGAAGGGAAATATAGACAGAGTGAATGGAAGTGAGGTGTAAACAGGCAGTGAAAGGGTGATGCAGACTGAGAATAAAAGGGAATATAGATGGTCAATTGAAGTGAAATGTAGACAGAGTCACTGGAAGGAGAAGAAAGAGAGTCAATGGAAGGGGAATGGAGAGAGCCTATGGAAGGGAAATGTAGACAGCATCTCTGGAAGTGAATTGTTGAATAAATCAATGGATGTGAAATGCAGAGAGTGATTGAATCGAATATAGTTAGAGTCAAAGGAAGTGCAATGTAAACAGAGTCAATGGGAGTGGAAATTAGACACAGCCAATGGAAGGGAATGTAGTGAGTTTCCATGGATGGAAGATGTGGACAATGTATGGGAAATGTAGAAAGAGTCAATGGAAGAGAAATGCAGCCTCAGGCAATGGAAGGGGAATGTAGACCGTCAATCAATTGGACATGTAGTCAATCAATGGAAGGAAAAAGAAGACAGTCAATAGAAGTGACCATATAGACCATGAATGGAATGAATATTTAGAGAGTGAATGGAAGTGAAATGTAAACAGAGTCAAGGGAAGGGAAATGCAGCCTAAGGTAATGGAAGGGAGATGCGTACAGTGAACTGAAGATAAAATGTTGACAGTGAATGGAATGGTGATATGGACAGTCAATGGCAGAGAAAAGCAGACTGTGTTAATGGCTGGTAAACATAGAGTGTAGACTGTCAGTGGCAGCAATTTGTGGACTGTGAATGGATCTCAAATTTAGGCAGATTAAATGGAAGGAAAATGTAGGCAGTCAGTGGAAGCAAATTGTAGTGTGTGAATTGATCAGTAAATTTAGACAAATTAAATAGAAAGGAAATGTGGACACTTGATGGAAGGGAATTGCAGACTGCCAATGGAAGGTAAACTTAGGCAGAGGCAATAGAAGGGAAATAAAAAGAGTAAATAGAATGGAAATGAGGACCATCGATGGAAGGCCATTTTAGACAGTTCTTTCTTTCTTTTTAAATCTTTTTATTGAGTAAGTATACAAAAAAGGTAAGCCATATAAACATTAATACAATGTTAAAGTATAATAAAATTCCAAAAGATATCAATACCAAAAAGAAAATACTACAAACAATGTAATTTAAACATAAGAAACCAAGATAACATAATAGTATACTAAATTTTATATATATCAATAGAAAAAAAAAGAAAAAAAAACCCCCAAAAAAAAACCCACCATGCAGCTAACTAAAAGCAAGGCAAAGCAATGGGCTAACTTGAAACCAAACAGAGTTAAACTTAAAATCACGTCCTCAATCCCGACCTCCATTAAAAACAGTGAAAAAAAAACAAGAAGGGTAAATATTACATTAAATGAAAATATCGAATAAAAGGTCCCCAAATCTGTTCAAATTTAAATGAAGAATCATAAAGGTTACTTCTAATTTTCTCCAAATTCAAACATAAAATCGTCTGAGAAAACCAAAAAAAGGTAGTTGGAGCATTAAGCTCTTTCCAATGTTGTAAAATACATCTTTTCGCCATTAAAGTAAGAAATGCAATCATTCTACGGGCTGAAGGGGAAAGATTACTAGAAATTTTAGGTAGTCCAAAGATAGCAGTAATAGGGTGAGGAGAGATATCTATATTTAATACTTTAGAAATAATATTGAAAATATCTCTCCAAAAAGTTTCCAAAGTAGGGCAAGACCAAAACATATGAGTTAAAGAGGCTATCTGCCCCGAACATCTATCACAGAAAGGATTAATATGCGAGTAAAAACGCGCTAACTTATCTTTGGACATATGTGCTCTATGAACCACTTTAAATTGAATTAGGGAATGTTTAGCACAAATAGAGGAAGTATTAACTAATTGTAAAATCTGCCCCCAATCATCCACAGAAATGGTAAGCCCCAATTCCTGTTCCCAATCTACCCTAATCTTATCAAATGGAACTTTCCTAAGTTTCATAATAATATTATAAATCATAGCCGATGCACCTTTCTGACATGGATTAAGGTTAATTATTGAATCTAAAATATATGTAGGAGGAAGCATTGGAAAGGAAGAAAGTATAGTACTTAGGAAATTTCTAACTTGTAAATATCTAAAAAAATGTATTCTTGATAAGTTATATTTATTAGATAATTGTTCAAAAGACATAAGGGAACCATCTAAAAATAAATCCAAAAACCGTAAAATACCCTTAGTCTTCCAAGTTTGAAAAGCGCGATCCGTAAAAGAGGGAGGAAAAAATATGTTACCTAAAATAGGAATCGCTAACCCGAATTGATTAAGATCAAAAAATTTTCTGAATTGAAACCAAATGCGCAAAGCATATTTAACTATCGGGTTAGAGATCTGCTTAAGACGTTTCGAATCAAAAGGGAGAGAGAAGCCTAAAATAGAACCAAGTGTATAACCCTGAACAGATTGTAATTCCAATGCTACCCATTTAGGAATAGATAGTATGTCCTGGTCAAGTAACCAAAATTTCATATGTCGAATATTAATAGCCCAATAATAGAATCTAAAGTTAGGTAATGCTAAACCTCCATCTCTCTTAGCTTTCTGTAAATGTATTTTACCCAGTCTCGGATTCTTATTCTGCCAAATAAATGAAGAAATTTTAGAGTCAACTTTATCAAAAAAAGATTTTGGAACGAAAATTGGTAATGCCTGAAACACATATAAAAATTTTGGCAAAAAAAACATCTTAACTGCATTAATACGACCAATCAAAGTTAAATATAAGGGAAACCATTTAGATGAAAGTTGAGTAATATGGTCTATTAATGGTAAAAAGTTAGTCTTAAATAAATCTTTGTATTTACAAGTAATTTTAATCCCAAGATATGAAAAGTAATTATTAATCAATTTAAATGGAAATTTATAATATAAGGGAAGATGTTTATTAATCGGAAAAAGTTCACTCTTACTAAGATTTAATTTATAACCTGAGAAAAGACCAAATTGTGCTAATAACTCTAAAACAGCAGGAATGGATCTCTCAGGATTAGAAATATATAAAAGTAAATCATCAGCATAGAGTGATAATTTATGGGACTTTAATCCCCGAGTTATCCCAGTAATATTTGAAGATTCTCGAATAGCAATTGCAAGAGGTTCTAATGCAATATCAAATAATAGGGGACTAAGAGGACAGCCTTGTCGAGTACCACGAAAGAGAGGAAAAAAAGGTGAGTTTAAAGAGTTAGTACGAACCGAGGCTACAGGGGAGTGATATAACAGTTTAATCCAGGATATAAATTTCAAGCTAAAATTAAACATTTCAAGCACCTTAAATAAATAAGGCCATTCTACTCTATCAAAAGCTTTCTCGGCATCTAAAGAAATAACACACTCAGGAACATTTTGTGAGGGAGTATAAACGATATTTAACAATGTACGAATATTATAAAAAGAGTAACGACCTTTAATAAAACCCGTTTGGTCTTCCGAAATAATAGAAGGAAGTACTTTTTCTAGTCTATTTGCTAATAACTTAGAAAAAACTTTAGAATCAACATTTAATAAAGATATTGGTCTATAAGATGCACCATTTTAGACAGTTAATGCAAGTGAAATGTAGGCAGAGTCAGTGGAAGGGAAAAGTAGACAGTCAATGGAATGGGAACATAGATGATCTATGTTTGGGAAATGTAAACAGAGTCAATGGAATGGAACTGTAGACAGTGTCAATGGAAGAGAAATATAGACAGTGGAAATGATTTGTAGAACTGTAGACAGATTAGGTGGAATGGAAATCTAGACAGTTGGTGGAAGGGAAATGTAGACTATTAATGGAAAGGAAAGTCAACAGTCAAAGGAGGAGAACTGTAGACTGGCAATGGAAGGGAATCGTTGATGGCCTATGATTGGGAAATGTAGACAGTGAATGCAAGTGGAATTTGTACAGTTAATGGAATGGAGATGTAGGCTGTCAATGGAAGGGAAATGTAGACAGAGTGAATGGAATGCAAAGGCAGGCAGAGTCATTGGATGGGAAATGTAGAGAGAGTCAATGGAAGGGGAGTGTGGACAGTCAGTGGAAGTAATTTGTGGTGTGTGAATGGATTGGAAATATAGACAGATTTAATGGAAGGGAAATGTAGACTGTTAGTGGAAGGGAAACACAGACCGTCAATGGAAGTGAAACATGGACAGTCAACAGAAGGGAATTGTACACAGGGTTGATGGATGTGAAATGTAGACAGAATAGATGGACGGGAAACATGGACAATGAACAGAAGAAAAACGTAGACAGTTAATGGATCGGAAATGTAGACAGATTAAATGGAAGGGAAATGTGGACCGTCAATGGAACAGATATGTAGACAGTCAATGAATGGTGACTGCAGATGGATTCAATGGAATGGAAATGTATAGAATCAATGGAAAGGAAATGCAGATAGAGCTAATGGAAGGGAAATACAAGCACTCATTTGAGCTTAAAATGAAACACCATGGAAAGCCAATGTGGAGAGTTAATGGAAGGTAGATGTAGACATTGAATAGAAGGTAACTGTAAACAGTCATCAAAAGGAAAATGTAGACAGGCATTGAATGAGAAACGCCGACAGAGTGAATGGATGGGAAATGTAGACAGAGTCAATGGAAGGGAAATGAAGAGAGAGTTGTTACGTGTCCCCAGTTTTGTTTTACTTTGAGCCCACAGTTTCATTTCTGTGAGCATTACCTAAATGACGTATGGTGACGGTATAAAAGAAATGTGGACATTTTGCTGAGAGGGAGTCAAAGGAAAGAGAGAGAGTGAAGATCGTAGGCTTTAAGCTATCCGGGAACAGCTCACGATTGAGAAGGGTAATGTCTAATGCTTACCCAAACCGAAAGGATTGGTTTAATCAGTGGCACACTGTGCATTGTGGAGATGTGTCTGTCCTTCGTATGATCCATGGGTGTGGATTTCGTGACAGTCGCTTTGTGAAATCGCTCTTTGTGGACTTCGGAACAGTATTCCTCAGCTGGGATCTTCAGTAACTGTTTCTTCATTTGCTAGCCATGGAATCTTTGGAATTTGTCATGATGGGCTCATAGCTGCATTATAAATCCACAAGTCTCTCCTCTCACCTATTTCGTGAATTACTGGGACTCTCTGAACTGCCACTTTAAGACTGTGCTAACTGTCACAATGGCAGGGCATTGGGAGCAAGGGTGGACCCAAATGCAAGACACATCTTGTTTGGTTACTTAGATTGAGTTTATTGTTCAATTCCAAGAGAGCAAAGCAGAAGCAGGAATAGCAAACAGGATAAGGACTCAGGACTATGACTAGGCTGGGACCAAGGGTCTGGACTTGGACTAGGAATCGGCTCCCAGAACTAGAGGAGACATGAAGAGGCTAGGGTATGGACTCTGAGCCCGAGACTGGGCAAGGACCCAGTACCTGGGTCTTGCCTCGGGCTTGGACCCCAGAAAAAGGCATGGACATGACATGGGCTAGGGAGAGGAGGAACATGGAAAACAGAGCCTCGTCTCGGGAGAGCAAGTACGTGGAGCCATGGACACATACACAGAACAGAGCCGGGACCCGTCCTTGGGTACAGGAGATAGGGCCGGGACTCACACACAGAACAGAGAGCCAGGACCCCTCCTTGGGTACAGGACGTAGGGCCGGGACTCACACACAGAACAGAGAGCCGGGACCCTCCTTGGGTGCAGGACATAGGGCTGGGACTCATGACCCTCCGCGGGGCAACAGCAAGACGGCCTGACTTACCCCACAGAGGCAAGGACAAGACAAGACAAGACACGACTCCCCGCGGGGCAACGGCAAGACGGCCAGACTTACCCCATGGAGGCAAGGATAGGACGAGACATGACTCCCCGCAGGGCAACAGCAAGGTGGCCAGACTTACCCCACGGAGGCAAGAACAAGACAAGACAAGACCAACATGAATGAACACCAGACAGAACCTATCGAGATCCGGTGATGGAACTAGACCAAAGTGCAGGCGGGGGCTGCAGACGAGGGCTAGAGGCGAGAGGGGCAGAGAAGGGATTCAGACCGGGGGTAGGACAGGAATCACAGACCGCCAGGGCCAGGACTTGACTCGGAACTGGGAAGCTGCCAGAGCCAGGGCGTGGACGTGGTACTTGGATGCTGCCGGGCCAGAACTTGATGTGGTACTTGGATGCCGCTGGAGCCAGGACGTGATGCTTGGAACCTCCGGGTAGTGCCGAGCTCTCGACTCGGCCTGGGAACAGTAGACAGCGGCTCTTGATTCTCTCCGGTGGGTTAACTGACGGACCCACCTTGATGAGGAAACTTTGCAGGCTCGCTTCGGCGAGGTAACTGGACAGGGTTGCTCCGGTGAGGAAAGGCGAATTACCGGCACTCGCTTCGGGCGGAGACAAGGCTTGCTTTGGCCAGATGACATTGGCACGCCGTGACTTTGCAGACCTTGCAGACGTTCCAGCACCGAACGGCTGAAAGCCGGAGATTATAAACTACCGGTTCAGCTGAGTGTTAATTGCCTTTAATCACCAACGTCGAGGAACACGGGAAAACAGGGAATCAACGGTCCGGATCGTAACATAAACAAGCTAAATTTAAAGGGACCCCGATCCAGACCATGACACTAATGGGTTCTAAGTTTGACTGTAAGGGAGCTATAGACGCATAACACTGTTAACTTCTGTTTAAGGAAGTAGTTTATTTAATTTTCTATGTTTTTGAGTAGATGTAAATAAATATAATTATTATTATATTAAAATCCGACTCAATTTGTCATCTCTTGTTGCTGGTACGTTACGGCATCGTAACAGAGTAAATGGAAGGGAAGTGTAGACCATGAGTGGAAGCGACTGCTAATGGATCGGAAATATAAATATGGAAGGGAAATGTAGACTGTTAATGGAAGGGAAATACACAGTCAATGGAAGAGAGATGGAGACAGAGTGAATGGAAGGGAGATGCAGACAGTGAAAGGAAGGGAAATGTGGACAGTTAATAGAAAAGGTAGTGTAGACAGCAAACGGAGGATAAATGTAGCCAGTCAATGGAATTGAATTGTAGATGGTGGCAATGGAAAGGAAATATAGAAAGTCAGTGGAGGCAGTTTTGGACTGCCAATGGATCAGAACTGTAGACAGAATAAGTGGAAGGGAAATCTAGACAGACAATGGGAGGGAAATGTAGGTAGAGTGAATGGAAAGGAGATGTGGATAGTGAAAGGAAGGAAAATGTAGACAGTGCATGGAAGGCAAATCTAGACAGTTAATGGAAGGGAAGTGTAGACTGTCAGTGGAAGCAATTTGTGGACTTACAATGGATCATAAATGTAGAGGGATTAAATGGAAGGGAAATGTAGACCATGGAACAAAGCGGAATGCAGGTTGTTAATGGAAAGAAAATGTCGACTGTCAGTGATAGGGAGACCACAGTATGTGTGCTTGCAACACTGTGTGTCCGACAGAGTGATCAGCAGCACTGGGGCTCCACAGGGGACTATCTTGTCTCCCTTTCTCTTCACCATTTACACCTCGAACTTCAACTACTGCACAGAGTCTTGTCATCTTCAGAAGTTTTCTGATGACTCTGCCATAGTTGCATGCATCAGCAAGGGAAATGAGGCTGAGTACAGGGCTACGGCAGGAAACTTTGTCACATGGTGTGAGCAGAATTATCTGCAGCTTAATGTGAAAAAGACTAAGGAGCTGGTGGTAGACCTGAGGAGAGCTAAGGTACCAGTGACCCCTGTTTCCATCTGGCCTTACGAATGAGTTTGTTGATTCTGTTGGTGTCTGCCCCTGTTTCCATCTGGGGGTCAGTGTGGACATGGTGGAGGATTACAAATACCTGGGGATACGAATTGACAATAAACTGGACTGGTCTAAGAACACTGAGGCTGTCTACAAGAAGGGCCAGAGCCGTCTCTATTTCCTGAGGTCCTTTAACATCTGTCGGACGATGCTGAGGATGTTCTACGAGTCGCTGGTGGCCAGTGTGATCATGTTTGCTGTTGTGTGCTGGGGCAGCAGGCTGAGGGTAGCAGACACCAACAGAATCAACAAACTCATTCGTAAGGCCAGTGATGTTGTGGGGTTGGAACTGGACTCTCTGACGGTGGTGTCTGAAAAGAGGATGCTGTCCAAGTTGCATGCCATCTTGGACAATGTCTCCCATTCACTACATAATGTACTGGTTGGGCACAGGAGTACATTCAGCCAGAGACTCATTCCACCGAGATGCAACACAGAGCGTCATAGGAAGTTATTCCTGCCTGTGGTCATCAAACTTTACAACTCCTCCCTTGGAGGGTCAGACACCCTGAGGCAATAGGCTGGTCCTGGCATAATTTACATATTACTATTTAATTATTTATGGTTTTATTACTATTTAATAATTTATGGTTCAACTGTAACAAAAACCAATTTCCCCCGGGATCAATAAAGTATGACTATGACTATGACTAAATGTAGACGGTCAATGGTTTGGAAATGTAGACAGAGTGATTGGAATGGAACTGTAGACAGAGTCATTAGAAAGAAAATGTAGAGAGAGTCAATGGGAAGGAAATGTAGGCAGAGTCAATGGGAGGGAAATGTAGTCTGTTAATGGAAGGGAAATGCAAACAGTCAATAGAACAGAAATGCAGAGAGAGTGAAAAGAAGGGGGATGTGGACAGTGAAAGTAATGAAAATGTAGACTGTGAGTAGAAGGTAAATTTAGACAGTCAATGGAAAGGGGAATGTAGACAGCAAATGGAAGGAAAATATAGCTGGAGTCAATGGAAAGTAATTGTAGACAATGTCAATGGACTGGGAATTTAGACAGAGTCAATGGAAGAGAAATGCGAACAGTTACTGGAATCAAATTAAAGACTGTCAATGGAACAGATATGTAGACAGTCAAAGAATGGGAAATGCCAACAGAGTCAATGGAAGGGAAATGCCAACAGAGTCAATGGAAGGGAAATGCCAACAGAGTCAATGGAAGGGAAATGTATACAGTCAATGGAAAGGAAATGCCAACAGAGTTAATGGAACGGAAATATAAACAGTTAAGGGAAAGGAAATGGCGACAGACAATGGGAGGGAAATATTAATAGTCAATGGTAGGGAAATGCAGACCGTCAATGGAAGGTAAATGTAAACAGAGGCAATGGAAAGGAAATGCAGACAATCATTGGAAGAGAAATATAGACAGAGTGAAGGGAAAGGAGAACGGACAGTGAAAGGAAGGGAAATGTAGACAGTGAACATAAGGGAAATTGAGATAGTCAATGACAGGGAAATGTAGACTGTCAATCAATTGGTAAAGCAAACAGATTAAATGGAAGGAAAATGTAGGCTGTTAATGGAATTCAGGGAGTCAATGGAATGGAAATGTAGACAGTCAGTGAAAAGGAAAGGAAGACAGTCAATTGAAGGAATTGTCGAGATTGTCAATGGAAGGGACATGTAGCGGACGATGGAAGGTAAAGGTTTACAGTCAATGCAAGGGAAATGTAGACAGTTAATGAAAGGGAATGTAGAGAGTGAATGGAAGGGAAATGCAGAGAGTCATTGGAAGGGAAATGTAAATAGTCAGTGGAAAGGAAAAGAAGACACTCAGTTGAAGGAAATTGATGAGAGTGTTAACGGAAGGGACATGCAAAAAGATAATGGAAGGTAAGTGTAGTCAGTAACTGGACATGAATTGTAAACAGTCAATGGAATGGATATGTAGACTGTCGATGCAAGGGAAATGTTGACAGAGTCATTGCAAGTGAAATGTAGAACAGTCGATGGAAGGGATATTTACACAGTAACGGAAGGGAAATATGGACAGTCAATGGAAGGGTGATGTCGACTTTCAATGAAAGGGAAATGTAGGCAGAGTCAATAGAAGGGAAATCTAAATTGTAAATGGAAGAGAAATGTAGGTAGTCAGTGGAGGGGAGATGGTGCCAGTCACAGAAGGGAAATATAGACAGTGAATTGAAGGAGTATGTATACAGTTAACTGAAGGGCAATGTAGACAATCAATGGAAGGGAAATTGAGACTGTCAATGAAAGGGTAACTGAGACAAGTCAATGGAAGTAAAATTAGACAGCCCATGGAAGGGAAATGCAGACAGTGAATAAAAGGGAAATGTAAAGAGAAAATGGAAGGTAACAGTATACTGTCAATAATAGGGACTTGCAGACAGTAAATAGAAGGGAACTGTAGACAGTGAACGGGAGGGAAATATGAACAATAAATGGGTGAGCATTGTAAACAGTCAATTGATTTGATACATAGATAGACAATTCAAGGGAAATGTAGACAGAGCTATTGCAAGGGAAATGAAGAACAGTCGATGGAAGGGATACGTAGATAGTTAATGCAAGAGAAGTATAGGCAGTTAATGGAAGAGAGATGTAGACAGTCAATGGAAGGGAAATGTAGACAGGGCCAGCGGAAGGGAGATCTAGACTGTGAACAGAGGGGAAATATAGACAGTCAATGGAAGGGAAAGCAAGACAATCAATGGAAGGGAAATATAAAAAGACAATGGAGGGTAACTATCGACCGTCAATTGAAGGAGTATGCTGACAGTTAATTGAAGGGAGGTGTGGACAGACAATGGAAGTGACATGTCGACAGTAAATGGAAGGGGAAGTTAGACAGTGAATCTGAGGGGAATGTAGATATTGAATTGAAAGGAATTGGAGACTGTCAGTTGATTGATAAAGCACAGAATAAGTGGAAGGGATATGTATATAGTCGATGGAAGGGAGATGTAGACAGGCAAAGGAATGGAAATGTAGATACAGTCAGTGGAAGGGAAACCTAGACTGTGAACAGAAGGGAAATGTAGACAATCAATAGAAGGCAAATTGTAGTCTGTCAATTGACTGGTAAAGCAGACATATTTAATAGAATGGCAATGTAGAGAGTTGATGGAAGGGAAATTAAGACTGTTAATGGAATGAAAATTTAGGTAAACAATGGAAAAGAAGAGAGTAAATGGGAGGGAAATATAGACAGTAAATAATGGTAATTGTAAACAGTCAATGGATTGGATATGTCAACAGGCAATTCAAGAGAAATGTAGACACATTATTGCAAGGGAAATGTAGAATAGTCGATGGAAGTGATATGTGGACTGTGAATGTAAGGCAAATATAGACAGTCAATGGAAGGGAAATGTAGACAATCAGTGAAGGTATATGCAAACAGTGAATGGACAGGAATTGTAAACAGTCAATGGATTGGATATGTGGACAGTCAATCAAAGGGAAATGCTGACTTGTGATTGCAAGGGAAATGTAGAAGAGTTGATGGAAGGGATATTTACACAGTTAATGGAAAGAAATATAGACTGTGAATGGAAGGGAGATGTAGAGAGTCATTGGAAGGAAAGGTCAACTGTGAATGGAAGGGAATTTAGATAGTCAGTGGAAGGGAAATGTAAGCAGTCAAAGGAAGGGAAATGTAGATGTAATGCAAGGTGTATGTACATGGTGAATGGAAGGGAAATGTAAATAGTGGTTGGAAGGGAAATGTAGACACTCAATGGGAGGGAAAAGTGGACAGTGAATGAAAGGGAATTTAGACAGAGTCAAAGTAATTAGAATATAGACATACAATGAAAGGGAAATGTAGAAAATGTAGACAGAGTGGATGAAAGGGAATGGTACACCCTCAATGGAAGGGAAGTGTAGACAGTGAAGGAAGGGAACAGTAGACAGTCAATAAAGGGAAATGTAGACAAAGTGAATGAAATAGACTTGTAGCCAGTCAGTTAAATTGAAATCCAGACAGCGAATGGAAGGGAAGTGTATAGAGTCAATTGAAGGGCATTGCACAGTCAGTAGAAGGGAAATGTTGATTATCAATGGAAGGGAAATTGAGACAATCAGTGGAATTGAAATTTAGGCAGTCAATGGAAGGGAAAAGTAGACTGTGAAAGACTGTATACGCAGAATGTGAATGGTTGGGAGAAGTTGGCAGTGAATGGAATGGAATTGCAGGCAGTGAATGGAAGATCAATGTTGACAGTAAATCTGAAGGCAATGTAGATAGTGATGGAAGGCAAATGTAGACACTGAATGTAAGGGAAATATAGTTAGTCAATGGAAAGGGTATGTAGACAGTCACCGAAGGAAAATCAATACAGGGCCAATGCAAGTGCTGCCTAGACTGTGAACGGAAGGGAATCATAGACAGTCATTGGAAGGGAAATGTAGACAGTCAATAGAATGAAAATGTTGACAGTCAGTGGCAGGGAGAACTTGACATTCAAAGGGGAATGATAGGCAGTCATTGGAAGGGAACTGTAGGCAGTCAACGGAATGGAAATGTAGATAGTGAATGGAAGGGGAATTGAGACAGTCAGTTCAAGGAAAATGTGGAGAGTCAATGGAAGGGAAACATGAACAGATACTGGAAGTAAATGTAGACAGTAAGTCTGAGAGAAATGTAGGTAGTGATTTAAACAGAATCAGAGTAATTGGAATGTAGACATACAACAAACGGGAAATGTAGACAGTCAATGGAAGGGATATGTAGACAATTAATGGAGTGGAAACTTAGGTATTTAATGTAAGGGAAATGTAAATAATTAATAAAAGTGTATGCAAACAGTGAATAGAAGAGAAATGTAGACAGTGAATGGAATGGAAAGGTAGACAGAATGGTAGGGAAATGATGACGGAAAATCAAAGGGAATTGTAAACAGTTAATAAATTGGATATGTACCCAGTCAGTGCAAAAGAAATGCCAACAGAGGAATTGCAAGGGCAATGCAGAACAGTCACTGTAAAGGATATCTAGATGGTTAACGGAAGGAAAATATAGACTATCTATGGAAGAGAGATGTAGGCATTCAAAGGATGGGAAATATACATAGAGTCATTGGAAGGGAAATCTACACTGTGAACGGAAGGGAAATATATACCATCAATGGAGAGAAATATAGACAGTCAGTGGAATAGAACTGCAGACGGAAAATGGCAAGGAATTGCAAACATTCAAAGAAAGGGAAATGTAGGCAATGAAGCTGCAGTGGTTGCGTCTCTGGCACCGAGACTGGACCCTCAGCTCAGAAAGGAAGGAGGGAAAAGAGGAGAGCAGTAGTGATAGGGGATTCGATAATTAGGGGGATAGACAGGAGGTTCTGTGGGAGAGATCGAGAATCCCAGATAGTCTGTTGCCTCCCTGGTGCCAGGGTCCGTGATGTCTCGGATCCAGTTCTCGGTATTCTCAGGAAGGAGGGTGAGCAGCCAGATGTCGTGGTCCATGTGGGGACCAATCATGTGGAGAGGAAGGAGGAGGAGGTCCTGCAAAGAGAATTTAGGGAGTTAGGTGCAAAGTTGAAGGACAGGACCTCCAGGGTTGCAATCATAAGATAAAGGAGCAGAAGTCGGCCATTCAGCCCATCGAGTCTGCTCCGCCATTTTATCATGAGCTGATCCATTCTCCCATTTAGTCCTACTCCCCCGCCTTCTCACCATAACCTTTGACGCCCTGGCTACTCAGATACCTATCAATCTCTGCCTTAAATACACCCAATGACTTGGCCTCCACTGCTGCCCATGGCAACAAATTCCATAGATTCACCACCAATCTCAGGATTGCTACCCCTGCCATGTGCTAGTGAGGTTAGAAATGGGAAGATAATGCAGCTAAATACGTGGCTAAGGAGTTGGTGCAGGAGGGAGGGCTTCATGTTTCTGGACAATTGGGCCTTGTTCCAGGAAAAATGGGACCTGTTCCGATGGGACAGGTTGCACCTGAACTGGAGGGGGACTAACATCCTTGTGGGAAGGTTCGCTAGTGCTGCTCCAGGAGTTTAAACTAGATTTGCAGGGGGAAGGGAACCAGAGTGTTGGAGCGGATAGTGAGGTGGAGGAGGATAAAGGTCATGCGGAAACTGCAAGTATAGTGCATGGAGTAAAGCCAGATCTAACATATAAAGAGGCTTTGAGGAAAGAGAAGCAGAATAAAGGGTGTAAAGGTAGTAAGGTAGAAGGGCAAAAGTGCATGTACTTCAATGCAAGAAGCATCAAGAACAAAGGTGATGAACTGAGAGCTTGGATACATACATGGAATTATGATGTAGTGGCCATTACAGAGACTTGGCTGGCACCAGGGCAGGAATGGATTCTCAATATTCCTGGATTTCAGTGCTTTATAAGGGATAGAGTGGGGGAAAGGAGAGGAGGGGTGGCATTACTGGTCAGGGATACTATTACAGCTATAGAAAGGGTGGGTAATGTAGCAAGATCCTCTTTTGAGTCAGTATGGGTGGTAGTCAGGAACAGGAAGGGAGCAGTTACTCTGTTGGGAGTATTCTATAGGCCCCCTGGTAGCAGCAGAGATAATGAGGAGCAGATTGGGAGGCATATTTTGGAAAGGTGC
This sequence comes from Mobula hypostoma, assembly GCF_963921235.1. Lineage (NCBI taxonomy): Eukaryota > Metazoa > Chordata > Chondrichthyes > Myliobatiformes > Myliobatidae > Mobula > Mobula hypostoma. The sequence continues at coordinate 208,646,667 of NC_086099.1, forward strand.
AAAAATAACAGGGTTGTTATCATGGGTGACTTTAACTTCCCTCATGTTGATTGGCACCTGGTTAGTTCCAATGGTTTAGACAGGGCAGAGTTTGTTAAGTGTGTCCAGGATGGTTTCCTGTCACAGTATGTTGACAGGCTGACTAGGGGGAATGCCATACTAGATCTAGTATTAGGTAACGAACTAGGTCAGGTCACAGATCTTTCAGTGGGTGAGCATCTGGGAGACAGTGACCACGGCTCCCTGGCCTTTAACATTATCATGGAAAAAAGATAGAATCAGAAAGGACAGGAAAATTTTTAATTGGGGAAGGGCAAATTAGGAGGCTATAAGGCTAGAACTTGCGGGTGTGAATTGGGATGATGTTTTTGCAGGGAAATGTACTATGGACATGTGGTCAATGTTTAGGGATTTCTTGCAGGATGTTAGGGATAAATTTGACCCAGTGAGGAAGATAAAGAATGGTAGGGTGAAGGAACCAAGGGTGACAAATGAGGTGGAGAGTCTAGTCAGGTGGAAGAAGGCAGCATACATGAGGTTTAGGAAGCAAGGATCAGATGGGTCTATTGAGGAATATAGGGTAGCAAGAAAGGAGCTTAAGAAGGGGCTGAGGAGAGCAAGAAGGGGGCATGAGAAGGCCTTGGCGAGTAGGGTAAAGGAAAACCCCAAGGCATTCTTCAATTATGTGAAGACCAAAAGGATGACAGAAATGAAGATAGGAACAATTAGAGATAAAGGTGGGAAGATGTGCCTGGAGGCTGTGGAAGTGAGTGAGGTCCTCAATGAATACTTTTTGGTATTCACCAATAAGAGGGAACTTGATGACGGTGAGGACAATACGAGTGAGGTTGATGTTCTGGAGCATGTTGATATTAAGGGAGAGGAGGTGTTGGAGTTGTTAAAATACAGTTGGACGGGTAAGTCCCCGGGGCCTGATGGAATATTCCCCAAGATGCTCCATGAGGCGAGGGAAGAGATTGCTGAGTCTTTGGCAAGGATCTTTATGTCCGGAGGATTGGAGGGAAGTGAATGTTGTCCCCTTGTTCAAAAAAGGAAGTAGGGATAGTCCGCGTAATTATAGGCCAGTGAGCCTTACGTCTGTGGTGGGAAACCTGTTGGAAAAGATTCTTAGAGATAGGATCTATGGGCATTTAGAAAATCATGGTCTGATCAGGCACAGTCAGCATGGCTTTGTGAAGGGCAGATCATGTCTAACAAGCCTTGAGGAGGTAACCAGGCATATAGATGAGGGTAGTGTAGTGGATGTGATCTACATGGATTTTATTAAGGCATTTGACAAGGTTCTACACGGTAGGGTTATTCAGAAAGTCAGAAGGCATGGGATCCAAGGAAGTTTGGCCAGCTGGATTCAGAATTGACTTGCCTACAGAAAGCAGAGGGTTGTGATGGAGCGAGTACATTTGGATTGGAGGGTTGTGACTAGTGGTGTCTCACAGGGATCGGTTCTGGGATCTCTACTTTTTTTGATTTTTGTTAACGACCTGGATGTGGGGGTAGAAGGGTGGGTTGGCAAGTTTGCAGATGACACAAAGGTTGGTGGTGTTGTGGATAGTGTAGAGGATTGTCAAAGATTGCAGACAGACATTGATAGGATGCAGAAGTGGGCTGAGAAGTGGCAGAAGGAGTTCAACCTAGAGAAGAGTGAGGTGGTACACATCGGAAGGACAAACTCCAAGGCAGAGTACAAAGTAAATGGCAGGATACTTGGTAGTGTGGAGAAGCAGAGGGATCTGGAGGTACATGTCCACAGATCCCTGAAAGTTGCCTCACAGGTAGATAGGTAGCTATAGAAAACTTCTGGAGTGTTAGCTTTCATAAGTCGAGGGATAGAGTTTAAGAGTCGCGGGGTAATGATGCAGCTCTATAAAACTCTGGTTAGGCCACACTTGGAGAACTGTGTCCAGTTCTGGTCGCCTCACTATAGGAAGGATGTGGAAGCATTGGAAAGGGTACAGAGGAGATTTACCAGGATGCTGTCTGGTTTAGAGAGTATGCATTATGATCAGAGATTAAGGGAGCTAGGGCTTTACTCTCTGGAGAGAAGGAGGATGAGAGGAGATATGACAGATAATCTTATACAAGATATCTTATACAAGATAATAAGAGGAATAGATAGTGGATAGCCAGCACCTCTTCCCCAGAGCACCACTGCTCAGTACAAGAGGACATGGCTTTAAGGTAAGTGGTTGGATGTTCAAGGGGCATATTAGAGGAAGGTTTTTTTTACTCAGAGTAGTTGGTGTGTGGAATGCACTGCCTGAGTCAGTGGTGGAGGCAGACACACTAGTGAAATTTAAGAGACTACTAGACAGGTATATGGAGGAATTTAAGGTGGGGGGTTATATGGGAGGCAGGGTTTAAGGGTCGGCACAACATTGTGGGCCAAAGGGCCTGTAGTGTGCTGTACTATTCTATGTTCTATGTTCCATGAAACTGAAGGAAATGTCTGTGAGTGATTCGAAGGGAAATGTCAACAGTGATTGGAAGGGAAATGTCCATAGTGATTGAAGGGAGATTTTGACAGTGAATGGAAGGGAAATGTAGTGAGTGAAAGGAAGGCAACCGTTGTCAGTCAGTGGAAGTGGCATGTTCACAGTAAATAGAAGGGAGATATAGATAGTGAATTAAAGGGAATGTAGGTAGCATTTGGATGGGAAACAGACAATGAATGGTAGGTAAATGTAGACGGTCAGTGAAAGGTAACTGTAAACAGGCAATCAATTGGATATGTAGACAGTCAAAACAGCAGTAATGTATACAAAGTGAATGGAAGGGAAATGTAGATAGTAAATAGAAGGGCAATGTAGACAGTGAATGGAAGAGAAATGTATAGACAGTCTAAAGACAGGAAATGCATGGAAGGAATGGAATGAAATGTAGACAGTGAATGGAAGGGAAATGTGGACAGAAACAATGAAAATGATACACCCTCAAGTGAAGGGAAACGCAGACAGTAAAGGAGGGGAACTACAGTCAGTTAATGGAAGGGACATGGAGTCAGGGTGAATGAAATGGAATTGTAGCCAGTCAATTGAAGCCAAATCCAAACAGTCAATGGAAGGGAAGTGTATGTAGTCAATGGAAGAGGATAGTACACAGTCAAAAGTGAGAAAATGTCAGTTGCTAATGGTAAGGAAATGTAGACAGTTGATGGAAGGGAAATTGAGACAGTCAATGGAAGAGAAAAGTAGAAAATCGATGTAAGGGAATTGTAAACAGTTACAATGAAATGTATGCATCAGAAATCCAGGCCATCAATGGACAGAAATGCAGATGGTCAATAGAAAGGACATGTCGACATTCAACGAAAGGGAAATATAGACTGCCTTTTGAAGGGAAATTTTGATAGTCAAAGGAAGGGAAATGTAGACAGTTAATGGAATGGAAATGCAGACAGGAGGTGGAAGGGAAATGTGGACTGACAATGGAAGGGAGACGCAGACAGAGAATGGAAGGGAAATGTGATACTCAATGGAACGAATTGTAAATAGTCAACATATTTTATATGTAGACAATCAATGCAGGGAAATGTTCACAGTCAATGGAAGGGAAACATCGATAGTCAATGAATGTATGGGAATGTATACAGAGTGAAAGGAAGTGAAATGTAGAAAATGAATAGAAGAGAGATGTGGACACTGACAGGAAGGAAAATGTAGACAATCTGTGGTAGAAATATTTAGACAGTCAACGTAATGGAAATATGAACAGTCAATGGAAGTGGAATGTAGACAGTCAATAGAAGGGAAAAGCAGAATGTCAATAGATGGGTACTATAGACAGCATCAAAGGAAGGAAGATACAGATGCTCAAGGGATCAGAAATCTAGACAGTCAATAGAAGAGAGAACAGATTGTCAATGGAAGGGAAATGTGGATAGAGGCAGTGGAATAGAAATGTAAGCAGACAATGAAAGTTAAATGTTGACAGACAATGGAAGGGAAATGTAGACAGCTATTTGAAGGGGGATGTTGACAGTCAGTGGTAGGTAGCTGTAGACAGCAAATGGAAGGGAAATGGAGACAGTGAACGGTAGGGAATTGTGGACAGTCAATGGAATTGGGGTTTTAAGTAGTTAATGAAGTAGTCAATAGATTGGATGTATAGATGGTAAATGCAAGTAAATTGTAGACACGGTCAATGCAAGTGAAAAGTCAAACAGTCAGTGCAAGGGACATGTAGACAGTCACTGGAAGGGAAATGTGGAATGTCAATGGATGGGTAATGTCGAGAGTTTCAATTGAAGCTAAAAGGAGACAGTCAATGGGCGGGAAATCCAGACAGTCAATGATAGGGATATGCAGGCAGTCATTGGAAGGGAAACACAGACAATGGATTGAAATGACTTTTGTCAGTCAGTGGAAGGGAAATGAAAACAGTGTCAATGGAAGTAATGTAAACAAACAATTTGAATGTAGACAGTCAGCAGAAGGGAATGTAGAAATGTAATGGAAGGGAAATGTAGACAGTGAATGGAAGGGAAACGTAGACAGTGAATGAAAAAGTATTATAAAAGGTCAATGAATTGGCTATGTAGACATACAATGCATGGGAAATGTAGAATCGTCAACTGGAAGGGATATGGAGACGGTTAATGGAAAGGAAATATAGACAGACATTGGAAGGGAAAATAGGCAATCAGGAGAATGGAAATGTAGACAGACGATATAAGGGAACTGTGATCAGTTAATGATAGGCATATTCTGTTGGTCAATGGAAGAGAGACTTAGACAGTCACCAGAAGGCAAATGTGGAATATCAATGGATGGGTACTGTAGACAGTATCAACTGTAGACAGTACAGAATCGTGGTGCCACCCTTTACCCTACTGCTGTACACCACATGGCTACGCGACTTAAGTGTTTATCCCTATAGCTTGCTTTGAACAATAGCAAATATGGAAATGTTGAATAAAACATTTCTGATAGAGTCAACTATAAAGAGGATGAGTGTACTGATTGCAAGCTAAGTCGTTGCTCACCGGCGGGACATCTCTCCGTTTCACATAAATAAAGAGTCTCCTCGAGAATACCCGAGTCTGAGTCCTGTGTGGAAAATGAAATACCCTAACAATCTGGCAAACATAGAACATGGACACCTACAGCACATTACAGGCCCTTTGGCCCACAATGTTGTACCGACCATGTAACTTACTCGAGAAACTGCCTAGAATTTCCCTACCACATAGCTCTCTATTTTTTTGAGCTCCATGTATCTAAGAGAGTCTTAAAAGATGCTATTTTATCTGCCTCCATCAACGTTGTTAGCAGTGCATTCCACGCACCCACCACTCTCTGTGTGAAAAACGTATCCCTGGCATCCCCTATGTACCTCCTTCTAAGCAGCTTAAACTATGGCCCCTCTTGTGAGCCATTTCAGCCTTGGGAAAAAAGCCTCACCTCTATAAAGTCATCTCTCATCTTCTTCTGTCGCTTCAAGAAGAAGAGGCCAAGTTCACAATCTATTTAAGTGAAGGACGACGATGATGGGATTCCTACATACGGGATCCAACTGAGCACCGACCGAGCAATTGGCCCCTTGGAAAGGATTCGAATCCCTATCCTGCAGGATGGGTTTCAAGACCAGGACCAGGGTGAGGCATGATTAAGGTCACTCCTCACCAGGTGGTGACTAGTTCCTGAGTTCTGGTAAGAACAAGAAGGAAACTGGGAGAGTGGTCAGATCTGATGGTGCTACAATTGGGCATGAGGAGTGGACCCAAGTGCAGGACATCTACATGTAGGTAGCATTAACAGAAGTGTGTTTGTTAATAGTTGCAAGGAAAGCCAGAGAGCAAGGATTAGGTGCTTACGTGGATGTGAATGTTAGACAACAAACCAGAGGAGCTTGGACCCGGAGGTTGGTCATGGAGTCTGGACTCGGACACGGAGCCTAGACCTGGACTTGGACACAGAGCGAGAAAACCAAACAACGACAGCCAATTTGTGTCTTGGCTTGGAGTAGTGGCAAACAGCCTGCAATACTCAGCTGGACATGAGATGACAAAACCCAAACAATGACAGACAATTCGTATCTTGACTCAGAGTAGTGCCAAAAGGCCTGCAATACTCAGCTGGATACGAGATGACAAAACGCAAACAACGACAGACAATTCATATCTTGGCTTGGAGTAGTGCCAAACAGCATGCAATCCTCAGCAAGACACCAGACGACAAAACTAAACAACAGACAATTCTTATCTTGACTCGGAGTAGCGGCAAACGGCCGGCAATACTCAGCTGGACACGAGACGACGACAATTCGTATCTTGACACGGAGTAGCACATGAAGCGGCAAACGGCCGGCAATCACTTAGCTGGACACAAAGACGACAAAACCAAACAACAACGGACAATTCGTATCTTGACTCAGAGTAGCGGCAAACGGCCGGCAATCACTTAGCTGGACACAAAGACGACAAAACCAAACAACAACGGACAATTCGTATCTTGACTTGGAGTAGCGGTAAACGGCCGGCAATCACTTAACTGGACACGAAGTAACAGAATTCCTGAAGCAACCCCAGGCACCAAAGCAACTTAGAATCCACCATTCTTGGCGGCCCAGAACGTACATTGCCACATTGGCTGAGGTAACGGTCCACTATTCTCGGCGGCCGGAACGTACATTACAGCACTCGCTCAGGTGATGGTCCAGCCCCGGGTAGATGTGTGCCGGAGTTTTTATGTTACCGGTTTGGTTGAGAATCAGGTGCCTTAATCAAGGAGGAGGTAAAACACGGGGAAAAGGAAGTTAAAAGAAATGAGGAGTCAACGGACTGGACCATGACAGATAGACAAAATATTTTTTGTGATCAGCTGAATACGAAGCACGGATAGTATAGAAAAAAGAACATAGAATACTAATAAATAAAAATAAAAGTATATATTAAAATGGGCCTGTAAGTTTCTGGTCAAGCCAACCCGATCCGAAAACGACCAAGGACCACCACGTGGACGACGCCCGGCCAATCCAATTACGAAGGCCCTATTAGATGAGGCCACGTAGACGAAAAATGAAAAAGTACAAGAAGACAAAGCAATTGTTGGGTGATCCGTTAGTACCCTCGGGTTCGCCCGCCGATAATATTTGGTTGGAAACAGCGGATAGTAGGTAATCTGATACATTTTCCAGTGATCTATATGGAGGTTATTGAAGTGGCAGTTGGATAAGTGTGGGTGATGTCCCTATTTTAAAACCCAGGACCCCTGCTGAGGTACGCCATATGATCAGCAACGCCCATGATCCACCAAGGAAATCTGTATTTCCTAACTGGCCTACTCAGACCTGTCAAATACTTAACCCGCTGCCTGGAGATTTACGGGCGCTCCCCGGTAGCATATACGGAACTTCATGGGCTGGGGCGGAAGCCAACTTCCCGCTCGCCAATGCTACTCCCGAGGGAGACCCAGTGTGTCCGAAGGGCGATGAAAACGCGAGTGCGCGAAATTAAAGACCCTACCTTTGCCGCAGCCCGGCAGTATGGATCTTCGGAGAAGTTACCCAGTGCATGCAAACGAAAGGAGACCGTCACTGACTTCATAGCCCGATTCAGAGACTCTTGAAAATCAAATGCATGAATATCCCTGGACCAGCAAAATGTCCAGTTGGCTGGACAAACTTTTTTTAACTGCCTCCGACCCGAGGTCGCCCATGCCGTTAAATTGAACAATCTGAACTGGCAGACCCAGCAAATGGAATGTGGTCACCCAGGGTACCATGGAAGGAAATGGGTTGTTTAAGATCACGGGAGAAAAGGGGGCAGTATGTACAACAAGCGGAGTGGAAGGCGGGAGCTCGAGCAAGGCCCCGCGGCAAGAGTCAAGACATATGTAGGAGATGTGGGCGAAAGGGGCATTGGGCCAAAGAGTGCCGAGGTGGCTTGGAGGGTCACGATAGGAGGGAACAGGGAGAAAGGATGATCTTTGAAAACAATCGGGAACTGACACCTTTCACTCTGCTTAACCCCTGTTTGGTCCCCGGTAGGGAGAGCACTAGGGGTAGGAGATAGAAGCGCTGTGATCGGGCTCTCTGGGAGCCCTCTGGAGGATCCACACCTGAAAGTGGAGAGGGCTAGGAAACGAGTGCATTTCCCGATCGATTCTGGCGCCACTATATCGTCTGTAAGCCCCTCTGTGGCACTGCCTAAGAGTGTTAATACTATAAAAACCGTGTGGCTAGCCGGAACCCTCATGACAGACCCATTATCCCAACCTGGGGAAATTAGAGTAGCAGGCAGAGGGGTAGAGGAAACGTTGGTTAGAGCCAAGAACTCACCCGTTAACCTACTGGGACGCCAGGCTGTGTGCAAACTGAACGCCATAATCTATTGCACAACCGAGGGATTGTACCTCGAGCTGCCAATGAAAAGCTGCCGGAGCTTCGCTCTACGATGCTCTCAACATGGGACCAACAGACGGCTTTATATGCCTGACATATAGAGGGTCTCCTCTGGGGAAATTGGATGTAGCAGGGAATGTGGACGGAGTGGGGGATCGGGGATACTTGAGCTATTTTGTAAATGCCCGCAAGTTGTCAACTGCGTTGCATTGTCCCGCCGCCTTCCGGGACCCCGATCCTCTCGATGTTTGCCCGACGGGAAAACCGCCAATATCTATACTCATTCTCGCTACGTCTTGGCGGTGGTACACGATTTCGGGAGCTTGTGGAAAAATAGGACATGCATTACTTAATCTGGGAAGCCGATACAACACGCGAATTTGTTCGCTTACCAGCAACAGATGGCGCAGCGACAACGATCAAGTGCGATGCACATACTGGTGCCACGGTTTCCATAACACAGGCAACGCGGCAGCGGATACAGCAGCCAATGCGGGAGACGTGTTCCGGTCCAAACTGGGTGGAAAATTACACCTCCCATGGAGCCCACTCTATAACGGACCAAGCAGCGGCCCAAAGCTTTGCCCACCACAGGAACATAGCACACCTGCTACCTAATACCTTCATGTGTATGACTTATAAATATGCTAGTTGTAGGGACATCACAAGTTGCAGGATTTGCATGGTTATACACACCCATTCGGCCTTAGGCAAACCTTTAATAGCTATTTCGTTTGATAGGACGAGACGATGGATTACAGACCAGCAATCCGGAGTATGATCAGGAAGCCAGTCTGGCCATGCTCCCCTTCCCCGCTTCGTATGAACCCCTTTTTTGGAGGAGGAGAATTGATCAGAATGATCAAAAAGGAGGATACTTTGGAGCATATTTCATGTGGGTCGAGCAGATACCTTTGCGACACCATAGAATTGCGTGTCTATATTGCTTAACTCCCAGATCAGTACAGAATCGTGGTGCTGTCCTTTAGCCTACTGCTGTACATCGCCAGCCTCCGTGACTTAACACTTTTTTTTCCCCTTTTAGTTTGCTCAGAACGATACCAAATATGGAAATATTGAACAAACCGTACTGGGGAGAATCAACTAGAAAGAAGCGTATACTGATTGTAAGCGGAGTCGTTGCTCACCAGGGGCTCTCCTGGCACATAAATAAAGAGTCTCAGAAGCAATACCTCGGTATGGCTCTTGTGTGGAAAAGCAAAATCCCGAACACAGTCAATGGATGGGAAAACCAGGCAGCCAATGGAAGGGATATGCAGACGGACAATGGAAGGGAAGTGTAGACAAAGAACGGAAGGAAAATCTAGACAGTCAGTGGAAGGGAGATGTAGACAGTAATGGAAGGGAAATGTAGGGAGATTCAATGGAAAAAAATGTAAACAGACAATGAAAAGGAAATGTAGACAGAGTTGAAAGGAAATCTAGACAGTAAATGGAAGGGAATTGTAGACAGAGTCAATGGAGAAAAATGTAGACTGTCAACGGGAAGAGAAATATACACAGTTAATTGAAGGGAGATGAGGATATAAGTGATTGGAAGGAAAATGTATGGAAGAAATGTGGCAAATTTTCAGGGGATATTTGCATGGAGTTTTGCACAGGTATGTTCCAATGAGACAGGGAAAGGATGGTAGGGTACAGGAACAGTGGTGTACAAAGGCTGTTCTAAATCTAGTCAAGAAGAAAAGAAGAGCTTACGAAAGGTTCAAAAAGCTAGGTGATGATAGAGATCCAGAAGATTATAAGGCTAGCAGGAAGGAGCTCAGGAAAGAAATTAGAAGAGTCAGAAGGGGCCATGAGAAGGCCTCGGTGGACAGGATTAAGGAAAACACCAAGACATTCCACAAGTATGTGAAGAACAAGAGGATAAGACGTGAGAGAATAGGGCCTATCAAGTGTGACAGTGGAAAAGTGTGTAAGGAACCGGAGGAGATAGCAGAGGCACTTAATGAGTACTTTGCTTCAGTATTCACTATGGAAAAGGATCTTGGCGATTATAGAGATGGCATAGAGCGGACTGAAAAGTTTGAGCATGTAAATGCTAAAGAGAATGTGCAGAAGCTTTTGGAAAGCATCCAGTTGGATAAGTCACCGGGACCAAACGAGATGTACCCCAGGCTACTGTGGGAGGTGAGGGAGGAGATTGCTGAGCATCTGGCGATGATCTTTGCATCATCAATGGGGACGGGAGAGGTTCTGGAGGATTGGAGGGTTGTGGATGTTGTCCATTATTCAAAAAAGGGAGTAGATATAGCCCAGGAAATTATAGAACAGTGAGTCTTACTTCACTGGTTGGTAAGTTGATGGAGAAGATCCTGAGAAGCAGGATTTATGAACATTTGGAGAGGCATAATATGATTAGGAATAGTCAGTATGGCTTTGTCAAGGGCAGGTCATGCCTTAAGAGCCCGATTGAATTTTTTGAGGATGTGACTAAACACATTGATGAAGGTAGAGCAGTAGATGTAGTGTATATGGATTTCAGGAAGGCATTTGACAAGGTACTTCATGCAAGGCTTATTGAGAAAGTAAGGAGGCATGGGATCCAAGGGGAAATTGCATTGTGGATCCAGAACTGACTTGCCCACAGAAGGCAAAGTGTGGTTGTAGACGGGTCATATTCTGCATGGAGGTCAGTCAGCAGTGGTGTGCCTCAGGGATCTGTTCTGGGACCCCTACACTCCATGATTTAAAAAAAATACCTGATGAAGAAGTGGAGGGATGGGTTAATTACGTTTGCTGATGAAACAAAGGTTGGAGGTGTTGTGAATAGTATGGAGGGCTGTCACAGTTTACAGCGGGACATCGATAGGATGCAAAACTGGGCTTAGAAGTGGCAGATGGAGTTCAACCCAGATAAGTGTGAGGTGGTTCATTTTGGTAGGTCAAATATGATGACAGAATGAAGTATTATTGGTAAGACTCTTGGCAGTGTGGAGGATCAGAGGGATCTTGGGGGCCAAGTCCATAGGACACTCAAGGCTGCTGCGCAGTTTGACTCTGTGGCTAAGAAAGCATATGGTGCATTGGCCGTCATCAATCGCCGGATGGAACTTAGTAGCTAAGAGGTAATTTTGCAGCTATACACGACCCTGGTAGGACCCTAGTTGGAGTACCGTGCTCAGTTCTGGTCGCCTCACTGTAGGAAGGATGTGGAAACCATAGAAAGTATGCAGAGGAGATTTACAAGGATGATGCCTGGATTGGGGAGCATGCCTTATGAGAATAGGTTGAGTGAGCTTGTCCTTTTTTCCTTGGAGTGACGGAGGATGAGAGGTGACCTGATAGAGGTGTATAAGATGATGAGAAGCATTGATTGTGTGGATACTCAGAGGCTTTTTCCCTGGACTGAAATGGCTAGCAAAAGAGGGCACAGTTTTAAGGTGGTTGGAAGTAGGTACAGAGGAGATGTCAGGTGTATGTTTTTTTATGCAGAGAATGGTGAGTGCATGGAATGGTCTGCTAGCGACGGTGATGGAGGCAGATACGATAGGGTCTTCTAAGAGACTCCTGAACAGGTATATGAAGCTCAGAAAAATAGAAGGCTATGGGTAACCCTAGGTAATTTCTCTGGTAAGGACATGTTCAGCACAGCTTTGTGGGCCGAAGGGCCTGTATTGTGCTGTATGTTTTCTATGTTTCTATGTTTCTAAAATATAGAGAGTCAATAAAAGTTAAACGCAGACATAGTCAATGAAAGGGAAATATAAACGTCACTGTGAGGGCTATGTATATAGGCAATGGAAGGGAATTGTAGACAGTCAATGGATCGGAAAAGTAGACAGATGAAATACAAGAGAAATGTAGACAGTTAATGGAAGGTACATGCAGACAGTCAATGGGAGGGGAAGTAGATTGTTAATACAAAGGAAATTTAGACTGTCAGTGGAGGAGAATGCAGACAGTCAAGGGAAGGTAAATGGAAACCATCAATGGAAGATAAATGTAGACAGAGTGAATGGAAGGGATATGTAGACAGAATGGATGTGAAATCCAGGCAGTCAATGGAAGGGAAATGTAAACAGACAATGGAAGGTAAATGCAGACAGTTAATGGAAGGTGTATGTAGACAGTGGATGGAAGGGAAACGCCGATGATCAATGGAAAGGATATGTAGACAGTGAATGGAATTGAAATGTAGACAGTCGGTGGATGTGAAGTGTAAACTGTAAATGGTTGGATACTTAGAGAGGCAATGCAAGGGAAATGCAGACAGTGTCACTGGAAGGGGAAGGTAGAGAGTCAGTAGTTGGCAAATGTAGATGGATTCAAAGCTAGGGAAATGTAGACAGTCAACGGATGGGAAATGTAGACAGAATCAATGGAAGGGAAATGTAGACAGTCCATGGAAGTCAGATGTAGACAGTCAATAGAAGGCAGTTGTAGACAGAGTCAGTGAAAGGGAAACATACAGAGATAATGGAAAGGAAATATGGAGAGTCAGTGGAAGGGAACTGCAGGCGGTCAGTGGACGGGAATTGTAATCTTCAATTGAAGAGAAATGTAGACAGCCAAAGGAGGGGAAATGGAGACAGCCAATGGAAGGGAAATATAGACAGTCAACGGAAAAAAATGTAGAGAGACAATGGAAAGGAATTGAAGGCAATCAGAGAAAGGGAAATGTAGGCAGTCAATGGAAGAGAAATGTAGAGAGATAATGAGGGGAGATGAAGACCGTAGTGGAAGGGAAATGGAGACAGTCAGCGGAACTGAAGTGCATAGAGAGTTAATGGAAGGAGAATGTAAACAGACCAAGAAAGCGCGATGCTGACCATCAACGGAAGGGAAATGTAGACAGTGAATGATAGGGAAATGTAGACAGTGAATGGAAGTGAAATGTAAACATTAATGGAAGGGCAATGGAGACAATCAATGGAAAGGGAAACGTACACAATTAAATGAAGGGAGATGGAGACAACCAATGTAAGGGGAAAGTTTACAGTGAATGGAAGAGTGATACACGGTGTCAATGTAAGGTAAAGGTAGACAGAGTCAATGGAAGGGAAAGGTACTGTCAATGGATGGAAAATGTATTGAGAGTGAATGGTAGAAAACGTAAATAGGTAATGGAAGATAAATGTAGACAGTCAATGGAAGGAAAACGTCCTCTGTTAATGGAAGCGGGTCCCCTATCACTTGGCTGGGCTCAGCTTCATTCCCAGTTACTTTAGAGCTCAGTCTCCCTTCATTGCCCAGCCACAAGCCTGCCTGTCCACCGCTAGTGCCCTCGTTTCCTCCGCATCAGAGTGGGGAAGTTTGGGAATCTCTTCATCATTTCTTGGGAGTTTGTATAGAATAGCATATAAAATCTGCCACGAACTCCAGTTACAACCTCGATTGTGAGACATCAGGTGTCACTTCAACAATAGAGGCGACTGCCAAGACCTCTCGCTCCTCCATCGCATTTTCCTCTTCTCTTACTTCTCTGATCAGCTCAACAAACGAGGGAGGAGGAGGCTGCAAGTGATCATGGCCTGTGATTGGGCGCCCTTCTTCACTTGGTCGATATTTAATTGATCACATCAACCATTTGGATGGCCACTCTGCTACAAGCAACACAGTTGTCTGTCCAGCAGGAAAATGTCCGCAGAAAGTACCCCCCCCACACCACCACCACCTCTCCTGAAATGTTCCTAAATCCCGTCATAAGCTCCATTTGGCCTTCAATCGTGCCAAAACATTTTCTATCGGCCGCTGAAGGAGCCTTTAAAATCGTCACAACTTCAGTAGCCGAACTTTTTAGACTCTCTACCAATCACTGTCTTTTCACATTATCCGCGCACTGCCACTCATCCTGCATTTGAGATCCGCCCAAGTCTCATATTCGTCCTTCTCCTCGGGGGAGGGCTTCACTCCCGAGATAACTCTCAGTTTACGGTAACTTCGACTCTCTGCCGGTGCACATTGGCATTTACCCGCCGGGGACGTCAGGGCCGATACCAACTCATAATTTACACCTCTCACCGCAAGACTTATAAGACCTTCCACGTGAGACCACTGGTTCCCCGCGCTGCACAGAAACGAGAGCAAACTTGTCTTTAAAGTCTCCGCCCTCAGCTACAGGAAACTTTGCTTCCACTTCAGCACTCTCCCCTACACTCCCCTTTCCTTGGTTGGCCAATGGCCCCGCATCTCGTGGGACCCCCAATGGTACCAGGCTGATCCACTCCCACTGCCTCAGTGCTAATCTGAACTAACATTACATTTTTCCACACCGTTCGGTCAACTTGCCACTCCACGTCGTAATTTGTCCTAATGGTTTTAATGGTGCTTAACCCCTAAGCAACAAATCCTCTGGGCTGCGAAAATCCAACCAGCTGAGAACACACGCATTAGCTATAGGTAATCTCTTCGAATCGCGCCACGCTTAAATCCTGCGGGGTCCATAATCAGGTATCTTAATCACTTTCTCGGACAATGGTTTAACACAGGCTTAACCACAAACGGGCGTATTGAATTCTTAGGGCAATCAAACGGCGTTCAACGAATTCAATTCGGGACGATACCACCACAATGAAACACCCATTTTCTAGATATCCCTGGAAATGTGGCTGGTTAGCCCCTCGAAGACAGCCATTGGATTCCGCTCGATAAACTCACCTTTCCCCGGGCTCGTACGTCTAAGGTGTAAACGGCTTCATCCCGCCAAAGATTGGGATGTCTAGCCGACGCAAACACCGGATTGTGTGAAGGCTCTGTGATTTACTGCCCTGCAATAGCCAGTCAGCATAAAATAACGGATTGCACACTACCTACATTATGAGGAAGTACATTTTTGAACATTAACTTAGCCAAGTAGTCAAGAATAGACAGTCAGTGGATTGGAAATGATGACAGTGAATGGAAGGGGAAAGTGGGCAGTTAATAGAAGCGAAATATAGACAGTGAATAGAAGGGAAATTTAGACACAGCCAATGGAAGGGAAGTGTAGAGCGTCAATGGAATGGAAATGCTGACAGTTATTGGACGTGGAACATCGACAGTGAAGAGAAGATAAATCGAGACAGAGTCCATGGAAGGGACTTTGGCAATGGACCAGAGATGTAGACAGTCAATAGAAGGGAATTGTAGACAATAAATAGAAGTAAATTGTATGCAGTCAAATGTAGACACGCAATGGAATGGAAAGGGAGAGAGTCAGTGGAAGAGGCACGAAGACAGTCAATGGAAGGGAAATGTAAACACTGAAGGGAAATAATTGAAGAGTGTCAAAGGAAGGTATATGGAGAAAGAGTGAAATGAACGAGATTGTAGCCAATCACCTGACGGGAAATTCAGACAGTCAATGGCAAGCAAATGTACACAGACAATGGAAGGTTACTGTAGACAGTCCATGGAGGAGAAGTGACGATTGCCAATGGAAGGGGAATATAGACAGTCAATAGATGTGAAATGGCGATTGTCAGTGAAACGGTAATGTAGACATACTGAATGGAATAGAAATCTACATAATCAGTGGAATGGAATGCAGACAGTTAATAGAAGGAAGATGTGAACAGTCAATGGAAGGGAAATATAGGCAGTGGAGACAGTCGTTGGAAGGGAAATTTTCACAGTCTATGGAAGGGAATTGTAGACAGTCAATGAATTTGAAATGATAACAGTGAATAGAAGTGCGTTGTAGACAGTGAATGGAGGGCAATGTAGACAGTTAATAGAAGGGCAATGTAGATAGTAAGTGGAAGGAAAATGTAGACAGAGTCAAAGGATGGGAATTTCAGAGTGTCAATGGAATGAGAATGTCGACAGTGAATGGGATTCTAATGTAGGCAGTGAATAGAAGTGACTTTAGGCAGAGCCAATGTAACGGAAATGTCGAAAAAGGCAAATGACTAGAGATGCCGACAGTCAATGTAAGGGAAATTTAGAGATCAAATGGAAAGGAAATGTAGTCAGTCAATGAAAAGTAATTGTAGACAATGAATGGAAGGGAAATGTATGCAGTCAATGGAAGGAAGATGTAGACACACAATTTACGTGTAAGACAGAGAGTCATTGGAAGGGACATAAAGACTGTCAACAGAAGGAAATGTAGACAGTCAATAGATGGGAATGGTAGGCACTGAAGGGAGGTAGTTGAAGGGTGTCAATTGATGAGATATGGAGGAAGATTAAATGGAAGTGGATAGTAGCCAATCACCTGAAAGGAAATGTAGACTGTCAATGGACAGCGAATGTACACAGAAAATGGAAGGAAAGTGACGACTGCCAATGGAAAGGGAATGTAGACAGTCAATAGATGGGAAATGGCGATTGTTAATGGGTGTGGAATGTGGACATAGTCAATTTAAAGGAAGTGTACATAATTTATTGAATGGAAATGTGGTCACTTAATAGAAGGAGGACGTGAACCGGCAATGGCAGGGAAATAAAGAGAGTCAAGGGAAGGGAGGTTATGATTGTCAATTCAAGTGGAAGATAGAGAGTCAATAGATAGGAATTGGCGATAGTCAATGGCTGGGAAATGTAGACAGTTAATAGATGTGGATCGTGAATGGAATGGAAATGTAGACAGTTAATAGAAGGAATATATGGATAGTAAATAGGGGAGAAATGTTTACAGCCAGTGTATGGGAAAAGTATAAAGTCAATGGATGGGAAAAGTACACAGTCAATGCAAGGGAAATGTGGACAGTCAATGGAGGTAATATGTTGGCAGTCATTATAAGTGAATTGTAAACAGTCAGTAGATTGGAAATATATACAGTCTGTGCAAGACAAATGTAGTCAGAGTCAATGGAACAGAGATATAGCAGACACTGGAAGTGATATGCTGATAGTCCATGGAGCAGAAATGTAGAAAATAGAGCGGAACTGTAGCCAATCACCGGAAGGGAAATCCATTCAGGCAATAAAGGCAAATATACACAGTCAATGGAAGGGAATTGTAGTCAGTCGACATAAAGGAAGTAGCAATTGTCAATGGAAAGGGAAGTTACAGTCAATTGATGGGAATTGGCGATTACCAATGGAAATGAAATGTAGACAAAGCCAATAGAAAGGAAATGTACACAGTCAATGGAATGGAAAGGAAAGGTAGACAGTTGATGGAAGAGAGATGTGGACAGTCAATGGAAGGGTAATGTACAGAGTCAATGTAACGTGGACAGCCAAGGGAAGAGATATGTCGGCATTCAACAGAAGGGAATTATAAATAGACTAATGATTGGAAACTTACACTGTCTGTGCAACAAGTGTAGTCAGAGTCAATGCAGCAGAAAAGAAGGCAGACAATGGAACGGAAATGCCGACAGTCAATGGAAGAGGAATGTAGGCAGACTGAATGGAAGTGTTATGCAGACAGTGAATAGAAGAGAAATGTAGAGTGTGAATGGAAGGGAAACGTAGAAAGATTGAATGTAAAGGAAATGTACAGAGTCAATTGGTGGGAAATGTGGACCAAGTCACTTCAAGGGAACTCTAGAACCATCGATGGCAGGGAATTATAGACAGACAAAGTAAGGGAAATAGAGTAAGTCAATGAAATGGATATCTCGACATTCAATGGCAGAGAATTGTAATCAATCAATGGATTGTACAGGTGGACAATCAATAGGTGGGATATATAGACTGTCAGTGGAAGGGAAAGGTAGAGAGTCAATGGAAGGGAAATGAAGACGGTCATCGGAAGGGAAACGTAGGCACTGAAGGGAGGGAATTGAAGACCGTCAATGAAAGGGATATGTAGACACATTGAAAGGAACTGGATTGTAGCCAGTCACCTGAAGGGAAATATAGACAGTCAAAGGAAGGGAAATGCACACAAACAATGGAAGTGAATTGTAAACAGTCATAAGAAGGGAAGTGACGATTATCAATGAAAGGGACGTATAAGAAGTCAATAAATGGGAAATGGCGATTGCTGATGTAAGGGAAATGTTGACAGAGTCAATGGAATGAAAAGGTCGAGAGTCAATCGGTGAGAAATGTAGACCAAGTCAACGGAAAGGAAATATAGACAGTCAATGGATAAGACATCCATACAGTAAATGGAAAGGAAACGCAAACAGTCATTGAAAGGGTATTGAGGACAGACTATGAATGGTAGTTGTAGATTGTCAGGTGAAGGGAAATGTAGAAATTCAATGGGAAGAACGTGTATACAATCAATGGAAAGGAATTGTAGGCAGTCAATGGAAGGGAAGTGTAGACAGGCAATGGACATAAAATGCAGGAGTCAATGGGTGGGAACCGGAGAGTTAATGGAAAGGAAATGTAATGTAGACAGTCAATGGGAGAGAAATATAGACAGTGAAGAAGGGAGATTTAGATATGTAGACAATGTGTCTACATATATCCTCCCTTTGTTGTCCACGTTACATTGACTCAATGAAATGGAAATGTAGACAGTTAATAGAAGGAAGATATGAACAGTTAATGGAAGGGAAATATATACAGTCGAGGGAAGGGATATGTAGGCAGTCAATGGATTAGAAACGATGTCAGTGAATGGAAGGGCGTTGTAGACTGAATGGAAGGGAAATTCAGACAAAGTGCATGGATAGGAAATACAGTGTCAATAGAATGGGAATGTCGACAGTCAATGGAGTTGGACTATAGGCTGTGACTAGAAGGGAAATTTAGACAGCGTCAACGGAAAGGAACTGTGTTCAATCAATGGAATGGAAATGTTGACGGTTAATAAAAGGGAGATATGAACAGTCAATGGAAGGGAATTATGGACATGCAACAGAAGGGAGGTAACGACTGTCAATGGAAGGAGAAGATAGAGAGTCAATAGCTCACAGGGGGTAATTGCCATCATTGACAGAGATGGAAACATTTTGGTTTAATGCGTATTGTCTATTTGTAGTGTAGTAATTGTGTTAGTCACTGTTTTGTATATATAGCACTGAATTTGTTATAAAGATATTTTGTAAAAAAAAAGTCAATAGCTAGGAATTGCCGATAGACAATGGATGGGAAATGAAGGCAGATAATAGAAGGGAAGACGTGGACAGTAAATAGAAGACAAATGTTGACAGCCTTTGGATGGGAAACGTAAAGTAGCATTGGAAGGGAAATATACATAGTTCATAGGGACATGTGGACAGTCAATGAAGGTGATATGTTGGCAGTCAATGGAAGGGAATTGTGAACAGTCAATGGGTCAATGGGTTAGAAATGTATACAGCCTGTGCGAGGCAAATGCAGCCAGAGTCAATGGAATGGAAATGTAAGCAGTCAAAGGAAGCGAAATGCTGACAGAGTGAATGGGGCGGAATTGTAGCCAGTCACCTGAAGTGAAATCCAGGGTGACAATAAAAGCAAATATACGCATTCAATGGAAGAGCATTGTCGACAGTCAACTGATGGGAATTAGTGTCTATAAATGAAAAAGAAAGGTAGGCAGAGTCAATAGAAGGAAAGTGTACACAGTCAAGGAAATGGAAATGTAAACAGTTAATGGAAGAGAGATATGGACAGTAAATGGAAGGGAAAAGTTTACAGTCCATGGAATGGAAATGTACACAGTCAATGGAAGGGTAATGTGTACAGTCAAGGGAGGAGAAATGTCGGCACTTAACAGAAGCCAATTGTAAATAGTCAATGGATTGTAAATACATACAGTTTGTGCAAGCAAATGTCGTCAGAGTCAATGGAACAGAGATGTAGGCAGACAGAAATGCAAGGGATATATAGACAGTATGTAGAAGGGAAATGAAGAGAGTCAATTCATGAGAAATGTAGACTGAGTCAAAGTAATGAAACTGTAGAACAGTCGATGGCAGGGTATTTTAGGCAGACAAAGGAAGGGAAATGGAGTCAGTTGATGAAAGAGATATGTAGACAGTCAACTGAAGGGAATTGTAAACAGTACATCGATTAAAATTGTAGACCCTGAATGGAAGGGAAATGCAGACTGTCAAAGGAAGAACAATGTAGACAGTAAATGGAAAGGAGTTGTACACAGTCAGTGGAAGGAAAATGTACACAGTGAATGGAAGGGAAATTTGGACAGAGCCAATGGAAGGGAAATGTAATCAGAATGAATGATAAGGAAATTTGACAGCCAATGAAAAGGAACTATGTACAGTTGATATAAGTGAAATGTAGTCAGAGTCAATATGGACAGTTATCAGAAGGGAAATGCAGAGAGTAAATGGAAGGGAAATGTAGACATTCAACGGAAGGAAATGTAGACAGAGGCAATGGTTGTGAATTGAAAACAGGCAATGAAAGGGAAATGTAAACTGCCAGGTAAAGAGACATGTAAAAGTGAAGGAAATGTATACAATCAATGGAGGGGAATTGTAGACAGTCAATAGCCTCTGGCGATGATATTTGGATCATCAATGGGGACGGGAGAGGTTCTCGAGGATTGGAGGGTTGCAGATGTTGTTCCTTTATTCAAGAAAGGGAGTAGAGTTAGCCCAGAAAATTATAGACCAGTGAGTCTTACTTCAGTGATTGGTAAGTTGATGGAGAAGATCCTGAGAGGCAGGATTTACGAACATTTAGAGAGGTATAATATGATTAGGAATAGTCAGCATGGTTTTGTCAAGGGCAGGTCGTGCCTTATGAGCCTGATTGAATTTTTTGAGGATGTGACTAAACACATTGATGAAGGAAGAGCAGTAGATGTAGTGAATATGGATTTCAGCAAGGCATTTGAGAAGGTACCCCATGCAAGGCTTATTGAGAAAGTAAGGAAGGGCATGGGATCGAAGGGGACATTGCTTTGTAGATCCAGAACTGGATTGCCTACAGAAGGCAAAGAGTGGTTGTAGACTGGTCATATTCTGTATGGAGGTCGGTGACCAGTGGTGTGTCTTGGGGATCTGTTCTGGGACCCTTACTCTTCGTTATTTTTATAAATGACTTGATGAGGAAGTGGAGGGATGGGTTAGTAGGTTTGCTGATGACACCAAGGTTGGAGGTGTTGTGGATAGTATGGAGGGCTGTCAGGGGTCACAGCGGGACACTGATAGGATGCAAAACTGGGCTGAGAAGTGGCAGATGGAGTTCAACCCAGATAAGTGTGAAGTGGTTCATTTTGTTAGGTCAAATATGATGGCAGAATATGATATTAATGGTGACACTCTTGGTGGTGTGGAGGATCAGAGGTATCTTGGGGTCCGAGTCCATAGGACGCTCAAAGCAGCTGTGCAGGTTGACTCTGTGGTTAAGAAAGTATACCATGTATTGGCCTTCATTAATCACGGAATTGAATTTAGGAGCCGTGAGGTAATGTTGCAGCTATATAGGACCCTGGTCAGACCCCATTTGGAGTACTGTGCTCAGTTCTGGTCGCCTCACTACAGAAAGGATAGATTTACAAGGATGTTGCCTGGTTTGGGGAGCATGCCGTATGAAAACATGTTGAGTGAACTCGGTCTTTTCTCCTTGGAGTGACAGAGGATGAGATGTGAGCTGATAGAGGTGTATAAGATGATGAGAGGCATTAATCGTGTGGATAGTCAGAGGCTTTTTTCCAGGGCTGAAATGGTTCCCACAAGGGGACACCGGTTTAAGGTGCTGGGGAGTAGGTACAGGAGATGTCAGGGGTAAATTTTTTACTCAGGGAGTGGTGAGTGCATGGAATGGACTGCCGGCAACGGTGGTGGAGGCCGATATGATAGGGTCTTTTAAAAGACATTTGGATAGGTACATGGAGCTTAGAAAAATAGAGGGCTATGGGTAAGCCTAGTAATTTCTAAGGCAGGGACATGTTCAGCACAACTTTGTGGGCCGAAGGGCCTGTATTGTGCTGTAGGTTTTTTATGTTTCTATGTTTCTAGATGGGAGGTGAAGTGTGCCAATGGGAGGCGAATATAGACAGCCAATAGTTCGGAAATGGCGATTGTCAATGGAAAGGAAATGTAGACACAATCAATAGAAAGAAACTGTATATAGTCAATGGAATAGAAATGTAAACAGTTTATAGAAGTGAGTTGTGGACTGTCAATGGAAGGGAAGGGATATTCAGACAGTTACTTAAAAGGAGATGTAGACAGTCAACGGAATGTAGACAGAAAAAATGGAAGGGAAATGTTGACAGTCAATGGATGAGAATTGTAGAAAGTTAATAGAAGGGAGATGTGGACAGTCAATCTAAAGGAAATGTTGACAGTTAATGGAAGGAAAATGCAGACAGTCAATAGAAAGGAAATGTAGACAGTCAACAGAAGAGTACTGTAAACATTCAATGTATTGGCAATGTATACATTCTGTGCAAGGTAAATGTCAGAATTAATGGGATAGAAAAGTAAGCAGTCAATGGAAGTAATATGTAGATGGACTGAATTGAAGGGATGCGTAGACAGTGAACAGAAGGGACATGTAGACAGTTAATGAAAGGGAAATGTAGACACATTTAATTGAAAGTAATTGCAGAGAGCCAATTCGTGAGAAACGTAGACCGAGACCATGCAAGGGAAATGTAGAGCAGTCAATAGGAGAGAATTGTAGACAGACAACGTAAGGGAAATGGAGTCAGTCAATGAAAAGGATATGTCAACAGTCAGCGGAAGTGAATAGTAATTCGTCAAGGATTGTATATGTAGACAGTCAATAGATGGCAAATGCAGATAGTCAATGTAAGGGAAATGTAGACTGATTTAATGGACTGGAAACACAGAGAGTCAATTGGTGTGAAACATAGACCGACTCAATGAAACAGAAATGTAGCCCAGGCGATGGGAGGGAAATGTAGACAGATCACATAAGGGAAATGGAGTCAGCCAATGAAAGGGATATGTCGACAGTAAAAGGAAGGGAATAGTAATCAGTCAATGGATTGTATATGTTGACAGTCAATAGATGGGAAATGCTGGCAGTAAATGGAAGGGAAATACAGATGGGTAATGGAAGGGGTAGTAAATGAAGGGATATATATGCAGTCAAATGAAGGGAAGTGTAGAAACACAATGGAAGGAAAAGGTAGACAGTCAATTGAAGGGAAATTTACACAGACAATGGAAGTGAATAGTAGACAGTGAATGGAAAGGAAGTGACAAAGTTGACGATGCAGTCAATGGAAGAGAATTGTGGGCAGACAGAATGGCAGGAATATTTAGACAGTGAATAGAAGGGAACTGTAGAGTACGAATGCAAGGCAAATGTAGACTGTCAACGAAAGAGAAGTGTGGACAGTTAATAAATGGGAAATGTTCATGTTCAATGCATACCGTCAATGGAAAAAATGTAGCCAATGAAAGGCCGGTAAATGAATACAGTCGATGCAAGGGAAATATGGACAGTAACAATGGATAGGAAATGCAGACGGCCAATGGAAGAAAATTGAAGACAGGCAATGAAAGAGAAATGTAGACTGGCAGGTGAAGGGAAATGTAGAAAGTCCATGGAATGGAAATGACTATTGTCAATGAAAGGGAAACGTGCACAGGCACTGAAAGGGAAATATAGACGGTCAATGGAAGGTCATTGCAGAGAGTCAATGGAAGTGAATTATAGCCAGTCAATAGCCACGAAATGTAGACAGTCAATAGAAGGGAAATACAGATTGTGAAGGAAGAGAATTGAAGACAGTCTATGTAAGGTAATGTAGACAGTATGAGTGGAGCGAATTTGTAGCCAGTCACCTGAAGAGTGATCTAGCCAGGCAATAAAGGCAAATGTACAGTTTATCGAAGGGGATTGTAGACAGTGAACAAAAAGGAAGTAACGATTGTCAATGGAATGGGAAGTTCTACAGTCAATTTATAGGAATTGTTGATTGTCAATGGAAAGGAACTGTAGATAGATTCAATAGAAATGTACACAGTCAATAGAATAGAAATGCAGACAGTCAACAGAAAGGAGATGTGGACAGTAAATGGAAGGGAAATGTTTACAGTCAATAGATGGGGAATGAAGGCAGTCAACAGAAGGGAAATGATGAGAGTCAATGGAAGTGAAATGTAAACACAAGGAAGGGCGATGTAGACCATCAGTGGAAGAGATCTGTAGACTGTAAATGAAAGAAAAATGTAGACAGTGAATGGGAGGGAAATGTAGACAGTCAACGGAAGAGAAATGCAGAGAGTCGGGGAAGGAAAATGTACATAGTAATGGAAGGGAAATGTAGACAGTCTATGGAAGGGAAATTTCATTCAGTGAATAGTAAACAGTCAGTGGATTGGAAATGTAGACGTGCAAGGGAAATGTAAACATAGTCAATGGATGGGAACTGTAGATACTGAAGGAAGGGAAATGTGGACTGACAAATGGAGGGAAATTTCAGTAGTCAATGAATGGGACATATATACACTCAATAGAATGGAAAGGAAGGCACTTAACAGAAGGGAAATGAAGGGTGAGTTCATGGATGGGCAGGGTCGAGAGGGTGAATGGAAGGGAAATGTCGACAGAGTCAATGGAAGGGAAATGTAGACAGAGTCAGTGGAAGGATCTGTAGACAGTCAACGGAGGGGAAATGTAGACGTTCAACAGATGGGAAATGCAGAGAGTCAATGGAAGGGAAAACAAAGACTGTCAGTGGAAGGGAAATGTAGACTGTCAGTGCAAGGGAAATGTTTATAAGTCAATGGATGGGAAATATTGACAGCCAATGTAAGGGAGAAGTAAATTGTCAATGGATGGAAACTGTAGGCAGTCAATGGAAGGAACATGTAGACGGTTAACGGAAGGAAAACGTACAGAGTTAACGTAAGGGAATTGTAAAAAGTCAATGGATTACAAATGTAGAGAAATACATACAGTCAATGGAAAAAAACGTAGACAATGATTGGAAGGGAAGGATAGACAGAGTGAATGAATGGGAAATGTAAATTGTGTCAATGGAACAGAAATTTGCGAGACAATAGAAGGGAAATATGGAGAGTCGATGCCAGGGTAATGTAGTCAGAGTCAATGGAACGGAAATGTGTGCAGTTAATGGAAGGGAAATGCAGACTGTTAATGGAAAAAAATTGAGAACAGTCGATGGGAGGGAAATGAAGACAGGCAAAGTAAGGGAAATGGAGTCAGTCAAAAGTAAGGGAGATGTAGACAGGCAATGGAAGAGAATTGTAGACATTCAGTGGCATGAAATGTAGTCAGAGGAAATGGATGGGAAATGTATACAGTCAATTAGAGGGAATTCTAAACTGTCAACTGATAGAAAATGTAGACAGGCAATGGGACGGAACTGTATAGTGTCAAAGGAAGGGAAAAGTAGAAAGTAACAGTGGATAGGAATTGCGACAGTAAGTGGAAGAGAAATACAGTCATTGAATGGAATGAAGATGAAGATAGGCAAAGAGAGGGAAATGGAAATTGTCGGCTGATGGTAAGTGTAGAATGTGAATGTCATGGGAATGTATACAGTCAATGGAAAGGGAACCATATACAATCGATAGAAGGAATAGTAGAGTCAATGCAAGGGAAGTGTAGACAGCTAATGGAAGTGAAATGTAAACGGTAAATGAAAGAGAAATGTAGACAGTCAATAGAAGGGAACTGTAGACAGAGTGAATAGAGCGGATTTGTAGCCAGTCACATGAAGGGAAATCCAGACAAGCAATAAAGGCAAACGTACACAGTTCATGGAAGGGAATTGCAGACAGACAACAGAAGGAAATGATGATTATCGTTGGAACGGGAAGATCGGAAGTCAATTAATAGGAATTGCTGCTTGTCAATGGAAAGGAAAGGAGGGAAATGTACACAGTCAATGGAATAGAAATGCAGACCGTTAACAGGAAGGTGATGAGGACAGTAAATGGAAGGGGATTGTTTGCAGTCAATGGATGCGAAATACAGCTGGTCAAAAGAAGTGGAATGAAGAGAGTCCATGGAAAGGAATTGTAGAGTAAGTCAATGGAAGGGAAATATACACACAATGGAAGGGCAATATAAACCATCACTGGAAGGCATCTGTAGACTACAAATGGAAGGAAAATGTAGACAGTCAGCCAAAGGGAACTGCAGAGCCTGTCAATAGAAGGGAAATGTAAAAGGCAAGGGAAGGCATATGTAGACAGTAACAATGGAAGATAAATGTGGGCAGTCAATTGACAGCGATTGTAAACATTCAATGGATTGGATATGCAGACAGTCAATAGATGGGAAATGCAGATAGCCAGTGGAAGGGAAATCTAGACAGTCAATGTAAGGGAGAATGAAATAGTCAATGGAAGGGAATTACAGACAGTCAACAGAAGGGAAATGGTGATTGCCAATGGAAGGGGAAGATAAACAGTAAATATTTGGGAAATGGCAATTGTCGATGCTGGGAAATGTAGAGAGAGTCAATAAAACAGACAGGTGAACAATAAACAGCATGGAGATTTAGAAAGTTAATAGAAGGGAAGTATGGATAGTCAATGCAAGGGAAATGTTTACAATCAATGCATGGGAAATCTAGACAGTCAATGGAAGAGACATGTAGGCAGTTAATAGAGGGCAAATGTGCACAGTCAACATAAGGGAATTGTAAACAGTCAGTGGATTAGAAATGTAGACCGCCGTTGAAAGGGAAATGCAGATAGTCAATGGAAGAGAAACATAGACCGTGAATGGAAGGGAAGGATAGATAGAGCCAATGGATGGGAAATGTAAACAGGGTCAATGGAACTGAAATCTGAAATCTAATGGAAGAGGAAATATGCAGAAACGATGTCAAGATAATGTACTCAGAGTCAATGGAATAGAAATGTCGGCAGCTAATAGGAGACAAATGCAGAGAGTTAATGCATTTGAAACAGTCGATGGGAGGGAAATGAAGACAGGCAAAGTAATGGGAATAGGGACAGTCAATGAAAGGAATATGTCGATAGTTATCAGAAGGAAATGTAGACTGAAGAAATGGTTGAGAAATACATCCACTCAATGGAAGGGAAAAATAGACTGTCAAAGGAAGGGAAATTTGACAGGCGATGGAAGGGACTTACAGACATTCAACAGAAGGAAATGTAGACAGAGGAAGTGAATGAGAAATGTATACAGTCAGTGGAAGGAAAATGTACACAGTTAATTGAAGGTACAGTGAGATGGCCAATGGCACAGAAATGTTTACAGTGAATGGAAGGGAAATGTAGAAAGCCTATGTAAAGTACGCATACACAGAGTCAATGGAGGGGAAATGTAGATGACAAGGTAAGGTGTATGTAGACAATAACAATGAATGGGAAACGTAGACAGTCAACAGATAAGAAATCCTGAAGTAAATGGAATGGAATGGGCATATAGATGATGATTGGTATGGAAATGAAGATAGGTAATGAGAAGGAAATATAAATTGTCGGATGTTGGGAAACGTAGAACGTGCATGTCATGGAATTATAGACATTCTTTGCAAGGGGAATGTAGACAGTCAGTGGACTGGAAAAGTTGCCAGACTCAGTGGAATGGGAGAGAACACATATCAGTGGAAGAGAAATGTAGACAGAATCAGAGGAAGGTAAGTGTAGACAGAGTCTGTGGAAGGGAAATGTAGGCACTTACTAGAAGGAAGATGGTGACTGGCAATGGAAGGAATAATAAGGAGTCAGTGGACTGGAAAGGTTGCCAAAACAGAGAAATGAGGAAGATTATAATGGAATGGAAAAGTACACAGATCAGTGGAAGGGAGATTTAGACAGTCAGTGGACAGGGAGAAAGATGGTCTGTGGATAGAAAGAGAAGAAAGTAAAGGGAAAAAGTAATGATGTCAATGGAATGGAAAGGTCGACAGAGTCAATGGAAGGGAAATGTTGACAGAGTCAATGAAAAGGAACTTCTAACTGAGTCAGTGGAAGGGAAAAATAGGCCAAGTCATTGGTAAGGAGATGTAGACAGAGATAGTGGAAGGTAAATGTCAAAAGAGTCAGTGCAAGGGAAATGTAGGCACTTAACGGAAGGGGGATGTTGACTGACAGAGGAAGGGAAATGTATACAGTCAGTGGATGGGAAAGGTTGCCAGAGTCAATGGAAGGGAAATATACGCAGGTCTGTGGAGGGAAAATTTAAACTGTATCTGTGGAGTGGATATTTAGACAGAATCAGAGGACCAAGTGTAAACAGAGTCAATGGAAGGAAAATGTCAACAGAAACAGTTGA
The DNA here is from genome assembly GCF_963921235.1 of Mobula hypostoma. Lineage (NCBI taxonomy): Eukaryota > Metazoa > Chordata > Chondrichthyes > Myliobatiformes > Myliobatidae > Mobula > Mobula hypostoma. The sequence continues at coordinate 208,675,032 of NC_086099.1, forward strand.
AGGAAAATGTCAACAGAGCCATTGGAAAGGAGATGTAGATGGAATAAGTGGAAGTGGCATGTATACAGAGACAGTGAAAGGGAAATGTAGACAGTCATTGGACTGGAAAGATCGCCAGAGTCAGTGGAATGGACATGAACACAGATCAGTGGAAAAGAAATGTAGTCAGAATCAGAGGAAGGTAAGTGTAGACAAAATCTGTGGAAGGGAAATGTAGGCACTTAATAGAAGGGAGAAGTTGATTGGCAGTGGAAGGGAAAGGTTGCCATAGTCAGGAAATGAGGAAGATTCAATGAAATGGAAATGTACACAGCTCAGTGGAAGGAAATTTAGACAGAGTCAGTGGAACGGAACTGTTCACAGAGAGTGGAAAGGGAGAACAGACAGTCTGTGGAAAGGGAGAATAGACAGTCTGTGGAAAGGAAGAGAAGTGATGAGGTTACTAGGAAAGTTGACAAGGGTAATGCAGTGGATGTTGTCTATATGGACTTCAGTAAGGCCTTTGACAAGGTTCCACATGGAAGGTTAGTTAGGAAGGTTCAATCGTTAGGCAATAATATCTAAGTAGTAAAATGGATTCAGCAGTGGCTGGATGGGAGATGCCAGACAGTAGTGGTGGATAACTGTGTGTCAGATTGGAGGACGGTATGTAGCGGTGTGCCTCAGGGATCTGTACTGGGTCCACTGTTGTTTGTCATATATATTAATGATCTGGATGCTGTGGTAGTAAATTGGATTTGTAAATATGCAGATGATACTAAGATAGGTGGCGTTGTGGATAATGAAGTAGGTTTTCGAAGCTTGCAGAGATTTAGGCCAGTTAGAAGAGTGGGCTGAAAGATGGCAGATGGAGTTTAATGCTGAAAAATGTGAGGTGCTACATTTTGGTAAGACTAATCAAAATAGGACATACATGGTAAATGGTAGGGCATTGAAGAATGCTGTAGAACAGAGGCATCTAGGAATAATGGTGCATAGTTCCCTGAAGGTGGAATCTCATGTGGATAGGGTGGTGAAGAAAGCTTTTGGTATGCTGGCCTTTATTAATCACAGCATTGAGTATAGGAGTTGGGATGTAATGTTGAAATTGTACAAGGCATTGGTAAGGCCAAATTTGGAGTATTGTGTACAGTTCTGGTCACTGAATTATAGGAAAGATGTCAATAAAATTGAGAGAGTACAGAAGAGGTTTACTAAAATGTTGCCTGGGTTTCATCTCCTAAGTTACAGAGAAAGGTTGAACAAGTTAGGTCTTTATTCTTTTGAGCATAGAAGGTTGAGAGGGGACTTGATAGAGGTGTTTAAAATTATGAGGGGGATTGATAGAGTTGACGTGGATAGGCTTTTTCCATGGAGAGTGGGGGAGATTCAAACAAGAGGACATGAGTTGAGAGTTAAAGGGCAAAAGTTTAGGGGTAACATGAGGGGGAACTTCTTTACTCAGAGAGTGGTAGCTGTGTGGAACGAGCTTCCAGCAGAAGTGGTTGAGGCAGTTTCGATGTTGTTATTTAAATTGGATAGATATATGGACAGGAAAGGAATGGAGGGTTATGGACCGAGTGTAGGTCGGTGGGGCTAGGTGAGAGTAGGAGTTTGGCATGGACTAGAAGGGCCGAGATGGTCCGCTTCTGTGCTGTAATTGTTATATGGTTATATGGTTAAGACAGTAAATGTAAGAGAAAAAGTAAAATATGTCAATGGAATGGAAAGGTCGACAGGGTCAGTGGAAGGGAAATGTGGACAGAGTCAGTGGAAGGGAATTTTTGACAGAGTCAATGGAAGGGAAATGTAGACAGTCAGTGGAAGAAAAATGTAGTACTTAATGGTAGGGAGATGTTGACTGGCAGTGGAATGGAAATGTGGTCAGTGAGTGGAAGGGAACTGTCGACAAGTGGAAGGGAGATATAGATGGAATAAGTGGAAGTGACATGTATACAGGGACAGTGGAAGGGAAATGTAGACAATCAGTGGGAGGGAAATATAGGCACTTAGTAGAAGGGAGATGTTGACTGGCAATGGAAGGGATATGTAGACAGTTGGTGGACTGGAAAGGAGAGACAGCAGAATGGGATTGAACACAGATCAGTGGAAGGGAAATTTAGACAGAGTCATTCGAAGGGAACTGTTGACAGAGTCAGTGGAAGGGGAGAGTAGATGGTCTCTGGATAGGAAGAGAAGACAGTAAGTGGAAGGGGAAAAGTAAATAATGTCAGTGGAATGGAAATGTCAACAGAGTCAGTGGAAAGGAAATGTCGACAAAGTCATTAGAAATGAGATGTAGACAGGGTCAGCAGAAAGGAAATGTAGGCAATTAAAGGAAGGGGGATGTTGACTGGCAGTACAAGGGAAACGTAAACAGTCATTGGACGGGAAAGGTCGCCACAGTCAGTGACGGATAAATGAGAAAGATTCAATGGAGGGAAATGAACACAGATCTGTGGAAGGGAAATTTAAATTGTGTCTGTGGAAGGGATAGTTAGACAGAGTCAGAGGAAGGTAAGTGTCGACAGAGTCAGTGGATGGAAAATGTCGACAGCGTCAGTGGAAGGGAAATGTAGACAGAGACATTGGAAGGGAGATGTAGACGGAATAAGTGGAAGGGACATGTATACAGACACAGTGGAAGGGAAATGTAGACAGTCAGTGGATTGGAAAGGTCGCCAGAGTCAGTGGAATGGAAATGAAGACAGTCAGTGAAAGGGAAATGTAGACAGAATGAGAGGAAGATAAGTGTAGACAGAGTCCGTGGAAGGGAAATGTAGGCACTTACTGGAAGGGAGATGTTGCCTGGCAGTATAGGGGATACGTAGACAGTCACTGGATGGGAAACGATGACAGGTTCAGTGCAAGGGAAATGCAAACAAATCAGTGGAAGGGAAACCTCAACAGTCAATTAGAATGGAAATGTAAACTGAGTCATTGGAATGGAGATGTGGGGAGCTTCATTTGAAGGGAGTCGTAGACACAGTCATTGGAAGGGAAATATAGAGAGAGTCGATAGCAGGGAAATGTAGACAGAGATTTAAGGGAAAGGAAGATATTGTCAGTGGATTGGAAAAGAAGTCAGAATCAGTGAACGGGAAATGTAGATAGTCAGTGGAAGGGAAACTTCGGCACTAAATGGAATAGAGATCGCCACAAGCAGTTGAAGGGCAATGCAGACATTCAGTGGAAGCAAAATGTTGACAGTCAGTGTAAGGAATAGGTAGATTGAGTCGGTGGAAGGCAAATGTAGACAGACTTACTGGAAGAAGTAGCTAGATAGACTCCATGGAAGGGAAATGTAGAGTCCGTGGATGGGAAAAGTCGACAAAGTCAATTGAACAAAAATGAGGACAGAGTCAGTAGAAGGGAACTGTAGGCAACATCCCAAACAGGACCGTTAACTAAAAGTCTCAAATAGAAATCGATGCTAACACCATGCTGAAAAGTATATCTTAGTATAAAATAAATACCACTAGTCTTCAGCATCAGTTGACTCAGCGGCCTAATTTCTCAAGGCAAGGCTGCATGCCAGCAGGCAGCATAACTTGCTGTGCCTTGCTCAATTCTCAACAACTGTGACAATGAAAAGAATGGAGTTAAATACCATCACACTGAAATAATAATTAGCTGACACGTGCTTACGCATCAGCACAGCTGCCAAATCTGCTGTGCTGCCAAATCCATGCTTCTGACAGACAGTCAAAGGAAAGACATCCAGACAGAATAAATGGATGGGAAATGAAGGCAGTCAGTTTAAGGGAAAAGTTGACAGACAGTGGAAGTGAAACTGAAACAGTCACCGGACATGTTGGGAAAGTCAGTGTAAGGGAAAAGTAGACAGTCAGTGGAAGGGAAATGCAGGCAGTGTCTGCAGAAGGGAAAGGGTGACAGAGTCATTGCAAGGAAAATTAGGGCAATTAATGGAATGCAGGCGTCAACAGGCAGTGGAAGGGAAATGTAGATATAGTTAGTGGAAGAGACAGATAGATAGATATATAGATAGATAGATAGAAAGATAGAGTCAGTGAAAAGGATATGCAGACAGTCCGTGGATGGGAAAAGTCGACAGAGTAATTGGAAGGTAAATAAAGACCGAGTCAGTGGAAGGGAAATGTAGACAGAGTCAGTGGAATGGAACTGTATACAGAGACAGTGAAAGGGAAATGTATACAAAGTCCATGGAAGGGAAATGTAGACGGTCAGTGGAATGGAAATGTCAACAGAGTCAGTGGAAGAGAAATTTCAACAGAGTCAGAGAAAGGGAAAAGTAGACAGACTCAGTGGATAGGAATAGTAGACAGTTAATGGAAGGGAAAAATCAAACACGGTCAATTGAAGGAAAATGCAGACAGAGTCGATGGAAGGGAGAAATAGACAGAGTCAGTGGAAGGGAAATGTAGAGGGGGACATTTGAAGTGAAATATAGACGGGGTATGGAAGGGAAAGGTAGACAGAGTCACTGGAAGGGAAAATATGTTAGAATCAGTGGAAGGCAAATGGAGACAGAGTCAGTGAAAGGGAAATTTAGGCACTAAATGGAATGGAAATATCGACAGGCAGTGGAAGGGAAATGTATGCAATCAGTAGAAGTGAAATGAGGACAGAGTCAGTGGAAGTGAAAAGTAGATGGAACCAGTAGAAGTGAAATGTGGACAGCATCAGAGGAAGAGACATGTAGGCAAAGTCCCAAACAGGACTGTTAACTAAATGAAAGACTCAAATGGAAAAATGATGCCAACACTGTGACTGAAAGGAATAACCAAATATAAAATGAATACCACTGGTCTTCAGCATCAGTTGACTCGACAGTCCAATTTCTCAGGCAGGACTGCATGCAAGCAGGCAGCATAACATTGTTGTGTCTTGCTGAATTCTTGACAACTGCAACAACAAAAAGAATGGAGTTAACTTCCATCACACTGAAATAATAATTAGCTGACATGTTGATATTCATGAGCGCAGCTGCTAAATCTGCTGTGCTGCTGAATCCATGCTTGAGAACGACCGTCAAAGGAAAGACATGTAGATAGTGTCAATTAAAAGGAAATGAAGGCAGTCGGTGGAAGGGAAAAGTCGAAAGAGTCATAAGTAGACAGACAGTGAAGGGAAATGCAGACAGTGTCCGTGGAAAAGAGTTACAGAGAATCTCAGTGAAAGGGAGATGTAGACAGAGTCACTGGAATGGAGAAGTAGACAAGGTCAGTGGAAGGGGAATGTAGACAGATTTCCTTGAAAGGAAATTTAAGTACTTTATTGAATGGAGATATCAACAGGCTGTGGGAGGGAATTGAAGACAGTCAGTGGACAGGGTCACATCGACAGAGGCAGAGGACAGGAAAGGTAGACACAGTCAGTGAATGGAAATAGTAGACAGTTAATGGAAGAGAGAAAGTAAACAGAGTGAATGGAAGGAAAATGCAGATGGAGTCAATGGATGGGAAATATCGGTAGAGTCAGTAGAAGGGCAAAGTAGGTAGTCAGAGGAAGGGAGAAGAAGACAAAGTCAGAGGACAAGAAATTTAGGCACTTCATGAAAGGGAGATGTAGATAGGCAGTGGTAGGAAAATGTAGACAGATTCAGTGTAAGGCAAACTTTAGGCACTTAATGGAATGGAGATGTCGACAGGCAGTGGAAGGGAAATGTAAGCAGTCATTAGAAGTGAAATGTAAACAGAGTCAATGGAAGGGAAATGTAGGCAGTCCGTGGATGAGAAAGGTTGACAGAGTCAGCGGAAGGGAAATGGGGGCAGAGTTAGCCAAAGTGAAATGTTGATAGAGTCAATGGAAGTGAAATGTTGACAGAGTCAGTTGGAGGGAAAAGAAGTCCGAATCAGTGGAAGAGAGGTGTAGACGGAGTCAGTGGAAGGGAAAGGCACACAGAGCCAATTGAAGGGAACTGCAGTCACAGTCTGTGGAAAGGAAGTGCAGACAGGATCACTGGAAGCGAAATGCAAACAGGATCACTGGAAGCGAAATGCAGACATGGTCAGTGGAGGGGAAATGCAGAGTCCGGATGGGAATTGCAGACAGTGTTAGTTCCTTCAGGTAAGGCCCATGTGTGGAGAGGGAGACAGTGGAGCTGGCCGATCGATCGGATACTTCAAGGCGATCACGATTTAGAGGGAAAGGAACACAATTATAGCGAGGCCAAACACTGCCGTTAACTAAAACTCCCAAATGAAAAACGATGCCAACAAGGAAAGGAAGAACTAAATATTGTGCCGCTTTGGTGGGGGTGCGTGTTTGACAGTCTGCCCTTGCATTTCTAATGACTAGCACTGTTTATTGTTCTTGTGCTAAAATGCTTTTATGTGATTATGGTGGGAAGTTCCCGTTCACTTATTGTTACATTTTAGCTTGGGTTATACAGTTATTCGCTTGTGTGTTGGTGGTTCACCCTAACTGTAACCGGGGTGTGCGATGGTCACCTCCACCGCTTGTATGAGACTCGTTGGATTCACTCTCTGGGTCATCGTGCCCATTTTGTATTGTCTTTCTCAAAATAAAACGGCTTATGAGTTAACGAGTTTCCTCGTCTGTTATTACAGTCCAAATGCCCGCTCGCTTGCTGTAAGGAGCGGGATGCTACATTGCCTCCGAGATTGAAGAGCTACGACGTCGGATGAGTGCCTTAAGACCAGAGGAATAAGACAAGGGATGGAACAGTATGCCTCCCCTGCACCCACGGGCAGGGCTCATGAAGACGAGACCCGAAGGGAGGACCTGGCAACTGTGCATCGTGCCCTCCCAGGAGCGAGCGTACTCAGACTCCCCAAACCGGGAAACAAGGCGGAACGCGTCACTTGCCCCCTTCGCGACCCGCACCATGGATCCCAAAACGCTGTACGCATGGAAGGATGTGCCCATGGCAGACACCACCGGAGGAACAGGAAGACCAAAGGGCCTCGAAGATTTGCGCTTCAAGGTACACCCTGAAACTCCCCAGATAAAACCCGGAAACTTACCTGGCGCAAATCTAACAGGCCGCATGGCGCAACGGATGGAACCCTACCGATATGGCGGTGCACCTTGCCCTGGCACTGAGGGGAAATGCTTGCGGGCCCTCCTCAACACGCCGGCGGAGCAGCGTGACTACGGGGCCCTCGTAGTGGCGCTGGAGCAGAGGCCGTAGGCGGAAGCAACGAGGGAAGAACTGTGCAGCCGACGGCGCCATATGGGAGAGAACTTGGTGGCGCTTGCAGCAGATCCCTGCTTCTGTGCTCCGCATGACGCAGCTTGCCCTCCACGCCTTTGTAAAAGTATCTTTACAAATTCAGTGCTACAATATATAGAAACCAGCGACTAACACAATTACTACACAACTACTAGACACATGACATAAAAACTAAAATGTTTCAATCTCTGTCCATGATGACGCTAATCCCCCACGGAGCCCGTCGGTCCCGGAACGCCTCTATGGTCGCCATGGACAGCGCGTGTTCGCCCTCAATGGTTACCCAGGCAGTCTGCCCGGGCAGAACCCTTCCCCACCCGTTACCCAGACGCACGCATAGCTGTTTTCGCCAGACCCAGGAGCAAATTGACAAGGACATCCTCATCCCTCAATGTCCCACTCTTTACTGGATAGCCATATAGAAATAGGGTGTGGCTAAAGTGTAAACAGTAAGCGAGAAGCAGCCCTCGCAGATACGCAATAAAGGGGCTGCAACCTCGCACACTCCTTGTACGTGTGATAAACGTTCTCCTCCAGCCCGCAGAAGTGACATGCGGCTGGGAGGTCCGTGTACGGACAAGGGAATTTGTTACAGGGCACCAGCTTGCACCCCAGATCCAAGGTGCTTCGGGAGAACTCCCTCGTAAAGGGACTTCCATTAGGGATCCCCTCACCTCCAGCTAGATAGACAGCCCACCATGGCGTGTCGGGACGGTGGACAAGGGCTGGGAAGTGGAGGGTGTGGAGTAGCCGAGGCCGGCGCGCCTTCGGCAGCCTGTTCGCCTGACATCAGAGAGGGCGGAGGTAATTTTAACCCCTCTCCCCCATTTGTGCCAGTATCGCCCCGCACTGCAAACCCGAGCTTGTGTCACCCAGGGTGAGGAGGAAACTGACGAGGAGGAGCCCCTGAGACAGGTCCCACCAGCGTTCCGCCGCCGGCCACCAAACAGGTACGGCTAGACAGGTCATTTGGCCCGGGACTGCCCGGCACTGGCACCACGCAACAACTCAGAGCAGCCATCGGGAAACCCCTTCAGCAAAATCTTTCCGCAGTCGCCCCTCCGGGTGGGCTTTTTGGGTGAGGAGGAAGGCTTATACATGGGCCGCATGGTGGAGAGCATCAGTTGGACACGTGGTTAACCATCACCATCATCCGTCCCGGTGTTCTCCCCAACACGGACCAGATAACCCCCGTCTGAGTGGACAACGACTGCGGTCCAGCTGGCTACGGTCATCGGCGACCGTGCGGCGATGAGAGGGATGAGAGGCAGCACATCGCAGTGGAGCACGCGGTGCGGCTCGCCGACATCCGAGCATCCTGCATCATGGGCATTGCCCTGCTGACCCGGGGGGGGGGGGGAGTGCGGCTGTGGCCGTGACTCTCCAGCAGAGAGCGGACCCAGCAGGGGCAGCAACCACCACCGCTTGCCTTTCACAGCGGCCCGCGGCAATGCAGCACACCCGGCAGCGGCTGCACGCAACAGCCCTGAACCACGGGCCGGCGACGATGACAACACTTCAGGTGACAGCCAGCGCCGACCTCCCCACTACGGACCACGAGCAGCTGCGCAGCGAGCAGGTGAGCGATTCTGTGCTGGCCCGGGTAAGGGAATGTCTGAGTGTGGGATGACGGCCGGAATGGTAAGAGGTCCCTGCCCTGGATCCAGAGACCGAAGTCCTGTACTCGCAGGGAGGTACGCCACGGCTTGCTGTTCCAGCGCTGCCGGTTGTCCGACAGAGACAGATATCTATTACAACTGGTGGTCTCCTGGGGGCTCCGCGACACGGCGCTACGGTCGGTGCACGGGCTGGGGGTGGCGACTGTTTCGGAGTTGCAAAGACGTTGGGCAGGTTGCGTGAGCGCTTCTACTGGGTTGAGTACAGCCTGGACGTGGAGCTGTTCGTTCACTGCTGCAAAGCTTGCTCGTCCTAGAAGGGGCAGGGCCGCCAGTCAAGGGTGCCAATGCAGCATGGTGGGTCCCAGTATGTATCTATTTCCCCTCCCGGAAGCAGGGACTAACCCCCAGGCTGAGAAGCCACTGGAAGGGGCCAGGAGAAGTGCTCGACCGTTTTCCAATGTGGTAATATCGGGTGCGGTTGCTTGAGCGGCGGAAGGCAGTCGTGCTGCACCGGGACTGGCTGGTACGTGTCAGCCCTTGGCCACCACTAAACCAGCGAGGCTGAAGGAAGGAAGTGATACTGCGGGTGCCCCGCTTCTTGCCTCACACAAACAGGGCCTCCGCTGGAGGGAACTCCAGCGCACCAGGCGGCAGCGTCGACGCCTACCGGGACTTTTGGACTTTGTAATGAACTCTGGAGTTGGCGAGGGCAGCTGACCCCTCGGGTCGGGTAGTATGACGCTTGGGGCGTGGTTGAACCTGCCCCTGCATTTCTAATGACTAGCACTGTTTATTGTTCTTGTGTTAAGATGCTTTTGTGGGATTAATGTGGGAAATTTCAGTTTTTTATTGATACATTTTAGCTTGGGGTATACAGTTATTCGCTTGTGCGTTAGTGGGTCACACTAACTGTAACCGGGGTGTGTGATAGTCACCTCCCCCGTCTGTATAAGACTGGTTGGGTTTACTCTCCGTGTCCCGGTGTCTGGTCTGTTTTGTGTTTATCACAATAAAACAGTTGCTAAGTTAGCAAGCTTCCTCGTTTGTCATTATGGACCAAATGCTCGCCACAGTATAAAATGCGCCCCGTGAGTCTTTAGCGTCAGTTGCACCAACAGTGCGATTTCTCAGGTACGGCTGAGTGCAAGCAGGCAGCGTAACGTTACTCTGCTCAAGTCTCGGCAAGCGCTACAACAACAATAATGGTGTTAGACGCCGTCACAATGAAATAATAACTAGCATGTTCACGGGCGCTGTTGCCGAATCTGTTGCGCTGCTGAATCCATGCTTGTCGTCGTCGTGGCTATCCCTCGGGGTCAAGGATGATGGTTTTCATTCTGAAGAAGTGGCCCACAGAGCGAAAACGCCTGTGCGTGTATTTGTTTAACGTGTATTTGATGTTGCATTCCAAGAAGCACACAATACTTCACAAATCAACCAACTGATTCCAATAGCATGGAAACCACGACGATTTGAGCTGATGGATTTGTTGCAGCCTTCATCCGCCTTCACAGCTGTTGAGATCGAAGTAACTTCATCCGCCTGTTCCACCGTTGAGGTCTTGGTTGGATTGTTCTTTGTCAGGGTCCTCACCCTCGACCTTACCGCCATGGGTGACCCTACCAGGAGCATAGCTCCAGACGGCATTGCTCTCGGGATCACAGGACCACACAAGCTTCTCCACCGCGACAAGGTGACAATCCACGGAGAAGGAACAAACAGTCAAAGGAATGACATGTAGACAGAGTCAATGGAATGGAATGGAATGGTAGGCAGAGCCTCTTTAACGGAAACGCAGCCAGAGTCAATGGAAGGAAAACGGGGACGGAGTTTATTGAAGGGAAATGCTTCGGATAAAATCCATGTGCGGAAAAGGAGAAGCACTGCAGCGGGTCGATAGATCGGGGACTTTAATACGATCACGTATTAGAGGGAAAAGGAAACAAGAAACACTAGGCCAAACAGGACCGTTAACTAAAACTCTTAAATGAAAAACGATGCCAACAACATGGCTGAAATGAATAGCTATGTATAAAATGTACACCGCTAGGCTTCAGCGTCAGTTGAATCAACAGTCCAAGTTCCCAGGCAAGGCCGAATGCAAGCAGGTAAAATTGCTCAAGTCCCGATAAGCGCTACAACAAAAAGAACAGAGTGAAATACCATCACTCTGAAATAATAATTAGATAACACGTGCATGTTCACAACCGCAGTTACCGAATCTGCTGCGCTGCAGAATCCCAGCGTGTCACAGACGATCAAAGGAATGATATGAAGACAGTGTCAATGGAAGGGAAATTATGGCAGTGAGTGGAACGGAAAAGTAGACTGGCAGGGGAAGCGATATCAAGACAGTCAACGGAGCAGACCTAGAGGCAGCGTCAGTGGACAGAAAGGAAGACAGAGTCAGTGTCAGGGAGATGCACACAGAGTTAGTTTAAGGGAGATCCACAGAGAGTCAGTTGCAGGAAGATACACACAGGGTCAGTTAAAGGAAAATGTAGACAGGTTCAGTGAAAGGAAAATAGATCCACAGTCAGTGGAAGGGAAATGCATCAAGAGTCAAGGAAAGGGAAATGCAGCCAGCGTCAAGGGAAGATAAATGCAGCCACAGTGAAAGGAAGGGAGATACAGCTGGACTCGAGGAAAGGGAGATGCAGCCAGAGTCAAGGGACGGGAGATGCAGCCAGAGTCAGGAGAAGGGAAATTCAACCAGAGTTAATGGAAGCGAAATGCACACAAAATCAGTTTCTTTCGGATATATGGTCCATATGCGGAGTGAGAGAGAGACACTGAAACGGGTCGACAGTTCACAGTGTAACGTGATCACGGTTTAGAGCGAAAGGAAAACAATAAACGCTTGGGCCAGACAGGGTACTTAACTAAAACTCTCAAATGGAAAACTATGCCAACACCGCCGCTGTAAAGAATAACTAAATATAAAATGAATTACCGCTAGTCTTCAGCGCTAGTTGACTCGACAGTCCCAATTCCTAGGCAAGGCCTAATACAAGCAGGCAGCGTAACACTGCTGTACTTTTCTCAAGTCTCAATAAGCATTTCAACTAAAATACTGTCATCGGGAAATAATACTTAGCTGACACGTATACATTGAGGCTATAAGACCATAAGGTATAGGAGCAGAATTAGGCCGTTTGGCCCGTCAAGTCTTTTCCGCTATTCAATCATGGCTGATACCTTCTGCCTCCCACCCACCCCCACCCCCTAGCCCCGTTCCCTGGCCTTCACTCCATAACCTTTGATGCCGTGTCCGATCAAGAAACTATTAAGCTCTGCTTTAAATACTTTATACCCTACGACCGAATGGCCACAGCTGTCTGTGGTAATAAATTTCACAAATTCACCACCCTCCAGCGAAAGAAATTTCTTTTCATCTCTGTTTCAAATTGACTCCTCTGTCCTGTGGTTGTGCCTCCTTGAGACTCCCCCACCATGGGAAATATCCTTTCCACATCTACTCTGTCTAAGCTTTTCAATGTCTGAAAGCCTCCAATGGGATTCCCACTCACTCTTCAAAATTACAGCCAGTACAGACACAGAACTATCAAATGTTCCTCGTACGATCACCGTTACATTCCCAGAGTTATCCTTGTGAACCTCCACTGATCCCTTTCCAATGCCAGCACAAATGAGGAGCCCAAAACTGTTCACAATACTCAAGGTGAGACCAGTGCCTTATATAGAGCCTCAGCGTCACATCCCTGCTCCTGTATTCTAGACCTCTTGAAATGAATGCTAAAATTGCATTTGCCTTCCTCACCACACCACCGACTCGACCGGCAGGTTAACCATTAGATTGTTCTGCACAGACTCCCAAGTCCCATTGCATCTCAGATTTTTGGAATTTCTCCCCGTTTAGAAAATAGTTTGCATATTTATTTCTACTACCAAAGTGCATGATTATTCATATTCCAACATTGTATTTCATTTGCCACTTTCTTGCCCATTCTCCGAATCTGTCTAAGTCCTTCTGCATCCTACCTATTTCCTCAACACTACCTGCCACTACCCCTCCACCAATCTTCGTATCATCTGCAAACGTGCAATGAAGCCATCTGTTTCATCATCGAAATCATTGATATACAGCACAAAAAGAAGTGGTCCCAACACCAACTCCTGCAGAACACTACTAGTCAATGGCAGCCAACCAGAATATGATCCTTTTATTCCCACTCACTGTCCCCTACCAATCAGCTGATGTTCTAACCATGCCCATAACTTTCCTGTAATACAATGGGTTCATAACTTGGAACCTCCAGGGCAGGGTGAGGAATCTCCAGGACAGGACGTGGCTCATGGACTAGGTTTGGTTCAGCTCTTGGACTCGGCTTGGTTAGGCTCTTGGGTACAGAGCCGGGACTCTTCCTTGGATCACAAGGCTGGGACCCTTACTAGGACGCAGGGCCACGATGACTGCTGAGGATTCAGATGGAGATGATCCAGCACAGGACGAGGATTCTCCAGCACCAAGCTGGGTGAGGAACTCCTGGGCTGGGTGAGGCACCCCTGGGCTGGGTGAGGACACGAAGCTCAGACTTGGACAGGGCTGGAACACAGCACTGGGACTTGGTCTTGGAATGCCAGAACACAGAGCCTTGGACTTGAGCACAGGAACATGGAACACAGAGTCAGGACCCCTCCTTGGGAACAGGATGTAGGGCCGGGACTCGTACACAGAACACAGACACTAAAGACGGGAACACAAAGAGACAGTTCCAAACTCAACGACAGATAGTTCCTTCTCTTGGCATAGCAAGGCTCTGGTCTCACGCTGGCAGTTGAACTTGATGGGAATGCTGAGGTTCAGAAAGAAGCAGAAGGGAAGAGAACAGTCCAGCCGGGAATCCTTCGTTTGAGAGGTATTTATATGTCAGTCCACAATCAGAATCAGGTGCCTCAATTCAGGCACCCAATGGAACAAGGGAAAACAGAAAAACCTGGAATAGGGATTTGACGGACCAGACCATGAACTAGAATGCGGATTTCACGGACCGGAGCATGACAGTGGCACTTGTCAAAGGCCTTATGGAAGTCCAAATAAACAACATCCACTGCATCCCCTTTATTTTTCCTCTGTGTAATCTCCTCAAGGAATTCCAACAGGTTCACCACTCAAGATTTTCCTTGATGAAAACCACGCTGACTTTGTCCTATTTTGTCCTGTGTCTCCAAGTACTACATAACCTCATCCTTAACCATTGACTCTAACATCTTCCCAGCCACTGAGGTCAGGCTAACTGGTCTATAATTTCCTTTCTGCTGCCTTCCTCCTTTCTTAGAGAGTGGAGTGACATTTGAATTTTTTCAGTCCTCCGGCACCATGTTGGAGTCCAATAAATTTTGAGAGATCACTACTAATGCCTTCATATTCACTACCTTTCAACACCTAGCACACTGCTAGAGTCTTCCACTGTGATGTCTGATACAAAATACTCATTTAGTTCATCTGCCATCTCCCTGGCTCCCGTTATTATCTCTCTGGCTGTCTTTTATCCACTCTCATCTCTGTATTATTTTTTACATACTTGCAAAATCTTTCAATATCTATGTTGATATTCCTTGCTAGCTTGCTTTCAAATATTATTTTCCCTCCTTATGATTTTTTTAGCTTTAGGGTTATGAAAGCTTCCCAGTCCTCTGTCTTCCCACTACATTTTGCTTTGTTGCATGCCCTATCTTCTGCTTTTCCATTACTTTTAACTTCCTTTGTCAGCCATGGTAGTACTACTTTGCCATTTGAGGATTTATTTGTTTCTAGAATACATCTATCCTGTACCTTCCTCGTTCTTCCCAGAAACTCATGCCATTGCTGCACTGCTGTCATTCCTACCAGTAGCTCCTTCCAATTTACTTTGGGGTACTATTCTGGTACTACTCTAATTTCCTTTACTCCCCTAAAATACTGCTACATCAGACGTTACATTCTCCTTATCAAATTTTAACTTGAACTCAATCATAATGTGATCACTGTCTCCTAAGAGTTCTTTTACCTTAAGCTCCTGAATCACCTCCAGTTCATTACATAACACCCAATCGAGTATAGCTGATCCCCAGTGGGCTCAATGACAAGCTGCTCTAAAAAGCCATCTTATCTTGTAGGCATTCAATAAGCTCACTCTCTGGAGATCCATTTCCATCCTAGTTTTCATTATGGACCGGCATGTTAAAATCTCCCTTGCCTATCATAATATTGCCCTTTTGACATGTCTTTTATATTTCCCATTGTATTCTGTAGTCCACATCCCAGCTACCTGTGTTTTACTGTCGTCTGGGACCTTTAATCCTTACAGTTTCTTAATGCAAGCCACAAGGATTCACCATCTTCCGAATCTATGTTACACCCTTCAACTGATTTGTTGCCATTCTTTACTAGCAGAGCACACCACCTCTTCTACCTAACTTCTTATCCCTCCGATACAGCGTGTAACCTTGGGCATTTAGCTCACAACTACGACCATCCTTCAGCCACGATTCAGTCTATTGACTGTCTCCAATTGACTTTCACTGTCTGTCTCCTTTTCTTTTCCACCATCTACCTTCATTTCTCTTCCATTCACTCTGTGTGCATTTCGTTCCTTTGTCACATGCATGGATTCAGCAGTGCAGCAGATTCAGCAGCTGGGCTCATGAATGTGCACATGTCAACTATTTATTATTTCATTGTGATAGTATTTAAGTACATTCTAATTGTTAAGGATCCTATCGAGACTTGAGAAAAGCACAGCAACGTTGTGCTGCCTCCTTGCATTTGGACTTGCCTGAGAATTTGGACTTTCAGGTCAACTGTCACTAAAGACTAGCGGAAGGGAATTGTAGACTGTCAGTGGAATGGTATGATAGACAGTCAGTGAACGGAAAGTTAGAATATCAATGGAATGGAAAGGAAGACAGTCAGTAGAAGGGAAATGCAGCCAGAGTCGGTGGAAGGGAAATGTAGGCAGAGTCACTGAAATGTAGATTTAGGCAGAGTCAGTGGAATGGAGATGTAGGCAGAGTCAGTGGAAGGGAAATACAGTCGGAGCCAAGGGAAGTAAGATGCAGGCAAAGTCAAGGGAAGTGACATGCAGCCAGTGTCTGTAGAAAGGAGATGCAAGCAAAGTCGGTGGAAGGGAGAAGCAGGCAGATTCAGTGAAGGGAGATGTAGGCAGAATCAGTGAAGATATAAAGTAGACAGTCAGTGGAAGGGAAAATTAGATATTCAGTGTAAAGGAAAAGTAGAAAGTAAGTGGAATTGCAAAGTAGACAGTCAATGGAAGGGAAAATTAGACCGTCATTTGAAGGGAGTTGTAGGCAGGGTCAGTAGAAGGGTGATGTAGACAGTCAGTGGATTTAGACAATTAAAACTTATATTGCTGGTCTTCAGCATCAATTGACTTGACAGTCCAAATTCTGAGACAAGGACCAATGCAAGCTGGCTGTATAACGTTGCTGTTTTGACAAGCGCTACAGAATGGAGTTAAATACTGTCACAATGGAATAATATTTAGCTGACGAATGCATATTCAAGAGCACACATGCCAAACCTGCTGCACTGCTGAATTCATGTTTCTGACCAACAGTCAAAGGAATGACATGTGGACAAAGTCAACGGAAGGCAAATGTAGGTAGAGTAAATGGAAGGGGGATGTAGTCAGTTAGTGGAAGGGAAGTGAAGGATGTCGGTGGAACGGAAACGTACACAGGCAATGGAAGCGAAATCATGACCATCAATGGAATGCAAATGTAGGCAAAGTCAGTGGATGAGAAATGTAGACAGAGTCAGTGGGAAAGAAATGCTGACTGAATCAGTAGAAGGGAAATGTAGATGTAAGGCCCTGATAAAGATTTTACCGCTAATGTAGCAGGGGTATTTCATGTAATTTGTTTTTATTTGTAGAAGCAGTGTGTTCTGCTGTTCGTACTGTTAGTGTTTGAGCTACTGTTAGCTCATAAAGGATGCTTAGGGATGTTGTGTCATCCAACCAGGATGGTGGAACTCAGAGAAGATTCCAGTGAACGCGGGGGGGAGAGGTTTTGTGACGGTAACTGAGGTGGGTCGAGTTCTTTTTTGGAAAGAAATGGAGAGAGAAGCTCGAGAAAACCGGCCGTAGGATTCGACCTGCAGGGAATGCGCGATTCGTTTGAGCCTGATGGGCAATTTTATCGGTGATCGGTGAATATGGCGCCGTGAGTGCATCCGACACATTGGCTTTTGGATGATGTGACCTTCAACCTGCGCACATTTGACTGTTTTAATTATAATGGGCCCTTTTATAATATATTAATAACTGTTTGATTACGTTAACACTCATAAATATGCGTTTTTTATAATTTTATGCAGTGTACGGTCTGTTAATCCTCGCGGAGGGGCGATTGCACGGGGCAGACATTACACAGTATTCACACAGATCGGGGTTCGGGTAGGACTCAAGTCATATCTACCTTCGACGTACGGAGTATGAAAAAATGGTTTTCTTACCGTTGAGTCCGGTGACGTAACAAGGGGCTAACGAGCCGCAGCTCTAGTAACGCTCAGTTAAAAATGGGTTTCATTGTTGGGGCTGGCTATGGTCCAAGATTGAATTCGTTGAATACTGTGTAAGAATTGCTTGTTAAATCTGTGTTAAACTATTGTCGGGGAAGGTGATTAAGATACGTTGTTATGGACGCCACAGGGATTAAGCATTGGCGCGATGCAAAGAGATTACCCGTAACTAATGCTTTTCTTCTGAGCAGTGTCGATATCCGCAGCCCAGATGAATTCTTGATTGAGGTTCTCAGCATCGTTAAAGTATTGGGGAAAGTTGCGATCATAGAAAGAGTTTGACCAGATGGCGGGCAAATATGCCGTTTCAGTTCAGTCTAGCAATAACGTGACAGGCGTGGATCTGCCTGGTACTATTGGGGTTGCGGGAGAGGCGGGGCCATGGGCCGACCATACTTTCAGAGATGAGAGGAGGGTGTCGAATTTGAAGCCGCGTTTCCCGTGGCTGTGGGGGAAGTCTATAAAGTCAAGCTGCTCTTCTTTCTGCGGAGTTCTGATGTGTAAGGTCTAATGAGTCCTCTAGCGAGGCGTGAAAATTCGGAGTTGGTGCAGGCAATTACGTCCCTGTGGGATAATTATCAAAGTGCACCGGCAGAGAGTGAAAGTTATCGTCGGCTGAGGAAGGTTCTTGGGAGTGAAGCCCACCCGCGATGGGAAGGAGGATTATGAGAGTTCGGCGGAGCAGATATCTCAGATGCTAGAGGAGTGGCAGTGCTCTGATAATGTAAAAAGACACCGACTGGTGATGGGTCTAAAAGGTCCGGCTGCTGAAATGGTGAGGTCCTTGAAGGTAAACAATCCCGGTGCTATTTCTACGGGCTACATGCAAGCGTTAGAGAGCGTTTTTGGCACGGCGTACAACCCAGTGGAGCTTAACAAATAAGAGAAAATCTGCGGATGCTGGAAATCCGAGCAACACACACGAAGAGGAACTCGGCAGGCCAGGCAGCATCAATGGAAAAAAGTACAGATGACGTTTCGGGCTATTGGTTTAGGCCCATGTTCCAGGAGAAAGAGGAGAAAGTTTCTGCCTATATTTTACGGTTAGAGAGGCGGCTGCTTTGCTTGCGACATAAAGAGGCCATCCAACTGGCTGATATGAATCAATTACGGATGGACCAAGCGGCAAAGGCGCACAGTCACGTAACGTGATTACCTTAAGCCTCTGAATGTCTCGTAAGACGCGCCCACTTCCCTCGTTCGTTGAGCTGATCAGAGAGGTAAGAGAGGAGGAAAACGCGATGGAAGAGCAGGAGGCCTCCATCAGCAGGACACAGCCCTCAGTAGCAGCGCCTGTTGCTGAAGTGACGGTAGTGACCTCTGATATCTCAGAGGCGGGAGTTTTACATGAATTTGTGAAATTGAGAGCCGAGGTACTGTATCTCGGTTGATATCAGCGGGTGCTGCCACCAAACATGACAATGCCCATAGGGACGGACTAAGAGAGGGCTGCTATTGAACCGGGTCCTTTGAAAGGGGGAGCGACCGGTTTTGTCTGTTACAACTATAGTGAGGAGGGATATTTCAGGCGGGAGTGTGAAGGACAGGTAAACCTTCAGAAAGTGAAACAACGGTTAGTTTAACAGAAGGGAAAGTCGGGAAACCTCAGAAACACAGTGAGGGACCTCCCTGGCATCTCCGGGGGAACACGTTCCAATCAATGTATCAAGGAAAACACTAAAGTGCAAAACCCTATTTCTGAAGTCTTAGTGGGGCCAAGCTCCTGTGTATCTCTACGGATCGAGGTTATTTATGCTAGAGCCATACATGACACAGTTTCTCATGTTACTCGCTGTACAGATCCTTCTGCAACCTGTATTTGACGCATTTAGTGACCGAGAGTTCTAGGGCCTTAGTACTGATGACTCCCCGTACTGATGGTTACTTGTAGTTGAAGCTGAAGTTATCCCAGGCAGGCAGGTGTGTGAGTAGCTGAGGTCCTCGATGTATTATTTGTGGTATGTCCGGAGCCTGTCGAGAAGAGTGAAACTTCATCTCTTGTGGAACCAAATGCTCCTATTGTGTGGACGGTAGCGGAACCTGTAAGGAGAAAATTAGAGAGAAGATTCTAAAATCCTTGTTTATTCACCCGGTGTTCAGAGCTGGTTTTGAGAAAGTGCAAGCCCCTCCTAGGCCGGATGATGAGCATAATCGAGGAACTGTGTAGTACACCCAGCACAAATCTGTCGTATTACGGCCTGGGGAAGTAGCTAGAGTGACGGAAAACCCCAAATTTCACGGAATGCCTGATGCCGAGGCTCTCCTAATGGATGCTTCAGAAGACCACGAAGAGGAGGTCTTACTGATGGGGTATTGGTGAGGCTCGAACTGTAGAGGCCGTCGATTGTACGGGTAAACAGGATGACAGTGATTGTCAGGCACACCTCGGAGAGGGAGGTTACCCTCAGGCGGAAAATGCTGATGAAACATGATTTTTCCGGTGACTGTGATGTCTAGCTTTTCTGGGAGAAAAGCAGGAGAGAGGAGAGAGGCCAACTCTAGACCAGGAAATCTGACAGCCAAGTCATTCAACTTTGGTGACTCCCCGGTAGCTGGAGTTTGGAAAAGGAAACTGAAGGAGAAGATGTTAAAGTTGGAAGATGTCTTTTCTTCTGACGAGTTGGATGTGGGTTATTCCAGGAGTTTTCACCACTCCAGCCGAGAGACAGAGAACACCCCTTTCAGAGAAAGGTCTTGGGGAATAGCACCCGCAGAGGTGGAGGACGTTCGGCAGCATCTACTGAAGCTGAGGGAAGATGGTAATATCACTGCCACGGAGTCCCTATACGGCATCTCATAGTGGTGGTGTGGAAGGAGAATGGGAAGTACGAATGTGTGTTGACTATCGGACGCTGGACCGACGTACAGTCCCTGACAAGTATACTGTTCCGCGGATTGAGGACGCGCTGGCCTGCTTGAGTGGAGCGAAATGGTTCAGTGAGCTGCACCTAAGGAGTGGGTATTATCAAATACCCATGAGTGAAGCTGGCAAAGAGTAGATGGCATTCACTTGGATTCTTTCAGTTTGAGAAGATGCCCCAGGGCATATCAGGAGCGCCTGCTGCTTGGCGGCGTGTCATGGAGAAGAGTGCTGGTGATATGAGCATGCTTGGGGTACTGGTGGACCTGGATGATCTCATAGCGTTCGGGACCACCTCGTAAGAGCATGAGGCGATGGTACTGATGGTGTAAGGCTGCCTGAAAGCTGAAGGGTTAAAATTGTCACAAGACAACTGGCAGTTCTGCAAGATGTCTGTCAGCTACGTTGGGCACATAGTCTCACGGGTTGGAGTAGCTATATCCATCAAACATAGAGGCGGTGACGACATGGCCAAGGCCCAAGAATAAGAGTGCTCTATGCTCGTTCCTTGGATTCTGTGTGTACTATCGGAAGTTCGTGAAGGCTACTCTAATGTGAGTCTCCCTTTCAATTAGCTTCTGTCCGGTTACCCTCCCTCAGGATAGAAAATAATGAGAACGAAAGGAGAAGATGGTAAAGTTTATCTTAGCCTTTCGGAGGCTTTCGGAACAAGATGGGACGCAAAGTGTGAAGAGCCTTTCAGTTGATGGAGGAGAACCTGTGCTGGTTTTTGCAACCTCCCCCCCCCCCAATTGCCGTACATACTGCATGCAGACTCCAACCAAGAGGGCTCAGGGAGCGTTCTATATCAGGATCAGGGCGCAAGGTTGAAACATATCGCTTCTGTTGGACGGAGTCTGTTACCCTCCGAGCGCAACTTCCCCATGCCCTAATTGGAGATTCTGGGATTGAAATGGTCTGTGGTGGATAAATTGAGTGATTATATATATGGTGCCAAGGTCGTGGTGAGGACTGACAACAATCCATTTCCTGACGTTGGCGAAATTTGATGCCACAAGCTATCGTTAGTTGGCGTCGTTATCTGCCTATGCTTTCAGGCTGAATTACCGGCCGGGGAATTATCCCGACATGCGCATGAAGGGCTGGAAATGGATGGAGAGTGGGAGAGCGCTCCTGCATCTGGAGTTAAAGCAATGTGACAGTTTCCGCCACAGGGAAATCAGATGCAACGCCAGGGCAGGATAGAGCTGTGGTTCATTTGGGAGCTCGAAGTTGCGCCATTTCACAAGCAACT
The DNA here is from genome assembly GCF_963921235.1 of Mobula hypostoma. Classification (NCBI taxonomy): domain Eukaryota; kingdom Metazoa; phylum Chordata; class Chondrichthyes; order Myliobatiformes; family Myliobatidae; genus Mobula; species Mobula hypostoma. The sequence goes on from NC_086099.1 coordinate 208,696,470, forward strand.
TGACGCTGTGAATACGAAGGAGTTGCCTGGGTTGAGTCCTGTGTCAGTGGCCGCCGCTCAGCGAGATGACCCTTGTATAGCTACTGTTTGGTCAGCTGTTGCGAAAGGGGGCATGACCCAAGTTGAGAAGACGAAACATCATGCCATACCTCTACAGCTGAGAGAATGGAACAAACTAGAGTTGAAGTAACGAGTTCTATACCGCGTCACGTCTCCTCCGGACAGGCCTCAGCGTTGGTTTCGTCTAAGATCATCGGAGGATTGTGTTGAAGTCACTTCGTGATAATTCAGGTCATCTGGGGTTTGGGAAAACGCATGGAGTGATCCTAGATCGGTTCTACTGGCTCCGAATAAAGCCTGAGATCGGGTACTGTAAGTTACGCGTTCAAAGTATTTGAAGAAAGACGCTGTCTACGAGGGCCACTCCTTTATACCATTTGCAGAGTGCGGGGCCGCATGATCTGGTATGTATGGATTTCCTTTCTGTACAGCCAATTTCCCTCCCATTTCGCTTGGAGGGAAATGTAGACAGTTAATGGAACCGCAATTTAGAATGTCAATTAAAAGAAATGTACACAGAGTCATTTGAAGGGGAATGCAGAGAATCAGTGGAAAAAGACGTAGACATGGTCAATGGAAGATGAATGAAGACAGAGTCTATGAAAGGGAAATGCAGACAAAGGAGGGAGAGGAAATGTAAAGGAATTTTACACCGACAATGGAGACAACCATGGGCAGAGTCAACGGAGGCAACCGTCGGCAGAGTCAATGGAAATAGTGACAACATTAATGGAAGGGAAATGTTGACAGAGCCAATGGGAGGATATGTCCACAGTAAACAGCAGTGTAAGGTAAACGGTAGATGGAAGGGAATTATGGAGAAAGTTAATGCAAGGGACGTGTAGACGGAGTCAATACAAGGGAAATGCAAAGAGTTAAAGGAACGATTTGAGACAGTCAATGGAAGGGAAATACCGACAGAGTCATTGGAGGGGGAATGTCGACAGAGTGCAAGGAAAGGAAATGCCGACAGAGGGAACGGAAAGGAAATGCCGACAGAGGGAACGGAAAGGAAATGCCGACAGAGTGAAAGCAGGGGAATTGTAGGCAGAGTCAATGGAAGGGAAATGTAGACAGTTGGTAGGGTGAAGTAGCCAGTGAGCAGAAAGCAAATGTAGACAACCAATGGAATGGAAATGTACGGTGTCTATATTTCCCTTCTATTGACCGAGTCAATGGACGGAAATTTAGATAGTCAATGGAAGATTAGTGTAAACAGTGTCAATGAAAAGGATATGCGGACAGACAACAGAAGGGAAATGTAGATAGTCAATGAATGCGAAATGAAGACAGAATTAATAGGAGGGAAAAGTAGGCAGTCAGTGGAAGTTAAATGTAAACAGTGAATGGAATGGAAATGTAGACATAGTCAATAAAAGGGGTATGTAGATTGAATGAAATGGAAATTTGGCTAGTTATTTGAAAGGACGTGCAGACAGTCAATGGGAGGGAAATGCAGACAGAGTCAACTGAAAGGAAATGTAGACTGTCTACATTTCCCATTCATTGACTGCTCATATTACCCTTTGATTGCCAGAATCGACGGAAGGAAACCATAGCGAGAGTCGACGGAAGGTGATTGTAGACAGAGTCAATGGACAATGAATGCAGATAGTAAATGGAAGGGAAGTGTAAACATACAATGGAAGGGAAACCGATAAAGTTTAAGGAAATCTGGGCAATTAATGGAAGGGAAATGTAGGCAGTCAATTGAAAAACGTAGACGAGGAAATAAAACAAATGTAGACAGAGTCAATGGGATGGAAAATTAAATAGTCAAATGTAAGGGAATGTAGACTTTCAATGGCAGGGAAATGTCGTCGGTCAATGGAAGGAATATGGAAACCGACAATGGAAGGGAAATGCAGATAGTCAATGGAAGGGAACAGGAGCTAATTACTGGAGGGAGATGTAGCCAGTCAATGGAAAACAAATGCAGACACCCAAAGGAATAGAAATATAGGCTGAGTCGATGGAAATGTAATTTACACAGTTAAAGGAAGGGAAATTGAGACAAAGTCAATGGAAGAGATATACAAGGAGATTTAATGAATGGGAACAGTAGACAGTCTATGGGAGGCGTCGGGAGAGGCGGACAGGTCGCAGGATGAAAATCAATGATAAAGAAATGGGGAGAGAGTCAATAGGAGAGACATGCCGACGGAGTTGATGTGACAGAAAGACGATGGAGTCAATGGAAGGGAAATGTTGACAGAGTCTAAGTTCGTTTGGATATAGCACAAGTGCGGAATCAGAAACATTGAAGCGGGTCAATAATTCACAGACTTTAATGCAATCAGTATTTTAAGGGAAAAAGGAAACTAAATCTCTCAACGGATAACCAGATCACAACACCGCGGCTGGAAGGAACATCGAAACATAAAACGAATACCGCTAATCCTCAGCGTAAATCGACTCGACAGTCCACTATTCTCATGCAAGGCTGAATGCAAGCAGGTAGCGTAATGTTGCTGTGCATTGCTCGAGTCTCTACAAGCTCTACAATGAAAAGTATGAAGTTAAATGCAGCCATAATGAAAAGATAATTTTCTGACACGTGCATATTCACGAGTGCAATCGCCGAATTCGCGGTACTGCCGAGTCCGTGATTGCAACTGGGCGCCCTTACCTATGCTCAACTCCCGAGGCGCCTCCGACCTGTGCCCGCTAGATGTACTGGATAAACGACTTGTCCAAGATGTCCATCGCTGGAATCCAATAACGTTCTTCAGAACCATACCCCGCCCAGTCCACAAGGGACTGGACCTTACCTGGCGCGATACCAGGAGGCGCCGCACAGTATAAACCAGGGAACCATCTACCGAGCGTGGAAAAGGGGGATGTGGGGTGACTGGGGCCAGTGTAGAGGCAGAAACCGGCTCGAGCTGGGAAGCATGAAATACTGGGTGGATCTTCATTGATGCCTGCAGACACAATCTATACGAGACCTTGTTGACAGCATTTTCCGCTACAATGATCTCACGTAGCATGGAGCCAATTTCTACTGAAAGATGGGGCAGGAGCGGCGGGGCACAGGCAATGGACATGTCAGACCTGCAGGACTCTGGCATGACGTCTTATTCCGAGCGCAGGTGGGACAGCCAGACGCAAAGTCATGGACATCCTGGGACACAGATGGCCACCAAAATTATCTCTTTATAAACTCCTGGCTCCGTTGAATTCCCGGATGTCAAGCCAGACGGGAGGAGTGACACCATTCCAACACACCGCAGCAGGGCGAAACAGCGGGTTGGTCGCTCCCCATCCGGGCCTGGGTCCGATGATGGGCGGCTCACACCTCCGCCTTTATTCCCCAGAACACCTGAGCAGCAGTACCCGAGCAAGGAAGAATGGGCAGTGTATCTCGTTTTTTCTCGTTGTCGAACTGCCGCAAAGAGCAGTTGGCCTTGGTATTCTTGCTGCCGGGATGATGGGTGGTGGATGAAATTAAATCGGGTGAAGAAGAGAACGTGTTGGGCTTGACGAGAGTTGAGTCTCTTTGCAGCCTGAATATAGCAGAGGTTCTTGTGATCTATCCAGAAAGGATGTTCTGTTCCTTCCAGCCAGTGACGCCATTCCTCCAGGGCCTCCTTAACAGCCAGAACTTCTCGGTTCCCAACATCGTAGTTCCTCTCGGCCGGAGTCAAGCGACGTGAAAGAAAGGCAAAAGGTTGCAGCTGGCCATCCGCAGAAGAGCGCTGAGAGAGGACATTTCCGATGCTGACATCAGATGCATCTACCTCGACTAGGAAAGGCTGTGATGGGTCTGGGTGCTGCAGAACTGGGGTAGTGGTGAAACGTTGCTTAAACTCCGAAAATGTTTTGTCAGCACCGACTGTCCAAAGAAATCCTGCCGAGGTCTTCCTGGTGAGTGCGTTCATGGGAAACGTATTGGAGCCGAAATACTGGATTAAGCGGCAATAAAAGTTTGCAAATCCCTTTAAGCGTCGTACCCGTTTGGCTGCAGATGTTTTGGTCCACTCTGTAATTGCCTGGACTTTGCTAGGGTCCATTTGAGCACTGGATGGGTTACCTCTATAGCCCATAACGACTGCTGGTCTTCATTGAACTCACATTTTTCTGGGCTTGGGGTAGAGATTACTTTCATGAAGCCGTCTGAGAAATCTCCGGACATCCTGGACGTGCCCCTGATGAGAGCGGGAATAGACAAGGGTGTCATCTAAACAAAACACTGGCTCAGCAGGTCCCTGAGCACATTGCTAAATAAAGCCTGGCACGTATCCGGGGCGTAGGCGAGACCAAAGGGCATGACAGGGTACTCGTGGAGGCTATTAGAGATGCTGAAAGTCATCTTCCACGCATCTCCTTCTCTCATAGGAACCAGATTGTAAGCATTGCGCGATCAATTTTGGCCGCTTAGGAGATGCCGCACGAAACGTCCTGAATCACTGCAATAGAGGCGGGAGCTCCCGCTCCTCCTGAGACAGGCGTATGCGCCCCACTTCCATTGGCTCCTCTGTGGACTGGGTGCTAAGTGATGGAGGAGAGCGGAAAGGCAAGAAAAGATGGTGTTTAAAACGAGCGAAGGAATATTGAGAGATCCTTTCCCTGCGCCACACAGTTACCCGGCCGTCAACACGAATAGTCAGATCCATTAGATAATCCAGACTATTCTGCTCGTCATGGACAGCGATCTCCTGCCGGACCCTGCGTTCAGTCCACACTGGAAGGCTGGGTTGAGGGACCTCTCCTTCAACCGTCGCTAACGCAAGAGTGCATAATTTGACCGCATAGGCCTTCACCGTCCCCAGGCCTTGGCGCAAGTCCAGGAGTCGGTGGGCACCCTCCTGTCCCCGTACTAGAAGGTCAAGGGAACGGAAATATAGAAAGGGTCAATGGAAAGGAAATGAAGATATTTAATGGGAGCGAAATATAGACAGTCAATGGAAGGGAAATATAGACAGTCAACGGGAGGGAAATGTAAACAGACAACGGGACAGACAACGAGACAGACAACGGGAGGGACATGTAAACAGTCAAAGGACGGGAAATCTAGACAGTCAACTTAACGACATGTAGACTGTCAAGCCAGAATAATGCAAAAAGAGTAATTGGAAGGAAAATGTACACAGAGGCAAAGGAAGGGAATTATAAAGGGCGTCAATGGAAGGGAAAATACACAGTTAATGGAAGGGAGAAGTAGACAGTAAATGGAAGTGAAGTGTAAACAGAGAGTGGAAGCGAAATGCAGAACGTTAATGGGAGGGAAATGCAGACAGTCAGCGAAATGGTCATGACGACAGTCAATGGAATGGAAATGTAGTCAGAGTCAAAGGAATAGAAATGTATGCAGAGTTAATGCAAGGGAAGGTTGTCAGTTCATGGAAGGGAGATATATATATAATAAATGGAAAGGAAATATAGACAGTCAATGGAAGGGAATTCAGACAGTCAATGGAGAGGTCATGTAGACAGATGATGGAATGAAACGTAGACAGAGTTAATAGAAGGGAAATATGGACAGAATCAATGGTAGTGAAATGTAGACACAGTCACTGGAAGGGAAACGTAGATGGAGTCAATAAAAGGGAAATTTAGAGAGAGTTAATTGAACGGAAATGTAAACAGGGTCAATGGAAGGGAATAGTAGCCAGTCAAAGGAAATGAAGAGTAGACAAATAATGGAAGTGAAAGGCAGACTTTCAATTGAAGGTAAACAGAGCTATTGGAAGGTAAATATAGGCAGTCAACGGAAGGGACGTGTAGATAGTCAATGGACCGGAAATGTAGAGAGTCAACCGAAGGGAAATGCAGACAGATTGAATGGAAGGGGAATGCAGACAGTGTCAATGGAAGCGAAAGGCAGACAGAGTAAATGGAAGGGAAAAGTAGGCACACCATGAATACAAAGGAAATGTAGCCAGAGTTGGTGAAAAGGAAATGTAGATCGAGTCAATGGAAGGTAATCACAGGCAGTTAATGGAAGGGAGATGTAAACAATCAATATAAGGGAAATGTAAACTGTCCATAGAAGTGAAATATGGACAGAGTCAAAGGAAGGGAAATGTAGACAGACTCAGGGGAAGGGAAATGCAGCCAGTCAACAGAACAAACCTGTAGACAGTCAATGGAATCAAAATGTAGAGAGTGTCAATGGAAGAGAAATTTAGAAAAAGTTAATGGAACATACAGGTAAGCAGGATCAATGGAAGGGAATAGTAGCCAGTCAAAGGAAATGAAGAGTAGACACATAATGGAAGTGAATGGCAGACTTTCAATTGAAGGTAAATATAGGCAGGGGGCCAATATATAGGGCCTGTAATATGCTGTAGATTTCTATGTTTCTATGAAAGGGAAGTGAAGACAGTTTACAGAATGGATATGTAGACAGTTAATGGAAAGGAATTGTAGACAGATTCAAAGGAAGAGAAATGTAGACAGGGTTAATGAAACGGAAATCCAGGGAGTCAAAGGAAGGGAAATATCAATGGGGAGCAAAATGTAGGCAGTCAATTCAGGGAAATGTAAACAGTCAATGGAAGGGAAACACAGACAGCAAAGAAGCAACATGCAGATAGTCAATTATAGGGTATTGTAGACAGCAAAGGAAAGACGTGTAGACTGTTGTAGCCCCCCTGGCCACCCTCAAGGTCGCTCGGCTCACTGTCATCTAGGGAAACAGCCTTGGCCCCGCCAAACTGGATAATTCGTTTGTGTGGATGCTGTGTGATGTACCCCGCCCCGCCCAAATAACAGACAATACACCAGATACGATTTACAGTTTATAGATATTACTGGAACTATATAATTAAGAGAGAATAAAATATAAAAGCAAAATAAAACGCGCCACACTTATCAAAGTTCAATCTCTTAGTGCACAAAACAGTTGGAGCTCAAGGACCTTCTTCTTCACCCTGCGACCCCTGGGACCACCTCGACCGGCCACCTGGGACCAACAACGGTGGTCGACCAGACGCTCCACACGAGTCCGTCTCCGTCCCCTCGCCGAACGCCTTCCTTGGGGTCCGAACCCGTTAGCGGACATCACAGCACATCGTCCATCCTCTGTCTCGCTCTCCCACCTTCTGCCCCAAAACCCCGCACAGACAGTATCTTCAAATACACCAAAAACATAACAACTATCCCAATTGGTTTATAACATATTTCTTATCACACTCTAAACCAAAACAAGCTGCTAGCGCAAACTTTCTCAGCGTTTAACACAACAAAGCCACATTCCCCAGATTAACATAACAAAGACGCCATTTTAATTAGCCTCCACAGTGACATAAAAGTCGAAACCCCCTTACACTGTCAATGGAAAGGAAGTATAGACAGAGTCAAAGGAAGGGAATTGTAGGGACTGTCCTTGTATGGAAAATGCAGACAGACAAAGAAATGGATTTCTAGACAGTCAATAAAATCAAAAGGTAGACAGAGTCAATGGAAGGGAAATGTACAAAGAGGCAATAGAAAGGGAAAATATTCTTTTATTGACATACAGCATGGAGTAGGCCTTCTGCCCAATGAGCGGCCCCGCCCAACAATATCCCAATTCAATCTTAGCCTAATCACTGGACGATTCATAACCCTGCTCACTGGTATTGTAAAGTGTTGTCCTAATCAATATATCTCTATGTAGGCAGGGAATAGTAGACAAAAAATAGAAGGGAAATTTAGACAGAGTGAGAGCGAAACATAGACAGCCAAAGGAGGGGATATGCAGACAGAATCACTGGAAGGGAAATATAGACAGTTAATAAAATGGAAAAGTAGACCGTCAGTGGAAGGGAAATGCAGACAGACAATGGGAAAGAAATAAAAACAGTGAAAGGAAAGTAAATCCTGACAGTCCAATTAACGACATTTAGACTGTTAATGGAAGAAAATTGGAGGGAAATGTATTCAGGGTCAAAGGAAGGGAATTATAGAAAGCATCAATGGAAGGGAAATGTAGATGGTCAGCAGAACAGACATGAAGACAGGGGAATGTAGGCAGAGTCAATCAAAGGGAAATTTAACAGTTAATGAAAGGGAGATGTAGACAATCAGTGGAAGGAAATGCAGGCAAGCCATAGTAGGGAAACATGGACAGTCAATGGAAGGAAAACATTGACACTCAGAGGAAACTAAATGCAGACAGTCAATGAAAGGGAAGTGAAGACTGTTTATGGAATGGACATGTAGACAGTCAGTGGAATGCAATGTTAAACAGTCAATGGAATGGAAATGCAGATAGTCATGGGAACGACATGTAGACAGTGAACGGAAGGGAAATGTAGACAGAGTAAAAGTAAGTGATACAGAGAGAGTCAATGGAAAGAAAAAGTAGCATAGGCAATTGAAGGAAATGGGTCTGTGTTAATGAAAAGTTATTGCAGACAGTGTCGTGGGGGGGTGGGGAATCAGCAGTTAATGGAAGAGAATGGTTGACAGTCAGTGGAAGTGAAATATAGACAGTCAATGGAAGGGAAACATAGACACTCAATGCAAAATAAATGTTAGGAAATTGCAGACAGTCAAATTAATGACATGTAGACTGTCAACAGATGAGAAATGCAAACAGAATCAATGGAAGGGAAATCTACACGGGGTCAAAAGAAGGAAATTTTAGAAAGCCTCAATGGAAGGGGGAAGTTGACAGTAAATGGTAGAGAAATATAGACTGACAGTGGAAGTGGAATATAGGCCGTCAGTGGAAGGAAAATGCAGACGGTCATCGGAATGGACATGAAGACAGGAAAATGTAGGCACAGTCAGTCGAAGGGAAGTGTAACAATTAGTGAAAGGGAGATGTAGACAATCAGTGGAAGTGAAATGCAGACAATCAATGGCAGGGAAATATAAACAGTCAATGGAAGGGAAATGTTGGCACACAGTGGAAGCTAAATGTAGATAGTAAACAAAAGGGAAGTGAAGACAGTTTACAGATTGGATATGTAGACAGTCAACGGAAGAGAAAATATAAAAGTCAATGGAAAGGAAATGCAGACAGTCAAAGGAATGAAACATAGATAGAGTAAATAGAAGAGAAATGTAAAACATGTCAATGGAACGGAAATGTAGACAGAGTTAATGGAAGGGAAATGTAGACGTACTGAAGGTAAATGAAATACAGATAGAATCGATGGAAGGGAAAAGTAGCATATGCAATTGAAGGGAAATGATGCTGTGTTAATGAAAAGTTATTGCAGGCAGAGTCATTGGAAAGGAAAAGTGGCAGTTAATGGAAGGGAATGGTCGAAAGTTAGTGGTAGTGAAATGTAAACAGTCAATGGAAGGGAAATGTAGACACTCAATGCAAAGTAAATGTAGACAGTGGGAGCAAAATGTAGAAAATCATTGGAAGGGAAATGCAGACAGTCAAATGAATGACAGTGAATGGAAGGGAAATGTAGATAGAGTCAATGGAAGAGAAACATAGACAGAATCAATGGAAGTGAAATATCGACAGTTTGCAGGGAAAGGAAATATAGACAGATTCATTGAAAGGGAAATCTAGAGTCTCAATGGAAGGCAGAATGTGGACAGTGATAGGAAGGAAAAGTAAATATTGGAAGCAAAGTACAGACACTGAAAGAAGAGGCATGCAGACAGTCAATAGAAAGGAAATGGACACTGTCAATGGGAGGAAAAGTAGATGGACAATGGAACTGAAATGTAGACAATTACTGGAAGCAAAATTCAGACAGTCAATGGAACTGCATGTAGACAATCAACATAAAGGAAATGTAGACAGAGTTAATGGAGGAGAAATGATAGACATAGTCAATGGAATGGAACTGTAGACAGATTCAAGGGAAGGGAAATCTAAACAGAGTCAATGGAAGGGCAATTAAAAGAGTCAAAGAAGTGAAATGTGTACAGACAATGGAAGGCAAAATGTAGACATTCAATGGAATTGAAGTGTGGACAGTCGATGGAGGAGAAATGCAGACAGTGAATGGAACAGAAATATAGATAATCTATGGAAAGGAAATATAGACTGAATGAAAGTAAAGGAAATGTTGACAAAGTCAATGGTAGGGAAATGTAGCATAAGCAATTGAAGTGAAATGAGGCAGAGTTAATAAAATATTATTGCCAGCAGAGTCACCGGAACAGATGGCAGTTAATGGAAGGGAATGTTCGACAGTAGCAGGGAAATTTAGACAATCATTGGAAGGGAAATGCAGACAATCAATGGAAGGGAAATGTAGACAGTCAAAGGAAGTGAAATATCAACAGATTTAATGGAAGAGAATTGTAGACAGATTCATTGGAAGGGAAAACTTGATAGTCAATGGAAGGCAAAATGTAGACAGTTAATGGAAGATAAATGTGAAGAGTTAAAGGAGGGGTAGTGCAGACAGTCAGAGTAACTACAGGTAGATAATCTACTGAAGGGAAATGGAGACAATCAATGGGGAGGGGGAAAGTAGATGGACCATAGAGTTGAAAAGTAGACAGTCAAGGAAACAGAAATGGAGACAGACAGTGGGAGAGAAAGGTAGACAAACGATTGAAGGAAAATGCAGGCAGTCAAAGGAACGACATGCAAACAGTCAACTTAAAGGACATGTAGAGTTAATGGAAGGGAACTATAGACCAAGTCAATGGAAGGGAAATATGAACAGATTCAAAGGAAGGGAAATGTGGATAGAGTCAATAGATGTGAGGGTAGACAGAGTAAATGGAAGGGAAATTCAGACAGTCAAAGGAACAAAGTGTAGACAGTCAACTGAAGAGAAGTGTAGACACAGTGAATCAAAGAGAAATATGAACACATTCATTGGAAGGGAAATGTAGACAGATTGACGAGAAGGAAATGTAGACAAGGTCAATGGAAGGGCAATCTACAGAGTGGAAGAAGAGAAATATGAACAGTCAGGTAAGGGAAAATGAAGACAGTCAACAGAAGGTAAGTTCAGACCGACAATGGAACAGAAATATAGATAGCCTAGGGAAGGGAAATATAGACAGAATGAAAGTAAGGGAAATGTAGACCTTCAAAATGAAGGGAAATGCAGACAGTCAAGGAACAACATGTAAACAGTGAACTTAAGGCAGGCAGAGATATTGAAACTCAAGATACTGAAGACAGATACAAGGAAAGTGAAATATAGAGAGGGTGAATGCAATGGAAATGTAAATGTAGACAGAGTCAATGCAGGGGAAATGAGGCAGATGAAATGGAATGGAATTGTGGGCAGAGTCATTGGAAGTGAATGCAGTGAGACAGTGGGAGTGAAATATAGACAATCAATGGAAAGGAAATGGAGAAGATCAAAAGAATGATGTATAGACATTCAATGGAAGGGAAATGGAGACCAATAAAGGAAGCGAAATGTAGAAGGTCAATTGAGGGGAATTGTAAGCAGTCAATGGAAGGGAAATGCAAATAGCGAAAGGAACTATATGTAGACAGTCAATGGAAGAGAAGTGTTGAAGGAGTCAATGAAAGTGAAATGTAAACCTATAATGGAAGGCAAATTGTAGATAGTCAAAGGAAGGGAACTGTAAACCATCAGTGGAAGTAAAGTGCAGACAGTCAAAGAAACGACATACAGTCTTCGGAAGGGAAATGTAGACAGTCAATGGAAGGGAAATGTAGACTGATATCGGAAGCAAACTGTAGACAGTCAATGGGAGGGAAATTCAGATAGTAAGAGGAACTATATGTAGACAACTAAAGAAAGGGAAATATAGACGGAGCCAATGAAAGGGAAATGTAGACTGACTAAAGTGGAAGGGTAATGCAGAAAGAGTCAGTGGAAGGGAAATGTAAGCAGTCAATGGAAGCAAAATGCAGATAGTGAAAGGAAAAATATGTAGCCAGTCAAAGGAAGGGAAATGGAATCAGAGTTAATGGAAGAGAAATGTAGCCTGAGTCAATGGAAGGGGAACGAAGATGGACTCAATGGAAGGGAAATGTAGGCAGAGTCGATCGAAGGGAAATGTAACAGTTAATTGGAGGGAGATGAAGACAATCAGTAGAAGCAAAATACTGACAATCAAAGGATGGGAAAATTAGACAGTCAATAGAAGGGAAATGTTGACAGACTGTGTATGGTAAATGTAGACAGTCAATGGAATGGAAATGAAGATAGTCATTGGAATGATATGTAGACAGCGAACGGAAGGGAAATGAAGGCAGAGTCAATAGAAGGGAACTGTAGCATAAGCAATTTAAGGGAAATGTAGCTGAGTTAATGAAAAGGTATTGCAGGCAGACTCATTGTAAGGAAAAGTCAGCAGTTAATGCAAGGGAATCATTGGCAGTCAGTGGAGGGAAAATGTAGACAGGCAATGGAAGGGAAGAGTAGACACTCAATAGAAAGGAAATTTGGATAGATTCAAGGAAAGTAAAATGTAGACAGATTATGGAAGGGAAATCTAGACAATCAGTAGAAGGGAAACATAGACACTCAATTAAAGAAAGATGTAGACAGACAGTGCGAGCGAAATATAGACGATCAATGGAAGTCAGATGCAGATAGTCAAAGGAACAACATGCTGACCATCAATGGAAGGGAAATGTAGCCAGTGTAATTGAAGGGAAATAAAGACAGAGTCCATGGAAAGAAAATGCAGACAGTTAAACAAACATGTAGATGGACAACAGAAGGGAAATGGGGATAGTTAATGAAAGGGAAAGGAAGACAGACGATGGAAGGGAATATTAGACACAGTGGGTGCAAAATGTAGTTAGCCAATGGAGTGGGAAATGAAGACAGAGTCACAGGAAGGGAAATGTAGATAGAGTCAATGGAAGAGAAATGCAGACAGTCAACAGAACAGACATATAGACAGTCAAGGGAATGGAAATGTAGACAGTGAATGGAAGGGCAATATGGGCAATTAGTGGAAGGGAGATGTTGAGAGTCAGTGGAAGGGGAATGTAGACAATCTGTGTAAGGGAAATGTAGACAAACAATGGAAGGTAAATGTAGACTGTCAAGGGAAGGGGAATGCAGACAGTGACTGAAAGGTAAAATGTAAGCAGTCAAGGGAAAGGAGATATAAACATTTAATGGAAGGGAGTGCATACAGTAAAGTGGACAGCATGGAAACAGTCAATGGAAGGGAATTGCCCATAGAGTCAGTGGAAGGGAAATATAGAACGAGTCAATCAATGGAAGGGAAGTAGAACAGTCAGATAGCTTGGTACACATTGGTACAAGTGACAGAGGAAGGAAAAGCAAAGGGGACCTGAAAAGAAAATTTAGAGAGTTAGATAGAAAGCTGAGAAGCAGGACCTCCCAGGTAGTAATTTCCGGATCGTTGCCTACACCAAGCACCAGCGAAAGTAGTAACAAGGTAATTTGGCAGATTAGTGCATGGCTGAGAAGCTGGTGCAGGAGGCAGCGCTTCAGGTTCTCCCATCACTGTCATCTCTTCTGGCGGAAGTATGACCTGTTCAAAAGTCATTGATTGCTCCTGAATCCGAGGGGAACCAATATTCTTGCAGGCAAATTTGTTACAGCTATAGGGGTTTAAACTAATTTGGCATGGCAGTGGAAACCAGAGTGAAAGGACTTTAGGAATGAATGGATGGTAAAAAAGCAAAGTTAGTGTGCAGCAGACTGTTAGGAAGGACAGACAGGAAGAGCATTATTGTGGCTAGCAGAGTGAGTAGCAGAGGATTAGAGATGTAAAATCAAAAAGGGTAGCAAATACAATACTCAAAGTGTCATATCTCATCGCAGGGAGTATAAGTTGGTTGGTCTTTTTGCACTCTTACAGATTGTCAGCAATGATACTGTGGCCATCACAGATTCGTGGTTGAAGGATGGTTGTAGTTGGGAGCTAAATGTCCAATGTTACTCATTGTATTGGAGGGATAAGAAGGTAGCCAGAGGGAGTGGAGTGGCTCTGCTGGTAAAGAATGGCATCAAATCAGTAGAAGGATGAGACATAGGATCGGAGGATGTTGAATTCTTATGGGATGAGTTCAGAAAGTGCAAGGGTAAAAGGACCCGGATGGCAGTTTTATACAGGGATCTGGACCACAGATTACAACAGAAAATAGAAAAGACGTGTTAAAAGAACAATGTTATGACAGTCATGGGAGATTTGAACATGTACCTAATTGGAAAATTGTGTTAGAAATGGATCTCAACAGAGTGAATTTGTTGAATGGCTATGAGTTGGCTTTTTAGAGCAGTTTGTTGTTGAGCCTATTAGGGATTCAGCTACACTGGATTGGGTGCTATGTAATGAACCGAGGGTGATTAGGGAGCAAAAGGTAAAAGAACACTTAGGGGTCAGTGATCACAATATGATTGAGTTCAGCTGGAAATTTGATAGGTTGAAAATATCTGGCGTCGCAGTACTTGAGTGGAATAAAGGAAATTACAGTGGTATGAGAGAGGAGTTGGCCAAGGAAAATTGGAAGAAGGTGCTGGCAGGGATGACAGCAGAGCTGCAACGGCATGAGTTTCTTGAAAATAAAATAAGGAAGGTGCAGGATAGATGTATTCCAAAAATGAAGAGATACATATCAAAATAGTACACCCCTGGATGACAAGAGAAAATAAAGCTAATATAAAACCAGAAGATAGGGCACAAAACAACGCAAGAATTAGTAGGAAGGCAGAGGACTGAGAAGCTTCCGAAACCATACAGAGAGCAACTAAAAGAATTATTAGAGGGAAAGGATGAAATATGAAAGCAACCTAGCAAACAAAGCTTTTTCAGGTATGTGAAAAATAAAAGAGAGATGCAAGTCGATATAGGACCATTAGAAAATGAGGCCGGAGAAATAATAATGGGGGCCAGGGAGATGGCAGATGAACTAAATGAATATTTTGCATCAGTCTTCACTGTGGAAGACACTAGCAGTGTGCCAGAAGTTAAGAGCGTAGGGAAGAGAGGTGAGTGCAGTTACTATTACAAGGGAAAAGGTGCTCAAAAGGCTGAAAGACATAAGGGTGCATTAGTCACACGGTCAGATGAACTGCACGCAAGGATTCTGAAGGATGTAGCAGTAGAGATTGTGGAGGCATTTGTAAAGATGTTTCAGAAATCATTGGAATCTGGCTTCTGCCAGAGATCTGGAAAATTAAGAATGTCACTCCACTCTTTCAGAAAGGAGGGAAGCAGCAAGAAGGAATTATAGACCAGTTAGCCTCACCTCAGTGGTTGGAAAAATGTTGGCATCAATTATTAAGAATGAGGTTATGGAGGACTTGGTTACACAGGACAAGGTACGAAAAGGTCGGAATGGTTTCCTTAGAAACTTGCATGACATACATATTGGAATTCTTTGAGGAGATTGCACGTAGTATAGATAAAGGGAATGCAGTGGATGTTGTATATTTGGACTTTCAAAAGGCCTTTGAGAACGTGCCACACATGAGACCCTGACAGTGTGAAAAACACATTTCCCATGGTAGGGAAGTCTTGAACAAGAGGGCACAACCTCAGGATTGAGGGGGGTCCATTTAAAACAGAGATGTGAAGAAATTTCTTTAGCCAGAGGGTGCTGGGTTTGTGCAAATTATTACCGTAGGCAGCACTGGAGCCTGGCCATTGGGTCTATTTAAGGCAGAGCTTGATAGGTTCCTGATTGGACTCAGTATCAAAGGTTGCGGGGAGAAGGCCAGGGAGTGGGGCTGAGGAGGGGAACAAAGGATCGGCCATGATTGACTGACAGAGCCAAATAGCTGAATTCTGCTCCTATGTTTTATGGTCTTATGGTCTTATAAGGGAAATGTAGGCAGAGTCAATGGAAGGGAAAAGCCGGCTGTTAATAGAAGGGGATGTAGATAGTCAGTGGAAGCGAAATGCAGCCAGTCAATGGAAGGGCAATATAAACAGACAGTGGGGGTGAAAGGTAGACAATCAATGGAAGGGAAATGCAGAGAGTCGAAGGAACAACATGCAGAAAGTCAACTTAATGGAAATGTAGACAATCAATGAAAGGGAAAAGTATAAAGTTAATGGAAGGGAAATATAGACATTCAATGGAACTGACATGAAGACAGTTAATGGAAGGGAAATGTAGACAGACAATGGAAGTGAAATGCAGAGAGTCAACAGAATGGACAAGTATACAGTCAACGGTATGGAAATGTAGGCAGTGTTCATGGAAAGAAAAATGTAAGCAGTATTAATGGAAATGGAAACTAACCACTCTGTGGAAGGGAAGTGTAGATAGTCAATGGAAGGGAAATGTAGACACAGTAGGAACAAAATGTACTCAGTCAAGGAAATGGTAATGCAGACAGAGTCAATGGAAGGCAAAATATAGACAGTCACTGGAAGGCAATATACAGACAGTCAGTAGAAGGCAAAATGTAGACAGTCAGTGAAAGAGAAGAGAAGACACTCAGTGGAAGGGAAATGCAGACAGAGTCAATGGAAAGGATATGCAGATGCAGCCAATGTATGGCAAATGTAGAAACGGTCAAGAGAAGGGAAATGTAGGCAGTTAATGACAGGGAGATACAGGCAGTGCAGTGAGTCAATGCCATGGATATGTAGACAGTCTGTGATATGGAAATATAAATAGTGTTATTGGAAGAGAAGCATAGACAATCAGTGGGAGGAGAATGTAGACAGTCAATGGAAGGGAAGTGTAGACAGATGATAGGAGTGAAAGGCAGACAGTCAATTGAAAGGAAATGCAGCCAGTGTCAATGGAAGATAAAGGCCTGCTGATAAATGCAAACAGAGCCTATGTATGGGAAATATAGAAACAGTCAAAGGGAGGAGAAAGTAGGCAGTTAATGAAGGGGGGGATGAAGCCAATTAGTGGAAGTGAAATGCAGACGGTGAATGGAATAGAAATGCAGACACTCTACGGATCGGACGTGTAGACAGTCAATGGTAGGGAAAAGGAGACAGTCAATGTAAGGGAAGTGTGAACACTGTTAATGGAAGGAAAATATAGACAGTTATTAGAGGTGAAATGTAGAAAGTCAATGAAAGGGAAGTGTAGACAGAGAGAATGCAAGGTAAAAGTAGTAGAGTTAATGAAAGGGAGTGATCGACAGTCATTGGATGGAAAATTGTCACAGTCAATGGATGAGAAAAGTAGATAGACAATGGAAGGGAGATGAGGAGAGTCAGTAGGAACGACATGTAGACACTCAGCAGAAGGAAAATGGAGAAGACAATGGAACGGAAATGTTGACACAGTCTATGGAAGGGAAATGTAGAATGAGTCAATGGAAGGGCCAACGGAAGTGGAAAAATAGGCAGTTAGTGGAAAGAAGATGTAGACAGTCATGAGAGCGAAATGCAGACATCCAACAGAAGGGAAAAGTTGACTGTCAATGGAAGGGAAGTGCAGTCAGTTAATGGAGCAAGCAGGTAGACAATGAATGGAATGGGAACGTAGACAGAGTTCATGGAAGGGAAATGTGGGCAGTTAGAGAAAGGGAGATGCCGACACTCAGTGGAAGGGAAATATAGACAGTCAGTGTAAGGAAAGTAGACAGACAATGGAAAGGAAAAGTAGACAGACAGTAGGATCGAAATGTAGATGGTCAACGGAAGAGAAATGCAGACAGATTCAAAGGATGGGATTGCAGAGAGAATCAGGGAAGGGAAATATAGAGAGAGTCAATGTAAGGTAATTTGGAAAGTCAATGGAAGAGAAATTCAGACAGTCAATGGAAGACACAATGTAGACAGTCAATGGAAAATGAATGTAAACAATTAATGGAAGGGAGATGCAGACAGTCAAATGAGTGATGTGGACATTCAATGGAAGTGAAATATAGACAGTCAATGGAAGGAAAATGTAGACAGACAATGGAAGCGAAATGTAGACAGTCAACAGAACAGAAATGCAGACAGTCAACAGAACGGACCTGTAGACAGTCAGAGTTATGGAAATGTAGGCAATGTTAATGGAAATAAAAACATTGGAAGTGAAATTCAGAGTGAGTCACTGTGGGGGAAATGTGGGCGTTCAATGAAAGTGAAAAGAATACACTCAATGGAAGGGAAATGTAGACAGTTAATAGAAGGGAGATGTCAACTGTCAGTGGAAGGACAATGTTGACAATCAATATAAGAAGAATGTAGATAGACAATTGAACTGACATGTAGCCATACAGTAGGAGCAGAATTTCAACAGTCAAGAGAAGGGAAGAAGAAACAGTTACTGGATTGGAAATGCAGTCAGTCAACAGAACGCCATGTTGACAGGAACAGACAACATGTCAACAGAGTCAATGGAGGGAAAATGTAGAATGAGTCAATCAAAAGGGAATGTAGAAAAAACCAGTGGAAAGGAAAAATAGGCAGTTAATGGAAGGGAGACGTAGGTAGTCAGTAGTAGCAAAATGCAGACAGTCAATGGAAGTCAAAAGATGAGGGAAAAAATGCAGTCAATTGAAGGGAAATTTTAACAGTCAATTGAAGGGAAATCTAGAAAGTCAAAGTAATAACATGTGGACAGACAATGAAAGGGAAATTTTGATGGCGTCAACAGAAGGGAAATGTAGAAAGAGTCAATCGAAGGGAAGTGCAGACAGTCAATGGATCGTACATTTAGACAGTCGATGGAAGGGAATTATAGAATGAGACAATGGAAGTGAAATGCAGATGGTCAATGGAACAGGAAAGTAGACAGTGAAAGGAAGGGAAATGCAGGGAAACAGTGGGAGCGATGTATAAACAAACAATGGTAGGGAAGTACAGAAAATCAAATGACCAACAAGTAGACATTCAATGGAAGGGCAATGTAGACAGAGTCATTGGAAAGGAAATTCTGGCAGATTCAAAACAAGGGAAATGTGGACAGAGTCAATAGAAGCAATTCCAGACAGTCAATGGAAGGCAAAATATAAACAGTCAAAGGGAAATGTAAACACTCAATGGAAGGGAACTGCAGATAGTCAAAGGAATGACACATAGACTAACAGCGGAAGGGAAATGTAGACAGAGTCAATGAAGTGGAGATGTAGACAGAGTCAGTGGAAAGGAAATGTTGACAGTCAATGTAACTGAAATGTAGAAAGAGTCAATGGAATGGAAATGTTGGCAGTTAATGGAAGGGGGATGTTGTCAGTCAGTGGATAGGAGATGTAGACAGTCAATGTAAGGGAAAGGAAGACAGATAATGGAAGGGAAATCTAGACAGTCAATGGAAGGGAAATGTAGACAAACAGTCATAGGGAAATATAGACAGACAGCGTGAGCGAAATGTAGACCGTTATGCAGACCACCAGTGGAAGGGAACTGTAGACAGAGTTAACAGAAGTGAAAATTAGACAGTCAGTGGATGGGAAACTTAGGCGGTTAATGGAAGGGGGATATAGACAGTCAATGTATGTGAAATGTAGACAGTCAGTAGAAGGGAAATGTAAACAGACAATGGAAGGGAAAAGCAGGCAGTCAAAGAAAGGACTTCTCAGCAGTCGATGAAAGGGAAATGTAGATGGAGTCATTGGATAGGAAATGTAGAAATAGTCAATGGAAGGGAAACGTAGCAGAATTAATGGAAGGGAATTGTTGGAAGGGTCAATCAAAGGGAAATGTAAGGCAGTGGATGTCAATCAGTAGAAGGAAAATGAAGACAGACAATGGAAGTAAAATAGTCAGTGGAAAGGATATGTAGACAGACAATGGAAGGGAAATATACACAATCAATGGAAAGAAAATGCAGACAGTCAAAGAAGAGAGAAGTAGACAATCAATGGAAAGGAAATGTAGACAATCACTGGAGGAGAAATATATATAGATTCAAAGGAAGGGAAATATCGACAATATTTGTTCTTTTCTGTTGTAAATTATCCCACTGGCTGTGATTATGCTTCATCTCCTGCCTGTCCTTCCTATCATCTCTGTTGTATGCTATCTTTGATTTATTTCTGTTTTTCCCTTCCTCAGCCCTATCATTCTGGTTCCCATCCCACTGCCAAATTAGTTTAAACCTCCATAACAGCTCTATTAAACCTGCATGCTAGGATACTGGACCCCTTTGGATTCAGCTGTAACCCATACTTTTTGCACAGATCATTCCACCCTCAGAAAAGGCCCAAATGATCCGGGAACCCGAAGCCCTGCCCTCTACACCAGTCTCTCAGCCACAGATTAATATGCCTGATCATGCTATTATTCCACTCATTAGCATGTAGCACAGGCAGCAATCCTGAGATTGCTACCCTGGAGGTCCTGCTTTTCAGCTTCCTACCCAACTCCCTGAATCCTCTCGTCAGGACCTCCTCCCTTTTTCTACCTGTGTCATTGGTACCAAAGAGTAAGAAGGCTTCTGGCTGTTCACCTTCTCCCTTCAGAATACTCTGCACCCAATCTGAGACATCCTGTACCCTGGTACCTGGGAGGTGACACACCATGTGGTTACCTCCATCAGGCTGATGGAACCTCCTGTTTGTTCCCCTCACTATGGAATCCTCTATGACTACTGCATTCCACATCTTCTTCTCTCCCTTCTGCACCATGGAACCAGGCACCAGGCTCAGTGCCAGGGACCCAATTGCCATGGTTGTCCTCTGTCAGGTCACCCCCTCAACAGCATCCAAAATAGATAATGATTACTGAGGGGGATGGCCACAGGGGTGCTCTCTAATATATGAGCTCTTCTCTTCCCTTCCAGAGGTGATAAGAGAGCTTAGGGTTAAGGAACCCTTAGGGAACAGTGATATCAATATGATCGAGTTCAGTTTGAAATTTGAGAAGGAGAAACTAAAATCCAACGTGTCAATATTTTAGTAGAATAAAGGAAATTACAGTGGCATGAGAGGGAAACTGGCCAAAGTTGATTGGAAAGGGACACTAGCAGGAAGGACAGCAGAGCAGCAATGGCTGGAGGTTCTGCAAAAAATGAGAGAAGTGCAAGACAGATATATTCCAAATAAGAAGAAATTTTTGAAAGGAAAAAGTACACTACCGTGGCTGACAAGTGAAGTCAGAGCTAAAGTCAGAGCAAAAGATAAGGCACATAAGGAAACCAAAGCTAGTGGTAAGATAGAAGATTGGGAAGCTTTTAAAAACTAAGAAGCTTATTAGGAAGGAAAAGATGAATTATGAAAGGAAGCTGGTGACTAATATCAAAGAAGATACTAAAAGCTTTTTCAAGTATATAAAGGGTAAAAGAGAGTTGAGGGTAGATATAGGACCAATACAAAATGATGCCAGGGATATTGAAATGAGAGATGCAGAGATGGCAGAGGAACTGAATGTGTATTGTGCATCAGTCTTCACAGTGGAAGACATCTGCAGTATACCAGACATTTAAGAGTATCAGGGAAGTGAAGTATATGCAGTGAAAATTACGACTGAGAAGGTGCTCAGGAAGCTTAATGGTCTGAGGGTGGATAAATCTCCTAGACCTGATGGAATGCACTGTCGTGTTCTGAGGGAAGTAGCTGGAGAGATTCTGGAGGTATAAACAATGATCCTTCCAGAACTGATGGATTCTGGCACTTTATTTTAGGAACAAAGGTAGGAACTGCCTGAAATGTATGTATGTAAGAATTTCAGTAGAACTATCATTTTAAGAGAAGATTCACTAGAATGATTCCAGGAATTAGAGGGTTAACATATGAGGAACGTTTGTCCACTCTTGGACTGTATTCCTTGGAGTTTAGGAGAATGAGGGGAGACCTCATTGAAACTTTTTGAATGTTAAAAGGCACAGACAGAGTGGACGTGACAAAGTTGTTTCCCACGATGGGGGAGTCTAGTACGAGAGGGCATGACTTAAGGATTGAAGGGCGCCCTTTCAGAACAGAAATGCGAAGAATTTTTTTTAGTCAGAGGGTGGTGGATCTATGGAATTTGTTGCCACGGGCGGCAGTGGAAGCCAAGTCATTGGGTGTATTTAAGGCAGAGATTGATAGGTATCTGAGTAGCCAGGGCATCAAAGGTTATGGTGAGAAGGCGGGGGAGTGGGACTAAATGGGAGAATGGATCAGCTCATGACAAAATGGTGGAGCAGACTCAATGGGCCAAATGGCCTACTTCTGCTCCTTTGTCTTATGGTCTTATGGTCTCATGGTCTTAATAGCATTAATTCGACCTATTAATGATAACGTCATAGGTGACCATTTAGAAAGCATTTGTTGGGTGTAATCAATTAATGGGAGAAAATTGTATTTATACAGGTCCTTAAAATTTTTAGTAATTTTAATACCAAGATAAGTAAAGTAATTTTTAGCAATAGTAAAAGGTACTTGATGATATTGATCCAAGTAATTATTAATAGGAAATAACTCACTTTCCTATAAATTTAATTTATATCCAGGAAAACCACTGAATTCAGAAAATATAGATAGCATAGAAGGAATAGATATCCTAGGATCTGAAATATAAACTAACAGGTCATCTGCATACAACGAAACCTTGTGTACTTTGTCCCCTCTCTTAATACCCTGAACAGTATTGGAATCTGTAAGAGCAATAGCAAGGGGTTCTAAAGCCAAGTTAAGTAATAAAGGGCTAAGAGGACATCCCTGTCGAGTACCTCTATATAATCTAAAGTAAGGAGATTTTTGATTATTAGTTATAACCGCAGCCATAGGAGCTTGATAGATCAATTTGATCCAGGAAATAAATCCCAGACCAAAATTAAATCTTTCCAAAACCTCAAATAAGTAAAACCACTCCACCCTGTCAAAAGCTTTCTTCACGTCAAGAGAAACAACACATTCAGATTCTTTAGATGGAGAGGAGTGAATAATGGTTAATAATCTTCAAATGTTAAAATGTGAATACCTATTTTTAATAAATCCAGTTTGATCATTGGAAATAACACTAGGTAAGATAATCTCAAGTCTATTAGCCAAAATCTTAGAAAGAATTTTAAAATCCACATTCAGTAAAGAGATTGGTCTACAAGAAGCGCATTCAGATAAATATTCTTCTTTTTTTAGGAATTAATGAGATTGATGCTTCATAAAAAGTTTTCGGGAGGTTCCCAGAGGATATAAATTAGTGAAAATTTGACATAAACAAGGTGTCAGTATTTCAGTGAAAGTCTTATAAAATTCCACTGTATATCCAACTGGTCCTGGAGCCTTACCTGGTTGGGAAGAGGATATAGCCCTTGCTATTTTCTCTTGTTTAATAGGTGCATCTAATGTGTTCATATCTTGGATAGAAATTTTAGGTATACTCAATTTTTGCAAAAATCTTTATAAACCTAACCTTTATAAATCTGAATTTTCAGACAGTATTACTTTTATGAATAGAGTAGAAATCCATAAATACCTTATTAATTTCATAAAGATCCACCATTTCGGTTCTATCAGGTCGTCGAATTTTTAGGATGTCTTCTAGCCGTAGTTGCTTTTAATTGACCAGCTCCTTCCCTTCTTTCCACCTTTTAAATCTACTCTTCATCTTTTTTTTTCTCGAGTCCCGCTGAAGGGTCTTGGCCTGAAATGTTGACCGTACTCTCTCCCATAGATGTTGCCTGGCCTGCGGTATTCCTCCAGCATTTTATGTGTATTGCTTGGTTTTACAGCATCTACAGATTTTCCCTTGTTTGGGAAGGGATATGCAGAGCATCAATAGATCGGATGTACACAGACAACATAACCGTAATATAAACAGAATCAATGGAAGGGAAATGTAGACAGAGTCAGTGGAAGGGAATGTATGCAGTTAATGGAAGAGAGATGTAGCTAGTCAGTATAAGCGAAATGCAGACAATGAATGTCAGGGAAAGGTAGACAGAGTGGGAATGAGGTGTAAACAATCAATGGAAGGGAAATGCAGACATTCAAAGGAATGACATGAAGACAGTCAATGGATGGGAAATGTAGACAGGTTCAAGGGAAGGGAAATGTAGACAGATAATGGAAGGGAAATTTTAATAGTCAATGGAATGGAAATGAAGACATTTAATGGAAAGGAAAGTAGACAGAGTCAATGGAAGGGAAATGTAGTCAGACTGAAGGTGTGGGAAATGCAGACAGTTAATGAAAGGTAGAAGTAGTCAATTAATGATAAGACTCTTGGCAGTGTGGATGACACTCAAAACTGCTGCGCAGGTTGACAGTTTTGTTAAGAAGGAGTATAGTGTGTTGGTATTCATCAACCGCGGGACTGATTTCAAGAGCCGTGAGGTAATGTTACAGCTATATAAGAACTTAGTTAGACACCACTTGGAGTATTGTGTTCAGTTCTGGTCACCTCACTGCAGAAAGGATGTGGACTGAAATGTAGACGGAGTCAATGAAAGGGTAATGTAGACAGATAGTGGGAGCAAAATGTAGACACTCAATGGAAGTGAAATGCAGACAGAGTCAATGGAGGGGAAATACAGGGAGTTAATGGAAGGGAAATGTCGACAGTCACTGTAAGGGAAATGTAGACGGAGTCCATTGCCTGTCTACATTCCTCTTCCATTGACTGTCTATATACCTCTTCCATTGGCTATGTGCACATTTCCCTTCCGTTGACTTTTTACGTTTCCCTTTGATTGACTCAGCCTGCATTTCCCTTTCATTGACTGGTATAAACTTCTCTTCCAGTGATGGTCTGCATTTCCACCTGCATTGACTGTCTACACTTCCATTCCATAGATAGTCTGTGTTTCCCTTCCATTAGCTGTCTACACATCCCCTCCATTGCCTGTCTCCATTTCCCTTCATTTGACGGTCTACATTTCCATTCCATTGACTGTCTCCATTTCCCTACCACTAACAGTCTACATCTCATTTCCATTAGCTGACTACAGTTCCCTTCCATTAACTCTGCCTACATTTCTCTTCCATTGACAATGCCTACATTTCCATTCCATTGACTGTCTACATTTCACTTCCACTGCCTCTCTACATTTCCCTTCCATTGTTTTTCAACTTTTCCCGTACATTAACTGCGCACATTTCCCTTCTGTTAACTCTACGAATGTTTCTCTTCCATTGACCATCTACATTACCCTTCCATTGGCTGCCTACATATCATTCCTTTGACTGTCTGCATTTACCTTCCATTGATTGGTTAATTTTCCCTTCCATTGGCTTCCAGTGACTCTCTGCATTTCCCTTCCATTGTCTTCCAGTGACAATCTGCAGTTCCCAGCAATTGTATCTGTCTACATTGATTGTATCAGTCATTGGCTGTCTATATATCACTCCCACTGTCCATCTACATTTCCCTTCCATTGGCTGTCTATATTTCACTCCCACTGTCCACCTACATTTTCCTTCCATTGACTGTTTACAGTTACCTTCTTCTCTGTGGATTGTCACCTTGTCACGGTGAAGAAGCTTGTGTGGTCCTGAGATCGCGAGAGCGATGCCGTCCGGAGCTGTGCTCCTACTAGGGTCACCCATGGCAGTAAGGTCGAAGGTGAGGTCCCTGACAAAGAACAATCTAACTAAGACCTCAACGGTGGAACAGGCGGATGAAGTTACTTCGAACTCAACGGCTGTGAAGGCGGATGAAGGCTGCAACAAATCCATCAGCTCCAATCGTCGTGGTTTCCATGCCATTGGAATCAGTTGGTTGATTTGTGCTTCTTGGAGTGCAACATCAAGTACACGTTAAAAAGATATATGCACAGGCGTCTTTGCTCTGTGGGCCACTTCTTCAAGTCTTTTGGTGATTGGGGGAGGGCGACGAGAGCAGGCAATGTGATGGCTGGAAGCTCCTAGTCAAGAACCAGCACGAAAGCGGTGAATATTTGTTTCAGTCGATCCTTTTGGACAGAAGCAGAAAATGGACAATAGGCAATAGACAATAGGTGCAGGAGTAGGCCATTCGGCCCTTCGAGCCAGCACCGCCATTCACTGTGATCATGGCTGATCATCCACAATCAGTATCCAGTTCCTGCCTTATCCCCATAACCTTTGATTCCGCTATCTTTAAGAGCTCTATCAACCTCTTTCTTGAAAGCATCCAGAGACTTGGCCTCCACAGCCTTCTGGGGCAGCGCATTCCATATATCCACCACTCTCTGGGTGAAAAAGTTTTTCCTCAACTTCATTCGAAATTACCTACCCCTTATTCTTAAACTGTGGCCTCTGGTTCTGGACTCACCCATCAGCGGGAAAATGTTTCCTGCCTCTAGCGTGTCCAATCCCTTAATAATCTTGTATGTTTCAATAAGATCCCCTCTCAGCCTTCTAAATTCCAGAGTATACAACAATCGCTCCAATCTTTCGACATATGACAGTCCCGCCATCCCGGGAATTAACCTTGTGAACCTACGCTGCACTCCCTCAATAGCAAGAATGTCCTTCCTCAAATTTGGAGACCAAATCTGCACACAGTACTCCAGGTGTGGTCTCACCAGGGCCCTGTACAGCTGCAGAAGGACCTCCTTGCTCTTATACTCAATTCCCCTTGTTATGAAGGCCAGCATGCCATTAGCTTTCTTCACAGAATGCTGTACTTGCATGCTTGCTTTCAGTGACTGATGTACAAGAACACCTAGGTCTCGTTGTACTTCCCCTTTTCCTAACTTGACTCCATTTAGATAATAATCTGCCTTCCTGTTCTTACCACCAAAGTGGATAACCTCACATTTATCCACATTAAACTGCATCTGCCGTGCATCCGCCCACTCACCCAGCCTGTCCAAGTCACCCTGCATTCTCATAACATCCTCCTCACATTTCACACTGCCACCCAGCTTTGTGTCATCGGCAAATTTGCTAATGTTACTTTTAATTCCCTCATCTAAATCATTGATATATATTGTAAACAGCTGCGGTCCCAGCACTGAACACTGCGGTACCCCACTGGTCACCGCCTGCCATTCCAAAAGGGACCCATTAATCGCTACTCTTTGTTTTCTGTCAGCCAATTTTCTATCCATGTCAGTACCCTACTCCCAGTACCATGTGCCCTAATTTTGCCCACTAATCTCCTATGTGGGACTTTATCAAAGGCTTTCTGAAAGTCCAGGTACACTACTCTCCACTGGCTCTCCCTTGTCCATTTTCATAGTTACATCCTCAAAATATTCCAGAAGATTAGTCAAGCACGATTTCCCCTTCGTAAATCCACGCTGACTCGGACCGATCCTGTTACTGCTATCCAGATGTGTCGTAATTTCATCTTTTATAATTGACTCCAGCATCTTTCCCACCACCGATGTCTGGCTAACCGGTCTATAATTCCCTCTTTTCTCTCTTCCTCCCTTCTTGAAGAGAGGGACAACATTAGCCATCCTCTAATCCACAGGAACTGATCCTGAATCTATAGAACATTGGAAAATGATTACCAATGCGTCCACGATTTCTAAAGCCACCTCCTTAAGTACCCTGGGATGCAGACCATCAGGTCCTGGGGACTTATCAGCCTTCAGACCCAACAGTCTATCCAACACCATTTCCTGCCTAATATAAATTTCCTTCAGTTCATCCATTACCCTAGGTCCTTTGGCGACTATTATATCTGGGAGATTATTTGTATCTTCCTTAGTGAAGACAGATCCAAAGTACCTGTTCAACTCGTCTGCCATTTCCTTGTTCCCCATAATAAATTCACCCGTTTCTGTCTTCAAGGGCCCAATTTTGGTCTTAACTATTTTTTTCCTTTTCACCTACCTAAAGAAGCTTTTACTATCCTCCTTTATATTCTTGGCTAGCATACCTTCGTACCTCATTTTTTCTCTGTGTATTGCCTTTTTAGTTACCTTCTGTTGCTCTTTAAAAGTTTCCCAATCCTCCGGCTTCCCACTCATCTTTGCTATGTTATAATTCTTCTCTTTTATTTTTATACTGTCCATTACTTCCCTTGTCAGCCACGGCCTCCCCTTACTCCCCTTAGGATCTTTCTTCCTCTTTGGAACAAACTGATCCTGCACCTTCTGCATTATTCCCAGAAACACTTGCCATTGCTGTTCCACTGTCATCCCTGCTAGGATATTGTTCCATTGAACTTTGGCCAGCTCCTCCCTCATAGCACCATAGTTCCCTTTGTTCAACTGTAATACTGACACTTCTGAGTTTCCCTTCTCCCTCTCAACTTGTAGATTAAAACTTCTCATATCATGGTCACTACCTCTAAATGGCTCTTTTACCTCGAGGTCCCTGATCAAATCTGGTTCATTGCACAACATTAAATCTAGAATTGCGTTCTCCCTGGTAGGCTGCAGTACAAGCTGTTCTAAGAATCCATCTCGGAGGGACTCCACAGACTCCCTTTCTTGGGGTCCAGTACCAACCTGATTTCTCCAGTCTACCTGCATGTTGAAATCCCCCATAACAACTGTAGCATTACCTTTGCGACATGCCAATTTTAACTCTTGATTCAACTTACACCCTATATCCAGACTACTGTTTGGGGCCTGTAGATAACTCCCATGAGGGTCTTTCTACCCTTAGAATTTCTCAGGTCTATCCATACTGACTCTACATCTCCTGATTCTATGTCCCCCCTCGCAAGGGACTGAATATCATTCCTCACCAACAGAGCCACCCCACCCCCTCTGCCCATCAGTCTGTCCTTTCGATAGGACGTATACCCTTGAATATTCATTTCCCAGGCCCTGTCCACTTGA
Organism: Mobula hypostoma; assembly: GCF_963921235.1. Lineage (NCBI taxonomy): Eukaryota > Metazoa > Chordata > Chondrichthyes > Myliobatiformes > Myliobatidae > Mobula > Mobula hypostoma. Next base: position 208,724,908 of record NC_086099.1, read on the forward strand.
AGCCATGTCTCTGTTATTCCCACAACATCATACTTACCAATTTTCAACTGAGCCTCAAGCTCATCCACTTTATTTCTTATACTCCGTGCATTCATATATAATAATTTTAATTCATTACTCTCCTCACCTCCCAAAGTTGTTTGGTAGCAGTATTCACGTCTGAGCAGCCCTATTTAGGATCCACTCTGCTCATCCTGAACTGGGAAGGGGCTAGAAATGGTGCCCTAAAAATAGTCTGCTTCACCCCATCCTTTCTGGAAAGGCCACGTCCAGAGGGATCACCATCATGTGGTCGAAAAACATCAAGAAGTGAAACTATGAAATTTGGAACCTGGAATATACAAACTCTGATGGATAACCCAAACTCAGACCGACCACAGAGGAGAACTGCCTTTGTTGACCGGGAACTCCAACTGTTGCTCTGAGTGAGACCCGCAGAGCTGGAGAAGGACAACCAAAGGAAGAGCAAGATCAACACACCTTTTTCTGGAAAGGACTTTGATCCTGAACAGCCGAGGATCCATGCAGTAGGTTTTGCTGTCCAAAGTAGCCTACTTCAGAAGCTGACAGCAACCACTGGGAATCAATGAACGTCTCATGACTCTGTGAATCCAGCTTGTCAAGAGCCAACACGCCACCATCATCAGCGCCTATGCTCCAACTCTGCATGCTGAAGATGAAGTAAAGATGAACTTCTATGCCCAACTTGACAACATCCTTTCCTCTGTTCCCAACAACGACAAGATCATTCTCTTGGGAGACTTCAATGCCAGAGTCGGGAAAGATTATAGGCTTTGGACTAGAATAATAAGCAGGGGAAGGGATGTCCTCTTAGCCCTTTATTATTTAACTTGGCTTTCAAACCCCTTGCTATTTCTCTTAGAGATTCCAATACTGTTCAGGGTATTAAAAGAGGGGACAAAGTACACAAGGTTTTGTTGTATGCAGATCCCTGTTAGTTTATATTTGAGATCCTAGGAAATCTATTCCTTCTATGTTATCTATATTTTCTGAATTTAGTAGTTTTTCTGGATATAAATTAAATTTATATGAAAGTGAGTTATTTCCTATTAATAATTACTCGGATCAATATCATCAAGTACCTTTTACTATTGCTAAAAATTACTTTACATATCTTGATATTAAAATTACTAAAAATTTTAATGACCTATGACGTTATCATTAATAGGTTGAATCAATGCTATTAAAATGATAGTTCTACCGAAATTCTTATATACATGTCAGGCATTACCTACTTTTGCTCCCGAAACGTTTTTTGATAGAATAGATTCTATAATCTTATCTTATATTTGGAATAATAAAAATCCTAGATTGAGTAAACCTTTATTACAGAAATTAAAAAAGGATGGTGGTATGGCTTTGCCAAATTTTAGAATGTATTATTGGGCAATTAATATTCAATATATTACTTTTTGGATTCATTACTCAGACATACATGAATGTCCTTCATTGTTGGATTTGGAGGAAAACTCGGTGAAGGGGTTCTCTTTGGCCTCTTTACTGGGAGCTCCTCTTCCCTTTTTGTTTTCTAAGATTAGTAAACAAGGCTTTAATCCTATTATTAAACATACTTTATGAATTTGGTTTCAGTTTCGTAGATTTTTTGAGTTAAATAATTTTGTTCTTTCTAGTAATATCCATTTTAATTATTTTTTTAAACCATCAATTTTGGATAAGACCTTTTTAATTTGGAAAACCAAGGGAATAACAACTTTTTCAGATTTGTTTTTACAGAACTGTTTAATGTCTTTTTCTCAGTCAGCAGATAAAATACGGTTTACCTAATGTACATTTCTTTAGATACTTACAAATTAGGAAATTTTTGCACGGTTTGCTGCCAGATTATCCTTCTGCTTATCCACCTAATATGACAGATGCTCTTTTTCAGCTTAAACCACTTCAAAAAGAGTTGATAGCTATAATTTATAAATGGATATTGAATTTAGGAATGGTATCTAATGATAAAATTAAACGTGCTTGGGAATTGGAAGTTCAAGAGTCATTTTCAGATAATCAATGGAGTAAAATTCTTCATTTGGTTAGTAACTCCTCTACTTGTGCCCGTCATTCCTTGATACAATTCAAGGTAGTGCATCAGGCCCATATGTCAAAGGATACATTAGCACATATATTTTCCAACATCAATCCTATTTGTTACAGAGGTAATAGTGAGGTGGCCACTTTAACTTATATGTTTTGGTCTTGTATAAAGCTAGACAATTTTTGGAGAGATGTTTTTGAAACATTATCAAAAGTCTTGGATCTGGACTTACAACCTAATTTACTTATGGCAATATTTGTGATTACCCCAACAAAACCTGGAAATATTCCTGTTTCTGCTCAACGTATGATAGCCTTTTCAACGTTATTGGCTAGGAGAGCCATTTTACTGAATTGGAAGGATCCTAATCCACTAACTGTCTTTTATTGGCTTTCCTCCATTATGTCCTGTTTAAGTTTAGAGAAAATAAGAATACATCCTTTAAATTTGAGCAAATCTGGTGACTTTTTATTCAATATTTTCATTTGATTTGATTTATTACTCTTCCAATTTTTTTTCAAAGTTTTAGATTTGATCAGAAAGTCTTTCTTTTTCATTTCTGGTCGTATCCTCAGAATGGACTGTCAGGTTCCTTTTTTTTTGTATAGTGTGGTGGGTTTTTTTTTCTTAATTTAAAATTCAAAGTTTTTTCTTTCCTCTTCATGAACTGACAAGAGGAAAATTGCTGCTTTCTTTTTTATTATATATTTTACACTAGCTTAACACTATGTATGAACTTGATCATGTCTATTTTAATTTCTGTTTGTATAGTTATTGATATATATATTTGAGATTATTCTCCTCTTATTTGTATTTATGCTCCTTTTAAATCAACAAAAAGATTAATAAAGAAAGAAAGGAAGGAATAATAAGCAAGGAGGGAGTTGGCATGGTTAATGCCAATGGAACACTCCTCCTCACCAAATGTGCTGAACACAACCTGGTGATTACAAACACCCTATTTCGCCAGAAAAACAGGCACAAAGTCTCCTGGCAGCATCCACGCTCCAAACACTGGCACCTCGTCGACTACATCATCATATGATCTCGGGACCAACAAGATGTACTGATAACAAGAGCTGTTACTGGTGCTGAGTGCTGAACAGACCATCGACTCATCTCGACCACCATGAGAATGAAGATTTGGCCCAAAAGGAAACACCAAAATCAGAACACTCTTAAGAAATTCAATGTTGACATCCTTCAAGACATCAACCATGAACAGAAGTTCCAACAAAATCTCCAAGAGCAACTGCCTCAACAAATCTCACCATCTGTAGAAGAACACTGGAATCAATTGAAGAACGCTATCATCACCTCCTGCAAAAAACAACTGGGTTAAAGACAAAAAAACATCAGGATTGGTTCGATGATAACGACAAACTACTCCAACAACTCATCAACGAAAAGAGAAAAGCTTTCATCACCTTACAAAATGACTAACAATCAGCTACCAAAAGGAAGTGCTATGAGGAATGCAAGCCTGCAGTCCAAAAGAGCTCCCGAAACCTGAAAAACCAATGGTGGAGGAAGGAAGCTCAGGAAATCCAACAACTAGCAGACGCCAACCACACTCAAGGCTTTTTCACACAACTAAACCTATTTTTGGCACATCCACCCATGGTCAAGCCTCTCTCAAAAGCAAAGATGGTTCAACCATCCTGAAGAGCAATGCTGACATCAATTCTAGATGGAGGGAGCACTTTGAAGATCTTCGAAATCAAACTGTCTCATTTGACAGGAATGTGATTAAGAACATTCCAAAACAGCCCGTTGATGACTCCCTAAGCAAAATACCAACATTTGAAGAAGTCAAGGAAGCTATTAAAACCTTGAAAAACAACAAGGCCACTGGACTTGATGGAATAACAGCCGAGGTCTACAAAATTGGAGGTAATCCGCTTCATTACCAACTGCATCAACTTCTCATCAAGATCCGGATAAATGAAGACGTAGCAGCAGACTTTAGAGATTCAGCAATCGTTACCATCTACAAAAGGAAAGGTGATCAATCTGAATGCACGCGGAATTTCCCTGTTAGCAACAGCAGGAAAGTTCCTCAACCACATCATGAATGACTGGCTCAAACCTTTAGCCGAGAAGATCCTTCCGGAGACACAAGCCGGTTTTAGACCATCACGTGGAGCAATTGACATGATCTTCACAATGCGACAACTACAAGAAAAATGTTGTGAACAACTTCAACCTTGTACATGGCATTCATCAACCTCATCAAAGCCTTTGATTCGGTATCAAGGGAACTCCTATGGGATGTCCTATCCACCTATGGATGCCCTGAAAACTACATTTGAATCCTGAGACTCCTCCACGATGGCATGCTTGCCACAGTCATGGTCAGCAACAGTAACTGTGAGCCTTTTCACGTTAGATCAGGAGTAGAACAGGGATGCGTGATTGCCCCAACTTTGTTCACCATCTTTATTGCGACAATCATCTACATCATCAAGGACGACCTACCCCCAGGAATCAAAATAGTCTACAGAACAGATGACAGACTTTTCAATCTTGCCTGTCTCAAGTCCAAAAACAAGACATCCACGAGTTCCTTCCTTGATTTCCAATATGCAGATAACAACAGTGTTGCAGCTCTCTCAGAAAATCACGTACAACAGATTCTGACTGCCTTCAACTATGCATACACAAAACTTGGACTTACCATCAATTCCAAGAAGACTCAGATCATCTATCAACCGTAATCAACTGAGACAAATTGGATAGAACCATCAATTCAACTTGGCGAAACAACCCTGGAAATCTTGGGCCACTTTCATAGAACATAGAACATAGAATAGTACAGCACAGTACAGGCCCTTCGGCCCACAATGTTGTGCCGACCCTCAAACCCTGCCTCCCATATAAGCCCCCACCTTAGATTCCTCTATATACCTGTCTAGTAGTCTCTTAAACTTCACTAGTGTATCTGCCTCCACCACTGACTCAGGCAGTGCATTCCACCACACACCAACCACTCTCTGAGTAAAAAACCTTCCTCTAATATCCCCCTTGAACTTCCCACCCCTTACCTTAAAGCCATGTCCTCTTGTATTGAGCAGTGGTGCCCTGGGGAAGAGGCGCTGGCTATCCACTCTATCTATTCCTCTTATTATCTTGTACACCTCTATCATGTCTCCTCTCATCCTCCTTCTCTCCAAAGAGTAAAGCCCTAGCTCCCTTAATCTCTGATCATAATGCATACTCTCTAAACCAGGCAGCATCCTGGTAAATCTCCTCTGTTCCCTTTCCAATGCTTCCACATCCTTCCTATAGTGAGGTGACCAGAACTGGACACAATACTCCAAGTGTGGATGCCCGCGTCTTGCTGTTACACTTCACCATGCACTGCCTGCTCATTGCTGTGGGGGCTGATAATATGAGCGATTTTTTGGGGCAGAACGGCTGTTCCGCCACAGCCGCTCTGGGGGATGGCCGACTGGACGAGCAAAGTGCGGGTGAAATAAGTGCATGTCTGCGCAGTGCACCGGATGTGGGATGTGATGTATTTCGATGCCTGGTAAACACAACATGTCATCTAGAAGACAACTTGTATGAAATCTGCAGAGACTTTCTTCAGAATTCAGACAATTTTGATGTGCAGGGGAAATGATTTATCAGAAACTTCCTGAAGTGCAGTATCATTGGGCTCAGATCAAGATTCAGCAGCGGTGTTGGCAGATGTGCTGAAGTACAATGGATCTTAATCCATGTGCAAGGATGGTGTTACCATGAAAATAACATCTGTGATGTGGCAGCCACCAACATTGATGCTTTAGTGGACATGGTTGATTTTAATAAATTACAGGCAAATGGGGCCTACTTGGAATATGTGAAGTTCCTGTTTGACTGTGGGAACAGCATTACTGAAACCATAAGAAGTCGGCTACAATCAATTCTGGATGTTTTGAAGCAATTGTTAGAAGACTCTTGTATTATTCTAGAGAAAGTAATAACAATAACAATTTCTGAGGAAAGTGGTCAGCCAGATGAGAATGTCACTTATGAGCTTTGGAAATGAGGCAGCTCAGAACCATCGATAAACATTGTTTTAATATACCAGATACTAGCTGAGTTAGTGCATTGCATGTGTTACCTGTAATGTCTACTGTTGGCAAATTAGAAATTTTCATCTTTCCGTATCTTGGAAGCCACCTCTCCTCCAATGTCGACCTTAATGACGAGATCCAACATCGTCTTAAATGCCCTGGAACAGCTTTTGGACATCTATGAAAAAGAGTCTTTCATGATCATGACATTTGAACAGACACCGAAATGTTAGTGTACAAAGCAGTGGTGATCCCAACGCTCCTGTATGCATCAGAAACCTGGACAACATGAAAAGTTCCATCAAAGCTGCCTTCGCAACATCTTAAATATCAGCTGGGAAGATAGAAGAACCAATGTCAGCATGCTAAATGAAGCAAAAACAAGAAGCATTGAAGCCTACGTCATCAAGAACCAACTAAGATGGAGTGGTCATGTTGTTCGGATGAAAGACGAATGGCTGCCGAAACAAATCTTCTACCCCTAGCTTAAAGAAGGCAAACATAAAAGAGGTGGACAACAGAAGAGATTCAAAGATGTCTTAAAAGCCAACGTGAAGAAATGTAGCATCGACATCAACAATCGGGAAACCAGTGCCAAGGACAGGAATCTCTGGCAAGCCATCATCCGAGAAGGAACAGCAACTTTTGAAGCCAGCAGATGTGCAGAATTAGAAGAAAAAAGAAGAAAATGGAAAGAGAGGCAGCAACAACCAAAGCTCGATCTGCCATCTGGAACTACCTGTCCTGAATGCAGAAGAAGTTTCAAAGCCAAGGTTGGACTCATAAGCCACTTGAGAGCCCGTAAGTAGATCAACAGAATGAAGACCACCATCCTCGACCTCGAGGGATAGCCACGACGACGATGACAGTTACTTTCCACTGCCTGTTGAAATCTCCCTTCCATTATGCGCCTTCATTTCCTTTCCTTTGTCTCCACCTAGACTTACCCTCCATTGACTGTCTACAGGTCTTTCATTTGACGGTCTGCATTATCCCTTGCATTGACTGCTTACATTTCCCTTCCATTGACTGTCAACATCTCCCTTCTATTAACTGCCTACTTTTACCTTCCACTCTCTGCATACATTTCCCTTCCATTGACTCTGCCTAAATTTCACTTCCAGTGATTCTGTCTGTATTTCCTTTCCACTTGCTGCCTACATGGCTTTCCTTTGACTGTCTGCATTTCCCTTCAATTGACTCGGTCTACATTTATCCATACCATCTTCTGCCCTTAGCATTCACATACTTACAGATACTGATTGCAATGTTTCAACAGTAAACCCCACCATCATCTTCAGGCACAAGTTAGTCAAATGACATGTTCCCCTGTTCACACCTCCTTATATACCCTCCTTATAGACCTAACAAACTACATCAGGGAGTTGTGTACTCCATACATCCATCTTCATACCAAAAACTCTATGTTGGTGAGACTGGAAGGCCATTGAGGAGCAGGAGAGCAGAATATAATAGTGCCTTGAAGAACTTCAGAGCAGACGAATTGGGATCGTGGGACACTGTCTATCATGCTGATGTAGACCAAGGGCTGATGATGCCAATATCCCTGGCAAGAAAGAGAAAGCCTGAACGAGAAAGTATAGTGAATTGCATGAGACAGAGATAGACTGTTAAGGCCAACGGATGGTGTGGATAATTCTAGACAGAGTCAATGGAAAGGAAATGTAGACAGAATCACAGGAAGGGAGATGGAGACAGTCAATAAAAGGAAAATGTGGACAGGGTCAACGGAAGGGAAATGTGGACCGAGTCAAGTGAAGGGAAATGTAATCAGTCTATGAACAAAAAAGTAGACATAGTGGATGGTAGGGAAAAGTAGACAGAGTCGATAGGAGGGAAAATTAGACAGTCAATGGAAGTTCGGCTGGTTTGTGTGATGCTTTGAGCAGTGTTCACAACTCCAAAACTTCAATGCATCACCTCGCCCATCTGATTCCTTCTGATCTTCATCTTTTCTGTAATGGCTACTATTATCACTTTCAGAACTTTTAAATTTCCACACTTACGGCCTTTGTTTCTTTCCACTGTTCCACTTTTCAGCTTCCTCCAATCACACACCTTTTTCTCTCTCCAAACTCCCCCCCCTTTTCCTTTCATTCATTTACCCTTCCCCAGTCCACCTATCATCTACCAGCACTATCTCGTCCGTCCACCCTCTACTCACAACACTAGCCACCTACCCTCTCCACTGTCAGTATCAATGTAAGGTCCTAATAGTAAATGCCAACAATTGCTTTCCCACTCCCCACAGATAGTGTGCTGCCTCCAGATCCCTGCATCTCAGTCTCGAGCCTCCTCTTTATTAAACCTTATCATCTTTGATAGACTTTATCTTTTCTCAGATGTTAATGTAAAAAATCCCTTGATGAGCAGACATGTTCTGACCATTATTTATTCCTGAACCAGCACTGGTAAAAATGGGAACATACGTGCAAAATGCCTGCTGTCTTTTCATATTATATATATTTTTTTTCAGAATCAGAATCAGGTTTATTAACATCGGCATCTGTCGTGAAATTTGTTAATTAAGCAGCAGCAGTTCAATGCAGTACATAATATAGAAGAAAATATAATGACAATAAGTAAATAAATTACAGTATACATATATCGAATAGCAAAAAACAGAAATAATATTTATTAAAAAAGTGAGGTAGTGTTCACGGGTTCAACGTCCATTTAGGAATCTGATGGCAGAGGGGAAGAAGCTGTTTCTGAATCACTGACTGTGTGTGCCGTCAGGCTGCTGTACCTCCTCCCTGATGGTAACAGTGAGAAAAGGGCATGCCCTGGGTGGTGGAGGTCCTTAATAGTGGACGCTGCCTTTCTGAGACACCGCTCCCTGAAGATGTCCTGGGTACTTTGTAGGCTAGTACCCAAAATGGAGCCGACTAAATTTACAACCCTCTGCAGCTCTTTCGGTCCTCTGCAGTAGCCCCTCCATACCAGACTGTGATGCAGCCTGTCAGAATGCTCTCCATGGTACATTTATAGAAGTGTTTGAGTGTATTGTTGACATGCCAAATCTCTTCAAATTCCTAATGAAGTATAGTCACTGTCTTGTCTTCTTTATAACTGCATCAATATGTTGGGACCAGGTTAGGTCCTCAGAGATCTTGACACCCAGGAACTCTCTCCACTTCTGATCCCTCTTTGAGGATTATTATGTGTTCCTTCCTCTTACCCTTCCTGAAGTCTGGTATCAGCTCTTTCGTCTTACTGACGTTGAGTACAAAGTTGTTGCTGCGACACTACTTCACAAGTTGGCATACCTCACTCCTGTACACCCTCTCATCTCCAACTGAGATTCTACCAGCAATGGTTGTATCATCAGCATATTTATAGATGGTATTCGAGCTATGCCAAGCCAGACAGTCTTAGAGAGAGTAGAGTGGTGGGCTAAGCACACACCCCTAAGGTGCACCAATGTTGATTGTCACCAAGGAGGAGATATTATCATCAGTCTGCAGAGATCTGCTCTTCCATTAGTGTTACTGCACAAAAATATTGAATTGGCTGTGAAAAGCATTGTGAGCTTTTGTGGTTCAGGATTGTTTTATATGTTCAGTGGTCACTTTATTAGGTACACTTATACAGCTGCTTGATAAAGCAAATATCTAATCAACCAATCATGTAACAGCAGCTCAATGCATAAAAGCATGCAGACATGGTCAAGAACTTCAGTTATTGTTCAGACCAAACACCAGAATAGGTTAGAAATTTGATCTAAGTGACTTTGACGGTAGAATGATTGTTGGCGCCACTTATGGTGGTTTGAGTATCTCAAAACCTGCTTATCTCCAGGATTTTCACACACAACGGTCTGTAGAGTTTACAGAGAATGGTGCAAAAAAACCCCAGAGAAAAACGTCAACGTGATCATAAAAGAAAACAATATCAAAGTGGATAGTAAAAGGCTTTTTTAGAATGTAAAAAATAAAAGAGATGAGAATGGATATAGGACCATTAGAAAATGAGGCCGGAGAAATAATAACAGGAAACAAGGAAATGGCAGAAGAACTAAATGAGTATTTTGCATCAGTCTTCACTGTGGAAGACACTAACAGTGTGCCAGATGTTGAAGGGTGAGAGGGAAGAGAAGTCAGTGCAGTTACTATTACAAAGGAGAAGGTGCTCAAAAAGCTGAAAGTCATCCCAGCCAGATGAACTGCACAGTGAGGTTCTGAAAGAGGCATCAGTAGAAATTGTGGAGGCATTAGTAATGGTCTTTCAAAAATCATTGGACTCTGACATGGTACCAGAGGACTGGAAAATTGCAAAAGTCACTCCACTCTTTAAGAAAGGAGGAAGGCAGCAGAAAGGGAAATATAGACCAGTTAGCCTGATCTCAATGGTTGGGAAGATGTTGGAGTCAATTGTTAAGGATGAGGTTATGGAGTACTTAGTGACACAGAACAAGATAGGACAAAGTCAGCATGGTTTCCTTAAGGGAAAGGCTTGCCTGAGAATCCTGTTGGAATTCTTTGAGGAGATTACAGGTAGGATAGATAAAGAGGATGCAGTGGATCCCCTTGGACTTTCAGAAGACCTTTGACAAGGTGCAACACATGAGGCTGTTTACTAAGTTAAGAGCCCATGGTATTGCAGGAAAGTTACTGGCATGGTCAGGGCATTGGCTGATTGATAGGAGGCAGGGAGTAGGAATAAAAGGATCCTTTTCTGGTTGGCTGCCAGTGAATAGTGGTGTTCCGCAGGGGTCGATGTTGCGACTGCTTCTCTTTATGTTGTATATCAATGATTTAGGTGATGGAATAGATGGCTTTGTTGCCAAGATTGCATATGATACAAAGATTGGTGGAGGGGCAAGTAGTGTTGAGGAAACAGATAGGCTGCAGAAGGATTTAACAAATTAGAAGAATGGGCAAGAAAGTGGCAATTGAAATACAATGTGGGAAAATGCATGGTCATGCACTTTGATCGAAGAAATAAATGTGCAGACTATTTTCTGAATGGAGAGAAAATCCAAAAATCTCGGATGCAAAAGGCCTTGGAATTCCTTGTGCAGAACAATCTGAAGGTTAACTTGCAGGTAGAGTCAGTGGTGAGGAAGGCAAATGCAATGCTAGTATTCATTTCAAGAGGTCTAGAATACAAGAGCAGGGATGTGATGCTGAATCTTCAGAAGGCACTGGTGAGGCCTCACCTTGAGTATTGTGTACAGGTTTGGGCTCCTCATCTAAGAAAAGATGTGTTAGCATTGGACAGGGTCCAGAGGTAGTTCACAAGGATGATTCCAGGAATGATTATCATATGAGGAAGGATTGGTATCTCTGGGTCTGTACTCAATGGAAATAAGAAGGATGGGGGGAATCTCATCGATATCTTTCGAACGTTGAAAGGCCCGGACATGGTAGAAGTGGAAAGGATGTTTCCTATGGTGGGGGAGTCTAGGACAAGAGGGCACAGCCTCAGGCTAGAGGGGCATTCATTTAAAACAGAGATCTGGAGAAATTTCTTTAGCCAGAAGGTAGTGAATTTGTGGAAGTTATTACCACAGGCAGCTGTCAGGTCGTTGGGTGTATTGAAGATGGAGTTTGATAGGTTCTTGATTGTCCACGGCATCAAAGGTTATGGGAAGAAAGCTGGGGAGTGGGGCTGAGGAGAGGAAAAAAGGAATAGATATGATTGAATGACGGAGCAGACTCGATGGGCAAAATGGTGTAATTCTGCTCCTATGTCTTATGGTCTTACGGTCTTATTCAATGATTGGCAGTCTATGGGTAAAAACACCTTGTTAATTTGAAAAGTCAGATGAGAATGGCCAGACTAGTTTAAGCTGCCAGAAAGGCAGCACTAACACATTTAATCACATGTTACAACAGTGGTGTTCAGAAGAGCATATCTGAATGCACAACACATCAAACCTTGAAGTGGGTGAGCTACGACAGGCAGGGGACCACATACACTAAGTGGCCACTCAGTGTATAAGTATAAGTCATTCTTTAGTGGATTTATAATGGCTGAGTTCTGGGGAAACATTGTCGCAATCATTCCAGGAGCATCAGTATGCTGGAGTTGCAGTTTAACAAAACGCTATGTGTGTCATAAGTATTTAAAACCAAAAGTTATGCACTCACGAGGAATTCTACAGATGCTGGAAATTCAAGCAACACACATCAAAGTTGCTGGTGAACCCAGCAGGCCAGGCAGCATCTCTAGGAAGAGGTACAGTCGACGTTTCAGGCCGAGACCCTTCGTCAGGACTAACTGATGGAAGAGCTAGTAAGAGGTTTGAAAGTGGGAGGGGAAGGGGGATATCCAAAATGATAGGAGAAGACAGGAGGGGGAGGGATGGAGCCAAGAGATGGACAGGTGATTGGCAAAAGGGATATGACAGGATCATGGGACAGGAGGCCCAGGGAGAAGGAAAGCAGGGGGGAACCCAGAGGATGGACAAGGGGTATAGTCAGAGGAACAGAGGGAGAAAAAGGAGAGAGAGAGAAAGAATGTGTGTATATAAATAACAGATGGGGTACGAGGGGGAAGTGGGGCATTAGCAGAAGTTAGAGAAGTCAATGTTCATACCATCAGGTTGGACGTGATCAGGTTGCACCTTATATTCCGTCTGGGTAGCCTCCAACCTGATGGCATGAACATTGATTTCTCTAACCTGCTAATGTCCCACCTCCCCCTCGTACCCCATCCGTTATTTATTTATATACACACATTCTTTCTCTCACTCTCCTTTTTCTCCCTCTGTCCCTCTGACTATACCCCTTGCCCATCCTCTGGGTTTCCCTCTCTTCCCCTTTTCCTTCTCCCTGGGCCTCCTGTCCCATGATCCTCTCATATCCCTTTTGCCAATCACCTGTCCAGCTCTTGGCTCCATCCCTCCCCCTCCTGTCTTCTCCTATCATTTTGGATCTCTCCCTCCCCCTCCCACTTTCAAATCTCTTACTAGCTCTTCCATCAGTTAGTCCTGACGAAGGGTCTCGGCCTGAAACGTCGACTGTACCTCTTCCTAGAGATGCTGCCTGGCCTGCTGCGTTCACCAGCAACTTTGATGTGTGTTGCTGAAAGTTATGCACTGTCTGGTTTAGAGTGCAGATCTGTCAGCACAACACAGAGCTCTGCAGCGGACCTGCCAAAAAGGTTAAAATGCTTTCATCCATCAGTTTTTTTTTTAAACCAGAATAAAACACATAGTTATTTATATACACACATTCTTTCTCTCACTCTCCTTTTTCTCCCTCTGTCCCTCTGACTATACCCCTTACCCATCCTCTGGGTTTTCCCCCTCTCCCCCTTTTCCTTCTCCCTGGGCTTCCCTAGGGATGTGATGTTGAGGCTCTATAAGGCACTGGTGAAACCTCACTTGGAGTACTGTGGGCAGTTTTGGTCTCCTTATTTAAGAAAGGATGTGCTGACGTTGGAGACGGTACAGAGAAGATTCACTAGAATGATTCCGGGAATGAGAGGGTTAACATATGAGGAACGTTTGTCTGCTCTTGGACTATATTCCTTGGAGTTTAGGAGAATGAGGGGAGACCTCATAGAAACATTTTGAATGTTGAAAAGCATGGACAGAGTGGATGTGGCAAAGTTGTTTCCCATGATGGGGGAGTCTAGTACGAGAGGGCATGACTTAAGGATTGAAGGGTGCCCATTCAGAACAGAAATGCAAAGAAATTCTTTTAGTCAGAGGGTGGTGAATCTATGGAATTTGTTGCCACGGGCAGCAGTGGAGGCCAAGTCATTGGGTGTATTTAAGGCAGAGATTGATAGGTATCTGAGTAGCCAGGGCATCAAAGGTTATGGTGAGAAGGCGGGGGAGTGGGACTAAATGGGAGAATGGATCAGCTCATGATAAAATGGCTGAGCAGACTCGATGGGCCAAATGGCCGACTTCTGCTCCTTTGTCTTGTGGTCCTATTTCAAAAAATGTAGAATATATCAGTTTCTGTAAGGGAAGAAGCTCGGGAGACATGGATGAGATTCCATTCCAGCCTGCAAGAGGAGATAAGCCATTTATAAAGGGAAACACTCTGTGTTCTCACATGCAGTAAAAGCCTCTGAACTGTGTACATCTGCTAATTAAGCAGCTATTCTGTCTCTGAGATCCTAGTTTGTGTACTACTCTCACTTGGAGCTGGTGACCTGGTTAAATAAGGTTTAGAGTTCTTGCTATGGAAACCTATGAAAATAGTCTCCCAGCAAATAAATAGATCAAGGTGACATTGACAAATGGACTAGAGCTAACAAGGTCTATTATTGTCACATGTTGCTGGTGGCAATGCTAAAAAAACAAGATCACAGCATCGGATTTATACCATACAGTCGCAACAGTGAATTTAGTTAAATGAATCCTTAAAAAGAACATCTAGTCCTACCAAACCAAAAATAGTTATTAGTATATCATCAATACCAGGAGTTCAGAATAAAGGAGGATTTTATTATGTCTGGAGGACTAAAGAACTCCAAAAAAAAAGATTAAAAAGCCACACTTTGATCTCACATAAAGCAAGATATTTCAATTTGGATTTAAGAAAAATTCTGCCTGGGCATGCCTCACTAATAACAGGTCAATTTTAATCTGCACCTTTACAAACATTCGCTGCATAATGTTTAGATGTCATTCTCAGAGTTTATAGAGGAAGCCTATTAGTTTTGAGAACAGAAACATAACCAGTCTTCGTTGTCAAGGCAAGACGTTTTATGACCTTTGATTCCAGATGGGAGGGAAGAGCTACCACCACTTTGTAGATACTTTTCAGTTGGAAACTGATGTTAAGTGAGATATTAGAAAGAGCAGTAGTTATAAATTGTAAATTCTGAACATCAGAAATCAAAATACTAATGTTAGAATTATGCAGCTACTTGATCAGAAGTGATTGGTCTCTAGCCAAGTGTTAGGAGTCAGAAGGTCTCACGACAGAGAACCAACCATAAGCTAACTCTGTTAGCATGCTGAGGGTACAGGACCTTATTGGAGGTGTTACCTTTTGGATAGATGATCGAAAGTATTTATATACTGTATGCAAAGCAGTCAATGTATTTCCCATGTTATAACAGTAAAGCACACTTCAAAAATAATTCAACTATAAAACATTTGAGACATCTGGATATTAAAGAGAGGGATTAACTTTATTTGTTACATGCACATCGAAACATTAAAACATGAAGTGAAGTGTGTCATTTACATTAAATTAGATTAGTGAGATTTGAGCTGGGTAGCCCGCAATTGTTGCCATTCCTTGGGCACCAATATTTCATGTCCACAATGTACTAACCCTCAAAGTACATCTTGGGAACGTGGAAGGAAACCATAGCACCCCGAGAAAACCCACGCGATCACAAGGAGAATAGAGTCCTAGAGTCATAGAAAAGTACAGTACAAAAACAGGCCTTTCAGCACAACTTGTCCAGGCTGAACCATTTAAACTGCCTGTTCCCCAGCACCAGTACCATAGCCCTCCATACCCCTACTATCCAAGTACCTATCCAAACTGCTGACACATTGAAATCGAACTCACGTGCAACACTTGCGCTGGCAGCTCATTCCACACTCTCAGGACCTTCTGAGTGAAGAGGTTTCCCCTCATGTTTCCTTCAAACTTTTCACCTTTCACCCTTAACCCATGACCTCTAGTTATAGTCCCACCCAACCTTAGTGGAAAATACTTGCTTGCATTTACTTTTTCTATACACCTCACAATTTTGATAACCTCTATCAAATCTCCCCTCAGTGTTCCAAGGGATAAAGTCCTAACCTATTCAATCTTTCCTTCCAATTCAGATCCTCCAGTCCTGGCAAAATCCTTGTAAATTTTCTCTGTACTCTTTCAAACTTATTTACATCTTTCCTGTAGGTAGGTGACCAAAACTGCACACAATCCTCTAAATTAGGCCTCAGCAATGTCTTATACAGCTTCAACATAACTTCCCATCTGCACAAACTCCTTGCAGACAGTGGCAGGAATTGAAACCTGATCGATGATTGCAGACGCTGTGAAGTGATTGTGCTAACCTCTACACACTGTGTTGCCCCATTATTAAATTTTCTTTTCAAATGTATATTATTTTGTAATTTGAGAAGATCATTTAACAAGTCCTTTACCAAAAGAAGAGTTGTGATTGAAATAAAGCACTGACTTATCTCTTCTTCATAGAACTTTGGAAGATATGTGATTTTATAACAGAAATAACTTCACAGTGGGTTTAAAAAATCTTTCTCAGCATTAAGTGGTTGTCATGGTTTCAGCTGCCCCATTATATATGCCTTCTGATATGGAAATTAATATTATGTGAGGTATAGAGCAGCAATTAATGCAACATAACGAAGGGTGATTGATAAGTTCGTGGCCCATGGTAGAAGGAGTCAATTTTAGAAAACCTAGCACATTTATTTTTCAACATAGTCCCCTCCTACATTTACACACTTAGTCCAGCGGTCGTGAAGCATACAGATCTTGGACCTCCAGAAAATGTCCACAGCAGGGGTGATTGATAAGTTTGTGGCCTAAGGTAGAAGGAGATGAGTTATACAGCTCTCGTTACATGCACATGCAGTTCAACTCTTTGCGTGATTATGCAGAAAGTTTGAGGTTAATAACTCATCAGGGGTCATTGATAAGTTCGTGGCCTACAGTAGAAGGAGATGAGATATTAACTTCCTGTTATAGTGAAGGGCAAAGTTACCATGATGAGGGAATCCGCGCTTACAGGGGATACTGAGGCTCTCGTCAGGAAAAAGGGAGGCAGTTTATGTTATGCCAGGATCGCGAGAATCCCATAAAGCGTATGAGGGATGCAGGGGTACACCTGGTAGGGAAATCAGGAGGGAAAAAAGAGACATGAGAAAATCCTTGGTAGATAAGGTAACAGAGAATACTAAGAGATTCTAAAAGTAGATTAAGAACAAAAGGAAAAGTATCGATTCCGTGAAGGATCGGTGTGGTCGTTTATGTGTGGAGTCACACAAGGAAGTCAAGGTTCTAAATGAATAATTCTCATCTGTGTTCAATGTACAGCAGGTCATGGAAGCTAGAGAATTCTGGGATGAGAACAGTGATGAGGAACATATCTTCAATCTGCAGAAGCTTGTAAACTCAGCCAGCTGCATCACGGGCACAAGCCTTGCCACCATCAAGGACATCTTCCAAAAGTGATGCCTCAGGAATTAAGAACCCTCACCATCCAGGACAGGCTGTCTTCTCATCACTATCATCAGGAAGGAGGTACCGGTGTCTGAAGATGCCTACTCAGTGGTTTAGGAACAGTTTTTTTCTCTTTGCCTTCATATTTATGAATGATCCATGATCAAACGAACAGTATCTTGCTACATTGGCAACTGCATTGGGGCTGATTCCTTCACCCATGCTGAGCTCGTCGACTTCATCAACTCTGCCTTCCTGCCCTCAAATTGACTTGGTCCATTTCTGGCACCTCCTTCCCTTTCTCAATCTCTCTATCTCTGTCTCTGGAGGCAGCTTAGCTACTGATATCTTTTACAAACCCACTGATTCTCACAACTACCTGGACAATACCTCTTCCTGAACAACAGGAATTCTGCAGATGCTGGAAATTCAAGCAACACACATCAAAGTTGCTGGTGAATGCAGCAGGCCAGGCAGCATCTGTAGGAAGAGGTGCAGTCGACGTTTCAGGCCGAGACCCTTCGTCAGGACTAACTGAAGGAAAAGTGAGTAAGGGATTTGAAAGTTGGAGGGGGAGGGGGAGATCCAAAATGATAGGAGAAGACAGGAGGGTGAGGGATAGAGCCAACAGCTGGACAGGTGATAGGCAAAAGGGGATACGAGAGGATCATGGGACAGGAGGTCCGGGAAGAAAGATGGGGGGGGGGGGACCCAGAGGATGGGCAAGAGGTGTATTCAGAGGGACAGAGGGAGAAAAAGGAGAGTGAGAGAAAGAATGTGTGCATAAAAATAAGTAACAGATGGGGTACGAGGGGGAGGTGGGGCCTTTGCGAAAGTTAGAGAAGTCGATGTTCATGCCATCAGGTTGGAGGCTACCCAGACGGAATATAAGGTGTTGTTCCTCCAACCTGAGTGTGGCTTCATCTTTACAGTAGAGGAGGCCATGGATAGACATGTCAGAATGGGAATGGGATGTGGAATTAAAATGTGTGGCCACTGGGAGATCCTGCTTTCTCTGGCGGACAGAGCGTAGATGTTCAGCAAAGCGGTCTCCCAGTCTGCATCGGGTCTCGCCAATATATAAAAGCCCACATCGGGAGCACCGGACGCAGTATGTCACCCCAGTTGACTCACAGGTGAAGTGTTGCCTCACCTCCTCTTATTTACCCCTCGATCGTGACCCCACTAAGGAGCATCAGGCCATTGTCTCCCACACCATCACCGACTTTATCCACTCAGGGGATCTCCCATCCACTGCTACCAACCTTATAGTTCCCACACCCCGCACTTCCCGTTTCTACCTCCTACCCAAGATCCATAAACCTGCCTGTCCTGGTAGACCTATTGTCTCAGCTTGCTCCTGTCCCACCGCACTCGTTTCTGCATACCTCAACACGGTTTTATCACCTCTTGTTCAATCCCTTCCGACCTATGCTCGTGACACTTCTCACGCTCTTAAACTTTTCGATGATTTTAAGTTCCCTAGCCCCCACCGCTTTATTTTCACCATGGATGTCCAGTCCTTATATACTTCCATCCCCCATCAGCAAGGTCTCAAAGATCTACGCTTCTTTTTGGATTCCAGACCTAATCAGTTCCCCTCTACCACCACTCTGCTCCGTCTAGCGGAATTAGTCCTTGCTCTTAATAATTTCTCCTTTGGCTCCTTCCACTTCCTCCAAACTAGAGGTGTAGCTATGGGCACCCGTATGGGTCCTAGCTATGCCTGCCTTTTTGTTGGCTTTGTGGAACAATCTATGTTCCGTGCCTATTCTGGTATCTGTCCCCCACTTTTCCTTCGCTACATCGAGGACTGCATTGGCGCTGCTTCCTGCACGCATGCAGAACTCGTTGACTTTATTAACTTTGCCTCCAACTTTCACCCTGCCCTCAAGTTTACCTGATCCATTTCTGACACCTCCCTCCCCTTTCTAGATCTTTCTGTCTCTGTCTCTGGAGACAGCTTATCCACTGATGTCTACTATAAGCCTACTGACTCTCACAACTATCTGGACTATTCCTCTTCTCACCCTGTCTCTTGCAAAAACGCCATCCCCTTCTCGCAATTCCTCCGTCTCCGCCGCATCTACTCTCAGGATGAGGCCTTTCATTCTAGGACGAGGGAGATGTCTTGCTTTTTTAAAGAAAGGGGCTTCCCTTCCTCCACTATCAACTCTGCTCTTAAACGCATCTCCCCCATTTCACGTACATCTGCTCTCACTCCATCCTCCTGCCACCCCACTAGGAAGAGGGTTCCCCTGGTCCTCACCTACCACCCCACCAGCCTCCGGGTCCAACATATTATTCTCCGTAACTTCCGCCACCTCCAACGGGATCCCACCACTAAGCACATCTTTCCCTCCCCCCCGTCTCTGCATTCCGCAGGGATCGCTCCCTACGCAACTCCCTTGTCCATTCGTCCCCCCAATCCCTCCCCACTGATCTCCCTCCTGGCACTTATCCGTGTAAGCGGAACAAGTGCTACACATGCCCTTACACTTCCTCCCTTACCACCATTCAGGGCCCCAAACAGTCCTTCCAGGTGAGGCAACACTTCACCTGTGAGTCGACTGGGGTGATATACTGTGTCCGGTGCTCCCGATGCGGCCTTTTGTATATTGGCGAGACCCGACGCAGACTGGGAGACTGCTTTGCTGAACATCTACGCTCTGTCCGCCAGAGAAAGCAGGATCTCCCAGTGGCCACACATTTTAATTCCACATCCCATTCCCATTCTGAAATGTCTATCCACGGCCTCCTCTACTGTAAAGATGAAGCCACACTCAGGTTGGAGGAACAACACCTTATATTCCGTCTGGGTAGCCTCCAACCTGATGGCATGAACATCGACTTCTCTAACTTCCGCTAAGGCCCCACCTCCCCCTCGTACCCCATCTGTTACTTATTTTTATGCACACATTCTTTCTCTCACTCTCCTTTTTCTCCCTCTGTCCCTCTGTATATACCTCTTGCCCATCCTCTGGGTCCCCCCCCCATCTTTCTTCCCGGACCTCCTGTCCCATGATCCTCTCATATCCCCTTTTGCCTATCACCTGTCCAGCTCTTGGCTCTATCCCTCCCCCTCCTGTCTTCTCCTATCATTTTGGATCTCCCCCTCCCCCTCCAACTTTCAAATCCCTTACTCACTCTTCCTTCGGTTAGTCCTGACGAAGGGTCTCGGCCTGAAACGTCGACTGCACCTCTTCCTGCAGATGCTGCAATACCTCTTCCCACTTGTCACTTGTAAAACTACCATCCCATCCTTCCGCCAGCCCACCTGGGACAGGTTTCCTCTGGTCCTCACCTATCACCTCACTAGCCTCTGCATCCATCACATAATTCTCCATATCTTCCGCCAACTCCAATGGGATCCCACCTCCAAGCACATCTCTCCCTTCACCGCCCCCAACCTTCCACTTTCCGCAGGGATTGTTCTCTACACAGCTCCCTTGTCCATTCATCCCACCCCACTGATCTCCCTCCAGGCACTTATCTTTGCAAGTGGAACAAGTGCCATATTTGCTTCTACACCTCCTCCCATCCAGGAGCCCAAACAGTCCTTCTAGGTGAGGCAACACTTCACCTGTGAGTCCGTTGGAGTCATTTACTGTATCTGATACTCCTGGTGTAGCCTCCTGTATATCGGTGAGACCAAAAGTGGATTGGAAGATTGTTTTGCCAAGCACTTACGATCCACTACCAGAAAAAGCAGGACCTCCCAGGGGCCACGTACTTTAATTCTACTTCCCATTCTGACTTGTCAGTCCATGGCCTCCTCTACTATCTCCTCATCAAGTTGGAGGGGCAACACCTTATATTCCATCTGGGTAGCCTCCAATCTGATGGCATGAACATCGACTTTTCAAACTTCCGGTAATTCACACACCTTCATCATCCTCATTCCCATTTCCCTCCTTCACCTCATCTCGTTACCTGCCCATCATCTCCCTCTGGTGCTTCTCCCCCTTCCATGGTCTTCTATCCTCTCCTATCAGATTCCTCCTTCTGCAGCCCTTTATCCCTTTCACCTGTCAGCTCCCAGCTCTTTACTTCACCCTCTCCCCCCACTTCACCTATCACCTACTACCTACCACCTTGTACTTCTTCCTCCCTTTTCCCCGCCTTCTCATCTTTTTTTTCCACTCCTGATGAAGGATCTTGGCCAAAACGTTGAATGTTTACTCTTTTCCATAGCTGGCCTGCTGAGTTCCTCCAGCATTTTGGTTGTGTAAGGATTTCCTTGTCTTTATAGTATCTCATCTCGCTATTTATCAATAGTGGTGGTGTGGGTGTGAAGGTTGTATGAAGTTTCAGAGAAAGCTTTGTCAGTACATTGTAAATATGGAATTGTCCTTTGATGTTTGGCTCATAAAATATCGAGCTCCACATTGGACCAGCAGACCTTTTGACCGAAAGCGTCTCCGTATAATGCCTGCTGTATCTTGTTTTGTCAAATAAAGAAGTTGCTTTGTATCTACCAGTAATTTTCTCCGATGACCTCATTCACACAACAACAATGCTGATGCTAAGCAACAAATTTCAATACATATGTCAGCGATAATAAGCCTGGTTCAGATTCTGATTCTGAAGAGGTGCTGGTGATCTTAAAGCCCTAAAGAGTCAGAATCAGGTTTACTATCATCGCATGCGACGTGAAATTTGTTAACTTAGCAGTAGCAGTTCAACGCAATACATAATATAGAAGAAAAAAAACAAAGTCAAATAATAATTATAACAAATAAATAAGTAAATCAATTACAGTATACGTATATTGAATAGATTAAAAATCATGCCACAGAAACAATATATATTAAAAAAGTGAGGTAGTGTCCAAGGCTTCAATGTCCTTTGTAGGCTAGTACCCAAGATGGAGCTGACTAAATTTACTATCCTCTGCAGCTTCTTTTGGTCTGTGCGGTAGCACCACATCCCCCATCCCCCAGCAGATGTTGATGCAGCCTGTCAGAAGGCTCTCCACAGTACATCTATAGAAGTTTTTGAGTGTACTTGTTAACATGCCAAATCTCTTCAAACTCCTAATGATGTATTGCCTTCTTTATAACTACATCGATAATGTTGGGACCAGGTTAGATCCTCAGAGATCTTGACACCCAGGAACTTGAAGCTGCTCACTCTCTCTACTTCTGATCCCTCTGTGAGGATTGGTATGTGTTCCTTCGTCTTACCCTTCCTGAAGTCCACAATCAGCTCTTTCATCTTACTGACGTTGAGTGCCAGGTTGTTGCTGTGGCATCACTCCATTAGTTGGCATATCTCACTACTGTACACCCTCTCGTCACCACCTGAGATTCTACCAACAATGGCTGTATCGTCAGGAAATTTATAGATGGTATTTGAGCTAAGCCTAGCCACACAGTCACAGGTATATAGAGGTGCATAAATCCCCAGAGCCTAACCAAATGTATCTAACAACATTGCGGGAAGAAATTGTAGGATCCGGGCAGGAATATTTTCATTGTCCTTAGCCATCGGTGTGGCTATGAAAAACTGGGATGCAGCTGATGTTGCACCTTTAGTGAAGAAGGGCCACAGGGAATGGCTAGAGAACGTAGTGACAAAATAACCAGAAGAGATTCTGCAATTGGAAAAGCAAGGATTGATTGAGCACAGTTGGCATAGCTTTGCATATGGGAAGGTGTGACTCACAAAATTGATTGAGTGTTTTGAAGAAGTCACAAAAAAGGTTGCAGAGGGCAGAGCAACAGATGTTGTCTACAATCGGCAAGTCCAGTCACGTTAGGCTAGTTTGGAAGTTTCGATCACATGGAATTCAGGGTCAACTAGCCAACTGAATACAAAATTGGCTTGGTGGTAGGAGTCAGAATGTGGTAGTTAGAAACATAGAAAGCCTACAGCATAATACAAGTCCTTCGGCCCACAATGCTGTGCTGAACATGTACTTACTTAGAAACTACCTAAGATTACAAATTTACTAACTTATCCCTCCACTTCCTTATCCAGGTCACTTATAAAATTCACGAAGAAAAGGAGTCCCAGATCAGATCCCTGAGGTGAGTTGAGGGTTCTTTTTCAGATTAGAGGTCTGTGATCAACAGTGTGTCGCAAGTATCAGTACTGGCTCCACTGCTGTTTGACTTTATATTAATAACTTGAATGAAAATATTGTTGGTGTGGTTAGTAGGTTTGCAGATGACATCAAAAAATTAGTTATATCATGAACGGTGAAAAATGTTATCTAAGATTACAACAAAATCTAGATCAACTGGGAAAATGGGCCAAGGAATGACAGATATAATTTAACTTGAACAAGTGTGAAGTGTTGCATTTTGATGTGTGAAAGCAGGGCAGGTCCTGCACTGTAAATGGTAGAGCCCTGGGAAGTGTTACAGAGATCTATAGGTCAATATACTGTATATAGTATCCCTGAATGTGGCGAAGGAGACATTTGGCATGCTTGCCATTATCAGTCAGGACATTGCATTGTAAATTCAGGTTATTAGTGTTGGTATATTATGTTATAACAGTAAACACATTGATGAGACCACAGTTGGAGTATTGAGTGCAGTTCTAATCATCCAACTGTAGGAAGAATATCATAAGGCAGGGGAGAGTGCAGAAAAGATTTACAACAATGTTGTCAGGAAGGGAGTGCTTGAGTTATAAAGGGAGGCTGGATAGGATGGGACCTGGAATGTAGGAAGCTGAAGAGTGACTGTGCAAGAGCCTTAGGTGTGTAAAATATTTATAACATGGACTAGAGAGTGAGTTTGTGAATCTGGTGGGAGAAAAAGATGTTGGGAAGAGCGAAGGTGGGGTGCTGTGAGACAGATGGCAGGGAAGGAGTGTCAGGGGTGGGGGGTAGTGGCACGGGGGCAGACACACCTAGCCCTGAGACAACAGGCAAGTTCATTTGATTCTAAAACAATTGGCTTATTGATCATTACAGAGTGTCACTTTAGTGCTTTCCACTCCCTCCCCTCTCCCTTCCCCTTTTCCCAACTATTATTCCCCCTTCCTACTCTTAGACCACAATAGAGACCCATATCAGAATCATTCACATATGTCATGCAGTTTCTTTTTGTGGCAGCTGTGCAGTGCAATGCACAACATTGCTACAGTACTCTGCAAATGTCTTATGCAACCTAGCTGTATATACTGTAAGTGTCAAAGACTTCTGCGCAGCTCTGAGATGTTTATAAAATCATGAGGGGCATAGATAAGGAGGATGGTCACAATCTTTTTCTCTAAAGCTGCAGGGTATGAGTTTGAGATAGCAGGGACAGAAATAAAGGAATCTGAGGCCAACACACACACAGGGGTGGTGGTATGTGGATTGAGATGCAAGAGGAAGTGGTAGAGGTGGGTACAATTACAACATTAAAAAATGCCTGCATAGGTATGTGGTGAAGAAAGGTTTAGAGGATATAGGCCAAATGAAAGCAAATGCGACTAGCTCAGGTAGGCAACCTGGTCAGCATGGATGCGTGGGCCCAAAGGCCTGTTTCCATGCTAAATGATTCTAAGATGATGCAAATCCTTGAATTTAATTTTATTTCCAGCAACAGGTCCTTGGGTGTGTGTACTGCTTCGAGCTTATAGACAACTGTTAGTAAGTATCAAAACCTGAAAGCTGTCTATAAGACCATAAGACATAGAAAATAGCTGGGCCATTTGGCCCATCAAGTCCACTAATCTATTTTGGCTGATGTATTGTCCGTCTCAACCCTGTACTCTTAGCCAATAGCCTTTAACATCCTTAGTAATCAAGAACCTATCATCCGCCATTTTAACAATACCCAATGAGTTGACATTCACAGCTGTCTGTGGCAATGAATTCCACAGATTTATGACTCTCTGGCTAAAGAAATTCCTCCTCATTTCTTTTCTAAAGGGATATCCTTCGATTCTGAGCTGTGCCCTCTGGTCTGGACTCCCCTAATATAAGAAAGCCATTCTCCATGTCCATTCTATCTAGTCCTTTCAATATCTGATAGTTTTCGATCAGACTCCACCCACCTCCACTCTTCATCCCTCCACTCTTCTAAACTCCAGTGAGTACAGGCCTAGAGCTATCAAACTTTCCTTATGTGTTAACGATTTCCCAGCATCATTCTTACGAACCATCTCTGGACCCTTTCCAATGCCATTCCATCCTTTCTTAGGGCCCAGAACTGCTCACAATACTCCAAGTGAGGTCTGCACAATGCCATACAGAGCCTCAGTCTATGGGTCAGTGGGCAGACGATTAACAGATGGCTAATAGGTACAGCTAATGTTACTGAAACTTGGATATTAAATGCAAATACAAAGGGTAAAATCAGGGCAGATATTCCTCCATCTATTGTAAAAAAAAGCAAAATCCCATTTTTAAATTTTTATAAATTAATTTGATTAGTTATTATGCTGTTGGTACTCTGCACTGGAATAACATAGCAGTAGGCAGAATTTGAAGAATGTTCGGACACAAGCTTAGTACTAACTGGTGAATGTATTGAATCTACAGCAAATGTGTGGTCAGAATCAGAATCAGGTTTAATAGCACTGGCATATGTCAAGAAATTTGTTGTTTTGGGGCAGCAGTACATTGCAATATATAATAATAAAAAACTATAAATTACAAGTAGAAAAATGTATGTATAAAATTAAATTAAGTAAGTAGTGCAAAAATAGAGCAGAGGAAAATAGAGGTAGTGTTGATGGGAACATTGACCATTCAGAAATTTAATGGTGGAAGGGAAGAATCTGTTTCTGAATCGTTGAGTGTGAGTCTTCAGGCTCCTGTACCACCTCCTTCTTCATGGTAGCAATGAGAAGAGGGCATGTCCTGGGTGATGGATGCCACCTTCTTGAGGCACTGCCTTTTGAAGGTGACCTTGATGCTGAGAAGGCTAGTACTCACGATGCAGCTGGCAGAGTTTGTAACTTTCTGCAACTTCTTCCAATCTAAATGCTGCTATGCCATTGTTTGTGAATTCATGACCCTTCTCCTTCCCTCCTCATCCCACCCTCTCTGGCTGGGTTATAAAAAATTCCAAACACAGATAAATTGCTGGAAATGATGAGTCAAGCAGCAATTGTTTAAAGAGAAACAGCTAATGAGAGAAAACAAGTTAGCTTCAGGTAACATACAAAAATTGCTGGAGGAACTCAGCAGGTCAGGCAACATCTATGGAGAGGAATAAATAGCCTCTTTATTCCTAGCTTCAGGTAGTAGACAATGTGGAAGGGGGGAACGGGTGGACAATGGAATTATTTCTGATAGAGTGAAGCTGGAAGATCAGTTTAAGATTTTTTTGTCAAATGATAAAGGTGTGGAACATGCCCAGCAAGTCAAAATGTACAAGAGGAAAGAAAAAGAGAAAAAACGTTCCCAGTACTTGACATACTTACCTAGCCAATCCTGATTTTTTTTGAAAACCTCCTTCGCTGGCAAATTCCTGCAGCTGCCTATTCCTAGCTTTCAATTACATTGGTAAGGACATGCAAAGATTAATTGGTTTATCTACATAACATCATCAACGTTACAATTGTAATGGGCGACTTCAATATGCAAGAAGATTGGGAAAATCGAGTAGGTGTTGGATCGCAAGAGAGAGAATTTGTTGAATAGCTACGAGATGGCTTTTTAGAGCAACTTGTGCTTAAGTCTATTCGGGGAAAGGCAATCTTAGATTGGGTGTTGTGTAATAACCCAGATCTTATTAGGGAGCTTAATGTAACGGAACCCTTAGGAGATAGTCATCAGAATATGATTGAATTCATATTGCAATTTGAGAGAGAGAAGCATAAATCATATATGAGAGAGGAGCTTACCCAGGTGGATGGGAGTAGAATATTGGTGGGGACGATGGCAGAGCAGAGATGCATGAAGTTTCTGTGAATAGTTCACAAGGCACAGGATAGATATATACCACAGAAGAAAAAATTCTCAAATGGCAGGAGTAGGTAACCATGCCTGACAAGGGAAGTAAAGGACTAGATAATAGCCAAGGAAAGGACATATAATGTAATTAAAGTCAGTGGAAAGTTGGATGATTGGGAAGTTTTTAAAATCCAACAAAAGACAACTAAAAAACCTACAGTATAAGATGCAAAAAAAATAATGAGGGTAAACTAGCTAATAATATAAAGCAGGGTACAAAATTTTTTCAGTTATATAAAGATTAAAAGGAGGGTTGAGAGTTGATGTTGGACCACTGAAAAATGATGCACTGTGAGGTAGTAATAGAGGATGAAGAAATAGCAGATGAACTTAATGTATACCTTGCACTAGTCTTCACTGCGGAAAACACTAACCATGTGCCAGAGATCCATAAGTGTCAGGGAGCAGGAGTGAGTGCCATTGCTGTTACAAAGGAAAAAGTGTTAGAGAGACTCAAAGGTCTTAAGGTGGATAAGTTAACTGGACCATATGGGCTCCTCCCAGAGTCCTGAGGGAGGTTGCTGAAGAGATATCAGATGCATTGGTTATGATCTTTCAAGAATCACTTGATTCTGGCATGGTCCTGGAGGACTGGAAGTTTGCAAATAACATTCAACTCTTTAAGAAGGAAGGAAGGCAGAAGGAAGGAAGGCAAAAGGAATGAAATTATCAGCCAGATAGCCTAACCTCAGTGGTTGGGAAAGTGTTGGAATCTGTTATTTAGGATGAAGTTTTGGGGTATTTGGCGACTAATGATAAAATAAGTCAAAGTCAGCATGGTTTCTGTAAAGGGAAATTTGCCTGACAAACCTGTTGGAGTTCTTCAAGGAAGTAACAATCAGCTTGGACAAAGGAAAGGCAGTGGATGTCATTTATTTGGATTTTAAGAAGGCACTTGGTAAAGTGCCACACATGAGGCTGCTTAACAAGATAAAATCCTACGGTGTTACAGGAATATTACTGACATGGATAACGGAATGGCTGGCATGCAGGAGGCAGTGAGTGGGAATAAAAGGGGCCTTTTCTGGTTGGCTGCCAGTGACTAGTGGTGTTCCTCAGTGGTCAGTATTGAGACCATTACTTTTCATATTGTTTGTCAATGATTTAGATAATGGAATTGATGACTTTGTGGCAAAATTTGCAGATGACATGAAGATAGGTGGAGGGGTAAGTATTGCTGAGGTAGCAAAGTAATTGCAGCAGAACTTGGACAAATTGAAAGAATGGACAAAAAGTGGCAGATGGAATACAGTGTTGGGAAATGTATGATAATGCATTTTGGTAAAAGGAACAATAGTGTGGACTATTATCTAAATGGGGAGAAGGTTCAAACATCAGAGGTGCAGAGGGACTTAGAAGTCCTCGTGCAAGACTCCCAGAAGGTTAATTTGCAGGTTGAGTCTGTGGTAAAGAAGACAAATGCAAATTTGGCATTTATTTCAAGGGGAATAGAATGTAAAAGCAAGGAGATAATGCTGAGCCTTTATAAGACACTAGTCAAGCCGCAAATGGAGTATTGTCTACAAGTTTGGGCCCCATATCTCAGAAAAGGTGTGCTTTCCTTGGAGAGTGTTCAGAGAAGGTTCACAAAGATGATTCCAGGAATCAAGGGGTTAACATATGAGGAGTGTTTGGCAGCTCTTGGCCTGTACTCACTGAAATTTAGAAGAATGCGGGGGGATCTCATTGAAACCTACTGAATATTGAAAGGATTAGATAGGGTGGTTGTGGAGAGGATGTTCCCTGTGGTGGAATATCCAGAACTAGAGGACACAGCCTCAGAACTGAGGGGTGACCTTTTAGAACAAAGGTAAGGAGGAATTTTTTTTTGGCTAGAGAGTAGTGAATCTGTGGAATACTCTGCCACAGACTGCAGTGGAGGCCATCTGTGCGTATATTTAAGGCGGAAGTTGATAGTTACCTGATTGCTCAGGGCAACAAAGTATATGGTGAGAAGGCAGGTGTTTTGGGTTGAGTGTGGTGGAGCAGACTCTGTGGGCTTCGTGGCCTAATTCTCCCTCTGTGTCTTACGATCTTATGGATGCAGATGCACCTTCAGCAATTGGCCCTTTAATTTAGGGCACACTTTACTGAAGATGCTACTCTGAGGCAGAAAAGGACATGTCATCTCTTAGCTAACAGAATCTGGAATTACTCTCACTGCCTTCCACTCTACCAACTAATTACTTCTCTTTGCATCAAACATTTTGCCTACAGGATACTGTGATCACTATTCAGGCAGTGGAATCAAGCTCCCGCAGTTCACCTATTCATATTGTGTCATCTATCCCAACAAGCCAGACAGTACAATGTTACATAGACAATGCCAGCTTTGATGGATAGTTCCTATGGGTAACTCACCTCTGCCCAAACAGATCCTTTACTCCCAGTTGAAGGAAGGTCGGCGAGCCCTTAGTGGGAAAAGGTAATGCTTCAAAGATAACATCAAAACCAGCCTGAAGAAATTTAACATTACATCTAAAAACTGGGAAGTCATTGAACTCACGAGATGCACCTGGAGGAAATCTGTTCAAAGGGAGCTTTTTGAAAATGACCTCAGAGGTGCTACTGAAAACAAACGGCAGCTGTGAAAGGGGAAACTGAACAACCAAAAGACCCCATCACTAACCACAGCCATCACTTCACTCTTGACCATAGTGCACCAGAATATGTGGATCCCGGATCAGTCTCTACAGCCACCCAAGCACTCACCAATAGACAACCCCTTAAAAGAACATCACACTCGAACTGAGTGATTGCATTACTATTTTTGAATAGACAGGGGAACTTAACTGCTCCTTAATTCCCTGTTTAACAGAAATTATCTTTATTCCACCAGTTGCCCTCCCCACCTTCTCTTCCATACAGACTGACTTTCTTCTCTCTTTTTTGTCATTTCTGAGTGCAACTAAATACATCCTAAGTCATTGTAGGTAGGTTGGTTGAATGTTTCTCTTTCCATAAATGCTACCTGACCTCCTGTGTTTTTAAAGATTTTTCTGTTTCTATTTTACCCACTAAAAACATTTATTGAAAATGTATAAAATACCTTTGTCTTCTCTCTACACGGGAAATACTCCCAATACCTCAAACCTCTTCTTCAGCCCTTTATACCTCTTCCACCTATAACCTCCCTCCCACCCACCTACTTTCCCCATAATACCTGCTAGCTTGTAATCCTTCCCACCATACACATTCTTATTTGCTCCCCAACCCCTTCCTTTCCAGTCGTGATGAAGGGTCTTGGTCCAAGATGTCAACTGTTTATTCCTTTCGATAGATGCTGTCAGGCCTGCTGCGTTCATACAGCATTTTGTGAGCATTGTTCTGCATTTCCAGTGTCCGCAACCTCTCTTGTGTTTAAGATTAATTGTACCCCACTCCTTCCTAATTATAATTATTCCTCAAGCAAGAATGGGAGGTTTGATTTGAGATTTCCTTTCCAAATCATGCTGAAATCTCATTCAACCCGCAAGGTGGATGCGGGTTCAATTGTAACATTTAAGAGAAGTTTGGATAGATCCATGGATGAGAGTGGTATGATCTGGGGTAAGTAGATTGTACGAGGCAGATAACCAGGCTGGCACAGACCAAATGGGCCAAAGGTCCTGTTTCTGTACCGTAGTGCTCTATGACTCTGAAATATTTTGACCCATCCCATTAAGGTTCCCTTTTGCTGACCTGCTGAATGAAACCTGCCCATATGCAGGTTTTTTTTTGTTGCTTGTATCTTTCAAGCATTTGGAAACTATCCTTCTAAGTGACACAATTTTCACTCCAACATCATATCTGGCAGAGATTAGTGAGAACTGTGAAAGGGGCTAACCAATCAAAATCAAAGGACATCAGCTCAAGCTCTAATATTCTGGTATCTAGCTTCATATATGTACCCAAAAATACATGCTTGCACACCATACTATAGATATACACTTAGTGACCTCTTTATTAGGTACAGCAATATACATGCTTGCTAATACAAATTTCTTATCAGCCAATCACACGGCAGCAACTTAATACATAAACGCATGCAGACATGGTCAGGAAGTTCAATTATTGTACAGGCCAAACATCAGAATGGGGAAGTAATGAGATCTTAGTGACATTGACCGTGGAATGATTGTTGATGCCTTACAGGAGTGGTTTGAGTATCTTGGAAACTACTGATCTCCTGAGGTTTTCATGTCCTAAGAGCTAATGGAGAATAGTGCAAAAAAACAAAAAGCATCCAGTGAGTAGCAGTTCTGAGGGTGAAAGCACATTGTTAGTAAGAGTGGTCAGAGGAGAATGGCCAGACTGGTTGAAGCTGACAGGTAGGCGACAGTAACTCGGACAACCACGCGTGGTGTGCAGAAAAGCACCTCTGAGTGCGACACGGCGAATCCTGAAGTGGATGGTCAGCAGAAGGCCAGGAACATACAGAAGGTTCCTAATAAAGTGGCCACTGATAGTAAGTATCCAGAAATACTCATTTGCACGTCATGCTGCAGATATATAACTGGGAGTAAAACTGTTGGCAACCTTTAACCATGCACTAAATGAAGCATTGCAACAAACATGATAGTGGATTGATCTGAATGAATTAGTTAAATAGTGTAGTGATATGACCATAGGAATATAAGCTTCAACTTCTTAATACTTAGGGCAGGCAGAATTGAACTCATAATCCACTAACCATAAAATGGCTGGAGTAATAGTCATATAAATCGACTTCTATAAATCCTGACTAATGATGCTATGGTTAAATCACTCAGCACTAGCTCAGGACACTCGGTTTTAATTTTAAATCAGTCAAGGGGGCATTACAGTCAATAGCTGCTGCTCAATCCTCTTTCTGTTAGTGGCTAAATCAGTGTATTACATAAATCCACTTAACTGCTTCCAATCTATTTCACCTAAACTATTGGTTTTTGAAAAATGAGGCAAGCTATCTGCTTCCAATCCCTGCTAATTTCATACTCATGTATTTAATGGGAGCAGACGGCTTCTGTGCAAATGTCTCTTTCTCTTTCCTTGAAAGATAGGGATAATTATGATGTGGGGACCACAGAGGCAGATATAATAAAAATTGCTGAGTTACAGATTTAGAGTCAGTAGTGCTGAATGACCTATATAGACTGCAGATTAACTGCTTCACTGACCTGCCCATGAGCTGCTACTGAAGCAGGTATTGTGCTGTGCAAGGATATAAAAGCATAAGAGAAAGAACAAATAGTAGTTAATAGTTATCATATGTACCTTTACCGGTAAGCAGCCCCTCCCAATCAACATTTGCAAATGTCTGTCTCTCATCCTTAAAAGTAGCCTTGCCCCAATTTGTTCTTGCTTGCTCTGCCTGTCAATAAAATGATGTGACCATATCCATTCATTCTCTTAATATTGAAAACTAATTGAAGATACTCAGAAATGTTGTATCATCTGAGTCCTAAGTGTCCTTGCTTTGAACAGGTGACCCCAACCCCCTCCCCATTCTAGACAACCTGGCCAGGAGAAACAGTACTTTTCCATCCACCTTGTCAAACCCCAAAAGGATGTTGTATATTTCAGTGAGATCAGTTCTAACTTGTCTAAAGTCAAGAGAATATGGTCTACTTAACCTCTGTAGACATAGCAAATCAATCATCTCAAGCAATACACACACACTCACACACAAAAACAATGCTGGAGGAATTCAGCAAGTCAGGCAGCATCTTTGGAGGGGAATAAACAGTCCCTTCAGGAGTGGGAGGGAAGGAGGAAGAAACCAAAAAAAAGATGGAAGGAAGAGAAGGTGTACAAGTTAGCATGTGATAAGTGATGCCAAATGAGGGGGATGTGAGTGGCTGAGGCTGGGGCATGAAGTAAGAAGCTGAGAGGTCATAGGTGGAAGAGGTAAAAGGCTGGACAAGAAGGATTCTGATACGAAAGGAGAGTGGACTAAGTGAAAAAGGGAAGGAGGAGAGGAAATAAAAGGAGGAGATGGACAGGTGAGGAGAAGAGAAGAGGATAAGAGGGTAGCCAGAATTTGGAATGGAAAAAGTGATAAAGAGGAAGGGGGAGTAATTACCAGAAGTTGGAGAAATCAATGTTCATGCCATCAGGTTTCAGGCTATCCAAATGGAATGTGAGGTGATGCTCTTCCAACTTGAGTTTGGACTCATTGTGGCAGTAGAGGAGGCCATGGACAGATATGTCATAATAGAAATGAAAATTATCTTAAAACATTGTTGTGCATGTGGTTTAGAGCACAGAAGCAGGCCTCTTAGCCAAAACAATCCACGAGAGTCTTCAAAGCCTGTCCAGGAAACTTCCCACCTTGTTTTTTGTCTCTCCCTCAGCTTTCAAGATTATTTATTATCAAGTGTAAACGAGAACAAACTGATTGTTACTCCAGATCCAATGCAGCGTAAAAAAACACAATAAGCACAAAGAACACAATAAAAAACACAATAAATGTTAGTACATAAGAATAGCTTATATACATCTGACTGTATGCACATAAAGTGATGCTAGGTACAGGAGTTTCTGTGCATAAGGTGACTCTGACAGGAAATGATATATTTGTGGTGGTGGGTGTGTGAACGGGTGGAGATGTTGATCAGCTTGATGGTTTTTGAGTTTGGTGGTCCTGGAGTGAATGCTGAGTAGCCTCTTCCTGGATGGGAGCAGAAAAAACATTCCATGAGCAGTGCAGGTGGGATCCTTTATGATTATGCCTAGCATTTTTCCAGCACTGTTCTGTATGCACGTCCTTGATGGCAGGTAAGCTGTTCCTGGTGATGCATTGGGCACTTTTAACTAACTGTTATGGAACTCGTCATATATTCCTGTGGAACCTCCCTCTATGTGCCTCCATGTTATTCCCCCTCACCGGTGCCAAAACTTCTCTGGAATTCTTTAATGGTTTTATTACTTTCATTTATCAACCCCAATGTAAAGTGGTACTATATCCCAGGACCATGAGTTGATTGAGCCATACAAATGTCGATGTCAAATGCGAAAATCTGGCCCTTAAAATTGTGCTTCAAGTTTGACAGGAGAAATTATTTCAATGAACTTCCTCCTGGCTCTGGCTAAGGACAGTATGAGTCCTTCTTTCATGGTGCTGAAGGATTCCTGTCTGTGAGAACACATGGAGAAACACTAAAGGTTTTAGGTTTGATGAGAAAGTGAGCTTCTGAGCCACATTGGCCAATATTGCTCAGGTTTGCTACTGCAACTGATCTTTTAGATCATTTCCATTTAATTCTTGGGAAAGCACACAAAATGTTGAAGGAATTCAGCAGGTCAGGCAGTATGTCTGGAGGGAAATGAACATTTCAGGCTGAGGCCCTTCATCGGCATCTACAAAATCTCTTCTGTCTCCACTTAGTTCATTCTGTTTTCGTTCTGCAGTCAAATGAAATACTTTGAGAGCAAATGTAATCTCAGAGGAACAATCTATTAGAGGGACTCAGTGGGTCGGACAGATCCTGGGTGGGGAGGGGATGTGGTTGAAGGAATTGCCTGATGTTGTGATGCAGAGGTTCAAACCAAAAAGTTAATGACTCCTTCCCTTAATCAATCCACTGGGTTCCTCCAACAGATTGATTGTTGCTTCAGATCCCAGAATCCGTTGTCTTTGTATGTCTCAAATGCAATTTCATATTTGTCTTGAAGTTTTTCCCCATAGTTAAGTAATAACCGTGACTAAAATGCATTTTTAAACTTCAAAATATAATGCAGCTTAACAATATTAAATATTTTATGCAGTTATAAAATCCATAAGCACCTTAACCAAGAAAAACATGGTGATTAGGAGTAGAACAACACTACTCACTTCGCGTGTGTTCCCCTTCAAGTAATGCACCTTCCAAACTTGGGTCATTGAGTTCAAATCCTCGAGGTTAGTGCTGGAAGGTAATGCTGAGGTTGAAGATGAACTTTGAGCGTATAAATGGCCATGAAGATATAGGTGGAGCCAAGTGGCCTGCTCTAACTTATGTTTCTTTTATTCTTAGCCACATTGTGGGAGTGTATTTTCATCTGAAAACTATTCAATGGTGCAAGAATGGCTCACCAAAATCTTCCCAAAGGCAGTGGGAACTGGGCAACAAATACTGGCCATGCTACCTGCATGTGGATCCCTAAAAGTGAATGAGTAAAAGTAAATGTTACATGCTGGCTTGACATGGCAATGATAATTCACAGTTTGTTTTACTAGACTTTGAAATTCTCTAATCAGTGAAGTATTTGCTTGGACATTCCTATAAACACAGCAGAATGGTTTGTTCTTCGACCTATTCTGCTCATTCCCTCTCCTTTTATATTTTGTATCGTCTCCCTAGGTGTAGCCAGGATATAATTCATTCTTTCCACCACCCCCTCTGCCTTTCTTCAGAAAGGGAAGCACTCAGAGGTAGTTTTGAAAGAGTTAGCCAGCAGAATTAAGAGAGAGAGAGAAAAAAATGTTTTGTCTGCAATCCCATCAATCAATCAGAAGAAGACAAAAATATTCTACCCAATGTAATAATTATGTGCAGGCCAAAAAAAAAAAGCCTTCTGAACGCATGCAGGTCTTTCAAGGTTTTTCTTTCCCATGTCACGACGTATTCAACAAATTCAGGTTTGGAAAATTGCCTCAGCACCAATTATCTCCCTGTGTGTGGAGAATTGAGTTTGGCCTACTTCAGCCTCCCCTTCATTTTTTTTTGTTTTCTTCAACTGCTCCCCAACAAGTGAGTAATGTGTTGTGGGCATAAAGGGAAGATCTTCAGAAAATATGTGAAGTGGCTGTAGTGGCTCTTGCCGTACTTGTGAAGAGGCTCCTTAAGGAAGCTTAACGTACAATGGAATATTGCGGCCAGCGCAGTTTATTTTGTCCACATGACTCATTTCACACGCACCCAGGCAACTAAAGAATAGGGGATTAACACCAGATTTTAGCATATTAGCAGGAATGTTCAAAACCCAATAAAGCACAAATGAATATCTTTCACAGAATGTGGAAACTAAATTTAAAACCACCGATTGGTTTTGTTCGCAATCTACCAAAATAAAATTAATATAATTGTAATGTGCTAATTAAAAATATAATTTTCTTTTATGAAACAACATAAATTAGGCTTGTCATGGTATAGTTCTCTTAAAAATCCAATTTTCAAAGCAGAAAAACCTAGTTTCAAACTATGTTCCCCTGTTACAATAGTTTAATTAAAACTTCAACAACAGCATAACTTAGACCAGTAGATGGAAATTCAGGCCACAGTTCTCACCGTCATTAAGTTAAAGTTTGTTGTCATCACACCTAAAGAGAAACTAAGTCTGAGATTCAATGGTGGTCTTCGTCCTGATTACAGAAAGAATTTCAAAGTACAAAGCGTTGGTGCAGGAACTCCGCAGAAGCTTTTCTGTAAACTAACCGACTGTCCACAATAAAAGGACATGGACAAAAGATAGTTCTCTGAGGAGACTCTTTGTATCCCTGTTTCTAGGTGCACACGTGCAATGATGTCCCTTTTTCACAGTGCGCTCTCTGCATATTCTTTACTGCTTTATTTCTCACCAATTGCTTTACAAAACACATAGCCTAAACCCTGGAAAAGGTCTTTCTGTTCTTGAGAACAACAAAACACGACAAAGTAAGGAGGAAGTTGCTTCTTTGCTTCATGGTAATTTCCAGCTGAATTGGCCAAACTATTATATTGGATGGGGAAATATAAGGAAGTCACATCCAAAATCATTGAAAGGTGCAATATTAATAGAAAATGCTGAATGGAAGATTAACATTAGATTTCAGTCATATTTATGTAAAGTGCAATAAAGCCCGATCTTCCTCTCTTGTCGACTCAGCAGAGGTATGAACCCTTCTGCTGGAGGCCCCAGTGGTGCTGCTTTACTAGGTGAGTGACAGACACCCCACCCTGCAAAAACTCATTTCAGGGAGGTAGCACCATCAATTTGTGGGAGACTCCCGAAACTTCCGGGAGAGGTGGGATGTCTGCAATAGAGTAGCTCCTTAGCAGCTAGCCAGCTAGTTTAAATAACGTTAGCTATGCTAATGAACGAATGACACATGTTAAACTCACCTCAACATGTCTTGTACAGTCTTAACCCACCATGGGCAATAGAAAAGTCACTGTCGCAAACAGTGTAGCTAGCAACACTGTCATTATTTTTGACCCCTGTTAGGCAGGGGTACACTTTAGTGTAGTCTGGGGTGACGTACGTTTTATATTTTCTTTTTTTGGAACACTCTGCCACTCTGACTTTTTTGGAACTCTCTTGTTTTTGCTCTTGCTCTCGCTCTCTCGCTCGTGGTCACTCTCACTCGCGCTCACTCTCTCGCGCTTGCTTTCTCGCTCTTGCTCTCGCTCTCGAGCTCTCTCGTCACTCTCACTCGCGCTCTCTCTCTCGCGCTTGCTTTCTCGCTCTTGAGCTCTCTCTCGTCACTCTCACTCGCGCTCGCTCTCTCGCGCTTGCTTTCTTGCTCTTGCGCTCGCTCTCTCGCTCTTTCTCGCGCGTTCTCTCACGCTCGCTGTCAAAAAAATCAATTTCCGGGACATTGTATATAATTTGCGGGCATCAGGGAGCCACTATTAATATGCGGGAGACTCCCGGAACTTCCGGGAGAGGTGGGATGTCTGGAATGAGGTAGCAGGGCTGGCTGTCAGAAGAACTCTTAAGGTCACAGTATTTTGTTACATCTTCTTTCCTCTTAGACAGTCCCTCGGGATCAATGGTGATTGCTTCCATGTTCTCAAACCCTTAATTCTACTTCTTCCGTCATTGTTACATTAACATTTCCTTTTTGCATTATTTCAGTTAACACGATTATACTTTGCACAGTTTGTGCTCATTGTACTTATTATTACCGTGTACTCTGTGAGCTTCATGAAATTCCATGGCACGCTGGGGTACATGACAATAAACTAATCTCATTTTGAATCTCTGGGCCCTGGAGTGACTGATGAGGCCAACCTTTAAACTACAGACTCAGAGCCAGGTATCACTGACGTATGTCATGAAAGTTGTTGATTTGTGGCAGCAGTACAGTGCAATACATAAAAATGACTACAAGTTACAATAAGAAAGATAAAAAAGTAATGCAAAAAGAGAGCAAAGAGGGGGACAGATGGCGAGCTCCTGGTGGAGGTTACGACGTCTTTGGGGAGGTGATGGAAGAGGAGGAGAGAGCGCATCCGGTGCTCCCGGTGCGGCCTCCTCTACATCGGTGAAACCAGACGCAGATTGAGGGACCACTTTGTCGAGCACCTCTGCTCTGTCCGCCAAAACAGACAGGATCTCCTGGTCGCCACCCACTTCAACTCTGCTTCCCACTCCCATTCAGATATGTCCATACATGGCCTCCTCTACTGCCATGATGAGGCTAAACTCAGGTTGGAGGAGCAACACCTCATATACCGTCTAGGTAGTCTCCAGCCCCTTGGTATGAACATAGAATTCTCCAACTTCCGGTAATTTTCTCCCCCTCCCTTCCCCTATCCCTATTTCACTCTGACCCACCCCCAGCTGCCTATCACCTCCCTCATGGTTCCGCCTCCTTCTACTACCCATTGTGTTTTCCCCTATTCCTCCTTCACCTTTCTTGCCTATCACCTCCCTGCTTCCCCTCCCCAACCCCTTTATCTTTCCCCTTACTGGTTTTTCACCTGGAACCTACCAGCCTTCTCCTTCCCACCTTCCCTCCACCTTCTTTATAGGGCCTCTGCCCCTTCCCTCTTCAGCCCTGACAAAGGGTTCCAGCCCGAAACGTTGACTGATCGTTTCCACGGATGCTGCCCGACCTGCTGAGTTCCTCCAGCGTGTTGTGAGTGGAGCAAAGAGGCGGGTAGTGTTCATGGGTTCAATGTCCATTCAGAAATCTGATGGCGGAGGGTATGCAGTTATTCCTAAAATATTGAGTGTGTGCCTTCAGGCTCCTGTACCTTCTCCCTGATGGTAGCAATGAGAAGAGGACATATTCCAGATGGTGAGGGCACTTAATGATGCTGCTTTCTTGCGACATTGCCTATTGAAGATGTTCTCTTTGGTGGAGAGGCTTGTGCACGTGATGGAGCTAGCTGATTTTCTAGTTCTGTGCATTGACACCTCCAAACCAGATGGTGAGGCAGCCAGTCCGAACGCTCTCCACGATACATCTATAGAAAACCGCTTGAGTCTTTGGTGACATATTAAGTCTCCTCAAGCTTCTAATGAAATATATAGAAGAAATGAAAATAATGAAAAAACTGGTGAACCTTCTTCATAAGTGAATCAAGATGTTGGGCCCAGATAACTCTTCAGAGACATCAACACCCAGAAACCTGAAGCTGCTCACCATTCCCACTGCTGACGTCTCGATGAGGACTGGTGTGATCCCATGACTTTCCCTTCCCGAAGTCCAGAATCACTTCCTTGGTCTTACTGATTTTGAGTGCAAGGTCATTGGTACAACATCACTCAAGCAAGGATCAAATTTCAAAGTGATTTTATTAGCAAAGTACACATATGCCACCGTATACAAGCCTGAGATTCATTTTCTTGCGGGCATACTCAGTCAATCCAGGAACCGTAATAGAATCAATGAAAGACCACACCCAGCAGGGCAAACAACCAGTGTGCAAAACACAACAAACTGTGCAAAAGAAAAAAAAAGATAGAGTAATAATAAATAATTAAGCACTAAATATTGAGAACATGAGATGAAGAGTCCTCGAAAGTGATTCCATAGGTTGTGGGAACAGTTCAGTGAAGGGGCAAGTGAAGTTGAGAAAAGTTATCCCCCTTAGTTCATGAGCCTGATGGGTGAGGGGTAGTAACTGTTCCTGAACCTGCTGGTGTGAACCATGAGGCTTCTGTACCTTCTTCCTGATGACAGCAGCGAGAAGAAAGCATGACCTGGGTGGTGGGGTTCACTGATGATGGATGCTGCTTTCATGCAACGATGTTCCATGTAGATGGGCTCAATGGTGGGGAAGGCTTTACATGAGTTGGTCTGGGCCATATCCACTATGTTTTGTAGGATTTTCTATTCAAGGGCTCTGTTTTCATACCTGGTTGTGGTGCAGCCAGCCAATATACATTCCACCACACTTAGAAGTTGTCACAAAGGGGGGTATTGGGAACGGACCCAAATGCAAGACACAGACACTGAACTACAAGGAACAGGACTAGGATTATCAAGGTAGCAAGGTGTGACAGGAAGGAATGATGCTGGACATGACACAGGCCCTGGACGAGACAAGGATACAGGGCCTGGGCTAGGACTTGACTAGGAACCATGAACTAGGAGCCCGTGCTTGGAGTCCGAGCCAGAGACTGGACAAGGGCATAGACATAGAGCCCGGACTTATTCTTAGACAAGCCGGGACTCAACTTTATCTCAACACCAAGGTGGGAGAGGACCATCCGTCGGGTAACGACAGAATGGCCGGACTTACCCAACAGAGGCAAAAACAAGACAAGACAGGTCAAGCCAGGACTCATCTTTAACACGACACTAACATGAGACTGGACAATATATAGACACAGAGCCGGGATTTATCCTTAGACAAGCCGGGACTCAACTTTATCTCCACACCAAGGTGGGACAGGACCATCCATCTGGTAACGGCAGAACGGCCGGACTTACCCAACAGAGGCAAAGACAAGACAAGACAGGTCACCCCAAGGCTACTTATATTCCAAGCCCCAAGATGGGAATCAGATGCCTATGATTAACCCAACTGAAACAAGGGACGGCTGGAAGACCCAGAGTTCTGAGTCCACAGACCGGATCGTGAAGCGGAATGCAGACTTCACGGACCAGACCATGACAGAAGTTGTTCAAACTTTTAAATGTCACAAACTCCTAAGGAAGTCGAGGTGCTGCCTTGCTATAAATGCACTTACATACTGGGCCCAGGAGGCCAAGGAATTTAAAGTTGCTGATCCTTTCCAGCTCTGATACCCTGATGAGGAGAGGCTCAAGAAACCTTGGATTCTTCCTTCAGAAGTGAATAATCAGCTCCTTGGTCTTGCTGACATTGAGTGAGAGGTTGTTATTGTGGCACCACTCAGCCAGATTTTTAATCTTCCTCCTACATGCTTATTTGTCATCCTTTTTGATTTGGCCAATGACAGTAGTGTAATCAGAAAGCTTAAATATGGCATTGAAGCTGTGCTTAGCACACAGTCATAGTGTAAAGCAAGTAGAACAGAGAGCTAAGTACACAGCCCTGTGGAGCACATGTGCTGATGAAGATTAAGGAGGAGATGTTGAGGAAATCTATCTTACTCCTGTACACCTCGTCATCATCTGAGATTCTGCCATTAGTTGTATCATCAGTGAATTTATTGATTCTTCCATAGATGTTTGAAAGATTCTTGATAACTCCTGCCATGAAGGGATATAGGGGGAAGGCAGAAGATTGGGGCTGTGAGGAAAAATGGATCAGCCATGATGAAATGGCAGAGCAGACTTGATGGATCAAATGGCCTAATTCTGCTCCTATAACTTATAGTGTTTTGGGGGAGAAGATGCCTGATTTTTTTTTGGGTGGGGGGGCCGTTGAAGGAGGTCAGGTCAGTGGATATTTTGTGAAATGGTACAACTTGTTAAGCAGGGCTTCTGTGTATTGTGGGTGCATAGATTTGAGGTCCTTAAAGCAGGTCCAAAGTCTTCAAAAGCATCCCAAAGTTCTCTAAGCACCCTGAATTCTCCTTCTCCACATTAAACAGTTGCCTGTAAAAATTCCGAAGAGTGAGTGAGGATGTTCCAGTTTTCAAGGAAGCCCTGGACACATCCTTGACTCCTTTTCCCTTGTCTGTCTTGCAATCTCTCCTTGCAACAGCTCAGAATTTGAATATATTTTATCTCTCATAGGATGTGGCTTTTGAAAGCGTCTGATGGACAACGTACAAGCTCAAAGGCAAAATACAGGAATGCTGTGCTAATTGAAGTATTAATTTTCCATTCTGAAATAAATTAATTTGAAGAGCAACGACTCAGATGGAAATCTGAAAAAAAGTAGAAAATTACTGGATGTGCTTGACCGTGCTCAAGCTGCAATTGTGGAGAGTGAGACAAAGTAATTCTGCTGTCGCTTGACCTGCTAAATTGCTTCATTGACTTTATGAAGGCGTCAATGTTCCTGCCTACATCAACAGTGCTGGAGTTGAGAGGTTTGAGACCTTCAATTTCCTAAGAGTGCACATCACCAAATGACTATCCTGCTTCAACCATATAGACACCATGGCCAAGAAAGCTAACCAATGGCACTGCTACCTCAGAAATTTGGCATGTCCCCATTCACCCTTACCAATTCTTACTGATGCACCCCAGAAAGCATCCTATTTGGATGCATCATAGGTTGGTACAGCAATTACTCTGCATGTGACCACAAGAAACTGCACAGAGCTGTAGACACAGCTCAGCTCTTCACAGGAACCTTCCTCCCTTCCACGGACTCTGTCTATATTTCTTGCTGGCCCAGTGAAGCACCTAGCATAATCAAAGACCCCGCCTATCCCAGACATTCTCTCTTTTCCCCTCTTCCATCGGGCAAGAGAT
Organism: Mobula hypostoma; assembly: GCF_963921235.1. NCBI lineage: Eukaryota > Metazoa > Chordata > Chondrichthyes > Myliobatiformes > Myliobatidae > Mobula > Mobula hypostoma. The sequence goes on from NC_086099.1 coordinate 208,767,578, forward strand.
ACAAAAGCCTGAAGGCACATACTACCAGGCTCAAGGACAGGTTCTATTCCACTGTCCTAAGACAGTTCCTTCTCCACTGTTGTAAGACTATTTAATAGTTCCCTAGAGCTACAAGACCGACTCTTGACCTCACAATTGACCTTGTTAAGATCCAGTACTGCACTTTCTCTGTAGCTGTTATATGTTATTCTGCATTCTGTTATTGTTTTACCTTGTACCAGCCCATACACTGTGTAATAATCTGATCTATATGAACAACATGCAAGGCAAGTCTTTCAATGTACCTCAGTCTGCAAGCAGCAATGCTCCCCAGGGATGCATCCTCAGCCCACTGCGGTTCACATTGCTGACACGCGAATGTACTGATGGATCCAGTTCAAATCGGATCATCAAGTTGGCTGATGACACAACAGTGGTTGACCTCTTCAACAATGATGATGAGAAGGCCTACAGAGAAGAAGCAGGGCAACCAGTAGAATGGTGCAAGCACAACAACTTGAGTCTCAACATGGACAAGACCAATGAGATGACTGTTTACTTTACGTAGGTGCAGACCGACCATACCTCACCGCACATACATGACTCCTCCATAGAGAGAGTTAGGAGCACCAAGTTTCTCGGAGTGCACATGTTGGACAATCTCACCTGGTCCTTCAACACCACATCTTTGGTCATAAAAGCGTAGGAGCATCACCACTTCCCAAAAAGTCTGAGTCATGAGGCTTCCCCTCCCCCTATTTTAACCAATTTTTACAGCAGCACCATCGAGAGTGTCTTGACCCACTGCATCACTGTCTGGTATGGGAATTGCAAGGCAGCTGAATGCAAGCCCTCACGAAGAATTGCAAAGACTGCTTAGAAGATCGCTGGGGTCTTGCTTCCATCCATTGGAGGTATTTATACAGGGCCCTTGGTATTGTCAGTAATCCCTCCCATCTGACTAATGATATCTTTGAACCCCCCCCCCCACCAAGCAGGAGGTATCACAACATTAGAACAAGAACTGTTGGAATGTGAAACAGCTTCTACCCCCAGGCCACATGATTATTGAACTCCCTACCACAACCCAGGTCTCACCACGTTAGAAATGGCAGTAACATTATACTGTTTACTTTTTAACTTGTATATGCACCTTATTATTTATGGTGATATTACTTTGTGTGTTACGTGCCTGAGTTATATGTATGAGAGGTGATTGATAAGTTCATGGCCTAGGTAGAAGGAGTCAATTTTGGAAAACCTAGCACATTTATTTTTCAACATAATCCCCTCCAATATTCGTGCACTTAGTCCAGCTGTCATGGAGCGTACGGATCCCTTCTTTGTGGAAGTCGGCATCTTGGACCTCCAGAAAGTGGTCCACAGCAGGGGTGATTGATAAGTTTGTGGCCTAAGGTAGAAGGAGATGAGCTATTAACTTCAAACTTTCTGCATAATCACTCCAAGAGTTGAACTGCATGTGCATGTAACAAGAGCTGTATAACTCATCTCCTTCTACCTTAGGCCAGACAAGCAAAATTCAAAAGTGCTAAGAGTGCAGGACTTAAATGTATGTAGCATTCGGAATAAGGTGGGCGAACTTGTGGTGCAGTTAGAGATTGGTGGGTATGATGCTGGGGGCATCCCTGAGTCATGGGTGAAAGGCCATAGCTGGGAGCATAAAATGAAAGGATATACTTCGTATCGAAAGGACAGGATATTGAATCTTTGTGGGTGGAGTTAAGAAACTGCAAGGGTAAAAAATATATTATGGATATCATATATGGGCCTCCAAATAGTAACCAAGATGTGGGGTTGAAATTGCAACGGAAGCTAGAAAAGGCATATAATAAGGATAATGTCACAATTGTAATGAGGGACTTCAATATGCAAGGGGAATTAGGAAAATCAGGTTGATGTCAGACTGCAGGAGAGGAAATTTGTTGAATGCCTGCGGGTGCTTTTTTAGAGCAACTTGTGCTTGAGCCTACGCTGGGAAAGGCTATCTTAGTATGGGTGTTGTGCAATAACCCAGATCTTATTAGGGAGCTTAACATAAAGAAACCCTTAGGAGGCAGTAATCATAATATGGTTGGTTTCATACTGCAGTTTCAGGGTGAGAGCATGTATCAGTATTGCAATGGAATAAAGGAAATTACAGAGGCATGAGAGAGGAGCATGCCCAGGTGGATTGGAGGAGGACACTGGCAGGTATGACAGCAGAGTAGGGATGGCTGAAGTTTCTGGGAATAGTTCACAAGGCACAGGATAGATATGTCCCTCAGAAGAAGTAGTTCTCCAATGGCAGGGGTAGGAACCATGGCTGACAAGGGAAGTTAAGGACTGCATAAAAGCCAAGGAAGGACATACAAGTTAGGAAAAGTGAGTGGGAAGGATAATAACTGGAAAGCTATTAAAATCGAACAAAGGCAACTAAAAAGCTACAAGAAGGGAAAAGATGAAATATGAGGGCAATCTAGTCAATAATATAAAGCAGGATACTCATTTTTTTTCAGTTATATAAAGAGTAAAAGGGAGGTGAGAGTTGATATTGGACCATTGGAAAATGATGCTGGTGAGGTAGTAATGAGGGACAAAGAAATGGCAGATGAACATAATGGGTATTTTGCATCTGTCTTCACTGTGGAAGACACTAGCAGTGTGCCAGAGGACCAAGAGTGTTAGGAAGCAGGAGTGAATGCCATTGCTATAACGAAGGAAGAAGTGCTAGGCAAATTTAAAGGTCTTAAGGTGGATGTTACCTGGACCAGGTGGACTATATCCCAGAGTCCTGAGAGAGGTTGCCAAAGAGATAATGAATGCATTGATCATGTTCTTTCAAGAATCACGTGATTCTGGCATGGTCACAGAGCACTAGAAGATTGCTAATGTCACTCTGCTCTTTAAGAAGGCAGGAAGGCAAAAGAAAGGAAATTATTGGCCAGTTAGCCTAACCTCAGTGGTTGGGAAAGTGTTGGAGTCTATTATTAAGGGTGAGGTTTTAAGGTACTTGGAGACTAATGATAAAATAAGTCAAAGTCAGCATGGTTTCTGTAAAGGGAAATCTTGCCTGATGAATCTGTTGGAGTTCTTTGAGGAAGTAACAAGCAGGGTGGACAAAGGAGAGGCAGTGAATGTCATTTGCTTGGATTTTCAGAAGGCGTTTGATAAGGTGCCATGCATGAGGCTCCTTAACAAGATGAAATTCTATGGCATTACAGGAAAGATACTGGCATGGATAGAGGAATGGCTGACAGGCAGGACACAGCGAGTGGGAATAAAAGGGACCTTTTCTCGTTGCTGCCTGTGACTAGTGGTGTTCCTCGGGGGCCAGGACTGGGACTGCCACTTTTCACATTGTTTGTCATTGATTTGGATAATCGAAATGATGGCTTTGTGGCAAAGTTTGCGATGATAGGTGGAGGTGTAGGTAGTGCAGAGGAAGCAATGTAATTGCAGCAGGACTTGGACAATTTGGATGAATGGCCAAAAAAGGTGGCAGTTGGAATACAGTGTGGGGAAATGTATAATAATGCATCTTGGTAAAAGGAATAACAGTGCAGACTATTAACTAAATGGGAAGAAGTTTCAAACATCAGAGGTGCAGAGGGACGTAGGAATCCTCGTGCAAGACTCCCAGAAGGTTAATTTACAAGTTGAGTCTGTGGTAAAGAAGGCAAATGCAATGTTGGCATTTATTTCAAGGGGGATCCAATATAAAAGCAAGGAGATAATGCTGAGTCTTTATAAGACACTAGTCCGGTAACACTTGGAGTATTATCAACAGTTTTGGGCCCTATATCTCAGAAAGGATGTGTTGTCATTGGAGAGTCTAGAAGAGGTTCGCGAGGATGATTCCAGGAATGAAGGGGTTAACATAACAGGAGCATTTGGCAGCTTTGGGCCTGTACTCACTGAAATTTAGAAGAATGTGTGGGGATCTCATTGAAACCTGCTGAATGTTGAAAAGACTAGATAGGGTGGATGTAGAGAGGATGTTTCCTGTGGTGGGGGTATCCAGAAATAGAGAGCACAGCCTCAAAACTGAGGGGCAACCATTTCGAAAAGAGGTAAGGAAGATTTTTTTTAGCCAGAGTCTGCCACAGACTGCAGTAGAGGCCAAGTCCGTGGTTATACTTAAGACAGAATTTCAATATTTCCTGATCGGTCAGGGCATTAAAGATATGGTGAGAAGGCAGATGTAAGGGGTTGAGTGGGATCCAGGATCAGCCATGATGGAATGGTGGAGCAAACTCGATTGTCTGAATGGCCTAATTCTGCCCCTAGGTTTTATGGTTTTATGGTCTTATAAGAACTGAGAGTGTGGAGGGGAGAGAGTCATTATAAAGAAAGGGTGGGTTGAGGCAGGAGCTGAAGAACAATAGGTGGAACCAGGTGGAGAGGAAGTAATGGAAGTATGATGAGAAACCAGAAAAAAGGGAGAACAGGGAGGGTGGGTTACTTAAAGATGGTAAACAATGCTTGTATTTTCACTCCAGATTCCTGCATATGCTGACTCTGCTGTCCCTTTTCTAGCAATCTTCAATTGGTCACTGAGTGTCTGTGGAAAGAGTTCATGTTTAAGGTTGGCGACCTTTTAACAGAGTTGATTGGTGCACCTTTGAATATTGAGTGCTAATTTACTTTCATTTTCTTGGTAATTTTAGATCAGCGTACTGATGATCAATGGATTGGCAGGTATACCAGGGAAGCTGCACCAGTCTTTGACATGTTCATCACATTTTTTCTTTCACTATATTTATCATGTCTCTATATTTACTGCTGCTGCAAAGTTACCAAAGTTCACGATATTAAACCTGATTCTGATTCAGTTTTTCTGGGAGAAGAAGCAGTTTCCTTCCACAAAGCTGCCCAGCCATATCGGTGCATAGAAGGCTGAACACTTATGATTAAACAAATGAATTTTAGCAGAAACTTTACCCACAGCACATATAGCACTGTTTAAAGTGCACTTTGAGTTCAGTTTCTGACTTCCTTTTCCTTAATTACTTTACTAACAAAGAAGGGGGGCATTCATCTTGCATAATAACACACAAAAAGTGATAGTAAACTGGCAGCTCATCTTGCAGCACATCTTCCTGTCGATTATAAAGGCAGAGTGTGAAGTAGGTTTGCTATTGCTCCCTTTGTGCAGTTGCCTAGCAACAAGGTTTCACTCCCTGGGTTTTGCAAAAAAAAAGGATTATTGGCAATGTTAAGATTGTGGAAAAGGCTGCAATTAGGTCTTATTTTAAAGAATTCTTTCAAATCTTGTAATCAAGTGTTCTGGCTATCCTTGAAGATGATGATAAATCTAAAGGGAGATGACTTAACAAAAAAAGAAAACAAGAATCAAATGTGCTGAGTAACACACCCAAGATGCTGGAGGAACTCAGCAGGTCAGGCAGCATCTATGGAGAGAAACAAGCAGTCGACGTCGAGGGCTGAAACCCTTCATCAGGTCTGTAAAGCAAGCAGGAAGAAGCTAGGATAAGAGGTGGGGGAGAGGAAGGAATATAAACTTGCAGGTGATAGCCAAGACCGGTTGAGGGGGAATGTGGGTGGGTGGAGAGGAAGAATGAAGTAAGAGGCTGAGAGGTGATAGGTGAAAGAGGTAAGGGGTTGAAGAAGAAGGATTCTGTTAGGAGAGGAGAAAGGGAAGGAAGAGAGGCACCAGAGTGAGGTGATTTGGCAGGTGAGAAGAAGAAAGAGGGTAAAGGGGAGTCAGAATAGGGAATGGAAAAGGGAGAAGGAGGACAGAAGAGAAATTACCATAAGTTAGAGAAATCAATGTCTATGCTGTCAGGCTAAAGGTTACCTGCGGAGAATTTTCAGGTATTGCTCCTCCAACCTGATTTTGGCCTCATCCTCCCTTGCAATTCTTTTTAATGGCCATCTAACTCTTCCCACTCTCAGGGTCTTGACCTAAAGCGTTGACAATTCCCTTTTGGCTCCACAAATTCTTTCAGCCATTTATTTTAAGGCAAAATTTGCAAGGGTTAATTTTCAGGCAAAATTTGCCAGGGATGGTGGTAGAGGCAGATACAGTAAGTACATTTAAGAAACATGGCAAATAGAAGATCGAGAAATGGAGGGCTATTTGGAAGGGAAGTGTTGGATTGATCTCAGGATATGTTAAAGGGTTGACATAACATCATGGGCCAAAGGGCCTGTATTGTGCTGCAGTGTTCAATGTTCTATGTTCTAGTAACCAATTAAACACCATCCCACACCTTTTTTGAATATGGGTGCATGGTCAAGATCTGAATGGAGCTCCTGGTGTTCTTAGGCAGCAGCAGTTCCACTATCATCACTGCGCCAAGAGAAAACATTATTTATTTAACTATAGATATGGTGAAGATCTGCAACTCACTGTCTGAACATATGGAAGCAGGAAACCTCATTTAAAAAGTACTTGCAGGACTATAACCTGCAGAGCTCCAGAGCAAGGACTGGGAAATGAACTTTTGGCTAGCATGCACACAATAGTCCAAATCCCCTCCTCCTGTGCTTTATGTTTCTATAATTCTGGAAATTCAGCTTTTATATCATTGGTTGAGATGCTTTTGTGTTATTGAAACAATAGAAGGGAACAGGACCAAATGTTGTCCCTTGTCTTTGCTGTGTTTAATCAAGTTACTTGCTCTAATTTATCTTCTGTCATGTCATGCCTCTTAGCAAAGGCAGCACTTAGAATGAAATGAGCTGTAAATCAAGTTTGACATGAAGTAAAAGTTTACTGGGACACAATATTGTGGAGCTTATCTAATGTCGACTGAAATAGGGTCCCAAATGTATACACTGGCAAATAGAACTTGCTGTAAATTAGCAATGGAATAGCAACTTTTTTTTTTACAGAGAATGTCATTTTTTTTACATTATTTATTTATCCAGTAGCAAGTTCTTATTTAAATGAACAAGCAAGTTGGATTTTATAGAAACGCTTTTTTTTAATAGGTTATTTTTCTGAACTTTGAATCTTTTGAAGTTGTATTTGCAGATCCTGGCCTAGAAATTCTTTCATGCAACTCATCAAATAATAGATTTGTACAGCACAGAAGCAGGTCCTACTGCCCATCATATCCACGCTGGTCTTTATTGCCCCTCTAACACTAATCTCATTTGCTCACATTAGGTCACACATACTTATGCCTTGCTTATTCAAGTGCTTGCCTAAACGTGAACCAAACCTAGTAATTTTATTAGGTTCCACCTTGATACAGCATAAACCACTTTCCACATAAAAATACACCTTTTTCTTCAAGTCTGCTTTAAAACTGCTTCCTCTCACGTTAAACTTATTCCCTCTTGTTTTGATGCCCCTTCCATGAAGAAAAAAGGATCTATCCTATACTATCTATGACTCTTCTAGTTTTATATACCTCTATCAGATCACCCCTCAGCTTTTTTTACTGCAGAGAAATCAAGCAAAACCTAGTCAGAATCTCCTTACAACTGGTCCTACCTAACAGCAATATTCCAGTGAACCTTTGCATCCTCTCCAACAAAACCATATCCTTTCTAGAATGTAGTGACCAAACTTGTGCACAATACTCAAAGTGCCACCTAATCAGTGTTTTATAAGTTAACAACATAATGTCCTAACTTTTATATTCTTTGCCACAATCTGTGAAGACAAACACTCAATCTTCAAAGTTCAATGTTCAAATTTGGGTCAAAGTACATATATGTCTCCATATACAAATCTGAGATTCATTTTCTTGGGGTCATATTCAAGAAATTAATCAAATGATAACCATAAGAGAATCAATGAAAGACTGCAGCAACTTTGGCATTCAATCAATGTGCAAAAGGCAACAAACTGTGCAAATACAAAAAAAGAAATAATATTAATAAATAAACAATAAACATCAAAAACATATCTTCACCATCCTATCTACCCATGTTGCAACTTACAGGCAACTATAGACTTGAAGCCCAAGGTCAAATGTTAAAATGGTCCGATGTTCATTTATTATCAAAGTATATATGCCGTATATTCGTCTTCTCCAGATAGCCATGAAACAAAGAAGACTATGGAAGTCATTCAAAGAAAAACATCAACCCCCACCCACAAAAAAAACAATCAGCAAACAGCAAGTACATTGATTTCCCCAGCCCCCTCCTCCTCACAAAACGCACCAAATTTAAATTGTGCAGCAGCAGCAAGAGTATCAACCAACCCCCCCGTGCTCCCCCCAAATTAAACCACTCAGATGGTAACAAGAAAGAACAGATGAAAACACAGAATATAAGAGACATCAAACCGAAAAAGAGTCCAATCCAGTCCAGATCCATGTATCAGAGTATATTGGTAACAGCCTTTGACAGGGGAGGGGGAGGGGAGAGGGGGGAAGAGGGGGGGAAGAGGGGGGGAAGAGGGGGGGAAGAGGGGGGAGAGGGGGGAGAGGGGGGAGAGGGGGGGGAAGAGGGGGGGAAGAGGGGGGGAAGAGGGGGGGGAGGGGGGGGAGAGGGAGAATGGTCTATCTGTCCATCAGCACTGCACAGAGTCTTGTCATCTTCAGAAGTTTTCTGATGACTCTGCCATAGTTGGATGCATCAGCAAGGGAGATGAGGCTGAGTACAGGAAATTTTGTCACATGGTGTGAGCAGAATTATCTGCAGCTTAATGTGAAAAAGACTAAGGAGCTGGTGGTAGACCTGAGGAGAGCTAAGGTACCGGTGACCCCTGTTTCCATCCAGGGGATCAGTGTGGACATGGTGGAGGATTACAAATACCTGGGGATATCAATTGACAATAAATTGGACTAGTCAAACAACACTGAGGCTGTCTACAAGAAGGATCAGAGCCGTCTCTATTTCCTGAGGAGACTGAGGTCCTTTAACGTCTGCCGGACGATGCTGAGGATGTTCTACGAGTCTGTGGTGGCCAGTGCTATCATGTTTGCTGTTGTGTGCTGGGGCAGCAGGCTGAGGGTAGCAGACACCAACAGAACCAACAAACTCATTCGTAAGGCCAGTGATGTTGTGGGGATGGAACTGGACTCTCTCACGGTGGTGTCTGAAAAGAGGATGCTGTCCAAGTTGCATGCCATCTTGGACAATGTCTCCCATCCACTACATAATGTACTAAGTGGGCATAGGAGTACATTCAGCCAGAGACTCATTCCACCGAGATGCAGCACAGAGCATCATAGGAAGTCATTCTTGCCTGTGGCCATCAAACTTTACAACTCGTCCCTTGGAGGGTCAGACACCCTGAGCCAATAGGCTGGTCCTGGACTTATTTCCTGGCATTATTTACATATTACTATTTAACTATTTATGGTTTTATTACTACTTATTATTTTTGGTGCAACTGTAACGAAAACCAATTTCCCCCGGGATCAATAAAGTATGACTATGACTATTAGTGCCTAGCTTTTACTGTAAATGTCCTCTTCACAGAATGCTGCTTCACCCTGTATTTTTGGACTTAAACTTGACCACCGCTCCCTGGCCTTTAGCATTATCATGGAAGCGGATAGAATCAGAGAGGACAGGAAAATTTTTAATTGGGGAAAGGCAAATTATGAGGCTATAAGGCTAGAACTTGCGGGTGTGAATTGGGATGATGTTTTTGCAGGGAAATGTACTATGGACATGTGCTCAATGTTTAGAGATCTCTTGCGGATGTTAGGGATAAATTTGTTCCAGTGAGGAATATAAAGAATGGTAGGGTGAAGAAACCATGGGTGACAAGTGAGGTGGAAAATCTAGTCAGGTGGAAGAAGGCAGCATACATGAGGTTTAGGAAGCAAGGATCAGATGGGTCTATTGAGAAATATAGGGAAGCAAGAAAGGAGCTTAAGAAGGGGCTGAGAAGAGCAAGAAGGGGGCATGAGAAGGCCTTGGCGAGTAGGGTAAAGGAAAACCCCAAGGCATTCTTCAATTATGTGAAGAAAAAAAGGATGACAGGAGTGAAGGTAGGACCGATTAGAGATAAAGGTGGGAAGATGTGCCTGAAGGCTGTGGAAGTGAGCAAGGTCCTCAATGAATACTTCTCTTCGGTATTCACCAATGAGATGGAACTTGATGATGGTGAGGACAATATGAGTGAGGTTGATGTTCTGCAGCATGTTGATATTAAGGGAGAGAAGGTGTTGGAGTTGTTAAAATACATTAGGACAGATAAGTCCCAGGGGCCTGACAGATTATTTCCCATGCTGTTCCACGAGGCGAGGGAAGAGATTGCTGAGCCTCTGGCTAGGATCTTTATGTCCTCGTTGTCCATGGGAATGGTACCGGAGGACTGGAGGGAGGTGAATGTTATCCCCATGTTCAAAAAAGGTAGTAGGGATAGTCAGGGTAACTGTAGACCAGTGAGCCTTACGACTGTGGTGGGAAAGCTGTTGGGAAAGATTCTTAGAGATAGGATCTATAGGCATTTAGAGAATCATGGTCTGATCAGGGACAGTCAGCATGGCTTTGTGAAGGGCAGATCATGTCTAACAAGCCTGATAGAGTTCTTTGAGGAGGTGACCAAGCATATAGATGAGGGTAGTGCAGTGGATGTGATCTATATGGATTTTAGTAAGGCATTTGACAAGGCTCCACACGGTAGGCTTATTCAGAAAGTTAGAAGGCATGGGATCCAGGGAAGTTTGGCCAGGTGGATTCAGAATTGGCTTGCCTGCAGAAGGCAAAGGGTGGTGGTGGAGGGAGTACATTCAAATTGGAGGATTGTGACTAGTGGTGTCCCACAAGGATCTGTGCTGGGACCTCTACTTTTCGTGATTTTTATTAACGACCTGGATGTGGGGGTAGAAGGGTGGGTTGGCAAGTTTGCAGACGACACAAAGGTTGGTGGTGTTGTAGGTAGTGTAGAGGATTGTCAAAAATTGCAGAGAGACATTGATAGGATGCAGAAGTGGGCTGAGAAGTGGCAGATGGAGTTCAACCCGGAGAAGTGTGAGGTGGTACACTTTGGAAGGACAAACTCCAAGGCAGAGTACAAAGTAAATGGCAGGATATTTGGTAGTGTGGAGGAGCAGAGGGATCTGGGGGGCACATGTCCACAGATCCCTGAAAGTTGCCTCACAGGTAGATAGGGTAGTTAAGAAAGCTTATGGGGTGTTAGCTTTCATAAGTCGAGGGATAGAGTTTAAGAGTTGCGATGTAATGATGCAGCTCTATAAAACTCTGGTTAGGCCACACTTGGAGTACTGTGTCCAGTTCTGGTCACCTCACTATAGGAAGGATGTGGAAACATTGGAAAGGGTACAGCGGAGATTTACCAGGATGCTGCCTGGTTTAGAGAGTATGCGTTATGATCAGAGATTAAGGGAGCTAGGGCTTTGGAGAGAAGGAGGATGAGAGGAGACATTATAGAGGTGGACAAGATAATAAGAGGAATAGATAGAGTGGATAGCCAGCACCTCTTCCCCAGGGCACCACTGCTCAATACAAGAGGACATGGCTTTAAGGTAAGGGGTGGGAAGTTCAAGGGGGATATTAGAGGAAGGTTTTTCACTCAGAGAGTGGTTCGTGCGTGGAATGCATTGCCTGAGTCAATGGTGGAGGCAGATACACTAGTGAAGTTTAAGAGACTACTAGACAGGTATATGGAGGAATTTAAGGTGGGGGCTTATATTGGAGGCAGGGTTTGAGGGTCGGCACAACATTGTGGGCCGAAGGGCCTGTACCGTGCTGTACTATTCTATAACTTCTATCTTCACTTTCCAAAGCTTCACCTAACTTTTCATTTGATCTGTACTGTGCTCTAGCCTTAGACAACCTCCCTGTAAATTAAGTTCTCAATCTGTAAATTAGGTTCATCTGCCATTTATTTGCCCCCATTACACCCTCACCAGCATCATTTTCCAGTGGTCCAATATGAACTCTCACCTCCCTTTTACACTTCATATAACTGAAAAAACTCTAGGTATCCTGCTTTATGTTATTGGCTAGTCTACCCTCATATTTCATCTTTTCCCTTTGCATCGCTTTTTAGTTGCCTTTTATTGGATGTTAAAAGCTTCCCAATCATCCGACCTCACTCACTTTTGCTACCTTATATGCCCTTTCCTTGGCTTTTATGCAGTCTTTAACTTCCTCTGTCAGCCACGGTTGCCTACTCCTGCCATTTGAGAACTTCTTCCTCTGTGGGACAAATCTATCCCGTGCCTTGTGAACTATTTCCAGAAACTTCAGCCATCTCTGCTCTGCCATCATCCCCGCCAGTATCCTCCTCCAATCCGCCTGGGAAAGCTCCTCTCTCATGCCTCTATAATTCCCTTTATTCCATTGTGATTCATTACATGTGAGTTATGCTTCACCATCTCAAATTGCAGTATGAATTCAATCATATTACAATTATTGTCTCCTAAGGGTTCCCCTATATTAAGCTCCCTAATAAGATTCGGGTTATTACACAACACCCAATCTAAGATGGCCTTTTCCGGAGTAGGCTCAAGCACAAGCTGCTCTAAAAAGCCAGCTCATAGGCATTCAACAAATTCCCTCTCTTGCGATCCGACACCAACCTGATTTTCCCAATCCCCTTGCATATTGAAGTCCCCCCTTTATAATTGTGTCATTACATGCCTTTTCCAGCTCCCTTTGCAATTTCAACCCTATGTCTTCACCACTGTTTGGAGGCCCATATATGATTCCCATAATGGTTTTATTACCCTTGCAGTCTCTTAACTCCACCCACAAAGATGCAACATTCTCTGACCCTATGTAACTTCTCTCTAAAGATGTAATTCCATCTCTTACCAACCGACCCACACCACCACCTATCCCTTCCTTCCCATCCTTTTGATACAAAGTACATCCCTTGATGTTCAGCCAACCAACTATGGCCTTCTTTCAGCCACAACTTAGTGATGTCCACAACGTCATACTGACCAATCTCTAATTATACCATGGGTTTGTCCACCTTATTACAAATGCTATGTGCATTTAAATACAGCACCCTCAGTCCTGCATTCTTTGCTCTTTTGACTTTTGCCTCTGTGATACAATTTAACTCTTTGATGTACCTGCATTTGTACCCATTCGTTGGCTTGTCCTTCCTTACATTCATGTTGCACCCTCGTGTTTGCTCGACTCTGTGCTGAACTGAGGCTGCGGCCTGCAACTAATAGGCTCCTGAAACAGGCAGTGATGGGAAATGAACCCAGCTTGTTGGTACTGCAAAGCATTGTGCTAACTGCTGTGAAATTTGGTTTCTGGCAGCAGTACATTGCAATACATAATAATAACCTATTGATAACTATATGTATATATCAGAAATAAATTCAATAAGTAGTGCAAAAAGAGAGGGAAAAATACTGAGGAAGTGTTCATAGATTCATTGTCCATTCCCCAGTATGATGGTAGAGGGGAAGAAGCTGTTCCTGAAATATTGAGTGTGTATCTTCAGGCTCCAATCCCTCCCCCTCAGTGGTGGTAATGAGAAGAGAGCATGTCCTCGGTGATGTCCTGGGTCCTTCATGATGGATGCTGCCTTTTTGAGGCAACATATTTTGAAATTGTCCTGGATGCTGGGGAGGCTGGTACCTTTGATGGAGCTGGCAGAGTCTGCAACTTCCTACTGATTTCTCCCATCCTGTGCAGTGGCTGCTCCATATCAGATGATGATACAACCAGTTAGAAAGCTTGTCACAGTACATCTGTAGAAGTTTGTGAGCGTCTTTTGACATTCCAATTATTCTCAAACTCTTAATGAAATATGGCCCCCGTCATTGCTCCTTTGTAATTGCATCGATATGTTGGGCCCAGGATAGATCCTCAGAGATGTTGACGCCCAGGAACTTGAAACTGCTCACTCTTTCCACTTCCGATCCCTCGATGAGGACAGGTGTAGCACCTCGGTACATGTGACAACAGTAAACCACTTCCAATATGCATTGCCATTCAAGCTTCCCTAATCTTGCCATCTTTGAGATTTACACTTACTGGACTATGCTGTCCCTAAACCCTGTATAATTCTATTTTAAAAGACAAGCACTTGTTTTACCTGCAACACATGCGCTCCAATTTACCTTTGCTAGATCTTCCCTTATGCTGTTGAAATCAGTCTCTTCTAAGTTTAGGGTCTCAACCTACAGATTGCACTGTTATTATATTTCCAACCCCATGCCAGATTAGTTTAAGTTGTCTTGAAAAGCAGGAGGCAAACTTCCCCACAAGAACATTGGGCCCCTTCCAGTTTTGGTGCAACCTGTCTTTCTTGTACAGGTCCTACCTGTCCCAAAAGTGAAGGCAATGATCTACATACCTAAAGTCCTCCCTCCTGTATCTGCTCTTTAGCCATATGGTCATCTGTCCTGTTCTCCTATTTCAACCTTCACTAGAATGTGTCCACGAGGGTTAATATTTAGATTTGTAACTCTACAGATCCTGCTTATTTTCCTATCCAGACGAAGTGTCTCACACCAAAACGTCGGCTATCCATTACCCTTTGTAAATGCTACCTCAGGTTGTGTTAAAGATACAAGAATGTGGCAGCCTATGTGGTCAGATGGTTCAGCTGATGATCGTATTTCCTGATGTGATATAACATTATCTGCTCTCAGCCAGGTGATTTTGCTTAGCAACTCAATCGATGCTTTAGTGGGAGAGAAAAATAAATAAGAGCTCAGGTTCCTGTTCTGCGGTCGACTTTGCCGAGAATAGTTGTTGGAGAAATGCAGATGAGACGCCAGGTTGTCTTCAAAGTTCAAAGGCCTAGTGACTCACCTGCTCTCGAAGCTGAAGTACGAAGAGAGGACCACTTGCGGTAGGAATTCCAGAAAAGAATACTCCATCATGACGTAGGAGAGCTTTCAGAATAAATATTTTATGTATATATGGGTTTTAATGGAGAAGAAAGCTGAATCACATTTTAAATGACCTAATCTTAAATTAAAAAAAACACCAAGGTCACTCCCTGTATGATATTTTCCTATTTTCCTAGAATGACTGTGTTTCTTCTGCGCTTCTCTCTCAGCTACCAGCTAGATACAGGATTTTTCATTTACCTTGTGGAATATTACTCGACAAAACCTAAGTATAACCTGTAGTTGCCATGGTAATACACTGACAGGCAAAGCTCTGACCTGAATCATGACTGAGGTGAATAGGACCCTGAAGGGCGACCATAACAAACGCTGCAGAGAGCTCCTGTTAATTATGGGCCAATTGGAGAAATTGCTCCAAGAGATTGTTGTAGAAAATTGACTTTCTTTTCAAAGAATTGTAATAATGTACAATTTGTTCCCTTCACTGTGAATTATCATTTCACAGCCTTGATGTTTGATTCATCTGGAGTCTGATCTCTACGAGTCCGATGGTGTAGCTTTTAAGCTATAGGAATGGCAATCCATTGACTTGGGGGACGCAATATAGAGTTTGAATCCTGTTGTGGTAACAGTAGGATTTAAATTTACACATTAATCCAGAAATTTTGGGAGGGGGGAAATTTGTGAAATGTAAGAAGGAAGTGTATTGTCCTTACCAAATATATATATATTTTCTAGGATCCACTATCAGGGACAGGTAATAAAAAGCACCCAGTGATGCCCAGATCCTAAGAAGTAAGCAATCAAACAATTTGTCAATGGACTGATGTGCTCATCTGCATTCACTGCCCCCAGTCTTCTGCATCCTGGATATCTTGGACTTCTACACAAGCATGTTGCCACACAGACATGTGAGATACTGTGTCTATCACTTGCTCCTAAGTGCATGCTATGTTCTGATGTGTTGATGAAAGGGCACTCATGTTACCCTCCCTCTTTATACGAGTTTACATTCTTAATATGATGAACCTCATGCCGAAGGCAACATCTACTATCAGTCCCCACCATCCAGTCCAAGACATCTCCTTGCATCTATCATCAAGTCCCATACCACCAGATTCAAGAACAGCTACTTCCCCTCATCTATTCAGTTCTAGAACCAACCTGCACAGCTATCAGCCGCCACATTCTACTCCTTCCCCTCCTCCCACCTTATTCTGGCTCTGTCTCCTCCCTTTCCAATCCTGATGAAGTGTCACAGCCTGAAATGTTAACCATTTCTTCTGCTCCATAGATACTTCCTGACTTGTTGAACTTCTCGAGCATATTTTGTATTTTTTGCCACCTATTTACAGTCCACCTTATCTGGTCTCACCTATTTTCTGCCAGCTCCCACATTCCCCTCCCCCTAGCTTCTTATTCTGGCTTCATCCCCCTACCTTTCAGTCCTGATGAAGGATCTCAGCCCTAAATATTGGAATACTCATTCACCCCCGTAGATGCTGCCTGACTTGCTGAATTCCTCCAATGTCTCGTGCGTGTTGCTCATGATATCTAGCTTCTGCAGAACTTCTTGTGCACAATCCTTAGTAGTTCCTCAGCAGAGCAAACAAATGACAACTGTGTACTACGATGGACTTCCATTTTTGTTCCAATATTTTTCTTATTTAGTTTTGTACATTTCATATTATTCTTGTGAATGCAGTGTCTCTACTGTTATGTGCCTCTGATGCAGCTGTAACTTTTCCATTGCACCTGTGCATACATGTACAGTACTTATGCATATGACAAGCGATTCGATATTGACTGTGGAACATTAGGAGCTGGAGGAGGCCGTTTAGTCACTCATCTGCTCTATCATCGAATTTGATCAAGGCCTCAGCTCCTCTTTCTGCTGCCCACACTCATTGACTCCACGATAGTCCAAAATTTCTGGCCAAAGCAAGCTTGAATATATTGAATAAATCTTCCTCCACTGCTCTCCTACTGTCTGTTCATGCAAAGTTCTGGAAGTTGCAATGAACTGGGCATGTTAGGATGTAGTTACCTTCATATCTAATTGATAGTCAGTGTGCCTATGGAACAAGATCACTGCTGAAGTGGAAAATGTTGGTTAATCATTTTCTCTTCAAGATTTAAAATTCAAGTTTGTTTGTCACATATGCTTCAAAACATACAGTGAAATGTGTTGTTTGCATTAACAACCAACACACCCAAGGGTTTGCAGAGCAGCCTTCAAGTGTCACTACACATTCCGGCACCAACATAGAATGCCCACAATGCTTGCAGAACAACACAGAACACACCAAGCTAAAAACAACAACAAAAACAACCCAGTTAATCCCTTCCACCTATGTCCACGGTGTTGTCTGTAGTTTCGGACAATGACAGGGCAACATATTTAAAATGGAAAAGCCACTGTACTGGGGCACTTACACTTTCTTGATCTCAGAAGTCCGGATCTAGTGGTACAAGTCTTTCTCACTAATGGGAACTTCTTTGATTGCACTGAATGACCATAACTTCTGTGCCTTGTCATTCCCTTCGCTCTTCATGAAGCATTGCGGGGTTGCTGAGAATAAGGGATTAATGTACAATGGATGTGTGATTGTCAGTGTGGACTTAGGGCAAAGGCTCTATTTTCCTGTCATATTGTTATTTGACTGTATACCAGAAGACCCCTGGGGCACAGCTGATCAAGAAGAGTGAAAGAACATTTGAAGAGATAACATATCAGAAGAAAGGTACAGTTTTTGCTCTTTGTGCTTCTTTAAGAACAATTTAAAAGTAATATTTATCACAGCATTCTATATTTCCATTGGTAATGGGATCAAGAAGAGAAATAAAAATTTAAACAAGTGGAAGGAAAATATCAAAAACAAGCCCCGATCCTCCCTCCTACCCATGCATATACACAGTCCTTTAAACACAGTGGACATGGACTCGAGCCTGCAGGCACCAGGCTTTGACCTCCTTTGCAGACTCGCAGATATTCTAAATCTCAGCTCATTAAAAAAGTACTTGAATGGGCCAAATGAGAAAAAAAAACATTAAAAACGTAGAAGGGATCTCAACCAGAGCAAACTTGATAGATGTTTCAATACTCTTAATTGACGCGTGGACCAGAGTTTTGGTATTTTTATTTAAGCTGAAGAGTGAAAACTGATCATTTGATAGAGAAAAAGTTAACACTTCAGGAAGATGGCCATTCACCCTCCTGCTTACTCATTGCTTAATGGCTCAGAGTACTATGAATGCACTTTCTCATTATCATCCAATGGACATTTGGATCAGATCTTCATCAGAAAGGCTAATCTCTCTTTCTCTCTCCATCAATGCTCCATGCTTCCTGTTCTTATTTTAGATGTTCTCATCTGCAGTCTATCGTTTTTCAAAAAAAACTGATCATTGTCGATCCAATTCATAAGACCATAAGACAAAGGAGCAGAAGTCGGCCATTCGGCCCATTGAGTCTGCTCCGCCATTTTATCATGAGCTGATCCATTCTCCCATTTAGTCTCACTCCTCCCGCCTTCTCACCATGACCTTTGATGCCCTGGCTACTCAGATACCTATCAATCTCTGCCTTAAATACACCCAATGAATTGGCCTCCACTGCCGCCTGTGGCAACAAGTTCCACAGATTCACCACCCTCTGGCTAAAAAAATTTCTTCACATCTCTGTTCTGAAAGGGCGCCCTTCAATCCTTAAGTCATGCCCTCTCATACTACACTCCCCCACCATGGGAAAAAACTTTGCCACATCCACTCTGTCCATGCCTTTCAACATTCGAATGTTTCTTTGAGGTCTCCCCTCATTCTTCTAAACTCCAAGGAATACAGTCCAAGAGCGGACAAACGTTCCTCATACATTAACCCTCTCATTCCCAGAATCATTGCAGTGAATCTTCTCTGAACCCTCTCCAACGTCAGCACATCCTTTCTTAAATAAGGAGCCCAAAACTGCACACAGCACTCCAAGTGAGGTCTTATCAGCGCCTTATAGAGCCTCAACATCATATCCCTGCTCCTATACTCTATTCCTCTAGAAATGAATGTCAACATTGCTTTCGCCTTCTTCACAACTGACTCAACCTGGAGGTTAATCTTAAGGGTATCCTGCACGAGGACTCCCAAGTCCTGTTGCATTTCAGAACTTTGAATTCTCTTCCCATTTAAATAATAGTCTGCCCCTTTATTTCTTCTATCAAAGTGCATAACCATACACTTTACAACATTGTATTCCATTTGCCACTTCTTTGCCCATTCTCCCAATCTATCCAAGTATCTCTGCAGACTCTATTTCCTCAGCACTACCGGCCCCTCCACCTATCTTTGTATCATCAGCAAACTTGGCCACAAAGCCATCTATTCCATAATCCAAATCGTTGATGTACAATGTAAAAAGAAGCGGCCCCAACACGGACCCCTGTGGAACACCACTGGTAACCAGCAGCCAACCAGAATGGGATCCCTTTATTCCCACGCTCTGTTTCCTGCCAATCAGCCAACGCTCTATCCACATATGTAACTTTCCCGTAATTCCATGGGCTTTTATCTTGTTTAGCAGCCTCATGTGTGGCACCTTGTAATAGGCCTTCTGAAAATCCAAATACATAACATCCACTGCATCTCCCTTGTCTAGCCTACTTTTAATTTCCTCAAAAAATTGCAATAGGTTTGTCAGGCAGGATTTTCCTTTAAGGAAACCATGCTGAGTTCTGCCTATCTTGTCATATGCCTCCAGGTACTCCATAACCTCATCCTTGACAATCGATTCCAGCAACTTCCCAGCCACCGATGTCAAGCTAACAGGTCTATAATTTCCTTTCTGCTTCCTTGCCCCCTTCTTAAATAGCGGAGTGACACTTGCAATCTTTCAGTCCTCCGGAACCATGCCAGAATCTATTAACTTTTGAAAGATTACTGCTAATGCCTCTGCAATCTCCACAGCTACTTCCTTCAGAACATGAGGGTGCAATCCATCTGGTCCTGGAGATTTATATACCTTTGGACTATTCAGCTCCCTGAGTACTTTCTCTGTCGTAATTGTGACCGTGCACACTTCTCTTCCCTAACACCCTTAAGTGTCTGGTATACTGCTGTCTTCCTCAGTGAAGACTGATGCAAAATATTCGTTCAGCTCCTCCGCCATCTCCTATTACAATTTCTCCAGCACCTCCTCACTTCTCGCATAATCTCCAGCCACTGCTGCTCTGCCGTCCTTCCCGCTAGTGACCCTTTCCAGTCAGCTTTGGCCAGTTCCTCTCTCATGCCACTGTAATTTCCTTTACTCCACTGAAATACAGACACATCGGATTTTGGCTTCTCTTTCTCAAATTTCACAGTGAACTCAATCATGTTATGATCACTGCCTCCTAAGGGTTCCTTTATCTCAGTCTCTCTAATCACCTCTGGTTCAATACACAATCATCCAGACTGAAGAAAAAAGAGCTTAAAATTTACAGAATTTGCTTGAACAGTAATGTTAATATTACTGTGCATTGTTACATAGAGGCATTTAAGGTATGACCCAATTGAGTTAATACTTTCTTAATTCACATTCACAGATTGTCCTTTGCTATGGAATTTAGCATCTGAATATGGTAGGTTGTTCCTATAGTATATCTAGAATTTTTCTTTCTAGAGAAATAGTAATCACCCGTAAGACCCTAAGGCACGGGAACAGAATTATGCCTTTTGGCCCATTGAGTCTGCTCCACCATTCCATCACGGCTAATTTATTATCCCTCTCAACTTCGTTTTCCTGCCTTCTCACCATAACCTTTGACGCCCTAAATCAAGAACCAATCAATCTCTGTTTTAAATACGCTCAATGACTTAGCCTCCATAGCCATTTGTGGCAATAAATTCCACAGGTTCACCACTCTCTGGCTCAAGAGATTCCTTATCATCTAAAGCAATGTCCTTCTATTCTGAGGCTGGGCCCACGGGTCCTCTACTCTTTCCCCACAGGAAAGAACTGTCTCCACATCTGCTCTGGCTTTAGGCTGTTCAATATTGCATAGGTTTCTATGAGAACCTCCTCTTTATTCTTCTAAACTACAATGAGTACCGGCCCAGAGCCATCAAACACACCTCATACATCAACCCTTTCATTCCCAGGATCATTGTCATGAATCTCCTCTGGGATCCTCCCCACAATCAGTAAGAAAAAAAGTTTTTTTTTTCTAAGAATTGGTTAAGCACTAATTTTTTAAGTATTTATTTCTCATTAAAGTTCTTGCAATCAGTCAAGTGTAACCTGAACAATTGAATGCAATTTTCTGTCTACTCATTGGTTAATAGATCTTTGCACATGGACATTCAGAATACATTTTCCCATCATTATCCTGTGTGCTTTGGATCAAGTTTTCAAAAGCAGATTGACAGGTTGATCCAGGTTAATTGTTCACTGTGATGGAGGGTTCAAAAACTCAGGCACATGAGATAAAATCGAGGACATTAAGCATAGTAAGGCAAATGTTATCACCCAAATGAATACTAAATTTGTCGAGTAGATAACAGAGGAGGTTAAGTGGTAATAAAGAAATATGGACAATTGGTGAAGCGATTATGAAATAGTAGCTGGATTTTAACATAGTGCAGTCTCCATTTTAAACATGGGGGAGGAGCCTTCCACCTTCCTGACTGGTTGAGTACCTGAGGACTCTTAAATCTTAATGCTATGGGCTATGACCCGTCATTAAAAAGCCGTTCTCATCAGGACTCCCGCACTCAGTTGGGTGTGTTTTACAGCAGTCTCTGGTGACCCAAGTACTATTCGGGGTTAGAAGAACTCTTTAGAATGCAGCCGTCCTTTATTCATGCAGATTATTTTTATGGCTGCCCCTGGAATTGGAGAACAGTAGCGCAGTGCTTAAGTTGCTGAACCAGCAGACAGAGGTCTGAATCATTGATCAAAAAACATGACCTTGAATTGCACCACAGCAACTGGGAATTTTAATACAAGTAAAGAAATTATAACTGGAAATACAAAATAAATAGGCGTTTATTGGAACTATGAGAACTTATCAGGCTCACTGATATAGAGTTGTACCGCACATAAACAGGTTCTTCAGCCCACCACCTCCATACCATCTACACTGATTCCATCCACCTGCATTAAGGCCATATTCTATACCTTCTATGCAAGGCATCTTCTATGCCTTGCCTATTTAAGTGTCTGTCTAAATGCTTTTTAAATATAATAATTCTACCAAAATTCAGAGGTCAACCATTCTCTGTGTAAACTGCTTGTCTCTAAGCTCCTCTTCAAATCTTCTCCCTCTCACTTCTTTAGATTCACAGTGCAGAGCATCTTAACTAGTTTCATCGTGGTCTGGTATGGAACCACCAATGCTCATGAACAGAAAAGGCTCCAGAAAGTAGTGGGCACAGCCCAGTCCATTAGAAGAAAAACCCTTTGAACCATTGAATACATTTACAAGGAGCGCTGCCTTAGGAAGACAGCATCTACCATTAAAGACCATCAAGTCTTGGCTGCACCTTCATCTCAACACTTCCACTGGGCAGGAGGTACAGAAGCCTTAGATCTCACACCACCAGGTTCAGGAACACTTATCAACTATTGGGCTCCTGAACCATGACTCTGAACTGATTCCATGACCTACAGACTCACTTTCAAGGTCTCTTCAAAACTTAGATTCTCAGTATTATTTTTACTTGCACTATTTGTCTTCTTTTGCACATTGATTGTTGATCAATCTTTGTGTACATTTTTTTGTAAAATTATTGTATTTCTTTTTTCCTGTGAATACACCATCTTGTTAATGCAAGGTCAAGATGGTGCCTGCGTACAATGCTCTCTTAGTTGACATCTTCTGGATAGACCACTAAACTTCAATCTCACTTCAGTTGCATCTGCTTTTCACTATAAATGTGTTTCTGGAACTACTGGAGCCTGTGATTTACAGTTTGGAGGTCAATGGAGTAATCCAGTGCTTTGCTGTCTCTGAGAAGATTTCAAGAAGCGAACCCTTGAGGACTCAAGGCGAAGAACTTCGAGATAGTCATAGTCATACTTTATTGATCCTGGGGGAAATTGGTTTTCGTTATAGTTGCACCATAAATAATAAATAGTAATAAATCCATAAATAGTTAAATAGTAATATGTAAATTATGCCAGGAAGTAAGTCCAGGACCAGCCTATTGGCTCAGGGTGTCTGACCCTGAAATGGGAAGCGAGTCGGTGATTACTTCATTTTGCCACTTAAAGCTTCCATTATTCAGCAATTAAAGTAACGAGGAAGATTGAATCATTGAGGTGAATGCAGAAGGGGTGCAAGGGTTCAGTGCCGACTGCCTCTGGTGCTGGAGGACCTTGTGTGGCCTATCGCTGTGCCTGGAGGGTAGGCTTCCGTGCCTGAGCCACATCTCTCTCTTCCATGAACTCGAAGGATGTTACCAAGCCTCTGTGTTGATGGAATTGAACTACGGACTATGGACTTTTTCAGTCTTATAGAAACATAGAAACATAGAAACATAGAAAATAGGTGCAGGAGTAGGCCATTCGGCCCTTCGAGCCTGCACCGCCATTTATTATGATCATGGCTGATCATCCAACTCAGAACCCCGCCCCAGCCTTCCCTCCATACCCCCTGATCCCTGTAGCCACAAGGGCCATATCTAACTTCCTTTTAAACATAGCTAATGAACTGGCCTCAACAGTTTGCTGTGGCAGAGAATTCCACAGATTCACCACTCTCTGTGTGAAGAAGTTTTTCCTAACCTCGGTCCTAAAAGGCTTCCCCTCTATCCTCAAACTGTGACCCCTCGTTCTAGACCTCCCCAACATCGGGAACAATCTTCCCGCATCTAGCCTGTCCAATCCCTTTAGGATCTTATACGTTTCAATCAGATCCCCCCTCAATCTTCTAAATTCCAACGAGTACAAGCCCAGTTCATCCAGTCTTTCTTCATATGAAAGACCTGCCATCCCAGGAATCAATCTGGTGAACCTTCTCTGTACTCCCTCTATGGCAAAGACGTCTTTCCTCAGATTAGGGGACCAAAACTGCACACAATACTCCAGGTGTGGTCTCACCAAGGCCTTGTACAACTGCAGTAGTACCTCCCTGCTCCTGTACTCGAATCCTCTCGCTATAAATGCCAGCATACCGTTCGCCTTTTTCACCGCCTGCTGTACCTGCATGCCCACTTTCAATGACTGGTGTATAATGACACCCAGGTCTCATTTCACCTCCCCTTTTCCTAATCGGCCACCATTCAGATAATAATCTGTTTTCCTATTTTTGCCACCAAAGTGGATAACTTCACATTTATCCACATTAAATTGCATCTGCCATGAGTTTGCCCACTCACCCAACCTATCCAAGTCACCCTGCATCCTCTTAGCATCCTCCTCACTGCTAACACTGCCACCCAGCTTCGTGTCATCCGCAAACTTGGAGATGCTGCATTTAATTCCCTCATCCAAGTCATTAATATATATTGTAAACAACTGGGGTCCCAGCACTGAGCCTTGCGGTACCCCACTAGTCACCGCCTGCCATTCTGAAAAGGTCCCGTTTATTCCCACTCTTTGCTTCCTGTCTGCTAACCAATTCTCCACCCACACCAATACCTTACCCCCAATACCGTGTGCTTTAAGTTTGCACACTAATCTCCTATGTGGGACCTTGTCAAAAGCCTTTTGAAAATCCAAATATACCACATCCACTGGTTCTCCCCTATCCACTCTACTAGTTACATCCTCAAAAAATTCTATGAGATTCGTCAGACATGATTTTCCTTTCACAAATCCATGCTGACTTTGTCCGATCATTTCACCGCTTTCCAAATGTGCTGTTATCACATCCTTGATAACTGACTCCAGCAGTTTCCCCACCACCGACGTTAGGCTAACCGGCCTATAATTCCCCGGTTTCTCTCTCCCTCCTTTTTTAAAAAGTGGGGTTACATTAGCCACCCTCCAATCCTCAGGAACTAGTCCAGAATCTAACGAGTTTTGAAAAATTATCACTAATGCATCCACTATTTCTTGGGCCACTTCCTTAAGCACTCTGGGATGCAGACCATCTGGCCCTGGGGATTTATCTGCCTTCAATCCCTTCAATTTACCTAACACCACTTCCCTACTAACATGTATTTCGCTCAGTTCCTCCATCTCACTGGACCCTCTGTCCCTTACTATTTCTGGAAGATTATTTATGTCCTCCTTAGTGAAGACAGAACCAAAGTAATTATTCAATTGGTCTGCCATGTCCTTGCTCCCCATAATCAATTCACCTGTTTCTGTTTGCAGGGGACCTACATTTGTCTTTATCAGTCTTTTCCTTTTTACATATCTATAAAAGCTTTTACAGTCCGTTTTTATGTTCTCTGCCAGTTTTCTCTCATAATCTTTTTTCCCCTTCCTAATTAAGCCCTTTGTCCTCCTCTGCTGAACTCTGAATTTCTCCCAGTCCTCAGGTGAGCCACTTTCTCTGGCTAATTTGTATGCTACTTCTTTGGAATTGATACTATCCCTAATTTCTCTTGTCAGCCACGGGTGCACTACCTTCCTTGATTTATTCTTTTGCCAAACTGGGATGAACAATTGTTGTAGTTCATCCATGCAACCTTTAAATGCCTGCCATTGCATATCCACCGTCAATCCTTGAAGTGTTATGGTTTTTATATTCTATGTTGATGCCTGTTGTGTCACATTGTTCTTTGTGCGGGGGAGTGGAGCTTGGGGACTGAAGTTCTTGTTGTGTTTTTTTGTGGAGGAAGAGGGGTGTTTGGGGCTGATGTTTTTGTTGCATTTCGTGTGGCGTGGGGATTTGGGTGCCAATGTTCTTGTTGCATTTTGTACAGTGGGGAGGGGTTTCAGGGGTTGAGAGCTTTGTTGTGTTTTGTGTGGGGGAGGAGGATTTGGGTGTGGGAATGTCGATGATCGTGTTGCCATTCTTTTTTTTTTGTGTGGGAGATAGGTTTGCTGTTTCTCTTTGAACTTACTTCTGTGGTTTTCTTTGTTCCGTGGCTATCTGGAGAAGAAGAATCTCAGAGTTGTATATTGTATACATACATTGATAATAAATGAACCTTTGAAATATCTTATCAGCCAAATATGTGGCAGAAGCTCAATGCATAAATGAATGCAGGTGTGGTCAAGAGGCTCAGTTGTTGTCCAAGCATAAGAATGGGAAAGAAATATGATCTAAGTGACTTTGACCGTGGAATGATTGTTGGTGACAGACAGAGTGGTTTGAGTATCTCAGGACTGCTGACCCCTGGGATTTTGACACACAACAGTTTATAGAGAATCATGTGAAATCCAAAAAAAAAAAATCCAGTGATTGGCAGTTCTGTGGACCTTGTTAATGAGAGTGGTCAGAGGAGAATGACCAGACTGGTACAAGCTAACAGGAAGGGAACAGCAACTCAAATAGTGGCTGGGCGACAGCAACAGGAAACCATGAAGATATGCTCAGTGACCACTTTATTAGGTGCTAATAAAGTGGTCACAGAGTATTTACATACTTCATTAGTAAATTCAGTTTGAACTTTGATGTTTCAGATTTCAACCATTTTTTGTGTAAACTACTTACGGCAACTGGCAACACACTCTGAAGGGCAACTGCAATGCCTCATGGACAGCTTCTCAAGAGCCTGCCAGGACTTCAGCTTGACCATCAGCCTGAAGAAAACCAACGTGTTGGGCCAAGGCGTTGAGCACCCCCCTGCCATTACCATCAACAACTACGAGCTGGAGGTAGTTCACGAGTTTACATACCTTGGCTCCACCATCACGGACAGCCTCTCCCTAGACCCCGAGATCAACAGACAGATCGGACAAGCAGCCTCAACATTCGCCAGGCTGACAAAGAGAGTCTGGGAGAACAGAAAGCTGACGACGCACACCAAGGTTGCAGTTGACAGGGCCTGCGTCCTCAGCACACTGCTTTATGGCTACCAGACCTGGAGCCTTTACTACAGACAAGAGCGGCGTCTCAACGCCTTCCACCTTCGCAGCCTGAGACGCATCCTGGACATCACGTGGACTGACCGAGTCACCAACAATGAGGTCCTGGCTCATGCCCAGATACCCAGCCTCTTCACCCTGCTCCAGCAACGCCGTCTCCGCTGGCTGGGCCACGTACACCGCATGTCAGACGGGAGGATCCCGAAAGACCTGCTATACGGGGAACTGGCCTCCGGCAAGAGAGCACAAGGGCGGCCCCATCTCCGTTTCAAAGATGTTTGCAAGAGAGACATGAAGTCACTGAAAATGAACGTCGAGAGGTGGGAGGACGTCACAAGCGATCGCTCTCACTGGAGGCTGGAACTACGCAGAGGTCTAAAAAGAGAAGAGAAGCTGAGGCTTGCCGCTGAAGAAAAGCACACTCGTCAGAAAAACAGCACCAAGACAACACTGGAGGACAGCGCCTTCAAGTGCATTCGCTGCAGCCGAGACTGTCACTCCCGTGTGGGCCTCTACAGCCACAACAGACGCTGCTCTAACACAGACTGAAGCAAGACTTTCCAGGCGCAGATCCATGGTCTCGCGAGACTAACGGATGCCACCACCACTTACTCCTAAGATCCTCTTTAAATATTCTACCTCTCATTGTAAAACCATGTTCTTTTCTGTTGGATGCAACTGCTGTGGGAAAAATGATTTTAACCATCTAGTCTATCTATGCCTCATAATGCATCAGGTCACCCTCCAGCTTCTTTGCTCCAGAGGAAACAGTCGAAGCCTATCCGATTTCTTCCCATAACTAAGGTCCTCCAATCCAGTGAAATGGTTTCCTTCTATGATACAAAAATATATTTACAAGTGTAATGAAAGAATCATGGAACATTTAGTTGGATCCTATAACAGATCACAAATTCATAATCCAGTCAAAGAATCTTAAGCAACAGACAAACTGCTGGGGGAACTCAATAGATCAGGCAGCATCTGTTGATGAAATCAACGGTCAGTGTTTCGGATTAATTTGAACTTTTAATCTTTCTGACTGCTCAGCTTAGGCTTTAGCGCTTCAAGGCTTCAGTCAGAGAAAGCAAAAAAAGAAAAGCTCAAGATTAAGTTCTTTTTCTCCTTCCCTTCTTTATATCTGCTCAGCTGGATCAGTAGAGATGCCAGGCAGATAGAGGAATGCTCCTCTTGTGGGATGTGGGAAGGCAGGGAGACCTCTAGTGTCCCTGATGACAAGAACTGCAAGAAGTACATTCACATGCAGCTTCTAACAATCCATGTTGAGGAGCTGAGCTGGAACTGGATAAACTTCGGGAGGCAGAAAAGGTGCTAGATATGACATGTAGAGAGGTAGTTTACACCCAAGATGCAGGACACAGGAAACTGGGTAACAGGAAGGAGAAAGGGGTTAAGGAGCTAGTGCAGAACCCGTGGTCTCAATAGGTTCTTCACTTTGGATACTGTTGGGAGGAGGGATTGACCAAACAGAGGAAAGTCACAATGGTTGAGTGTTTGGCACCGAGTATTCCTTTGTGAATCAGAAGGGAAGAGGGGAGAAAAGGTACACTGTGCTGAGGGGATTCATTTGTTAGAGGTTCCGTGGGCATGAACACGATTCCCAGATGGTATTTACCTCCCAGGTGCCAGGGCCTGGGGCACCTCAGATCGAGTCGTCAACATTCCTAAGTGGGAAAGTGTACAGACAGAGGTTGTGGCCCAAGTAGGTACCAATGACATGGGTAGAATGACTGATGAGGTTCCGCATAAGGAGTTCTGGGAGTTAGGAGCTAAGTTAAGTCACTTAACTATATTTAAGTTTTAATTTAATTATATGCATGCATATAACCAAATAATGTGTATAGAACCAAAACAATGTTTCTTTGAACCACGGTGTGAAGCACAGTAGTACACAAAACACACGATAACTTATGATGGCACGGATAAAATCTACAGATGAATCACACATAAATAACAAACTAAATTAAATATTTTAAGGTATGGAACAGATTAACCAATGACACTGAATATGATGTGGCAGGGAATCCAGGAGCCTAATGACCCAAGGGAAGAAACTGTTTCCCATCCTGACAATTCTTGTTTTTATGCATTATAGCCTCCTGTATGATGATAGAAATTCAAAGGGGATGCTGGATGGGTGGGTGAGATCTTTAAAAATACAAAGGGCCCGGGGTAGGCAGTGCTCTTGATAAATGTCCCTGATGGATGGTAGGGAGACTCCTATGGTCCTCTCAGCTATTCTCACAGTACTTTGTAGGGACTTCTGGTCAGTTGCTTTCATACCAGATGGAGATGCAACTTGGCAGGATGCTGTCAACTGTGCTCCTGTAAAATGCAGTTAAGATATAGGGAGGAGCCTTGCTTTCCTCAATCTTCTTAGTAACTAGAGATGCTGCGGTGCCTTCTCGTTCTGGGAGGTGATATTAAGGGATTAAGTGAGGTTATCCGTGATGTGAACTCCCAGGAACTTGGTGCACTAATGCTCTCTATAGAGGAGACATGCATTTACAGTGGGGATGGTTTGTCTGCACCTTCCTGAAGTCCACAATGATGTCCTTCGTCTTCTCCACATCCAGGGTTTTGATCTCAGGATTGTTACCTGTACCACATGCCAGAAATAGGAAAATTATACAATTTAGTATATGGCTAAGGAGTTGGTTTAGGAGGGAGGGCATAGGTTTTTGGATCATGGGGCTCTTTTCCAGGGAGGGTGGAGCATGCACAGAGTGGATGGTTTGTAGCTGAACTGGACGGGGACTAATATCCTCGCAGGGAGGTTTGCTAATACTACATGATGGGTTTAAACTAGAGTTGCAGAGCAATGGGAACCAGAGTGTCAGAACAGTTAGTGGAGAGGTTGTGGAGGCAGATGTTGGTAAGACCTCAGACAAAGTTAGGAATCAAAAGGTTGAGCATGGTGTGACTCGTGTCCTGAGCTGACTATATTTCAATGCAACAAGTATCTGTTACACAGGGCGTTGGAAGGCGGACCCAAATGCAAGGCACAGACACTGAAGCTCTAGGAACAGGACTAGGTTTGTCAAGAAAGCAGGAGAAGAAACAATGCTGGACATTGACACAAGCCCTGGACGAGACTAGGATTCAGGGCCTGGGCTAGGACTTGGGCTAGGAGCACAGGACCTGGACGTGGAACTAGGAACAAGGAGCTTGGACTAGGAACATGGAACTCGAGAACCAGAGCCTGGACAAGGACCCGGAAACTGGGTCTTGGGTTGGGACTCAGAACCTGGGTCTTGACTCAAAACCGGAACCCGCGTCTAGGCTAGGACTCGGGACCAGAATCTTGGCAAGGACAGGACGTGACTACAGGACAGGATGAGGAATCTCCAGCACAGGACGAGGAATCTCCAGCACCAGGCTGGGTGAGGAACTCTTGGGCTAGGTGAGGCACCGGAACTAGATGAAGACACGAAGCTCAGAATTGGACAGGGCTGGAATTTGGCACCTGGACTTGGTCTTGGAACTCAGGAACAGAGCCTTGGACATGGACTGGACACTCAGAGCCTTGGACAAAGTACTCCAGGGTAGGACATTGCTCTTGGACTAGGTTTAGCTCAGCTTGGTTAGGCTGTTGGGTACAGAGCCGGGATTCCTCAGAGCGCAGGGCCGGGACCCTTTCTAAGACGCAGGGCCAGGATAACTGCTGAGGTAAACTACCGAGGATTCAGATGGGGATGATCCAGCACAGGACAAGGAATCTCCAGCACCGGGCTGGGCGAGGTACTCCTGGGCTGGGCAAGGGCATGAAGCTCAGACTTGGAAAGAGCTGGAACACAGCACCTAGACTTGCTCTTGGAACACAGAGCCTTGGACTTGAGCACCAGAACACAGAACCAAGACCCCTCCTTGAGGACAGGACATAGGGCTGGGACTCATACGCAGAACACAGAGTCAGGACCCCTTCTTGGGAACAGGACCTAGGGCTGGGACTCTTCTTCGACACAGACACTAAACACAGGGACACAAAAAGACAGTTCAAAACTCAATGATAGATAGTTCCTTATCTTGGTGTGGCAAGGCTCCAGTCTCACTCCAGCGGTTGAACTAGGCAGCAATACAGTCGAGGACACAGGCAAGGTAGCAGGTAAAGGTAACAGACAAAGATTACAGATGAAGGTTAGTGGCAAAGTAACTGGCAGGGATTCAGATGGAGAGGGGAAGGGAACAGTCCAGCAGGGAATCCTTGGTTTGAGAGGTATTTATGTGCCAGTCCAAAACAAGAATCAGGTGCCTCAATTAAAGCACCCAATGGAACAAGGGAAAACAGGAAAACCCGGAATAAGGAATCGACGGACCGGACCATGAACCGGAATGCGGACTTCATGGACTGGACCATGAGAGTATTGTGGGAATGGCGGATGACAGTGCTGAAGATGAGGCAGCCGATTTACAAACAGAGGCAATGTGTAGTGAGGAGAGACTGTTGATAGGGCAAATTTGCAGTCAACAGGATGAGCTGCAACATAAAAGGTGGACAAAATCAAAAAGGGGGAATATAGAACTTAAGGTGTTATATTTGAATGCACACAGTATACAGAATAAAGTAGATGAACTTGCAGCACAGTTTCAGGTTGACATGAATGATGTTGTAAGCATCACTGAATCATAGCTGAAAGAAGATTTTCACTGGGAGCTTAATATTCAAGGATACACATGGTATCGAAAGGACAGGCAGGAAGGCAGAGACAGTAGCATTGCTCTGTTGATAAAAAATGAAATCAAATCATTTGAAAGAGGTGACATCGGGTTGGAAGGTGTTGAATCATTGTGGATAGAGCTCAGGAACCGCAAGGGTTAAAAGATCCTGATGGGAGTTGTAGAGAGACCACCAAACAGTATTAAGGATGTGGTCTACAAATTAAAAAAGGGAGATAGAAAGTGCATGCCAAAAGGGCAATGTTACAAAAGTCATGGGGAATTTCAATATGCAGGTAGATTGGGAAAATCAGGTTGGTGCTGGATTCTGAAGGGGAGTTTCTTGAATGCCTACGAAATAGCTTTTTAGAGCAGATTGTGTTTGAGCCCTCTAGGAGATCAGAAATCTGGATTGGGTATTGTGCAATGAATCAGAATTGATTAGAGAGCTTAAGTTAAAAGAACATAATATGATCGAATTCACCCTGAAATTTGAGAAGAAAAATGCTTATGTCAAATGCATCAGTATTACAGTGGAGTAAAGGGAATTAGAGAGGCATGAGAGAGGAGTTGGCCAGAACTGATTGGAAAAGGACTCTGCAACACACACAAAATGCTGGAGGAACTCAGCAGGCCGGGCAGCATCTATGGAAAAAAGTACAGTTGACGTTTCAGGCCGAGACCTGCTGAAGGCCTGAAATGTCAACTGTACTTTTTTTCCCTAGATGCTGCTTGGCCTGCTGAGTTCCTCCAGCATTTTGTGTGTGTATCTTTGATTTCCAGCCACTGCAGATTTTCTCTTGTTGTGATTGGAAAAGAACACTGGCAGGGATGATGGGAGAGCAGAAATGACTGAAACTTCTGGAAGCAATTCAGAAGGCACAGGATATACACCAAAGAAACACGTAGGAGCAGAATTTGGCCATTTGGCTAATCAAGTCTGCTCTGCAATTTCATCATGGCTGATCCAATTTTCCCATCAACTCCAATCTCCTGCCATCCCAAAGAGGAAGAAGTATTCTAAAGGCAAGTTGACACAACTATGGCTAACCAGAGAAGCTAAAGCCAACATAACAGCCAAATACAGGATATATAATAGACCAAAAATCAGTGGGAATTTAGAGTATTGGGAAGTTTTTAAAAACCAACAGAAGGCAACTAAAAAGTCATTAAGAAGATAAAGATGAAATATGAAAATAAGCTAGCCAATAATATTAAAGAATACACCAAAAGTATCTTCAGATACATAAAGTGTAAAAGAGATGTGAGAGTGGATAGCAGATCACTGGAAAATGATGCTAGAGAGATAGTAATGAGGGACAATGAAATGGTGGATGAACTGAATAAGTATTTTGCATCAGTCTTCACTGTGGAAGACAGTAGCAGTATGGTGGAAGTTCCAGATGTCAGGGGTCATGAAGTGTGTGAAGTTTATATTACTAGAGAGAAGGTTCTTGGGTAACTGAAAGGTCAGAAAGTAGATAAGGCATCTGTACCAGATGGTGACAGAAAGCAGCTGAAGGGATTGTGAAGGCATTAGTGATTATAGAAACATAGAAACATAGAAAATAGGTGCAGGAGTAGGCCATTCGGCCCTTCAAGCCTGCACCGCCATTTATTATGATCATGGCTGATCATCCAACTCAGAACCCTGCCCCAGCCTTCCCTCCATACCCCCTGACCCCTGTAGCCACAAGGGCCATATCTAACTCCCTCTTAAACATAGCCAATGAACTGGCCTCAACAGTTTCCTGTGGCAGAGAATTCCACAGATTCACCACTCTCTGTGTGAAGAAGTTTTTCCTAATCTCGGTCCTAAAAGGCTTCCTCTCTATCCTCAAACTGTGACCCCTCGTTCTGGACTTCCCCAACATCGGGAACAATCTTCCTGCATCTAGCCTGTCCAATCCCTTTAGGATCTTATACTATCTTATATTATCTTTCAAGAATCACTAGATTCTGGAATGGTTCTGGAAGACTGAAAAATTGCAAATGTCACTCCTCTCTTCAAGAAGGGACAGAAGCAGAAGAAAGGAAACTAAGGGCCAATTAGTCAGACCTCAGTGATTGGGAAGATGTTGGAGTTGATTATTAAAGATGAGGCCTCAGGGTAATTGGAGGCACATGATAAAATAGGCCGTAGTCAGCATGGTTTCCTCAAGGGAAAATCCACCTGACAAGTCTGTTGGAATTCTTTGAAGAAATAACAAGCCGGATAGACAAAGGATAATCAGTTGATGTTGCAAACTTGGATTTTCAGAAGGCTTTTGACAAGGTGCCACACAAGCTTAGCAAACTATGAGCCCGTGGATTTATAGGAAAGATTTTGGCATGGATAAAGCAGTGGCTGATTGGCAGGAGATAAAGAGAGGGAATAAATGGAGCCTTTTCTGGTTGGTTGCAAGTGACCAGTGAAGTTCCTCAGGGGTCTGTATTGGGAACAATACTTTTTATGTTATATGTCAATGATTTGGATGATGGAATTGATGGCTTTGTTGCAAATTTTGCAGATGATATGAAGATAGGTGGAGGGTTTGTTAGTTTTGAGAAAGTAGAGGGGCTACAGAGGACTTAGACAGATTAGGAGAATGGGCAAAGAAGTGGCAGATGGAATACAGTGTCAGGAAGTGTACGGTCATGCATCTTGGTAGAAGAATTGAAAGGATGGACTCTTTTCTGAATGGAGAGAAAATACAAAAAACTGAGGTGCAAAGAGAACTTTGGAGTCCTTGTGCATGATTCCCTAAAGGTTAACTTGTAGGTTGAGTCTGTGGTGAGGAAGGCAAATGCAATGTTAGCATTCTTTTCATAAAAGCAAGAATGTAATGTTGAGGCTTTATAAAGCACTGCTGATGCCTCACTTGGAGTACTGAGAGCAGTTTTAGGCCCCTAATCTTAGAAAGACTATGCTGAGACTGGAGAGGTTTCAAAGGAGGTTCACGAAAATGATTCCAAGATTGAATGACTTTTCATATGAAATGTGTTTGATGGCTCTGGGCCTGTATTCACTAAAATTCAGAAGAATGAGGGGTGACCTCATTGAAACCAATTGAATGTTGAAAAGCCATGATAGAGTGAATGTGGAGAGAATCTTTCCTATGGTGGGAGAGCCAAAGGCCAGAGGACACAACCTCAGAGTACGGGGTGTCCTTTTAGAATAGAGATGTGGAGGAATTTCTTCAGCCGTAGTGGTGAACCTGGGGAATTCTTTTCCACAAGCAGCTGTAGAGGCCAAGTTTTGATCTATATTTAAGACAGAGGTTGATAGATTCTTGATTGGTCAGGTCACGAAGGGATACGGCAAGAAAGTAGGAGATTGGGGCTGAGAGGAAAAATTAATCAGCCATGATGAAATGGAAGAGTAGACTTGATGGGCCAAATGGCCTAATTCTGTTCCTATAGCTTGTGGTCTTAACCATTTTACCACTGGGACATAAGAAATAGGAGTGGTAGTATGCCACCTGACCTGTCGACTGATTTGTTATTCAACAAGATCATGGTTGATCTAGCTGAGCACTCAACTCTACCTGCTTTTTCCAAAAAACTATTCTAAATGTGTCTGAAATATAGTTAATGAGATAGTATCGATTGCTTCCCTGGGCAGAGACTTTCAGATTCAATACTCTCTGGAAAAGCAGCTCCTCTTCATCTTTGTCCTAAATCTTCTTCCACAAATCTTGAGGCTATGTCCCCTAGTTCTAGTCTCACCTGCCAGTGGAAACCACTTTCCTCCCTTTATCTTGGCTATACCTTTCTTGACTTCTTATATTTCCATAAAATCATCTCTCATTCTTTTAAATTCCAGTATGTATAGTCTCAGGCAACTCAATCTCTCCTCACAGGCTAACCCAATCAACCTGGTGAACCTCCTTTGCACCATCTCTAAAACCAGTGTGCCTTTTCTCAACTAAGGAGATGAGAACTGCATGCAACACTTTGGTTGCAGCCTTGCTGGTCTCCTGTACAGATGCATCAAAACCTCTCTGCTCTTAAATTCAAACCCTCTGGCAATGAAGCCAGCATTCCATTTGCCTTCCTGATAACCTGTTGCTCCTGCAAACCAACCCTTTGCAATTTATGCACAAACACAACCACCCCAAGTCGCTTTGCAGAAAAACAAGCTGCCCTGTCTTTCTGCTCAGCATTTTGCAACTCCTATATGCTAATGTCTCATACCTCTTCCAAAGTGAAACCTAAAATCATGAATGACTGACAAGAGAAGATCTGCAGATGCTGGAAATCCGAGCAACACACACATAATGCTAGAGGAACTCAGCAGGCCAGGCAGCATCTATGGAAGAAAGTACAGTCCACATTTCGAATGGCTGTGATGCTGCACACTTATATGAGATCAATGCATTTTATGCACACTTTTAAAGGGAGAATAAAACTACACCTGTGCAAATCCCTGCAGCACCTGGCGACCCTATGTCTCGGAAGCCGAGATCAGAGCATCTTTCAAGAGGGTGAACCTTGGCAATGCATAGGCCCTGGTAGGGCTCTGAAAACCTGTGCCAACCAACTGGGAAGAGTGTTCAACGACATCTTTAATCTCTCACCGCTGCAGTCAGAAGAACCTGCCTGCTTCAAAAGGGGGATAATCATACCAGTATCCAAGAAGGGCATGGTGAGTTGCCTCAGTAAGTATCACCCAGTGGCACCAACGTCTACTATGATGAAGTGCAGTGAGAGGTTGGTCATGTCTGGAATCAATTCCTGCCCAATCAAGATTCAAGATTCAAAAAACTTTATTGTCATTCTAACCGTACATCAGCTCTGCAGGACAGAATGAGACGGCGTTTCTCAGGAGCAGTGCAATCATAACATAACAAACGCAACACTAAATAATAAACATAACAATAAATAGTAAAACACAACAGCCACATGTCAGTTAAAATCAAGTTATAAGTGTCCAGTGCAAGTTAAAAGTGTCCAAAGCAGAGTCAGGTAGAGCAGCTATTTAGCAGTCTGACTGCCTGTGGGAGGAAGCTGTTTAGTAGCCTTGTGGTTTTGGTTTTGATGCTCCTGTAACGTTTGCCTGATGGCAGAAGAACAAATAGTTCATGGAGAAGATGTGAGGGGTCTTTAATGATGTACCGTGTCTTCTGGAGGCATCGACTCTGAAAGAGGTCTTGAACAGAAGGTAGGGAGACCCCAATAACCTTCTCTGGACCCGGACCAGCTGCAATTTGCCTATTGTCACAATAGGTCTACAGAGAATGCAATCTCTCCGGCTCTCCACCAGATCTCCTGGACAATAGTAATACCTAAGTCAGGCTACTGTTTACTGATTACAGCTCAGTGTTCAACACAATCATAGCCTTTAGTTCTATTTCAACAAGCTCCAAAACATGTTCCTCTGTACCTCTCTCTGCAACTGGATCCTTGACTTCCTCACCAGGAGGCCACAGTCAGTGCAGATTGAAAATAACATCTCCCCCTTGCGGCCAATCAACTGTGGCACAGCTCAAGGATGCACACTTAGTCCACTACTCTCTCCACACCCACAATTGTGTGGCTAGATGCAGCTCAAACGCATCTATAAATTTTCCAGTGACACAAACGTTGTTGGCAGAGTTTCAAGTTGTGACGAGGAGCCATACAAGGGTGAGGTAGATCAGCTGGTTGAGTGGTGTCAATAGACAATAGACAATAGGTGCAGGAGTAGGCCATTCAGCCCTTCGAGCCAGCACCACCATTCACTGTGATCATGGCTGTTCATCCACTATCAGTATCCAGTTCCTGCCTTCTCCCCACATCCCTTCACTCCGCTATCTTTAAGAACAACAGTAACAACAGTAACCTTTCACTCAACACCATTAAGACTAAGAAATTAATTGTGGACTTCACGAAGGTGAAGTCAATGGACTGCACATTAGTCCTAGGCAGAGGGATCAGAAGTAGAAAGGGTGAGCCGTTTCAGGTTCCTGGGTGTTAACATCTCTGAGGACCTATCCTGGGTCCAACATATTGATGCAGTTATAAAGAAGGTACAACAATGGCTACATTTTATTACAATCTAAGGAGACTTGGTATGTCACCAAAGACTCACAAATGTCCATGTATGTAGTGTGGAGAGCATTCCAGCTAGTTGCATCACCATCTGGCAAGGAGAGGCTACTGCACAGAATCAGAAAAAAAAGCTGCAGAAAGCTGTAAACTCAGCCAGCTCCATCATGAGCAGTGGCTTTCCCCAGCATCCAGGACACTTTCAAAAGGCAATGCCTCAAAAGGGTGGCATCCATCAGGACCCCCATCACCCATGATATGCCCTCTTGTCATCGCCACCATCAGGGAGGAGGTACAGGAACCTGAAGGCACACACTCAGCCATTCAGGAACAGCTTCTCCCCTCTGCCATCGGATTTCTGAATGGACATTGAACCCATGAACACTTCCTCACTAATTTTTCCCCTCTTTTTGCACTACTTATTTAATTTATTTTTTGTTTATATATATTTTATTGCAATTTAGAGTTTTTTTATTATTATGTATTGTAATGCATTGCTGCCAAAAAACGACAAACTTCACGACATATGCCTGGTTCCGATTCTGATTCTTTTGTCTATGTGTTGACTCGCTGACTCTATAACTTGTCCCATGTACACATTGATCAAACAACCTTGTTTGCAGGTTACTACCATGGTCGCTTAGCTTCGCCCTATCAGCACGACACCTCGCCCTCCCTAAAACTTAACTGGCTGCTTTTATCTCCTTCCCAGTTCTGCTGAAGCATTTTCTTTTGTTTTTTATTTAGGGTGAAATGTACCAGGTATGCTCCGATAGGAAAAGCATTCTGCTGCTGCTATACATATATTTTCATTCTGCAGTATTCTTTTGACGCATACTTGTCCATACGTAACCAGTACAGAAATAATAAAATATGAAACGTGTATGTATTCTAGAGAGGTATGGAGAGAGACAATCAGAAAAAAAAATCAAAACTTTGCACAATAAAACTCTGATAACCTGCTACATATTTGAAAATCCTAAAGGTCCGGTATCTCATTTACCTGGTGTTGTTTCCCAACACTCCATTTAGTCTCATCAGCATCCTGTTTCCTTTATTCCCTTTAAGCTCACCATGGCCCTGTTCCCAAGTTCCTTCTAAAGTCATTTGGCTCGCTGGAAAATTTATTGTAACATCAGGAATTACAAAAGCCTGAAGTCCCGCACAGCCAGGTTCATGAACGGCTATTTCCACTCGACCTACTCACTACATCTTAGCAACACAGTGACCACTTTGGTCATTTTGCACTAAAATGCACTTCATATTTTTTTGTTCTGTTTGTGTTCTTTTTAAAAGTTATGTTTAATTTATGTTTTTTCTTGTGAATGTTTGATGCTATGTGCCAGTGATGCTGTAAGTTTCTCAATTCACCTACACTTAGAGGTACCTGTTCAAAAAACTCGACGCTGACTCCGCAAATAGAGTGAATTAAAAGTACATTTGTGTATTAGTAATATTCAATAATCTGGAAAACCTGCTGATCTGTCACTGCCAGAGTCCCAAGAGTGGCAGATAATCAGAGTCGATGTATTTGTGTCCATATTCATAACTATATAGATTTCTACGATGAGATTCAGAGATGTAATTCTTAACCCCAAGACACTCAGTGGCCACTTTATTAGGTATACATGTACACTTGCTCGTAATGCAAATTTCTCATCAGCCAATCATGTAGCAACAGCAACTCAGTGCATAGAAGCATGCAGACATGGCCAAGATGTTCAGTTGCTCAGACTAAATATCAGAAAGGGGAAGAAATGAGATCTAAGTTTCTTTCACCATGGAATGAAAGTTGGTGCTAGGTGGGGTGTTTGAGTATCTCAGAAACTTGCCGATTCCCTGGGATTTTCAGAAACACCATTCTCTACAGTTTACAGAGAATATTGCGAAGAGCAAAAGTCATCCAAATGAGTGGCAGTGCGGTAGGCAAAAATGCCTTGTTAATGAGAGAGGTTAGCGGAGAATGGCCAGACTGGTTCAAACTGACAGAAAGGTGACAGTAACTCAGTTCACAGCTCATTGCAACAGTGGTGTGCAGACGAGCATTTCTGAACACATAACACACCGCACCTTGATGTGGGTGGACTACAGCAGCAGAAGAGTGCGAGCATACACTCAGCGGACATTTTATTGGGTACAGGAGGTATGTGGTGTTATATTAGGAAGTTACTGCTTCGTTAACTGCAGGCTGAAAATCAACCTCTCAATTCTAAAGATAAAGATCTTCTTCATTTATCACCTGTATATCAAAATGTACTGTGAAATGTGTCGTTTTGCGTCAAATCAAATTAGCGAGGTTTGTGCTCAGCAACCTGCAATTGTTGCCACACTCCTGGTGCCATCATAGCCCACAACTTACTAACACTAACCACACATCTTTGGATTGTGGAAGGAAATTGGCGCACACAGAGGAAACCATGCAGTCATGGGGAAAAAGTACAGACGATTTACAGACAGTGGTGGGAATCGAATCCCGATCTTAGGTGGCTCTGTAAAGTGTTGCTCTAACCATTACACTATCATGCCATGCATTTTAGCAGCTGCATTTAAGTCATCTGCTTATTGCTGTATAAGGCTTCAGTGCCGAGAGCAAGGACTTCAGCAGTGTCCCAACCCTAATGCCAAATTTTGGAAATACTTTGAAAAAATAGCAGAAAGAATGGATTCATTTCGCTTGTTTCGTAGGAAGTCTCCCAATCTTTCACCAAGGCAGGTCAAGTATAGGCCACACTTACAACACGCTGGAGGAACTCAGCAGGTCGGGCAGCATCCGTGGAAACAATGAGTCGCCGTTTCGGGCCGGAACCCTTCATCAGGACTGAAGAGGGAAGGGGCAGAGGCCCTATAAAGAAGGTGGGGGAGGGTGGGAAGGAGAAGGCTGGTCGGTTCAGTTGAAAAACCAGTAAGGGGAAAGATAAAGGGGTGTGGTTTTTCACCTGGAACCTACCAGCCTTCTCCTTCCCACCCTCCCCCACCTTCTTTATAGAGCCTCTGCCCCTTCCCCCTACAGTCCTGATGAAGGGTTCCGGCCTGAAACGTCGACTCTTCGTTTCCACGGATGCTGCCCGACCTGCTGAGTTCCTCCAGCGTGTTGTGAGTGTTACTTTGATCCCAGCATCTGCAGATTATTTTGTGTTCAAGTAAAGGCCCGTGGGAACTATGGGATTGTAGTACAAAGGAGGAAATGGAATGATTTTGCCTGGGGTGTTAAATGGCCACCAATAGTTCTACTGTCCAGTTTTTGTTCCACAGACTCAAATGAAAAGAGAATGTATGATAGATGTCTGAATCACTATCAGCATCTGCTTAACACTCCTGTTCAATGTTAAAGCTCACCATAATTTCTCTCTCACTATTGACTTGCAAAATGGCCAGTAACAAAAATGAGCAGGTATTCTAATTAGCACATAATTCCTTAGACAGCCATGTATCAAATACTTTGAGCAAGGCCATACTTAATATAGATCAAGATTCAAAAGTTCATTTGAGTCCTTTATTACTCAAGTGTACATTACTTTCGACAATCAGCTTGAATTGTTTCATTTTTATGAAGGATGTGAAAGATTTAGAGGGGGTGAGAGATTTACCAGGATGTTGCCTGGATTGAAGGGAGCAAAGGAAGATGAGTGGAGACCGGATAGAGACATACAAAATCAAAGACGTATTATAGGCTGAGTGGATAGCCGGAAGCTTTTTCCCAGGTGTAAGTGGGTAATAGAAGGGGGCATAGTTTTAAGGTGATTAGTGGGAAGTATAGGGGGGATGTCAGAGGTAACTTGTCCACACAAAGAGTGGTGGGTGTGTGGAATGCTGTGCCAGGGATGGTGGTTAGAGGCAGTTACAATAGGGGCATTTAAGAAACTCTCAGATGAAAGAAGAATGGAGAGCTATGTGGGAGGGAAGGGTTAGATTGATCTTAGAGTACATTAAAATATTGGCACAACGTCATGGGCCAAAGGGCCTGTACTGTTCTCGACTGTACTATATTTTATGCTATAATCAAAGCTGTCACTGATACAGTTACTTATCATATTTGACAACATTTTCAATTTAAAATTCAAATAGATTCATTGAGATGTACAGTGGAGAAACAGGCTGTCATCTGTGCCCTCCAAGGTGCCAATGAGCTAGGCCCATTTGCTGGCATTTGTCCCATATCCCTCTAGACCAGGAGTTCCCTACTTTTTTATGCCATAGACCCCTACCAATAACTGAGGGGTCCACATATCCCAGATTGGGAACCCCTGCTCTAAACCCTTCCTGTCCATGTGTCTATCCAAATGTATTTTAAATATTCTACTTGTAATCACCTCTACCAGATCCTCAGGCAGCTTGTTCCATATACTCACCACCCTCTGTGGAAAAAGTTAACTCTCAGATCCCCTTTTAAATATTCCCCTCTCACATTAAACCTCCTGTTTCATGTTTTGGATTCCCCTACTCAGGGGAAAAGACCGTAACCATTCACAATAACTCTGCCTCTCATAATTTTATAAACCTCTATAAGTGCATCCCTCAGTCTCCTGAGTTTCAGGGAAAACAATTGCAGCCTCTATACCCTCTTGTATAACTCAGGGCCTACAATCCAGTTAATGTCCTTGGGAATATTTTCTGCACCCTCTCTAGCTTAATCACATCTTTTGTTCAGTGTCCATTTCATTACTCCGTTGAAATGACTGTATTTCAATAATCAAGTCGAAAAAACCCATTGACTCTCTCTGGTTCATCATGTCTCCATTGGCTGTAATGTTTACAGATTTGCCCTTTGTAATTAAGAGAAAACACAGGAATCAATATGAATATCGTGCATGAACATGTCCCACAGGAACATACCCTAAGTATCTTGTACTATATTGCATGGTGTCTCCATGGGTTTTAAAAGCCTTTAAATCATAATAACTGTGCATTTTTTATTCATTCAAGAGATGTGGGCTTTGCCGGCTGAGCCAGCATTTAATTGCCCATCTGTATTGCTCCTGAGGAGGTGGTGATGAGCCGTCTCTGCAGTCCTTGAGGTGTGGGCATACCCACAGTGCTGTTAGGAAGGGAGCCTCAGGATTCTGGCCAAGCATCAGTGAAGGATTATTGAGGACTCTCACCACCCAGGACATGCCCTCTTCTCATTGCTACCATCAGGGAGGAGTCTGAAAATACACACTCAATGTTTTGGCAACAGATTCTTCCCCTCTGCCATCACATTTCTGAACAGACTATGAAACCCATGAGTGCTACCTCATTTTTTGCCCCTCTTTGCACCACTTATTTATTTTTTTATGTTTTTTATTATAACATTGCAATTTTTAATATATTGCTCTGTACTGCTGCAAAACAACAAATTTCATGACATGTCAGCGATTGTGCCTGATTCCGATTCTGGAGTGTCAATATACGTATTTACAAATCAGGATGATGTGTGGTTTGGAGAGCAATTTCCCGGTGTTTGTCCTCTCATGCTTGTGCAGCCCTTATCCCTGTAGCTGATAAAAGTTGTGAGTTTGGAAGGTGCTAAGGAGTATTAGTCTGGAACTATGAACTTCACTCCCTAATAGTTCAGAATGCATGTGATGTTTACCTGTCATCCTATTATGGAATCCTTCAAGAATGAGAAGTCTATGAAAAACCAATCTATCAGAACTGTAATAACATCCACCTATAACTCAACAAAAGATTATAAGCAATGTGAATGCTGAGATCGATACTGGTGCTATGCTATGAAACATAAACTTCAATGTGTAATTCAGTACATTATGCAAGTGCAATGCCATTTGCCTGTTGACTAGGTGTTCTAGATCCCACAGAGGCGGTTGATAAACACAAGGGATTCTGCAGATGCTCTCAATCCAGAGCAACTGACTCAAA
This sequence comes from Mobula hypostoma, assembly GCF_963921235.1. Lineage (NCBI taxonomy): Eukaryota > Metazoa > Chordata > Chondrichthyes > Myliobatiformes > Myliobatidae > Mobula > Mobula hypostoma. The sequence continues at coordinate 208,810,778 of NC_086099.1, forward strand.
GTGCTGGAGGAACTCAGGAGTTCAGGCAGCATCTATTGAGAGGAATAAACCGTCAAAGGGTCTCAGCCCAAACATCAGCTGTTTATTCCACTGCATAGCTGCTGCCTGGATTGCTGAGGTGGTGATGGGAGGCAGTGGAGCAGCTATGACATTGCTCTGAGTCAGTGGACTGGGCCGTGATCAAGGACTCCTCTGTGGATCAAAAGCAATACACCATGGTTGTCACAGACTTTATCAAAGCAGTTGTAGATGTGTGTGTCCCCGCAAAATCAGTCAGTGTGTTCCCATCCGGAAGCCGTGGATGAACCATGAGATCCACAATCTAACGAGGGCCAGATCAGTGGCATTCAAGTCTGGCAACCAAGAAATTTACAAGAAGTCCAGGTACGATATCTGGGAAACCATCTCACAGATGAAGTGAGAATTCTGGATTAAATTTGAAACAATGCAGGATGTTCGACATTTGTGGCAGGACTTGAATGCTATCATCCCCGATAAGTAAAATTAAGCAACAAGTGACAACAGGGCTTCACTTCCAGATGAGTTCAATGCCTCCTATGCTTGCTTTGTCCATTAATACATGGAGGAACCATCACAAACTCCCACAGCCCCAATGATCCTGTGATTTCAGTCTCTGAGGCTGATGTGTGAATAGCCCTCAGGTAGGTGAACTCACGAAAACAATTTGGCCCAGGAGGGCACTAAAGACCTCTACTGATCAACTGGCTGGAGTATTCACAGAGGCCTTTAACCTCTCGCCTCAGCAGTCTGAGGTACCCAACTGCTTCAAGCAGGCTTCAATTATATCGGTGCCCAAGAAGAACATGGTAACCTGCCTCAGTGACTATTGTCCAGAAGCACTTACATCCAAAGTGATGAACTGTTTTGAGAGGCTGTGATGAAACATATCAACTCCTGCCTGATAAGTGACTTGGATCCAGTCCAATTTGCCTATCGGAGCAACAACCCCACAGAAGATGCCATCTCATTGATATCTGACTCAACCCCAGAACATCTGGACAGCAAAGATCAGTACATCAGGATTCTTTTTAATTGATTACAGCTCAGCATTCAAAGGCATCATCCCATCAAAACTAATCCTTAAGCTTCAAGACTCAATCTATAAGCCTCACTACCTCCTTGTGAAATTGGATGCTGATCCGGGTCAGTTTTGATTGGAAACAACATCTCCTCCACAATGTCCATCAGCACAAGAGCACCACAAAGCTGTGTGCTTAGCCTCCTGCTCTGCTTGCTTTTCACTTACGACTGTAAGACAAGCACAGCTCCAATGCCTTATTCAAGTTTGATGACAACACCACTGTCTTAGCTGGAAACTAGGCAGTGTGCCAGTCCTCTCCCGAGGGTGGGAAGTGGAGAAGGTCAGTCACTTTAAATTCCTCAGTGTTATCATTTCAGAGGACCTGTCAATTACAAGGAAACCACGACAACACCCCTACTTAGAAGTTTGCAAAGATTCAGCATGACATCGAAAACTTTGACAAACTTTTTTAGATATGGGGTGGAGGGTATACCGGCTGCATCAAAGCCTAATATGGAAACACTAAGCCTCTTGAACAGAAAATCCTACAAAAGATAGTGGATATGGCCCGGTTTATCATAAGTGAAGCCATCCCCTCCATTGAGCATACCTATACAAAACATTGTCGCAGGAAAGCAGCATCCATCATCATTGACCCTCCCCCCGCCCCCCACCCAGGTCATGCTCTCTTCTCACTGCTGCCATCAGGAAGAAGGTACGGGAAACTCAGGACTCAGGAACAGTTATTACCACTCAAGCATCAAGCTCTTGAATCAAAGAGGATAACTTCATTCAATTTCACTTGTCCCATCATTGAAATGTTTGCATTACCTATTGACTCATTTTAAATGACTCTTCATCTCATATTCTCGATATTTATTGTTTATTTATTTATTATTACTATTATTTCTTTCTTTTTGTAGTTGCACAGTTCTCTTTTGCACACTGGTTGAGTGCTCAAGTTGATGAGGTCTTTCATTAACTCTATTAGGGCTAATATTCTATTATGGATTTATTGAGTATGCCAGCAAGTAAATGAATCTCAGCATTGTATATGGTGACATATATGTACTTTGATAATAAATTTACTTCGAACTTTGAACTTTGAGTTCCTCCAGCATTTTGTGTGTGAGGCTATTAATGATCTGTATTTTTGTTTTAAAATGTGCCTTTTACTTAAAAAATGAAAAATATTGGTCATAATTATATCAGTGTGAGATCTGAGAAGCAAGCCTTATAGCATATTGTATTTCACTAAATGAACCATAACATTATGTAACAGAAAATAACTTTTTCATAAAGACAGGTCAATATATATGTAACTTAATTTGATCTGACGGCCTGGCAATGTTTTCTGTTATGGCTGTTCCTCGCAAAGTACACTTAAAATGCATTCATAGTTTATTCATCTGTTCATCCTGAATCAAACACTGACAAACATCTGCCCCATGAAAATTCTGCGTAATCTATAATTAATGCATAAATTAAACAACCTTAGAATGGAACAAAGCAAGTTTAGTATTAAAGGAACAGCAAGAAATAAAATCCTGGATGTACTTTAAGGGTGAATTAACCTTTAATAATCTTTAATATTACTATGTGTTACGCTGTACACATAGATGTTAAGTATTAAGTTCCTAAATCTCACCCTAGAGACATGACTCTCACTGGATTTTTTTTTTGTAGTTTGCAATATTCTCTGTAAACTCTGGAAACTATAGAACATAGAATAGTACAGCACATTACAGGCCCTTCAGCCCACAATGTTGTGCCGACCCTCAAACCCTGCCTCCCATATAACCCCCCACCTTAAATTCCTCCATGTACCTGTCTAGTAGTCTCTTAAACTTCATGAGTGTATCTGCCTCCACCACTGACTCAGGCAGTTCATTCCACGCACCAACCACTCTCTGAGTAAAAAACCTTCCTCTAATATCCCCCTTGAACTTCCCACCCCTTACCTTAAAGCCATGTCCTCTTGTATTGAGCGGTGGTGCCCTGGGGAAGAGGTGCTGGCTATCCACTCTATCTATTCCTCTTATTATCTTGTACACCTCTATCTTGTCTCCTCTCATCCTCCTTCTCTCCAAAGAGTAAAGCCCTTGCTCCCTTAATCTCTGATCATAATGCATACTCTCAAAACCAGGCAGTATGCTGGTAAATCTCCATTGTACCCTTTCCATGTGTGAGAAAGCCCCAGGTCAGCTGTTTCTGAGTTACTCAAAACAACCCATCTGGCATCAATAATCATTCCATATTTAAAGTCACGTGGATCACATTTCTTCCCCATTCTGTTATTTGGTCTGAACAACTGAACCTTTTGACCATGTCAGCATGCTTTTATGCATTGAGTTGTTGCCACATGATTGGCTGGTTAGATATTTGCATTAATGAGCAGGTGTACAAGGGTACCTAATAAAGTGGCCACTGATTGTCTGCCTCTAAGCACTTCCAATCATCTTGGACTTAGAATGAATGTAGATTAATTTTATAACATTCATATTTTTCATCTCAAGGTTTGATTTTTTTATCATTGAAATGTTTAAATAAAATTTAACTTTGAATTTCACTATTACCATTATCCAAGACACACAGAACCCAAAGGTCCTACACCACCTTAGTCAGGAGCAGATTCTGTCCTGTAGTCATCAGGCTCTTGAACCGGCCTGCACATCATTACTCCTACCGCAGCTATGGAACACAAGGGCCTCTTCTTCCATTCCAGTTGTTTGGTTTTGAATTGAGTTTTAGCACTAATGTCTTGTTTTTGCAATCTTTACTTCAATGTAATCAATAATTTATGTATATTTGTATGGTAGTGTGTTGCCTGATCCTGTGGCTGGTGATGCTGCTGAAAGTATGTTTTTCATTGTAGGTTTATTTAACCATTCTCATCCATGTAACAATAAACTTGACGTATATTTCCACTGAACCCTGCTAAGATACATAAACGAAATGACATACGTTCAGCGGCCACTTTATTAAGAACACCTGTACACCTGTTTGTTAACGCAAATATCTAATCAGCCAATCATGTGGCAGCAACTCAGAGCATAAAAGCACACAGACATGGTCAAGCTGTTCAGCTGTTGTTTAGACCAAACATCAGAATGGGGAAGAAGTATGATCTAAGTGACTTTGACCGTGGAATAATTGTTGGTGCCAGATAGACTGGTTTGAGTATCTCAGAAACTGCTGATCTTCCGAGATTTTCATGCACAACAGTCTCCAGTGTTATCTGCAAATTTACTAAACATTGACAGAGATGACAAATAACAACTGTACCAAATTGACCCTGTGGAACACCACTAGTCCTGTCTGAGAAACAACCTTCTATCATTACAATTTGTTTCCTATCATTGTGCTAACTGTGTACTTAATAAGCTAGTTCTCCCTGGATGCCACACAATCTAACTTTCCATAGAACCCTACCTTGTGGGAACCTTATCAAAGACCTTACTGAAGTCCATATAGACCATACGACCATTACATATAGGAGCAAAAGTAGGCCATTCAGCCCATCGAGTCTGTTCCACCATTCAATTACAGGCTGATCCAATTCTTCCAGTCATCCGCAATCCCCTGCTTGCATCCCATACGCTTTGATGCCCTGACTAATCAAGAACCTATCTATCTCTGCCTTAAATACACCAAATGACTTGGACTCCACGGCCACTTGTGGCAACAAATTTCGCAGATTTACCACCCTCTGACTAATGTAAGTTCTCTGAATCTCAGTTCTAAAAGGACGTCTTTCAATCCTGAAGACGTGCCCTCTTGTCCTAGAATCCCCTACCAGGGGAAATGACTTTGCCATATCTAACCTGTTCAGGACTTTTAACATTCAGAATGTTTCTATGGGATCCCCCTCATTCTCCTGAACTCCAGGGAATACAGTCCAAGAGCTGCCAGGCGTTCCTCATATGGTAACCCTTTCATTCCTGGAATCATTCTCATGAATCTTTTCTGAACCCTCTCCAATGTCAATATATCCTTTCTAAGGAGAGCAAAGCTGCACACAATACTCTAAGTGTGTTCTCACGAGTGCCTTATATAGACTATGCTTACCACCTTGTCCTCATTGACCTTGTTCTTCAAAAACAAACTCAGTCCAGTTCATTGTACATGAACAACAGGAATTCTGCAGATGCTGGAAATTCAAGCAACACACATAAAAGTTGCTGGTGAACGCAGCAGGCCAGGCAGCATCTCTAGGAAGAGGTGCAGTCGACGTTTCAGGCCGAGACCCTTCGTCAGGACTAACTGAAGGAAGAGTGAGTAAGAGATTTGAAAGTTGGAGGGGGAGGGGGAGATCTAAAATGATAGGAGAAGACAGGAGGGGGAGGGATGGAGCCAAGAGCTGGACAGGTGATAGGCAAAAGGGATACGAGAGGATCATGGGACAGGAGGTCCGGGAAGAAAGACAAGGAGGCATCTTTACACTAGAGGAGGCCGTGGATAGACTGTAAAGATGAAGCCACACTCAGGTTGGAGGAACAGCACCTTATATTCCGTCTGGGTAGCCTCCAACCTGATGGCATGAACATCGACTTCTCTAACTTCTGCTAATGCCCCACCTCCCCCTCGTACCCCATCTGTTACTTATTTTTATACACACATTCTTTCTCTCACTCTCCTTTTTCTCCCTCTGTCCCTCTGAATATACCCCTTGCCCATCCTCTGGGTCTCCCCCCCCGCCTCCTTGTCTTTCTTCCCGGACCTCCTGTCCCATGATCCTCTCGTATCCCTTTTGCCTATCACCTGTCCAGCTCTTGGCTCCATCCCTCCCCCTCCTGTCTTCTCCTATCATTTTGGATCTCCCCCTCCCCCTCCAACTTTCAAATCCTTTACTTACTCTTCCTTCAGTTAGTCCTGACGAAGGGTCTCGGCCTGAAACGTCGACTGCACCTCTTCCTAGAGATGCTGCCTGGCCTGCTGCCTTCACCAGCAACTTTTATGTGTGTTCATTGTACATGATCTCTCTTTCCAAATGACTGCATGTCTTATCACGCAGAATTTACTTTAGTAATTTAGCTACCACAGATGTTAGACTTATTGGTCTCTGGTTCCCATCTTTTTCTTTACAAACCTCCTTAAGTAAAAGCACATTAGCCACCCTCCAGTCTTCTGACATTTGGTCTATCAATTATGATGATGTGTATTTCCAGGTCTCTCCATATAGCAATGATGCCAGGGCTCCCACTAATTCTTCTCTAGCTTCCCACAGAATTCTTGGACCTACCTGACCCAGCCCTGAAGATTTATCCACCTTTACACTACATGAGGCATGGAATACCTCCTGTACTATAATGTGGTCTACCCTCAAGAGAAAGTATTAACCATCTCAAATTGAGAAGCCAGATTTAATAATCTGGAGGCACGAGTCCAGATCTTGTCATGCCATAAAGGAAGTTAAATTCAATTATTAAAATAAACTGGAATGAATAGCTGGCATCAGCTTTGGTGAGCACAGAGTAACTTCACTTCTGTCCTTCAGGGAAAGTTATCAACTCCATTTCCTCATTCTGTCCTGGAAGTGATCCAGGTCTTCGAGGGAGGCTGCCTCTTTGCTGACCTCTGAGCTGAACTAGCAATCCATCCATCTGTCATGGTCAGGTCCGTTGACTCCTCATTTCAGTTAATTTCCTTTTTCCCGTGTTCCACTGGGCTCCTTGATTAGGGCACCTGATCATCATTCGAACCGGCAGCATAAAAACTCCAGCTTACACCTACTCACTGCTGGTTCATCACCGTAGCCAGTGCGGCCATGTTCGTCCCGGAGCCGCCGAGAATCGTGGACTCTAAGTTGCTTCGGTGCCTGTGGCTGCTTAGTGAATCCAGTCATTTTCGTGTCCAGCTGAGTTGTGGCCATTTTGCCGCTACTCCGAGTCATGATGCGAATTCTGTCATTTTCATGTCCAGCTGAGATTTGCTGGCCAATTGCCACCACTCCGAGCCAAGATACAAATGGACTGGTTTGGTTTTTGTTGTCTCGTTTCCAGCTGAGTAGATCCAGCCATTTGTCGCTACCCCGAGTGGGGAATTCTGTCTCTTTGTGTCCAGCTAAGTGATTGCGGACCGTTTGCCACTTCATGAGCTACTCCGTGTCAAGATTTGTATTGTCAGTCGTTGGTTGGGTTAGTTGTCTCGGTTCCAGTTGAGTAGGTCCGGCTGTTTGCCGCTACTCCAAGTTAGGAATTCTCTCTCTTCGTGTCCAGCTAAGGGGTTGCCGGCCATTTGACATTTCATGAGCTACTCCATGTCAAGATTCATATTGTCTGCCAGTGGTTGGTTTAGTTGTCTCATTTCCAGCAGAGTAGGTCCGGCCGTTTGCCACTACTCCGAGTTGAGAATTCTGTCTCTTTGTGTCCAGCTGAGTGATTACCAACCGTTTGCCGCTTCATGAGCTACTCCATGTCAAGATATGGATTTTCTGTTGTTGTTTGGTTTGGTTGCCTCGTTTCCAGCTGAGTAGGTCCAGCTGTTTGCCACTACTCCGATTTGGGTATTCTGTCTCTCCATGTCCGAGTCCAAGTTCAAGTCCAGGCTCTGCGTCCGAGTTCATGTCCAAGTCCAGGCTCAAGCCCAAGTCCAAGTCCAGGCTCCTGGTCCAAGTCTGAGTCCTAGTCCACACTCCAGGTCCACGCTCTTGGTCCAAGTCCAATTCCAGGCTCTGTGTCCAAATCTGGGCCCAAGTCCAAGTTCAAGTCCATGCTCTGGGCCTAAGTCCAGGCTTCGGGTCCAAGTCCAAGTCCAAGTCCAGGCTCCGTGTCCGAGTCCAATTCCAAGTCCAGGCTCCGTGTCCGAATCTAAATCCAAGTCCAGGCTCCGTGTCCGAATCCAAGTCCAACTCCAGGCTCTGTGTCCGAGCTCCTCCTGTTTGTTGACCCGCATCCTCATCAGCATAAGCATCCTATCCTCACTCCCCGGCTTTCCTGGCAACTATTAATAAACACACTTCTGTTAATGCTACCGCCGTGTCTGCGTCCTGCACTTGGGTCTGCTCCCCATGCCCTCGTGTAACATCATCAGCCCCAGTCCTTTACACGTTGAGAGAGAATGTTCATTGCATTGTCTGCATAGTTATAGCGTCATACAGCACAGAAACAGGCCCTGCGACCCACCATATCAGTGCTACCCTTTAAATATCTATCTACACTAATCCCAGTTAACAGAAGCTGATCTATAGCCTACCTGATTCAAAGTTCATCCAGAAGTTATTTGAAGTTTCAAGGAAGTGGTACATCAGATCATTCTCAAGGACAATTGTGAATGGCCAATAAAAGAAGGTTTTACAAGTGGTACCCACATCCACAAATGAATAAGAATAATTCCAATATTATTTTGGAACCTTTGGTGAAACTGTGGTTGAGATGAAACATTCCATTTATGGAGGAGCTGCAGTTCCCACAGTGGAACTAAAAGTTAAGGGTCAGGTTCTAAAGATGCCCTCCTGTACTTTAAAATTCTATCCACAGACAAATCAAAGTTCTCTTCAAGTGGTTACTGTATCTCTGGCTTTGTTTCTTGATGGAGCGATATGTTCCATGCTCAGAAGTATTCCCCAGTACTTCAGTCAAGAAAGTCAGTGATGAAATGCATGCCCAGTGAAGTTTATTAATGGAACGTTTCACTTTGTTTTCACTGGATGCTGACATGGAACTTTACTACCACATCACACAGAAATATGTTGGCTGAGGACTACCTAAGTAACTCAACCAGCTTCCCGCCAAAGTATTTCTTAAAAACTCTAGCGATCCCTGCTGCCCTGCATCAGAGAACAAAATTTCAGAGCCGCATAAATAACCCTGAAGTGCTGGAATTCAATATGTAGTTCAAAAATAGAAGTGTTTGTTCTGCGTGATCCTGACACCACTCATTGCTTCAGCTGCACTGTTGGCATTATTAGGCTGCAAACTGAATCTCTTTGGAAGCACCTTTGCCTCATTATAGGAGATGTTGGGAATAATTACCATTCCAGAGACTCCCAACACAAAATCCAGGGTGGGAGATCTGCAACGTTGGAGAAGCGATAGATGAGATATTCTGTCATTTGGAGGTTAAGCATCCTACCATAAGGTGCAAAGAAATTCCCCTCAGTGGGCAGCACAATATTTATCCCTCTTCTCATTGTTACCATTGGAGAGAAGGTACAGGAGGTTGAAGGTGCACATTCTTTTTCAATATTTTTATTAATTTATCTATATATATAAGAGTATAGAGTACAGGAAAAAAATATATATGTCAACATATTGAGCTAAATCGTGTATAAAGGTTCCTTACCCTATATTTGTCCAAGTCAATTAGTTCGTAACATTGAAAAATAATAATTTTATTATATAAAAAAAATCTAACCCACTACCAAGACCGAAGCTGATTAGTAGAAAAAATCAAGAAAGATTGTTAGTCATCATCTGTGCTTTAACAGCAAATCAACGGTTTTTTAAATAATTCAGAATAGGTCCCCACAATGTTTGAAAGTCTTGATTAGATTCAAAGATTGAACATTGAGTCTTCTCTAAATTTAAACATGACATCATATCACGTAACCATCGGGCGTGAATAAGAGGGGCCACGAAGATGCACATTCAAAGTTTTGGGTACAGCTTCTTCCCCTCTGCCATCAAATTTTGACAGGTGAAATATTTAAGGAGAATGTGAGGGGAAACTTCTTCATTCAGCGGGTGGCGAGAGTGTGGAACGAGCTGCCAGTGGAAGTGGTGGCTGCGGGTCTGATTTCAGCACTTTAGTGAAATTTGTGTAAGTACATGGATGGGAAGGGTGTGGAGGGCTATGTTCCAGGTGTGGGTCAATGGGACTAGGCAGAATAATAGTTTGGCATGGACTAGATGGGCTGAAGGGCCTGTTTATGTGCTGTAATGGTCTGCAACTCCACTTGTGAATAGTCCATAAACTAATGAACACTACCACTTTTGTGCTATTTATTTTACTTTTTATTGTATCTCATAGAAATTCTTATGTCCTGCACTGTAGTGCTGCAACAAAAACAACAAATTTCATGACATATATAACTGATTTAAAAAACCTGATTTTGATTCCGAATCAAGAGTAGAAATGGGACATCTTTACATTATCATAGTGAAATTTGTGGGAACTTAAGTGGTTAAATATGGTGTTTGGTTTCCTGCATTATAATAAACACTACATTTCTGCAGAACTTCCTAGTCTTTGTCATTTGTCTGTCTCTTTTTGATACATTTTACCCTCAAATCAGCTGTTAGTAACCACCCAGAACTATTCATCTGCTCTCTTGCCCCAACCGCCCTGAATTAATGCTTGGGATTTGAAACTGCTACAATTGAACAAAACCTTGCAGATGTCCCTGTGAATCCAGTGTTCCTGAACTTTATTCCATAACTCTGCTCCTCTTGTTTGCCTTGGGTTTCTGTCAAAAACCTATGCTACCGTTGTGGTTAAGCTGCTGAGCTCAGATTCAGGCACTGGGAATTTTGATCCACACACCTGAGTTAGAATCCCAGTTCAATTAAGTTCATGCAACTGAATAAAGACCTGAATTGAAAGATTGACAAAAAAAACGGAAGAATTATTTTTTGCAGAGGTTTAAATGCACAAAGTACCAGAGGAACTCAGTAGGTCAAGCAGCAGAACTGATGAAGGGCCTGAAATGACGACTGTCTGACCTGCTAGGCTCCTCGAGCTTTATATGTGTGGCTCTAGATTTCTAGCATCTCTGTGTCTCTGTACTTGCATATAAAGTGATATTGGGTTGTCAGTAGTGACTCCTGCTTATACTAAGATGCACAGATGCATCTGCAAAAGAACAACTTTCAAAACTGAGGACGAGTAGGTATGTACCTTACGTTGTTTCCCTCTACTTTCCACTAGACGCAGTCTGGTAACTACCCACTTCAGGGCTCAGCCAGTTCAGTCAGTGGTCGTGTTGCACTTTGTAACAGACATTGAAGCAATAACCTCTCAAACTAACACCAAACTGAGAAATATTGGGCAAGTCTGCCAACTGCTTTGTAGGTAAAATGGTGCAGTTCGGCTTTAACTCTGTTATGGCACTGGACAAATTTACAGCACTGCACATTCCTAAGATGTTGTATAATACTGTACGGTGTTAACTTAAAAAGTTGCAGTGTTCACACAATTGGTTGTGATCTTTTTGCTTTAAGTTAATCAGTGGATGATCCAAAGAGATTAGACTTTTATCAACATAAATACAAATATTCTGGTGTGTCTGCTCTGAATCAAAAGAACTTTGTGCTTTTTAGTCTCTTTTAGGCAGGTGCCAAAAGGAGCTCAAAGAAAGTAACAGTTTGTGCTCTCTTTGTGGTGTTTAGTTAGCAGTACTTGTCTACATGTCCGGTAAGGCCGTGTTGTGAGCAAACAGGGTGAAATGTTTTTGATGAAAATCATGGTACAATGATAAAACTGAGTCAGACAGTGCAAATGGAATAAAGGATGTATACTCTTAGCTGGTTGTCAGCTTCTGTTGGCCTGGTAGCTCACTCTGTGCTAAATGATGCTGGACAGAAATTCCATGCTGCCTTGATCCATGGTCACTATGGACTGATGCTCACATGTGGACCTGGCGTATGTATCCTGCACAGAGTGAATGCAATGTGAAACATCAACTCCATATGCTTTTGGAAATCATAATACAAACATGAACCCATATATGCTGATGTCAAAGTTCAAAGTTTAACGTAAATGTATTATCAAAGTATACTACCTTGAGATTCGTGGCTAAATGGAGAAGACAAATTTCAGAATTGTATATGGATACATGCTTTAACAATAAATGAACCTTTGAACCTTTGAAAAAAGAAATACAAAAGAATCTGTGAGAAACTAGACATAAATCGTCGAGGAAAGACAAGCTACCTATGTGCAGAGGAAGACAAACTGCAATCAAAACATTGTTATATTTTCTAACTCCAAAACATAAAAACTAATTGAAAGGAAACACGGAGCCAGGATAACTCGTGTACATCCTCAGTTTTACTTTTATCCTGACATGCACGCATGGCGTGGTGGTATTATCAAGTATGTTATTAATGTACTTTCATATAAAAAGGATCAGAGGGATCTTGGGGTCCGAGTCCATAGAACACTCAAAGCAGCTGCACAGGCTGACTCTGTGGTTAAGAAGGTGTACGGTGTATTGGCCTTCGTTAATTGTGGAATTGAATTTAGGAGCCGAGAGGTAATGTTGCAGCTATATAGGACCCTGGTCAGACCCCACTTGGAGTACTGTGCTCAGTTCTGCTCACCTCACTACAGGAAGGATGTGGAAGCCATAGAAAGGGTGCAGAGGAGATTTACAAGGATGTTGCCTGGATTGGGGAGCATGCCTTATGAGAATAGGTTGAGTGAACTCGGCCTTTTCTCCTTGGAGTGATGGAGGATGGGAGGTGACCTGATAGAGGTGTATAAGATGAGGAGAGGCATTGATTGTGCGGATAGTCAAAGGCTTTTTCCCAGGGCTGAAGTGGTTGCCACAAGAGGACACAGGTTTAAGGTGCTGGGGAGTAGGTACAGAGGAGACGTTGGGGTAAGTTTTTTACCCAGAGAGTGGTGAGTGCATGGAATGGGCTGCCAGCAACGGGGGTGGAGGCGAATACAACAGGATCTTTCAAGAAATTTTTGGATAGGTACATGGAGCTTAGAAAAATAGAGGGCTATAGGTAAGCCTAGTAATTTCTAAGGTAGGGACATGTTCAGCACAACTTTGTGAGCCAAAGGGCCTGTATTGTGCTGTAGGGTTTCTATGCTTTTTTATGTTTCTTTTAGTGAGTACATGGAATGCATTGCCGGCAGTGGTGGTGGAAGCGGATACAACAGGGTCTTTTAGAAGCCTCTTACAGGGAGCTTCGAAAAATGCAGTAGGGAAATTCTAGGCAGTTTCTAGAGTAGGTTACATGGTTGGCACAACATTGTGGGCTGAGGGGCTATAATGTGCTGTAAATTTCTATGTCCTATGTTATAAAACCTGCAGTGCATTATGCAAACAATGAAGAATGCTTAATCAAACAATGTATTTACAATACTACTCAAATATTAGTAATATGTTAAATACACAGCAGTCCTCCACGCTTAGCTATAAACTGCAACGCAATGTGGAATGGAGTACTGTGCTCAGTTCTGGTCACTACTACTAGATAGACAGCCATAGTAAATTTTAAATTGTCCCATTTGGGCCTAAATATTTAATTGCTGTGGAGCAACACACAAAATGCTGGAGGAACTCAGCAGGCCAGGCAACAAATATGGAAAAGAGTAAACAGTGGACGTTTCAGGCTGAGACTCCTAATCAGACTGGACAAAAGTGATGAGAAGCCAGAGTCAGAAAGTGGGTGGAGGGGAGGAAGAAACACAGGGTGAAACCAGGATGGGGGGGGGAAGTGTGAGGTAAAGAGCTGGGAAGTCAATTGGTGAAAGAGATAAAGGGCTGGAGAAGGGGAATTCGATAGGAGGAAGCATGGATCTTGCGCAGGATAAAGTACCGGACAAGTCCTTTGTAGACAGCAGAGAGAGAATCCGGAAGTTGTGGAAGTGAGTGGGATAAGAACCCCAGGTACCTCCTCGCTGCAGAAAGCATGGTACAGAGAACATGGTGGGAGAGAAGCAGTGAATTGAATGTGAGTACATGAGGCTTTCTTATTCTTGTGATCAGACTGATCCTTCCTTCCCGACACAGGCGGGGGGGCAGGGGGGTTCCTCTGGCACTAGACAACCAGACACAAGGGCTCTCTGTCAATCTATGCCTAATCTTTCTCTGCATCGATAAGGGAATGTGATGCACATCCATCGCTCATCACATGTGATATGACAACATCTATACCACAAGGCGAGGTGTCAAAGGCAATCTTCACTGGATGATGTGGATCATAATGTGTGAGTACAGTTTCTGCCCTCACTATTTCACTTGCCTTTTGGAAAGCTACCTCACACTGCTTTGTCCACTACCATCTCTTCCGGATCTCTAGTAATGAGTTCAAGGGGTGGAGCATCATAGCTAGGTTTGGCAGGAACCTGTTATAGTAATTGACAAATCCAAAAAAGGACTTCAACTGTGACATGTCTGTTGCTCTTGTGATATCCACTACTGCTTGAATTTTCTTAGCAGACTTGTGTAATCCTTGTGTGTCGATGGTGTGACCACAGTAAATGATGCTTGGTGTAAAGAAATCATATTTGTTATGTTGTGTTCTGAGCCCATAATTTTCTAATCTTTTTAACACTGTCTTGAGATTTTGGAGATGTTCCTTGTCACCCTTATTGGTAGCAATGATGTCCTCCAGGTTTCGCTGAGTTCCTGAGCAGACTTGGAGCACATGGTCCATTGCTTTCTGTCAGAGTGCAGCTGCAAATGCTGCTCCAAAGATCAGCCTATAACCTGGTGAGAAGCACTTTGGACTCTTCTTCCATCTCCATCTGTGGATAAGCCTCAGCTAAGTCCACTTCACTAAACTGTTGTCCTCCAGAAAGGTTTGCAAAGATATCCTCTATTCTGAGCAGAGGATATTGATGTAATTTTAGTCCTGGATTGATAGCAATCACAGATCCTGACAGATACATTGTTACTGACTAGTGGGACCACTTGCATTGAGCATGGGCTCCACTCAACATTGGAAAGGGTTCCTTCAGCCCCCATGCTATCTACTTTAGCTTTATCACAGATGGTATAAGGAATTGGATAGGCTTTGTAAAATTTGGGCGAGTCATTTTCATTTAACACTATTTTACCCTTGATATGTTTCAGTTTTCCCTTGCCATCCCTGAACAACAAGCATGAGTTCTGAAGAGTCCTTAAAAGTGAGTCTGTGGGTCATAAAATCAGTTCAGAGTTGTGATGAATGAAATTATTCACACTGGCTCAGGAGCCAGATGATTGCAGGATAATAACTGCTCCTGAACCTGGTTGTGGTACCTAAGGCTCCGGTATCTCCTGTCCAATGGTAGTAGCGAGAAAGGGGTATAGTCTGAATGGTGGGGATAGTGCCTTCTTGTGGCAGTACCCTGTGTAAATATATTCAGTGGTGTGGGAAGGGCAGAATGGTGGTGGACGAGACAGAAACTTTTCAAAGTTGGAAATCTGAATTGGATTCCATCTGTTTCTTTCCATCAGATCTGCCATATCGGTGCTGGGTGCTGTTTCTTCATTGCATACCAACTTTTCAGCAGTAGTGTCATACATGTACTGCATGTTAACTGAGATCTCTTCATGTCAAGCCAGTCATGGGCACGGAAAAGCATGCTGCCATGGTCGCAGCTTATGCCACGTCTATTATAAAGCCAACTGTATACCCAAAGCTCATTAACCCCAACCTGTTCATACTGTATTTGGAAAATAGAGGAGACTGGAGCATCTGGAGGAAATGCATATGATCACAGAGATAACATACAAACTCCTTATAGACAGTCATGTATTGAACCCCAATCTTACAGATGGTGCTGTAAAGCACTGCACTAACCACTACATTATCTTGCCACCCTCGTGAATGTTGTATAAATTTATTTTTTAGTATATAAAAATAATGGAAAAGGAATCTGATATAACTACATTCAGTATTTGATGTTGAATTTGCTGTGTGTAGTTTAACTCTTGCACTTTCCTGAAAAATCCATCACACAATGATTCATTCTGATAGACAATTTCAGTATTACCCTCAGTGCTAAACCCATATGCACGGATTGCCATCTGTAGACAGTATTCCAGGTTAAGAGACTCAAAGTTATCAATGAATATCTACCAAAGTTACAATTTGGAAAGTATCACGTAAATTGCTGCATTGTGGTGGTTTTCCCAGTCCTGGAGGTTAATTACATATAACAACTATCTGCTTTTAAAAAACATTCACAAAAAAAAAAGCAAATCAATAGGGTGTCCTTTGTTTTATTGTTGTTTATGCATGGTCACTACTTTAGTGGGGGTTGCCACTACAGAAGCTGAGCCTCCTCTCCCTTCAGGACAACACTGCTTTTCAGTACTTCATAATATGGTGGGACACCATTCAGGAATGGTTGTTGCCCTATAACTACCTTCACGTTGTATAAACAATAAAAGAAGGAAACAAATAATACTGAGCTGCAGGGTCCCCAAAAGTGAGTCCACGGACTATAGGGTCCTCTTAGAATGGAGATGAGGAGGGAATTTCTTTAGCCACAGAGTGGTGAATCTGTGGAATTCTTTGCAAAATGCAACTGTGGAGGCCAAGTCTTTATGTACTGTATATTTAAGGCAGAGGTTGGTAGATTCTCAGCTGGTCACAGCATGAGGGGATACAGGCAGAAGACAGGACTTTGGGGCTGAGAGGAAAAATGTATCAGCCATGATGAAATGGCAGAAGAGACTCGATGGGCCAAATGGCCTGATTCTCCTCCTGTATCTTATGGTCTGAGCTGGCGTGGAAGGCTTCACTCTCCTCAGTGCTGAACCCTATAGTCTGTGGACTCACTCTTGGGGATGCTGCAGCTCAGTATTATTTGTTTACTTTTTTTATTATTTACACAACTCTTTTTACTCTTTTGCACATTGGATGTTTTTGGGTGTGGTTTTTCATGGATTCTATTGTATTTATTTATTTATTTTCCTATTCTATTATTTCCTATTATTTATTTTCCTATTCTGAAAGAAGATGAATCTCAAGGTTGTATATGGTATACATACTTCGATAATAATTTACTTTGAGCTTTGAACTTGGTGCCACCTTCCTTAGGTTCCTCAGACTGCCCTTGTTAACAGTGGCAGGTCTGTGAGTGGTAACTGTATCGTTGAACTCTGTTATTTGTGGCTGACTGCAAAAATGTTTTTCTTCATGGCACTGATGACGTAATCTGCCTGAGGCAAAAATAAAACCTTCTTTGAAATTGAAAAGTGCAGTATTAATGCAGCGAGGCATTTTCCACGTTCTGCTTATAAATCTGGGACTGGGTCATCGATGGCTTTTGCTAGTTCTTTTTACAGGTAAAGCTATCTGTTCGGCGAACGCCTAACCTTAACTCCAAATTATCTCTGCCAACTGGTTTAGCAGAAAGAACATAAGAACTAAGAATGAAAGCAGGATTAGACTAATTAATTCCTTGAGTCCATGCAGCCATTCATTAAGAGCATGGCTGAACTTTTACCTGAGCACCTCGTTCCTGCAATAACTACATACTCCTTGATAAGAACATAAGAACATAACAAAGACTTGATCATGGGGAAAAATATAGTCTCCCCTTCTCCTCTTCTGACTTTTAAGAATTTCATGTTCTCAGTCATCCATTGGGATATTACTGAAGCCAGGATATAATGAATATAGAAACATAGAAATCTACAGCACATTACAGGCCCTTTGGCCCACAGTGTTGTACTGACCATGTAACCTACTCTAGAAGTTGCCTAGAATTACCCTACTGCATAGCCCTCTACTTTTCTATGTATCTAAGAGTCTCTTAGAAGTCCCTATTGTATCCACTTCTACTACCATCACTGGCAGTGCATTCCACACACCCTCCACTCCCTGTGTGGAAAAACTTACCTCTGACATCCAAGCACCTTAAAACGATACCCACTCACGTTAGCCATTTTAGCCCTGGGAAAAAGCCTCTGGCTATCCACATGATCAATGCCTCTCATCATCTTATACACCTCTATCAGGTCACCTCTCATCATCCGTCACTCCAAGGAGAAGAGGCCAACCTATTCTCATAAGGCACGCTCTCCAATCCGGGTAACATCCTTGAAAATCTCCTCTGCACTCTTTCTATAGTATCCACATCCTTCCTGTAGAGAGATGACCAGTATGCTCCAATAATTTCTCAGCTTGAGCCAGTGGCTCCCCCAGCAAACACTCTGGACCCTGTGTTTGCACATTGCAGGCTGGAAATCAGAGATGAAATGGAGCAGCATCACCCATCATCCCACTCCACCTGAACTCATCATTGACATCAATGGTAGAGCACTGACGTACTGAGCTAAGTATCTGGATGCTCTTCATATCTGGCCCCTCAGTTTTACAGCAGTCAAGAGGAAAGAGTGCAATTAAGTGCAGGGAAATATCTTTCTTAATGAATTTAACTGATCTCTTTGACATTGGGATGTTTAATTACATTATTTGACTATTTAGTTAACTACTAATATTTGGATTATTTTAATACTGTCAAAAGCCCATTAGGAATTCCAAGGGCAGATATGCAATCTAAGGCAAATTCAGAATGAAAGAAAGCAAGTCCTGTAGATAGGGCAGATAGGGAACAGGACAGGTGAAAAGAAAAGTCAAAATCTGGTTTATTGTCACTGACATCAGTCATGAAATTTTTATATGGCAGCAGTATAGTGTAAGTATAACAAACTACTGTAGCTTACTATAAAAATAAGCAAACAACTAACCAGATATATAGACTGATAAATATAAATAGATATTGCAAGAGAGGAATAGCAAGGAAGTGTTCATGAGATTATGTACCATTCAGGAATCTGATGGCAGAGAAGAAGGAACTATTCCTACAACACTGAGTGTGGGTCTTCATGCTCCTGGATCTCCACTCTTACAGTGGTAAAGAGAAGAGGTCATGTCCTGGATGGCAAATGTTCTTTATCCATGGATGTCTCTTGCTAAAGGCATTGCCCGTGGTGGAGCTGGTTGTGCCTACAACCCTCTGAAGCTGCTTACAGTCCCGTGCATTGATACTTCCATATCAACTGGTGATGTAAACAGGCAGAGTACATCTGTAGGAAATTTGCTAGAGTCTTTGGTGACATACGAACTTGATAAACTAACAAGGTTTATTTTAATGGAGGTACAACAGTTTAGATCCTGGAATCTGGAGATAAAACAAACTACTGGAGGAACTCAAACACGAGGAAATCTGCAGATGCTGGAATTTCAAGCAACACATATAAAAATCACTGGTGAACGCAGCAGGCCAGGCAGCGTCTCTAGGGAACACACATAAAAGTTGCTGGTGAACTAGAGATACTGCCTGGCCTGCTGCGTTTACCAGCAACTTTTATGTGTGTTACTGGAGGAACTGTGGGTCAGGCAGCATCTATGAAGGGAAATGGACAGTCACCATCTTGGGTCAAGCCCCTTCAACTAGATCCTTGGTTGGCATGGACAAGCTGCTTCGAAGGGCACGTTTCCATGCTGTATAATTCTATTACCATATCACTGCTCTTACATTTACATCAAGTTATGTTCAGTTATTTTAAAAACAGCTGCCAATCAGTTGCTGGCTATGACAATATCTTTGGATCTGTCACTCGCTTGTGTGTCAAAGCCTCGCCTAGATCCCAGCATTCAGATCAGCACTGAAGTTTGACATGAGGTCAGGAAGCAATCTTCAGTATATTTGTGCAACTGTCTCATTCTTCAGCAGGAGATAAGATCTCTGAGTTTTAAAAAAGGAGAATGACTGAAAAATGTGGCTTCTTTTCCCTTCAAACAGCTGCAGTAGTGAATTGGGTGGAAGTTGATTCAGTCACCTGGTATTACCTGGATAGAAAGGATTAGTGCAGGAGAAAAAGTCCCAGTGGACAGAATTAATCTGAATCCATGGCAAAAGCAAAACAAACTAAACAAAAACAAGAAATAAAAGCAGGAAGTCGAACACTTAAGGCACTGTGCGGTGGATCACAATATCAACATGTGCAAAGAGCTGATCAAAGGCCCTTTCTAATTCTCCAAATGTTAAAGTATTCGGCCATGGAAGTAGGGAGTCCATCCTGTTCTGATTGAAGTCCATCACAAGTGGTTAAACCATTGATAAATACCATCGCTTAGTTCTTAGCTTCGGAATTCCCTATCTAAACCTCCTTTCCTAATAACATTTCAGGCACTCTGCAAAATTTACCACTTTGAACAAGTATTTAGCTATCTGGCGTGGTAGCATTAATTTTCTATCCGATAATGCTCCTGTGAAATGGCTTGAGATGTCTTTTCCTATGTTAAGGGCTGCATATAAATGAAGTTATGGTTCTCGTAGGTTTTTACAAGGGACATGGCACAGCTTAAAGGCCAAAGGGACCAGGTCATGAAATAAAACTAAATTGTGTCATACAATACTTCTATTTAAACTAGAATTCATTTACATCTAGATTTCTTATTTGCATATTCAACACTATTTTGAAGTTATTGTTTTAAAACAC
Source organism: Mobula hypostoma (assembly GCF_963921235.1). Taxonomy (NCBI): domain Eukaryota; kingdom Metazoa; phylum Chordata; class Chondrichthyes; order Myliobatiformes; family Myliobatidae; genus Mobula; species Mobula hypostoma. Next base: position 208,830,943 of record NC_086099.1, read on the forward strand.
ACTGGGGAAAATGTCAGTTTTGTTAGAATAAAGTTCCTGTTTAGTTCTTAAACATGGATTACCCATGGTTTGGTTTTAGAAGTAGTCAGTTTCTGGTCAAAGTAACACTCAAGGTTAAAACTGTGTCCAAATCAGAGATCAGAGTCAGACACAGACAACAAACGCTAACCCCCATTGTGTTGGTGACATAATGCACGATCAGTGGGTATCCAATCCTCTGGAATTTGACACTTCAGTGAGGAATCAAGCAACTGCTGCCCTGCCAGAGTTGGTATGAAAGACTCCTCAGTGCTATACAAAAAAAAACAGAGAAAATCTTATGGTGTCCTAGTTAATATTTATTCGACAAGAAAATGCACCAAGTGGACTTGCAGACATTGATTCCTTTTACTGTTTCTGAGATCTTGAAGTGTTGCTTTCTGCATTATATTGTTAAACATTATAGCGTTCAAGAGTTAAAGTAATTAAAAGTTAGAGTAGCTAAAATAAGTTCAGTTAAAGCCCTCCTCATATCGACAAGGAACACTGTCACAAGAAAGCAGCATCCTTCATCAAGGACCCCACCATCAGGGCTTGCTCTCTTCTTACTGATGCCATCTGGGAAGATGGTATAGGAGCCTTCGGTCCCACACCACCAGGTTCAGGAACAGTTATGCTTCAACTATCAGGCTGCAGTGTGGATCCTCTCACCTTAACACTGAACTGTTCCACAAATTATGGTCCTACTTTCAACGAATCTACAACTCACGTTCTCAGTATTATTTATCTATCTATCTTTCTCTATTTATTTTCTATTTGCACATGTTGTCTTCTTTTACACATTGGTTGTCAGCCCTATTTGTGTGCAATTTAATTGATTCTGTTATGTTTGTTTGTTCTACTGTGAATGTCTGCAAGAAAATGAATCTCAGGGTAGTATATGGTGGCATACTTTGATAATAAATTCACTTTGAACTTCTGAACTTTGGTTGTAAGTTGGGAGATTCAGATACCATGAAAGGTCTTTTCTTTATAATAAGTATGAAAATATATTCATAATGGAAACATTTCCAAATTTGGTGGAAATTTTTTATTCAAATATTCCATGCTGAGTTATTGAACTAAATTAGCATGCTTAGTTAAAACAACAAGTTTTGAAATCTACTCAGAGTTAATTATTTATTTCCACAGGTACTAATTCAACTTTCTCACTTAGGATAGGTCAGTAACTGCTCTGAGTTGAATTTTTGCCAAAGTATTCAACACACTGTTTAAACAAAAAAGACTAAAATAAACAAAAAAAATTGATACCGACATTAATTACGAATCCTTGAAGATTTTTTGCATTATGTAACTGATGCATATGAAGTAGCACATTAAGATTATTAGCACAGACTCTCTTAACGTATTTTTAAAATGAATGTTATTTTGTAATTCTACACATTATGATATTATCGGTAACAATTAATTTAACTATTTCAATTTATTGGCTGAAAGAATTTAGTCTTCTTTTAACAACACACATCAAAGTTGCTGGTGAATGCAGCAGGCCAGGCAGCATCTGTAGGAAGAGGTGCAGTCGACGTTTCAGGTTGAGACCCTTCATCAGGACGAAAGGTCTCGGCCTGAAACATCAACTGCACCTCTTCCTACAGATGCTGCCTGGCCTGCTGTGTTCACCAGCAGCTTTGATGTGTGTTGCTTGAATTTCCAGCGTCTGCAGAATTCCTGTTGTTTTAGTCTTCTTTTACTTGCTTGATTTTAGAAAAAGAGTTGCAAATAATTTTCAAATATTGTATTATTCAAAGATTAAAGTTTAGCCTTATTTTTCACATGTGCATTGAAACATACAGTGAAATGCACCATTTGCATCATCACTTGCACTATGCTGAAGCCAGCCTGCGTTTGTTGCCATGTCTCTAGCATGCCCATGACTTGCTAACCCTAACCCATACATCTTTTTGGAATTTGTAACGAAACTGGAGCACCCGGAGGAAACACACACACAGTCACAGAAAGAACATACAAACTCCTTGCAGAGAGTGGCGGGCATTGAACCCTGATGTAAAGCATTACGTTAATCGCTATCCTACCATACCATTATAATATAATTCTTTGAATATGAAATTCATAAAATATAAATGTACAAAGATGCAAGAAAGTTCTAATGAGAATTCAATGTCATAGAAAATTTTAGCTGGCCGTGTTCCATTAGGCTGAATGACCTAATTCTGTTCCCATTTCTTATGGTGTGTAATGCCATCTGAACTCTCTGTGGCCCAATCACATGCACATTATGCTCTATGTCTGATCTCCGAACAGTTCAGTGTAATTGATTTAAACTGAGTGCATTAATACTCCAAATCCACAATAGCTCCTTTCAAAACAATAGAGTTTAAAAAAATTAAATGTACAGTTAAGGTGCCCATCATTAAGGATCTCCACCATCCAGCACGTGCCTTCTTCTCATTGTTACCATTAGGAAGAGGGTACGGAAGCCTGAAGGAATGCACTCAACAATTCAGGAACAGCTTCTTCCCCTCTGCCGACTGATTTCTGAACGGTCATTGAACCCATGAACACTACCTCACTCTTTCATTAGTTCTGTTTTTGCACTACTTATTGAATTTAACTATTATATATATACTTACTATATATAATTCAGCTTTTTTCTACATTATCGTGTATTGTTTTTTACTGCTACCATAAAGTCAACAAACTTCACGACAAATGGCAGCGATATTAAACCTGATTTTGATTCTATTGAATGAACCTGTCACATGATGAGCGAGTGCTTGGTCTTCAGTTTTCATTGGTAGGATTTCCAGTGCCTCACCTTTATCTACAGTACATCATGGTTTGGAGAGGGAAAAAAATCACTTCTTCAGTTAAGTGAGTAAAACTGAGAAATAACATAACTATAACCATTCTAGCATATGTTATCTGTTAGCTATATTAACAGGGGTTTGGTAAAAAGGAATCAATCTATTGGCTTCTTTGTGAGTCCTAAAGAGGAAGTTTCGAATGGAAGCGATGACAGAGGTAAAGGGAGTTGCCCTTTCCTCAGAATTTGCTCTCGGATAAGTTGCTTTATTTAACATTGTGAGTCATTTTAATTCTGTGTTAGTAAAGGGGCGCATAGGCTTTTCTCTATTTAATTATAGGATCACACCTCAAACCCTTACTGTCAGCAAATGTTAGAATACAAGAAACATGAGTATAGCATGGAGAATTCCAATGATTATTAATCCTTTGAAAGATCCTCACTCCCTCTTAAATTGGTGACTCCTTATCCAAGCATTATATCCCATTCAAACAAGAGAAAATCTGCAGATGCTGGAAATCCAAGCAACACACACAAAATGCTGGAAGAATTCAGCAGTATCCCATTCCAAGTTACAGTCCTCCATCAGAGGGAACACTCGCTAAGCATTTATTCTTCAATATGATCACTTTTTGAGGTTCTTGCCCAGTAAAGGTGTCAAGGTTACAGGAAGAAGGCAGGAGAATGGGGTCCAAAGATGAGAAAATCGGCAGTTGCTAGAAATCCAAGAAACACAGACAAAATACGGGAGGAACTCAGCAGGCCAGGCAGCATCTATGGAAATGAATAAACAGTCGACATTTCAAGACCCTTTATCGGGACTGGAATAAAAGATCAGCAATTATAGCAAGAAGGTTGGGGAAGGGGAGGAGGAAGTACAAATTGGTAGGTGATAGGTGAAACCGAGAGAGGAGGAGCAGTGAGGGAAAGAGCTGGGAATCTGATAGGAGAAAGAGATAAAGGGCTGGAAAATGGGGAATCTGATAGGAAAGAGTTGAAGAGCATGGAAAAGAGGGAAGGGGGAGGGGCACTAGTGGGAGGTGATGAGTAGGTAAGGAGAATGGGGTTGAGAAGGATAATATATCAACCATGATGGAATGGTGGAGCAGATTTGATTGGCCAAATGGCCAAATACTGCTCCTATATCTTACAGTTTTATGGGCTTTTCATTTTTCTAAATATGGATCCAATCTCCTCAATTTTCTGTCATAAGATAACCACCTGAAAATCTTGAATCCAGTTATGGAAGCTTCTCTGCAGAACTGCCAGGGAGACAACTTCCTTTGTTAATTAAGGAGCCCAAAACTGTACAGTGGTCCATATGGTGTATTCCCAGCTACAGAACTATTACATAGAGAAGTGGAACAAAAATACATCATCACTTTTGCGAGTAATAATCAAATTAGCCAGATTTTGGTTGGTAATTCCCAGCAGTTTGAAACGAACAATTACAATTTACCTACTTAATCTGAAGCAAGTGCGGGGCTTCAGGGCAAATGGTATCATGGTCAGAATTTGAAAAACAAACCCTATAGATGCTGAAAATCAAAAATTAAAAAAAACAGTACATGGTGGAAACATTAGAGAAGAGGCAGCACTTGTAGAAAGAGCAACAGTCAAAATTCTAGCTTGCGACCCTTCATCAGATGCAAAAAAAATCAAAATGAGTGCTCAAGAGTTTAAACTTTATATTAAATTCTGCGTATTTGGTAAATTCATTACACTAATGTTTCACATCTAGATAACAAGAAGTTACTTAACACTGGAAATCCCTTAAACCTAACACTGCCCTAATTGTGTTATCAGAGCATGTCATAACAGAATGGACTATTTTACCCCATTCCAACTCTGATAAGTGATTTCAGGTTAAAAGCAAACTAATGGTACAATAGGGAGTTGCAAAGCACAGCAGCACAGTTTAATTAATCATTTACAAGTGGGTTTACATTCTTGTCTATTTTGGAATGGCCAGTGAAAATTCCTAAAGTAATCATAAAATTCTTACAAATACTTACCTTTAAGTTAATGATTAAACCCTATTGGTGCCTGAGAAAGCTGAAGGAGGGGATTAGTGTGGATTATACTGACTTTACCTGTCAGAAATTCAAGACTACAATTATGGCAGCAAGACTTCAACTAAACACTGTATTAGCATCGCATGAAGAATTCCACTAAACATGGGTTTTGCAAGTTTTTCATGAGGACATCCAATTGCCTTCTAACTCAGCCTGGATTGACACTTCTATCAGCACTATTTAAAGTGGAATGAAACATTCTAGGATTGGTTGGAAGATTTTTATTAGTATTGACGAGACATATGAGCTATATAATTTGCAGTCACTTTTCTGGACCATAAGACATAGGAGTAGAATTTAGCCCATCAAGTCTGATCAGCAATTCCATCATGGCTGATTTAGACTATAAGGCCATAAGATATGGGTGCAGAATCAGGCCATTTGGCCCATTGAAGTTGTTATGCCTTTTCAACATGACTGAGCCAATTTACCTCTCAGCCCCAATCTCTTGCCTTCTCCCCCTATCCCTTCATGCCCTGACCAATCAAAAATCTATCAACTTCTGTCTTAAATATACATAAAGGCATGGCCTCCACAGTTGCCTGTGGCAGAAAATGCTTCAGATTCACTACCCCCGGCTAAAGAAATTCCTCCTCATCTCCATTCTAAAAGGACATCCCTCTATTCTGAAGTTGTGTTCTTTGTTCTTAGACTTTCCCTTCATAGGAAACATCCTTCCCACATGCACTGTATCAAGGCCTTTCACCATTCAGTAGATTTCAATGAGGTCACCCCTCATTCTTGTTAATTCTGGTGAATACATGCCCAAAGCCATCAAATGCTCTTCACTTGATTAGCCATTCAATCCTGAAATTTATTATCCCTCTCAATCCCATTCTCCTGCCTTCTCCCATAACCCTTGACACCCTTACTAATCAAAAACCTATCAACTTCTGCTTTAAGTATACCCAATGACGGCCTTCACAGCCGTCCACAAATGAATTCCACAGATTCACCACCCTTTAGGTTCAGAAATTCCTTTTACTTTCTGTTCTAAAGGGATGTCCTTGTATTCTGAGGCTGTGGCCTCTTTTCCTAGACACCCCCACTATTGAAAATATCCTCTCCATCTCTATTCTGTCGAGGCCTTTCAATATTCAATGGGTTTCAACGAGATCTCCCCTTCCCCCTAAATCACCGCTAAATTTAATTTATTTTAAAGTAAGAAGGGTTTGACCAAACAGCTCTACTCTTGCTACTGCTGTTGTGAAGGGGGTGCAGGAACCTCAGAACTCACACCACCAGGTTCAGGAACCATTATTAGTCCTCATCCATCAGGCTCTTGAACCAGAGGGGACAACTTCACTCAATGTCACTCACCCCATTACTGAACTGTTCCCACAACCTATGGACTCACGTTCAAGGATTCTTCAACTAATGTTCTCAATGTTTGTTGCTTACTTATCATCTTTGTTTTTGTATTTACACAGTTTGTTGTCTTTTGAACATTGGCTGTTTACCCATCATTGAGGTTGTGCAGTTTTTTCATTAATTCCGTTGTGTTTCTTTCTATTTGCTGAGAATGCCCACAAGAAAATGAATCTCAGGCTAGTAACTGGTGACATATATGTACTTTAATAATAAATTTATTTTGAACTGTGAACTTTGATTTAGGCAAACTATGTTCAGCATTTGATAGCTTTTTAAATATTGGTACTGAGGTAAGTTACCAGATGTGTATTTATTGAATGGCAGACAGGGCACGAGAAGCAAAATGACTGATTCCTGCTACTAATTTTTATGTTCTCCACTGTACAATTAAAGTCTAGCATGAGCTACTAACATCCAGCTGTGCTAGTCAGACTGCATTGGGAATATTATCAGCAATTTGAGCCCCATATGGGAAGATGTGCTGGCCCCATAGAACGTCCAGAGAAGGTTCATAAAAATGTTTCCAGTAATGAGTTTTGGGCCTGTAGATAACGGAATTCAGACAGTTGGGGAAGTGGATGGTTGGTGACATTGAAAACCTATTGGATACTGGAAGGCCTGGACATGGAGAGGATATTTCCATTAGTAGGAGAGTGTATAGCCATTGTTACGTACCCCGTAACTGGGTTGCCAAACCAGCAGAAATGGAACGCTCGTTGGAGTCTGTGATTACTTGGAACTAATAAAGTTTTATTAAAGAAATAAGTAATACAGTACACTAATCGTAAGGATATAAATGTAACAGGTTAGCAATGATAATACACACATACACACAGAACCAGGGTAATAGGAATCAACCAAGCTCTATCGCAGTCTAGGGGTAAAATGATCAGTCTTAAGTGAAGCAGAGTTCAGTTCAGTTTAGTGCAGTTCGAAGTCGTTGCTGTTGTTGTACCATTGGGGGGGGGAAGAGAGAGAGAGAGAGATGCAGTTGGTTTCGGGCAGACCTTCTGATGGCTTCTAATCCCACTGTGGTCACCAACTGTGACCCCTCTGTTCTGGATATGATCGTTCTTCCGCCGTGAACCCAGCATCCAGGCAAGGGTGGACACACACCCCAGGTTCCCACCAATCGTACCTTTACACCCTGTGAGTCTCTGATCGGTTCCCGCGAACCGGTCCTCCAAACTCCTACCAACTTGTGGGGGCACACTGCTCTTTCCAGGGTCTCGTGGCGTGTCGTGCCTTAGCAAACCTGCTCTTTTTATCCCCCTGCTGGGGTATCACCTGTCCATCAAACTTCAAATAGTTCAGGTTCAAAGCAACCGGTCTGTCAATATCTGAATTGCGTTTCTTTCTCGTTAATCTCTCTCTTCTCTCTTATTAGCATTTTGAATGTTTCTCCATTGTCTTCTGTTATCTCTCTCATCCGTCCGGTAGCTCTGCTTTGCGTCACACATGACACCATGCATAGAAGGATGTCCCTTTAAAACTGAGATGAAGATTTGAACCCCTAAGTTAGCAAGTCCAGAAGTCGGGGGCCTGATATATGAGACTCTGAGGCCACTGTCTGGAGGTCAGAGGCACAGAGGCATCCTGTCCTGGAGTTGGAGGCCTGTCTGTGTATTGGTTGGTGGGGGGCAGTAAGGAGCTTGTTTTGTTGTCATTGCTAGCTGTGTGCTGATCTGCTGAACTCTGTGGGCATGCTACAATATGTTGGCACTCGAGGTGTGGCACCCCAGAGCATCCTCAGACTGTGCCAGTTGTTCATGCAAATGATTCCTTTCACTGTATGCTTCAATGTACATGTGATTAATATAGAAATCTAAAAAAAAAACTTCTTCAGGCAAAGACTGATGAATCTGTGTAATCTGTCGCTACAAGTAGAAGTGGGGACCAAATCTTTGGGTTCATTTAAGGCAGAGATTGATAATTTCTTAATTGGTAGAAGGGAGGATAGTTGGGTTAAAAAATTGAACAGCGGAAATGACTCAATGGTCTGAATGGCTATATTTTACTCCTGTTTCTTATGGTCTCATGATCTTTAGACTTGACTAATCTGGTGCTCTCTGCCAGGATTTTCATGCCTATGATAATGAGCATTTTTCAAAACTCTGCTGCCCATTTCTTAATTATATTAGTCCATCACATGAGGACCCAGCAACAACCATACACTGGTCTCACTCCTCCTACCTCTGTACTCTCCAACACCCCAATTACCCTGCAAGGATGAGTGAGCTCCCATAGCCTGGATCTCACACGTAGTTGGTTCTAACCTTTCCTCCTTGGAGCACTAAGCTCTGGTGTTCCCTCCTTAATGTTTGGATAACACTCGTGTGAAAATGCATTGGACATCTTGCAATGCCGCACAAATCCAAGTGGCTGGTTTTAAGTGCAAAGTTAGGAATTGACTTTATATAGAGAAATGTGTCAAAAAAAAAATCAGATGAGATTCTTTAAACATTTGAATAGTGCAAACTAAGTTCTGATATCATTTTGTTTCATTTTAAGGGGGGGAAAGAGATTCGAGCTCTAGAAAGGAAATAATTCAACATGAGAATTATTCCTGGCTCCTGGTTCATCATTCAGTCTTACCTCACTTCACCCATTACTGCACTGACTCTATATCCCTTGATTTGCATTAATAACGTCTTTTGTGTCTGCTTTCAATATATTCAGTGATTGAACCTCTGCAGTTTTCTTGAGCAATGAATTCCAAAGAATCACCACCCTTTTCGGACAGGTACCCCTGGTTCTGGCATCTCAGCCAAGGGGAGTGTCAACTTCACTCCTTCTCAAGACTGATCAGAACGTGAAGGTCATGGGCTCGTGCAGCGTGGAAATAAACCCTTCAACACACTGTGTTTCCACTAATTATAAAATGCCTATTGCCCTGATTCTATACTAATCTCATTTGATTCTCCCGACTTCCAGAGTTCAAAGTTCAATGTAAATTTACTATCAAGGTATGTATACTCTGTGGCCTCCTGTACCTAATAAAGTGGCCACTGGGTGCATATTTGCGGTCTTCTGCTGCTGTAGCCTATCCACTTCAAGTTTTGACATGTTGTGCATTCTGAGATGCTCCTCTGCTCACCCCTGCTGTAACGTGTGGTTACTTGAGTTTTTGTCACCTTCCTGTCAGCTTGAACTAGTCTAGCTTCTGACTTCTCTCACTAGCAAGGCATTGTCAGACACTGAGTCTTTGTATATGTCACCATATAACCATATAACAATTAGAGCACAGAAACAGGCCATTTCGGCCCTTCCAGTCCGTGCCAAACTCTTACCCTCTCTTATTCCCACCGACCTGCACTCAGCCCATAACCCTCCATTCCTTTCCTGTCCATATATCTATCCAATTTAACTTTAAATGACAGCATCGAACCTGCCTCAACCACTTCTGCTGGAAGCTCGTTCCACACAGCTACCACTCTCTGAGTAAAGAAGTTCCCCCTCATGTTACTCCTAAACTTTTGTCCTTTAATTCTCAACCCATGCCCTCTTGTTTGAATCTTCCCCACTCTCAATGGAAAAAGTCTAACCACGTCAACTCTATCAATCCCCCTCATAATTTTAAGCACCTCTATCAAGTCTCCCCTCAACCTTCTACGCTCCAAAGAATAAAGACCTAACTTGTTCAATCTTTCTCTGTAACTTAGGAGATGAAACCCAGGAAACATTTTAGTAAACCTCCTCTGTACTCTCTCAATTTTATTGACATCCTTCCTATAATTTGATGACCAGAACTGTACACAATACTCCAAATTTGGCCTTATACTACAACATTATACTTCTCTGAGGTTCATTGTTTTGCAGGCATTCACAGTAGAACAAGGAAATACAGTAGAATCAAGGAAAAACTACACACTAAAACTGACCAACAACCAATGTGTAAAAAAAGGACAAAATGTGTAAATACAAAAAAGAAGATAATAAGAATAATAGAGTCATATAGTCATTTGACACTACAGCACAGAAACAAAAATCCTGTCGTTGCCGAGACATTAATTTGCCTAGTCCCATTGACCTGCTCACGGACCATAGCCCTCCTAACCCCTCCCCTCCAAGTACCTATCCAAATATCTCTAAAATGTTGAAATTGACCCTGCATCCACCATTTGCACCAGCAACTCATTCCACACTCTCATCACTCTCTGAGTGAAGTAGTTACCCCGCATGTTCCCTTTAATCATTTCACCTTTCTCCCTTAATCCTTGACCTCTAGTTCTAGTCCCATCCAACTTCAGTAGAAAAAACCTGCTAGCATTTATCCTATCTATATCAGTCATAATTTTGTATACCTCTATCAAATCTTTCCCCAATCTTCTACGCTCCAGGGAATAAAGCACTTACCTATTAAACCTTTCCCTAGAACTCAGGTCCCGAAGTCCCGGCAACACCCTTGTAAATTTTCTCCGCACTCTTTCAATCTGATTTACATCTTTCCTGTAGGTAGGAGACCAAAACTCGACACAATGCTCCAAATTAGGCCTTACCATCATCCCTACTCCTGTACACTATACGGTGATTCACGAAGGCTAATGTGCCAAAAGCTGTCTTTACAACCCTATCAACTTGTGATGCCACTTTCAAGAAATCATGGATCTATATTCCCAGATCCCTCTGTGCTACCACACTCCTCAGTGCCCTATTGCTCATCGTGTAAGACTAACCTGGTTGGTCCTATCGAAGTGCAACACCTCACACGTGTCTGTATTAAATTCCATCTGCCATTTTCACCCCCTAGTCCAGATCCCACTGCCGGGTTTGATAGTTTTCTTTGAAATTAACTACACCCCCAATCTTGGTGTCATCTGCAAATTTACTAATCCAGTTTACCACATTATCACCCAGATCATTGATATCAATGATAAACAAAAACAGAGCCGGCATTGATCCCTGTGGCGCACCACTAATTACAGGCCTCCAGTCAGAGAGGCAACCATCTACAACTGCACTCTGCCTTCTCCCGCAAAGCCAATGTCTAATCCAATTTTATACCTCATCTTGAATGCCAATTGATTGAAACTTCTTGACCAACCTCCCATGTGGGACCTTGTCAAAGGTCCATAAGATTCCTCCTACCTCTATAAGGTCTATAAACCAACTCTATAAGATTGCTTAGACACAACTTATCATGTACAAAGCCATGTGATTTCCCTAATCAGTCCCTATTTATCCAAATACTTATATATTCAGTCCCTTAGAATACCTTCCAATAAATTTCCCACTACTGATGTCAGGCTCACCAGCCTATTATTTCCTGGCTTTTTCTTAGAGCCTTCCTTAAACAATGGAACAACATTAGCTGTCCCTCAATCACCCAGCACCTCACCTGTGGCTAAGGATGTATCAAATATTCTTGATGGGTCCCAGCAATTTCTGTACTAGTCTCCCACAGGGGCTGATGAAACACATTCTCAGGGCTTGGAGGTTAATCCACCCTAATTTGCCTCAGGACAGCAAGCACCTCCTCCTCTGTAATCTGCATAGGGTCCATGACCTCACTGCTGTGTTGCCTTTTATCTGCAAATTCAGAGTTTGTCCTTCCCAAGTAAATACAAATGCAAAAACCCACTTAAGACCCCCATCTCTTTCGGCTACCACTCTGATCTTCCAGAGGACTAATTTTGTCCCTTGCTATCTTTTTGCTTTGAATACATCTGTAGAAGCCTTAGGATTCTGCTTCACCTTGTCTGCTAGAGCAACCTCATGTCCTTCTGATTTCCTTTTAAAGTGTTCTCTTACATTCCTTATACTCCTCAAGTATCTCATTTGTTCCTGCCTGTCAATTCCTGCTATGTACCTCCTTCTTTTTCTTAACTAAGGCCTCAATATCTCTCAAAAAACGAGGCTCCCTAAGCCTGTTATCCTTGCCGTTTATTGTCAGGAACATACAAACTCTATAGATTCACTTTTGAAGGCCTCTCACTTACCAAGTACACTTTTGCCAGAAAACTACCTGTCCCAATCCACATCTGCCAGATCCTTTCTGATACCATCAAAAATGGTCTTTCTCCAACTTAGAATCCCAACTCAAGGTCCAAACCTGTTTTATTCCATAATTACCTTGAAACAAGTGGCATTATGATCACTTAGAAGCAAAGTGTTCTCCTACACAAACTTGTCACCTACCCTGACTCACTCCCAAATTCAAGATCTACTGTCACACTCTCTCTAGTTGGGACTTCTCTGTACTGATTAGGAAACTTTCCTGAACACATTTGACAAACTCTTTCCCATCCAGCCCTTTTACTGTATGGTAGCCCCTGTCAATATATGGAAAGTTAAAATCACCTACTAACACAACTTTATATTTCTTGCAACAGTCGGCGATCTCTCCACAAATTTGCTCCTCTAGATGTTTGGTGATCTATAATATAATCCCATTAATACAGTCATACCTTTTTTATTCCACAAAATTACCCATAAAGCCTCATTGTCTGTCCTGACTGAGCACTGTCATGACATTTTCCCTGAATTGCCCCTCCTGCAACCAAGTCTCACTACTGGCTACACTGTCATAAATCAATGTGCTGATCCATGCCCTAAGCTCATCCGCCTTTCCAACAATCTTCTTTGCATTGTAATATACACAGCTCAGAACATCAGTCCCACCATGCTTAACCCTTCAATTCCAGATTTTTTATGTAGGCTTACAACATCTTTCTCCACAACCACTCTACTCTCTGTTCTGGCGCTTTGGTTAGCTTCGCCTTGCAACTCTAGTTTAAGCCACACAAAGCAGCGCTAGCAAACCCTCGAGTTAGGATATTAGACCCCTCCAGTTCAGGTGCAAACTGTCCCTTCTGTTCAGGTTTCCACTGTCCCTGGAAGAGAGTCCATAATTCAAAAATCTGAAGACCTCCCTCCTGCACCAACTCTTTAGCCATGTTTTAAACTATATGATCTTCCTATTTCTGGCCTCACTAGCATGTGGCATGGGTAGCAATCCTGAAATCACAATCCTGGAGGTCCTGACCTTTAACTTAGTACCAAACTTCCTGAACTCACTTTGCAAAACCTTATCACCCCTCTTACCTATGTCATTGCTGTTGACGTGGACCACGACCTCTGGCTTCTCACCCTCCCACTTAAGAACACTGTGGATTTGATCTGAGATGTCCCGGACCCTGGTGCCCAGGAGACAACAAACCATTCAGGAATCTCAGTTTCTTTCACAGATCCTCCTTTCTGTTCCCCTAACCAATGAATCTCTTATTACCACCGCTCACTTCTTCTCCCCCCCTTCCCTTCTGAGCCACAGAGACAGACTCAGTGTTGGAGACCTAACGACTGTGGCTTTCCTCTGCTTGGTCATTCCCCCCAACAGTATCCAAAGTGGTATAACTGATAATATAGGAAATGGCCACAGGGGTACTCAGCTCTGGCTGCCTATCCCCTTTCCTCCTCCTGACGGTCACCCAGTTACCTGTGTCCAGCCTCTGTGTACATCCTGTCTATCAACCCCTCAGCCTTTCGAATGATCTGGGGTTCAATCGTTTCTAGCTCCAACTCCTTGGCATGGTCTGTTAGAAGCTGCACTTCTTGCAGATGTAGTCGTCAGGGACGGTTGCGGGGTGGGGGTCTTCTTGCCTTCTCACATCCCATAAGAGGAGCATTCCAGTATCCTGACTGGCATTCCCACTGCTCTAAATGTGCAATAAAAAAGAAAGAAAGAATAAATAACAAAAGAATCTGCCTGCAGCCGAGCCCCTCCTCGCTAAAGCCTCAATTCCCCACTCCAACGCTGACCCTCTTACGCAATGGCCGCCCCGCTTAAACCAATTTTTTTTTATTGGCCCTTGCCAAGTGCCTAGTTGTGCACAATTAATGTCTCTTTGAGAATGTGCCTACTACCCCTAGTTAATTCTTTAAAACTCTCTCTCCCTCCAAGCAATCCGGTGTCTCCTCGGGACTGTGGATTGTTAATAATAATAAGCATCAAGTAAATAAATAATACCGAGAACATGAGTTGTTGAGCCCTTGAAAGTGAGTCCATAGGTTGTGGAATCAGTTCAGTGTTGAGATGAGTGTAATTATTCACACTGGTTCAGGCTGAGGGGTGAGGGGTGATAACTGTTCTTGAAGCTGGTGGCGTGTGCAAAGATTCTACCACTCAGCTATATCCTATGGGAAACTTATAATGACCATTTAACCTACCAACCCCCACGTTTCTGGGATGAGAGAGGGAAACCCAAAGATATCTCACCTGTTTATGGGGAGATATGCATAGCAACAGCACCTGAGGTCAATGTTGAAGCTGTTCGCTGGAGCTATGAGCAACATCTCTGCTAGCTGTACCACTGCCCCTATGTCACTGGTCATTCCTCTATACTCAGTACACTACAACTCTATACCCTTCATCTCTCCTCATGGAACAATCCAGGAATTATTCTGCTGAACCCTTGCTCCATCACAATTATAACCTCACTTACATAACAATTGCAGTTCTGACAAAGGGCCTTTCATTCAAAGATTCGAAGTACATTCATTATCAAAGAATTCATGCAGTACACAACCCTGAGATTCATCTTCCCCACAGACAGTCATGAAACAAAAATAATCCATGGAATCCATGCAAAGAAAAGCTTCAAACCCCACCCCACCCCCCCTCGCTAGCAAAAAAACAGATCTCACAAACAGCAACAAAGAAATGAGTTAACACACAGCTATAAAAACACAAAATCCAAAGAGTCCAGGCATATTCAGTTCAACTCAATGTTCATTATCTGCAAGCTGCCCCAATTCACAGTCGCCCAAAATAGCAGCAAAAAAGGAGTGACCAGAAACCAGAAACTCATCATAACATGAACAACTGAGTCCAATCCACAAACTATGTCGATTAAACCTTGCCGAAGACCCAAGGACTCTGGCACCATCCTCTGACAGTATTGAGGGAGAGAGGGAGGGAGATCATTTAAGCACAGGACCTACCTCTGGGAGCAGCGAACAAAAGGGAGAGAGAGACTGTCACACACAAACGTCTTCTTCTGGCAGCAGTGAGAGGGAGGCTGGTAGATGGCGCTGAACAACCACTCACCGCTCTATACTCGCCTCGATGATTTCAATCTTCTCAGTGAGATTGTTGAGAAGCGGAGGTGATCATGCACTGTCTCCAGGCTTCTTGGCCTCGAGGTCTTTTGTCTGAAACATCAACTGCATTGCATTTTTTAAGGATCAGAATCAGAATCAAATTTCAAAGTAAATTTATTGACAGAGTACACATATGTCAGCATATACAACCCTGAGGTTCGTTCTTGTGGGAAGTCATAGTAAGTAGAAAGAAATGCAATAGAATCAGTGAAAAAACACACAGGCAGAGATGGTGAAACAACAGCAAACTGTGCAAATACAAAAGAAAAGAAATAATAATTATTATTATAAATAAATAAGCAATAAATACTGAGAACATGAATTTAGAGTCCTTTAAATTGAGTCCTCAGGTTGTGGAATCAATTCAGTGTTGGGGGTGAGTGAAATTAACCCCTTTGTTTCAAGAGCATGATAGTTCACAGGTAATAACAGTTCCTGAACTTAATGGTGTGGCTCTGAGGCCCCGTAGCTCCGTCCTGTTGGCAGCAGTGAGAAAAGATTATGGCCTGGATGGTTGGGGTCCTTGATGATGGATGCAGCTTTCCTGCGATAGAGCTCCTTGTAAATGTGCTCCATGTGTCACACGATGCAAATATGGCCCAAGTGCAGAGTGAGAGACACTGATGTAGTTCACAGACTTTAATGCGAACTGTGTTAAAGGGCAAAGAAACCAATAAATGCTAAGCCAAACAGGGCCATCAACTAAAACTCTCAAATGGAAAACAAAGCCGACATTGTGGCTGAAAGGAGCAACTAAATATAAGACAAATACCGCTAGCCTTCAGAGTCAGTTGACAGGACAGTCCAATGTCCAAATGCAAACAGGCAGCGAAACATGGCTGTGCTCTAAGTCTTGACAAATACTACGACAGAATGACTGCAGTTAAATACTATCACAATTAAATAATAATTAGCTGACACGTGCATACTCAAGAGCGTAATTGCCGAATCCGTGGTTGTGACGCCATGGTGGTGAGGACTTTACCTGTGATGGACTGGGCTGTATCCACAACTTCTTTGTAGTTTTTTTTCCATTCAAGGGCACTGGTGTTTCCATACTAGGCTGTGGTGCAACCAGTCAGTATACTCCGCACAACACATCTATAGAAGTTTTTCAAAGTTTTAGATGTTATGCTGAATCTGTGCAAACTTCTAAGAAAGTAGAGGTGCTGTTGTGCCTTTCATATAATGGTAGTTACCTGCTGGACCCAGGACAGATCTCCTGAAATAATAAAACTGAGGAAATTAAAATTGCTGCCGCTCTCCACCTCTGATCCCCTGATGAGGACTGGCTCATGGATCTCTGTTTTCCTCCTCCTGCAGTCAATAATCAACTCTTTGGCTTTGCTGACACTGGGTGACAGGTCTGTTGCTAGTAGCAACCGTACAGTGCAGGCATAATAACAGTTATAATGAAAATAAATTGATAGATAGATAGATAGATAATGCAAATGAAGAAAATCAAGAATACTGCATCCGGTGCTCCTGATGCAGCCTTCTATATATTGGCGAGACCTGACACAAACTGGGGGATCGTTTTGCTGAACACCTATGCTCTGTCTGCGAGAGAAAGCAGGATCTCCCGGTGGCCACACATTTTAATTCCACGTCCCATTCCCGTTCTGATATGTCTATCCACAGCCTCCTCTACTGTAAAGATGAAGCCACACTCAGGTTGGAGGAACAACACCTCATATTCCGTCTGGGTAGCCTCCAACCTGATGGCATGAACATTGACTTCTCTAACTTCCGCTAATGCCCCACCACCCCCTCGTACCCCATCCATTATTTATTTATTTATATACACACAATTTTTTTTTTCTCTCTCTCCTTTTACTCCCTCTGTCCCTCTCACTATAACCCTTGCCCATCCTCTGGGCTTCCCCCCCCCTTTTCTTTCTCCCTAGGCCTCCTGTCCCATGATCCTCTCATACCCCCTTTGCCAATCACCTGTCCAGCTTTTGGCTCCATCCCTGCCCCTCCTGTCTTCTCCTATCATTGTGGATCTTCCCCTCCCCCTCCAACTTTCAAATCCCTTACTCACTCTTCCTTCAGTTAATCCTGACGAAGGGTCTCGGCCTGAAACGTCGACTGTACCTCTTCCTAGAGGTGCTGCCTGGCCTGCTGTGTTCACCAGCAACTTTGATGTGTGTTGCTTGAAGAAAATCAAGGTATTTTTAATGGGTTCATGAACCATTCAGAAATATGATGATGGATGTAAAGGAGCTATTCCTAAAATATTGAGTGTGTCTTCAGCTTCCTGGGCCTCCTACCTGTTGTAATGAAAGTAGGGCATGTGCCGCATGATAAGGGTCCTTAATGATGGTGTTGTTGACAAGTTCAAATTACACTCAGGCAGGTTGGGGAAGGGATATCAAGAATTTTAAGCCATTTATGTTTTGGATCTGGCAATATGACTATGCATTAGAGTGCATTAGATTACCAACATCTAAAGAGAAGAGATCTGCCAGTACTGCTGATTTAGCCTGTGTATCAGCTGGTGGCGCAGTGACATCAGCGCCGGACTCCGGAGCGAAGGTTCCCAAGTTCAAATCCAGTCGGGCCGCTCCCAGGCACGCTTTCCAACCGTGCCAGGTTGAGTGTCGAGCTCGCAACTCGGCCTCGTAAAAAAAAACTGCGCTGGTGAGGAGGACGTGGGGGACCACTCACAGAATCTTTCCTCCAAGACAACCACTTGAAAAGTGGTTCTGGCAGAGTATGGCACACAAAATCATTAATGGTTTCAGGGAAGTAAATGCTGTAATGCGCCGAGCACAGAAATATTATTGTGTCACAAGCTAGTATGAATGTTCTTTATTCCCCAAGGGAAAAATTTATTTATCATTCTTTATTGCAGGGCAGTTGTCTCTGGAACAGGAAGTAACTTTCATGAGGCACTTGTAAAAAAAATGTCTGCATGCAAAATTGCTATTCCGTCTCAGAGGCCAATCCTTCTACACTGTAATCATGATCCAATCTCTCATAAATTTTCATTATCACAGAGTAAATCATAAAATCACAATTTACAATCACAATGGTAAAATCTGCCATTGTATCTTTCCCTCTATCTTGTTCTGGAGTATGAGAAAGGCATAGATATGTCCCCTTTTCCCTGAAGGTAGGATAGAAAAAGCTTTATTCAAGTCGATGTTTTTTAACCATTGTCATTCAGTTGCTCCTTTGTCCTTTCCTTTGAAAACAAAATCAATATTACTATGGTTATTGTTTCTCCTGCACTGGCAATGCTCCAGATTTCATGAACGATTTATTGATTTCACACCCTTGTTATAATGGGTGCAATTTAGGAGAATGGAATGGAGATGGTGAAATTTCTCTCCACTTACTTCTTAGTGCAGAGGATGGCACAAATTAAAATCGAGCAGAATCAATAAGTTTCTCACAATTCCACAAATATTGACAATACTACTTGCCCGAATTTCTCCTATTCTTCCTCTAAGCCCCGATTAATTTTCATTTCACTGTATTGAAGCCAATTTATTGCAATCATTTCCTACTTCTTAGGCAAAACCTGGATCTTCTTTGTCTTGAATTTTTTTTCATATCATTCACATAATTCAAAATCCAACCTTCATCACACATGTTAAATGTTCAATTCTTACAAAGCTGTACAGCAGAAGAACAAGTCCTTTGGCCTGTAATGTCTGTACCGAGCAAGATGCCAAATTAAACTAATCCCTAATGCATAACACGATCCATATCTGTCCATTCCCTGCATATTGATGTGCCTATCTAAAAGTCTCTTTAACGTCACTATCATATTTGGCTCTTCACAGGCCCTCGAAACTTTTTCTCTCCCACCTTAAAAGTAATCCCCCTAGTATTCCACATTTCTACCTGGAAAAAAATGTTTGCCTTATTGATATCTTACTTAATTCAATAAACATCTATCGTGTCTACCCACAGCCTCCATTGCTCTAGAGAAAATAATCCAAGACTGTACAACCTCTCCTTATCACTAAAATCCTCTAACCCAGCAGCATCCTGATAAACCCTTTTTAGTTCCCTTTCCAAAGTTTTCACATCATTCCTTTCTGGCTTCTTCCTGCTTCTTTTCCAGTCCTGATGAAGAGTCTAGGTCCTAAATGTTGATTAATTATTCCCCTCCATAGATGCTGCCTAACCTGTAGAGCTCCCCCAGCATTTTGTGTGTGTTTCTCTGGATTTTCAGCATCTGCAGAATTCCCTGTGTCCATGATATCTTTTCTGTAATTTGGCGACCAAAATTGCTCACAATACTGCAAGTGCAGCCTACCGAAGACTTTATACAAATGCATGCTAATACCCTAACTCTTAATCTCCATGACCTATATTTAAATAACTTTAGCCAGCTAACCTGCATTTTTAGTTTTGGTTCTGTCCATTATCAATGTTCTGCAGATAAATTTCTCATTGAAAAAAGTAATCCTAACATTGTAACTCTGCCAGGAGTTGACATAGTTGACAGACCTGCAGGGTCTGTTCAGATTCAGATTCATTTACTTATCACATGTAGATCAAGACATGCAGCAAAATGCATCATTTACGTTAACAACCAACACAAGCTAAGGATGTGCTGAAGGGACAGCCCTTAAGTGATATTACACATCCAGGCGTGAACGTAATATGTCCCCAACATTCAGCAGGACAACACAGGCAACAACAACAACAGATGCAGAACAACAGCAACAAAACAACACTCGCAAAACAAGCCTCTTTCTTTACACACGCGCGTGCTCACACACACACACGCACACACACACACAATCTTCTCACCCTCTACTTCTCCAGCCTCTAGTGGACTCATGGACTACTGGTCTAGTAGGTGTAATTATGGCCCAGAAATATATTTCTTGTAAATAGTTTGGTCTCAGTACAACACTGTGGTATCTTTTCTTGTCCTGACAACTTTCTTCAGACCAAAAAATTTGGAACACATTCAAAGAGCTTTAAGATGACATGGTGTATAAACAGATATTCCAACAAATTGGAAGTTGGGGAAAATGATCTGTGTAGTTTTACCATATAAAGAGAGATGCATTAAAATGGTGTTGACATTTACGTCAGTATTGGTTTATTAATGTCACATATAATAAGACAGTGATAATCAAAGGTTTGCAAGCGACCTGTACCTTCAAGATGTAAGTACAAGGAAAAGGCAACAATGGAATGTAAAATCTACTGCTACAATTACAGTTAGGAAAAGCACAGTGCAGTTAGACACTATAGTGCTAGGGTCATGATGATACTGAGGTCCATTCAAGTCATATAACAGTGGGACTGAAGCTGTCCTAGAGCTTGTGGTGTTTGCTTCCAAAGCTTTATACCTTCAGCCCAATGGAAGGGGAGAAAAAAGAGAACGTCTAGGGTGGGAGCGATCTTTCTCAGTGACCACTTTACCAGAGCAGCAGCTGGTGTAGACGGAATCCATGATTTAATTCGGTATCACTGGGTAAATTTGTGTCACACCTAATGCAATATTTACTGTCTTTTGTAATCTATCTCTACTCTTGAATACAATTAATTCCCACTGTTATTTCTAAAATTTCAAGTTGTAAAGCATAGCAATAGACTCATAGTGAGATACACCACAAGAACTTTAGCCCACTGTCCATGTTGACCATCAATCACACATACACCATGGTAGCATTGCGGTTAGTGCAACACTATTAAGGCTCGAGGCATTCTGAAGTTTGGAATTCAAGTCCGGTGTCCTCTGTAAGGATTCTGTACATCCTCCCTGTGGAATGAATGGGCTTCCTCTGGGTTCTCCAGTTTTCCTCCCTCAGTCCAAAGACATCCCAGTTAGTAGGTTAATTGGTCAATGTAAATTGCCCTGCAGTTAGGCTAGGGTTGAATAGGTGGCTTGCTGGGTGGTGCAGCTCTCTGGGGCAGAAGGGCCTGTTCCATGCAGCATCTTTAAATAAATAGCATGACCAAGTGGTTAGGGCGTTGGGCTCACGATCTGAAGGTCATGGGTTCGAGTCTCGGCCAAGGCAGTGTGTTGTCTCTTTGAGCAAGGCACTTAACCACACACTGCTCCAGTCCACCCAGCTGAAAATGGGTACCAGCAAATGCTGGGAGTTAACCTCGCGATAGACTGGTGTCCCATCCGCGGGGGAGCCTTGTACTCTCAGTCGCTTCACGCCACAGAAACCAACATAAGCACCAGCCTGACAAGGCTCGGGACAGACCTTTAACTTTTTTTTTAATGTAATACTGCATTAATACAATTTAATTTTAATTCTCAAAGATTAAAGACATAAGATTCTCAAGTTCACACTGGGAGAATTTAATTTGGCCTATTAACCCACCAACCCATGTGCCTTTTCCATGTGGGAGGAAGCCAGAGGACCCAGGCAACCACAAGGAGAACTTGAAGCAACACACACAAAATGCTGGAGGAACTCAGCAGGCCGGCAGCATCTATGGAAAAGAGTAATCTGTGGACATTTTGGGCCAAGAACCTTCATCAGGAACCTTATGTTTGCACAAGAAGAATTTGGAAGTTCCACATAGACAATACCTGAGTTCTCAGCTCTACTGTGCAGCTCAATTTCTCTCTGGGATAATGTGACAACTTTCTTTACAACTCTGTCTACCTGTGATGCCATAGTATTGATTAGTTCTTAAATGTACCCTTTTGCTCATGTATACCACATCACCAATCTTCTATATACGAAAGAAAAGGAAACAGCTGTTCATATGGTGTCTTTCATAATTTCAGCATGTACCAAGTTATTCAGTGAACTACTTTTGACAAGTGGACTTATTCAAGGCTCTACTTTATTTATAGAGCTCACTCTGTTATAGTAGATGTTCACCAGAACACGACAAATGTGGACATTTATTAAAGCTCTTAAAAATAAGAAGTCGTTTCACTTGCAGTGTCTTTGGGATCCTTTAATATTGCCAGCAGTTCAACTGCTCAGATTAGACAGAACAAACAACACAACATCCTTTATTGAAGGCTGCCATTCCCAAGCAAACTAGCAGTGATTGGTATGATACCTCAAAGTCAAGCTATATAGAGTCATAGAGAAGTACAACATAGAAACTGGCCCTTCAGCCCATCAAGTCCATGCCAAAATCATTTAAACTGCCTATTCTCATCATCCTGCACCCAAACCATAGCCCTCCATATCCATGTACCTATCCAAACTTCTCTTAAATGTTGATATTGAGTTTGCATGCACCACTTGTGCTGGCACCTCACTCTAAACTCTCACGACCCTCTGAGTGAAGAAGTTTCCCCTTGTGTTTCCCTTTAACTTCTCACATTTCACCCTTAACCAATGACTTCTGGTTATAGTCCCACCTAACCTCAGTGCTAAAAGCCTGCTTTCATTTACCCTGTCTATACCCCTCATAATTTTGTATACCTCTATCAAATCTCCTCTCAATCTTCTACATTCTAAAGAATACAGTCATAACCTATTCAATCGTTCCTTATAATGCAGGTGATCCACACCCAGCAATATCCTTGTAAATTTTCTTTGTACTCTTTCAACCTTGATTACATCTTTCCTTCAGGTAGGTGACCAGAACTGCAGACAATACTCCAAATTAGTCCTCACCAATGTCGTATACAACTTCCACAAAACATCCCATCTCTTGTACTCAGTACATTGATTTATGAAGACCATTGTGCCAAAAGCTTTCTTTACAACTCTGTCTACCTGTGATGCCATAGTATTGATTAGTTCTTAAATGTACCCTGATGCTCATGTATACCACATCACCAATCTTCTAGATACAAAAGAAAAGGAAACAGCTGTTCATATGGTGTCTTTCATAATTTCAACATGTACCAAGTTATTTAGTGAACTACTTTTGATTTATGGAGCAACACTGCAAGCCATTTGCATACAGCAGTGTCCCACAAATAGTAAAGGAGACAAATAACTCGATCATCTGTTTAGTTTGGTTTGGTTGGGACCACAAAATGCTCACACTGGAGCTTAAAACTCCAACCTTCTGACTCAGAAGCAAGTATTGTACCCCTGAACCATGATCGCATTTGAGTAGTGTTTCAGATTTGCTCAACGGAAGAATACAAGATTTTCTCCACTTGTTCAAGAGAAGCACGATATGGGATATGCAACAAGAGTAATTGGAAGGGAACTCCACAGATTGTACCGTCTGATTTATTTGCGTAATGAGGTTGAGGAAACATACTTAAGAGAAGCAACACAGCAAGACAGCCCACAGAATCAGAATCAGGTTTATTATCACCAACATGTGTCATGAAATTTGTTAATTTAGAAGCAGCAGTTCAATGTGTAGGGTTCTCAGTAATATTAACTGTAATGTTAGTTGTTAACTGCTAATTATAAAATGGCTCCTCTGAAGTGTAATAATGAAATGGCTTCTTTGTAATGTTAACTATGAAGTAATGTTCTCTGTAGCTGAAATGTTTGGGTTATAGTTATAGATAACGGAGGAACTAACCAATAGAAGCTATGTTATTCTATCTGTATGTGTGGGAACCTGGGTGAGTGCGTGGGCTTTTCAGGAGGAGAACCGAAGAGGAAGGACTTGCTGGACACGCTCTGGCCGACCACCGTGGTTGGTCCCAGGCGGCGGGTCGAGGAGATCGAATGGTGGAAAGAAATGGTGGTTAATTGAGCTCCAGTGGTTTTGCAGGAAGTGGTTGAACTCCGATAAGTTTGGCGCCTTTTACTTTCCTTTTATATTGTATCTCTATTAATTACATAGTTCCAGTAAAATTTATAAGGTGTGTAAGGGGGTTTCGACTTTTATGTTACTGTGGAGGCTAATTAAAATGGCGTCTTTGTTGTTAATCTGGGGAATGCGGCTTTGTTGTGTTAAAACGCTGAGAAAGTTTGCGCTAACAGTTTGTTTTTGCTTTAGTGTGTGATAAGAGAGCGCTATTAACCAATTGGGATAGTTGTTATGGTTTTGGTGTATTTGAAGATACTGTATGCGTGGGGTTTTGGGGAGAAGGCGGGAGAGCGAGACCGAGGATGGACAAGGTGCTGTGAGTCCGCTAACGGGGTCGAACCCCGAGCGAGACGTTCGGCGAGGAGACGGAGACGGACTCGTGTGGAGCGTCTGGTCGACCACCGTTGTTGGTCCCAGGCGGCCGGTCGAGGTGGTCCGAGGGGGTCGCAGGATGAAGAAGAAGGTCCTTGAGCTCCAATGGTTTTTTTTTGTGCATGAAGAGATTGAACTTTGATAAGTGTGGCGCCTTTTATTTTCCTTTTATATTTTATTCTCTTTAATTATATAGTTCCAGTAATATCTATAAACTGTATATCATTTAATTGCATCTGGTGTATTGTCTGTTATTTGGGCGGGGTGGGGTACGTCACACAGCATCCACACAAACTATTACCCAGTTTGGCGGGGCCGAGGCTGTTTCCCTAGACAACAGCGAGCCGAGCGACCCTGAGGGTGGCCGGGGGGGCTACAGGTGTAATCTGTAAATCGTACATTGTGTGCTGTCTGATATTTGATGTGTGAGTTTGTACCAGGGTGCATTACACAGCAACTACGCAAACGTGAGGCACGGTTTGGCGGGCGGATAGGGTTTCCCCTAGATAAACACGAGCCAATAGCCCTGAGCGTTACAAATGCAATACACAATATAGAAGAAAACAAAATAATAAATAAATAAATAGCAGTATATGTATATTGAATAGATTAAAAATTATGCAAAAACAGAAATAATATATATTAAAAAAGTGAGGAAGTGTTACAGAAGAGAGGGTGACTCCCTGGCGCAGTGGTGCCAAGATAACAACCTCTCCTCAACGTCCAAAAAACCAGAAGAGCTGATTGTGGATTACAGGAGGGATGGAGATAGGCTCAGCCCGATCAACATCAGTGGGTCTGCAGTTGAGAGGGTAAGTAGTTTCAAGTTCTTCAGTATACACATCACCGATGATCTCACCTGGACTGTACACACCGGCTTTGTGACAAATAAAAGCATACAGCATCTCTTCCACCTCAGGCACCTGAAGAAGTTCACCATAGGCCCCCAAATCCTCAGGACCTTCTACAGGAACACCATTGTGAGCATACCGCCTGGTACGGGAACTGCACCAATCTTTATCACTGGGCACTGCAGAGGCTGGTACGGACAGCCCAGTGCATTTGTGGCCGTGAACTTCCCTCCACTGAGGACATTTACAGCAGCAGGTGCAGAAAGAAGGCCTGGAGGATCATCAGGGACACCAGTCACTCCGAACATAAACTGTTTCAGCTGCTTCTGTCTGGCAAATGGTACCACAGCATTAAAGCCAGGACCAACAGGCTATGGGACAATTTCTTTCTACAAGCAATTAGACTTTTATATTCACGTGTCTGTATATTGCAACAGAGTCATCACACAAAGATTTTTACTCCCACATTGTGGGATGGATATAAGATTTAAATGAATTCTATTCATTCTATACACCCTCCCAGACTGGTTTGGTGGACCTCCATGGACAATTGTTACAACCCAGAGAACACTTAGCAAGAAACATTGGAATTAGCAAGGTAAAAACATTCTGCCACAGTCATCCTTTGCTACCAATATTAAACATATTTCAAAGGCATCTGATTATTAATGACCTGTTTGCAACAGTTGTCCATCCTCAGATGTTTGTAGAACATGGTGGTGAACATTATCAATGAAAATAGGCAACTGGTGGTTGCCTTGGATATTGGGGAAGGAATTCAATAGGATTTTGAGAACGTTGATTATTTACCTCTGTCCGCCTGGTAGTGTCTGACATTGAGGGAGCTCGGAGTAGAATCTCTAATTCCAAGGTCAGGCATTAGGGCTGTGAGCAATGAGATTAAAGACTCAGTGTTTGCCTGGGAGAAGAAACTGACATTGATTTGCTTAACCTTCCTTGTGTATCCAAATTGTCTACCACAATGTACTACAGTTCTCCATACAGCTATAAATTGTGATGCTATACTAAACCAAGTAAATGTTCTCTCCTAAAGGTCAATGCAGATGCTTCATGCAAATTCCCATTACTCAATATATCACCAAAACTATGTGAGAATGCGGGAGGAGAAGATGGCGGCGCGATGCAGTGCGCGCAGCTCTCCGGTGAAATGATACCATATTTGTAAGTAGGATGCCGTGCACAATTCTGATTTGATGGAGACAGACGTGAAAAGCAGAGGAACATCTGGAGAAATTTCTGAAATGCCCGGTTCGCCGCTACTGCTACTTTGCGATCGAGAATCTCCAGAGGGAAGGCCCCAAAATCCCCGGCTTTGCCTGCTGCTGGCGACTGAGGCTGAGGTCAAAGCATTCAGCAGAAATAGTGCTCGGTACTCGGTGTCGGAGGGCTGATCAGAGCTCGAAGTTTTCGGACAGCTCAGAGTCGGACTGTGGTCGGGCATGGCAGGGAGAGTTTTCTTCCTTCTCCCGTCTGCGTGAGATGTGGGACTTTCGAGAGACTTTGAACTTTTTTACTGTGCCATGGCCTGTTCTTCATCAAGTTATGGTATTGTTGCACTGTTGTAACTATATGTTATAACTATGTGTTTTTTGTTAGTTTTTCAATCTTGGTCTGTTCTGTGTTTCTGTGATATCACACTGGAGGAATATTGTATCATTTCTTAATGCATGCATTACTAGATGACAATAAAAGAGGACTGCGTGTCCTCATAATCTAATCTAATCTGATAATAACAGCTGATAGGATGCCTGAACTCACTTTCATTGGAATGAGTTTGCTCATGCCCATTGGCTGAAGAAACACAAAGATCTGAAATCAAAGAAGGCAGCTCTAGAGATGCGGGTTTCATTAGATTAAGGGTAATGAAACAAAAGAGCAAATGAAAAACAAGGTAATCTTCAGATTACTTAACATTTGGTTATGGTTCATCATTCATAGTTTTGAGGTATCTATTGAAACTTACATCACTGAAGTTCTCTGTCACTTCCCTGCCTAGATTTTAGCATTTCAACGACTGTCAGTTACAGGTCCAGCCCGCTTAGAAAGCTGGAAGAAGACAAGCAAGGGTAACATCAGCTTGAATATAATAAAGTCAATGTTAGAGTTATATTGGTCATAGTTCGCATTCTCCCAGCTGGCTGCTAGGTTGGTACATTGATGATAAGACATAGCAGCAAATTTGGCCATTTCACCTTTTGGGTCTGTTCTGCCATTCCATCTTGGCTGATTTATTATCCCTCTCAACCTCATTCTTCAGCCTTTTTCCCATAACCTTTGATGCCCTGACTAATCAAGAACCTATTAACTTCCACTTTAAATTTGCCCACAGATTTGGTCTCTCCAGCCATCTGTGTCAATGAATTCCACAGAAACACCACCCTCTGGCTAAAGAAATCCATTTCCTCCTCATCTGTTCTAAAGGGAAGGCCTTGTGTTCTGAAACTGTGCCCTCTGGTCCTAGACTCTCCCACTATTGGAAGCGTCCTCTCCATGTCCGATGTTTGAGTATGCCAGGGGAACAATACAGTTTAAAATTTTACTGCAACTGAAACTTTCAAATTTTCTCTCCAACTCTGCATTGAACAGCAGAGCAAATTTAGTTTTAGGACGGAAAGTATGATACACCACATTGCAACATGAGGAAGTCTGCAGATGCTGGAAATCCAAAGTAACACATACAGAACACTGGAGGAATTCAGCAGGTCAGGAAAAGAGTAAACAGGTCAAGATTCTTCTCCTGGACTCCATTATATCAGCTGCAGGGGACACTGCCTGCAGAAGATCCAGAGCCACATCCTCTGTCAGTTGACTTGGGAGTTTGCTTCTTGGGCACAGCTGTTGGTCTCTCCAGGCTATATAGCAGACTATGGATGTTACATGGTTCAATTTATATGTCACCTGGAATCCTCAAATTGAGTTAAAATGTTCATAATGTTCATAAATACTAGCATGTATTCATAATGTAAATAGCATTCTGATAAGTGGTTTAAAGTATAAGTTGGATAGACAGGGACTTATTAGGGAGAGTCAACATGGCTTTGTGCGTGGTAGGTCATGTTTGACCAATCTGTTGGAGTTTTTCGAGGAGGTTACCAGGAAAGTGGATGAAGGGAAGGCAGTGGATATTGTCTACATGGACTTCAGTAAGGCCTTTGACAAGGTCCCGCATGGGAGGTTAGTTAGGAAAATTCAGTTGCTAGGTATACATGGAGAGGTGGTAAATTGGATTGGACATTGGCTCGATGGAAGAAGCCAGAGAGTGGTGGTAGAGAATTGCTTCTCTGAGTGGAGGCCTGTGACTAGTGGTGTGCCACAGGGATCAGTGCTGGGTCCATTGTTATTTGTCATCTATATCAATGATCTGCATGATAATGTGGTAAATTGGATCAGCAAGTTTGCTGATGATACAAAGATTGGAGGTGTAGTAGACAATGAGGAAGGTTTTCAGAGCCTGCAGAGGGACTTGGACCAGCTGGAAAAATGGGCTGAAAAATGGCAGATGGAGTTTAATACTGACAAGTGTGAGGTGTTGCACGTTGGAAGGACAAACCAAGGTAGAACATACAGGGTTAATGGTAAGGCACTGAGGAGTGCAGTGGAACAGAGGGATCTGAGAATACAGATACAAAATTCCCTACAAGTGTCATCACAGGTAGATAGGGTCGTAAAGAGAGCTTTTGGTACATTGGCCTTTATTAATCGAAGTATTGAGTATAAGAGCTGGAATGTTATGATGAGGTTGTATAAGGCATTGGTGAGGCCGAATCTGGAGTATTGTGTTCAGTTTTGGTCACCAAATTACAGGAAGGATATAAATAAGGTTGAAAGAGTGCAGAGAAGGTTTACAAGGATGTTGCCGGGACTTGAGAAACTCAGTTACAGAGAAAGGTTGAATAGGTTAGGACTTTATTCCCTGGAGCGTAGAAGAATGAGGGGAGATTTGATAGAGGTATATAAAATTATGATGGGTATAGATAGAGTGAATGCAAGCAGGCTTTTTCCACTGAGGCAAGGGGAGAAGAAAACCAGAGGACATGGGTTAAGGGTGAGGGGGGAAAAGTTTAAAGGGAACATTAGTGGGGGCTTCTTCACACAGAGGGTGGTGGGAGTATGGAATGTGCTGCCAGATGAGGTGGTAAATGCAGGTTCTTTTTTAACATTTAAGAATAAATTGGACAGATACATGGATGGGAGGTGTATGGAGGAATATGGTCTGTGTGCAGGTCAGTGAGACTAGGCGGAAAATGGTTCAGCACAGCCAAGAAGGGCCAAAGGGCCTGTTTCTGTGCTGTAGTTTCTATGGTTTTTATGGTTTCTATTTACAGTGCAGTGACAGGGGTAATAGATAGAGGAAGGTGGGAAAGGCTAACTAGAATGATTGATCGGATTAACTGCCTGGGGGAAGAAACTTTTAAGATCATGAAAAGTTTTTGTCTTAATAGCCCTATAGAGCTTCTGTTGTAAAATAAAACACAACAGGTATCACATATAGTAAGGAACTTTCACCAACCCTACCGTTCTTCCCGATCTGAGCTAGTTTCACTTCCCTGCATTTCTTGTCCATATGTCTTACAGAAGTCATAATTGTACCAGTACATGGAACTTCCTTTGGCAGCTCATTCCAAATATATACCACCCTCTGTGTGAAAAGCATTTGCCCTTCAGGTCCCTTTAAAATCTTACCCCTTTCAGATTAAACCTGTGCCCTCTAATACTGGACTCCCTTACTCTGGGGAAAAGACGACAACAATTCAACTTATCTTTGATCCCTCACGATCAAAGGACACCCGTCAGCCTCCTACCAGACAGATAGTCCTTGTCTAACCAGGCTTTCCTGAGAACTCAAACTCTCCAGTCCCAGTAGCATCCTCATAACTTTTTTGTCTCCTTGCCAGTTTATTAATGTCCTTCCTATCGCAAGACAACCAAAACCATTCACAGTACTCCAAATGTGGCCTTACCGTCACCTAGTATAGCTATAACATGATGTCCCAACTTCGGTACTCAATATTCTGACCAATGAAGGTAAGCATGCCAAACACCTTCTTCACAACTCTGTCTAGCTGTGAGGCAACATTCAAGGAACTATATATCTGCACACCTAGGTTTTTCTGTTCTATAACATTCCCCAAGTTCCTACCATTTTCTGTGCAAGTTCAGTCCTGGTTTGTCTTACCAAAATGCAACACTCTGTATTGATCTGAATTAATTTCCATTCTTTGGCCATTTGGCACACCTCGATCAAGATCCAATCTTAGATAACCTTCTTCGCTGGGAGAGAAATGCTCTCCAGGTTCAGGTCTCACTCTGGAGGCTTGGGTATAAAGGTGAAGGAATGGTACACTGTGAAGTTTCCACCTTTCATTTGAAATATTCATTTGTGATCCTGGTACCTAAAGTAGATGGAAAAGATCCCACTGCATTGTTTCAAAGAACATCTATTCCTAATAAATATATTACTGACAGGACTACCACACTTTAAATGGACATGGAGACCAGAAAATGAATATGTTTTATGAAGGAGCATACATTCAATAGGATTTCAAAGCCTTTAGCACACAAAATATTCAAAATGGACTTGAGCGGAATATTAATGGAGCATGGACTGAGTGAAGATGAAATTGAAAGCTGGGCCTGTCAGATAATGCTGCAGTAACAAATGATGCTTTTACGATTCGAGAACCCCCATTACCATTAAAAGGCGAGAACCAGTCACAATTAATAACACAATCTGCCAGACCATTATCAATGCTTTCTAAGTAGATTTCAGCCATTTCTTGCAAATGGCTTCAAATTTTTTTTTGTTGCATTTCTGATTGAACTACGCTAAATCTGTGGCCAAGAAAGAGACCACATGCCCTCCATGTGCACCTAAAACACACAAGCAAAACAACAGGTCCTTTGGCCTGATTCAACCAAGATTCCAATCCTACTAATTTCCTTTGCCTGCGTATGTTCCTATTCCTCCACTCCCTGCATATGTCTGTCTAAATACCTCTCATACATTGTTGACATATTGTTCCCAGGGTTGAAATGTCCAGTGCCAGAGGCTATGCATTTAAGATGAGAGGGGATCATTTCAAAGGAGATGTGAGGGGCAGGTTTTCCTTTTACACACAGAGTGGTAGGTGCCTGAAATACGTTGTCTGGGGTGGCGGTAGAGGCAGATACGACAGAGAATGTTAAGACTTTTTTAGAAAGGCACATGAATGTGTGGAAAATGGACGGATCTGGACATTGAGTGGGCAGAACGGGGTAATTTAGGCGGCCATTTTATTATTAATTTCATTGGATCAGCACACTTCCCAGGTGCCAGGGTCAGGGACATCTCAGGTCACATCCACAGCATTTTGAAGGCGGGGGTGGGGGCTGCTGAAGAGCAGCCAGTTGCCTTGGTACATACTTGTACCAATGATGTAGAAAGGAAAAGCAAAGAGATCTTGAGGAGCGAATTTAGAGAGCTAGGCAAAAAGATGAGAAGCAGGACCTCCCGGGTAGTAATTTCCGGATTGCTGCCTGCGTCACATGCCACTGAGGGTGGAAGCAGGAAGATTTAGCAGATAAATTCATGGCTGAGAAGCTGGTGCAGAGGGCAGGGCTTCAGGTTCTTGGATCATTGGGATCTCTGCTCGGGGAGGTATGACCTTTACAAAAAGCTTGGGTCGCACCTGAACCCGAGGGAGACCAGTATTAATGTGGGCAAAATTGTTAGAGCTGTTGTGGAGGGTTTAATCTAATTTGGCAGGGGGACAGGAACCAGAGTGAAGCAACTCAGGATTGAACAGATGTGAAAAAGCAAAAGATGGCATACGGTCAGACTGTCAGGAAGGGCAGGCAGGTGATAGGACAAAATTGCAGCCAGCAGGGTGAGTATCAGGTGCACTAGGTATGCAGAATCAAAAAGGATAGCAAACACAGCAGTCAGAATGTTATATCTCAAAGCACAGAGTATAAAAAATGTGTGTGATCTTGTTGCACTTTTACAGATTGTCAGGTATGATGTTGTGGCCACATCTGCTGAAGGAACTCAGCAAATCCAGGCAGCATTTCCATAGATGCTGTGACCGTACTTTTTTCCATAGGTGCTGCCTGACCTGCTGACTTCCTCCAGCATTTTGTGTGTGTTGCTTGGATTTCCAGCATCTGCAGATTTCCTCTTGTTTGTGAACTGAATCATGGCTGAAGGATGGTTGTAGTTGGGAGCTGAACGTCCAAGGTTACACATTGTGTCAGAGGGATAGGAAGGTAGGCAGAGAGGGTGTCGTGGCTCTGCTGGTGAAGAATGGCATCAAATCAGTAGAAAGGTGATCAGAAGATGTTGAATCCTTGTGGGCTGAGTTAAGAAACTACAAGGATAAAAGGACCCTGATGGCAGTTACAGACTGGCCTCCAAACGGTAGCTGGGATGTGGACCACAGATTGCAAAGGGAAATAGAGAAGACGTGTCAAAAGGGCAGTGATATGATAGTCATGGAAATATTATGATAGATTGAGAAAATCAGGTTGGAAATAGATCTCAGGAGTGAGATGGCTTTTTAGAGCAGGTCGTCATTGAGCCTACTAGGGATCAGCTATACTGGATTGGGTGTTATGTAATGAACTAGAATCCTTAGGAGGCGGTGATCACAATATGACTGAATTCAACTTGAAATTTGATAGTGAGAAAGTAAAGTCTGACATAGCATAATTTCAGTGGAATAAAGGAAATTACAGTGGTATGAGAGAGGAGTTGGCCAAGGTAAATTGGAAGGAGATGCTGGCAGGAATGTCAGCAGAGCAGCAATGGCTTCAGTTTCTGAGGAAAATAAGGAAGGTGCAGGATAGATGAATTCCAAAAAGAAAGAAATACTCAAATGGCAAAATAGTACAACCATGGCCGATAAAGGAAGTCAAAACTAATGTAAAAGCAAAAGATAGGGCATAAAACAAAGGAAAAATCAGCAGGAAGATAGAGGATAGAGGATTGGAGAGTTTTTAAAACCCTACAGAAAGCAAATAAAGAATCATTAGGAGGGAGAAGATTAAATATAAAAGCAAGATAGCAAACAATATCAAAGTGGATGTAAAAAGCTTTTTCTAGTATATAAGAAATAAAAGAGAAATGAGAGTGGATATAAGACCACTAGAAAATGAGGCTGGAAAAATAATAACAGGGGCCAAGGAGATGGCAGATGAACTAAATGAGTATTTTGCATCAGTTTTCACTGTGAAAGACACTAGCAGTGTGCCAGATGTTGAAGGGTAGTGAGTGCAGTTGCTATTACAAGGCAGAAGGTGCTCAAAAAAAGAAAGACCTGAAGGTACATAGGGCACCTGGACCAGATGAACTGCACCTAAGGTTCTGAAAGAGGTGGTGGTAGAGAATGCAGAGGCATTAGTAATGGTCTTTCAAGAATGATTGAACTCTGGCATGGTTCTGGAGGACTGGAAAATTGCAAATGACCAAGCCAAATTTGTAGCCAATACACAAACTCACTGTGGATCCCATGTGACTACCATGATAGGCCTTGTCAAGTGCTTTACTGAACTCCATGTGCACAATACCTTATCAGTCATCTCCCTTGCTGCCCTCAGCATCATGGGATCTCTTTCCCTCTTGATTTCCAGTCCTGATGAAGGGTCTCAGCCTGAAACAACTGATTGTTAATTCCTCTCCATAGATGCTGCCTGAACTGCTGAGTTCCTCCAGTATTCTGTGTTTGTTCCTCTGGGTTTCCAGCATCTGCAGAATCTCGTGTGTCTAGGGATAGATTCCATAGGATCACAGACCATAAGACATAGGAGCAGAATTAGGCCATTTGGCCCATCAAGTCTGCTCTGCTATTCCATCATGGATGATCAATTTCCCTCTCAACCCCATTCTCCTGCCTTCCATCAGGCCCTAGGGTCTTATCTGCCTTAATATTTTACAAGACACCCAGCACCTACTCTTTCTTATTATCATCTTGCCATAGAATATTAACATACCCTTCCCTGATCTTACAATCCTCCATAGTGAATACCAATGTTTAGTACTCATTCAGGACTTTGCCTGCTTTCTCCAGCTTCATGCATAAATTCCTTCTTTGTCCTTCAGCCGACCTACCCTTTCTAGCTACCACTTGCTCCTAATAGACGTATAAAATACCACTGGTTCTCCTTAATCCTACTTGCTAAGGACATTTCATCTCTCCCCATTCTTATCTACACCTTCCAGCTATTCCTTCTATTCTCTTTTACATCTATTTTTTGTAAACCAATCACTTACTGTAATTGTACATAATAATAATAAATTTTCTCTTATTATCCTATTAGATATATTAGTGCCTATTTAGTGCCTTTGGTTTTTGATTCAACCACATGTGGCTAATTGATAATTTAAATATTTCTCATTCTCAAAGAAAACTAAACAACCTGTTTCATATTTTTCTGATAGATGTAATCAGACATTTATGGTAGCATCTTTGCAAATCCTTTTTTTTAAGCTTTCCCAACTGCTTCTCTGTCCTGTTTATTGTGCAGAGATCACAGCTGTGCACAGCACTCTAGCTGTGTACTGGCTGGTTTCCATAACATTTTCATATAACTTGGCTGCTTTAAATTCTGATTCTATCAGAATTACAACTCAGTGACTTGTTGACATTTTTAATTGCCTTGCAGATCAGCGAAGCTGTTATAAATGATTTGTTGACCTCTACCCAGACACCTTTGCTCCCCTACACCACATGAATTCTTATTTCCTAGCTCCATGTTTCTACTTTTCCTCTCACCCCAGAGCCCTCAATCCTCAAGTTCATTGGCTTCCTACCTCAATGATTTATATTTTTGTTTTCTGAAGCCTTCTTAATGCATACTAATCACACTCCTGTTGGAGTAAGTGCAAATTCTGAGACTGAGTTATTTGTTGACAAGTTCAGATCAGTAGGTACAGAAGCCTGTAGTCTCACACCACTAGGTTCAGATTCAGCTACGTTCCTACAACCATCTGGAACTGACCTGCACAACCCCATTCTATTACCTCAGCAACAGAATACCATGGACCACCTCTTGAACTTCAATGATCTTGTTTTTAATTGTATTTTTACACATTGTATTTAAATATATTTTTACATTATACAAAACAGTTTTCTTCACTGACTTGTATTATTTGTGTGTAATTATTGTTCAATTTATATCTTGTGTGCTGTCTGAATCTATGTGCCTGGGTCGATAGCGAAGGTTGAAGCCCACAGGTGATCTGCAGCCAGTACAAAAGGTTAAAGCTCAAAGGTCAACCAGAAGTCCAGAAGTCAAAGGCCAATGGCCAGTGCCCTGGGTCCACTAGTCCACTGGGAAAAGCGAAGGTGCAATATCTGCAAGTTTGCTGGAGACCGGGAGATGGCCACGACTACGGCTGGAGGACTGTTTATGTGTGTGCATGGGTAGGTAGGTAAGTCAGAGGGGGGAACAGGGGTTGTTTGACTGTAACTGTTTCGTTTTCATTGCTGCTGTTGTCGCTTGTGTTGTTCTGTGAATATGGTGCACTTGCTACGTTGGCGCCGGAATGTGTGGTGACACTTGTGGGCTGGCCCCCAGCACATCATTAGGTTATGTTGGTTATTAATGCAAAGGACGCATTTCACTGTATGTTTCACCGTAGGTGTGAAAAATGAATCTGAAATATGAATCTGATGCTGCTGCGGGCAGGATTTTCATGTGTATCTGCACCTCACCAAACCCGTGTGTATGACGATAAACTCGACTTGACCCGACAGATAACAGCCCTGGTGGACGACCTTGCCTGGCAGCATGCAGGATGTGGAGAGAATAAGATGGGTTGAGCGTAATTGGGAGCTTGATGATCAGAAGGTCTCAGACAGCCAGAGGGATTGTTCCTGTGCCATGTAACTACCCTTTATTATAACCCTGCTGGATTCCAGGTTTTACCCAATCTTCTAGGTAATTGTCTCCTTTTCATGAATCTACAGAACAATGACCTACCAAAGAACCTTTTTGTTAAATGAAATATATTGGTTGCTTGGTATCAATAAATGTTTTTTATAGGAGTATCCCAAGGCACTTAAATTAAGTATGGTTAACTGCCCACAGGATCAGTTAAGAAATCATTAACCATGGCACCTCTCCTAATTGGGTTCATGCAGCACCAAGGTCAGTAAGGAGGATTTTTAGGAATTATTATAGAAACCAAAGAATTGAGCTTTGGCAAAGCATAAACTGAAATACCTTCAGAATAGTGCAATCAGAAACTATCACTAAAGGAATTTTGTTGAAACCTATTATTTCTGTAAATGCAATCAAGTCGTCTGCCAAACGTGGGATTAAAAGATGCAGAATCAGCATATAAGCAACTAATTGTCAATGCTTTGGATTGAAACCCTGTAGCAGGAGTGATGCAGATTTTCAACCTGAAACGTTGGCAATTCTTTTCCCCCCGCTTTTCCTTTTCAGCCTGCTGAATTTCTCCAGTGTTTTGGAGATCCTGGAACCTGGAGCACAGGCAGTCTTCTGTGTCTCATAAACAATTAATCTGGTATCTTAGAAATAACATTATGATTTCTAGGAGTTTCTTATCTCACATGCCTCTGGGAGAGAGCTAATATTGTTCTATTCTAATAATGCAGATACAACTAAACTTGTAATTCTGTTTATTTATTTGGCAAACCTTGTGAGTTTAAAAATAAAAAAAACTGCAGATGATGGAAATCTGAAATAAAAACAGAAAATGCTGGAAACGTAAGACTATAACACCATAAGACATAGGAGCAGAATTAGGCCATTTAGCCCATCGAGTGTGCTCCGTCATTCAATCATGGCTGATCCATTTTTCCCCTCCTCAGCCCCAATCCCAGCCTCCTCCCATAACCTTTGAGGTCATGTCCAATCAAGAACCGATCAAGCTCTGCCTTAAGTACACCCAATGACCTAGCCTCCACAGCTGTCTGTGGTAACAAATTCCACAGATTCACCACCCTCTGACAAAAGAAATTTCTTCTCAGTTCTGTTTTAAATGGATGCCCCTATATCCTGAGGCTGTGCCCTCTTGACCTAGTCTCCCCCACCATGAGAAACATCCTTTCCACATTTACTCTGTTAGGCCTTTCAACATTCGAAAGATTTCAATGACATCCCCCTCATCCTTCTAAATTCCAGCGAGTACAGACCCAGAGCTATCAAATGTTCCTCGTATGATAAACTTTTCATTCCTGGAATTATCTTTGTGAACCTCATCTGGACTCTCTCTAATGCCAACATATCTTTTCTTAGATGAGGAACCCAAAACTGTTCACGATACTCAAGGTGAGGCCTCACAGTGCCTTATAAAGCCTCAGCATCACATCCCTGATGTTAGCATTGCACTTGCCTTCCTCACCACCGACTCAACCTGTAAGTTAACCTTTAGGGTGTTCTGTACAAAGATTTCCAAGTCCCTTTGCATCTCCAATTTTTGGATTTTCTCTCCATTTAGAAATTAGTGTGCACATTTATTTCTACTACCAAAGTGCATGGCCATGCATTTTCCAACATTGTATTTCATTTGCTACTTTCTTGCCCATTCTCCTAATCTGTCTAAGTCCTTCTGCAGTCTACCTGTTTCTTGAACATTACCTGCCTCTCCACCAATCTTCATATCACCTGAAAACTTGGCAACAAAGCTATCTATTCTATCATCTAAATCATTGGTATACAGCATAAAAAGAAGAGGTTCCAACACCGACCCCTATGGAACATCACTAGTCACTGGCAGCCAACTAGAAAATGATCCTTTTATTCCCACTCACTGCCTCCTACTAATCAGCCAATGCTCTTACCATGCTAGTAACTTTCCTGTAATAGCATGTACTCTTAATTTTGTAAGCAGCCTCATGTAGGGAACTTTGTCAAGGCCTTCTGAAAATCGAAATATACAACATCCACTATGTCCCCTTTATCTATCCTACTTGTAATCTCCTCAAAGAATTCCAACTGGTGCATCAGGCAAAATTTTCCCTTAAGGAAGCTATGCTAATTTTGTCCTATCTTGTACTGTGTCACCAAGTACTCCATAACCTCATCCTTAACAATTGACTCCAACATCTTCCCAACCACTGAGGTCAGGCTAACTGGTCTATAATTATCTTTCTGCTGCCTCCCTCCTTTCTTAAAGGGTGAAGTGTCATCTGCAAGTTTCTAGTTCTCCGGCACCATGCCAGAATCGAATGATTTTTCAAAAGATTATTATTAATGCCTCCTCAATCTCCACCACTACGTCTTTCAGAATTCTGGGAAACATTCAGCAGATCCAGGCAGTAGAAAGAGAAACAATATCAAGCAGGATTTCCCAGTAGCGGCCATTTTAATTCCAAACCCCATTCCAATTCAGACACGTCAGTCCATACCCCACCCGCCTCTGCCATCGTGATGAGGCCACTCACAGGTTGGAGGAGCAACACTTTATTTTCCATATCGATAGCTTCCAAGCTGTTGGCATGAAATTCAACTTCTCTAACTTACTGTAATATTT
Organism: Mobula hypostoma; assembly: GCF_963921235.1. NCBI lineage: Eukaryota > Metazoa > Chordata > Chondrichthyes > Myliobatiformes > Myliobatidae > Mobula > Mobula hypostoma. Next base: position 208,869,697 of record NC_086099.1, read on the forward strand.
CCCCCTCACCCTTTCCTCTTCTTCTGTTCCTCACTCTTCTCTTCCTCTTTCCAGTTCTCTTCTCCTAACCTGCCTATCACCTCACCCTGTGTGCTCCTCACCTCCTTCCCTTTCTCCTGTGGTCCACTCTCCTCTCCTATTAGATTCCTTCTTCTTCTGGCCTTTACCTTTTCCACCTATCAGCTCCCAGCTTCTCAGCTCATCTCCTCTCCCCCATCCACCTGGCTTCAACTATCACCTTCCTATTCTGGCTTCTTCCCCCTTCCTTTCCAGTAAAATGAAGAGCCTCGGCTCAAAATGTGACTGTTTATTCCTTTCCATGGATGCTGCCTGACCGAGTTCCTCCAGCATTTTGTATATGCGACTAAGGTCAACTCCATTTCTCTCTCTTCACATGCTGCTGACACTCTCTACTTTCATCCAAGTGACTGGAGACATCTGACAATGCTGCTGGCAATTAACTGGCTTTCTAATGTATTGTTATATCAGGGTTCTGTTAATGGACTAGTACTCTAGAGAGAAGGAGGAAAACTCCTGAGAATGAGAGTTGTGATCTCACTGCAGCCGTTTGAGCAGGCAAATTCAGTTTTAATTTTAAAAATTGGGATTAGCAAAAAATGGCTCTGAAACTATTAGATTGCTACAATCTCCTATGGAAGTCCTTTGAGATTTGCTTTTCTGCACCACTTCTGCAGGTTCTCAGCTGTCTGACAAGGTTAGTATGGGGCTCACAGATACGACTGCAGCTTCAGGTACTTGACAGAGGGGAATGGGGTAGGTGGGGGCACAGGTGTTGGTTGTTTGGAAGATGGCGCACTGGGATACCACGTGCTCCTGTGAAAGAACTTCAGATTCTCAATACCCTCCCAAATACTCCTTCACTCGTTTGAACAGTCAAGCCATGTGCATCGTGTATCCTCGATGACTGTAACACTATATTCTGCATTTGGTTATCAATGTCCTTTTGTACTGCCCTGATATAATTATGTATGGCATGATCTGTCTGGAGAACATGCAAACAAAAGCTTTTCACTGTATCTCAGTACCATAAGACCAGAAGACATAGAAACGGAATTAGGTCATTCGGCCCATGGAGTCTGCTCTGCCATTCGACCATCAATAATTTATTTTCTCTCCCAACCACTTTCTCCAGCCTTCTTCCCATAACCTTTGATGTCCTTACTAATCAAGAATCTATCAACTGCCTCTTTAAATATACTCAAAGACTTAGCCTCCACAGCCACCTGTATCAATGAATTGCACAGATTCACCACCTCCTGGCTAAAGAGGTTCCTCCTCACATCTGTGTAAAGGCAAAACACAAAATAATCTGCAGATACTGGGGTCAAAGCAAATAATCTGTGTAAAGAGATGTCCTTTTATTCTGAAGCTGTGCCCTCTGGTCCTCTACTCTCCCACTACTGAAAACATCCTCCATAGGTTCACTTTATCTAGGTCTTGCAACAATAAACCAATTACCATAGGCCAGGAATTTCTATGATTCTGTGGTGGCTTTGGAGAACCTCTTGGAATTATTTGCACCTGGTAATCTTTTCCTGTAATCTATATCAGAGCAGTGTGCTTGATTAGGATGTCTGTGAATGGGGAGATCTGTCGGGCAGAACCAACTCATTGTAATTACAACCTCACTGCAAGACTTTTTCCAATTTTGGGGATCAAGAACTAGAGATCATAGATTTAAAGAAAACGGGGGGAGATTTAATAAGGTCCTGGGGGGGGCAACGTTTTCTTGGAGAGTAGTCATTATACGGAATGAGCTGCCAAAGGAAATGGTTCCAACAGGCACACAAATAACTTTTAAAGGGCATTTGAACTGGTATCTGGATAGGAACGATTTAGAGAGATAAGGCTCCGAAGCCAGAAAATGGGATTAGCTTAGATGGGAATAGAAACATAGAAAATAGGTGCAGGAGTAGGCCATTCGGCCCTTCGAGCCTGCACCACCATTCAGTATGATCATGGCTGATCATCCAACTCAGAACCCTGTACCAGCCTTCCCTCCATACCCCCTGATCCCTTTAGCCACAAGGACCATATCTAACTCCCTCTTAAATATAGCCAATGAACTGGCCTCAACTGTTTCCTGTGGCAGAGAATTCCACAGATTCACCACTATCTGTGTGAAGAAGTGTTTCTTAATCTCGGTCCTAAAAGGCTTCCCCTTTATCCTCAAACTGTGACCCCTCGTTCTGGATTTCCCCAACATCAGGAACAATCTTCCTGCATCTAGCCTGTCCAATCCCTTTAGGATTTTATACGTTTCAATCAGATCCCCCCTCAATCTTCTAAATTCCAACGAGTATAAGCCTAGTTCATCCAGTCTTTCATCATATGAAAGTCCTGCCATCATAGTCAACATGGACCAGTTAGGCCAAAGAAGCTGAATCCATGCTCAATGACTCGATGACTCGAAGTGGCCCCATTCTCCAGGGTCTTGCTGTAGACCTTCATTGTCATGTTGTCATATTTTTCTTTAAAGGGAAGTTCATTGGGTCCCTTTGATTTGTGGATGTTGACTGTAAAGGCCACAATTTCCAAATGGATAATGGATAACTTGAAGCCAGGCCTCCAAATGTATCAACTGGATTTGATTAGGGAACTAAGGTAAAAGAACCCTTAGGAGGCAATGTACATAATATGAGAGGCTTCACTTTGCAATTTAAGAGAGAGAAGCAAAAGTCAGATATATCAAAATTACCGTGGAGTAAAGGAAATTATAGAGACATGAGAGAAGAGCTGACCAAAGTTAATTGGAAGGGGACACTAGCAGAAATGTCGCCAAAAAGAGCAATGGCTCGAGTTTCTGGAGATAATTCGGAAGACACAGGATAGATACATCCCAAAGATCAAGACATATTCTAAAGGAAGCATGATGCAACTGTGATTGATAAAGGCAGCCAAAGAGAGCAAAAAAGCAAAAGAGAGGGCATATAATAGAGCAAAAAATAAGACTGGGAAGCTTTTAAAAACTAACAGAAGACAATTTTAAAAAGCCATAAGGAGAGAAAAAATGAAATATAAAGGTGAGCTAGCCAATAATACCAAAGATGACACTAAAAGTTTTATCAGATATATAAAGAGTGAAAGAAAGGTGAGATAGATTTCAGACCACCGGAAAATGATACTGGAGAGGTTGTAATGCAGGACAAGGAAATGACAGAAACTCAATAATTATTTTGTATCCATTTTCACTGTGGAAGACACTAGCAGCATGCCGGAAGTTTGAGATTGTCAGTCAGTGGGTAGAAATGAACGTAATTATGATTACAAGCGAGAAGGTGCTTGGGAAGATGAAAGGTCTGAAGGCAGACAAATCAACTGGACCAGAATGGCTACACCCCAGGGTTCTGAAGGAGGTAGCTGAAGAGATTGTGGAGGCATTAGTCATGATCTTTCAAGAATCACTAGATTCTGGCATTGTTCCAGAGGACTAGAAAATTGCAAATGTCACTCCACTCTTCAAGAAGGGAGAGTGGCAGAAGAAAGGAAACTATAGGCCAGTTAGCCTGACCTGAGTGGTTGAGAAGATGTTGGAACCAATTGTTAAGGATGAGGTCTCAGGGTATTTGAAGGCACATGATAAAATAGGCCAAAGTCAGCATGCTTTCCTGAAGGGAAAATCTTGCCTGACAAATCTGTTAGATTTCTTTGAGGAAATAACAAGCAGGATAGACAAAGGAGAATCGGTGGATGTTGTGTACTTGGATTTTCAGAAGGCCTTTGACAAGGCACATGAGGCTGCCTAATAAAGTAAGAATTTACAGGAAAGGTAGAAGTATTGGCTGAATGGCAGGAGGCAAAGAGAGAGAATAAAGGAAGTCTTTTCTGGTTAGCTGCCAGTGTCTAGTGGTGTTCTCCAGTGTGTTGGTGTTGGAACCGCTTCTTTTTACGTTATATGTCAATGATTTGTATGACAGAATAAATAGGTTTGTAGCCAGGTTTCAGGATAATACCAATATACCTGGAGGGACAGGTGGTATTGAGGAAGCAGGGAGGTGGCAGAAAGACTTTGACAGATTAGGAGAATGGGCAAAGTAGCAGATGGAATACAGTGTCAGGAAGTGTATAGTGTGCACGTTGGTTGAAGGAACAAAAGTGTAGCCTATTTTCTAAATGAGCAGAAAATTCAAAATTCTGAGGTGCAAAGGGACTTGGGAGTCCTTGTGCGGGATTCCCTAAAGGTTAACTTGCAGGTTGAGTCAGTGGTGAGGAAGCCAAATGCAATCTTAGCATTCATTTCAGTCAGGGCATGAAAGGTTACGGGGAGTGGGCAGAAGAATGGGGTTGAAAGGGAAAATGACAGAGCAGACTCAATGGGCCGAATAGCATAATCCTGCTCCTATATCTTATGGTCTTATGAAAAATCAAGAGCCATCTACGGACTACAGATCAATGACAGAAGCAGGAGTGGCCTTGGTCCTGTACAAGGGGATGACACAGGTGAACAGTTTCCTATTTGTCTTATAGATTCACTGCACTCCAGCTGGGGGTTGGTTGGAGGTGAGGTGCAGCATTGCAGTGAGGAAAGTTGAGATGGCTGTGAGACTCCTGAATACCCTGGTACCTCCCAGTACACATCTATGACAGCGGCAGTAGCATTATACTGCTGTATATTTAACTATATGCTGCAGTTCACCTTATGTCCACTTTTAAGACCTTAAGATATAGGAGCAGAAGTAGGCAATTCAGCCCATCGAGTCTGCTCCGCCAGTCAATCATGTCCAGTCATCCCCACTCCCCTGCCTTCTCCCCATACCCTTTGATGCCCTGGCTAATCAAGAACCTATCTATCTCTGCCTTAAATGCATCCAATGACTTGGCCTCCACAGGCACTCGTGGCAACAAATTCCACAGATTTACCACCCTCTGACTGTAGTAATTTCTCTGCATCTCTGTTCTAAATGGATGTCCTTCAATCCTGAAGTCGTGCCCTCTTGTCCTAGAATCCCCTACCATGGGAAATAACTTTGCCATATCTAATCTGTTCTGGCCTTTTAACATTTGGAATGTTTCTATGAGATCCCCCCTCACTCTCCTGAACTCCAGGGAATACAGCCCAAGAGCTGCCAGATGTTCCTCATATGGAACCCTTTCATTCCTGGAATCATTCTCATGAATCTTCTCTGAACCCTCTCCAATGTCAATATATCCTTTCTGAAATAAGGAGCCCAAAACTGCACACGATACTCCAAGTGTGGTCTCGCGAGTGCCTTATAGAGCCTCAACATTACATCCCTGCTCTTATATTCTATATCTCTAGAAATGAATGCCAACATTGCATTCGCCTTCTTCACCACCGACTCAACCTGGAGGTTAACCTTTAGGGTATCTTGCACGAGGACTCCCAAGTCCCTTTGCATCTCTGTATTTTGAATTCTCTTTCCATCTAAATAATAGTCTGCCTGTTTATTTCATCCAGCAAAGTGCAAGACCATTCACTTTCCAGCATTGTATTTCATTTGCCACTTCATTGCCTAATCCCCTGAACTATCTAAGTCTCTCTGCAGGCTCTCTGTTTCCTCAACGCTACCCGCTCCTCCACCTTTGTATCATCAGCAAATTTAGCCACAAATCCATTAATCCCATAGTCCAAATCATTGATATACATTGTAAAAAGCAGCGGTCCCAAAACCGACCCCTGTGGAACTCCACTGGTAACTGGCAGACCGCCAAAATAGGTTCCCTTTATTCCCACTTTCTGTTTTCTGTCCATCAGCCATTGCTCCATGGATGCTAATAACTTCCCTGTAATTCCATGGGCTCTTACCTTGCTAAGCAGCCTTATGTGCGGCATCTTGTCAAAGGCCTTCTGAAAATTGTGGCTTTGGCTTATCTTCTCATGTGCCTCCCGGTACTCCGTAATCTCATCCCTAACAATCGATTCCAACAACTTCCTAACCATTGATGTCAGGCTAACAGGTCTATAGTTTCCTTTCTGCTGCCTCCCACCCTTCTTAAATAACAGTGTAGCACTCACAATTTTCCAGTCATCCAGTACAATGCCAGAATCGATTGATTCTTGAAAGATCATTGTTAATGCTTCCGCAATCTCTCCAGCTACTTCCATCAGAACCCAAGGGTGCATTCCATCAGGTCCAGGGGAGTTATCCACCCTCAGATAATCAAGCTTCCTGAGCATCTTCTCGATCGTAATTTTCACTGCACATACTTCACTTCCCTGACACCCTTGAATGTCTGGTATACTGCAGATGTCTTCCACTGTGAAGACCGATGCAAAATACGCATTCAGTTCCTCTGCCATCTCTGCTCCTCTTATTACAACATCTTCTGTGTCATTTTCTATTGGTCCTATATCTACCCTTGACTCTCTTTTACCCTTTATATACTTAAAAAAGCTTTTAGTCTACAAGACATCTTTAAATGTGAAATACCCTTAGAGAGTAAGACCATATATTTTGGATACATACCTCAATAATGGTTGAAAAGAGATAAATATTTAATGAATGTGCTGCTGGTGGCTGGTAAAAAGACCCTTACCAGGAAATGGTTATCTCAGGAGAGCCCAACTTTAAATGTATGGATGGAAATTACAATGGACATTTACAAAATGGAGAAGATAACAGCATCTGTTAATCATAAGTTGGAACAATTTTATTCATACTGGAAAAAATGGTTTAACTACATAACACCTCATAGGCCTGATTTTATTCTCACAAGTCAATGAATATGTTGTAAAAAAAAAATCACTCCCTACTCTGTACATAGTTTTCTTCTTTCGATTGTTCTTTCTTTCCTCTCCTTTCTATCAATGTATACCTCAGATAAATATTATGTGGAGATTTGTGACAAATATGATTATATGATATATATGTACAGTATCTGAAATACATCGTATGGAAATGTTTGATGATGAAATTCAATAAAAAATAAATTATAAAAAAAAGCTTTTAGTATCTTCTTTGATATTTGTCGCCAGCTTCCTTTCATAATTCATCTTTTCCTTCCTAGTGACCTTCTTAGTTTCCTTCTGCAAGTTTTTAAAAGCTTCCCAATCCTCTATCTTTCCACTAGCTTTGGCTCTCTTGTATTCCCTCTCTTTTGCTTTTACTTTGGCTCTGACTTCACTTGTCAGCCATGGTAGTGTCCTTCTTCCCTTCAAAAATGTCTTCTTATTTGGAATATATTTGTCTTGCACTTCCCTTACTTTTCGCAGAAACTCCAGCCTTTGCTGCTCTGCTGTCCTTCCTGCTGGTGTCCCTTTCCAGTCAACTTTGACCAGTTCCCCTCTCATGCCATTGTAATTTCCTTTATTCCACTGAAATACCGACACATTGGATTTTAGTTTCTCCTTGTCAAATTTCAAAGTGAACTCGATCATATTGTCACTGTTCTCTAAGGGTTCCTTAACGTTAAGCTCTCTTATCACCTCCGGATCATTGCACAATACCCAATCCAGCACAGCTGATCCCCTAGTGGGCTCAACAACAAGCTGTTCTAAAAAGCCATCCCTTAGACCAGGGGTCCCCAACCTTCTTTGCACCGCGGACCGGTTTAATATTGACAATATTCTTGCAGACTGGCTGACCGGGAGGGGGGGAGGTGTTCAAGTAGGGTTAAACTGATCTGAATATGTCTTTTACAGTTAGGGTTACCAACTTTCTCACTCTCAAATGAGGGACAATAGTAGCAGTCAAATACAACACATTTGTGTTTACCCTGAGAAAGACTACCATGACCATGAAGCCTTGCGCGGGCACCTGTGTGCGCATGCGCGTACGTGCCAATTTTTTTTCCCACAAATTAGTTTGGCTTAATCTTCCCGACTATACTGTATATACATTATTTCTACTTTACATAGGCTGTGTATTTATCATATAATTACAGCTTTTACTATATGTTAGAGTTATTTTAGGTTTTATGTGTTATTTGGTATGATTTGGTAGGTTATTTTTTGGGTCTGGGAACGCTCAAAAATTTTTCCCATATAAACTAATGGTAATTACTTCTTTATGCCATTTCGGCACAAAAGGTTTCATAGGAACGCTCTACCTTAGCGGGGGAAATACGGGACAAGGGCGGTCCCATATGGGACAAACCAATTTAGCCCAACATACGGGATATCCCGGCTAATACAGGACAGTTGGCAACCCTATCATCAAGTTCAACAGTGCGTGACAGGGAATGAGCAAAGGTGCAGCTGACTCATATCGTTTCTTCGCAGCCCGGCAGCACGTGCTTTGCGGCCCAGTGATTGAGGACCGCTGCCTTAGATATTCTACAAATTCTCTCTTGAGGTCGAATTCTGACCTGGTTTTCCCAATCCACTTTCATGTTAAAATCCCCAATGATTATCATGACATTGCCCTTCTGACATGCCTTTTCTATCTCCAGCTGTAATTTGTAATCCATATCCCGGCTGCTGTTTGGAAGCCTGTATACAACTGCCATTAGGGTCCTTTTACCCTTGCCATTTTTTAACTCAACCCATAGAGACTCTACATCTTCCGATCCTATGTCATCCCTTTCTAATGATTTAATATTGTTTCTTATACACAGGGCCACACCACCCCCTCTGCCTACTAACCTATCTTTCTGATACACCATATATCCTAGGACGTTAAGCTCCCATCCTTTTGCCAATTTTCAAAGATGGCCACAACATCATACTTGCCAGTTTGTAGCTGAATTCAAGATTACCCCTTTTATTTCTTATGCTGCATGCATTCATATATAACACTTTCAGTCCTGTATTTTTTGCTCTCTTTTTTAACTGCACCGCACCTCTACTGCCCTGTGACTCATGCCATTGGCTGTGATTATGCCTCATCTCCTGCCTGTCTTTTCTGTCATCTCTGTTGCACACTATCTTTGACTTATTTCTGTTTTGCCCTTTCTCAGCCCGATCACTCCAGTTCCCATCCACCTGCCAAATTGGTTTAAACCCTCCCTAACAGCTCTATTGAACCTGCCTGTTAGGATATTGGACCCCTTTGGGTTCAGGTGTAACCCATCCTTTTTGTGCAGGTCATACCTGTCCCAGAAAAGGCCCCAATGATCCAGGAACCCGAAGCCCTGCCCCCTACACCAGTCTCTCAGCCACACATTAATATGCCTGATCATGCTTATTCCTGAACTCATTAGCAAGTGGCACAGGCAGCAATGCTGAGGTTACTACCCTGCCGGTCCTGCTTTTCAGCTTCCTATCCAACTCACTGAATTCTCTATTTAGGACCTCTTCCCTTTTCCTACCTATGTCATTGGTACCAATGTGTACCAAGACTTCTGGCTGTTCACCCTCTCCCTTCAGAATACGCTGCACCTGATCCGAGACATCCCGTACCCTGGCACCTGGGAGGCAACACACCATGTGGGTATCTCTATCAGGCTTGACAGAACCTCCTGTCTGTTCCCCTCACTATGGAATCCCCTATGACAATTGAATTCCTCATCTTCCACTTTCCCTTCTGCACCACGGAACCAGGCTCAGTGCCAGAGACCCGATTGCTGTGGTCATCCTCTGTCAGGTCACCCCCCTCAAACGAGATAATAGGTGGATGGCCACAGGGGTGCTCTCTAATATCTGAGCCCTTCCCTTCCTTTCCCTTCCCTTCCCTGACAATCACCCCTATGGAGTATTTTTTTATTATCTGCAAATATTGTTTTTAGTCCTTTATGGAATATACTTGGTCCCAGAGGAACATTGTTTCATTTAGCTGTATACATGCGTACAGTTGAATGACAAAAAACTTGAACTTGAACTTGAAGTATTATGGTGGTGACACAACTTTGATGACACCAGTTTGCAAGTGACCCACTTTGGTCAGGAAAGGAGGGGTAAATATTCAAAACAGCAATACAGAATTTTGTACCTCCATCTGGGGGAGTGAATAATCTCTGGTAACTACTCTGAAGTACCAGCCCAGAGTTTATGGTTGTGTGGCTAGAACTGGATAGACCATAAGACTGTAAGATTACAGAGCTGAATTAGGCCATTTAGCCCATCAGGTTTGCTGTGCCATTTTATATTGGCTGATCCATTTCCCTCTCAGCACCAATCTCCTGTCTTCTGCTTGTATCCCTTTGTTCACTGACTAATCAAGAATTTATCAACTGCCGTAAATATTCCAATGACTTGGCCTCCACAGTCACCAGTGGCAAAAAATCCCAGAGATTCACCACCCTCTGGCTAAGAAATTTCTCCTCATCTCCTTTCTAAATGGTCATTCCTTTATTCTGAGGCTGTGCTCTCTGGTCTTAGACTCTCCCACTATAGGAAACAAATTCTCCACGTCCACTCTATTGAGGCCTTTCAATATTCAATAGGTTTCAATGAGATACCCCCATTCTTCTGAAATGCAGGCCCAGAGCCATCAAATGCTCTTCATACCATGAGCCTTTCAATCCTAGAATCATTTTTGAGAACCTCCTTTGAGCCCTCTCCAATGCTAGCACAGATAAGTGGCACAAAACTGCTCACAATACTCCAAGTGAGGCCTCACTGGTGTCTAATATAGCTACAATGTTACATCTTTACTTATGTTTTCTAGATTTGAACCTTCAAGCAGACAACAGACCTGCACCTAGAAAAGCCACATGTTACACCGAAAATCTTGTAGTCTTTGTAAATGTTTTTCTGTTCCTACCTTTAAAATGGTGCGTACCTTCATCTGACGCCTCTGTTACTTTACTGTTGCACCATTGAAGATGAAAATTACCATCAGCACTACCTGTCAGAGATATTAAACCATATTAAGCATTCTTAAGCAGCTAGTGTACTGTTAATAATCAAGATTTTGAGAAAAATTTCCAAAAATGTAATCTTCTATTGCTAACTTGCAAATTTACTTGCACAAAATATGCTGTAATTAAATGCATAAACCATCCATTGCTAGGGACCCCATCATCCAGAATGTACCCTCTTCTCAGTACTACCAGAAAAAGGTACAAGGAGCCTGCGGACCAACACTCAGTGGTATAGAAACAACTTGTGGTTAAGGCATTCGTCTAGTGATTTGAAGGTCGCTAGTTCGAGCTTCAGCTGTGGCAGCATGTTTATGTCCTTGAGCAAGGCACTTAACCACGCATTTCTCTAGTCTGTGCGAGGAGTAGCGCCCCACACAGACTTCCAATCTGCGCCTTGTAAGGCATGAAAATGCCTGACGCAGGCTTCTCATGGTCTGAGTCGACGTTCCTTCCCTCCCTCTCCTTATCCTCTCCGCCATCAGATTTCTGGACAGTTCATTAACCTATTATTACATCGGTATTCCTCTTATTTTGCATATTTTTTTTATTTTTGTAATTTCCCAGTGGTGTTCTGCAGGGGGTCGGTGTTGGGACTGCTTCTTTTTATGCTGTACACCAATGATTTAGATGTTGAGATAGATGGATTTATTGTCAAGTTTGCAGATGATATGAAGATGGAGGGGCAGGTAGTGTTGAGGGAACAGGAAGGCTGTAGGAGGACTTAGACAGATTAGGATAGTGGGCAGGAAAGTGACAAATGAAATACAATGTTGGAAAGTGTACGATCATGCACATTGGTATTAGAAATAAATGTGCACACTATTTTCTAAATGGGGAGAAAATCCAAAAATCTGAGATGCAAAGGGACTTGGAAGTCTTTGTATAGAACACCCTAAAGGTTAACCTACAGGTTGAGTCAGTGGTGAGGAAGGCAAATGCAATGTGAGCATCAGGAATGTGATACTGAGGCTTTATAAGGCACTGTGAGGCCTCGGCTTGAATATTGTGAACGGTTTTGGGCCCCTCATCCAAGAAGAGGTGTGCTGGCATTAGAGAGAGTCCAGAGGAGGTTCACAAGGATGATTCTGGGAATGAAAGGGTTATCATATGAGAAACATTTGATAGCTTTGGGTCTATACTCGCTGGAATTTAGAAGGATGAAGGGGGATCACATTGAAACCTTTTGAATGTTGAAAGGCCTAGACAGAATAGATGTGGAAAGGATGTCTCCATGGAGGGGAGCCTCAGACAAGAGGGCACAGCCTCAGGATAGAGGGCCGTCCATTTAAACCAGAGATGCAGAGAAATTTCTTTAGCCAAAGGGTGGTGAATTTGTGGAATTTATTACCTCAGGCAGCTGTGGAGGCCACGTCGTTAGGTGTATTTAAGGTAGAGCTTGATAGGTTCTTGATTGGAGATAGCATCAAAGGTTATGGGAAGAAGGCCGGGGAGTGGGGCTGAGGAGGGGAAAAGAAAAAAGAGGATCCGCCATGCTTGAATGGTGGAGCAGACTCAATGAGCCAAATGGCCTAATTCTACTCCTATGTCCTACAGTCTAATTTATAGTTATTTTTATGTGTTTGCACTGTACTACTACTGCAAAACAAAAAAAAATCATCTCATAAATACAAGAAAGACTGCAGATACTAGAAATCCAAAGCAACACCTACAAAATGCTAGTCAGGCAGCATCCATGGAAGTGAATAAACAACCGATGTTTCGGGCCGAGGCTGTTGTTCAGGACTGGAAAGGAAGAGAGAAGACAGCAGAAAATGTCATATCAATTAAGTCAGTGATAATAAATTTTATTCTAATTCTGATCCTTTGAGAGCTTTCCACCATAAAATACCCAGATCTAAGGAGGATGAAAAAAGGGTTTAGATGTGAACTGGCAGCAAAAATCACATACCAATCTGAACAATTCAGTTTACATTTGCATTGATTTCAATGTGGCAAGATCTGTAAATCAGTGAGAATGAAAATTATGCCTTGATTGACACTTCAGTTGTTCAGCTCTTCCTGAAGCATTTATCAATCAAAACGACAATTTCTTCAAAGTTCCAAGCTTTTGAAGTAAATTTATTATCCAAGTTCCACTTTATTCAGTACACCTGCATGTCTGCTCATTAATGCAAATATCTAATTAGCTAATCATGTGACAGCAACTCAATGCATAAGAACATACATACATGATCAAGGGGTTCAACTGTTGTTCAGAACAAACATCAGAATACGCTCAGTCAATATACTGAGTGTAGATGTTACCATATACTGAACTGAGATTAATTTTCTTGCAGGAAAAAATAAACACAATAGAATTTTACTAATAATACTGAGAACATGAGTTGTAAAGAGTACTGGAAAGTGAGTCTGTAGGTTGTTGAATCAGTTCAGAGTTGAAATGATTGAATTTATCCATGCAGGTTCAGGAGCCTGGTGGTTTTAGGGTAACTGTTCCTGAACCAAGTGATGGTTGACCTAAGGGTTCTGCATTTCCCACACAATGGTAGTAGTGAGAAAAGGCCATGGCCTGGATGGTGTTGGTGGTTGATAACGTAAATGTGATGTTGATTAGTTACATGTGCTCCATGCAAATGTACCTAATCATGGGATAGGCTTCTCCTGTGACAGACTGGATTGTACCAACCACTTTCTGTAGCCTTTTCCATTCCTGGACCTTGGTGTTTCCATACCAGGCCATGATGCAACCTTTTAACGTGCTCTTCGCTATCCTCAGAAATGACCTTTCAACTCTAGACTCTGGTCAGTGAGTTCAAACTAATTGTGGAAAGAACATGAGAACATGTGATGTAGGAACAGGAGTAGCCAATACGGCCCTTTGATACCACTGTGTCAGTTACGTCCATAACTGATCTTTTACCTCAGCAACAACTGGTTTGAAACAACTCAACCAGCTAGGATAGAGAATTCCAAAGACCCTCTAATCTTTGAGTAAAGAAATTTCTCCTAATCTTAGTTTTAAATGGCCAAACTATTGGACTGAGACTGTGACCCCTGGTTGAAGAGCTAACAGCAAGAATAAATATTCCTTGCATCTAATCTTTCGGGCCCTGTAAGTACTTGTCAAGTTCTTCATGTTCTTCTAAAGTTGAGAGGTTAGCCTCAGTGTACACCATCTCACCTCATAATACAAACTCTCTTGAAAGTGTCTGGTCAATCTTTGTTGCAACTATATGCTTCCTTAGGCAAGAAGAATCAACTTGCACTCCATGCAGTCTTACAAAAGGACCCATATAATAACAGTTGGATATTATTAATCCTACATTCAAATACTCACATATTAAAGGCAACTTATCATTTGTCTTCACCAGGACGGAAAATACCAGAAGCACTCAGCAGGTCAGGATGCTGATAACGGTGGAAATCGAAGACCTCCCACTGAAATGTTAGCAATTTCAAAATGGTCTCAAAGGGTCTGCAGAGAGATGCAATAGGCCCTTTCATCCAGAATTTGCACCATCAATCACCCATTTACACTAACCCCACTCAAGGGGTCCTCACCCTTAAAAATTTCTTCCAAATTTCTCCAAGCGGAATTTCTCAGCGGCCAACCTTTTAATTCCTTCCACCATTTCTGCTGCAGCATGTGGGTCCGTGGCCTCCTCTTTTGCCATGAGTCCACTCTCAGGTTGGAAGAGTAACACCTTATATTCCATCCAGGTAACCTCCAACTTGACGGCATGAATGTTAATTTCTCCTTCCGGTAATTTTTCCCCACCCCTTCGCTCTTCTTCTGTTCGTCACTCTGTCCTCTTAAGTTTTCTCCTCAGCTGCCTATCACCTCCTCCTGGTGCACTTTTCTTCCCTTTCTTCCATGGTCCACTCTCCTCTCCTATCAGATTCCTTCTTCCCCAGCCCTTTGCCTTTTCCACCTACCTGGTTTCACCTATCACCTTTTAGTCTTCCATCCCCTCCCCCCACTGTTTTATTCTTGCATCTTCCCTCTGCCTTTCCAGTCCTGAAGAAGGGTCTCGATTATTTATTCATTCCCATTGATGTTGCCTGGCCTGCTGAGTTCCTTCAGCATTTTGTGGGTGTTGCTCTGGATTTCCAGCATCAGCAGAATCTCTTGTGTTTATAACCCTGCATTAATCCCAATTTTTATTTTTTTTTCCCTACATTCCCATCAATTCCCAACAGATTCTACCTCTCAGCTACATACTGGGAGCAACTTACAGCAGCTAGTTAACTTACCAACTTGCACATCTTCAGCATGTGGGAGGAAATGTACAAGTTAGTAAGTTAAGGAGTTGAAGGAAAAATTTTTTCACCCAGGGAGTGGTGGATACGTGAGAATGCTCTGCCCCAGAAGGCTGTGGAGGCCAAGTCTCTGGATGTTTTCAAGAAAGAGATGGATAGAGCTCTTAAAGATAGAAGAATCAAAGGTTATGGGGATAAGGCAGGAAATGGATACTGATGGTGGATGGTCAGTCATGATCACAGTAAATGGCAGTGTTGGCTCGAAGGGCCGAAGGGCCTACTCCTGCACCTATTGTCTATTGAAATAGGAATACCCAGAGGAAACCAGGTACAAACTTTTGTACATAGGGTGTTTGTCAGTCTTTATTGTGTGTGTTTTTTCTTGGATTCTATTTGTTTTGTTGTTACCTGCAAGAAGATAAATTTCAAGGTTGTATATGGTGTACGTTGGTTGATTAACAAATTTACTTTTAATCTGAACTTCAAAACCTACACAGTCACCCGAATGCATGCTGGGTCAGATGGCATAATTCAGCTCCTGTCTTCTGCTCTTAGGTCTTGCAATATAATTGGGCCTAAGATCCTACCTTACTGTACCTTGGGAGTACCTTCCCCCCAAGGACACAGGTGGTTCAGGAAGCTGGCTCACTGCCATCTTCGTAAGAGTAATGAGGATACAGGTAATAAATATGGGTCTTGGGACTGTGATACCGACACCCAATGTACAAAAAAAACAAAAGCTTAGGCTTTGCAGTCAAGTCTCTTGAGTTGGACTTAAGCCACCAGCCTCCAAGGCAAAAAAGCTACTCGCTGAGTCATATTTCAAGTGCATCAAAGATTCCAATCATTTAATTTCAGTGCTATATTTTATACAAGAACATTACACCAAGCCCATTTATTCTGCATAAGGGATTAGCAACATGCAATAGTCTTGTTTCTTCTGTCCCTAGTATTTTGCACTCTTTTGAAGCAAATTCATTTGATCCATAAAAAGAAACTTTCTGGGTGTCATAACCAAATAGAAGTATATTTTGATTCAAGTTGAATCGGTGATACAGCTCCGCCAAAGAACTACAGGGTGTATCTCGATGAAAGGAAAACAGAAAATGCTGGAAACCCAGTCAACGTTTCAGGTTGAAGACTGATGATACAGAAAAACTGAATACAATGAGCGACTACAGGCAAAGCCTGAAACGTAAGAAATTTAAAAAATTAACATCCAGCATGCTTGTCTTTTGAGGGCAAATCTACCCAGCCACTGTTGTACAAATAGAAATTTTGTCAATGTCTCTTGTATACACTTTTTTCAAAATAGTGTTTCAATATCCGACATTAACATAGATCCTCTTCCTTCCTCAACTACAGAACCAAAAACCAAAAGTAGGCAAATTGCAAGACATTGAAGTCTTAGTGACCACTGTGGATAATAAGAGGCACACCTACTACTATTTATTGTGACCTTAGCAACCGCAACAACAAATTTAATAGCACTTTAAATGTAGTCCCAAAGTTGATCATAGAACCTAGACAAAGATTAGCTTTATTTGTCATATGGACATCGAAACATCCCATAAAATGTTGTTTTTGTCAACGACCAGCACAGTCCAAAGATGTGCTGGGAACAGTCTGAAAATGTCCCTTCTGGTGCCAATATAGCACGCCCACAACTTTCTAGCCCTAACCTGGCATCTTTGGAATGTAGGAGGAAACCAGAGTACCCAGAGGAAACCCACAGGGAGAACGTACAAATTCCTTACAGACAGCAGTGGGAATTGAACCCCAATTGCTGGCTCTGTGAAGCATTAGGTTAACTGTTACTCTACCATGCCACCCAGAATGTGACAATATATGGTGTAAGAGGATATCCAGGTAGCTGAGCGTGAATTTGGTCAAAAAGGAGCTTTTAAGCAGTGATTTAAGGTAGAGAGAGGTAGGGAAATTTAGGTAGGAAACTCTAGTGCTGTACTGTACAAGGCCCATTTGAGCTGTCAACACCAATTAGTCCTTATGATATTACATATTGATTTTGCAGAACTGAACAGTTCTTGGCCTGATGCTGATAGATTGATGGTCCAACCTTCAAACAAAATTTAGTTTTATAGGCCAGAATTTCTGCTACTGAGGAACACGACAGGCAGGTATTTTCCCACTGGTACCATTCCTATGTAAACACGTTGCGTGTTACTACAAAAACAAATGGGTTAGCACCTGCATTATGGAAGCACACAAAGAGATGTGGTGTGAGCGAGTTAAATATTTTTACTGGAACACAGCTAGTTGGAACATACACCCCATTGAGGGCATTAATGCAAATTCAGTGCAAGTGTTTGCTTGAGAGAAAGCACTTCATTGCAATGTCGATTGCTGAGAACCATCAACTGGACAGGGTGGAGCCAATTCTTTGCCAACTCTGTTTTCCACTGGACAATAGATAAATGGCTCATTAGAGATCACCCTCGATGCACACATTCTATAATCAAAAAATCTGCAGATTCTGGAAATCTGAAATAAAAACAAAAAAAAATAGTAGGAGCACACAGGAGGTCAGGCAGCATCTGTGAGAAAAGAAACAGAGTTAATGTTACAGATTCAGAATCAGAATCGGAATCAGGTTTAATTTCACTGACATAAGTCATGAAATTAGTTGTTTTGCTGCAGCAGTAGAGTGCAATAAATAAATATATTACAATAAGGAATATATAAAAAACTAATTTAAATAAGTAGTGCAAAACAACAGCAAAGATAGTATAGTAGCGTTCATGGATCGTTTTATTGCCTGTTCAGAAATCTGATGGTGGAGGGGAAGAAACTGTTCCTAAAATGTTGACTGTGTGTCTTCAGGATCCTGTACCTCCTCTTTGTTGGTAGTAATAGAAGAATAAGGGGGAGATTTGGTAGACGTGTGAGGGGTATAGACAGGGTAACTGCAAGTAAGCTTTTTTCACTGAGGTTGAGTGAGACTAGAATTAAAGGTCAAAGGTTAAGGGTGAAAGGTGAAATGTTTAAGGAGAACATGAGGGGAAGCTTCTTCACTCAAAGGGTGGTGAGAGTGTGGGATGATCTGCGAGCAGAAGTAGTGGATGCAGGTTCAATTTCAACATTCAAGAGAAATTTAGGTAAGTACATGGATGGGAGGGGTATGAAGGCCAATGATCCAGGTGCAGGTCAATGGGAATAGCCAGATTAATAATTCAGCATGGATTAGATGAGTGGATGGGTCTGTTTCTGCTCTGTGGTGTTCCATGACTCCAAGACAGCATGTCCTGGGTGATGTGTGTCCTTTCTGAATGATGCCATCACTTTGAGGCACCACCTTTTGATGATGTCCTCAGTGCTGGGGAGGTCAGAGCCCATGATGGAACTGGCTGAGTTGCAACCCTCTGCAGCTTTTCCTGATACTGTGCAGTTGGCCCTACATTCCAGACAGTGATGCAACCAGTTAGAATGCTCTCCGGAGTACATCTGTGGAAATTTGCAAGAGTCTTTGGTGACATACCAATTGTCCTCAAACTCCTAATGAAAATTAGCAGCTGACAGGCCTTTTTCATAATTACATCATTATGTTAGCCCCAAGACAGATCTTCAGAGTTGTTGACACCCAAGAATTTGAAAATGCTCACCCTTTCCACTGCTTATCCCTTGATAGGTGGGCGTTCCCTCAACTTCAACAAGAAGACCCTTTATCAGATATCGGATGAAGTAATTTCATTCTGAGTTGTTAACACTGTTTCTCTTTCCACAGATGCCACCTGATCTGCTGAGCGTGTCCAGCAATTTTTGTACATATTTCATTCTTAGATGAGATGATTTGTGACTTCCATGGTTGACTTGTCTTGGGAAGTGGAACGGTCTAGTGAATCATTCAGTTGAAAATGAGCAATAAATGCTGATTTAATTTCTTCATCTACACCCGAAGCAGAAGCATCAGGAATATAAAAATCTGTGACTAGAAACTGACATTGATGGTGTAGTTCAGGCAAGTGAGTGCAAAATATAGGCTGTTAGAAACATAGTAAAGGTATTAAAAAGAATCATCTTTGAAAATGGATATGTTGTCAGATCTGGCTTAAATATATTCCAGGGTATTTAAAAATGTAAGGGAAGAAATTGTAGAGACTTTGATTACAACTTTTCAGTCCTCCCTGGTTTCTAAGGTATGAGGTCATGTGACATCTGTGGTGTGAGAATTTTGGAGAGTTCAGACTTCTCCTTGCTGCCTCTGTAAGGGATTAAAATGTGAATTAGATCTAAGTAAAAACATTTTGTTTGACCACTATGCTTGTAATTACACTTTGTTGCAACTAAGTTAACATGTGCAAGCATTTTGCACCTTGTGGGTGTGTGATATTTGATCCTTACTTGATAGCTGTCAGGCTGCTGAATCTCCGTCTCCATCTTAAACAATTAAGCAAGCCATTATTTTAACTCCTTAATAGATCAGCGCCTGCTCAATAGAAAATAGACAATAGGTGCAGGAGTAGGCCATTCGGCCCTTCGAGCCAGCACCACCATTCACTGTGATCATGGCTGATCATCCACAATCAGTATCCAGTTCCTGCCTTATCCCCATAACCTTTGATTCCGCTGTCTTTAAGAGCTCTATCCATCTCTTCCTTGAAAGCATCCAGAGACTTGGCCTCCACAGCCTTCTGGGGCAGAGCATTCCATATATCCACCACTCTCTGGGTGAAAAAGTTTTTCCTCAACTCCGTTCTAAATGGCCTACCCCTTATTCCTAAACTGTGGCCTTTGGTTCTGGACTCACCCATCAGTGGGAACATGCTTCCTGCCTGCAGTGTGTCCAATCTCTTAATAATCTTATATGTTCCAATAAGATCCCCTCTCAGCCTTCTAAATTCCAGAGTATACAAGCCCAGTCGCTCCAATCTTTTGACATATGACAGTCCTTACCAAGCGTTAATTACAAAGGAACTGGAGGCTTTCATCCAGTCGTGAAGCAGAATAATACTGTAGCAGTGAGCATAACTCTATTACAGTACCAGTGATCACAAACCACGGGTTTGATTCCCCCGCCACTGTCTGTAAGTTTGTATGTCCCCCCACCCCACACCCCATAACTGTGTGGTTTCTCTCCCATATTCCAAAGATGTCTGAGTTGTGGCTGTGCTAGGTGGGCACCGGGAGTATGGCGATATTTGCAGGCTGCCCAGTACAATCCTCGCTGTTTTTACTTGATGTAATTGACACATTTCATTGCTTGCTTCAATGAACACATGACAAATAAAGATCATCTTTAAAAAATTTTTCTTGGTTATTTCCTCTGCAATGGAGTTCTGATGCATTCCATACTCCAATTGTGCTCTCATGATAATGTTACGGAATCAATTCCTTGCTTGAATACCTGTTGGAGGTAACCTAGGTTTGATGGCATACATTACTGTGCAAAAGTCAAAGGCACATGTAAAAACTTCTGTAAAGCAAAGGGGGTTTCAAAAATAATGAAATAAAAAGTTTCGAAATATCCAAAAGCATACTTTAAAGAGCAGTAAACAGTAAAAAATTAAATCAAATCAATATTGCGTCAAATCTCTTTAAATACACCGTCATGCAGTCTTACGAAAAAAATCAGGTAGTAGGTTGTTCCAAGCATTTTGGAGAATTTGCCACAGTTCTTCTGTAGACTTTGGCTGCCTTGCTTACTTCTATCTCTCAAGGTAATCCCAGGCATCCCTGAATGTTGAGATCAGGGCTCTGAGGGGGTCATACCATCTGAAACCAGATTAAAAAAAAATCTAGGGTGCCTGAGACTTTTGCACATCAACCTTTGTTTTTGCTGATAATGATTGTGGACTTAAGAAATTAGATTTCAGTGTCGGTGTAATATATGGCTTCCAACCTCCATCAATAACTTTTACTAGAGTAAGAAACAGGTCAGTGCACAGACAGAAAGAAAGTGTATGAATCATAACCTATACTGGCAAAAAACATTAAGGGTATCGATAGAAATGTAATATTCAGAATGTTAGACAAAATGTTTCACATGCAGTCTTAGGCAATCCACTGTCTTAGAAGCTACAGAGAATAGTGTGTCATTCAGTGTTAGGTGATAGTTAGGAAGTTGAAGTTTTAACAAAAATAGAGTGGTGACATTATCTAGTACAGAAACTCGCCCTTTGTCCCACCAATTTGGTCCTAGCTATCCAGTAAGTACTCTTTTTTAGCCGAAGAGTGGTGAATCTGTGGAATGCACTGTGACAGACTGTGGTGGAGGCCAAGTCTTTGGGTATATTTAAAGCAGAAGTTGATAGATTCCTGATTGGTTGGGGTATCAAGAAGTATGACGAGAGGATACATGTATGGGGTTAAGTGTGATCTGGGATCAGCAATGATGAAATGATGGAGTGGACTTGATGGGCTGAATGGCCTAATTTTGCTCTCATGTCTTATGGTCTAACTATAATGATCCCATTTGCCATCACTTAGTCCATAGTCTTCTAGAGATTGGCCATACAAGTGCTCATCTGGATGCCACTTAAATATTGTGTTTCTGATTCTAATCCCACCATTTGGTGAAAAAATCCCTCCTGATCCACTCTAATTCTTATATTCCTTATATACACACTGTAAAATATTGCATATCATCTGAATATAATCATTGATTTTTCATTGTACCCAACAATGACAGGACACCTGTGTGGGAGAAGTTTTAAAATGGAAAAGCCATTGCACAGAGGTAGTTCTATTCCCTTGACTTTTGAAGTCTGAGTCCAGTGATACAAGTAGTCATCACAAATTGGGGTCATCCTTTGTTGCAACGAATGACCATGACTTCTTTTGTGCCTCGCCATGCCCTTCGCTCTCCACAACGCATTGCAGAACCTCCTTCCGAGCTGTTGGATCTCACCGTTCATCTCATCCACCCAGTTCACCAGAATTACTTCAGGCATGTCCCTATCTCACCGGGGTATGAAACCCACTGGTTATCCTCACCTCTTTTAGTCCACCTATTGAAGCAGTGAATGGGGTGCAGTTGCTGTCATATGCCATCAACTAATTGGAGCCACAAGTGAGTGTCTGGTGGAGCACATAGGTAAGTGAACTGCCCCAGAGAGAACACGACAAACCCCTTCAGCAGAAATGCTACCATTCCCTAGACACCCAACTGTATTCAATATCATCTTTACATTGCAAATTTGACATGCAAACACACACTGATCACAACCATTTCTCTCAGATGAATATGAGCTCCACATATTCCCCTGGATAGAGAATTGAAATCTCATCCAATGTCCCTAGAATTGCTTCAATTATCTCTGCAGCTGGCTGTTAACTCATGCTTGTATCTATTTAAGACAGAGTACATCATTTTCTGTCCTCTGCATTTGGTGCTGAAAATAGCAGACAGTATAACTACATCAGGATTAAATATCATCTTGGCTGAAGCGGGGAAATTATTCTTGCTACCAGTGATAAATTCTGATGGATGATTGGAGTGGGTGGTCAGTAGGAGGAATAAGCATGATAAATTATTCAACTCATGGTTTGCTGATTATTTTGGCTGCAAGCACGACCATGACAGCTGTCTCTAACTTACCACACTTGGTGGAGTTTGGCAGTCCTCTTGATTAACCAATCTTGCAGGCCAGTAATCTTATGGGCTCTTGCAGGAGACCATGCCATTGATCTCTGCACACATTAAAGGCATCATCTGACCATTCATTTCGATATTCATTAATGATTTCTTCAAACAAAAGTATATATATTTTTTTACTTCAGAAGTGATTTTCCAGGAAGACATGCAATTTTTTAAAAAGCGCAGTTAAGTTAAAAAATTGTCCTGGCTGCTTAAGTGAGGACATCAGTTTTGCACAAAATTAACATACAAGACCATAAGACCACGAGACACAGGAGAAGAATTAGGCCATTTGGCCCATTGAGTCCAGTCCACCATTCCATCATGGCTGATTTATCATCTCTCTCAACCCCATTCTTCAGCCTTCTCCCCGTAAGCTTTTACACTCATACTAATCAAAAGCCTATCAACTTCTGCTTTAAATATACTCAATGACTTGACCTCCACAGCCATCCATGACAATGAATTCCGCAGATTCACTACCCTCTGGCTAAAAAATTCCTCCTCATTTCCATTGTCAATGGACACCCCTCTTTTCTGAGGCTGCCCCCTCTAGTCCTACAAGTTAACCTTTAAGGAATCCTGCACAAAAACTCTCAAGTCCCTTTGCACCTCTGATTTTTGAATTTTCTCCCTGTTTAGAAAATAGAGTACACCTTTATTCCTCCTGCTACAGTGCATGATCACACATTACCCTACACTATATTCAATCTGCCACTTCCTTGTCCATTCCCTCAATCTGTCTAAATCCTTCAGCAGACTCCCTGCTTCTTCAACACTATCTGTCCCTCCACCTATATTTTATCATCTGCAAACTTGGCCACAAAGCCATCAATTCTGTCACCTAAATCATTGACATACAACATGAACAGACACCTGCAGAACACCACTTTGGCCCACTTTATCATATGCCTCCAAGCACCCCAGAATCGTCATCCTTAATAATGGATTCCAACATTTTCCCAACCACTGAGGTCCTTTCTTCTGCCTCTCTCCCTTCTTGAAGGGTGAAGTGACATTTGCAATTTTCCAGTCCAACAGAAGCTTTCCAGAATCTAGTGATGATTGAAAGATCATGACTAATGCATCCATAATCTTTTCAACTATCACTTTCTGAAGCCTGGGTTGTAGTCCATCTGGTCCAAGTGACTTATCTACCTTCAGATCTTTCAGCTTCCCAAGCACTTTTTCCTTTGTAATACCATCTGCACTCATTTTTCCCCCCAACACTCTTGAATTTCTAGCATACTGCTAGTGTTGCAAAATACTCAGGCAACTGACGCAAAATGCTTATTGAGTTCTTCTGCCATTTCCTTGTCCTCTATTACTACCTCTCTATCATCATTTTACAGCTGTTCTGATATCCACTCTTGCCTCTCTTTTATTCTTTATTTATCTGATAAATTTTTTGTATCGTCTTTTATATTATTGGATATCTTCCCTTCATATTTTGCCCCCTCTTTTGGTTTTATGCTGTCTTTGACTTCCCTTGTCAGCTACAGTTGCCTCATCCTCCCTTTAAAATACTTCTACATCTTTGAGGTGTATCAATCCTGTGCCTTCTGAATACCCCTGAAACTCCACTCATTAATGCTCTGCTGTCATCCCTGCTAGGGTACCCTTCCAATCAACTTTGGCAGCTCCTCTTCCATGCCGCTGTAATTCTCTTTACTCGACTGCATTACCGATACATCTGATTTTAGCTTCTTCCTTTCAAACTGCAGTGTAAATTTTATCATATTATGGTCACTGTCTCCTAAGGGTTCCTTTACCTTAAGCTCCATAGCCAAAGCTCCGTAGTTTCTATTTCCCATTGTTATTTACATCCCACGTTCTGGCTACTGTTTGGAGGCCTGTATATACTACATACCCTCATGAGGGTCATTTTTACCCTTGCAGTTTCTTAACTCTCCCACAAGGATTCTACATCTTCCAATCCAATGTCAACTCTTTCTAAGGACTTGATTTCAATTTTTTTTTTCTAAACAAAGCCCTCTGCCTACCTGCCTGTCCTTCCAATACAATGCATATCCTTATATTTGAGCTCCCAACTATGATTTTCTTTCAGCCACGATTCAGAAATAGCCACAATGTCATTTCTGCCAATCTCTAATTGTGCTACAAGATCATCTACCTTTTCCCGTATAGTGTGTATTCAAATATAACATCTTCAGTCCTGTATTCATCACTCTTTTTGATTTTGCCCTTATGTTGCACTCCAACTCATCCCACTGACTGCGTTTTGCCCCATCATCTGCCTGTCCTTCCTCACAGTCTCACTACACGATGCATCAAATTGTATACCTGATGGACTATCAATTACTCCAAAAGACTGGAAGTAGAGTAAATACTGAAAGGCTTTTATTGACAGTAAATGGACCAACGTCCATGCTGAGTATCTGTCCTGGACTGAGGGAGGAGCCGTGACACAATCGCCTTTATTCAGGGGTCTGTGGGAGGAGCCACAGGAGCAGTCAGCAGAGGGGCGTGTCCAGACAGGTAACTCAGTTACAACCTGTATACATGGTTTACCACAATACCAAATGCCCCATCCTCAGCCTTATCGCTCCGGTTCCTATCTTCCTCCCAAATTAGTTTAAACCATCCCCAGTAGCTCTAGCAAACCTGTCCACAAGATTAAATGCAAATGACTCTTGAATGTTTGGCCAGTTTTCATCACTGAGTGTTATCAATCTATCAATCAGAACAGTTTCTCTCTATCTTCTTTGTCCATATACTTCATGAATTAAAAAAAAATTCTATCAAATCCCCTTGCAACCTTCTCAGATCAAGAAGAACGATCCCAGCTTTCTTAGTCTAGCCCTGGAATCACTTTAGCAAGTCTCATCTTTTACAACTTTAATAAAGACACAGTCCTCCTCTGAAGGATCAGTAAGTCTTATTTGATCTTGTTTTCTGTGCTTCTACTTACAAAGCCCTGGATTCCACATCCATGTTTAGTGACTGTCTCAATCTGACCTGAGCTTCCAGCAGCTCATGCACAAACATCAGAAGATCCCTGTTCTTTCACCCCTTTTAGAATTGTGACCTTTTATTCATATTGCCTTTCTTTTATCCAACATTCCACATTTTATCTGCCCCTAGTACCCATTCCATCAGCCCATCCACATCTCCCTGAAGTCGATTAGTAGTAGTAGTGCAGTCACTCAAGTCAAGTATGATGTTCCCCTATGAGGTTATCCACTGGAGGGATTTCAGGTGGTTGTAGAGACTTATTCAGGATCCACATATCAATCAATCCGGAATGTTAGGGTGGATTCCCCTAATGGAAAATGTCTGTGCATGACTTTGTTTAACCTGGGACAGCTGACACATAGGCAGCCACCACATGGTCCTGGACAGGTCAGGGTCAGAGTCCAGTGCCATAGAATGCAAGACCACTGGGGTCCCTTCACTGCTGCAGCCTTCCTCCACCTACACTGACATTGTGATGTGGCATAGTCTTCCGCCAGCTCCTTGGTTGAGGTCTTGCTTGGATCACTTTTTGTTCTGGAACCTCCCCTTCGGCCTTACTGCCATGGCTGGCCCAACCAGGAGCTAAGTTCCAGATGGCATTGCTCTTGGGATCTAGGAAACTCTGAAGCCTCTCGGTCACGACAAGGTGACAATCCTCGGAGAAGTCCTGAAGTCTATTACAATCCTTTTCGCAGTGTCAACTGCAAATTTCAAAGTATCATCCTGTACACCCATGTCCAAGTCATTGATAAATATACTGTATCAAGAGAAGCTGAGGAGCTTATACAGACGAATTCTCCTGTACAGTTCCCTCCAATCTAAAAAAACCTTCACAACTTATTTCTGTTTTCCGCTACTTAGAACTATAGAACATTACAGCACAGAAACAGGCCTTTTGGCCCTTCTTGGCTGTGCCGAACCATTTTTCTGCTTAGTCCCACTGACCTGCACCTGGTCCATATCCCTCCATACACCTCTCATCCATGTACCTGTCCAAGTTTTTCTTAAATGTTAAAAGTGAACCTGCATTTACCACTTCATCTGGCAGCTCATTCCACACTCCCACCACTGTGTGAAGAAGTACCCCCCCTCAATGTTCCCTTTAAACTTTTCCCCCTTCACCCTTCACCCATGTCCTCTGGTTTTTTTTTCTCCCCTAGCCTCAGTGGAAAAAGCCTGCTTGCATTCACTCTATCTATACCCATCATAATTTTAAATATCTCTATCAAATCTCCCCTCGTTCTTCCACCCTCCAGGGAATAGAGTCCTAACCTATTCAACCTTTCTCTGTAACTGAGTTTCTCAAGTCCCGGCAACATCCTTGTAAACCTTCTCTGCACTCTTTCAACCTTATTAATATCCTTCCTGTAATTTGGTGACCAAAACTGCACACAATACTCCAAATTTGGCCTCACCAATGCCCTATACAATCTCACCATAGCATTCCAACTCTTACACTCAATACTTTGATTTATAAAGGCCAATGTATCAAAACCTCTCTTTAC
This sequence comes from Mobula hypostoma, assembly GCF_963921235.1. Classification (NCBI taxonomy): domain Eukaryota; kingdom Metazoa; phylum Chordata; class Chondrichthyes; order Myliobatiformes; family Myliobatidae; genus Mobula; species Mobula hypostoma. The sequence goes on from NC_086099.1 coordinate 208,896,718, forward strand.
GACCCTATCTACCTGTGACTCCACTTTTAGGGAATTTTGTATCTGTATTCCCAGATCCCTCTGTTCTGCTGCACTCCTCAGTGTCTTACCATTAACCCTGTACGTTCTACCTTGGTTTGTCCTTCCAACATGCAATACCTCACACTTGTCAGTATTAAACTCCATCTGCCATTTTTCAGCCCATTTTTCCAGCTGGTCCAAGTCCCTCTGAAAGCTTTGAAAACCTTCCTCACTGTCCACTACACCTCCAATCTTTGTATCATCAGCAAATTTACTGATCCAATTTACCACATTATCATCCAGATCATTGATATAGATGACGAATAACAATGGACCCAGCACTGATCCCTGTGGCCCATCACTAGTCACAGGCCTCCAATCAGAGAAGCAATCCTCCACTACCACTCTTTGCTTCTTCCATTGAGCCAATGTCTAATCCAATTTACTACCTCTCCATGTACACCTAGTGACTGAATCTTCCGAACTAACCTCCCATGTGGGACTTTGTCAAAGCCCTTACTGAAGTCCATGTAGACAACATCCACTGCCTTTCCTTCATCCACTTTACTAGTAACCTCCTCAAAAAACTCTAATAGATTGGTTGAACATGACTTACCACGCACAAAGCCATGTTGACTCTCCCTACTAAGTCCCTGTCTATCCAAATACTTGTAGATCCTATCTCTCAGTACTCCTACTACCGGCGTCAAACTTACCTGCATATAATTTCCCAGATTACTTTTAGAGCCTTTTTTAAACAACAGAACAACATGAGCTATCCTCCAATCCTCTGGCAACTCACCCGTAGATACCGACATTTTAAATATATCTGCCAGGGCCCCTGCAATTTCAACACTAGTCTCCTTCAAGGTCTGAGGGAATACCCTGTCAGATCCTGGGAATTTATCTACTCTGATTTGCCTCAAGATAGCAAGCACCTCCTCCTCTTCAATCTGTAAAGGTTCCATGACCTCACTACTTGTTTGCCTTATTTCCGTAGACTCAATGCCGGTTTCCTTAGTAAATGCAGATGCAAAAAAAAACCGTTTAAGATCTCCCCCATTTCTTTTGGTTCCATACATAGCCGACCACTCTGATCTTCAAGAGGACCAATTTTATCCGTTACTATGCTTTTGCTCTGAATATACCTGTAGAAGCTCTTTGGATTATCCTTCACCTTGACTGCCAAAGCAACCTCATGTCTTCTTTTAGCCCTCCTGATTACTTTCTTGTTTTTTTTTTGCACTTTTTATACTCCTCAAGCACCTTATTTGCTCCCTGTTTCCTATACGTGTTATACATCTCTCTCTTCTTCTTTATCAGAATTCCAATATCCCTTGAGAACCAAGGTTCCTTATTCTTATTCACTTTGCCTTTAATTCTGACAGGAACATACAAACTCTGCACTCTAAAAATTTCTCCTTTGAAGGCCTCCCACTTATCAATCACATCCTTGCCGGAGAACAACCTGTCCCAATCCACGCTTTTTAGATCCTTTCTCATTTCTTCAAATTTGGCCTTTTTCCAGTTTAGAACCTCAACCCAAGGACCAGATCTATCTTTATCCATGATTAAATTGAAACTAATGGTATCATGATCACTGGAACCAAAGTGTTCCCCTACACACACTTCTGTCACCTGTCCTACCTCGTTTCCTAATACGAGATCTAATATTGCATCCTCTCTAGTACCTCTATATATTGATTTAGAAAACTTTTCTGAACACATTTTACAAACTCTAACCTGTCTAGACCTTTAACAGTATGGGAGTCCCAATCAATATGTGGAAAATTAAAATTCCCTATAACAACTTTATGTTTCCTGCAGTTGTCTGCTATCTCTCTGCAAATTTGCTCCTCCAATTCTCGCTGACTATTGGGTGGTCTTTTACACAACCCCATTAATTTGGTCATACCTTTCCTATTTCTCAGCTCCACCCATATGGCCTCGGTAGACAAGCCCTCTAATATGTCCTGCCTGAGCACTGCTATAACATTTTCCCTGACTAGCAATGCCACCACCACCCCCCCCCCCAACCCTTCATACCTCTGCCTCTATCATGTCTGAAACATCAGAACCCTGGAACATTAAGTTCCAGTCCTGCCCCCTCCTGCAGCCAAGTTTCACTAATGGCTATAATGTCGTAATTCCGTGTGTCAATCCATGCCCTCAGCTCGTCAGCCTTCCCCACAATACTCCTCCAATTGAAATAGACACACCTCAGAAGATTATCACCACCACACATAACCCTTCTATTTGTGACTTTGCATGAACTTTTAACATCATTTATTTTCACCCCCGCTCCACTATCTGCTCTGGCACTCTGGTTCCCATCCCCCTGCAAATCTAGTTTAAACCCTCCCCAGTAGCACTAACAAACCTCCCTGCAAGGATATTGGTCCCCTTGTAGTTCAGGTGTAACCCATCTCTCTTGTACAGATCCCACCTGCCCCAGAAGAGGTCCCAATGATCCTGAAATCTGAAACGCTGCCCCCTACACCAGTTCCTCAGCCATGTGTTCATCTGCCAGTGCATCCTATTCTTACCCTCACTGGCAGGTAGCACAGGTAGCAATCCTGAGATTACCACCCTCGAGATCCTGCTTTTCAACTTCCTACCAAGCTCTCTATACTCACTCCTCAGGACCTCCTCACTCTTTCTTCCTAGTCATTGATACCGATGTGTACCATGACATCTGGCTGATCACCCTCCCACTTCAGAATGCTGTGCACGCGATCAGAGACATCCCTGACCCTGACACCCCGGAGGCAACTAACCATCCGGGAGTCTCTGTCAGGACCACAGAACCTCCTGTCTGTACCTCTAACTATCGAGTCCCCTATCACTACCGCTCTCCTCTTCTTCCACCCTCCCTTCTGCTCTGCAGAACCAGACTCAGTTCCAGTTGTTCTTTTTTAGTTCCTTCCATGAATATCCATTTACATATGAAGCCCATTATGTGGCACTTTACCAAACACTTTTCAGAAATTCGTATATACCAGAATAATGACATCAACCATTTCTGTCACAATCACTCAAGATCACAATCAAGTTCGTTACTACTTTTTGCAGATTCTTGCTGCCTTTCTCTAATCAATCCATTCTTGTCCATGTGACTGTTATTTCCAGAACTTTCACAAGTACTTTGCACTGCTTGTTTTGTAGTTCAGGATTAATCCTTATATTTTTCTTTGAATAGGGTAGCAAAGGCAATCAGAATCAAAATTAGGATCAGAATTATTATCACTGACATTTGTCGTCAAATTTGTTGTTTTGCAGCAGCAGTACTGTGCGATACATTAAAGGCATCCGTTAATCTTGCAAGACCATGGATCTGTGCCTGGAAAGTCTTCACTCTCCAGGGCGCAGTCCTGGGCAAGGTTGTATGGAAGACCAGCAGTTGCCCATGTTGCAAGTTTCCCCTCTCCACGACACCAATGTTGTCCAAGGGAAGGGCATTAGGACCCATACAGCTTGACACCAGTGTCGTCGCAGAGCAATGTGTGATTAAGTGCCTTGCTCAAGGATACAACACGTTCCCTCGGCTGGGGCTCGAACTCACCACCTTCAGGTCGCTAGTCCTTAACCACTTGGCCATATGGCCACACATAATATATACTATAAATTACAATGAGAAATATAGAGAGCAGAATTAGTGAGGGAGTGTAACTGGATTCATTGTTGATTTAGAAATCTGATGTTGGAGGGGAAGAATTTGTTCCTAAAACATTGAGTGTGTGTCTTCAGGGCCCTGAACCTCCTCTCTGGTGGTAGCAACAAGAAGAGGGCATATACTGGGTGTTGGGGTCCATAATGATGGATGCCACCATTTTGAAGGATTGCCTTTTGAAGATGCTCTCAATGGTGTGGTGGTCAAACTATTCCCATTTATCAGCAAACTTGGGAATGGAGCATGAGGTCCCTTCAACCTATTCTTTGATATAGATTGTGAATAGCTGGGGTCTAAGCACTGATCTATATGGTACTTAGGGCTAAGGGGAGGGGAGGATTGGATCGAATGATTTTAAAATAGGTTAAAAGGTTGGCACAATGTTGTGGGCATGGGGGCTGTACTGTTCTATGTTCTAAGGATGTAACATTCATAATTTTTTCAGTTGCATTTTCTATAGACATTTGGAAGAGTGTGGGGTCTCTGTAATGTCTTCTCTCACTTCACAAATGATTTATCCACTTCCAATACAGCTGGCCTTTCCAGTATCTCCTCTTGGTCTGTTTTCAGCTCATCCAGAATCTCAGCTGCATTTTGAAAAGCCAAAATCTGCAGCTGCTGGAACTCAGCCACAAAATCAGGAGGTGTTGGCAACAGTCAGGCAATATCTGTGGTGAAAGAAACCGAGTTAACATTTCAGATCAATGACCTTTCATTGGGTCGCCGCGACAGCAGAGCAGTTAGAGTAACGCTACCTGGGTTCAAATCCCGCCTGCTGTCTGTAAGAAGTTTGCACATTCTCCCTGTGTCTGGGTGGGTTTTCTCTGGTGCTCCAATTTCCTCCCATTCTCTACAGACATACAGGTTAGTAGGTTAATCTGTCACAGGGGTGTAATTAGGTAGTGTAGGCTTGTTGGAGATACAGGAGCCTGAAGACAGACACACACATGTCACACGTTTTAGGAACAGCTTCTTCCCAGCAAGCATCAGATTTCTGAACAGACTATGAATCCATGAACACGGCATCGCTTTCTGCTTTCTTTTCACACTACTTATTTTTAAAATATTTCTTACCGTAACTGAGTCTTGGACTTGAAATTTGATCTTGGACTTCTTGACAGGAAGGCCCCAGTCAGTCCGAGTTGGCAGTAACACCTCAAGCTCCATCACACTGAGCACTGGTGCCCAGGAGCGTTGTGTGCTCAGTCCACTGCGGTTCATGCAGCTGACTTACGACTGCACTGCCAGGTTCAGCTCAAACTGCACCATCAAATTCACTGGTGGATGGCCTCATAAGCGACAATAATGATTTGGCATACAGTAGGGAGGTAGACAGGCTCATCATGTGGTGTGAGAATAACAACCCGAGTCTCAATATGGACAAGATAAAAGAAATGATTGTGGATTTCAGGAAGGCACAGCTCAACCACTCTCTATTGCACATTAATGGCTCTGCCTGGGAGAGAGTGAAGAGCACAAAGTACCTTGGAGTGTGCCTAATGGATGATCTAGCCTGGAATCCCAACGCCTCTCCACTAGCCAAGAAGCCTCAATAGTGTCTATGCTTTCTGAGGAGATTGACGCATATAAAGGTCCCTGCCCCCATTCTTACAACTTTCTACAGGAGTGTTCTGTCTGGCTGCATCATTGTGTGGTACAGAATCTGCAAGGCATCAGACCGCGAGACCCTACAGAGGGCAGTAGGGTCTCCATCCACATTGTTTGAGACATTTACTGGGAGCATTGCGGACAAATGGCCTAAAGGATCCCTGTCACCCGTCCCACAATCTCTTTGACCCACCAGCATCAGGAACGAGGTACAGAAGCATCAGGAATAGCCCTGCCAGACTGGGCAACAGCTTCTTCATTAGTGAGACTAATGAATACCCTGCCACCACTGAGGTCTCACCACTAGATCAGCGGGCTGTTTACTGTTGTGTTTACAGTTTACTTGTGCTGCACTTTACTACATACATTTTGAATTATATTTTATTAACTTATTTACAGTATAATATTTTGGTTTATGTGCTGTGTGTGATACATGTTTTGTGGATGCACTGTGTTCTGGAGGAATGTTGTTTCGTTTGGTTGTATATATGCACAGTCAGATGACAATAAACTTGAAGTTAAAGTTACTGTAACTTAGTGAAATTTTTATGCATTGTACTTTACTGCTGCTTTACTACTGACACACACAGAATACTGGAGGAACTCAGCAGGCCAGGCAGAATCTATGGAAAAATATAAACAGTCAAGGTTTCAGGTTGAGACCCTTCTTCAGGGCTGGAAAGGAAGGGGGAATGTGCCGGAATAAAAAGGTCGGGGGGACAGGAAGGAGATGAGTGAGAAGGTGATAGATGAAGCCAGGTTGGTATGAAAGGTAAAGGGTTTAGAGGAAAGAATCTGAGAGGAGAGGAGAATGGACAGAGGAGGAGACTTGGAGGGGGTGGGGGTGGTGATAGGCAGGTGAGAAGTAGTAAGAGGCCAGAATGGTAAATAGAAGAGGGGAAGGATATTTTTTTACCAGGAGAAATATTCATGCCATCAGGTTGGAGGCTACCCAGACGGAATATAAGCTGTTGTTCTTCCACCCTGAGGTTAGCCTCGTCGTGGCACAAGCGGAGGTCAGGAACTCACATGATGGAACAGGGATGGAATGGGAATTTAAATATTTGGCCATTCGGAAGTTCTGCTTTTGGCTAATGGAGCGAAAGTGCTTGGCAAAGCGGTCCCCTAATTTATGATGGGTCTCACCAATGTGGATGAGGCCACATTGGGAGCACCAAACATACATGACATGACATACACGTTATGTCAGTGATAAGAAACCTGATTCTGATTGTGCTGCATCCTTAAAAGAAAAAGAACTGAAATATTAATTCTGTTTCTCTCTCAAATTGTTCCCATTGGCTGAGGCACTATCAGCTTCTTCTTCCCAAATAAAGACTGATGTAAAATGCAGAGTAGATGCAACCTTGCATCTATTAAATGCATCTATTCTGTTCTATTTTACCCTCTTTGGAGATTCAGAGAGATCTGGCTTTACTTCTCATAATGTGAATGTTCCTGACCGTTATCTGAAACATCTTCAACAATGGCAGGCCTTTCAGCCCTTGAAGGCCTCCATTACAGTTTGCCTGTCAAACTCTGACCTTGCCAAATCTGTGAAAACCAATCAGCCTTAGTCTGATTAATGACAAGTAACATTCATGTCAATGACTGCCTCTTACAAAATTGATTCTAATCACCTGTCATTGACATTTATAAGTTCAGTTTATTACTGTCTTAGACATACACACAGAGGGTATAAATGCTATGAAAATTAGCTTTTAGCAGCAACATCACAGGATGAGGATAAACATTATTTAACAAACTTTAAGTAACATAAATTACTGTATATATAAAATTTATGCACGCAAAATAAACAACAGAGTAAACATAGCAATATTAGTATCTGATTTAAGATGGTGCTGGTGAATCTCATCGACTTCTGGCTGGTGGCGAATGAAACAAGGAAGACAAGAAAACCAACTAAATATTTTGTTAATCACTCTTTTTCTGGTAAATGATCATCACAAGCAATCGTCTGTAACTTCCCTTTGGGCTTGGAGGCAATGTGATGTGGCAGAACCGGGGTGAGGCAAGGCAGCTTGCCTGTCACTAAGAGCAAGGAAGACACAAGGTTCAGTGGATTTAAGCACCATGCTGAATCGGAGAGGTCAGGTACAGGCCGAATCGAGGTGGTGGGGTCCAGGCCCCAGAGGGTATGGGAGCCACTGAACCCAATCGGAAAGGTCAAGGTGTCAGGGCCTGAGCTGGGAAACAGCCGGCTCAGCTCGCTGCTCCGCGGCACTTACACTGCTCTGGGCCTGGGGACAGACACTCTGTGGACTTCAGTTCAGAACACTATTTCCTTGCATTTATTGTTTTAAGAACATAAGATGATAAGAAATAGGGGCATCCAGCCCATCGAGCCTGTCCCGCCAGTCAATAAGATCATGGCTGATCTGTCTGGAAACTCAGCTCCATCTACCTGCCTTTTCCCCATAACCCTTAATTCCCTTACTATTTAAAAACCTATCCAACTGTTTCTTAAATATATCTAGTGAGGAAGCCTCAACTGCTTCCCTGGGCAGAGAATTCCACAGATTCACCTCTCTCTGGGGAAAACAGTTTCTCCTCACCTCCATCCTAAATCTTCTCCCCTGAACCTTGAGGCAATGTCCCCTAGTTCTAGTCTCACCTACCAATGGAAACAACTTTCCTACTTCTATCTCATCTATCCCTTTCAAAAGTTTTGTATGTTTCTATAAGATCCCCTCTCATTCTTCTGACCTCCAGAGAGTATAGTCCCAGACGACTCAATCTCTTCTCTTAAGTTAACCCCTTCATCCCTGGAATCAACCTGGTGAACCTCCTCTGCACTGCCTCCAAAGCCAGTATATTCTTCCTGAAGTATGGAGACCAGAACTGCACACAGTACTCCAGGTGTGGCCTCACCAGTACCCTGTATAGTTGCAGCATGACCTCCCTGCTCTTGAATTCAATCCCTCTAGCAATGAAGGCCAACATTCCATTTGCCTTCTTAATAACCTGTTGCACCTGCAAGCCACTTTTTGCGATTCATGAACAAGCACTCCTAAGTCCCTCTGCACAACAGCACACTACAATCTTTCACCATTTAAATAATCTGCCCTTCTATTATTAGATTATGAGGACACTCAGTCCTCATTTATTGTCATTTAGAAATACATGCATTAAAAAATGATACAATCTTCCTCCAGAATAATATCACAAGAAAACACAGGACAAACCAAGACTATAACTGACAAAACCACATAATTATAACATATAGTTACAGCAGTGCAAAGCAATACCATAATTTGATAAAGAGCAGACCATGGGCACGGTAAAAAAGTCTCAAAGTCTTGATAGCCTCATCATCTCACGCAGACGGTAGAAGGGAGGAACTTTCCCTGCCATGAACCTCCAAGCGCCGCAAACTTGCCGATGCAGCACCATTGGAAACACCCCACCGCAGCGGACTCAGAGTCCATCTGAAAACTTCGAACCTCTGACCAGCCCCTCTGACGCAGCCTCTCCGACCACCATCCTCTACTGAGCGCTTCGACCCCGCCCAGCTGCCGAGCAACAAGCAAAGCCGAGGACTCGGGGCCTTCCCCTCTGGAGATTCTGGACCACACAGTAGCAGCAGCAGTGAAGCAGGCATTTCAGAAGTTTCACCAAATGTTCCTCCGTGCTCTCACGTCCGTCTCCATCAAATCAGGATTGTGCACGGCACCCTATTCGACAAATAACAGACATCACCACCGGAGTGGCCGCTGCGAGCTGTGTCGCGCCTCCATCTTCTCCTCCTTCCAATTATTATTCCTTCCAAAGTGGATGATCTCACATTTACCAATGTTGTATTCCATCTGCCAGACCTTGGCCCACTCACTTAACCTATCTATATCCCTCTGCAGACTCTCCACATCCTCTGTACAATTTGCTTTTTCACTCAGTTTAGTGTCATCAGCAAATTTTGCTACGCTACACTCAGCCCCCTCTTCCAAATCATCAATGTAAATGGTAAACAGCTGCGGGCCCAGCGCCAACCCCTGCGGCACCCCACTCACCACAGACTGCCAACTGGAGAAACACCCATTTATACCAACTCTCTGCCTTCTATTGGTTAGCCAATCCACTCTCCATGCCAATACACTTCCTCCGACTCCATGCATCCGTATCTTATTTATAAGTCTCTTGTGCGGCATAATTTTGTCTTTTTCTCTGCACCGTGGTGTTTAACGGTCTTTTATTACGAGTTCTTTTGGGTTTCTTTGTTTAGTTGCTGCCTGTTAGGAGACAAATCTCAAGCTTGTATAATGTATACAAACTTTGATAATAAATATATTTTGAATTTTGAACAAGATTCACTTTCTACAAGATTGAGACAGTGAAAAAATACATTGGAGATACATAATTATAGGATTGACATTTCCTAATACCCTAGAGTAATAATAATAATAAAATAATAATAAAATCCTGGATTATCTTTGCTTAATACCATCAACATCTTGGAGGTCACAATGAAATGATTACTAGAGCAGGTCAAAGGCAGGATATTTAGCACTGAGCAACAGACTTCCTGACTACCTCAGTCTTTCCGCTATACCCAAGGCATAGAGTCATAGAAAGTTACAGCATAGAGACAGGTGCTTCAGCCTATCTAGCTTATGCCGACTGGCTAGTCTCATTGACGTATGCCCGGACCACAGCCTCCATGCTCCTCTTATCCATGTAGCTAAGCCATCCAAACTTCTCGTAAACATTGAAATCGAAATCTCATCCACCACTTGCACTAGCAGCTAATTCCACACTCTCACCACCCTGAGTGAAGAAATTTCCCCTCATGTTCCCCTTAAAACTTTTCACCTTTGACCCTTAACCCACGACCTAATAGAGTTCCATCACTAATTGAGGATAGTGATAGAACACTTCCCATTTGTCAGAACGAGTACAATGAAATTCAGAATGCTTCATAGCTTTCAGGATAAAGCATTCCAACTTTCTCATACACTAGCCATCCCCTAAATATTCATTCCCTCCTACAACACCTGTGCACGATGTCTGCGATGTGGACCTTCAACCAAATGCACTGAAAAGCTACCCAGACTTCTACAACAACAGTTCACCAACCTACGAGCTTTACCATCCAGTTTATTGCCCTGGACACAAGTGTTTGAAGTATAGTACAATGAGAACTCACAAGCATGTAAATACAGACATCATGCAGAATAAAATACAAATTATAAACACAAGAGATCCACAGTGCACCACACACAAAGTGCTAGAGGAACACACCATGTCAGGCAGCATCTATGGAGGGGAATAAACAGTTGACGTTTCAGGTTGCGACCCTTCATCAAGACTGGAAATGGAGGGGGCAGAAGCCAGAATAAGAAGGTGGGGGAAGGAGAGGAATACAAGTTGCTTATTTGTTTATTTGTTGTTTATTTGAATACATTATGGAATAGGCCCTTCCAGCCTTTCGAACCACTCCACCCAGCAATCCCCCAATTTAACCCTAGCTCAAGCACAGGGCACTCGACGATGACCAATTAGCCTACTAACAGGTACTTCTTTGGAAAGAAACCGGAGCACCCGGAAGAAACCCACGCGGCCACAGGGAGGGTATACAAATTCCTTACAGGCAGCAGCGGGAATTGAACCCTGGGTTGCTGGTGCTGTAAACTGTTGGGCTAACCACTATGCTAAGTGGTAGGTGAGACCAGGTAAGGAAGGTGGTGGATTTGTTGTGGGGGAGGGGGAATGAAGGAAGAAGCTGAGAGGTGATAGGTAGAAGAGATAAAGGCTTAAGAAAAAGAAGTCAGTGGACCATGGGAGAAAGGGAAGGAGGAGATGAGGGGCAGATGAGAAGAGAAAGGATGAGAGCTAACCAGAATGGGAATGAAAAAATAAAGGGGATTGGACGGGGGGTGTAGAAATTGCTGGGGAAGGAAATGACATTCATGCCATCATTTTGGAGGCCACCTAATACAAATTATGTGTATAAATTATGAACAGATTATGCATAACATTAGACCACACAGTGGAAAAAAAAGTTTGCAAAACTAAAATGTTCATGAAAAAGGAAGATGCAATCAAAAACATTCCATGGTAATATAAGACGCGGTCCATAGTGTTCCATTGCTGAGGTAGGGTCCAGGTTCTGCAGGTCAGTTCAAGAACCTGATGGTCACCTAAAAAAGGCCAACAGGGTCAATGGAACGTCATTATCCGCAGGTTCATCTCGCCCACACTTACCCCCCCCATGTGAAATAGCAACGTGATGCAAGTGGAGTACTGTTACTTACAGAATCCGCATGCATATCCCTGTCCCACAATACTAGGGATACCCAGCAGTTTAAAAGGCAGCTCACCAGTCACTTCTCACGGAAAATTAGAAATGGACAGTAAGTACTGATCTTAAAGACAACCATAGCGTCCTGGGAATATTTTTTAAAAAAGGGGAGAGGCAGCTATCGCAGAGGGACTTCTGGAAACTGTGAAACTTAGTTTCTGAGGAGGTTATTGAAACATTTTCATCGCCATTTAAAACAGGTTAAATGGGCACATAAAGAAAAGCTGGAAATGGAGACGTGAATTTTCAGGTTTAGAACTTTTGCTTGCACGGAGGATAAACACAGGCACAGGCTAACTCGACCAAGCAGCCCATGTCTTGCAACTTTTTGCTTAACTCTGCATTGTTTGCTCGGGGCACTCGCCAGGAGTTTTTGTACCACCATGTACTTTGATTTGTTTCCTTTTTTTTAAATGAATGGAGAATAATGAAAATAAGGTCAGGCAAGCCAACCTGAAGAGGACTTAGCAAATAGAAGTATTTTCAGTATTGGGAAGAGTCTCCAGTGATGACTCACACAGCTGTACCTAATTAGAGGCTCCTAATTTAGTCCTATTAAAAGTAAGAGGAATTGTAGAAGACAGAGACAATCTAGGCCAATGTGACCCAAGGTACTTCAGGCAATATACCAAGTAAATTTAGCAGAGAGAAAAAAAAATCACTCAAATCTCTATAATCTGCAATGAATCAATTCCCAATTTGTACTTTTGGCAATAAATCAACCATCTTGTTACTTGAATTAGACTTTTTTGCTACTTAATTATAGAGAGAACAATGAAATGAATGGGGATTTGTGGCTTGTGTGCAATGTTATTTGCTCAGATTCTTTTTAATCAGACCCATTTCAGATCCTTCCTCCTATATTTTAACCTTGCTGAATTAGAATAGAGTTAATGGTTAGGAATCACAGTTTGCTGATCTTTACCGTTTAACAATTGGCAAGCCTGACAAAATATTCCAGAGTTTAATTGTAAGCAGGTTTCTTTTTGCCTGAAACCAGTTGCTGGTGAATATGTTGCATAGAAGGCAGACTTGAGATGTGCTGCTGGCCTCACCTTGTTCTTTGCCCAAAGGCACAAAGTATGCCTGTGCTCTTGTAAATAGCTGAGCTTGAATATTAAGTGAGTGCATCATTCTTTCCTATTGTACAATATCTGTCACTCTCTTTAAAGTTCCTTGCGTTTGGATTCCTGCGTGCCTCTGTAGGGAAGGAAACCATTCTGTTGACAGGTCAATGATGTCTTTGCTTCTGTCACCACAGACTTTACCTGACTTCTTGAGTAGTTCCAGAATTTTCCATTTGTATTTTAGATTTCCAGCACCTGCAGTTTCTATTTGCTTTTTGAGCCCTTTATTTCTTGCTGTCATGTACACTCGCTGACCACTTTATTCAGTACCTCCTGTACTTAACAAAGTGGCCACTGAGTGAATGTTCGTGGCCTTCTGCTGCTGCTGTAGCCCATCCACCTCAAGGCTCAATGTGTCCTACATTCAGATGCGCTCTTTTGCGCAAAGCTGCTGTAACGCATGGACATTTGAGTTAATATCGCCTACCTGTCAGCTTGAACCAGTCTGGCCATTCTCCTCTGACCTCTCTCATTAACAAGACATTTTCACCCACAGAATTGCTGCTCACTGGATATTTTTTTTTTGCTTCCCACACCATTTCTCTTAAACTCTGGAGAAGGTTGTGTATGTAAATCCTAGGAGATTAGCAGTTTCTGAGATACTCAAACCAATCCTCCTTGCACCAACAATCATACTACAGTCAAACTTGTTTCAATTATATTTCTTCCCCATTCTGTTTGGTCTGAACAACAACAGAACCTCTTTACCACGTCTGTATACTTTGAGTTGCTGAGTCGTGATTGGATATTTGCATTAACGAGCAGGAGTACAGGTGTACCAAATAAATTGGCCACTGAGTGTATAGCCAATGAGGATGATCCCTAACTGCTCCCTTAAATGACTCAAAGTGCCTCTCATTTGTATTCAACCACTTCCCGGGCATTCTGAGTGCACCTTCACCAAATAACCTGGGTCTATTAAATAAAAAGACCAATCACTCCCCTCTCAGGACTACCACCAATGGGAAATAGACATACCTTGACAAAGATATCTCTATCCTGAGGACTCACTTTGTAAGACCTCCCTCCCTCACTGTGAAGAAGGGTGCCCAAGGTTACAGGAAGATCTAGATCAGCTGGTAAAGTGGGCCAAGGAATGACGAATGGATTTTAACATGGACAAGGGCAAAGTGATGTATTTTGGGAAGTTAAATCAGGTCAGGACCTACATAGTGAATGACAGGGCCCTGGAACGTATTGTAGAACACGGCGATCTCAGTGTACAAGTACCTACTTCCCTGAAAGTGATAAACAAGTAGACAGGGTGGAGAAGAAGTCACCTGGCATGCTTGACACAAGGAAATCTACAGTTGCTGGAACTTCAAGCAACACACATAAAAGTTGCTGGTGAACAGAGAAAGCAGGATCTCCCAGTGGCCACACATTTTAATTTCACATCCCATTCCCATTCTGATATGTCTATCCACGGCTTCCTCTACTATAAAGATGAAGCCACACTCAGGTTGGAGGAACAACATCTTATATTCCATTTGGGTAGCCTCCAACCTGGTGGCATGAACACTGACTTCTCAAACTTCCGCTAATGCCCCACCTCCCCCTCGTACCCCATCCGTTATTTATTTATATACACACATTCTTTTTCTCTCTCTCCTTTTTCTCCCTCTGTCCCTCTCACTATACCCCTTGCCCATCCTCTGGGCTTTTTCCACCCCTCCCTCTTTTCTTTCTCCCTGGGCCTCCTGTCCCATGATCCTCTCATATCCCCTTTTGCCTATCACCTGTCCAGCTCTTGGCTCCATCCCTCCCCCTCCTGTCTTCTCCTATCATTTTGGATCTCCCCCTCCCCCTCCCACTTTCAAATCTCTTACTAGCTCTTCTTTCAGTTAGTCCTGACGAAGGGTCTCGGTCCGAAACGGCGACTGTACCTCTTCCTAGAGATGCTGCCTGGCCTGCTGCGTTCACCAGCAACTTTTATGTGTGTCACCTGGCATGCTTGCCTTCATTGGATGGAACATTGAGTACAAGGCTGGTATTTCATATTACAGCTGTACAGGATGGTGGTATTTGGTGTGTTGTCTGGCCACCATACATTAGGGAGGGTGTGACAGCTAGACAGTTTGCAGTAAACATTCACAATGATGTTGCCAGGACTGGAGGGCTTAAGTTATAAGCAGAGATTGGACAGGATGGAACTGGTTTCATTGGAACAAACGAGGCTGAGGTGACCTGATAGAGGTTATATCAAGCAGGGCATAGATGCGGTGGATAATTACTGTCCATCTAAAACTAGAGGGCATAAGTTTATGCTGAAAGGGGAACGTTTGTAGGGGACCTTGAGGGTAAGCTTCTCACACAGTGAGTGGTGGATAGATGGCATGAAGTGGTATCAGCAAGTACAAATACAAAATTTTAAAGGTATTTTGATAAGGAAAGGGCTTGGAAAGGTGTGGGTTTAAAGATTTAACTATTAGATTAGAGTAGATTAGATTATGAGGACACTCAGTCCTCGTTTATTGTCATTTAGAAATGCATGCATTAAGAAATGATACAATGTTCCTCCAGAGTGATATCACAAAAAAAACAGGACAAACCAAAGACTAACACTGACAAGATCACATAATTATAACATATAGTTACAGCAGTGCAAAGCAATACCGTAATTTGATAAGGAACAGACCATGGGAATGGTAAAAAAAAGACTCAAAGTTCCGATCGACTCTCTATAGTCCCCGATAGCAGGCGGCAGAAGGGAGAAACTCTCTCTGCCATAAACCTCCAGGCACCAACAACTATTGATGCATTGAAGCACCTGACCACAGCCGACTCTGAGTCCGTCCGAAAACTTCGAGCCCCCGACCAGCCCTTCAACACCGAGCACCGAGCACCATCTCTGCCGAGCGCCTCGACCCCATCCCGGCTGCCGAGCAACAAGCAAAACCAAGGATTCAGGGCCTTCCCCTCCGGAGATTCAGGATCACACAAAAACAGCGGCGGTGAAAAAGACATCTCAGAAGTTTCTCCAGATAGTCCTCCGTTCTCTCACATCTGTCTCCATCATATCAGAATTGTGCATGGCACCCTATTTGACAGATTACAGATATTAGTTTTGTTTGTCACATGTACATCGAAACAAAACGTACAGTGAAATGCATCATTACACCAATGACCAACACAGTCTGAGGACGTGCCAGGTGGTGGGAGGACAACCTGCAAGTGTCACCATGCTTTTGGTGCTAACTTAGCATGTGCACAACTTACTAACCTCAAACCGTACGTCTTTAGGATGTGGGAGGAAACCAGAGCACCTGGAGCAAACTCATGTGATCACGGGGATAGCATATAAACTGTTACAGACAACGGTGAGAATTGAATGACTCCTGACACTGAATTTCTGATCACTGGCGCTGTAGAGCACTATGCTAAGCGCTAAGCTACTGTGGCCCTCGGGCCAATAATTCAACATTACAGAATATAAGCAGCAAAGTTTCACCTGGAGGCAGAAACTGTCACCGTGAGATGAAATATGAGATAAATGGGCACAGAACTCAAGTTGTGGTTTAATGAAGATGTTTAAAGAAATGATAGGGTGAAACGTACGTAGGAAAATAAATCGAGAGAGGAAAGATTTCCTCCAGGTGCTCCGGTTTCCTCCCACATTCCAAAGACGTGTGGTTAGAGGTAGTGAGTTGTGGGCATACTATGATGGCAACAGAAGCATGGAAAGGCTTGAGAGCTTCCCACCGCAATCTTCGCTGCTTTAATTGGATTCAAAATGACACATTTCACTATATGTTTCGGTCTGCCTGTGACCAATATCTTTACCTTTAAAATAAACCTGAGGGGCAACGTCTTCCCGTAGAGGGTGGTGGGCGTGCAGAATTAGCTGCCAGAGGAAGTAGTTGAGGCAGGTGCCTCATTATCGTCATCGTTATGTGCCATGATGTATGGCGCGGGCAATCGTGGGCTCTTTGCCCATGATTGTTCTTGGCAAATTGTTTAGCAGAAGTTTGCCATTGCATTTTTCTGGGCAGAGTCTTTACAAGATGGGTGACCTCAGCCATTATCAATAATCCTCAGAGTTTCTCTGCCTGGTGTCAGTGGTCACATAACCAGGACTTGTGATATGCATCAGCTGCTTGTACGACCATCCACCACCTGCTTTATGTTACCCTGATCAGGGCCTAAGCAGGTGCTACACCTCGCCCAAGGGTGACCTGCAGGGTAGCGGAGGGAAGGTACACCTTACACCTCCATTGGTAGAGACATCCCTCCACTTTGCTACCCAAGGTGCGACTATAATTTTTGAAAGACATTTGGATAGGTAGTTACTGCCTGTTACACCACTGGCATACAGGGCAGCAATGAAGGTCCTCCATCTTTGTCTGTCCTTGGCCATCTTCTCTATTGTGCCCCAGGTGTGGTTCAGGGTACTCCTTTCTGCCTCTACAGTATGACACCAAGTTGTCAGTAGCTTCCTCTCAGTTTTCACTACTGTGAGTTGAGCAATTCCTGGGTGGAGACTCAGGAATACCATCACATGCAGCTATAGTATTCTTCATGGCTTTTCTTTTGACCAGTCAGGTTTGTTAGCCCTGAAATGAACCTCTGAGCCCGAAGGACCGGTGGACGACTCTTAGTCTGGCCTCTACCCTTTGACCTCTTTGGCATGGGTAGTCCTAGCAGGAGTCCAAGCACAAGGCCCTGACTCCAGCCAACATAGCTCTCTGGGTCATTGAGGCACACAAACCTTCAAACCCTATGACAAGGTTGTGGTCCTCAGATAATTTAGACAGGTACATAGACGGAAAAGGTTTAGACAGACACAGATTAATTGATTGCACTGACAAAAAGGCGAAGCTTTGAGTTTTCCCCTCCCGTGCTGCCAATGTTCTCTTCTATCTGGTTCAATGGAGATTGTGGGCATTCTCAGGATGTCAGCAGCTCCATGTAGGATATTGCTTGTTAATCCACAAGGTGTTTAATTGAAATATAGAAACGTCTAATTCTGGCTGACTATCTATATTTACTTATAAAAGGGAGAGTTTTAAGCCAGTCTGTGTAAAATGGCTGGAAGAGGTTCCTGTCAATCAGCAGTCTATTTCATTATATGGCCATTGTTTAGCTGTAGGAGCTCTACATGGGATTTGAACAGATCTAAGCCATTGCAGAGGATTATGTCCTGAATTTCATATTATTTCAACACATTTCTATGGAGTAATGTTGGCTTTACTTTTTGAATGGGAAGCTTATAAATACATGAAGTACTCTGTAACTGGTAAGAGGGATTTAAGCTGAAGGAGAGATTTAAAGGTATTACAGAAACCTTTTGCACAGAACACAAAATAAAATGGACCCAAGTGAGGCAAAGCTGTGGATGTAGGTGTACAGGACATCAAGAGGCCAGTTCCCAGTGCTTCAATAATGAGGAGACAAGTAAAGATGTCTAAGATCAGCTCTGCTGGTGAGATTTTTTTTAGTCTCATTGATGGCATAATTAAAACTTGGCAGTGTCTTTGGTTTATGTTTTTATTCAAATTGATAATCTATTCTCAATGGCTGCGAAGAAAGAAAAGCTTACATCTACAGAGGTTTTGGATAGAGTAAAGTGCTTTATAGGCAATTAAGGAAGGTATTCATTGCTAAAATTTAGAAACTTTGAAACCAATTTGCATACAAGTCCTACAAAGGGAAATATGACAACTTATACAAAATGCTGGAGGAAACAGCAGGTCAGGTGGCATCTATAGAGAGGAATAAACAAGAAAAAGTTGTTCAATTTTAACTCAGCTCTGAAACTAGTGATGAACTCTTTGTAACACACATAAAAGTTGCTGGTGAACGCAGCAGGCCAGGCAGCATCTTTAGGAAGACGTACAGTCGACGTTTCCGGATGAGTCCTGACGAAGGGCTCACACATAAAAGCAACTTTTATGTGTGTTGCTTCAAATTCCAGCATCTGCAGATTTCCTCGTATTTGCGGTGAACTCTTTGTCCCTATTATATGTTGGTGAATATTGCATCGCTGCCAGTTTACAGCGGAATTAATACTAGGGTGAAAAGAAATGGCAGGGACATTAAACAAATATTTTGTTTCTATCTTTACAGGAGAGGATGATCAAAAAAAAAACAAACTAGAAATAGAAGGTAATCAAGTGGTAAAAGAAAATGAGTTACTGTAGATGGAATTGTCGAGAGCAGATCTGGAATACAGTGCATAATTTTTGAGGGAAGATAAATTTAGCTTGAGACATTACAGAGAACATTCACTGGAAGGGCTCCTCAGTAAGAAGAGTTTTCTGAAAATGCAGATGCATTGAAATGTATAGCGTTTTTACAGAGAGGATCCTGCTCCTGGTGTCATGATGCCATAGAGTCATAGAACATGGAAAAGAGCCATTTGGCCCATTATATCAATGCTGGCCAGTGGGCACACATCCATATGAATCTCATCCTTCCAGGACTTGGCTCATAGCCTTCTATATGTGCAGGTTGATCAAGGCATTTCCTAAGTATTGACTCAAGAGATAGCAAAGCTCAAACAGTAAGCAATCCACTGGAAGAGCTCAGTGGGTCAAGCAGTATCTGTGGGAGGGGAAGGAATAGTTGATATTCTGGATAAGTCCACATGAAGTCTCCCCATGTTCCTATATAACTGCAGTTTTGGGCCCCTCATCTGAGAAAGGATGCACTGGAATTCAAGAGCATCCAGAGGAGGTTCATGAGAATGATTCTGGGAATGAAACGGTTACCATATGAGGAGTGTTTGATGGCTAGTGGCCTGTACTCGCTGGGGTTTAAAGGAATGAGGGAGGATCTCATTGAAAGGTCTACATGGAGTGGATGTGAAGAGGATGCTTCCTGTAGTGAGTGAGTCTTGGGCCAGAGGATACAGCCTTAAAACAGAGGGACATCCGTCTGGAATAGAGACGAGGAAGAATTTCTTTAACCAGAGGTTGGTAAATCCGTGGAATTCACTGCCGTAGACGAATGTGGAAGCCAAGTCATTGAAATATATTTAAGGCGGAGGTCAATATGTTCTTGATTGATCAGGGCATCAAAGATGCCAAGGAGAAGGAAAGAAAATGGGATTGAGAGGGATAATAAATCAGCCGTGATGGAATGGCAGAGCAGGCTCATTGGGCTGAATGGGCTAATTATGTTCCTATGTCTTATGGTTTTATGGTCTAATATAGAATAAAGTATCACAACAACAGAGAAAGGGCAGTACAGGTAGACAATAAGGTGTAAGATCATTTTGAGTTAAATTATGAAGACAAGAGTCCATCTTGTCATACTAGGGAACCATCCAATAGTTTTATAACTATGGGGTAACATCTCTCCTTGAGACTTGTGAGACATGCGTTCAGATCTCTGTTTCTTGTTCTTGATGGGAGAGATGAGAAGAGAGAATGTCTAGAGTGAGTTGGGTGTTTGATTATGTTGGCTTTTCACTATATCTTGGCACATATGATAATAATAACCTTATACCAGTACCAAGGCTTTACTCAGACAGCGAGAATTATAGACAGTCAGGGAAAACTTGAGGTTCCACCTGCCTACCACTTTAATTCTTCATTCCACTCCTACCCTAATATTTCTGTCTGTGACCTTTTAATTGTTACAGTGAGGCTCAATGCAAGCTTGAAGAGCAACACCTTATCTTCAGCCTTCAGAACTCAATATTGAATTCTCCTAACAGATAACCAATTCTCTCCTTCTGTATGTATCATGGACTGCCCACCTTTGCCTGCCACTCTTCTGTACCCTTTCTTGTTCAATATTCTGTTCTGCCTTGCAGAGCGTTTCTGCATTTTTGTTGGTTATATTACACTGAGTCTCTTCATTCAACTTATGGAAACAAATTGTAAACAGCTGATACTCTGGTACAAGTTCCTGAGCCTCACAACTAAACTCCCAACCTAAGAATGAACAATTTACTCTCCAGTTTCTCTCCATTAATCCAAAAGAGGATATTCCTTACAGTCCAACTTGTTCTTACTCAGGTGTTCCCAACCTGGGGTCTACTGAGCCCTCAGTTAATGGTAGGGGTCCATGCAATAAAAAAGGTTGGGAAGCCCTCTTCTAGCTTTATTCAATAAATTTTTGTATGACACACAGGCACAATAGCATAGCCATTAGCGTGATGCTATTAAAGCGCCAACAATCTGAGATCAATTCCCACTGCTACCTGTAAGAAGTTTGTACATTCTCCCTGTGACTGGGTAGGTTTCCTCTGGGTGCCCTGGTTTCCTCCCACGTTCTACAGACATGCAGGTTAGTAGGTTAATTTGTCACGTGGGTGTCGATGAAAGACCGCACCCAACCGAATGGACAATAATTGTGCAAAAGAAAACAAACTGTGCAAATGCAAAAGGGAAAACAATATCAAGAAATTGAAATGAAGATTCATTGAAAGTGCGTCCATAGGTCATGGAATAATTCAGTGGTGGGACAAGTGAAATTGAGTGAAGTTATCCCCACTCATTTACAAGCCTGATGGTTGAGGGGTAATTACTGTTCCAGAATCTAGTGGTATGGGTCCTAACAATCCTATACCTTCTTCCTGATGTTGGCAGCGAGCAGGGAGCATGGCCAGGGTGGTGGCGGGAGTCCTTGATGATGGACGCTGCTTTCCTACAACAGTACTCCATGAAAATGTGCTCAATGGTGGGGAGGGCTTTACCCATGATGGACTGGGCCATATCAACTACTTTTTGTAGGATTTTCCTTGCAAGGGCATTGGTGTTTCCATGCTGGCTGTGACACAACCATTCAATATAATCTCTACCACACATCTATGGACGTTTGTCAGATTTTTAGATGTCATGTCAAATCTTTGGTTCCAAAGGTAGTCATAGCTGAAGGGTGGTAGTGGGCACGAGCTCCCACTGCTAAACAAATGCTCTTCATGACATACATCTCAAACAGCCTCTGACAACCAAGTCCAACTCCTGGCCTTCACGTGTGGCATAATTCTTAAGCCCGGCAGAGCTGTTCTCACTGACAGGAGAAGGGGCAAAGGCTGGCCACTGACACCTTAATTGAATTGAACTGAATGATCTTTATTGTAATTGTACAATGAAACTCGGTTTGGCTTCCTCTCAGGCAATTAAATAAAGCAGGTAGATAAAAAAAAGACAGTAAAAGAACAACAGTATTAAACAGATAAGTAGCAGAAAATAAGTTGCAGCAGCCCCAGAATATCACGGTAATGCACAAAGTGCCGTTGCAGTGCAAGTATTTGAGTCCCTGTGTCTGCATGTGTGTGCTCACAGTTTCAGTCATTGTTCTGTGGGAGTGGTGTGATGGAGGCCACAGCTCTGGGACAGAAGCCGTTCCTCAGTTTATTTGTTCTGGCTTTTAGTGTCCTGAACCTTTTGCTGGACGGCAGCGGGTCAAACAGGGAGTGGCCGGGGTGTGTGGTGTCTCTGGTTATGCTGATTGCTTTCCTCCTGAGTCTGCTGGAATAGATGGTGTCCAGTCCTGGGAGCTCCATCCTGACAATCCGCTGGGCCGCCTTCACCACGCCATTAGGTTAAAAGCAGTTGCTCTTTACAAACTTCTAAGAAAGTAGAGGTGCTGCCCTGCTTTCTTCTTAATTGCACTTAAATGCTGGGCCCAGGACAGATCCTCTGAAATTATAACACCGAGGAATTTAAAGTTGCTGATCCTCTCCACCTGTGATTCCCCCAACAAGGACCAGCTCATGGTCATCCATTTCCTTCTCTTGAATAAATAGCTCCTTAGTCTTGCTGACAGTGAGTGAAAGATTGTTGCTGTGACACCACTCAGCCAGATTTTCAATCTCCCTCCTATAAGCTGTTTCTTCACCACCTTTGATTCAGGCAACGACAGCAAGGTTAGATATGGCATTGGAGCTGTACTGAGCCTCACAGTCATAAGTATAAAGCAAGTAGAGCAGGGAGCTAAGCTCACAGTCTTGTGGTGCACCTGTGTTAATGGAGATTGTGGAGAAGATGTTGTTACCAATCCAACCTGATTAGGACCTACAAGGGAGAAAATTAAGGATCCAATTGCATAAGGAAGTATTGAGGCCAAGGTCTTGAAGCTTGTTGATTAGTTTCAAGTGGATGTTGGTATTGAATGACGAGCTCTAATTCGTAAAGAGCATCCTAATGTATGCATCCTTGTTGTTTAGATGATCCAGGATTGAGTGACGAGCCAATGAAATGGTATCCGCTGTGAACCCGTTGTGCTGGTAAGCAAAATGGAGAGGAATAAGCAGTCAACATTTCAGGCTGTAACCCTTCATCAAGACTGATGTAAAGTCTCAGCTCGAAATGTCAACTGATTATTTCTCTCCACAGATGCTGCCTGACCTTCTATGTTTCCTCCACCAGTTTATGTTAGTAGCTGTAGATTTCCAGCATCTGCCGAATCTCTTGTGTTTATGACGATTTATTATTTTTTAGTGATGGCAGTTATAAGATAAATATTGATCAGGAAATTAGGAAGAATATTTCTACTTTCTGTTTAAAAAGTGCTGTGGGATAATTCCTGGCTGCATGAGAATGCAGGAAGGGTTTTGGTAAACACTGCCTCACGGGGACAACACTTCGGACATAAAAACACAGCCTCAATATGGCACTGGAATTCTACATTGTCCAGAAATTAAACACAAGTCTTACAGCTGAGTATTTCAGAGTGAGCAATTCGTCTTCTGGCTCTCTGGAATAATTAATTACGGGATATACATAAAATTATGCTAATTGCCTACGTTATCCCACTGCCATGTGATAGGTGCACACTTCGCTTAAAGTAAAGAATGAATTATATTCACGGACTCTTGTGTCTTTCTGTGAATTAGTTTAATGTTTTGAAGTTCCAAAACATAACAATGACCAGCGATAACATTTTTTTCAGAAAAGCTATTAATCCAACTCTCTCTACTCTCAAAGGATGGAAAAGAACCCACGACACTAAGTCAATGTGGAACAGGTGAGTTATCCTTGGTATCCTGATCAATACTTACTTCTTACTGAACATCACCAAATTTGTTGATAAGAATTTTCCTGTTTGTAAGCAACCTTTGTAAAAAATAGTCAATTAGAGAAGGGCCAGTTTTAAGCGGAGAAGAACAGATGACCAGACAGATAAATGGCATTGAAAGACAATAAATCCCAGGGCCTGAAAAAGTATCCAACTTTTTAAAAGGGATATTTTGGAGATAATGGATGCATGAGTCATCATATTTCAAGCTGGCAAAGGATTTTGAAATAATTCCCACAAACTAGCTGCAGATGTTTCATAAAAGGGAGAAATAATAGAGAGCTAGAGTTGAGATCAACTAACAATACCGATAGGGGAAATTCTGCAATTATTACTAAGGGCATGGTAACACAACACAACACAGAAATTATTAATAGGTTTGAGCAGCCAGTGTGGATTTAGGAAAGGGAAGTCATTTAGAGTGTTTTGAGATGATAATTTAGCAGAATATAGAAGGGAACATTAGGGATAATGGCTTGAATACCTCTTACAAAGTAAAACCAAGCGACACAGGTTCATTCCCAGATGTGGTCAATAGCTTCTATGCTCGCTTTGACCGTCAGAACATGGAAGAACCTTCACAAACTCTCACAGCCCCTGATTGCCCTGTGATTTCAGTCTCTGACGGCAACATGAGAGCATCCTTCAGGAGGATGAACCCACAGAAAGCATCCAGCCCAGATGGGGTACCTGGACAAGTACTAAAGACCTTTGCTGATCAACTGGCTAGAGTTTTCACCAATACCTTTAACCTCTCGCTTTGGCAATCTGAGGTATCCATCTGCTTCAAACAGGCTTCAAATATATCAGTACCTAAGAAGAATATGGTAACCTGCCGCAATGACTGTTGCCCAGTTTCATTTACATCCACTGTGATGAAGTGCTTTGAGAGGTTAGTGATGAAACATATCAATTCCTGCATGAGAAGCCACTTGGATCCCCTCCATTTTGCTTACCAGCACAACAGATCCACAGCAGATACTATTTCACTGGCTTTTCACTCAGTCCTGGAACATCTGGACAGCCAAGATGCATACATCAGGCCTCTCTTTTATCAACTATAGCTCATCTTTCAATAACATCATCCCCTCGAAACTAATCCACAAGCTTCAAGGCCTTGGCCTCAATACTACCTTGTGCAATTGGATCCTCGATTTCCTCACTTGCAGTTCATAATCACTTCGAATTGGCAACATCTCCTCCACAATCTCCATTAGCACAGGTGCACCACAAGGCTGTGAGCTTAGCTCCCTGCTCTATGTGCGTTATACTTGTGACTGTGAGTACACTTCCCTGCACTATATTCCATCTGCCACTTCTTTGCTAACTCTTCCAATCTGTTTAAGCCCTTTCTGCAAAGTTTAGCATTTCTGCTTTAGCACGTGTGTGGGTGAAGACATATTACTGCAGTTATATAGGAACATGGTGAGACTTCACATGGACTTATCCAGAATATCAACTATTCCTTCCCCTCCGACAGAGACTGCTTAACCCACTGAGCTCTTCCAGCAGATTGTTTATTGCTTCAGCTTCCAGCCTTTGCCATCTCTTGAGTCAATATTTATGAAATGCCTTTGATGATCCTGCGCATAGAAGGCCATGAACCAAGTACTGGAAAGGTGAGATTCATATGGATGTGTACCCACTGGCCAGCATTGATATAATGGGCCAAATGGCCCTTTTCCATGTTCAATGACTCTATGGCATCATGACACCAGGAGCAGGAGCAGAATTCTCTCTGTAAAAATGCCATACATTTCAATGCATCTGCATTTTAGTAAACTCTTCTTACTGAGGAACCCATCCAGTGAATGTTCTCTGTAGCCTTTCAAGCCAAATTTATCTTCCCTCAACAGTTATGCACTGTATTCTAGATCTGGTCTCAACAATTCCATCTACAGTAACTCATTTTTGTTTACCACTTAATTACCTTCTATTTCTAGCTTGTTTTTTTTAATCATCCTCTCCTGTGAAGATAGAAACAAAATATTTGTTTAATGTCGCTGCCATTTCCTTTCACCCTAGTATTAATTCCACTGTAAACTGGCAATGATACAGTATCCACCAACATGTAATAGGGACAAAACGTTCATCACTAGTTTCAGTACTGAGTTAAAATTGGACCATTTGACTCAGCCACCAGTGAATTGGTGTTAGTTGAAGGAAAATTCAGTCATCAGTTAGTCTGGTCATATTTACCCGAAAGCATTTCAATATTTTGGGCACAAGATTGGGATATAATCCCAAATCCACAATGGGTAAACCTTGAATGTTACTCTGTACAAAGGTTTTCATTGGTTTCCATTTTAGGAAATTCGTTTCCCTTTGTTCTCTCTAAATTGAATAAACTAATGGTTAATCCAATAGTTAAACATACATTACAAATATGGTTTCAATTTTGTAAATTTTTTGGTCTGAACAAATTTATTTTATCAAACCCTATTATATCTATTTTTTCCCAACCCTCTGTAATGGATCAAGCCTTTTTGATATGGAAAATGAAGCGTATAATATGTTTTCGTGATTTATTCTTCAGTAACTGTTTCATGTCTTTTGAACAGTTGTCCAATAAATATAATTTGCCCAGATCCCATTTTTTAAAATACTTACAAATAAGAAACTTTTTAAATACTACGCTACCTACCTTTCCAACTTCATACGCAACTGATAACACGGCAAAAAAATTAGGTTTAAATCCTTATCAGAAGGGTTTAATAACAACTATTTATGATATAATTATGAAAATACAGCCAGGTATATCCGATAAAATTAAAAATGAATGGGAAAGGGAACTTCGACTTCACTTACCTATAGAGAAATGGGAGAAAATTTTTCAATTAGTTAGCTCTTCCTCTATATGTGCTAAACATACGCTGATACAATTTAAGGCTCACATGTCTAAAGATAAACGAGCTTGTTTTTACTCTCATATAAATCCTGTTTGTGACAGATGTCACTCTGAGGTAGCTTCTTTGACTCGTATGTTCTGGTCTTGCCCTCTTTTGGAAAAATTTTGGAAAGATATTTTAATATTATTTCAACAATTTCGCACATTGATTTACAACCTCACCCTATGACTGCAATTTTTGGTTTACCAATGATGAAACATAGCTCTTTAACCTCTTCAGCTCGTCGGATGATTGCATTTGTTACATTAATGGCTAGAAGATCCATCTTATTGAATTGGAAAGAGACCAACCCCCTACGACATTTCAATGGTTTTCTCAAACTATATCATGTTTAAATTTAGAAAAAATTAGAAGCGTCATTTTTGAAACTTTGGTTAAACTTGAAGAGACCTGAAAACCATTTATTCAACACTTTCATATGATGTAGCTTGACCTTTTCCGAATCCTTTTTATTAACCTAGAATGTATGGATAGAGGAGCGGAGTTAACGACATTAATGGTTGTATTCAATGTAATATATTAGCCCAGCCTTGTTTTGTTTTGTTTAGATCAGTTTGTGGTTTGGTTTAGTTTAGTTTAGTTTATTTTTCTTAGTTTTTTGTTACTTTGGGGTTTTTTTTCCTTGTGTTTTTTTTTCATTTTTCCTTTTATCATGATTAATTATATCGAGAGCTTGGGATGTCTAGTATATTTGTATTATCTATAGTTTTACTTGCATGTGTCTATTACCAATAATGTAATTCCAATCTCCTTGTATTACTACTGTTACTATGTTTATGAACCTGAAAATTAATAAAAAGATTAAAAAAGAAAGAAAGAAAGCATTGCAGTTACACTAGGATAAAGCAGAGATTGATAGGGTCCAGATTAGTCAGGTTCTCAAAGGTAATGGAGAGAAGGCAGCAGAATTGGGTTGAGAGGGATAATAAATCAGCCATGGTAGAATGGCCGAGTAACTTTGATGGGCCAAATGGCTCAGTCCTGCTCCTTTGTCTTATGGTCTTATGGATTTATAGAGTCATAGACTCATAAAACACAACAGCACAGAATCAGGCCCCTCCACATGGCAAGTCCATGCCAAACTATTATTCTGCCTAGTCCCATTGACCTACACTCAGACAAGAGCCCGCCCTATCCCTCTCATCCATGTACTTATCCAAATTTCTCTTAAATGTTGAAATCGAACTGTACCCGCCAATTCTGCTGGCAGCTCGTTCCACGTTCTTACCACCCTCGGAGTGAAGAAGTTCCCTCTCATGTTCCCTTTAAACATTTCACCTTTCACCCTTAACACGTGACTTGTAGTTCTAGCCACACCCAAACTCAGTGGAAAAAGATTGCTTGCATTTACCCTAACAATACCCCTCCTAATTTTGTATGCTATGCCTCAGCTAAATCCCCCTCATTCTCCTATGGTCCAGGGAATAAAATCTTAATCTTTTGGGATATGTAAAGTGTTCGTGAATGCTGTGACAGTTGTCCTAAGAACAAACTGAATATCATCTCCTGTTATGTGTCTGCTTATTCCCCTCCATGTATGTTGCCTGCCTCCATCATTTGTACACATGTAACTGAATATCCTGTTCTATTTACCACATTGTATTATGCAAAACTGTCATGAAAACAAGGATGTAATGCTGAGGTTTTAAAAGGCATTCGTCCAACCATATTTTGACTATTGTGAGCAGTTTGGAGCCGCATAGCTAAGAATAGATGTGCTAGCATTGGGAATAGTCCAGAGGAGGCAGATGAGAATGATCCCAGGATTGAAGGGGGTATTGTATAGGGAGTGTTTGATGCTTCTGGGCCTAAACTCACCGGAGATTAGAAAAATAAAGAGGATCTCATTGAAACTGACTGAATATTGAAAAGTCTAGATAGAGTGGATGTGGAGAGGATGTTCCTCATAGTGGGAGAGCCCAGATCCAGAGGGTACAGCCTCAGGATACAAGTACACCCCTTTGGAGCAGAGATAAGATGGAATTTATTAATCCAGAGGGTGGAGAATCTGTTGAATTCATTGCCACAGATGGCAACGGAGGCCAAGACATTGAGTATATTTAAAGCAGAGGCTGGTAGATTTTTGATTAGTAAAGGCATCAAAAGAAATGGGGCGAAGGCAGAAGGATGGGGTTGAGAAGGAAAGTAAATCAACCATGATGAAATCGCAGAGCAGACCAATGGGCTGGATGGCCTAATTCTGCTCCTGTGTCTTATTGTCTTATGGTCATATGGTTCCATGAACACTCATACCATTTGAATTCATTGCCTCTAAAAACTAGTTGTAGATTTTGCTTAAGTATCGAAGTGTGCAACTTCCTTGAGAAGAAAACTCTCATGTTTGGGCATCCTGTCTGTAGATCCACATGACAGGCTTCTGAGATGGCAAGCAAAGCTTAAAATTGGATTTCAACCAGTTTCCATGTGTTGTGTGCAAACCGAAGATGGCCCTAATGGTCAAAAAGATGTTAGTAAGTTACCAAAGAAATCGGTAGGACTTCTATTTACCATTCTGACATGTCAGTCCATGGCCTCCATTGCCACGATGAGGCCACACTCAGGTTAGAGGAGCAACACCTTATATGCCATCTGGGTGGCCTTCAACCTAATGGCATGAACATCAATTTAACATGGAACATAGAATAGTACAGCACATTATAGGCCCTTCAGCCCACAATCTTGTGCCGACCCTCAAACCCTGCCTCCCATATAACCCCCCACCTTCAATTCCTCCATATACCTGTCTAGTAGTCTTAAACTTCACTAATGTATCTGCCTCCACCACTGACTCAGGCAGTACATTCCATGCGCCAACCACACTCTGAGTAAAAAACCTTCCTCTAATATCCCCCTTGAACTTCCCACCCCTTACCTTAAAGCCATGTCCTCTTGTATTGAGCAGTGGTGCTCTGGGGAAGAGGCATTGGCTATCTACTCTATCTATTCCTCTTATTATCTTGTACGCCTCTATCATGTCTCCTCTCATCCTCCTTCTCTCCAAAGAGTAAAGCCCTAGCTCCCTTAATCTCTGATCATAATGCATACTTTCTAAACCAGGCAGCATCCTGGTAAATCTCCTCTGTACCCTTTCCAATGCTTCCACATCCTTCCTATAGTGAGGCGACCAGAACTGGGCACAGTACTCCAAGTGTGGCCGAACCAGAGTTTTATAGAGCTGCATCTTTACATCGCGACTCTTAAACTCTATCCCTCGACTTACAAAAGCTAACACCCCATAAGCTTTCTTAACTACCCCATCTACCTGTGAGGCAACTTTCAGGGATCTGTGGACATGTACCCCAAGATCCCTCTGCTCCTCCACACTACCAAGTATCCTGCCATTTACTTTGTACTCTGCCTTGGAGTTTGTCCTTCCAAAGTGTACCACCTCACACTTCTCTGAGTTGAACTCCATCTGCCACTTCTCAGCCCACTTCTGCATCCTATCAATGTCTCTCTGCAACCTTTGACAATCCTCTACACTATCTACAACACCACCAACCTTTGTGTCGTCTGCAAACTTGCCAACCCCCCCTTCTACCCCAACATCCAGGTTGGTAATAAAAATCACGAGAAGTAGAGGTCCCAGAACAGATCCTTGTGGGACATCACTAGTCACAATCCTCCAATCTGAATGTACTCCCTCCACCATGACCTTCTGCAGGCAAGCCAATTCTGAATCCACCTGGCCAAACTTCCCTGGATCCCATGCCTTCTGACTTTCTGAATAGGCCTACCGTGTGGAACCTTGTCAAATGCCTTACTAAAATCCATATAGATCTCATCCACTGCACTACCCTCATCTATATGCCTGGTCACCTCCTCAAAGAACTCTATCAGGCTTGTTAGACACGATCTGCCCTTCACAAAGGAATGCAGACTGTCCCTGATCAGACCATGATTCTCTAAATGCCCATAGATCCTATCTCTAAGAATCTTGTCCAACAGCTTTCCCACCACAGACGTAAGGCTCACTGGTTTATAATTACCTGGACTATCCCTACTACCTTTTTTGAACAAGGGGACAACATTCGCCTCTCTCCAATCCTCCGGTACCATTCCTGTGGACAACGAGGACATAAAGATCCTAGCCAGAGGCTCAGCAATCTCTTCCCTCGCCTTGTGGAGCAGCCTGGGGAATATTCTGTCAGTCCCCAGGAATTTATCCATCCTGATGTATTTTAACAACTCCAACACCAACTCTCCCTTAATATCAACATGCTCCAGAACATCAACCTCACTCATATTGTCCTCACCATCATCAAGTTCCCTCTCATTGGTGAATACCGAAGAGAAGTATTCATTGAGGACCTCTCTCACTTCCACAGCCTCCAGGCACATCTTCACATCTTTATCTCTAATTGGTCCTACCTTCACTCCTGTCATCCTTTTTTTCTTCACATAATTGAAGAATGCCTTGGGGTTTTCCTTTACCCTACTCGCCAAGGCCTTCTCATACCCCCTTCTTGCTCTTCTCAGCCCCTTCTTAAGCTCCTTTCTTGCTTCCCTATATTCCTCAATAGACCCATCTGATCCTTGCTTCCTACACCTCATGTATGCTGCCTTCTTCCACCTGACTAGATTCTCCACCTCACTTGTCACCCATGGTTCCTTCACCCTACCATTCTTTATCTTCCTCACCGGGACAAATTTATCCCTAACATCCTGCAAGAGATCTCTAAACATCGACCACATGTCCATAGTACATTTCCCTGCAAAAACATCATCCCAATTCACACCCACAAGTTTTAGCCTTATAGCTTCATAATTTGCCCTTCCCCAATTAAAAATTTTCCTGTCCTCTCTGATTCTATCCTTTTCTATGATAATGCTAAAGGCCAGGGAGCGGTGGTCACCGTCCCCCAGATGCTCACCCACTGAGAGATCTGTGACCTGACCCGGTTCATTACCTAGTGCTAGATCTAGTATGGCATTCCCCCTAGTCGGCCTGTCCACATACTGTGACAGGACTCAGTTCTGGACACACTTAACAAACTCTGCCCCATCTAAACCCTTGGAACTAATCAGGTGCCAATCGATATTAGGGAAGTTAAAGTCACCCTTGATAACAACCCTGTTATTTTTGCACCTTTCCAAAATCTGCTCCCAATCTGCTCCTCTGTATCTCTGCTGCTACCAGGGGGCCTATAGAATACCCCCAGTAGAGTAACTGCTCCCTTCCTGTTCCTGACTTCCACCCATATTGACTCAAAAGAGGATCCTGCTACATTACCCACCCTTTCCGTAGCTGTAATAGTATCCCTGGCCAGTAATGCCACCCCCCTCCTCCCCTTTCCCCTCCTCTCTATCCCTTTTAAAGCACTGAAATCCAGAAATATTGAGAATCCATTCCTGCCCTGGTGCCAGCCAAGTCTCTGTAAGGGCCACTACATCATAATTCCATGTATGTATCCAAGCTCTCAGTTCATCACCTTTGTTCCTGATGCTTCTTGCATTGAGGTACACACACTTCAGCCCTTCTGCCTTACTACCTTTACACCATTTATTTTGCTTCTCTTTCCTCAAAGCCTCTCTATATGTTAGATCTGGCTTTACTCCATGCACTGCTTTCACTGCTCTATCGCTCTGGGTCCCATCCCCCTTGCAAATTAGTTTAAACCCTCCCGAACCATGCTAGCAAACCTACCTGCAAGGATATTGCTCCCCCTCGAGTTCAGGTGCAACCCATCCAATCTGTACAGGTCCTACCTTCCCCAGAAGTGACCCCAATGATCCAAAAATCTAAAACCCTGCTCCCTGCACCAACTCCTCAGCCACGCAGTCAACTGCCATTTCCTCCAATTCTTACCATCACTGTCACGTAGCATTGGCAGCAATCCTGAGAACGTCACCCTTGAGGTCCTGTTCTTCAGCCTTCTGCCTAATTCCCGAAACTCACACTTCAGGACCTCATCCCTCTTCTTGCCTTTGTCGTTAGTACCAAACATGTATCATGACTTCTGGTTGCTTTCCCTCTCGTACCAGGATGTCGTGCACCCGGTCAGAGACATCCCGGACCCTGGCACCCGGGAGGCAACAAACCATGCGGGTGTCCTTCTCACATCCACAAAATCTCCTGTCTGCTCCCCTGACGATAGAGTCTCCAATGACAACAGCTCTCCTCTTCTCCGTCCCACCCCTCTGTACCACCGGGTCAGAATCAGTGCCAGAGGCCCTGCCACCGTGGCTCACACCTGATCGGTCGTCCCCACCAACAGTATCCAGGACGGTAAACTTATTATTCAGGGGAATGGCTACAGGGGTGCTTTGCACTACCTGTCTGCTCACCTTCGCTTTCCCCGCTCTGACTGTCACCCAACGACCTGCTTCCGACAGCCTAGGTGTGACTACCTCCCTGTAGCTCTCATCTATGACTGCCTCATTCTCCCTTATGAGTCGAAGGTCATCCAGCTGCTGCTCCAGATTCCTTACATGGTCTTCCAGATCGCCCAGCCGTATGCACTTCTGGCAGATGTGACTCTGTGGGAGAGGGGCGTTCCCCCATGACTGCCACATCTCACATGAGAGGCACATCACCGTCTCAGGAGGCATTGTAAAGACTAACTGTGAGCAAGCTTGTCCCCCGCCTCTTCTCGTCAAAGCATCTCGAGTCGAAGCCTCAAAGCTCCACTCCTTCACTGGCCCACTCACTCACTGGCCGCTTTCCACCACCAATTTCTCGAGCTTTGGTAATTGATACTCCCACCCTTCACCACTGCCCATCCCTGTTTCCCTCTCTCTCATTACCTGCTCATCATCTCTCTCTGGTGCTCCTCCTCTTCCCTTTCTCCCATGGCTTTCTGTTCTGTCCTATCAGATTACCCTTTCTCCAGCCATTTATCGCCTTCACCAATCAACTTCCCAGCTCTTTACTTCACCGTGCCCACTCTCCCTGTTTCACCTATTACCTACTCCCTTGTATTTCTTCCTCCCCTCCCACCCCCACCTTCTTGCTCTGACCTCCCATCTTTTTTTCCAGTCCTGATGAAGGGTCTCAGCCTGAAATGTCAACTGTTCACTCTTTTCCATAGATGCTGCCAGACTTGCAGATTTGCTCCAGCATTTTGTCGGTTTTGCTTGGTAAATTGGTAATAAAGTGGCAAATATCACCAGTTTTGTTCACTAAAACTGCATGAAAACAGCAATATTTACTTGAAAAAGTTGGGTGGGACTCATCCTGTTTTGGAGAGTGGAAGTGTGAGCAATTCCCAACAAAACCATAACTGAGCCCATCTGATATCTCCTGCCTTTTCTGGAAAGAGTCTGCAGCATTCATCTGGACTTAATTAACTCCGTCAGGACCACAACACTGGAGTGCAAGGAAATCATCCTCAATCCTAAGAAATGCCTAGGGTTGTTACAGAGAATTAATGGAACCAAAGAACTGGCCACTTCTTGTTTAAAAGGGTGACTTCTCCTTCATTGAGTTAATCAGCATCTGTGGATACAACGTCTTATTTCCAGTAAGACAACTCTTGGACACAGCAGCTTCTATTGGGGCCAACCAAAGTTGTTATTGTCTTTTGCAAAGGTTTTTTTCTTATGATTGCAAGAACCTGCTTGACATTAAGAACTTAACGTACTGCAGGTCTATCCCATCAGCGAAGTCTTGATGGTGGAGAAACTGAAGGGTCTGGACTTGGTGTAGACCATACTGCTGCCTGCTACAGTGAGACATTGGTGTGCGAAGGTAGTGTGCAGTCTAACAGCAAATGATTGTCTTAGTTACTTTTCTTGTGATTACAAGGCCCTGTTGGACATTGATCATGTGGAATGGTGCAAGTCATTGGGTTGTTGGTGGGACGGGTGGTGGGGGAGCAATATGGCCTTAGTCATAACAAGGACTAGACCTCAAGCCACAAGCTCGTCTGTTTGCAGCCATCCAAGCGAGTTGGTGCCAGAGGTGGTAATGCATTGGCTTCCAGCCTGGTGTCAGTGCTGCCCCCCAGTGTTTACTCAGCAGAATACAAGCAATATTTTTTCGTCTGCAGACTGTTGCAACATTCATGGAGTCAGGGACCTGAACTATATTTTTTTTTGTGTGCGACTCTGTTTACTGCTATCTTATATGTGCTATGTTTGCCTTGTGATGTGTTTGACTGCTCCCACTGTGTTTTCACCTTGGGTTCCAGGTAACGCTGTTTCATTTGGCTGCATTTATGTATGGGTTGATTGACAATTAAACTTCAACTTCAGTTTGGAAAGGATTGTAGGTATCTCAGGTCTAGACCTTGGAACAGTGCTGAGCTTACAGATGTACAAGATGTGCCACATTTATAGTTCCACAAACAGTTCTGGGTGCCTTGCTATAGAATTATTAATTTATTTATTTAGAGCTACAACGCAAAACAAGCCCTTTCAGCCCAATGAGCTGTACGAACCTGCAACTCACCTATTTAACAGTAGCCTAATGACCACTTAACCTACTAACTGCTAGATTTTAAGATTGTGGGAGGAAACCAGAGAACCCCAAGAAAACCCAGACGGTCATAAGAGAACATACAAGCTCCTTGCAGACAGTGCCAGAATTGATCTCTGAACTCCAGAATACACTGAACTGTAATAGCGTCACTCTAATTGCTATGCTACCTTGGCATCCTTAGACAATCCCTGACTTAGGTAGGATGCTATTAAACTGGAAAGGGTATAAAAGATTTACAAGGATGTTATCAGGACTGAAAAGCTTGATGATAAGGAGGGATTGGAAATGAAGGATGTTCTCTCATGGAATATAAGGTACTTAGTTTTAAGGTGAGAGGGTAAAGAATTAAAAGGAACCTGAGTGGCAACTTCTCACACAGAAGGAAGTAGGTATATGGAATGAGCTGCCAGAGGAAGTATTTGAGGTAAATACACCTACAGCATTTAGGATACATTGGACAGGCTTGTTGAAAGTTTTAGAGGATATAAAACCATAAGACCCATAAAATATAAGAACAGAATTAGGTCATTTGGCCCATCGAGTCTGCTGCACTATTTTATCATGGCTGATCCATTTTCCCTCTCTCGCCTTCTCCCCGTGTCCCTTCATGCCTTAACTAATCAATAATCTATCAACCTTTGCCTTGACTATACCCAATGCCTCTCCAGCGATCTGTGGCAATGAATTTCACAGATTCCCTACACTCTGGTCTCTTCATCTCCACTCTAAAATGACACCCCTCTATTATGAAGCTGTGTCCTCTGGTCTTAGACTCCCATACAATAGGAAACATCCTCTCCACATCCACTCTATCGTGGCCTTACCATACTTGATAGGCTCAATAAGGTCATGCCTTATTCTTCTGAATTCCAGTGGGTAGAGGTCCACAGTCATCAAACGCTCCTCATATGACAAACCATTCAACCTGGAACACACATAAAAGTTGCTGGTGAACGCAGCAGGCCAGGTAGCATCTCTAGGAAGAGGTGCAGTCGACGTTTCAGGCCGAGACCCTTCTGGGTAAGGAGTCAGAATAGGAGAGATTTGGGAAGCTGTCAGAATCAGAATAGAATCAGGTTTATTATCACTGACATACGGTATGCCATGAAATTGGTTGATTTGTGGCCACGGTACAAAAAACAGTTACAATAAATAAATAGTGTGAAAGAGGAATATGAGATAGTGTTTATGAGTTCATTGACAATTCAGAAATTGTCTGATGGGCCAAGGGAAGAAGTTGTTCTTAAAATGTTGACTGTGGGCCTTCAGGTTCCTGTACCACCTCCCTGAAGGTAGCAATGAAAAGAAGTGGTGAGGGTCTTTAATGATGGATGGCATCTTCTGGAGGCACTGCCATTTTCAGATGTCTTGGTGGGGAGGAGGCTTGTGCCCACGATCGAGCTGGCTGAGTCTACAATCCTCTGTATCCTCTTTTGATCCTGAACTCCGGAGCCTCAGTACATTTGTAGAAATTTGCAAGCCTTTGGTGACATACCAAACCTCCTCAAACTCCTAATGAGAAAGGCTGGCTGCCTTCATCGTGATTGCGTCAATGTGTTGGGATAAATGAGGTTCGGATGCTGAGAAACTGGAGGGTGCTCACCATTCCTGCTGCAGGTCTCTCGATGAGGTCTGGCATGTGTTCTTTTGACATACCCTTCCTGAAGTCCACGATCAATTCCTCAGTCTTTCTGACATTGAGTAGAAGGCAGCTGTTGTGACGCCACTCAACCAGCCAATCTACTTCACTTCCGTACATCTCTCCTCGCTGTTGTCTGGGATTCTGCCAACAACAGTTGTGTCATTGGCAAATGTATGGGTGGTGTTTGAGCTGTGCACGGTCATGAGTTTAGAAAGGGAAAAGCAGTGGGCTGAGCTTACATTCTGAAGATTCACATATATTGATTGTCAGTGGGGAGGTACTATTATCAATCCACACTGACTGTGGCCTCCCGGTGAGGAAGTCAATGATCCAGTCACAGAGGCAGGTCCAGAGGCCCAGGTTTGGAACTTTGTTTTATTAGTTCTGAAGGGATGATAGTGTTGCAAGCTGTGCTATAATTGATAAAGAAAAGCAGCCAGATGTAAGTTTTGCTGTTGTCTAGGTAGTCCAAGGCTGTGGAGAGCCAGAGTGGAGAGAGAGGACAAAGGTGAAGATCTGATGGTGGACACATGGGGTTCCAGATTTTTATAGTTTGTCGTGGGCTAGAGGGTCTGTGATGGCAATGCTAAGGATAAATTTGGACCAACTAGGGCTAAAACACCTCAACAGAGAGAAACAAGCCAGCAGGAATTCCCTGCAATTAAATGGATATAAAAGCTGGAGACATAAAACAAAAGTAGAAGTTGAAAAATTGCTTCTGTATAAACTTGTGGGTATGTGCATGCCCCTTGGCTTAGGGTGTAACAAGCCAAAAAGATGTCATGCTCAGTCCCCTCCACCAGCGTCTGTTTCCCAATAAATGACTTCACTGTCTATGTTCTGGGAAAGGGGTTAAAATTAGCCAGGATTCCCACTTGCAACTATTGTCCAATCACCCCTGCTGGGAAATGCACAAATGTGGGTTATGCTACCCTTTACCTGGCATCATTGCCTGGCCAGACTCCAATGAGAGGGTGGGTGACGTTCAGGATAATTGCTGCCAAGCATTAATACTGGAATTTGAAGCAGGGATCAACAGGTCGTAATAATTAACCCATGACATGTTTCAGCCACTAATTCCTCACCACCAGAGCCCTCCAATGGACTCTTTGCACCCTAGGACTACATTCCTCTCTGCGTTATTTTTAGGCAGCTGCTAACCTATTTATTTTAAATGGGTTAACGCCTTCTACAAATAGCAGCTAGAGGAATGTGTTGTGGCTCTGTGAAGCACTCATACGTGAACTTTGCCAATTTCGTGCTCCCATGAGGCCAGAATATTTTTGGCACTGAGCAAGTCTAAGTTTTGAGTTCACAACGACACAGGCATGGGATTATTAGCTATCAAATGACACTTTCCTCTACTTTAATTATGCAATAATATTGCTCCCTATATGATTTCCTAATGCTTGCTTTTGTAGTACAATTCAGTGCAAATGACCCACAAAGTGTCCAGCAGATTTGGACTAAATTCCAACACATGGATGCAGATGAGGTATAGGTAAGATATATAGTAGGGAAGAATGAGACACATAGCTTTATTCACTACTGAATGAGGTCCTTTATGGCCTTCCTTATTCACAGGAAAATCTCTTACGTTTCTCCTCACCAGACTCTTTTCTATTCCAACACTTAATCATTGATGATGAGTGAATATTTTCTATTTTACTTTTTTTTAAATTTCCTTTTAAAAAAAACCACTGCTTTTTCATCTTTCCTCTGCTCTGCGTCAACTGGCCATGGCTGCCTCATGGAAAGTTGAGGAATTCCAATTTTTTTTTCAGTCCTGCCTGAACATTGTGATGTTCCGGACATAAAAGTCATCAGGATTGCTTTGCTTCTGGAGTGTAATCCCTCAGGTGCAGACAGAAAGAGGGGGAGGAGGCAGGTACAGTCACACCTCCAAGCTTATTCATCAAACATATTTGCACGGAAGGTTTCCCTTTAAGGTGCAAACACACTTCAGGGAATACAAATGGCTCTCTTTAAGCCAATTGCTATTTTTTGAAGTATAATCAACTTAGCCGGTATTAAAAGACCTGAGCTAGTGATCTAGAATCATGAGTTAAAATCCTATTAAATAAATCTGGAATAATAAAAAAATTCCATCTGTAATGTTGAGCAAACTTTTTGGATTGTAGTAGGAAAGGAAATCTTCCATCCTTGTCCAGTATGAATATCCCTCTGAAGTGGCCCAGCTAGTGGAAAATCAGTGTTGGCCTTGTCACTGATAGAACATTGAACATGAAACAATGGATTCATTGATCTTTCAGAAATTGGATGGCAGAGGGGGAGAATCTGTTCCTAAAATTTTGAACGTGAGTCTTCAGGCTCCTGTACCTCCTCCTTGATGCTAATAGTGAGAAGAGGTCTTGTCCTGGGTGGTGGGGATCCTTAATGATGGATGCACCTTAAAGGGAAACCTTCCATGATGATGGAACGTTACTTGCAAGTGTTTTCTCAGTCAACTCATTGGAGTACAGCCACAATGATGCTTGAAATTTCAAGTCATTTTGGAGTGCAGGCGCTTTTTGTTGACCTGAACAAAATGTGTGCCCTTCTGCAAGGTTTCCAAGGTGGCATTAATTAGGAGCAATTAGGGGTGTATGGGCTGTCAGGGAAGGGTAGCACCTCTGGTGGGGGAACATGTCACGTCCTTTTCAGGGTGGTTTGTCCACCTTTGGTCCCCACCTGGCACTCAGCTCTCACCTGTAGCTGTTTGCATGCGACAGCGGCCACACCCTGGGCAATGGCTTCGACAAGCCGGCTAAGCCAGGTAAGGGTAGCCGACGAGTCTCAAACCTTCGGTGAGATAGGGAG
Organism: Mobula hypostoma; assembly: GCF_963921235.1. Classification (NCBI taxonomy): domain Eukaryota; kingdom Metazoa; phylum Chordata; class Chondrichthyes; order Myliobatiformes; family Myliobatidae; genus Mobula; species Mobula hypostoma. The sequence continues at coordinate 208,936,203 of NC_086099.1, forward strand.
TTGTCTATCCCAGCATGTGAAGACAGACTCCGATGGATTGAGCCGACGAGAGCAATGGAAGGTCCAACAGTCAAGAAGGCAGTCTCTGCAATGTCGTGGAACGCACAGAGCACGACAAGACACAGAAGATGTCCTGGTCATCCACTGCACCTAGTCTCATCTCCAGTCATCTCGACTCTTGTATAGCCACTGGATCCAGATGGGAATTGGGAAGAGAGAGTGAGGCTGACGTTGTGCAACTCTCCCTCACTTAAATCCAAATCAAACACTAGTCTCGACACCATCATCACTAATAGTGTCGAGGTCTTCATCGACGATGATAGATGAACCAAATCATTCGGAGCAAAGAACCAGTGACATTACTTTCCTTTCAGAGGAGGCTGAAGGAGACAAGTTGGAAAGAAACTGGCCAAGAGGGCTCTTCTTCCAAAAGGTCTTTAGGACTCGCGCCCTCCAGCACGTGCATGCTGGAGAGGGAAACCAGCAGCAAAGGTGCTCTGTCACCATTTGCAGGCAGAGATCTCATCACATATGCCTGGAACACCGGCAGTGAGTCATCCCAGGCAGCCGCAGCTGGTGCCCACCACAAGTCATAGTTTACAAGTCATGCCAATGTGTGTGACATCATGGATGTGATCATGTTTTGGTCATTTGTGCTATACGAAACTACTTATATGCAGTCCTATGCAAAAGTTTCAGGCACGTGCATGTATATAGCTAGGATGACTAAGACTTTCGCGCAGTATTGTAGAAATTGTTTATGCTGCACTGTAGTGCTGCAAAAAAAAAATCATGACATATGTGAGTGATGATAAATCTGATTCTGATATGGGTCTCTATTGTGGACTAAGAGTGGGAAGGGGGCAGGGAGATGGAATCATGTTTGGGAAAAGGGGAAGGGAGAGGGGAGGGAGTGGGAAGCACCATGGAGACATTCTGTAATGATCAATAAATCAATTGTTTGGAATCAGATAGCATTGCCCAGTGTCTTAGGGCTGGGTGTGTCTGCATACATGCCACCCCACCCCTGGCACTCCTTTGCCATGTCTCCCACACCCCTCCCACAGCGTTCCACCCTGACTATTCCCAACATCCTTTGCTGCCGCCATATTTACAAACTTGCTGTCTGCTCCACGTTGATAAATGCAGTGCTGGGCAAATGTCTTAGACACCCAAGCTGAGACTATGTGCCTAAGACTTTCACACAGTACTGTACAGTTTATGGGTGCTTTTGAATGTGAACACCTTATGTGCTCCCTTAGATGTGTATACTGTGAATACATTACTGAAAGCATATACTAATGCTACACTTCTGGATAAGTACCATGAATGTACTCCCTTGAATATGTATACTATAGGTATGTGCAATGTTGGATACCTACTAAGGCTACCTGTGCTACAGAAGATCTGTATTGAGCTAACAGGCTCAATAAACTGATTAAAACGGCTGGCTCTGTTTTAGGAGTCAAACTGCACACACTGGAGGGTGTGGTAGAACAACGGACCCTTCGGAAAATCCTGGCAATTGTGGACAAAGTTTCTCACCATCTGTGTGACACCCTGGATGAACAGAGGAGCACTTTTAGCAAAGACAACGGCACTGCTCCAAAGAGAAATATATGAGGTCACTCTTACCCTCGCCTTTAGGCTCTAAAATGTCAACCTATAGCCAGGGAAGTGATGTGGCCCTCCTGCTAGACTGTTTGAGTTAACATAGTTTTTATTCTTATCACAAACAAGAGAAAATGTGCAGATGCTGGAAATCCAAGCAACACACACACACACACACACACAGAGTCCTGCTGAAGGGTTTCAGCTCAAAACGTCAACAGTTTTCTTTTCCTGGATGCTGCCTGGCCTGCTGAGTTCCTCCAGTATTTTGTGTGTTTTCTAGTTTTTATTCTTTCTTACTTCTCTTCTAATGTTTGTATATCTGTGCACTTGTAATCCTACTGTGACACTGTAATTTCCTTTGGGATCAATAAAGTATCTCTCTCTCTATCTATTTACAGAAATGAGATGTAAATTTTCTCATACATTTTTAAAGTATTTTTAAAGATAATAATAGCAATACATATATATTTCGTGGTAATCATGAACAACTAAGTACAATATATGGTCCATTAGTTTAAATATGTGTCGTGTTAGGGTAAATATAGAAGTTATCTAATGAAATAAAAGTGTTGAAGGAAGTGTATGCAGAGCAAGTTAATAGGGGTAGCAATGGAAAATGGATGTTTCCGACACAGAAAAACTGGTTTATGGACAACTGTCAGGAACACAACCCTTATGTAAGTCAGGTACTGGCTGTATGCTGTATTAGCTATTTCTTTCACAGGAATGAGACAAGTGCCTACACCCTGCTCCTGAAATGGATTTGAAAAAATTAGAAACTAATCTGCAATGGCCCACCAACTTCACTGCAGGCTAATGAGTAATGAAGCTTACTTTAATATCTATGATACCATTGAAAGAAAGGAAGTGGGAATATTTTTGTTTTGTTTGCTAATTGATGATTAATAAGTCCAAACAAAGAGTAAAAAAAAGGTCATTTCCATAATTGAAAGGATCAAACATGTCACTCTTGAAAGGTGAGCAATGTGGTAGCCATGGGGACTGCATATCAAATCTCAGCTGTGACCTTATTCAGAGGTGGCTTGAAGTTTGCCTGTTGTGTTTCACGCTTTGTAAAATATTACGCCCTTACTTTATGATTCATTCCACTGTTGGTGCTGACAGACCAAACATTAAGTCCAAATGTTTGCCCAGGTGTCGACTGTTCAGTGTTAATGAAAGGTTGGGTGTGCCCACAGGGTCTGGTCTTTCACCTGATTCTCTATATGTACGTTTGTAGCTCCCAACGTAATCAGCCACTCTCCCTATTGGTCGAGTGAAGATCAGCTTTCTTCAGCCTGGTGTTACCAGCACATGTGAAAAGGTAGAGCCAATTCAGCAGAAAGTGCACTCTATCTGACTTACCCCAAAGATTCTGATCATTTGGAAAGTGGATTCATGAAGCTGAGAAATGAAAGCAATATTGCTGGTTACAGCCTTGCTAAGTGCCATTGTTAAAGAAGCAAGCCGTTCCATTCAGTGCCCTAAACGGTCCCTCCAGGTGAAATGTAACTTCACCTGTGTTTCTATCAGTCATTTATTGTATCTGGTGCTCCCGGTGCGGCCTCCTCTACATCGGTGAGACCCAATGCAGTTTGGAGGATCACTTCACTGAGCGCCTCTGTACACTGCAACAGCCAGGATCTCCCAAAGGCCACCCATTTCAATTCCATTTCCCATTCCCACACTGAAATGGCTGTCCATAGCCCCCTCTACTGCCATAACGAGGTTAAATGCAGGTTGGAGGAGCAACACCTCATATTCCGTCTGGATAGTCTGCAAACTGTTGGCATGAACATCGATTCCTTAATCCAATAACCACATCCAATAACCAGTCCTTTCTGCTTCACTCCACCCCCTTTTGGTTAACCATCTTTCTGGTGGCCTTTCCACCCCTTCTCTTCCCTTCCCCTACCCTACCCTACCCTCATAACCTGCCTATCATCTCTCTCTGCTTTCCCACCTCCTTCTCTTTATTCCATGGTCTGCTGCCCTGTCCTATCAGATTCTTTTTCTTCCACCCATCACCTCCCAGCTTCTCACGTCATCCACCCTCACCCACCAACACACCTTCCCCGTTACCTGTTCTAACCTATCACCTGCCAGCTTGCACTCCTCTCCCTCCCCCTGCCCTCTTATTCTGGCTTCAACCACCTTTCTTTCCGGTCCAGATGAAGGGTCTCAGCCCGAAGCGTCGACTGCTTAACTCCTCGCCATATATGCTGCCTGACTTGCTGAGATCCGCCAGCATTTTGTGCGCATTGCTCTAGATTTACGGCATCTGCACAATTTCCTGTGTCCCAGGTTTCCTTAACTGTATGCTCCAGTCATAAGGTGTGTGCCTTACACCACTGAGGTAGGAGGATTTCAAAATATCATCATACTATAATAAAAAAAACTCTGAGGGTGGTAGCTGAGGAGGTTGTGTCTTGGGGACCCTAAGTCAACCTCTTAAAGTGAGTATGATCGGAGTTCCAAAATCAACACTTTCTGGCCTTTATCCCTTTTTAATGTTTATTACTCTCTGTCTTTTTAACTGAGCCTGAAGATGCCTGTCCATTTTAAATTATTTGCATGAAAACATCAGCCTTAATCCAAAGGCGTGAACAGGAAGTACACTGAAACTTACACCAAAGTTTCCTGGATGGTCATGTGAGGGTGGAGACTCCATTTAGTTCAAAGAGCCACATTGAGATAGGAGGATCGGATGTGGGGAAAGTTCTGAGGATCATTCTTGCCACATTGTACGTTGATGGCCCTTAAACTCACTATCATAGTCCAGTAGTTAGTGGTATTTCAATCTTTTTAACAGGCTGATAATTGTTAATCAACGCTCTTTCCCAAAAAGGTGAAATGTTCAGGGAGATCATGAGGGGGACCCTCTTCACTCAGAGGGTGGTGAGAGTGCGGAATGAGCTGCCAGGAGAAGTGGCGGATGTGGGTTTGATTTCAACATTGGAGATAAATTTGGATAGGTACATAGATGGGAGGGGGTGTAGTTGGCTATGGTCCGGGAGCAGGTCAATTGGATAATAATAGGTCAGATTGGACTCGATTTGCTGAGGGTTCTGCTTCTGTGCTGTAGTGTCCTATGACTCTATAAAGTAGGCAATGAAAATTCTGAAGTTTCATTCCTCTGGGGCCAGTGAACTGCTGTTGAGTTTTCAAAACCCAAATTTTAAATATTTTTACACTGTGTAAACTTCATTTGTGATCTATTTTTTCATAACCAAGTGTTCCTTTCGCTTGTTTGTTTTGGTCTAAGAAACCCTATGGTTGATGGGGCCCAACAGAGTAAAGTTCCTTATGAAGCGTGGTCACTGTTGCAATGAGAGAAATGCCAAAGCCAAATTACACACAAGAGCTGGCCGTACAATTTGAGTGCCAGGCCAAATCGGAAAGGTTGGGTACAGGCCGAAATGAGGCCACGGGGTGCAGGTCCCAGAGAGTATCGAGGCAACTGAACTTGATGTTTGGATGACGATTCAAGCACCGGGCCAAATCGAAAAGGTCAGGGTGTTGTGGCCTGAGGTGAGGTATGGGCCGGTTCAGCTCGCTGCTTCTCTCTGCGCTGATCTAAATACGAACAAGCTGTCTTTGTGGACTTCAGTCCAGAATGCTACTTGCTCATGTTTATTGTTTGCATGATCTGTTTCTTTTCCTCTCTCTACACGTTGGGTGTTCAACTGTCTATTTTTTTTAAACGGTTCTTTTGGGTTTCTTTGTTTCGCGGCTGCCTATTAGGAGATGAATCTCAAAGTTGTATAATGTATATATACTTTGATAATAAATCTACTTTCGACTTTGAAGCTGTTTTGAATGAGGACAACTGTTAGCCAGGACAGAGAGAGTTTACCATCACTAATTTGCTGTACATTTATCTCCACAAAAGAAGTTGGTCTGGGTCGTGGTTGGGTTATGCCTATCTCTGTGCATGGCACCTTGCTTCCTGCCCTGCTGATGGCCTTAATCTGGATCTCCTCTGCTTTATATCTGGTGTAAAAGCTAAACACCAGGTAGTGGCATGGTCGTGTAGTGGTCAGTATAATGCTGTTACAGCGCCAGAAAAATGGATTCAATTTTACTGCTGTCTGTCAGGAGTTTGTACGTTCTACCTGTGAACCAATCAGTTTTGTTCAGTTGCTCCCACATTCCAAAGAAATAAGGGTTCAGAGGTTAATTGGTCGCATGAGTGCAATTGGGTGACACAGGCTCGATGGGCCAGAAGGACCTGTTACTGTGTTGTATGTCTAAATAAAATAAAAATATAAAACCACAACCTCATCGTTTGAAAGGGCTTATTGATTCTGTGCGAATAAGTAAAGGATTTAATTTATTTAAATGGTTTTTAATGATTTTCTGTTGTTTTATGGTATATTACATTCAATTTAATATTTCAATCAGTCAGGGGCCGGTTGGTGGTGTAGTGGCATGAGCACTGGACTTCAAGGCAGATGGTCCTAAGTTCAAACCCAGCCCAGGCAGCAGCAGTATCTGTGTGAAATCTATTTCCGTATCTCACCATGAAAACACTATGGGCCCTCTGCTCAATGAGGTCATGAAGAGTTGGACTTAACATAATGACTGAACTAAAAAAGCAGGATTAAGGGGAGAAGACGAGAGAATGGAGCTAAAAAGAATGGGGCTAAGCATACTTAATGGGCTGGATGGCCTAATTCTGCTTCTATATCTTCTGATTTGATGGTCGTTATTGATTTTTTTCAATTTAATTTTGTATCAAATCAGTTTGAAATGGGCTTCAGAGCATGATTGTTGAGTTTTGGATGACGAGGCAAAGGTCTGAATCAGGACTTTTGCACTTTTCCAAATCTGGCCATCTTTCCAAAGTGGCCAACATCTTGGAGGTTAGAGATGCTTGCAAAGAGAGGGTGAGGCAAAGCCCTGAGGGATCTACAAAGAGGAATTGACTAGATGAAGGCATTGAGAGGCATCCACGTTCCCAGCTGGGGACGTGTTATGGAAAATAGTGCAAAGTCAGTTTGCACAAATGGCTCACAGGCGTCTGGTGTAAAGGACGAGATGATGCTGTATAATTCTGCACAAGGAAATTACACAGAGTTATGTTCAATATATGCTGGTTATTGCAACATTATCGAGTATTATATCATACCTATAGAGTCAGATGGGTTTCAAAACTTTCAATTGCCTGTCTCCCAATCATGGAATCATAGCAGGCATTGCCTAAGACTTTGGTGAATCTTTGCTGTGGTCTCGAATTTCTTATAGTAGGGGAGTCTAGGACTAGAGGGCACAGCCTCAGAGTAAAACAAAATCCCTTTACAGCAGAAATGGCGAGGAATTTCTTTAGCCAGAGGGTAGTGAATCTGTGGAATTCATTGCCACGGGTGGCTGTGGAGGCCAAGTCATTGGGTGTACTTAAAGTGGAGGTTGATAGGTTTTTGATTGGTAAGGGATCAAAGGTTGCGGGGAGAAGTCAGGAGAATGGGGTTGAGAGGGATAATGAATCAGCCATTATAGGACAGCAGTGCAGCCTTGATGGGCAGAATGGCCTAATTCTGCTCTTGTGTCATATGGTCTTATGGAAGATACACTTTTTCTGCGGCAAGAAGAAAAAGAAATACACAAAAAACTTGAAGAGTCATTTCATCGAAGTCACTGGTGCTGAATAGTTGCAATAAGACTCCCTTATTTCTGTGTTCATATCCTCTCATAATAAAGGCTAGTATTCCGTTTGCTGCCTTGATCGTGTTTTGCATTATCATGTTTTCTTCCTCTGAATGGTATATGAGCTCACCTCAGTCCACTGAGCATTAAAAATACCCAATCCCCTACCACTGTACTGTTCATGCACTCAACTACTACCACAAAACAGCAGATTTCACAACACACACACACACACAAAATGCTGGATGAACACAGCAGGGCAGGCAGCATCAGTGGAGAGGAATAAGTTTCACAACATATGCCAGTGATAATAAACCTGATTCAGATGACTGCATACAATATGGTTTAGCAATGGATAGCTGACAGCATAGTAGCATAGTAGCATAGTGGTTAGTGTTGCAATGCCAGTGACCTGGGGTCATTTCCCACCACTGTCTGTAAGGAGGTTGCAAGGAGTATAATTAAGAGGGGTAGGCGTAATAAGCTGTAGCTTCACCTTTCGGTCTGTCTTAAAGAATATCTATGTTTTTTTTGTTGCAACTTTGCCTTATGAAATCATCGTTGAAAATGATGCTTCTTGTTATGTTTGTACTGACCGAAATAAATTTAACTAATTCATTCATTCATTCATTCATTTATTCATTCAAGAGTTTGTACCTTCTCCCTGTGACTCTGTGCGTTTCTTGTAGGTGTTCTTCATTCCACATTCCAAAGACATACAGGCTGGGGTTAGCAATTTGGCACCTAGCAATGTGTGTTAGGTTGGCACAGAAGAAGGACGACACTTGTGGGGTGCCTCAGCACACATTGGATTGTGCTGGATATTGAAGCAAATGACATATTACGCTGTGTGGTTCAGTGTACAGTACATGTGGCAAATTAATAGCCACTTAGAAAGTATTGCTTTCTGCGACCAGGGTATAGGCAAACAACATACAGTATTTTACCCGTCATTCTCTTGTTCTTTTGTTCAGCCGGCTCACGTCCCTTTAAATCCACTTCATTTACTCCACACTCACAAATCCAACTGGATTAGGAGTCCTTGTGCAGGATTCCCTGAAGGTTAACTTGCACATTGAGTCAGTGATATGGAAGGCAAATGCACTGTTAGCATTCATTTCGGGAGAACTAGAAAATAAGAACAAGGATGTAATGCTGAGGCTTTATAAGGCTTTGGTCAGACCACACGGAGCATTCTGAGCAGTTTTGGGCCCCTTATCGAAGAAAAGATGCACAGGCATTGGAGAGGATCACGAAAATTATTCTGGGAATGAAAGGGTTAACATATGAGAAGCATTTGATGGCTCTGAGCCTGTACTCACAGGAGTCTGGAAGAAAGAGGGGTGATCTCGTTGAGACCTATAGAATATTGAAGGCCTAGTGGATGTGGAGAGGCTGTTTCCTATAATGGGTGAATCTAGGACAAGAGGGCACTGGCTCAGAATAGAGAGATGTCCATTTAGAACAGAGATGAGGAGGAATTTCTTCAGTCACAGAGTGGTGAATCCATGAATTCATTGCCATGGACAGATGACATTGAGTATATTTAAAGTGGGGATTGATAGCTTCTTGGTTAGTCAAGACATCAAAGATTACGGAGAGAAGGTGTCACAACCCAGGATTCAGCAGCACAGTAGATACGGCAATTGTGCTTGTGAACTTGCACATGTCAGCTAATTATTAGTTAATCGTGATAGTATTTACCTCCATACTTGTCGTTGTAGTGCTTGAAGAGACTTGGACAGAGCACAGCAACACTTCGCTTTCATTTTGCATCGGCCTTGCCTGAGATATTGGACTGTGGAGTCAACTGACTCTGAAGACTCGCGGTATTCATTTAATAATTAGATGTTCCTTTCAGCCACAGTGTAGGCTTCATTTCCCATTTCATAGTTTTAGTTAATGGCTCTGTTTGGCCTAGCACTTATTGTTTCATTTTCCCTTGAACACTGTTCGCATTAAAGTTTTGTGGACTGTCGACCTGCTTCAGTGAGTCCCACTCCGCACTTGGGCCATATCCAAACCACAGTGACAGAAGGCAGGAGAATGGGGTTAAGAAGGAAAATGGGACTAAAAAACTCAGCCCTGATCAAATGGCTGAGCAGACTCGATTGGTGAATGGCCCAATTCTACTCCTATATCTTATGGTCTTATAGTCTTAACAGCAAACTTGGGAATACGACACATGGTGTCCTCAGCCAAATCACCGATATGGATTGTGAATAGCTCAGACCATGACATGACCCTTGGGATACTTCAGTCATCACAGCCTATGAATCTGGCAAGCGTCCATTTATTACAACTCCTTGCTAACCATTTCCCAAAACATGATGGTATATTCCCCTTGATTCCTTGTGCTCTAACCTTCAAAGCAACTTCCTTTCAGAAATATTGAGAAAGATGTTCCTTTCAATTCTTTAATAAGGAATTGGAGCAATTATGGTGACAGGCTCATTGCCAAAAACAAGGTTTGGGATGAAATATTAGAACTGCAATAACAAACCAAGGTGACAAAGTTTAGGTCACTCATGAGAAATGTCACCAAAAGAGGAAACCTGCTGTTTGGAGAAAAGAATCCAGCCTTTGTGATTAATACAATTTTGGCAATACATTTCACTCACTTCCCTCATTTAAAAAAAAACACAATGATTGTCTCTATGCTCTATATGAATCACTTTCATGCCTTGACGTGTAAATCTACTAACAACGCAATCAGCCAGACTGGTGAGTAACAAAAGATTGACATTCATTGATGGGTGTAACGATGCCATCATTTCCAACCATGAGGCAAAATGGAGTCATCGGTCCCGCGACATGGTATCAGTGCTGATTGTCCAACATGGCCCACTTCAGGCTCAGTCTGTGGGCAACCTCAGATTCCAGTGCCTTGGGTGGAAGTACCACAAGACTCTTAGATGTTTTTGCTCAAGCTAGCTACAGTTCTTGTAAATAAGCAAGGCTTCAGGATGTTGGTAATTGTAACATTCAGATTATGAAAGTAAGAATTTCTGAAGAAAAGCAAACAACGGCATATCGTCTGCCTTCCACGAATTTACGAGCTGCAGCAGAATGCAAAAATCCTGAAGTCGTTGACTGGTCATGAAACCGTTCAAAATTAAAGATTATTTGAGATGCTGGAGATCCTGTATCTGAAAATAAAGGGAAACTTCTTACTCTACAGCTGTGCAACACCTGACGCTTATGAACACCCTCAGGAAAAGGAACGCCAGCCATTCCATGAGGAGCAGCAGCTTCTCAGAAACAAAACCTCAGGAGATGTGCTGGCAGAGAAAACAAAGCAGCTCGCTGCACAGAGCCCACTCTCTCCTTGACATTATAGAGGCTGCAAAGAGAGGAGACATCAAGAATGTCACAGAGGGCGCTGAATGAGCCTCTAGATGGCGATGGATCATGAGGTGTGACCTGTCTACCAACACTGGTGTTACACAAGCCAGGGCCTGATCAGACCTGGCTGGATCACCTGGGCAACCTGTTGAAGGATTTGAAACGGCCAATGACTCCCCAGGTTACATCACTGATGATATGTCCCCAACACATCATAGTCTCCCTTTCTCTTCACCATTTACACCTCGGACTTCAACTACTGCACAGAGTCTTGTCATCTTCAGAAGTTTTCGGATGACTCTGCCATTGTTGGATGCATCAGCAAGGGAGATGAGGTTGAGTACAGGGCTACTGTAGGAAACTTTGTCACATGGTGTGGGCAGAATTATCTGCAGCTTAATGTGAAAAAGACTAAGGAGCTGGTGGTAGACCTGAGGAGAGCTAAGGTACCAGTGACCCCTGTTTCCATCTGGGGGTCAGTGTGGACATGGTGGAGGATTACAAATACCTGGGGATACGAATTGACAATAAACTGGACTGGTCAAAGAACACTGAGGCTGTCTACAAGAAGGGTCAGAGCCGTCTGTACTTCCTGAGGAGACTGAGGTCCTGTAACATCTGCCGGACGATGCTGAGGATGTTCTACGAGTCTGTGGTGGCCAGTTCTATCATGTTTGCTGTTGTGTGCTGGGGCAGCAGGCTGAGGGTAGCAGACACCAACAGAATCAACAAACTTATTCGTAAGGCCAGTGATGTTGTGGGGATGGAACTGGACTCTCTGACGGTGGTGTCTGAAAAGAGGATGCTGTCTAAGTTGCATGCCATCTTGGTCAATGTCTCCCATCCACTACATAATGTACTGGGTGGGCACAGGAGTACATTCAGCCAGAGACTCATTCCACCGAGATGCAGCACAGAGTGTCATAGGAAGTCATTCCTGCCTGTGGCCATCAAACTTTACAACTCCTCCCTTGGAGGGTCAGACACCCTGTGCCGATAGGCCGGTCCTGGACTTACTTCATAATTTACTGGCATAATTTACATATTACTATTTAACTATTTATGGTTCTATGACTATTTATTATTTATGGTGCAACTGTAATGAAAACCAATTTCCCCCTGGGATCAATAAAGTATGACTATGACTATGAATTTATCTCAGCATCAAGACAAAAGAAGACTTCATTCACATCAACCTAAAAATAAACTTCATCCACATTCCTCAAGTGACACCTGAAGTCTCAGAGCCATGTTTGTTCGAGGCTATAAACCAGAGAGGCATCAAAAGGGTTATTGAAATCATGGTGCTGGTGGCAGCAGTGACTAAAGAAAGTATGCCATTTCTATCGATTTGTTTAGAAGGGATAGATAAACCCGCTGGCAATGAGCTTTGGGAATCCTGTTACGACACACACCCAACCATGCCAGCCTCTGGGGCTTGGACACCCTAACTCCCCGGAATACAGATAGGAAGCTGTCATGGCCCCTTTAAAGACTCGTGTTGGCCCCACTAATTGGCGGCCATGTTTTGGCACCAAGATTTTAATATTTAAAGAGCACTTGAACTGAGGTTCAGTGCTGAATCATCAGCTCAACTTTGGATTCTGGTCTAGTATCTAGTTTGGAACCCTGTCTTCATTTGTGTCAATTCTAGTTTTGGATACTGCTGCACTTGGGTCCTACCTATCCTTGCCTAGGTCTCTCCTCAGAGACCTAAAGTCACATGAATCTCCCAAGAATACGCTCTTGCATTTCTAAAATGAACATCATTCTCAGAGGTTCTATTCAGAGTGTTTACATTACTTTGCATTGCATATATGTAACTGGGTCTTGGTTACACTGACTGCTGAGGTGTCTAAAATGGCTTCTTTGTATGTTATATAAAATGCCTTTTCTATAATAATAACTGCGATGCAAGGAGTTCTCTCTCTCCCTGCTGGTTTGGGTTATATTATTGATAAGGGTGAGAATGAACCAATGAGTGTCCATGTTATTCTTTATGTGGGTGATATTCTGTCTCACATGGCTGGGGTCCGTGTGGTTTGGCGGGTTTTTCGGGCGGAGAAGACGGAGGAAGGTCGCATTCGGAGGCGCTGTGGTCGACCACCCAAGGAGTGGTCCCGTAAGGGTCATCGGAGGCCGAGGACGGAAGGTCGAGGTTTGGCAGGATATTGAGCTCCAAGGAAACCTTAAGTGCACTGACTTTTAAAACTCTATTCGAACTTTGGTGCCTTTCTTTGTTTTATTCTTTTAGAGTGTATTCTTTGTTAACCGATATTCACAGTAAGATTTATAAAGTGTACGTATTTAACCGCTTATGGTGTTCTGTCTGATCTGTGAATTGGGCGTTTTCTCAGCCTCCACATAAACTGGCTTACCTAGTTGGCTGGTTGCAGGGTTTCCCTGGTCACGGAGGAGCAAGGTTTGTCTATAGCCTTACATATATACTATACACTGTATAGACACTACTCTTATATACTGATACATGTTAATTGCAGATAGTTGTCAGCACAGACCAAAGGTAACAGTTATCCTCTCACTGAGGAGGAGAAGGTGGAGAGGAAAATTCCAGTTCACTCAAACAGACTGGAACTTGAAAACTCCCCCCACTATTACTGTACTTTTACTCACTTAGACTAAGATGTATAAGTGCAGGAAAAAAAATGTTCTGTAAGTTAACTCATTCCATGACCAAGAACTATAAAACCAAGATGGTTCTATGTAAAAAACATTAGCTGCAGCTTTTTTATATAAGGTTACCATATTACAGGAGATTGCAATTGCACTGGAGAGGGTGTAGAGGGAGCTTCCAAGATGCTTTTGTGGGTTTGTGGGCCACAACTGGAGTGTTTTGTGCAGCTCGTTACCACATAATAGAAAGGATGTGCTTGCACTGGAGAGGGTGCGGAGGTGATTCATCAGGACGTTACCTGGATTGGAGAATTAGAGCTATAAGAAGGTGCTGGATAGGCTTGGCTTGTTTTCCCCAGAGCAGAGGAGACTGAGGGGTGACCTGGTGGAGGTATTTAACTAATCAGGAGACAGGTACAAAAATCGTTTTTCCCATGGTAGGGGTGCCAAAGCATAGGTTTAAGGTGAGAGCTGGGAGATTCATAAGTTATCTGAGGGGGAGGTTTTTGACACAGATGGTGATTAGAAACTGGAAAGCACTGCCTAAAGAGTTAAGCAGATATTTTCAAAACATAGGCATATAACATGCATCTGGATAAGCACTTGAACTGCCAATACATAGAAGTCTAGTGACTAATACAGATAAATGGGATTAGCATAGATACCTGTATGTATAGTGGGCAGTATGGACATTTTCATGTGGTATAACTCTCTCCGATAGAAAGGTTGTTCCACTTGTAATAGAGAACCAGATATTTAATTGTGATGTATGTATCTCTTCCCACATATATATTGAGATATACTGTATATATCCTCCCTTATTCCAAAGACGTAAAGGTTAGTAGGCTAATTAGTCACATAGGAGTAAGTGGGTGGTGCAAGCTCATTGGGCCAGAATGGGTGTTATACCTCTGAATAAATAAATGAAAGGTTCTTCACTGGTGTTCATCACCTTGTCGTGATGGAGAGGCTTGTGAATTCCTGAGATCCCGAGAGTGATGTCATCAGGAGCTTAGCCCCTGGTAGGGTCACCCAAGGCGATAAGGTTCAGGGAGTGCTACCAAACAAAGAACGATCCAAACAAGACCTCAACAGCGGAAATGGCAGAAGATGGTCACAAGGGAAGTGAAGACGGAGGAAGTCTGCAGCAGTGAAGATTCCCTAGTCATCTTGCATTCCATGCCACTGGAACCTGACCCCGATCAGTCAAGGACTGTGTGGTGGGTCTCCATGCATCAACCTCAACCTCCCGTTGTTAAACAAAGCCACACACAGGAGTCCTCCTTGAGGAAATAACCCCTCATGACAGCATCATACTCAACTCAAATGATCGTACTACAAATACTATGGAAGACCGAAATAGGATGAACAGGAAAGAGCCTTATTCCATATAGAGAAATAATATAAAACATCCAAAGATTTAAGAAAAGTGTTAAAGAATCAGAGTGTACTGAAGGACTTTATTGTGTAGAATCTGCTTTGGAGTATTTCATTAAATTCGGCTCTTCATGTGCTTGGAAAGATACAAAAGTGCTGAAAAACTTTATTAGAACAGTTCCAGGAATGAAAGGTTTCTGCTCTAGGCTTAGACTGGAGGTGTTGGTTTGTCCTCCTTGGACCAAGAAGGTTAAGAGGAGATTGAATAAAGATGTACAAGTTCATGGTTGTTTCAGATTGAATAAGCGCAGGTAACCTGTTCCTATGGTTCAAGAATTGAGGAAACAGAGTTAAAATTTTGGACAAAAATACAAATAGGATCAGAAGAAAACCTTCTTACACAGAGAGGTTAATGAACTGGAATTCACTTCCCTTTGGGAATTTATTACTGTGTTCAAGAGGAAATTCAATAGGTCCCTCAAGGCTACAGGAAAACTCTAGTTGAGTGGAGCTAATGGGAGTTCTTTACTAAGAGGTGACAGGACAACAGTAGGCCAAATAGCTGCTTTCAGTGTGGAACAATTTAAAGTTCGATTATTTTAATTTATCCAGAGGGTGAAGGAGATCACAGAAGGGGTGATGGACACAGAAAACCATGCCATATTTAAAAAGTACCTGCATGAGCACTTGAGAGGTAGTGACCTGGAGGGTAGGGCCCAACACCTGGGATCTGGGATTAGTCGGAATTGCTCTTCTCAGCTAGCATGGATACGATGGTCTCCATCTAGACTGTAAATTTCTATAAATCTATGACTTTAGTTATGCATGAGGGAATTCACAGAGAAAAATATTAGTGTTTAAATATTCCAGACACAGTAAAATGTGAAACGAAATAAAATTGATGAATTTTTCTACGATCGAGGAATGATTTTCTTTGCACAATGGGTCCCAAAACTGTCAAGTTGTTTGTTTAATAAGAAGTTTGACTGAACAGGACAGTCGTTTGCTACTTCATACAATATGTGTAACTGGTCTATTTTTTTTTTCCTTTTTGTTATTTCTGCACATTAATCAAATTCTTGGAGGCGATTGGAACATTGGGCTACAAGTTATGCATTTCATCAAACCACTTTGTGCAGGAATATAATAATGAAGAACAGAGCCAGAGGAAGGGAGATTTAAAAACTGAAATTGTACAATTGGTCAATACTCATGTAGCATTACGTTCAGGTGTCACAATGCGAAATCTATATAAGTTTAAGTGGCACGTTTGGACTTAGTTCCTGATATGTCATTGTGCATGAGAATATCTGCAGCAACCTCCTTACAAATGTCATGAAATCATACTGCACAGAAACAGGCCATTCATCCCATCATGTTCATGCTAACTATCAATACCAATTTATACTATCTCATCATTACTAATCTCATTTACTAACAATTGATCCATAGCTTGGTTCTACTAGATGGTGACTCTCATGGACCCAGCAGCCTCTCCGGCTCCAACCAGCAGTGAAATTTCTTGTCCTGTTCGTCTTTTCTATGAGGAGAAACACTGCTGAACATTAAGAACACTAAAATCTGCAGGTCTATCTTGCTAGGGAGCAGAATAATGAAGGTGCTGTGCAATTATGGACTAACACAGGGATCGTGCTCACACTCTACGCCACAGTCGACCACAGCTACTCGGGGAAGCAGTGCGCTTGAATGCAGAAGCACAGTAAGTGCGCCAGTACTAAAGCAGTCCCTGCAGGCCTGGACTCCCTTCGATTCTGCTCAGATCTATCGTCCGATCACTGGAAAATATATGCGTCTGCATCTGAACCAATGGTAGATGGGGGACTGTTGCATACTCACCCTGGTAGTAATGTGGCTAAGAGACCAATCCAAGCTCAGCCATCCGGCTAATCTCCTTGCAGGCAGACAGAGATGCTGTGACCTCCAGCAAAGCTTGTGGAGGAGGTCTGCCTGAACACATTAATAAGAACTGGTGTATGAACTTGGTAGCAATGCTCACTGCAGCTAGAGTTTTGTAATGGTGAAGTGCATGCGTCTTCTTACCAAAGGAGTTCACGTCACGAGCATTGTGATTATTGCTTTTTAACACCCCCGCTGTGCAAGTGCTGGGGAAGTGCTGCAGGAGCTCTATGGCACGATATGCAGTCTTCATAGTTGCCGATGACTTTGTGCCAAGTTAAAAACAGTCCTGCCAAAGTTCTACCAGCACATCGATTTTGCAGCCAGAGGAGAGAATATGTTAGAATTGGTTTATACCAACGTTTATGGAACCTACAAGGTTGCCCCCCCCACCCCCTCCCGCCCTGTTTGACCGCAGCCCAGGTGAGGAGGACTCGAGCCAGGGTCAACCCACGCAAAGCTGCAGGGCCGGAAAACGTACCTGGTCAGGTACTGAGGGGCAGTGTGGCCCAGCTAACAGAGATCTTAATGGACATCTTTAACATCTCTCTAATACAGTTCACCATCACTGTAAGCTTCAAGGCAGACACCGTCCTTCCAGTGCCCAAGAAAGCAACAGTAACTGACCTAAATAACTACCACCCAGTGGCACCGACTTCAACAATCTTGAAGTGCTTTGAGCGGCTGGTAATGGATCATATAAAATCCCACCTTCCAGCTACATTAGACCCTTTCCAGTTAGCCTACCGCTCAAACTGGTCCACTGATGATGTCATAGCCTTGGCCCTCCACTCCATCCTGTCCCACCTAGAAAACAATGCCTCATACGCCAGAATGTTTCTCATCGATTTCAGCTTGAAGTTTAAAGCAGTCATCCCTCAGAGACTGGTGGGTAAACTGTCCTCACTGGGACTCAACACCCCTTTCTATAACGGATCTTGGACTTCCTGACGGGAAGGCCCCAGTCGGACAAGTGGGCAGCGACATCTCAAGCTCCAACCCGCCAAGCACTGGTGCCCCCCAGGGTTGTGTGCTCAGTCCACTGTTGCCCCACGACTGCTCTGCCAGATTCAGCTCAAGCTGCATCATCAAGCCTACTGATGATACTACAGTGGTTGACCTCATTAGTAACTATGATAATTCGGCATAGAGAGAGGAAGTCGAGAGCCTTGACAAATAGTATGAGAATGACAACCTAAGTATCAACATGAACAAGACAAAAGAGATGATTGTGGACTTCAGGAAAGCACAGTTCCACTTCTTTCCATTGCACATCAATGGCTCTGCCAGTGAGGTAGTGAGGAAAACAAAGATCCTTGGTGTGCACTTAACAGACCCTCTAACTTGGACCCACAACAACTCCTCACTCGTCAAGAAGGCACAGCAGCATCGACACTTTCTTGGGAGATTGAGATGCACAAGGCTCCTTGCCTCCATTCTAACAACTTTCCACAGGAGACCATTGCAAGTGTCCTTTCCGGCTGCCTCATTGTTACGGAACCTGCAAGGTATCGGACCACAAGACCCGATAGAGGGTAGTCATGTAGAGGCAGAAGAAACATAGAAACATAGAAAGCCTGCAGGCCCTTCAGCCCACAGAGTTGTGCCGAACATGTCCCTACCTTAGAAATTACTAGACTTACCTATAGCCCTCTATTTTACTAAGCTCCTTGTACCTATCTAAAAGTCTCTTAAAAGACCCTATCGTATCCGCCTCCACCACCGTTGCCGGCAGCCCATTCCACACACTCACCACTCTCTGAGTAAAAAAAACTTACCCCTGACATCTCCTCTGTACCTACTCCCCAGCACCTTAAACCTGCCTCCTCTTGTGCTAGCCATTTCTGCCCTGCGAAAAACCCTCTTACTATCTATACGATCAATGCCTCTCATCATCTTATACACCTCTATGAGGTCACCTCTCATCCTGCATCGCTTCAAGGAGAAAAGGCCGAGTTCACTCAACCTATTCTCATAAGGCATGCTCCCCAATCCAGGCAACATCCTTGTAAATCTCCTCTGCACCCTTTCTATGGCTTCCACATCCTTCCTGTAGTAAGGCAACCAGAACTGAGCACAGTATTCCAAGTGGGGTCTAACCAGGGTCCTATATAGGTGCAACATTACCTCTCGGCTCCTAAATTCAATTCCATGATTGATGAAGGCCAATACACCGTACACCTTCTTAACCACAGAGTCAACCTGCGCAGTTGCTTTGAGCGTCCTATGGACTCGGACCCCAAGATCTCTCTGATCCTCCACACTGCCAAGAGTCTTACCATTAGTACTATATTCTGCCATCATATTTGACCTACCAGAATGCACTACTTCACACTTATCTGGGTTGAACTCCATCTGCCACTTCTCAGCCCAGTTTTGCATCCTATCAATATCCTGCTGTAACCTCTGACAGCCCTCCACACTATCTATAACACCTCCAACCTTTGTGTCCTCAGCAGACTTACTAACCCATCCCTCCACTTCCTCATCCAGGTCATTTATAAAAATCACAAAGAGCAAGGGTCCCAGAACAGACCCCTGAGGCACTCCACTGATGACCAACCTCCATGCAGAATATGACCCGTCTACAACCGCTCTTTGCCTTCTGTGGGCAAGCCAGTTCTGTGTCCACAAAACAATGTCCCCTTGGATCCCATGCCTCCTTACTTTCTCAATAAGCCTTGCATGGGGTACCTTATCAAATGCCTTGCTGAAATCCATATACACTACATCTACTGCTCTTCCTTCATCAATGTGTTTAGTCACATCCTCAAAAAATTCAATTAGGCTCGTAAGGCACTACCTGCCCTTGACAAAGCCATGCTTACTACTCCTAACCATATTATACCTCTCCAAATGTTCATAAATCCTGCCTCTCAGGATCTTCTCCATCAACTTACCAACCACTGAGGTAAGACTCACTGGTCTATAATTTCCTGGGCTATCTCTGCTCCCTTTCTTGAATAAAGGAACAACGTCTGCAGCCCTCTAATCCTCCGGAACCTCTCCCATCCCCATTGATGATTCAAAGATCATCGCCAGAGGCTCAGCAGTCTTCTCCCTCACCTTCCACAGCCTGGGGTACATCTCATCCGGTCCCGGCGATTTATCCAACTTGACACTTTCCAAAAGCTCCAGCACATCCTCTTTCTTAGTATCTACATGTTCAAGCTTTTCAGTCTGCTGCAAGTCATCACTACAATCACCAAGATCCTCTTCCATAGTGAATACTGAAGTAAAGTATTCATTAAGTATCTCTGCTATTTCCTCCGGTTGCATACACACTTTCCCACTGTCACACTTGATAGGTCCTATTCCTTCACATCTTATCCTCTTGCTCTTCACATACTTGTAGAATGCCTTGGGGTTTTCCTTAATCCTTCCTGCCAAGGCCTTCTCATGGCCCCTTCTGGCTCTCCTAATTTCCTTCTTAAGCTCCTTCCTATTAGCCTTATAATCTTCTAGATCTCTAACATTACCTAGAATAAGGTTAATTCAAATTCATATTCAGTGCAGATATTGTGCATTGAAGGGTCTGTTACGGAGGTGTACTACTCTATGATTTTTCATATTCTGGTTCACATTTCTCTCTAGATCTTTCTGATACACTTTGTATTTTTGGAACATTGAATTGGCAAGCTGGAATATACTTTCCAGATGCCATATATGCTATTTATACTCTGTCCTCCAGTGATATGCCACTAGCTCCATATCACCAAGACACACTGCAGGAATTTTTCCAATTGTTTCCTATCTGTTTTGGAAGCATCAACTGGCTACGTGCTGCTGGAATAAAATGCTCCTCGTGTGAGGGTTATAAGATCTGAGTAAGAGGTTGACTGCTTAGGACTGAACTAAGAAAAATGTCCTCACAGAGTATTTTAAATCTTTAGATTTCTGCTCCTTTTAGGGCTTTAGATGTTCACTTGATGAGAATATTGAAGTCTGATGTTAAGACCAAAAGAAATAGGAGCACAATGAGGCCATTTGACCCATCGTCTGCTCCACCATTTCATCATGGTTGATCCATTTTCCCTCTCTGCCCCTATCTCCTGCCTTCTTCCTGTATCCCTTCATAGTCTGACTAACCAAGAATCTATCAAACTCTGTATTTAATATACCCAATGATTTGACCTCCACAGCCACCTGTGGCAACAAATTCCAGAGATTCATCACTCTCTTGCTAAAGAAATTCCTCCACATCTCCATTCTAAATGGGTGCCTCTCTATTCTGAGGCTGTGCCCTCTTGTCCTAGAGCACCTCACAATAGGAAACATGTTCTCCACATCCACTCTATCGAGGCCTTTCAACATTCAATAGTTTTCAATGAGGTCATCCCTCATTCTTCTGAATTCCAGTGAGCAGAGGCACAGAGCCATCAAACCACCCTTGTATTACAAGCCTTTCAATCCCAGATTCATTTTTGTAAATCTCCTTTGAACCCTTTCCAATGTCAGCACATCCTTTTTTAGATAAAGAGCTCAAAACTGCTCATAATACTCCAAGTGAGGCCTTACCAGTGCTTTATAAAGCCTCAGCATTACATCCTTGCGTTCAACATATTTTTGGATACACAGGTATGAGAGAATAAAGTTAAAGATTCACTTCGCATGGAATCTGACCCTTTGGCCCAGTTAGTGCATACCAACTAAGATTTCCATCCAATCTAGTCCTTCTTGCCATATTTGTCCCATATCCCTCTCAACCTTTCCTCCCATGTCACTGTCCAAATTACTTTTCAATGTTGTTATTATACTTGTCTCAACAACTTTATCTGGCTGCTCATTCTATATGATGACCACACTGGGCAAAAATGTTGCCTCTCAAGTCTTATAAAATTTCTCCCGCCATGTTATACATGAGCTCATTACTTTTCAATATATTTATTAGTTTCTACATAGAAGAATACCGAGTACAAGAAAGTATATATAAAGGTCGGAAAAAACAATTACCAATTACATTATATCTATTCATAATAACAATCTCATTACCCTGTATTCATGTAAGTTAGTCAAAGTTACATCGAAATATACTAATGTATTACAAAAAAGGAATCTAACCCTAAGGAGAAAAAAATAGGTAAACACATTCTCATATAATAAAAATTAATAATAGCCAACATCTAAATTTAAACGATGAATTGAGGGTTTTGAAAGTTTTGAAAATAATTCAGAAAGGGTCCCCACAACGTTTGAAAGTCCTGACGGGATTCAGAAATTGAACAACGAATCTTCTCTAAATCTAAGCATGACATAACGTCGCATAACCATTGAGCATGAGTAGGAGGAGAGACATCTTTCCATTCAAACAAAAGCGCCTTCCTAGCTATAAGAGAGCTAAAGGCCAAAATATATAAATCTGATGTCTTCAACTTGATAGCTTGTCCTGCAACAAAACTGAATAGGGCCATCAGAGGATTAGGCTTAAAATTGACTGAAAAATAAAGAACAAGTCTGAAAAACTTCCTTCCAATATTTTTCAAGACACGGATAAGTCCAAAACATATGAATTAATAAAGTTTCTCCATTATTGCACCTGTCACAGTAGGGAGATATATCCAAATAAAAACAAGATAGTTTATCTTTTGTCATATGGACTCTATGTACCACCTTAAATTGTATGAAGGAATGGCAAACACATAGCGATGAAGTATTAACCAGTTTAAAAATTTCATTCCAAGTTTCCTCAGATATTGATGTCTGTAATCTTGTTCCCAGAGATTCTTAATTTTGTCTAAAGGAACATTCCTCGTCTCCAGTAACATACCATAAATATTAGATATTGAACCATTATAAAAAGGTGTCAAATTAAAAATTACATCTAGTAAGTTCTTATCTGAGCTTATAGGAAATGTGTATAATTGAGATCTTAGAAAGTCTCTAATTTGTAGATACCTAAAAAAATGAGTTTTGGGTGGGCTATATTTAGCTGACAATTGCTCAAATGAAAAAATATTTCCTCCAACAAACAGATCCCGAAAACATTTAATACCCAACCTGTCCCATTCTTTAAAAACTAAATCAGTCATGGAAGGTTTAAATAAAATTAGAATAAATGGGACTAGAAAGGGAAAATCTCAATAAACCAAAGTGTTTTCTAAATTGTATCCAGATCCTCAGAGTATGTTTATCTATTAAATTATCGGTTAGTTTACTTACAAATAAAGGAAGTGAGGATCCAAGAAGAGAAATAATGTAAAATTTATTAACAGAATTAGCTTCTAAAGAAACCCAGTCTACACAATTAATATACTATATCCAAAATGTAAGATATCGTATATTAACTGCCCAGTAATAAAACCTAAAATTAGGTAAGGCTAAACCTCCAGACTTTTTAGGTTTTTGAAGATGAACTTTATTTAAATGAGGACATTTATTTTTCCATATATAGGAGGATAAAATAGATTCCAGAGAGTCAAAAGAGGATTTAGGAATAAAAACGGGTGAAGCCTGAAAAAGATATGTAAATTTAGGTAGAATATTCATTTTAATAGAATGAATTCATCCAATCTACGATATTGAAAGAGGTGACCAATTTAATAATAACTTTTTTACATGGTTTAATAAAGTAAGAAAATTTTCTTTAAACAGGTATTTGTAATTCTTAGTGATTGTTACACCCAAATAAGTAAATTGATTCATTACAATTTAAAAAGGAAGATTAGTATTAATTGGTACCAAATTATTTAAAGGAAATAATTCACTCTTATGTAGGTTCAATTTATATCCTGAAAACTGGCTAAAACGGGAGAGTAAATAAGTATACAAGGTAAAGAAATCTCAACATTAGAGATAAAAAGCAATGTATCATCAGCGTAAAGCGAGATTTTGTGGGTGATACCTCTCCTTAAAATACCACAGATATCATTAGATTCTCGAAAAGCATTGGCAAGGGGTTCAAAAGCTAGACTAAAAAGCAAAGGACTCAGTGGACAGCCTTGTCTAGTTCCGTAGTGATGTTTAAATGGTTTGGAATTTAGAAAATTAGTAAGAACCCGAGCAGAAGGAGATAAATAAAGTAATTTAATCCATTGAATAAAATCTGGTTCAAAATTAAATTTTTCTAAGGTTTTAAATAAATAATTCCATTCAACCCGATTGAAGGCCTTCTCAGCATCTAAGTATATCACACATTCCGATATCACCTGAATAAGAGAGTAAATAACACTTAATACACGGCGTATATTAAAATGGGAATGTCGGTTTTTAATAAATCCAGTCTGATCATCAGAAATAATAGAAGGTAAAATATTTTCAATCCTGCGAGACAGAACTTTAGAAAGAATTTTAGTATCTACATTGTCATGAAACTGGCCTATATGAAGAGCATTCAGTTGGATCCTTGTTCTTTTTTGGGATAAGCAAAATAGAAGCTTCATAAAAAGATTGAGGCAAACTACCCAATTTAAAATAATCCAGAAAGACTAAGTGTAACTGCGGAATAATTAATGGAGAAAAAGCCTTGTAAAGTTCTCCAGAAAATCCACCTGGACCCGGAGCCTTCCCTGAGTGTAATGAACATATAGCCTCGGCGATTTCCTCATAAAGAAATGGGTTGATCCATCTGTTTGCAATGATCTGTAGAAAGTGCAGGGATAATTGTTCGTTACAGTATTATCTTTAACGGAGTCAGAACTATAAAGTTTAGAATAGAATTCTCTAAAGGTATCATTTATTTCAGAGTTATCATTTGTCCTATCACCATTAGTTTTGCAAATTTCTTTAATCTGTCATTTAACTACAGAAGTTTTTAATTGGTTGGCCAATACTTTGCCTGATTTATCTCCATGTTACCATATAACAATTCCATCTGGATGGCCTTCAACCTAATGGCATGAACATCAATTTAACATAGAACATAGAATAGTACAGCATGGTACAGGCCCCTCGGCCCACAATGTTGTGCCGACCCTCAAACCTGCCACCCCTATAAGCCCCCAACTTAAATTTCTCCGTATACCTGTCTAGTAGTCTCTTAAACTTCACTAGTGTATCTGCCTCCACCACTGACTCAGGCAGTGCATTCCATGCACCAACCACTCTCTGAGTTAAAAACCTTCCTCTAATATCCCCCTTGAACTTCTCACGCCTTACCTTAAAGCCATGTCCTCTTGTATTGAGCAGTGGTGCCCTGGGGAAGAGGCGCTGACTATCCACTCTATCTATTCCTTTTATTATCTTGTACACCTCTATCATGTCTCCTCTCATCCTCCTTCTCTCCAAGGAGTAAAGCCCGAGCTCCCTTAATCTCCTTTGAACCCTTTTCAATGTCAGCACATCCTTTTTTAGATAAAGAGCTCAAAACTGCTCATAATACTCCAAGTAAGGCCTTACCAGTGCTTTATAAAGCCTTAGCATTACATCCTTGCGTTGAACGTATTTTTGGATACACGGGTATAAGAGAATAGAGTTAAAGATTCACTTCGCATGGAATCTGACCCCTTGGCCCAATTAGTGCATGCCAACCAAGATTTCCATCCAATCTAGTCCCTCTTGCCATATTTGTCTCATATCCCTCTCAACCTTTCCTCCCATGTTGCTGTCCAAATTACTTTTATCAGTGTTGTTAATGTATTTGTCTCAACAACTTCATCTGGCTGCTCATTCTATATGATGACCACACTGGGCGAAAATGTTGCCTCTCAGGTCTTATAAAATTTCTCCCACCATGTCATACATGAGCTCATTACTAAAGTACACAAGTTATCCCCGACTCCTGTGTTTTTCTTTCAATTAGTTTCTTTTTGTTTCAGAGTTCCAAAGCATAACAGTGATGATGAATAGGTTTTAAAACGAAGCCAAGATTACTACCTATCTGTTAAAGCGCAGCATATTTTCTTCTTCAGAAGGGGAGAAAGACAGTCAAGTTTTAAAAAAAGGCAGAAAACGGACGAAATTCATGGGTTCATAAACAGTGAGTACCAGGCGATAATAATAACAAATAAATAAAAAGAGAAATCACTGGATACAGCAGAAAGATAGGTACATTCAATTGCACAAAAGATAATTAGTTGCTGCATACTAAACAAATTGAGCAGTACTAAAAGCAAATGGAATCGCCAATAAGAAATGAGTGCTAGTTTTGCTGAGTGCAATAAGTGGAAAAGCATACAGTTTGCTTAGAAGTCCATCCAAACCGGTCAAAATGAGCTTTGCTGATATCGTGAAAGTAATGCAGGAGCATTTAGATCCAAAACCACTGTTGACTGCAGACACCAGAGGTTTCATAAGTGAAATCAAAAGGAAGAGGGGTCTATTTTGGCTCACATAGCTGAACTGACAAAATTGTCTGCACATAGTCCGTTCAGTGATGGGTTTAATGATGCACGGAGAGATTACTTAGTTGTAGAATCTTACAAGAAATGGCTCCTAACTGGACTACAACTCACATTTAAGACAGCAATTGAAATTGCCTTATCAATGGGAAAAAACAGACAGAGGGACATTGATTTGCAATCAGAATGAAAGTGAGCTTGAACAAAATTGCAACATCTAAACTGAGATCAGACTGCCTAAACAAAACAGTGTTATTGTTGTGACAGAGGCTCACATACACCAGAACAATGCAGGTAAAAAGGTGAAACTTGCATAAAATGAAACAAAGTAAGAGACTTGCAAAGAGCATGTTGGCCAGACAAAAATAAATGAACTACATAGGGAAGAGAAA
Source organism: Mobula hypostoma (assembly GCF_963921235.1). Lineage (NCBI taxonomy): Eukaryota > Metazoa > Chordata > Chondrichthyes > Myliobatiformes > Myliobatidae > Mobula > Mobula hypostoma. The sequence continues at coordinate 208,962,400 of NC_086099.1, forward strand.
AGAGTTAAACAGTTAAGTTTTAACTGTTAAGAGTCACTGCTACGTCTAGCGGAATTAGTCAGTTCCCCTCGACCACCACTCTGCTCCGTCTAGCGGAATTAGTCCTTACTCTTAATAATTTCTCCTTTGGCTCCTCCCACTTCCTCCAAACTAAAGGTGTAGCTATGGGCACCCGTATGGGTCCTAGCTATGCCTGCCTTTTTGTTGGCTTTGTGGAACAATCTATGTTCCGTGCCTATTCTGGTATCTGTCCCCCACTTTTCCTTCGCTACATCGATGACTGCATTGGCGCTGCTTCCTGCACGCATGCAGAGCTCATTGACTTTATTAACTTTGCCTCCAACTTTCACCCTGCCCTCAAGTTTACCTGGTCCATTTCCGACACCTCCCCCCCCTTTCTAGATCTTTCTGTCTCTGTCTCTGGAGACAGCTTATCCACTGATGTCTACTCTAAGCCTACTGACTCTCACAGCTATCTGGACTATTCCTCTTCTCACCCTGTCTCTTGCAAAAACGCCATCCCCTTCTCACAATTCCTCTGTCTCCACCGCATCTTCTCTCAGGATGAGGCTTTTCATTCTAGGACGAGGGAGATGTCTTCCTTTTTTAAAGAAAGGGGCTTCCCTTCCTCCACTATCAACTCTGCTCTTAAACGCATCTCCCCCATTTCACGTACATCTGCTCTCACTCCATCCTCCCACCACCCCACTAGGAATAGAGTTCCCCTGGTCCTCACCTACCACCCCACCAGCCTCCGGGTCCAACATATTATTCTCCGTAACTTCCGCCACCTCCAACGGGATCCCACCACTAAGCACATCTTTCCCTCCCCCCACTCTCTCTGCATTCCACAGGGATCGCTCCCTACGCAAATCCCTTGTCCATTCGTCCCCCCCATCCCTCCCCACTGATCTCCCTCCTGGCACTTATCCGTGTAAGCGGAACAAGTGCTACACATGCCCTTACAATTCCTCCCTTACCACCATTCAGGGCCCCAAACAGTCCTTCCAGGTGAGGCAACACTTCACCTGTGAGTCGACTGGGGTGATATACTGCGTCCGGTGCTCCCGATATGGCCTTTTATATATTGGCGAGACCCGACGCAGACTGGGAGACCGCTTTGCTGAACATCTACGCTCTGTCCGCCAGAGAAAGCAGGATCTCCCAGTGGCCACACATTTTAATTCCACATCCCATTCCCATTCTGACATGTCTATCCACGGCCTCCTCTACTGTAAAGATGAAGCTACACTCAGGTTGGAGGAACAACACCTTATATTCCGTCTGGGTAGCCTCCAACCTGATGGCATGAACATCGACTTCTCTAACTTCCGCTAATGCCCCACCTCCCCCTCGTACCCCATCTGTTACTTATTTTTATACACACATTCTTTCTCTCACTCTCTTTTTTCTCCCTCTGTCCCTCTGAATATACCTCTTGCCCATCCTCTGGGTCCCCCCTCCCTTGTCTTTCTTCCCGGACCTCCTGTCCCATGATCCTCTCGTATCCCTTTTGCCTATCACCTGTCCAGCTCTTGGCTCCATCCCTCCCCCTCCTGTCTTCTCCTATCATTTTGGATCTCCCCCTCCCCCTCCAACTTTCAAATCCCTTACTCACTCTTCCTTCAGTTAGTCCTGACGAAGGGTCTCGGCCTGAAACATCGACTGCACCTCTTCCTAGAGATGCTGCCTGGCCTGCTGCGTTCACCAGCAACTTTGATGTGTGTTGCTTAAACAGTTAAGTTGCAGTTTCAAAAAGAGTACTAATCTGCAATAGCTGATAATGATGAGAGTGACACAGGAATGGGTAGCCTTGAGATTTACATTGTGAAAACTAACAACAGCCAAGCAAAATGGCTTATATCAGTAGCAGTAGTTATATCACGAAGCCAATGAGCTGGATCACATGGAGGCTAAAGGAATTCTTTCCAAGGTTGAGTGAGACCAAGGGCAATTCCAGTAATGAAGAAGAATGGATCTGTCAGGATCTGTGGTGATTTTAAAGTCACCATTAACCCAGTAGCGAAAGTAGATCAATACCCTCTGCCCAGGATAGAAGATATTTTTTTTGGAACCTGTGTGGAGGAAAACACTTCAGCAAAGTGGACTTAGCTGAGGCCTACCTACAGATTGATCTGTAAGTAGAGTCCAAAGAGTTTCTCACCATGAACACTCATAAAGGGCCTATTACAGGCTTATTTCTGGAGTAGCATCTGCACCTGCACTCTGGCAGAAAACTGTGGACCAGGTGTCGCAGTGCTGCCTAGCCACTTGGTGTTACCTGGATGACATATAACCATATAACAATTACAGCACGGAAACAGGCCATCTCGGCCCTTCTAGTCCATGCCAAACTCTTACTCTCGCCTAGTCCCACCGACCTGCACTCAACCCATAACCCTCCATTCCTTTCCTGTCCATATAGCTCTCCAATTTAACTTTAAACAACAACATTGAACTTGCCTCAACCACTTCTGCTGGAAGCTCGTTCCACACAGCTACCACTCTCTGAGTAAAGAAGTTCCCCCTCATGTTACCCCTAAACTTTTGCCCTTTAACTCTCCACTCATGTCCTCTTGTTTGAATCTCCCCCACTCTCAATGGAAAAAGCCTATCCACATCAACTCCATCTATCCCCCTCATAATTTTAAATACCTCTATCAAGTCCCTCCTCAGCCTTCTATGCTCCAAAGAATAAAGACCCATCTTGTTCAACCTTTCTCTGTAACTTAGGAGATGAAACCCAGTTAACATTCTAGTAAATCTTCTCTGTACTTTCTCAATTTTGTTGACATCTTTCCTATAATTCGGTGACCAGAACTGTACACAATACTCCAAATCTGACCTCACCAATGCCTTGTACAATTTCAACATTACATCCCAACTCCTATACTCAATGCTCTGATTTATAAAGGCCAGCATACCGAAAGCTTTCTTCACCACCCTGTCCAGATGATATTCCACCTTCAGTGAACTTCTTCCAGTGAAGTGCCTGTGACTCTTTGCCTTGTGGTATAGGAGCAGTCATCACACGTTATGAGTGATGGCAGTGAACACCCTTTGCATCACATTCCCTTAACACTGCAGAGAAAAATTACACACAGATTGACAGAGAGGCCTTGAGTCTGGTATGGGGTGTAAAATGTTTCAACCAATACTTGTATTGGAGAGAGTTTACCCTCATTACTGATCATCAACCACGTATCGATTTTCAATCCACAGAAGGGTGGATAACCCTAATAAACCCTAATAGCAGCAGCATGAAGGCAGAGATCAACTCTCTTTCTTGGAGGACACAATTAAAAGATAAAATTCAAGAGGATGACTAATCATGGAAATACTAATGGATTGTTCCATTTACCCTTGCAAAAGGAAATACCTGAAAATTTACAAAAGAGGACACTCCTCTTGACGGATTCTCCCTAACGTGTTACGGCAGAAATGATCGAAAAGGAAACCAGAGAAGTCCCCACACTGTCTAAGGTCCACATGGCCACCAAAAATGGCTTGAACGTAGCAGAAACTCTAGTTCCTCCATTTTCACCTGTGCCAAGATAAACTTGCCCTTAACAGGGACTGCCTTTTATGGGGATTGAAAGTTGTTGAACCATCCAAGCTGAGAACTAAAGCGTTGGAGGAGCCTCATGCCGTTATCTGGGCCTGGTCAAAATGAAAGTATCGGCTCGAAGCTTTGTCTGGTATCCAGGTATACAGATTGAGCAGCTGGCCATGAACTGTTCGGGATGCTAACATGTCCAGAAGATGCCAAGAGCAGCCTGCTTTGCCCTGGTAGAGGATTCATGTGGATTGTGCCAGACCATTCATGGGCAAAAATTTCTTGATAGTAGTGCATGCAGCTACAAAATAGCCAGGAGTTTTCCCAAAAACCTCCATTACAGCCTGGCACACTGTTGATGTGTTGTGAAACCTCTTCTCAAGGGCTAGTGTTCCAGAACATGTAGTCAGTGACAATGGGCCACAGTTTGTTGCAGAACAGTTTCATTCATTCCTGAAAATGAATGGATATGATATATTGCATCTGCACAGTTCCACCCAGCTGCAAATGGCTTGGTAGTAAGGGCTGACCACAGTCTAAAGAACACACAATGGATAATGTCAGTAGAACACACTACACTAACACCGAATCAGAATCTCGCCAATTTCCTTTCTGGAAATTGCAATGCAGCATATTCCTCAACCAAAAACTCGGTATCAGCTACGCTGATCCTCGTTCGTTCCTTGCACTCACGCTTGGAACTCCTCAAATCCAGTCTCAGAAGGAGTGTGCAGGACAAACAGCTGAGACAAATTGAGGGCTCCTCAAACAAGGAAATTCAATATTTCTCTCATGGACAAGCAATCCCAGTGAGAGACTACAGAAGTGATCAAAAGGGCTATTTAGAAAGATTAAGGACAGAACTTAACCACTCTCCTATACAGTGGAGGTGCGTCTGATGTCATCTGAAAATCACACAAGAATCAGTTGAGGAGAGCAGAGTTAATTGTTATAAAGAAACGTGTCCAGAGCTGTCAGAACCACTTACTGCGGTCTTAGAGTCAACTTCTGCAATCACAACAGAGGAGGTCCCAGAAGCTGAGATTATTTCACAGCCAGAAGTCTCACCTGCCAACCAGAGTGACCCGCCACCCTTCCATCTGGGAAGACATTATCCCACAAGAGTAAAAACACTCCCGAGCAATTAAATATTTAAACCTGAATGGGACCATTTAAAATTTGTAATATTTGTAATTGTAGTATTAGAGAATTAAATACGTACAGAAATACTTGAGTAATATTGTAAGTACATTGTTAGGTTAAGCATTTTTATTTATTCACATAATTCATTGCGGCTTTTATGTCGAAGTACCTGAATGACTAATGTCATGATGCTACCACGTCATAAGAGCGCTCCTCACTAAAATAAAACTAAATGTACACAATTTATCCCTGGCTCACATATTTTTTCAGTACATTTTATGTTTTGGAGTTATGAAACATAACATTCTCAAAAAAGCTGTGCACGTTCATCTCTGAATGGCTCTCATAATTTTATACACCTCTATATGATCACCCCCCATTGTCCTACAGTCCAAAGAATGAATAGACAACAGACAATAGACAATAAAGCCCTAAACTGCTCCATAACTCAGTATTTTGAGTTCCAGAAACAACCTCATAATCTTCCTTTGCCCTCTTTCCAGCTTAATGGTATCTTTCCTAGAGCAGTGGGACCAAAACTTAGCACAATATTCCATTTACAGCCTCAACAACTTTGTTTTAGCCCCTCTTTCATGCCTCTGTAATTCCCTTTACTCCACTGTAATATTGATATATCTGACTTTATCTTCTCCCTCTCAAACTGCAGGGCGAATTCAATTATATTATGATCACTGTCTCCTGAAGGTTCTTTTACTTAAGCTCCCTAATCAAGTCTGGTTCATTGCACACACCCAATCCACGATAAGGGCAGTACCTCAGATTTGAGGGATGTCTATTTAGAACAGAATTGAGGAGGAATTTCTTGCTTTTCAAATCTTTTTATTACTATTATCCAAAATTAACAAGAATACATTGAAGTAAGCAACACTTACAATGTCTCAAGAAAAAAAAACATTATTTTAAAGATTGAAAAAAATTTGGTGACAAAAAAAAGAGAAAAGAAACCCTACTAAGCAAGAAAAAGTGAGAAAAAGAAACCCCATTAGGTGTTCAACCCCGGAGCCATGGGTCATACAAAAAGCTTCTAAAGATAAACATCAAACTGCCAGCAAGAAAAAAAAATGAACCAAAAATTTACAATTAGATCGTGGAGGAAATCTATCAATTAACTCAAATAATAGTAACAAGCCCCATCTTTTCTCAAAGTCAAACATAGGTTGAAAGGTTCGACTTCTAATTTTCCCCAACCTAAGACATAGCATCACTTGAGAGACCATTGTGACAAAAAGGAGGAATTTCTTTTGCCGGAAGGTGGTGAATCTATGGAGTTCATGTCATGGACGGCTGTGGAGGCCAAGTCACTGAGTATATTTAAAGTGGAGCTTGATAGGATCCTGATTCATCAGGGTGTCAAAGGTTATGGAGAGAAGGCCGGAGAATGGGGTTAAGAAGGATAATAAGTCGGCCATGATGGAATAGTGGAGTAGACTCAAAGGCCTAATTCTGCTCTTATCCCTTATGTTCTTGTACAACTGGAATGTAACGTCCCTGTTTCCATACTCAATGCCCTGTCTAATGAAGATCAGGTGCCAAAAAGCATCTGTACCACTTGGCCTATCTGCTCCATCACCTTCAGGGAACCATTATTTTAGTACTAGGTACCCCTGATCTACGAGGAGGTGGAGAACAGTGGCAAAGTAGACGAGGCACAGGAGGATCCACATTCTCAGTGAATGACGAACAGGCCTGAGTAGCAACGTCAGCTACTCCTGCTTGTAATTCCTATATTCAAAGTTTGAAGTTCAAAGTCAGTTTATTATTAAAGTACATATATGTCACCATACACTACACTGAGATTTATTTCCTTGCAGGCATTCACAGCAAAATGAAGAAATTCGATAGAATCATGAAAAACTACACAAAGTCTGGCAAACAAGCAATATACAAAAGAAGTCAAACTGCACTAATACAAAAATAATAATAACAAATAAATGAACTTGAATTCTGGAATACTGTAAATAAGTAACTAGTACTCAGAATTTGAGTTGAGTCCTTCAAAGTGAGTCCGTAGGTTGCGCTCAGTGATCAGTTCAATGTTGAGGTGAGTGATGTTATTCACAGTGGTTCAGGAACCTGATGGCTGTAGGGTAATAACTGCTCCTGAACCTGGTGGCGTGGGACCCAGGCCTCCTGTACCTCCTTCCCGCTGGCAGCGACGAGAAGAGAGCATGGCCGATCATGGGGTTCCGTGACGATGATGCTAGTTTTTGTGGCAGTGCTCCTTGGAGATTTACTCAATGGTCGTGAGGGTTTTTCCTGTGAAATATTGTGGCATATCAAATTCAAGTTTATTGCCATCCGAATGTACCTATCTGTATACGACCAAAAGGAACAATGTTGCTCTGGACCGCAGTGCATCCACAATACATATATCACACACAGTGCTTAAAACAGAATATTACCACAAATAAGTTAATAAAATATAATTCAAATGCATGCAGTGCACAGGACAGGTAAACAGTAACAAGTAGACAGTACACAGTACAGAAAACAAAAAAAAACAAACAAGAGAAAATCTGCAGGTGCTGGAAATCCAAGCACACACACAACATAACTCAGCAGGCCAGGCAGCATCTATGGAAAAGAGTACAGTCGACATTTTGAGCGGAGACCCTTCAGCAGGACTGGAGAGAGAAAAAAAAACACTTGACTCGCTTGATTCAGAGCAATCAGAATCTCGTTGCCTGCCGTAAATGTTGTTTTTGGTTTATAAGGAATGATTTGTGGGGTCAGCTGTCATCAGAAGCAAGGACAAATACCACACCAAGGAAAGGGCTTGACTTCAATGTGGATTTAGTTAATTATTTAAAATTTGTGATTAGATATGGGAATGTTCTGGTCATTAGCTTAGTGTCCTTTAGCCTGGGGGCATTTTACACAACATTAATGCAATTTCTTATTGTGTCTGCATTTGCTAAGAGAAGTGGTTGTTAATTTTCTAAAGGTCTGAAGGTATCGGGAGATTGAATACCTTTGTGCTGGTTGAAGGGCAGTCAATATTCTGCTGCTCAGAGGAACAGGAAGTAACATGAGTGAGAATAAACGTCTCCTTAATAGTTTTCTAACTGGTAAATAGAAAGTGAAACAACTATAGTATAGATTACACAAAAGACTGGAAAAACTCAACAGTTCAGGGAATTTCTTTGGAAAGACAAAAAGTTATTGTCTCAGATTTTAGAACATTGATCAAACCTTTCTAATCCTGCCTGGCTTGCTGAGTTTTTCCAGGATTTTCTGTTTTTGTTTCAGATTTCCAGCATCCTGGGCTTGGGTTGGAGACCAACTGGGCAGTGAGCGGGTGGGTGGAAGGGATGGAAAAGGGGCTTGTTTTGCTGTTGTTGTCGTCACGTTTTGTCTTCTTGTTGTTGCTGCTTGTGTTGTTCTGCAGAACATTGTGGGCATGCGATGTTGGCACCAGAATGGGTGGTGACAGCTGTGAGCTGACCCTGGCACATACATCCTTGGGCATGCTGGTTGTAACACAAACGCCACATTTCACTATATGTTTCGATGTACATATGATAAATAAATCTGTATCTCAATCAGACTCCTCTGTTTTTCTTTTTTGATTTTCATGCACAGAAGGTTTATTCGAACAGCTATCCTAAAAAGGATCTCAGCGTGCTCACTGAAAATGGCAGCACAAGTGGTAGAGAGGGTATATGGTATACTTGCCATTATTGGCTGGAGCTTTGTGTTTAAAAGTTGTCAAGTTGCATTGGTTAGGCCATATTTAGAGTACTGAATACAGTCCTGGTTGCTGCATTATTCAAGGGTGTGGAAGCTTTGGAGAGGGTTCAAAAGACCAGATGTTGCCTAACACTTCCTCATACAAAATTTCACTTTTTCTCTCACCTTACACTAATGTTGTTATGTTTAGTTTAGGTTATTTTGTCATATATAATTTATATGTTAACTTATATGTGTCATGTTTACAGTACACTGTGGTGCTGCTGTAAAATGCTAACTTTCATGCACTTATCCCCAGGGTACTGTATATGTGCCTCTGACTATAAACTTAAACTGGAACTTTGAGAATTTGAGCAATAAGGAGAGGTTTGACAGACTTGAATTGTTTTCTCTGGAGCATTTGAGGCTGAGGGGAGACATTATTAAGAAAAATGTGTGCCACAGGCAAGATGGATATTCAGAGTCTTTTCCCAAAATGGAAATATCAAATACTAGAGTGCATAGGATCAAGGATCAGGGATCAAAGTTCAACTTTATTTGCTATATATAGTACTGTGCAAAAGTCATAGGTCTTAAGCTAGGGTGCCTAATCCTTTTGCACAATGCTGTAGTAATTTTATGCATTGCACTGTACTGCTGTCATATAAACAAATTTCTTGACATGTGTGAGTGATGATAAACCTGATTCTGATATGAGTCTCTATTGTCACCAGAGAGTGAGAAGGGTGTCAGGGAGAGGGGAACCCCGCTCCCCCCTTGCCCCTGGCACACATTCTCTGCCTCCTGTCCCTCCTGCAGTGCCCCACCCTTGTCATTCCCAGCATCCTTTGCTCCTGCCATTTTTACAATCTCACTCTCCAATCCACATTGACAAATACAGTACTGTGCAAAAGTCTTAGGCGCTCTAGCTATAGCTATATATACAGTGACATGCAAAAGTTTGAGCACCCCGGTCAAAATTTCTGTTACTGTGAATAGTTAAGTGAGTAGAAGATGAACTGATCTCCAAAAGTCATAAAGTTAAAGATGAAACATTCTTTTCAACATTTTAAGCAAGATTAGTGAATTATTTTTGTTTTGTACAATTTTAGAGTGAAAAAAAGGAAAGGAGCACCATGCAAAAGTTTGGGCACCCCAAGAGATTTGAGCTCTCAGATAACTTTTACCAAGATGTCAGACCTTAATTAGCTTGTTAGGACTGTGGCTTGTTCACAATCATCATTAGGAAAGGCCAGGTGACGCAAATTTCAAAGCTTTATAAATACCCTGACTCCTCAAACCTTGTCCCAACAATCAGCAGCCATGGGCTTCTCTAAGCAGCTGCCTAGCACTCTGAAAATTAAAATAAATGATGCCCACAAAGCAGGAGAAGGCTATAAGAAGATAGCAAAGTGTTTTCAGGTAGCCATATTCTCAGTTTGTAATGTAATTAAGAAATGACAGTTAACAGGAACGGTGGAGGTCAAATGCAGGTCTGGAAGACCAAGAAAACTTTCCAAGAGAACTGCTCGTAAGATTGCTAGAAACACAAATCAAAACCCCCGTTTGACTGCAAAAGACCTTCAGGAAGATTTAGCAGACTCTGGAGTGGTGGTACACTGTTCTACTGTGCAGCGACACTTGCACAAATATGACCTTCATGGAAGAGTCATCAGAAGAAAACCTTTCCTGCATCCTCACCACAAAATTAAGCATCAGAAGTTTACAAAGGAACATCTAAACAAGCCTGATGCGTTTTGGAAACGAGTCCTGTGGACTGATGAAGTTAAGATAGAACATTTTAGCCGTTGGGTTGGGCATGTGGCCAAGAGGTTAAGGCATTCGTCTAGTGATCTGAAGGTTGCTAGTTTGAGCCTCAGCTGCGGCAGCGTGTTTGTGTCCTTGAGCAAGGCACTTAACCACACATTTCTATAGTGTGCGAGGAGTGGCGCCCCACACGGACTTCCAATCTGTGCCTTGTAAGGCATGAAAATACCCAATGCAGGCCTCTCATGGTCTGAGTCGATGTTCCGTCCCTCCCCCCTCCCCCTTTTAGCTGCAATGCGCAAAGGTATGTTTGGAGTAAAAAGGGTGCAGAATTTCATGAAAAGAACCTCTCTCCAACTGTTAAGCACAGGGGTAAATCAATCATGCTTTGGGCTTGTGTTGCAGCCAGTGGCACGGGGAACATTTACTGGTAGCGGGAAGAATGAATTCAATTAAATACCTGCAAATTCTGGAAGCAAACATCACACCGTCTGTAAAAGAGCTGAAGATGAAAAGAGGATGGCTTCTACAACAGGTATTCTAAATGATCCTAAACACACCTCAAAATCCACAATGGACTACCTCAAGAGGCGCAAGCTGAAGGTTTTGCCATGGCCTTCACAGTCCCCCGACCTAAACATCATCGAAAATCTGTGGATAGACCTCAAAAGAGCAGTGCATGCAAGCCAGCCCAAGAATCTCACCAAACTAGAAGCCTTTTACAAGGAAGAATGGGCAAAAATCCCCCAAACAAGAATTGAAAGACTCTTAGCCGGCTACAGAAAGCATTTACAAACTGTGATATTTGCCAAAGGGGATGTTACGAAGTACTGACCACGCAGGCTGCCCTTTTCCTTTTGCTTCAGGCCCTTTTCCTTTTTTGTTATTTTGAAACTGTAAAAGATGGAAATAAAAAAGTAATCTTGCTTAAAATATTAAAGAAATGTGTCATCTTTAACTTTATGCTTTTTGGAAATCAGGTTATCTTTTACTTGCTTAGCTATTCATAGTAAAGGAAATTATGACCGGGGTGCCCAAACTTTTGCATGCCACTGTATGTGCCGAAAACTTTTGTACAGTACTGTACATTTATAATAATTTGTGGTGGTGTATTGGTCAAGGCATGATATGCAACAAAAACCAACAATGTTCAACAATTATAAAGAATTACATAAAAATAACGTTGAAGTTAGAGGAGAGATACCACGTGTATTCACAATGTAAGCAGCAAGGTGAAGGGAAATAGTCGACACGGGGGTGGGGGGAGCAGTGGAAGTGGATATGATAGCAACATTTGAGAGGCATTTAATAGGCACATGAGCAGGCAGGGGACAGCGGGATATGGATCATGTGTGAGCAGCTGGGATAAGTTTAAATTGTCGTTGTTAGCAAAGAGTTTGTGGGCTGAAGGACCTGTTTCTGTGCTGTACTGTTCAATGTTTTATATTCAACTGTATGTTCGCTAGGCTGAACAGAGGGAAAAGTCCCCTCTCTTTAAAGTTGTGATGTCAAAGGTTATGAGAAGAAGGCAGGAGAATGGGGTCGTGAAGGATAATAAATAAGATATTGGACTGAATGGCCTAATTCTGTTCCTATGTCTTATGATCTTATGGTCTTATTTTCCACTAAATCTTCATCATCCTCATTACCAGTTTAAAAAGTCCCTTGTATAGCAAATCATCACTGATACGGCAACATTCCCTCCACTATGTGGCAACAACTCCACTTCAGACGTTTGCACGGATTCGGTGTATTATCTAAAACATTAACAAACTTCTATAGCTGTGTGGTGGAGAGTGTATTGATTGGATGCATCATGGCCTGGTCTGGAAACACCAATGCCCTTAAATGGAAAATAGTGGCTACAGTCCAGTCTATCATGGGTAAAAGCCCTCCCCACCTCTGATCATATCTACATGGAATGCTGTTGCAGCAAAGCAACATCCATCATCAAAGACCCCCCACCACCCAGGCCATGTACTCTTTGCTGCCATGAGGAAGTTGGGACAGGAGCCTCAGGATTCACGTCACCAGGTTCAGGAATAGTTATTACTCTTCAACATCAGGATTCATCCCAAAACTGAAATGATTCCATATCCTATAGACTCACTCGCAAGGACTCTTCATCTCACGTTCTCCATATTTATTGATTATTTATTATATTTTTTCTCTTTTGCTCATTGGTTGTGTTTCCATCTTGTTTGCAGTCTTTCATCGATTCTATTGTGCTTCTATGTACTTGCTGTGAATATCCACAAGAAAATGAATCTCAGGGTTGTATATAATGTCATATACAAATTTTGATAATAAATTTATTTTGAACCTTGAACTTTGAACTTTGCATTCTGCATTGTGAACTGATCTCCTGATTAAAAAATCAACCTTTTTTTCCTTTTAAAATCTGAAATATTTTCGTTTTTAATTCTATCCAAATCTTTTAGCTCTAAATTCAAGGACACTCAGCAATATAACAATCTAAGTCTCTGGTAACCAGAGACTTTGAAACAGAAATCTGACTATGCACATCTGACTGGAAATTTGAAGTTCAGCGAACAGTAATCAGCACAGTCACACAGTCAAGGTTCCACCCACTCACAAATTAGTAACTTTAAATTCCTTTGGTGTTAACATATCAGAGGACCTGTCCTGAGGCCTCATTGTAAAGAAGGCACAATAAGTTTCCATAGATTCAGCAAGTCACCAAGGTCTTTTGACGAATTTCAATAGATGCACAGTGGAGGGTACATTGATTGGTTGTATTTGGTATGAAAACACTAATTCCCAGGAATGGAAAAGGCTACAGAAAATGGTGGATACATATATAACCATATAACAATTACAGCACGGAAACAGGCCATCTCGGCCCTTCTAGTCCGTGCCGAACTCTTACTCTCACCTAGTCCCACCGACCTGCACTTAGCCCATAACCCTCCATTCCTTTCCTGTCCATATAGCTGTCCAATTTAACTTTAAATGACAACATTGAACCTGCCTCAACCACTTCTGCTGGAAGCTCATTCCACACAGCTACCACTCTCTGAGTAAAGAAGTTCCCCCTCGTGTTACCCCTAAACTTTTGCCCTTTAACTCTCAACTCATGTCCTCTTGTTTGAATCTCCCCCACTCTCAATGGAAAAAGCCTATCCACGTCAACTCTATCAATCCCCCTCATAATTTTAAATACCTCTATCAAGTCTCCCCTCAACCTTCTACGTTCCAAAGAATAAAGACCCAACTTGTTCAACCTTTCTCTGTAACTTAGGTGCTGAAACCCAGGTAACATTCTAGTAAATCTTCTCAGTACTCTCTCAATTTTGTTGACATCTTTCCTATAATTCGGTGACCAAAACTGTACACGATACTCCAAATTTGGCCTCACCAATGCCTTGTACAATTTCAACATTACATCCCAACTCCTATACTCAATGCTCTGATTTATAAAGGCCAGCTTACCAAAAGCTTTCTTCACCACCCTATTCAGATGATATTCCACCTTCAGGGAACTATGCACCATTATTCCTAGATCCCTCTGTTCTATCGCATTCTTCAATGCCCAACCATTTACCATGTATGTCCTATTTTGATTAGTCCTACCAAAATGAAGCACCTCACATTTATCAGTATACAGCCCAGTCCATCGAGGGAAAAGCCCTCCCAACCCACCATTGAGTACATTTAGGTGGAGCACCACTGCAGGAAACTAGCATCCATCATCAAAGATCCTCACCATCCAGGCCATGCCTTCTTATCACTAGTACCATCGGGCAGGAGATACAATGGCCTTAGGTCCCACACCACCAGGTTCAGGAACAGCTATTATCCTACAACCATAGGCTCCTGAACCAGCATGGATAATTTACTAACCACAACTCTGAATTGATTTTATGACTTACAGACTCACTTTCAAGGACGCTTTAAAACTCATGTTCTCAGTGTTAGTTTTATTTGCCCAGTTTGCCTTCTTTTGCACATTGCTCACTTGTCATTCTTAATATGTTTATGTATAGTTTTACATAAAATTCTGCTGTATTTCTTTTTTTCCAGTAAATGCTTGCAAGAAAATGAATCTCAAGGTAGTATATGGTAACACATGCATACTTTGATAATAAATTTACTTTGAACTTTGAACTTCTGTACTTTGCGGTTTCAAGCACTACCTCCACATTATTATATAATTCATAGATATTAAGTTTTGGAACAATATCAGATAAAAGGAACATGCATGGATGTGCAGTTGAATTCAAGGATAAAAGGAAGGGCTTGAAGCTACATTAGTAGCTTTTATGGATATCGTAAAGCACATTACAGCCTGTGACATACCCTTGAACTGTTGTCAATTGCAGTTGAGGGAGTTCAGCAAAACCCCCTTTGTTGAGGGAAAAATAAGAGCAAGAGTAAGATCCTTCAAACATCAGAATCATATAATTGCTTGTGCATGAATCGCAAAAGGTTGGTTTGCAGGTGCAGCTGGCTATCAGGAAGGCAAAAGGAATGTTGGCCTTCATTGCTAAAGGGATTGAATTTAAGAGCAGAGAGGTTATGCTGAAACTTTATAGGGTACTGGTGAGGTCGCATCTGGAGTACTGCTTGCAGTTCTGGTCTCCTTACTTGAGGTAGGATATACTGGCTTTGGAGGCAATGCAGAGGAGGTTCACCAGGTTGATTCCAGAGATGAGGGGGATAGACTATGGGGAGAGATTGAGTCACCTGGGACTATACTCACTGGAATTCAGAGGGATGAGAGGAGATCTTATAGAAACATATAGAATTATGAAAGGGATAGATAAGATAGAGACAGGAAAGTTGTTTCCACTGGTGGGTGAGACTAGAACTAGGGGACATGGCCTCAAGATTCAGGGGAGCAAATTTAGGACAGAT
Organism: Mobula hypostoma; assembly: GCF_963921235.1. Classification (NCBI taxonomy): domain Eukaryota; kingdom Metazoa; phylum Chordata; class Chondrichthyes; order Myliobatiformes; family Myliobatidae; genus Mobula; species Mobula hypostoma. The sequence goes on from NC_086099.1 coordinate 208,977,434, forward strand.
GAGGAGGAACTGCTTTTCCTAAAGAGTGGTGAATCTGTGGAATTTTCTGCCCAATGAAACAGTGGAGGCTACCTCAGTAAATATATTTTAGACAAGGTTGGATAGATTTTTGCACAGTAGGGCAATTAAGGGTTATGGGGAAAAGGCAGGTAGGTGGAAATGAGTCCATGATCAGATCAGCCATGATCTTATTGAATGGTGGAGCAGGCTGGACAGGTCAGATGGCCTACTCCTGCTCCTATTTCTTATGTTCCTATGTAAGACCAGTTAACTTGATTTGGTGGTTCAAGAATAAATATCAGCTAAAACACTGGGTAAAACTTCACTTCAAATGTAATGAAAACACTTCTATACACTGAGAATGTAAATAAAATTTTGGTTTGACCTCAATTGACTGTCGTAGAACAGAGGACCTAGAACAATACAGCTCAGGAACAGGCCCTTCAAACCCCAATGTCTGTGGTTCCATAATACCAACTTAAACTGCACATTGGCGTGCACGTTGTCTATATCCCTCATTCCACGCCTATTCATGTGTTTGCCTATATATCTCTTAAACATTGTTATGCTTCCACTATAACTCCTGGCAACAAGCTCTAGGCACCCAAAACCTTTTGTGTAAAAGGTTGCTGCAACACTCCTTTAAACTTCTCGCTTCTCATCTTTAAGCTATGTATTCTCCTCCTGTATAACACTAAATAATCTCTGAAATGGGATTTAAACTTCTGTCTTCCTGAGAACTGATAGTGAGCTATTTAGTAGATGAACTCTTTGCATTTAAATTCATGAGAGAAAATGCCATTGCAACATTATTTGAATATTGTGCAGCTCATCAGTCACCTCAGCATTCACAGATTCAGAGTGGAAGCAAGGAAACTGCCTAAGGAAACTCACCTTGACCAAAGAGATCATGGTTGAAGCATCCACAGAGTGCGACCGACAAATAAATGGATCACATTGTTGACTGCATGAAGATTTGTATAAAATCTATGCAGGCCTCTGAAATGAATGCCACATAATCAGCTCAACCTCCTGCAGTCAGGGAATGGGTTATAGCAGGTTAATCGCTGGAACAGGCAGCAGTGATGTTGAATACCTTTGAGACCTACTAAGGCAGCTAGGGAATTTATATTCAATTAAACAAATCACATAGCCCTCCATTTTCTTTACATTCATGTGCCTTGGAGGACAGTCCACTGAGTCTGTGCTGAACAACAAGCACAAACATTTTTTCACTGATCCTCCCCTAACCCATTTCATTCTCTCCACGGCCCCATCTCGGACCAACAACTTTGCTGCATATTTACAAAGACCAATTAATCTACCAAGCTGCTTAACCAATGTGAGAGGAAACAAGATCACCCAAACAAAATTCATGTGGTTAAAGGGAGAACATTCAAATTCCATAGAAGTATCACAGGAGGTTCTGGTTGAAGCAAGGTCATTGGTACTATAAGATAGTGCCTTTACTCCCTGCATCATCACAATGCAAGGCTCATAGGTTCTCCTATCTTTTCACAGCATCATCCTTGGACTTGCCAATGAACACATGATAAGAAAAAGCACCTGAGGATTGTAGGCAAAAACTGTTGGCAAGCCATTCATTGTCAGAGCCAATGAGTTCATTTAGTCTACCATAATCTCAAGCTTTGTGATTCTCTTTAAACATTGACTCAGATTTATTTGAGAATTCTAGTCTTACCCTCGTTCATTGTTTTTCTCTTCATTAACATGTGTTTGAATGGTATGACAATTCACCTTTGTTATGACTAATTTTAAATTTGATGTCGTATTACTTAGCCATTTTCGACCATTAATGTCTTGGGACCTATCAGAATCAGGTCTATTATCACTGTCTTATATGATGTGAAGTTTGTCGTTTTGCGCAACAGTACTGTGCAAAGACATAAGATTACTATAAATAGCAAAATAAACAGTGCAGGAAAAGGTAGTGTTCGTGAGCTCATGGACCATTCAGAAATTTGATGGTGGAGGGAAATGAGCGGTTCCTGAATTGTTGAGTGTGGATCTTCAGGTTCCTGTACCTCCTTGCTGATTGTAGGAATGAGATGAAAGCATGTACCGAATGGTGAGGGTTGCTACTGAGGACTGCCTCTCGAAGGTGTCCTTGATGGTGAGGAGACTTTTGCCCGTGATGGCGCTGGCTAATTCTACACAGCCTCTTGCAGCCCTGTGCATTTGAGCCTCCATACCAGGCTGTGATGGAACCAGTCAGAATGCTCTCCACTGCGCAGCTACAGAAATTTGAACGTCCACAATCAATTCCTTGGTCTTACTGACACTGAGTGAACAGTTGTTGTCAAGACAGCACTCAGCCCGCCAATATAAGTCACTGCTGCATGTCTCCTCATCATCATCTGAGATTTTACCAACAACAGCAGCGTCACCGACAAATCCAGTTGCAGAGGGAGGTACAGAAGTCTAGGTTTAGAAGCTTAGTGATTAATATTGAGGATATGATAATATTGATGTGATCAATAAATAGCAGCCTGATATATGTGCCATTGTTTAGGTCGTCGACGAGAATGTGTTTGGTGTAGACCTGTTGCAGCAGTAGGAGGACTGCTGGGAGCCCAGGTCCTCATTCAGACAATAGCCAAATACAACCTCTTGAAATACTTCATTATGGCGGATATGGTTATTATTGGGTGATAGTCGTAGAGGCTGCTCACCCTGTTCTCTTGGACGCTGGTATGATTGATAAACACAAGAACTTCTGCAGATGCTGGAAATCCAAGGAAACACACATAAGATGCTGGAGGAACTCAGCAGGTCAGGCAGCAATTATGGAAATGAATAACCAGTCAACATCTCAGGCTGAGACCCTTCTTCAGGACTGGAAAGGAAGGGGGAAGATGCCAGAATGAAAAGCTGGAGGAGAGGGGAAGGAGGATAGCTGAAATGTGATAGGTTGAGGCTCTTGAACAAGAGGGGATATTCATTAAGGATTCTTATATCTTGTTAGCAGTAACAGGATCGGTCTGAGTAAGCACGGATTTACGAAGGGGAAATCGTGCTTGACTAATCTTCTGGAATTTTTGGGGGATGTAACTATGAAAATGGACAAGGGAGAGCCAGTGGATGTAGTGTACCCGGACTTTCAGAAAGCCTTCGATAAAGTCCCACGTAGGAGATTAGTGGGCAAAATTAGGGCACATGGTATTGGGGGCAGAGCACTGACATGGATTGAAAATTGGCTGGCTGACAGAAAACAAAGAGTAGCAATTAACGGGTCCCTTTCGGAATGGCAGGCGGTGACCAGTGGGGTACCGCAGGGTTCAGTGCTGGGACCGCAGCTGTTTACAATATATATTAATGATTTATATGAGGGAATTAAAAGTAACATTAGCAAATTTGCCGATGACACAAAGCTGGGTGGCAGTGTGAAATGTGAGGAGAATGTTATGAGAATGCAGGGTGACTTGGACAGGCTGGGTGAGTGGGTAGATGCATGGTAGATGTAGTTTAATGTGGATAAATGTGAGATTATCCACTTTGGTGGTAAGAACGGGAAGGCAGATTATTATCTAAATGGAGTCAAGTTCGGAAAAGGGGAAGCACAACAAGATCTAGGTGTTCTTGTACGTCAATCTCTGAAAGCAAGCATGCAAGTACAGCAGGCAGTGAAGAAAGCTAATGGCATGCTGGCCTTCATAACAAGGGGAATTGAGTATAAGAGTAAAGAGGTCCTTCTGCAGCTGTACAGGGCCCTGGTGAGACCACACCTGGAGTACTGTGTGCAGTTTTGGTCTCCAAATTTGAGGAAGGATATTCTTGCTATTGAGGGAGTGCAGCGTAGGTTCACAAGGTTAATTCCCGGGATGACGGGACTGTTATATGTCAAAAGATTGGAGTGACTGGGCTTGTATACTCTGGAATTTAGAAGGCTGAAAGGGGATCTTATTGAAACATATAAGATTATTAAGGGATTGGACACGCTGGAGGCAGGAAGCATGTTCCCACTGATGGGTGAGTCCAGAACCAGAGGCCACAGTTTAAGAATAAGGGGTAGGCCATTTAGAACGGAGTTGAGGAAAAACTTTTTCATCCAGAGAGTGGTGGATATATGGAATGCTCTGCCCCAGAAGGCTGTGGACACCAAGTCTCTGGATGCTTTCAAGAAAGAGATGGATAGAGCTCTTAAAGATAGTGGAATCAAAGGTTATGGGGATAAGGCAGGAACTGGATACTGATTGTGGATGATCAGCCATGATCACACTCCATGATCCATGAATGGCGGTGCTGGCTCGAAGGGCCGAATGGCCTACTCCTGCACCTATTGTCTATTATTATTTATTGCTATTTATTTATATCTGCACTTACAAAGTTTGTTGTCCATTGATCCTGTTTACAGTTACTGTTCTGTAGATCTGCTAAGTATGTCTGTAACGGGCTGGAGCTGAAGGAATCTGATAGGAGAAGAGATTGAACCACAAGAGAAAAGGACCCAGGGGGAGGTGATAGGCAGGTGAGAAGAAGTAAGAGGCCAAAGTGGGGGATAGAAGAAGAGGGGAGGGGAGGGGAACAGTTTTTTACCAGAAGAAGAAATCGATATTCATGCAATCAAGTGGGAGGCTATCCAGATGGAATATAAGGTATGATTGATAACCTCTTGAAGCAGGTGGGAACCTCAGACCGTAGCAGTGAGAGATTGAAGATGTCTTTGAACATCTCCGCCAGTTGGCTGGCACAGATTTTCAGTGGGTTCACCGTTTTGAAGGATGTGCTGACCTTGCCCTCCAAGACAGATATCACAGAGTAGCTAGATACTCCGTGAATTCACACAGGTGCAGTGTTATTCGCTCTTTTAAAGTATATATGAAAGGTGTTGCGCTCATCAGGGAGTGAAGCAACACTGCCGTATATTGTTAGGTTTTGCCTTAAAGGACGCAATTGCAAACTCTGTTACAGCTGTTCTGCACCCAAATGTGTCTCTAATTTCACTTGGAATTACATTTTCCCTCTTTTACGATGGCCTCCCATAGGATGGAAGACCATAAGACCATAAGATATAGGAGCAGATTTAGACCATTTGGTTCATTGAGCCTGCTCCACCATTATTTCATGGCTGATTATTCCTCTCAACCCTATACTCCTGCCTCCTTCCAATAACCTTTGATACCCCAATTAATTAAGAACCTATCAACGTCCACCGTAAGCCCCACTGACTTGGCCTCCATAGCCTTTTCTGGCATGGAATTCCACACATTCACCACTCTCTGGCTAAAGAAATTCAGTGGTTCATCGGTTCTATTTTATATCGGAGAATGTATACAATATACAACCTGAAATTCCTCCTCTTCTCCCTTCTAAAAGGACGTCCTTCTATTCTAATGCTGTGCCCTCTGGTCCTAGACTCCCCCACCATAGGAAACATCCTCTCCACATCCACTCTATTTAGGCCTTCAATATTCAGTAGGTTTCAATGAGAGTCCCCCTTCATTCTTTTAAACTCCAGTAAGTACAGGTCGAGAGCCATCATATGCTCCTCATACTTTAACCCTGTTATTCCCGAGAACATTCTCCTGAAACTCCTCTGGACCCTCTCTAATGTGGAATTCCATGCCAGTGCATTCTTTCTTAGATAAGGGGCCCAAAACTGCTCACAATACTCCAAGTGCAGTCTGACAAATGCCTTTTATGTAGTTGGACTTCTTTAAGGCGTCGGGATTGCCAGTTCCGAATACTGCAGACCTAACCCTCACTAGACTGCAAATCTTCCAGTTTATCCAGGGCTCCTGGTTTGGAAAATCTCTCAGAAGTACATACACACACATCGATGCAGGACTTGGTACAGCTGGTGTTTTTAAAGCCAACATTATTTCTCATGTGCACACATTCTCTAAACTACAAATTATCTGATGTCACAATAAAAAATGCTTCTTCTTAAATGCTCTTTTCCACACTTTTAAGCTATATGATGAACTATGTGCATCTAACTTTACATAGCCTCCGGCAAAAACCAGGGCTGAGGTCCCATATTTGGCAAAGCAACAGAGCAATTAGTCAACCACTTTTATTCAGAATCATAACACTAAATGTTAGATATAAAGAATACATCATAAATTTGCTTTGGGAAGTCTTAGATATTTAATTTTAGCGCTTTTAAGTTGGTGTGCCTCAATCTTTTGTTACCAGTGCAGTATTTGAACACAACACCAACCTTTTATGCCAACACCTATTAGAAAGCAAACCTGACAGACTGGTGCCCTAGACAGACATGAAAACTTTAGCCCTTGACTAGCTTCTCTCCACTCTTGGTTGAAGTCCAGCTCTCTTATGTTTTGTTTTCTATGAGCTCTCAGCATAACAAATTGTAGCATGCCGTCAGCACCTGAGGTAAGTAAAAGCAATTCTTTTATGAGTTCCCGACAAGATATTTGCTTTGCTAGGCACGGGGAAAGAAAAGAAGCAATGAATAACTTTTCAAACTGCTTGTTCCAATTGAAAAGCATCAGACATGAAAGAGAAAGAGAAATGAATTGAATGTTGTTTTTCCTGATGTAAAAGCTGATGGGATCTACCACTCTCCCTCTCTCGCTCTCTCTCTCTTCTTTTTAACTTGAACACAAGTGATTCATCATTTGTCCTGTCAAAAGTACTTTCCACAACATGACCAGAACAATGCAACTGTGATTGCAAAGAGCAGCTTCGATTGAAAGATAGCCATGACAGATATCAAAAGATTTTCCAAGTGCTACTTATTAAAATTGCATTTTTGACTGACAGAAAAATATTACAACTGCGAATCATTTGGTTGATGTTTTTGAGCAACTTACTAACTAAAAATAATTTAACACCTCCTTTAGTCAGAACAGAGGAACTGACAATCAAAATGATTACAAACATATCATAATTGCACATCAGAATAATTCGAACTTTTAAGGTTAAAAAGATTTTGTTCTGAACTTTGAAGTGAGCTTCACAGCCTTTGGGAAAACACCACTTCTTTGATCCCACATCAGTTGTAACAATGAACAGTCTTGAACTCTGATCACAGCTAAAGGTGTATTTTTTTTCTTACTGCAACTTGGTTTTGGATGACAGGTGCTTCATGTCACTTGGCTCTGGATGAAAGATGCAGGGGTTATCTCAGTCCAGTAACGAGAAAAAACGAGCAGAATGTGGCTTTTGGTAAGGTGGTGAAATTTGCTTCCATCCACTGGAACTTTATCATGATCTATCACAAATATAACCTTTCCTTTGGGAGTAGCAACAGTACAAATAAAATACATTGGCAGCTTGGAATAAGAGTTTTAAAACCTCCAGCATCTCTTCTTCTATAATGTGGACTAACATCACTAATAACTTCCCCAAGTTCCCAAGCAACCTTGTCTTTCTCCATAGTGAATCCAGGGAAGAAAAGTCCATTTAGAGTCTTGTTCACCTCCTGTGTCTCAACACAGATACGACCTTGCATCCTTTAAGAGGCCTATCCTCTACCTAGTTGTACTTTTGTCCCTAGTATACTTGTAGAATCTTTGGATTCTTCTTTACCAGTCTGCCAAAGCTATCTCATGTCCTCTTTTCGCCCTTTCATTTTCCCTGTTAAGGGTACTTCTATACCCCCATACTCCTCAAGGGATTCACTTGATCCCAGCTGCCTGTAGCTGTCCAATGAAGCCTTCTTTTCCTCGCCAGATCCTTAATACCTCTTGCATTGAGCATCCCGTCCTCCTACCGGCCTTTCCCTTCACTCTAACAGAAACATGCAGACCATGAAATCATGCTGTCTCACTTTGAAAAGCTTCCCACTTGCCAGACATCCTTTTACCTACAAACAGCCTCTCCCAACTAACTTTTCAGAAGTCCTTGCCTAATACTTTCAATGTTAACCTTGGCCCAATTTAATACTTTAACTTCTGGACCTATGCTTTTCCAGAACTACAGTATTCTAAAACTAATAGAATTATCGTAACTGGGACCAAGTTACTCCCCCACAAACAGCCCCATGCTGTCCCCAGGAGGAGGTTGAGTTCTGACCCTCTCAAGTAGGTTGATCTCAATATTGACTGATTTTTTTTCTTGAATATGCTTAAGAAATTTCTCCCTATCCAAGCTCTTAACTTATGGTAGTCCCAGTCAATGTTTGGAAAGTTAGACTCTTCCTCCTATTACAACGCTATTATTCTCACATCTACCTGAAATGTCTCTACGTATCTGCTCCTGTCTAACTATCGGGGGGCCTAGAGTGCAATCCCATCAAAGTCATCACAGGCCACATCTTCATGGGTAACATGAGGGGGAACTTCTTTACTCAGAGAGAGGTAGCTGTGTGGAACGAGCTTCCAGCAGAAGTGGTTGAGGCAGGTTCGATGTTGTCATTTAAAGTTACATTGGATAGATATATAGACAGGAAAGGAATGGAGGGTTATGGGCTGAGTGCAGGTCAGTGGGACTAGGCGAGAGTAAGAGTTCGGCACGGACTAGAAGGGCCGAGATGGCCTGTTTCCGTGCTGTAATTGTTATATGGTTATATGGTTAATTCCACCTGCAAAGCCTCTCTGGACAATTCCCCGGGGATATCCTCTCAAAGTGCTTCCATGATGTTGTCCCTCATAAGAAAATGCAACTTCCCCTTCTCTCTTATTTCCACCACCATCCTTCACATGGCATCAATGCTTCACAATATCGAACTGCCTTTCCCGTACCTCCCTCGGCCATGTATCTGTTATGGCTATAATATCCTGGATCCCTACAACCACATCAGCCTAAAAAAGGTGGTGGATACAGCTCAGTCCATCACAGAAAAGCCCTCCCCATCCTTGAGCACATCCACAAGAAAGCAGCATCCCCACTATCCAGGCCATGCTCTCATCTCGCTGCTGCCATCGGACAGGAGGTACAGGAACCAAGTTCAGGAATCAGGGTCCTGAACCTGGAGTGGATAACTTCACACTTCTCAACACTGAACTGATCGCTGAACACAACCTATGAACTCACTTCAAGGACTCTACAACTCATATTCTCAGTTTTATTTATTTACTTATTTAATTTTTTTTGCGTCTGCTCAGTTTGTCTTCTTTTGCAAATTGATCGTTTGTTGTCTTGGTTTGAGTATAGTTTTTCATTGATTCTATTGTATCTCTTTTACCTGTTGTGATGACCTGCAAGAAAATGAATCCCAGGGTAGTGTTTGGTGACTTGCACATCATCATTATCATCATTATGTGCTCTGTCATAAGACGTGGGCAATCATAGTCTTTTTGACTCCCTTAGGACTGAAATTTCAATCTAAGGGTTGCAATATTTCCTTGGACTGTTTGAAGGGCTTTGATTTTTATTTTTATTTATTTAGAAGTACAGTAAGGTAGCAGACCCTTCCAACCCAGCGAATTCACGTGCCCATTTACACTCGTGTGATCAACTAAACCTCTAACCCATACTTGGGTGGAAGCTGGAGCACCCAAAGGAAACCCATGCAGTCATGGGGAGGAAGTACAGACAGTAGCAGGACATGAAGCCGAGGCACTGACACTGTTATAGCATTACATGAACTGCTGTGCTACTGTGTGTTACCACCCAATGTTGTCCAACTTTAAATATATTTGTAGCTTAGTATTTCTTCCCCCAGGCGGTTAATCTGATCAATGATTCTACTTAGACTTCCCCCCCCCCACCATTAATCCTGTCACTGAACTGCATTGTAAACATATTAACCCACTTTTAAAATGCTGCTATCATTGTAAATACATGCTGATATTTATGTATTTATGCATATCCATATGCATATTTCAACCTCTAACTTTTTTAGTATAATCCTTTATAATTGTTAAATGTTGTTTCCGGTTAGAAGGAGAAGGGCAGGAAAATCACTGGAACACTACTATCTGGAAGTTACCATCCAAGCCAGACACAATCATGTCCCCCTAAATACATTATCGTTCCTTTTTTGCTGCTGGGTCAGAATCCTTGATTTCTCTCCCTAGCACCATATAGTGGGTGCTGGAACAACTCTAGGAGTCCAGCGGTTCAATAAGGCAGCTCCCCACCACCCTCTGAAGGGCAGTTAGGGATGAGCAACTAAATTCTGACATGGCCTGCCAAGTCCACATCTCTTGAAAGAATTAACAAAACCATAAAAATGTAATTTACTTCTTTTTCATACTGAATCATTGAGAGAAACAACACAGCAATAGGCCATTCTGCCCATTGAGTTTGTGCTGGCCATCAGGCACCCTGTTCTTAGACTACACCAAGGCTAATCCACAGGATTAATTTATCACTGTAAAAATTAGTTAATTGGTTTATTATTTTAACATGCACTGTGAGACAGTGAAAAGCTTTGTTTTGCATGCCATCCTTACAGATCATTTCATCATATCTGTACACTGTTGTAGAGGAAAAACAATAAGAGATGGCATACTAAATCTAACTATTACAGGAAAAAGTGCTGTGCAGACAATAAGATATATGGTAATTACAAAGTAGATAGTGAGGTCAAGGTTCCATTTTATTGCACAGCCCTGCATACTATAGGTTTAGGCTTGTCACTGTTGAATATGGTATGGCCATCAAACTGGCTCTAGAAACCACAGGCATGTATCATGTGTACTGGTGAAGGGTCTCGGTTCGAAACATCGAATGTTTACTCTTTTCCATAGATGCTGCCTGACCTGCTGCGTTCCTCCAGCATTTTTTGTGTGTTATTTGGATTTCCAGCTTCTTCAGATTTTCTCATGTTTGATGTATCATCAAGTACAGGTATTGATCTTGGTTTAATTTTGTCACATGTACTGAGATAAAACATCACACAAAAAGCTGGAGGAACTCACTGTTTCAGGCAGCATCTACTGATGGAATGGACAGACAAAAATGAATGGGCAGACAAAAATGAAAGATTCCTTATTTAAAGCCACTATATTGCAGAAACAGGAAGATTAATTAATCCGAAGAATTTTGAAACAACTACATGGTGTATTTTTAGAACTAGGACCCCAAAACAGAGTGAGACAGCTAATGTTCATTGTTTCATTTAAGGAACTTGACCTTGAAATTTTGGTGCCTTTTTGGTTCAAGCAGATACAATGTGGACTAGTGTTTCAATTGAGCATGCAATCCTTGATATTTAGGCCTACGAGAAAAAGTATGGTATCAATGACAATGGCACTAAACATGCTAGAAGTCCTCACCTACCATGTGTGATGAGTGTACCTGCAGTCCACAGTTAGGGAGTCGTAGCAAAACCTAGAACTATAAGACAGAGAAAGTTGAGTCCAAAGCATATTGATGAGACCATGTTAGTCAATTGTTTTGTGGAATTAATTGCTACAAGCAGCTGTGAAGGCCAAATCATTTGGTATGTTTAAAGCAGTGGTTGATAAGTTCTTGATTAGCAAGTGCATCAAAGGTCACAGAGAGAAGCCAGGAGATAGGAATTGAAAGCTCAAAGTTCAAAGTAAATCTATTATCAAAGCAAGTTTCTGTCACCATATAGTACCCTGAGATTCATTTTCTTGCAGGCATTCTCAGCAGAACAAAGAAATACAATGGAATCAATGAAAAACTACGCACAACACTGAGAAGCAACTAATGTGCATCCAAAGACAAACTATGCAAATACAAAAAAGTACAAATTTGCTCACTTTGTCTTCTTTTGCACATTCATTGCATGTTCAATAGAGTTGATTCAGTTTGTTGATTCACTACTCCACATTACATTCTGCAGGGGGATAATAAATCAGCCATGATAGAATGGCGAAGCAGACTCAATGGGCTGAATAGCCTAATTCTGCTCCAGTGCTTATGGTCTTATGGTTTTGTGGTTTTCATCACAGTGACAATGGCTCAGACTAGTGTTTACCAACAGAACAGTAACATCTCGACAGCCTCCTTCCGCGGCAAAGTAGGCAACAGAATCAACCTGAGTGCAAATTTGAAACATCAGCAGAAAGGAAGATATGATTTAGAAATTTATTTAGACAATGAACAATTGAGTTAGTGCAATGTTTGTGTCAAAAGCAGTAACAGCAGCAAACGTACTGACTTTTGAGTGAAGTTGAGTGACAACTGATCCATTGATACATGGTTCCATTAGATTTCTGGATGGACAATGAACCCATGAACATTAATTTTCCTTCTCTTTTTGCACTGTTTAATTAATCTAGTTTTATATATACTTATTGTAGTTTATAGTTTTTATCATTACAGTGTGCATTGCAATGTACTGCTGCCACAAAAGAACAAATTTCACTACTGCGGTATGCCAGTGATATTAAACCTGATTCTGATTCAGAAATGATGCTGTTACAAACGACTGAATAATGGGTGAAAGCACTTGAGTAAGAACAGCTGGGTAATATTGAGAGAAATCAGCAGCACTCTGAAAAGCATTCTGGTGAGATCCTGCAAGTATTCAGTACATAGAGTGCACAGTGCAACGCAATGCACAAAGTAGCTATCACTGTAGCAACCTGAGGAAACAGGCCAACACCACAGGGAATTGACGGGCAGAGATTGGATAGGAAGAAGGTTTTCAGCACAGCCATTTTATGTCTGCACAATGGCAGATTGCATGCCAACTGTATGCCTGCGGAAAGTGATAGATACATACATGCCAGCCCATCACAGACAAAGCCCTCATAACTAATTACATGGAGTGTTGTCACAAGAAAGCACTTCCAGGCCATGCACTCTTCTCACTTCTACCATCGGGAAGGAGGTACAGGAGCCTTAGATTCCACACTACCAGGTTCAGGAACAGTTATTACCCATCAACCATCAGGCTCCAGTACCATTGGGGGTAACTTCACTCACCTCAACTCTGAACTGATTCCACAACCTTAAGACTCACTTTCAAGAGGACTACAGCTCATGCTGTCAATATTATTTGTTTATTTTTTTATTTGCACAATTTGTGTTCTTTAAATGCAACACACACAAAATTCTGGAAGAACTCAGCAGGCCAGTCAGCATCTATGGAAAGAGTCAACGTTTCAGGCTGGGACGTTTCAACAGGACTGGAGAAAGAAGGATAAGAAATCAGAGTAAGAGGGTGGGGGGAGGGGAGGAAGAAGTACAAGGTGATAGGTGAAACCGGGAAGGGGGGTGAAAATAAAGAGATTGGGATTCAATTGGTGAACGAGGTAAAGGGCTGGAGAAGAGGGAATCTGATAGGAGAGGACAGAAGGCCATGGAAGAAAGGGAAGGGAGAAGTGATGGGCAGGAAAAATAAGATGAGGGAGGGAAATGGGAGTGGGGACTGGTGAAGGGGGGTGCCCTTGACAGAAGTTTGAGAAATCAATGTTCATGCCACCCAGCTTGGAGGTTACCCAGACAAAATACAAAGTGTTGCTCCTCCAACCTGAGTGTGACCTCAATGTGGCGGTAGGGGAGTAACTTCACCGATATGTTGGGCACAGGTTAGATCCTCAGAGCTGTTGACACCCAGGAACTTGAAACTGCTCACCCTTTCCACTTCTGATTCCTCTGTGAAGACTGGTGTGTGTTCCCTCATCCTACCCTTTCTGAAATCCACAATCAATTCTTTGGTCTTACTGGCGTTGAATGCGAGGTTGCTGCAACATGACTCAACCGGCTGGTCCATCTCACTCCTGTACACCTTCTCATCACCATCTGCAATTCTGCCAGCAATACTTGTCTCATGAGCGGTGCCTTGTCAAAGGCCTTCAGAAGATCGAGGTAATAACGTCTACTGACTCTCCTTTGTCTCTTTGGCACGTTATTTCCTCAAAGAATTCCAACAGATTTATCAGACAAGGTTTCCTTTCAAGGAAACCATGCTGACTTTGTCCTATTTTATCATGTGCCTCCAAGTACCCCGAAACTAACGGACTTCAACATCTTCCCAACAACTGAAGTCAGGCTTACTGGCCTATAATTTCCTTTCTTCTGCCTTGCTCCTTTCTTAAAGAATGGAGCAATATTTGCAATTTTCCAATCCTCCAGAACCATTTTAGAATCTAGTGATTCTTGAATGCCGTCATAATCTCTTTAGCTACTTCTTTCAGAACCCTGGGGTGTAGTCAATCTGGTCCATGTGACTTGTCTAACTTCATTCCTTTCAGCTTTCCAAGCACCTTCTCCATAGTAACAGTAACTATATTCACTTCTGACCCCAGACACTCTAAAATTTCTGGCATACTGCTCGTGACTTCCACAGTAAAGACAGCCACAAAATACTTATTAAGTTCTTCTGTCATTGCTTTCTCACCCATTTCTACCTCTAGAGCATCATTTTCCAGTGGTTTTGATATCCATTCTCACACTCTTTTACTCATCTGATAAAACATTTGGTATCATCTTTTATATCTTTGGTTAGCTTACCTTCATATTTCATCTTTTCTCTTCTTATGGCTTTTCAGTTCCCTCCTGTTGGTTTTACAAGCTTCCCAATTCTCTACCTTCCTACTAATTTTTGCAATATTGTATGTCCCCATTTTTGTTTTTATGCTATCTTTGACTTCCATTGTCAGCTATGGTTACCTCCTCCTCCCTTTAGATTGCTTCTTTATCTTTGAGCTATGGTTGCCTCATGCCCCCTTTAGATTATTTCTTTATCAATGTCTTCTGAACTGCCCCCTGAGCAGCCATCGCTGCTCTGCCATTGTTCCTGCAAGTGTCCCCTTCTAATCAACTTTGGCCAGCTCTTCTTTCCTGCTTTTGTAATTCCCCTTATTCAACTGTTAATACAGATACATCTGCCTTCATCTCTGCCCTCTCAAATTTCAGGGTGAATTCTATCATATTATGATCACTGCCTCCTAAGTGTTCCTGTACCTTAAACTTCCTAATCAAATCTAGTTCATTACACAACACCCAATTCAGAATTGCCTTCCCCCCCAGAGGACCCAACTACAAGTTGCTCCAAAACCCCATCTTGTAGGCATTCTACAATCTCAGTCTCTTAGAATTTGGGAAAACAAGCTGATTTTCCCTGTCTAGTTGCATATTGAAATCACCCATTGCACATTGCCCTTTTTTACATGACTTGTCTTTCTCCAATTTTAATTTAAATCCCACGTCCTGGCCACTGTTCGAAAGCCTGGATTAACTTTTATCATGGTCATTTTAAGAAATACCCTTGCTATTTCTTAACTCTACGTACATGGATTCTACACCTTCTGATCCTATGCCATCTCTTTATAAGGATTTGATCTCATATTTTACCGACAGAGCCATCCCAACCCCTCTGCCTACCTGCCTGTCCTTTTGATACAATGTGTATCCTTGGATGTTAAGGATAACATTTACTATTATCTTCTTTCAGCCACAACTCATTGATGCCTACGATATCATATCTGCCAATCTCTAACTACAATAGATTATCTACCTTAGTCCGTATACTGCATTGAAACCCCTCCATTGGTCAGGGTCAAACATGGATGTTGCATCCCAGCTTTCTACATGATTTGCAAGCCAGTACACAAACCAGGTACAATATGGAGAACAGGCAGTTCCCCATGCAGCAGGCTCCCTCTCTCCATGCAGCTGATGAATCGAAAGGAATGGCTGAGACAGATATAGTTTGGCACAAGCAGCATCGAAAAAATTGATAGTCAGCATTGAACTCAATGTAGGACCACCTTAGGGACTCCAGCTCCAGAATTTTCCTTGGAGTTTACTCCCAAAGCCTTCCCCTTTGCCACAAGGCAGTAGATGTCTGGCACACGGTGTCAGGATCGGTCTCCTTTCGGATTAACCGGGTCACGATAGGAATGTTCCTGACTCGGCCCTTTTTTTCTTACGAGGCCGAGTAACTAGCTCGACACTCAACCCGGCACGGATGGAAAGCATGCTCGGGGGGTGGCCCGACTTGGATTCGAACTCAGGAGCCTTCGCTCCGGAGTCCAGCGCTGATACCATTGCGCCACTAGCCGGCCAACCACAACTGACAAGCCCTATATGCCCAAAGCAACTGGTTTTAAGGAGTCCATAACCCACCTTTACCCCTTTTCTTGTTGGTAGAAATGGTTCCACCTGAATTAGTAGCTAAGCCACATGTGAAGGCCAGGAGCCGGACTTGATTGTCAGAGGCTATTAGAGATGTATGCCATCGGGAGCATTTAATAGGGAATGGGAGCTTAACCCCTCTACTGTCCCCGGCTATAACCACCTTAAGAAACTCTATAATGCATGGATTAATATATATTACTTCCATTCCTGTATTCGTTACCCTTTTCGATATTCCCCCAAGTTACTCTTTGATGCATCTCACTGACTGCAATTTTGCCTTACTCTCTGCCTGTCCCTCCCCATAGTCTCACTACACACTGCACCTACTTGTATACCAACTGCCCCACCCGCAGCCCTATCACTCTGGTTCCCAACCCCCTGCCAATTTTTTTAACTACTCATATGCCACATTATACAGCTTATTGCTGCTGCTGCTCCCCCTCCCCAATTTGACTTGTCCACATTCTTGAAGCATAGACTGTGTCCCTGATATTCAGCCCTGGTTGAACAGCAATTTCCTGCAGCTATGGATTGGCAGGCCTTCAGTCACTGCCATAAATTCCACTGTCTTGCCAGGAACTCCATCTTCTTTCCTGGCAATACTCTGACACTGAACCTGATTCTTTCCAACCTCAGTGTTGTACTTGACAGTGAGATGTGTTCTGAGCACATATCTCTTCCATCTGAAAACCTGTCTGGTCACAATCCCTATTTCCCATCTGTACCCCTATCTTATCTCGCCTTCTAGTACAACCTTCATTCGTGCCTCTCCTTCCTCTGGACTTAA
The DNA here is from genome assembly GCF_963921235.1 of Mobula hypostoma. Classification (NCBI taxonomy): domain Eukaryota; kingdom Metazoa; phylum Chordata; class Chondrichthyes; order Myliobatiformes; family Myliobatidae; genus Mobula; species Mobula hypostoma. The sequence continues at coordinate 208,994,157 of NC_086099.1, forward strand.
CCATTCCAATGTATCTCTGATTGGGTTTTCAATTTTTGCAAATAAATTACTCCTAAACTCTGCTGCCTGTATCCTATCTGGCACCAATTAATATTCATCCACTGCTGTGCCACAAAGCAACAAGTTTCATGTCATATGTCAGTGATAGAAAATCTGATTCTGATTCTGAATCTGACCTCTCAGCAACGTTAACTTATGAAGCACCTTATCTTAAAATGTTTCCAAACACTACCAAAGCCCCTTCCTTCCTCACTTCAGCATTTCCCTTAATACTGAGATGCCTTCGAGAGTTCTCTATTCTTCTAATTCTATTCTCTCTTCCAGCCCCGTGTTTACTAGATCTGCCACTGGCAGCATTAGCATCTATATCAAAGGTCCTTAAGCTTTAAAATTCCTTCCCCAAAGTGATCTGCTGGTTTAACTTGCTTTCTTTGTTTCTTACCTTGAGTATTATATTCAGCTCTTGTCATCTCATTAGAAGAAGAATGTGGAATTTTTGAGGGTGCAGAGGAGATTATGTTATATTTATATAATATAATTATATAGGGGTTTTCTCTGTGGATCAAAGGAGGATGAAAAACAACTTAGCAGAGGTGTACAAGATGATTAGAATAGACAGCCAGCAGCTCATTGCCAGGGCAGCAATGGCAAATACAAGAGGACATACTTTTGAGGTGATTGGAGGAAAATGAAGGGAAGATGTTAAAGGTAAGCAACACACATCAAAGTTGCTGGTGAACGCAGCAGGCCAGGCAGCATCTCTAGGAAGAGGTACAGTCGACGTTTCGGGCCGAGACCCTTCGTCAGGACTAACTGAAGGAAAAGCTAGTAAGAGATTTGAAAGTGGGAGGGGGAGAGGGAGATCCAAAATGATAGGAGAAGACAGGAGGGGGAGGGATGGAGCCAAGAGCTGGACAGGTGATTGGCAAAAGGGATATGAGAGGATCATGGGACGGGAGGCCTGGGTAGCCTCCAACCTGATGGCATGAACATTGACTTCTCTAACTTCCGCTAATGCCCCACCTCCCCCTCGTACCCCATCTGTTATTTATTTATATACACACATTCTTTCTCTCTCTCTCTCCTTTTTCTCCATCTGTCCCTCTGACTATACCCCTTGCCCATCCTCTGGGTTTTTTACCCCTCCTCCCCCTTTTCCTTCTCCCTGGGCCTCCTGTCCCATGTTCCTCTCATATCACTTTTGCCAATCACCTGTCCAGCTCTTGGCTCCATCCCTCCCCCTCCTGTCTTCTCCTATCATTTTGGATCTCACCCTCCTCCTCCCACTTTCAAATCTCTTACTAGCTCTTCCTTCAGTTAGTCCTGACGAAGGGTCTCGGTCCGAAACGTCGACTGTACCTCTTCCTAGAGATGCTGCCTGGCCTGCTGCGTTCACCAGCAACTTTGATGCGTGTTGCTTGAATTTCCAGCATCTGCAGAATTCCTCGTGTTTAAGATGTTAAAGGTAATTTTTTTAAACAAGGAGAATGGTTCATGAAAGGAGCACATTGGCAGGGGTGCTGGAAGGGGCAGTGACTTTGAGGCCATTCAAGAGATTGTTAGATAGACACATGGATGTAGGAAAACTGGAGGGTTATGTAGGAGGGAAGGGTTCGATTGATCTTGTAGAAGGTTGGCACAACATTGTGGGCAAAAGAGACTGCACTATGCTGTACTGTATATTCATTGGTCTACGAAGCATTGCTAAATACTCACCTCTCTGATCTAGAGTCTTGTCACCACTCCCAATGGTCAAGGTTTTCACAAGAATGCTATCAGATCTCCATGTTGCTGCCAGCATTTCTCCACAGTATTAGTAGGTTTGGGACTCGTGCACTAGCCGAGGAAATTTCAAACTTTCTGAGTGGTTATTGCTAATTTTCACCTTTGGATTCTTCATACAATCCAGCTATAGAAATCTTGCAGATTTCTGCAGTTATACTGAGAACTCTGCCCATTGAACCTGACCAGATTAGATCTGGCACAGGTTCAGTGACTCCATTCATTTCAATGGCTGTGAGTATGCTTATACCTGTAAATATATGATATTTATTTTTATTTTTATATTTATATTATGTTTATATCTGTATTTTTATACCTGTAATCGAGTTCATATACCATTTTTCAGAGTTCCGTTAATGTGAATTTATTTAATTCAGCTCATGTATTTTCTCATGGGCTTACTTTTATTAAAATTTCAAACGATTTGTGTATCTGTTATCCAAACTGTGGGGCCAGAAGTGTTTCAGGTTTCAGATTTTTTGGAATTTTGGAATATATAAAGAGATAGCATGGGGTCACGATAATTTCTGACTGACTTTTTGTGCTACTGGTAAGCAGTCTTTGTCTTAGACTTGTTCATCACACGTATATTCTGATGCAGTCATTCAGCTAGTTAGATTTTTATCATTGATGATCTTGGCAAACTCATCAATGAATTTCTCTGCTGCTTCATGATCACCACAAATCTTCAAAAAAATTAATGTCATATATTTTTTTAAATTTCTGCAACCAACCTGCTAAATATTCACAATTACCTTTAATTTTCCATTTGTTGCGATAGATCTTTGCTTGTTTCATGATCAGAATGCCGTTCACTCAAACACTGACGAATCTATCCTTTTAATACACAATTGAGATCTTAGTTTTTTGCTTTATGCGATGTTTTTATTCTTTTCATTAACTTCTGTTCATTTCATATGTGAGGTCGCTTCTCAGAATTGTCTGTGATGTGCAGAGACTTGCGCATTCAAGATTCAAAAAACTTTATTGTCATTCTAACCGTACATCAGCTCTGCAGGGCAGAATGAGACAGTGTTTCTCAGGAGCAGTGCAATCATAACATAACAAACGCAACACTAAATAATAAACATAACCATAAATAGTAAAACACAACAGCCACATGTCAGTTAAAATCAAGTTATAAGTGTCCAGTGCAAGTTAAAAATGTCCAAAGCAGAGTCAGGTAGAGCAGCTATTTAGCAGTCTGACTGCCTGTGGGAGGAAGCTGTTTAGTAGCCTTGTGGTTTTAGTTTTGATGCTCCTGTAACGTTTGCCTGATGGCAGAAGAACAATCAGTTCATGGAGAGGGTGTGAGGGGTCTTTAATGATGTACCGTGTCTTCTGGAGGCATCGACTCTGAAAGAGGTCTTGGACAGAAGGTAGGGAGACCCCAATAACCTTCTCTGCTCCCCTAACCACCCTCTGCAAGGCTTTTTTGTCGACAGCACTGCAGCTGGAGTACCAGGTTGTGATGCAAAAGGTCAGCACCCTCTCAACCACGCCTCTGTAGAATGTAGTTAAGATGTTAGTGGGGAGTGATGCTTGTTTAAGCTTCCTCAGAAAGTGCAATCTCTGCTGGGCCCGTTTCACAATCCCAGTGGTGTTCCTGGACTAGGTAAGATTGTCCAAGATCTGCACCCCAAGGAACTTGATGTTTTCCACTCTCTCCACTGTGGAGCCGCTGATGCTGAGGGGTGTGTGCTCAGGCTGAGACCGTCTGAAATTGACGATCATCTCCTTGGTTTTGGTGACATTAAGCATTAAGTTGTTATCACTGCACCAGCTCTCTAGGTGTTTGACCTCCTCCCTGTACATCATTTCATCATTTTTGCTGATGACCCCCACCACTGTGGTATCATCAGCAAATTTAATGATCAGGTTCTCCTTGAATCTGGCTGCACAGTCATGTGTTAGCAGTGTAAACAGCAATGGGCTAAGCACACAGCCTTGTGGGGATCCAGTGCTCAGTGTGATGGAGTCAGAGATGTTCCTGCCAACACGGACTGACTGTGGTCTCTCTGTCAAGAAATCCAGAATCCAGAGACACATGGCAGTGCTAAGGCCAAGCAGTGACAGTTTCTCCACTAGTCTCTGTGGGATGATGGTACTGAACGCTGAACTGAAATTAATGTACAGGATTCTGGCATAAGTGTCTTTGTTGTCCAAGTGAGAGAGAACTGTATGCAGTGTGGTGGATATTACATCCTCTGTAGAGCGATTTGGACGATAAGCAAATTGTAGAGGATCCAGCAATGAGGGGAGGTTGGTTATGATATGAGGCTTGACAGGCCATTCAAAATCTTGTGGAATGCACAATGCCTTGTGGAATTTTCCATTTGTGACATCATATCGGCATTCAAAAACATTTTGGATTTCAGAGGTTTTTGGATTACGGAATTTCGGATAAAGGGATTTAATATTCAATAGGTTTCAGGTTTTGTGAATGTCAGACATTCTGAAGCATACTGACAGTTTTGACAGCCAGTTCAGCCCACAGGTTGTGACTACACCAGTTAACACATTTCTGTGGAACATTGGCCTGTGGTATGCAGGGCCACGCCAATCAGGTCACAGCTGAGTTCCGGGACAAATTTGCCTAAGGAAGTGTGGTCTGCAGGTCTCTTCAGACAACAAATTCTAGGCCAAACACTGGGATGTTTTATTGCATTAATTCTGATACAGTAAACCCAATGATGGAAGGAGGTCACGAAGTACATCACCCTGACCCTCCAAGGTGGTGGGACCAGTCACACGAATCCTAAAAAAAAATGTCTGAACAGCCAGCACCACCAGGAGGATGATTCACCTCCTCCTGAGATCCCCACCAGCAGAGACACACACATACACACACACCCTTCCGGCCCCAAGACAGGATGTCTCCAGCCTCCAGTGGACTCACGGAGTTAACCTGAACACACCCTTCGGTATTGCCAAATTCATCATCAAGCACCCTGGCCCGATATTTCTGGAGTTCAAAACTTATAGCTTCAACCCCAGTTCTTTTAGAAGCCTTGAATCATGCCAAAACTTCAAAGAGAGCTAAAATAAACAAGATGGCCATTTCTTGGGCAATTTGTTGGCGTCAGTGTTGTCACTCGGCAAACACCAAATAATGTTCCTAGATTTAAAGGTGACCAATTAGGTATTATCATGCACTGTGTATTACTGTCCAGCACATCTCTATTTCAGGACCAACGTTCAACCGCCAAGGAAAACTTCCTTCAGCATTACCAGAGGTACATGTCTTCTGCACCTGTGACTCAAAAAGAAAGATTCTCACAGCTTTGCTGTCTCGTGGGTGTAACCACTTTTGTAATCGACTGACACATCTCATGACTATGGGATTCGTTACCCTATCATGCTAAAATAAGCCTTTCAAACAACCAGAGTTAGGAGAAATACCAAAGCAGACTGCAGCCAGTAGTCTGGTTTGAAAGGGCAGCATGATACAAGTCTTCCCTGTCAAAAATAGGATTGGAAGTTCCGAATATCCCCAAGGTGGCAGAACACAATGAGCGACAAACAGTACAGTCACTGAACCTAGTCAGGACTGACTCTGTGGAAAATCAAACATGGGATATCCCTCAAGCTCAACTCATGTTTCAGTCATTTTGAAAACAAGGAATCATTGGTTTTGGAACTCTGTGGGGTTTTTTATTGATTTTTTACTCAGTGCTCCACCACAAACTTTTCTCAACACAAAAAGCTGTGTCATTCCAAGAATGCACCTCAGTTCCATTCTGAACTTTTCAACAGTTGAATTCAGAGAAGGTTAAAGAGGAATTGTTGGAACAAAAGAGTACTGTCCGCCCCACGTGCCATGGAATAGGTTTGGCATGGTGTTAACTGTTTCCAGTCAGAGTTGCCAAACCAGGGCAGGACAGTGGTTCAATCACATAATGTCGCTGCCTCATATTCCAGTGACCTACACTCATGGCCACTTTATTAAGTGCTGGAGTAGTATTCTGATGCTGTAGCCCATCCACTTCAGGGTTCAACATTTTCTGCATTCAGAGATGCTCTTCTGCATACCTCTGTTATAATGCATGGTTACCTGAGTTCCTGTCAGCTTGAGTCAGTCTGACCATTCTCCTTCAACCTCTCTCATTAATAAGGCATCTTAGCCTACAAAACTGCCGCTCACTGGATGTTTTTTTGCTTCTCACACCATGTTCTGTGAACTACAGAGACTGTTATGCATGAGGAAATCTCCAAACTGCTTGGAGCTGAACTGTTGTGTTCCAAGTATCTGTCCTGGCACCAGACACGAGCACCATCACAAAGAAGACATGATAGCACATCTAGTTTCTTAGAGGTTTGCAAACTCAGCAAACATTGACAAACTTCTATAGATGCACAGTGGAGAACATCCTGGCTGGTTGCATCACCATCTGGTAAGAAAACAGAAATGCTCAGAAATGGAAACGTCTTCAAAAAGTGTAGCATACAGCCCAGTCCATCACAGGTAACACCCCCTCCATCATTGCGCGCATTTACAAAGAGTGTTGCCTCAAGAAAGGATCATTATCAAGGACCCCCTCCATCCAGGTCATACTCTCTTCTTGCTACCACCATTGGGCAGGAGGTACAGAAGCCTCATGACCCACATGACCTGGTCAAGAAGAGTTGTCACCCTACAACCATCAAGCTCATAAACCAGACTGGATAAGCTCCCTCACCTCAGTGTTGAACTAATTCCACAACCTATAGACTCACTCTAAAGGACCGTACAATTCATGTCCTCAATATTATTTTTTAATTATTTGTATGATTTTTCTTTGTTGTTCCATTGTTTGCCAGTCTTTATATATAGTTTTTCATAAATTCTATGGTATTTATTGTCCTGTAAATGTCTGCAAGAAATCTCAAGGTAGTATATGGTAACATATATGTACTTTGATAATAAATTTACTTTGAACTTCTGTCGGTTTCTTCAAAATATGAGTGAACACCAGGAGCTTTGTCATTTTTACCTCCACAAAATCTAAAATGTAGAGTAAGACCAGATGGGACAACAGACTAGTTATAAAACAGTCCTCTTTTTTTTTATATCAACACTTTCTTTGGCCACTTGAAATTTCTTCATACTTAATTATTTCCTATTTATTACAGACATTTTAATCTGTAGGGGGAATTAAACCAGGATGGTATTGTCATGGATCAATCTAATGGAAAGTACGATATAAACATCTAATGCTGTGAGTGATAGACACATGGGCCGACTACCAAGAGAAGATAGAGTTAAATAATCGATGGTTGCTCAATCATTTTGAGGAAGAATTAATAAGTTAAAGTGGCATGATTCGATGATGTGTAGGAAGAACTATATGTGCATGGACCTATTGAACAGAATGCTTTATTTCCAGGCTGCTATGTCTACATAATTCAATATCCAATATTACTCTATTGAAAGTTACACTGGTCTCAGCATGTTTAGCATCATTGCTACTTAGGATCTCAGGAAATTTTAGAGTCAAAGAGTCGTTGAAAAGAACAGCACAGAAACAGACTCTTCAGCCTATCTAGCCCAGGGTGAACCATTTAAACCACCTGCTCCCATTCACCTGCACTGGGACCATCACCCTCCATACCCCTCCAATCCAGGTACCTACTTAAACTTCTCTTAAATGTTGAAATCGAGCTCGCATGCACCGCTTGCGCTGGCAACTCATTCCATACTCTCATGTCGGTCTGAGTGGAGAGGTTTCCCCTCACGTTCCCTTTAAACTTTTCACCTTTCACCCTTAACCCATGATTTCTAGCTGTTGTCTCACCCAACCTCAGTGGAAAAAGCCTGTTTGCATTTACCCTATCGATACCCCTCATAATTTTGCACTCCTCAATCAAATCTCCCCTCAATCTTCTACATTCAAAGGAATAAAGTCCTAACCTATTCAATCAGGTCCTCCAGTCCTGGCAACATCTTTGTAGACTCCTTCAACACCAATGTGCCAAAAGCTTTCTTTATGACCCTATCTACGCCTGAGTAAACAGGAAATAATTTTAGGAAAACTTTTTAGATGCCAGCTGCTGCCTTTAACTATAAGGAAATACTGCCACTGATTTTATCTCTATTTCTTATGCTGTTTCTTGATGACTTGCTTCCACTTACTCTGAGGTGACTGATATGGGCAACGTAAAACCTGCAGACTCTGCCAAAGGAGTGCCAGAAGGTGTTTGATGGAGTTGATGTCCATGTTGTTTACCACGTATGTTTCTTCTACCTACTGTGCATAGCCTCCATATCATCGATGGTTGCTCAATCATTTTGAGGAAGAATTAATAAGTTAAAGTGGCATGATTCGATGATGTGTAGGAAGAACTATATGTAGTAGTTCAGGGTGTTCAGTGCCTTCCTAGCCATTTTAATGAGGGGAAATATCACAAGGTGAAGACACACAATATCGTAGGACAAAGTTAGACAGAGGTGGGTGGGAAAATAAGTTGTGGGGAAGGCATAATGTGTTTATCAAACCACAAAGATGTTTTGAATGAGTGAATGAGATCTGGCAAATGGAGTATAATATAGGAGTATAAAATAAAAAAGAAACATTCAGTCTAAGTGGCAACAAACTGCAGGTCTTTTAATAGAAAGGGATTTGGATGCCCAAATGCATAAAATAGCCTACTTTCTAGGTACAGTAAGTAAACGTCATTGTTTACTGTCAGGGGAATTGAAGACAAAAGTAGAGAGCTGTCCATTTTAAAAGGTACTTGGACAGGTACGTGGATGGGAAAGCTTTAAAGTGATATTAGCTAAATGGAGGCAAATAGAAGTAGCTTAGATCTGCACCTGGGACAGCATCAGCAAGTTGGACTGAAAGGCTGGTTTCTGTGCTGTCTTACTCTATGACTCTATATCTACACTCAATGACTATATCTGTATGGGGCTTTGGTTGCCTCTATGATTCCATTTATGTGGAGCAGTGTATGAGATTACATCTGATGTACTGTGTCCTTACTTAAGAAAGGATTCAAACATGTGGTGGGTTTAGAGAGGACTTAATAAATGAACACCTGAAATGACCATTGGAAGCTTGGTTGGACAGTGTATACTTTTATCCATTGGACATGAGTGTTTGATGGCTCTGGGCAATTACCCACTGGAATTCAGAAGAATGAGGTACAACCTCATTGAAACCTATCGCATTGTGAAAGGCCTGGATAGAACGGATGTGGAGAAAATGTTTCCAATGGTGGGGGAGTCTAAGACCAGAGGACACAGCGTAGAATTGAGGGGTGTCCTTCTATAACAGAGATGAGGAGGAATTTCTTTGACCAGAGAGTAGGGAATCTATGGAATTTATTGCCATAGGCAGATGTGGAGGCCGAGTTATTGGGTATATTTAAGGCACAGGTTGATAGATTCTTGGTTAGTCAGGGCATGAAGAGATACAGGGAGAAGGCAGGAGATTGGGGCTGATGGAGAAAATGGAACAGCCATGATGAAATGGTAAAGGAGACTCGATAGGCAAAAAAGCTCGAATTCTGCTCCTAGTGGTCTTACAAGTAAAAGGGACTTGATTGAAGATCATGAACAGTCTTGATGTAAAGAGGATGTTTCCTCAAGTCGGACAATTGTGGGAGGTAAAAATAGGTGATTGCTCATTTCACAAAGGTGATGGGATTTCTTTTTTATCTCAAGTGATTCTGAGTCTCTGTAACTCTCATACTTAAAGTGGAAGCAAGTATCTAGAGATTTTTAAGTCAAAGGTAGATGATTGATTAGCAAGGAATAAAAGGTTACTAGCGGTGGATGGAAAATGGATTTAAAGTTACTTACGTTATGGAGGAGCTAGATTGACTATTCCAGCTCTGGATTTGTATGCTCATAATGTGTTTGATTGTCTAATCCCTATATAATCACCAAAATGTTCTTAGACAAATACTGTAACCCAAAGTTATTGTTCATAATTTACTTCTCAGCAGTATGGAAGCAGCCAAAATAAGATTGTTGTTTAAAAAATAGCTTTATGTTATATAGGTGTTCTGTGCTGGGTGTCAGACGTGGGAAGTTCTGGAGACTCCCATCCTCCCGAACGGTCACATCTGCACCAGGTGCATCGAACTGCAGCTCCTTAGGGACTGCGTTAGGGAACTGGAGATGTAGCTCAATAACCTTCATCTGGTCAGGGAGAGTGAAGAGGTGATACAGAGCTATAAGCAGGTGGTCACACCGGGGCCTCAGGAGACAGATAAGTGGGTAACAGTCAGGAGAGGGAAGGGCAGGAGTCAGACGCTAGAGAGTACCCCTGTGGCTGTCCCCCTTAACAATAAGTACTCCTGTTTGAGTACTGATGGGGGGGACGGCCTACCTGGGGGAAGGAAGCAACAGTGGTCGTGCCTCAGGCACAGAGGCTGGCCCTGCAGCTCAGAAGGGTAGGGAAAGGAAGACGATGGCAGCAGTGATAGGGGACTCTATAGTTAGGGGGTCAGAGAGGTGATTCTATGGACGCAGGAAAGAAACATGGATAGTACTTTTCCTCCCAGGTGCCAGGGTCCAGGATGTTTCTGATCGCGTCCACAAAATCCTGAAGTGAGAGGGAGAACAGCCAGAGGTCGTGGTACATATTGGTACCAATAACATAGGTAGGAAAAGGGAAGAGGTCCTGAAAACAGATTACAGGGAGTTCGAAAGGAAGTTCAGAAGCAGGACCACAAAGGTAGTAATCTTGGGATTACTGGCTGTGCCACGTGACAGTGAGTACAGGAACAGAATGAGATGGAGGATAAATACATGACTGAGGGATTGGAGCAGAGGGCAGGGATTCAGAGTTCTGGATCATTGGGACATCCTTTGGGGCAGGTGTGACCTGTACAAAAAGGACGCACTTCAATGCCAGAGGGAGCGATATCCTGGGGGCGGGGTTGCTAAGGATATCGGGGAGAGTTTAAACTAGAATTGCTGGAGGGTGGGAACCAAACTGAAGAGACAGAGGAAGAGGCAGTTGGCTCACAAATAGAGAAAGCTTGGAGACAGTGCAAGAGGGAGGATAGGCTGGTGATAGAGAAGGGATACGTTCAGACTGATAGCTTGAGATGTGTCTATTTTAATCCAAGGAGTATCATGAACAAAGCAGATGAGCTTAGAGCATGGATCAGTACTTGGAGCTATGATGTTGTGGCCATTACAGAGACTTGAATGGCTCAGGGGCAGGAATGGTTACTTCGAGTGCCAGGCTTTAGATGTTTCAAAAGAGAAGGGTGTGTGGCACTGTTGATCAGAGATAGTGTCACTGCTGTAGAAGAGGAAGAAATCATGAAGGGAAACAACAGGAATTCTGCAGATGCTGGAAATTCAAGCAACATACATCAAAGTTGCTGGTGAACGCAGCAGGCCAGGCAGCATCTATAGGAAGAGGCGCAGTCGACGTTTCAGGCCAAGACCCTTCGTCAGGACTAACTGAAGGAAGAGTGAGTAAGGGATATGAAAGCTGGAGGGGGAGGGGGAGATGCAAAATGATAGGAGAAGACAGGAGGGGGAGGGATGGAGCCGAGAGCTGGACAGGTGATTGGCAGAAGGGGATACGAGAGGATCATGGGACAGGAGGTCCGGGAAGAAAGACGGGGGGGGGTGACCCAGAGGATGGGCAAGAGGTATATTCAGAGGGACAGAGGGAGAAAAAGGAGAGTGAGAGAAAGAATGTGTGCATTAAAAAGAGTAACAGATGGGGTACGAGGGGGAGGTGGGGCCTAGTGGAAGTTAGAGAAGTCAATGTTCATGCCATCAGGTTGGAGGCTACCCAGACGGAATATAAGGTGTTGTTCCTCCAACCTGAGTGTGGCTTCATCTTTACAGTAGAGGAGGCCGTGGATAGACATGTCAGAATGGGAATGGGATGTGGAATTAAAATGTGTGGCCACTGGGAGATCCTGCTTTCTCTGGCGGACGGAGCGTAGATGTTCAGCAAAGCGGTCTCCCAGTCTGCGTCGGGTCTCACCAATATATAAAAGGCCACATCGGGAGCACCGGACGCAGTATATCACCCCAGTCGACTCACAGGTGAAGTGATGCCTCACCTGGAAGGACTGTTTGGGGCCCTGAATGGTGGTAAGGGAGGAAGTGTAAGGGCATGTGTAGCACTTGTTCCGCTTACACGGATAAGTGCCAGGAGGGAGATCAGTGGGGAGGGATGGGGGGGACGAATGGACAAGGGAGTTGTGTAGGGAGCGATCCCTGCGGAATGCAGAGAGAGGCGGGGAGGGAAAGATATGCTTAGTGGTGGGATCCCGTTGGAGGTGGCGGAAGTTACGGAGAATAATATGTTGGACCCGGAGGCTGGTGGGGTGGTAGGTGAGGACCAGGGGAACCCTATTCCTAGTGGGGTGGTGGGAGGATGGAGTGAGAGCAGATGTACGTGAAATGGGGGAGATGCATTTAAGAGCAGAGTTGATAGTGGAGGAAGGGAAGCCCCTTTCTTTAAAAAATGAAGACATCTCCCTCGTCCTAGAATGAAAAGCCTCATCCTGAGAGCAGATGCGGCGGATCATGAATCATGAAGGGATTGTCTACGGAGTCTCTGTAGGTGGAAGTTAGGAACAAGAAGGGGTCAATAACCCTACTGGGTGTTTTTTATAGACCACCCAATAGTAACAGGGACATCAAGATAGGGAGACAGATTCTGGAACGGTGTAATAATAATAGGGTTGTCATAGTGGGAGATTTTAATTTTCCAAATATCGATTGGCATCTCCCAAGAGTGAGGGGTTTAGATGGGGCGGAGATTGTTAGGTGTGTTCAGGAAGGTTTCTTGACACAATATGCAGATAAGCCTACAAGAGGAGAGCCTGTACTTGATCTGGTATTGGGAAATGAACCTGGTCAGGTGTCAGATTTCTCAGTGGGAGAGCATTTTGGAGACAGTGATCACAATTCTATCTCCTTTACCATAGCATTGGAGATGGATAGGAACAGACAAGTTACGAAAGCATTTAATTGGAGTAAGGGGAAATATGAGGCTATCAGGCAGGAACTTGGAAGTATAAATTGGGAACAGATGTTCTCAGGGAAATGTACGAAAGAAATGTGGCAAATGTTCAGGGGATATTTGCGTGGAGTTCTGCATAGGTACATTCCAATGAGACAGGGAAAGGATGGTAGGGTACAGGAACCGTGGTGTACAAAGGCTGTTGTAAATCTAGTCAAGAAGAAAAAAAAACTTACGAAAGGTTCAAAAAACTAGATAATGATAGAGATCTAGAAGATTATAAGGCCAGCAGGAAGGAGAATAAGAATGAAATTAGAAGAGCCAGAAGGGGCCATGAGAAGACCTTAGTGGACAGGATTAAGGAAAACCCCAAGGCATTCTACAAGTATGTGAGGAAAAAGAGCATAAGATGTGAGAGGATATGACCAATCGAGTGTGACAGTGGAAATGTGTGTATGGAACCGGAGGAGACAGCGGAGGTACTTAATGAGTATTTTACTTCAATATTCACTATGGAAAAGGACATTGGCGATTGTAGCGATGACTTATAGTGGACAGAAAAGCTAAAGCACGTAGATATTAAGAAAAAGGATGTGCTGGAGCTTTTGGAAAGCATCAAGTTGGATAAGTCACCGGGACCAGACGAGATGTACCCCAGATAAGTGTGAAGTGGTTCATTTTGGTAGGTCAAATATGATAGCAGTATATAATATTAATGGTAAGACTCTTGGCAGTGTGGAGGATCAGAGGGATCTTGGGGTCCGAGTCCATAGGACACTCAAAGCTGCCACGCAGGTTGACTCTGTGATTAAGAAGGCCTTCATCAATCATGGGATTGAGTTTTGGATCCGAGAGGTAATGTTGCAGCTATATAGGACCTTGGTCAGACCACGCTTAGAGTACTGTGCTCAGTTCTGGTTACCTCTTTACAGGAAGGATGTGGAGACCATAGAAAGGATGCAGAGGAGATTTACAAGGATGTTGCCTGGACTGGGGAGCATGCCTTATGAGAATAGGTTGAGTGAAATTGGCCTTTTCTCCTTGGAGTGACAGAGGATGAGAGGTGAGCTGATGCAGGTTTATAAGATGATGAGAGGCATTGATCGCATGGATAGTCAGAGGCTTTTTTCCAGGGCTGAAGTGGCTAGCATGAGTGGGCACAGTTTTAAGGTGCTTGGAATTAGATACAGAAGAGATATCAGGGTAATTTTTTTTTACGCAGAAAGTGGTGAGTGTGTGGAATGGGCTGCCGGTGATGGTGGTGGAGGCGCATACAATAGGGTCTTTTCAGAGGCTCCTGGATAGGTACATGGAGCTCAGAAGAATTGAGGGCTGTGGGTAATCCTAGGTAATTTCTAAGGTAAGGACATGTTCGGCACAGCTCTGTGGGCCAAAGGGGCTGTATTATGCTGTAGTTTTCTATGTTTCTATGTTTTATTTGCCACATGTACATCTAAATATCAAAACATACAGTAAAATGCCTCTTTGTATCAGTGAGGATTGTGCTCAGCGGTCTGCAAGTATCGCCATGCCTCTGGTGCTAACGTAATATGCCCAGTACTCACTAACACTAACCGTATGTCTTTGGAATGTGGTAGGAAATCTGAGCACCTGGAGAAAACCTATGTGTTCATGGGGAAAACATTCAAGTTCCATACAAACAGCAGCAGAATTGAAATTGGGTCACTGGCACCATAAAATCGGTATGCTAACTATTACTTTCCAGTCCAGATGAAGAGAAATGTGTCCTGTACATTTCCCTCCACATATGCTCCCTGACCGCCCGAGTACCGGCAGTTTGCCTTTATCTCCAGATTTCGGCATCTGCACTCCCTTGTGTCACCATATTTGCCGAGCTTCTTCCTCCTCCCAGCAACAAAAAGGTCATAAGTCACATACCAAACATTGGGGATTTTCATTCACGATTGGGAAAAAAAACTTTATTTAATTTATCACATCACACCATTCAGTTCTCAATTCACTTGCAATTAAAGTGGTCGTTACTTATCACTTGACTCATAATGGAATTTAATAAAAATATAATTAAAAATCCCATCAATATCACCTAACCTCATTTCTGGGAAATAGGCAGAGACAGTGTTTTATATTGTGACATTTGCTTTGGCAATTAAACTTAAACAGGACCATTGTGATGTATTCTGTGTCAATTCCTTTGCTTGCATAAATCACAAAATAAACTTCCTCTAGTGAATAGGGCTAAGCACACACCTACCTGCAAAGTGCAAAGATGTTCAAAGGTTTGAAGTTCAAAGTACATTATCAAAATATGTATATATTATACAACCTTAAGATTTGTCTCCTTTTAGGCTGCCACAAAACTGGAAACGCAAAGAACCCATTAAACGAACACCCAATGGGCAGAGAGAGAGAAAAAAACAAACTGTGCAAGCAACAAAGCTAAGCAAATTGCATTTAGAACAAAAGAGAGCCGTCAGACATGAAGCCAACAAGAACAGATCGACAGTGTCAGCCTCAGTTCAACACAGCAGAGCCCGCAGATACGAAACCCACAGCAGCCAGAGCAGGCCCACAGCCTTGGCCTCAGGTCAGCAAGGAATGGAGTAAACATCACAGAGAAGCAAGCAGATCTGGCCTGACCCTTGCCTCTGGTCCTGACATACTGCCCTTTCAACCCACTTGGCCTGCCTAAGGTCCGGCTTTTAATGAGCTGCATGACTGGACAGAATGGTGAAAAGAAGACAACTTCTCCATGATGGCCCAATAACATACAACATTTCATTGCACTTTGCAAAGGTCTTAGGCACATACATATTGCTAGGATGTCTATGACTTCTGCACAGTACTGTAGAAGGAGATGAGTTATACAGCTCTCATTACATGCTCTTGCAGTTCAACTCTTTGAGTGATTATGCAGAAAGTTTGAAGTTAATAACTCAGCCCCTTCTACCTTAGGCCACGAACTTATCAATCAACCCTGCTGTGGACCACTTTCTGGAGGTCCAAGATGACAACTTTTACAAAGAAGGGATTCATATGCTCCACAACTGCTGGACTAAGTTTGTAAATGTAGGAGGGGACTGTGTTGAAAAATAAATGCGCGAGGTTTTCTAAAATTGACTCCCTCTACCGTAGGCCACGAACTTATCAATCACCCCTCGTACACTCTCTATATGTTACCCTGTCTAGACACTTTTCACAGGTTTTTCTGTGAACTAACAGTGGGAGGATTTGCCACATGAGAGCATTTTGGAGATGGTGATCACAATTCTATCTCCTTTACCATAGGATGATCATGGGAGGATTTGCCACATTGAAAACATTTTTGGCTTTTTGAACCGTTCAGGGACATTTTGTGCATTTCATATTCTAACCTCTTATTCTATAGTTCTGCTGCATCCTTTGCTGCAGTCTCTAACAATATTGCAATAATCAATGCCCGTTCTAAGTCTAGGTGTCTTTCAGACAGTAGCCTCTTGTGAATGCTTTGCCTATGCATGCCATATACAAGCCTGTTCCTTAATGCATCTGAAAGTCCATCTCTAAAGTCTCAGTACTGGGAAAATTTGTGCAGTTCTGCAATGTATTCCGAATGGCTTTCATCTTTTGACTGGTTCCTTTTGTAAAATCTAAATCTCTCAGCTATTACCAGCAGTTTAGGGCTCAAGAGATTTCGTAAATTTTAATAAATTTGTTGAATGTCTTGCTTGCTAGCTTTGCGGGGGTTACTGACTTGCGTAAAAAAACTGTACACCTTTGCGTCCATTAAGCAGAGAAGTGCAGGGGCTTTCTTTTGCTCCTGCACATTGTTCGCATTACAATACAGTTAAACCCTCTTGATACACAACTCCCAGCCTTCATTAGCACGATCAAATTCATCAACTTTCCAGACCAAAGCCGTCATGAGGTTATTTTCATTTTAAATTCAGTGCATCTTTCACTCTTACTGTGCACTGTACTCATACGTTTGTTAGAATCTGTGACAGCCTTCTCACGCTGTTTAACTCCCACTGTTTCATCCCATAACTGTTGGTGCAGTTCGTGATATTCTCTGACATTCAGCTTCATACTCATTTTCAATTTGTTTTGTCTGCGCACAACTACATATCAATTAAATAAAAGCACGCATGCGGAAGATGGATTTAACTGGTGTATTCACATTGCAGCAAGAAAGAGAGAGAGAGAGCAATACACATGCGTAGACAACAGATCAATACGTAGTGTTGGGGGGGGGTCATTGCTCTCAAAGAAATAGGTCCATACGTTACAGATACTCCCCTATTATTCATGAGATCAAAAGATATGGCTGTGGATGTTTCATAGTATTAGCATTGAATATCCAAGAGACATCCAACTGTTCATGTCTTTACAAATGGGTTTCGCTTACAAGGATCAGCTTACATTTTTAGTTACACACCTATTAAAATAATACCTGCAGCTAAAGTATCCCACAGCACTTTATGGGCACCGCAACATGTTGTAATATGGGGAAGTGTAGCAGTTAAATGACATATAGCAAGTTTGCACAAACTGTACTGTTAAACGCTTAGTTTTGCTAAGGATGGTTGAAGGATAAATATTAGCCAGTATATCTGGAAACACAGAAACATAGAAAATAAGTGCAGGAGTAGGCCATTCGGCCATTCGAGCCTGCACCGCCATTCAGTATGATCATGGCTGATCATCCAACTCAGAACCCTGTACCAGCCTTCCCTCCATACCCCCTGATCCCTTTAGCCACCAGGGCCATATCTAACTCCCTCTTAAATATAGTCAATGAACTGGCCTCAACTGTTTCCTGTGGCAGAGAATTCCACAGATTCACCACTCTCTGCGTGAAGAAGTTTTTCCTAATCTCGGTCCTAAAAGGCTTCCCCTTTATCCTCAAACTGTGACCCCTCGTTCTGGACTTCCCCAACATCGGGATTAATCTTCCTGCATCTAGCCTGTCCAATCCCTTTAGGATTTTATACGTTTCAATAAGATCCCCCCTCAATCTTCTAAATTCCAGGGAGTATAGCCTAGTCGATCCAGTCTTTCATCATATGAAAGTCCTGCCATCCCAGGAATCAATCTGGTGAACCTTCTTTGTACCCCCTCTATGGCAAGAATGTCTTTTCTCAGATTAGGGGACCAAAACTACACACAATACTCCAGGTGTGGTCTCACCAAGGCCTTGTACAACTGCAGTAGTATGTCCCTGCTCCTGTACTCGAATCCTCTTGCTATGAATGCCAGCATACCATTCGCCTTTTTCACCGCCTGCTGGAGAACTTCTTTGCTCATTTTTGAATGGTGAGATTTGTCATGTCCACTTACAGGGTGAACAAAGCCTTAATGTTTCTCCAAAAAGAATGGATGGTGTAGTTCCACCTCAGTAAGACATTAAGGAACAACATACAGAATTCCTGGAGGAAAGCAGCAGGACAGATAGCATCTATGGAGAGGAATAAAGAGTCGGTATTTCAAGCCAAGACCCGTCATCAGGACTGGAAAGGGAGGGAGAAGAAGCCAGAATAAGGTGGTGGGGGATGGGAAGGTGTACAAGCTATAAGATGACATGTGAAGCCAGGTGAAGGTGAAGGTAGGTGGGTGGTGGGTGGATGTAATAAATTGAGAAACTAGGTGGTGATAGGATGAAAAGATAAATGGCTGAAGAAGAAGTATTCTTATAGGGGAGGAGAGTGGACCATCGGTGAACGGGAAGGAGGAAGGATACCGGACAGAGGATAAAGGCAGGTGAGGAGAAGAGAACGTGTATGAGGGTAGCTGGAATGGGGAATGGAAAAAAAGGGAGAAGGGGGAGGGGAAAAATTATAGGAATCAACATGTAGTGAAGAGTGCAATGTTGTGCTCATCTCCAAAAGTTGGAACCATGGACTTTGCACTCAAAGTTGAGAAAGTACATCTGAGCTACATTATAATAGCTGTAATTAATCATAATTTAATACTCAAAAGTTCAAAGTAAATTTATTATCAGAGTACATACATGTCATTATATACAACCCTGAGATTCATTTTCTTGCAGGCATACTCAATAAGTCCAATGATCATAATAATAAATCAAGGACTGCACCAACTGGGCATACAACCAGTGCACAAAAGGCAAGAAACTGTGCAACTATAATTAATAAATAAAGAGATAAATAGATAGACAGACAGGCAATAAATACCAAGAACACAAGATGAAGCGTCCTTGAAAGTGAGTTCATAGATTGTGGGACCATTTCAGTGATGGGGCAAGTAAAAATGAGTGAAGTTATCCCCTTTGGTTTAAGAGTCTGATGGTTGAGAGATAGTAACTGTCCTGAACCTGCTGGTGTGAGTCTCGGGCTCCTGTACCTTCTTCCTGACGGCAGCTAGGAGAAGAGAGCATGACCAAGGTGGTGGAAGTCCCTGATGGTAGATGCCACTTTCCTACAACAACACTCCATGTGGACATGCTCAATGGTGGAGAGAGCTTTACCCTTGATGGACTGGGCTATATCCATTACTTTTTGTAGGATTTTCTGTTCAGGGGTATTGGTAATTCCATACCAGGCCATGATGCACCCAGGCAATACACATCTCTAGAAGTTTGTCGTGCTGAATCAATGCAAACTCTCAAGGGAGTAGAGGTGCTGCTGCATTTATTTTGTAATTGCACTTACGTCCTGGGCCCAGGAAAGGTCTTCTCAAATGATAACACTGAGGAATTTAAAGTTACTGACCCCCTCCAGCTCTGATTCCCCGATGAGAACCGGCTTATGCATATCTGTTTTCCTCCTGTTGAAGTCAATAATCAGATCCTTGGTCTTGCTGACATTGAGAAAGAGGTTGTTGTTGTGACACCACTCAGCCAGATTTTCAATCTCCCTTCTATATGCTGATTCATCGCCACCTTTGATTCAGCCTATGACAGTGGTTTCGTCAGTAACTGATCACTGAATAGAGCATGGCTTATGTTTGGGTCATGAAAGTTGGACATACAAAAATCTGGGTGCAGAAATGTCTTTGACTGACAGCTAGTTTAATAATTATTTTGTTATTTTTCCATTGTTACATTTTACTCTGAGTCCTGGCGGGTTCAGTGATATGCCCTTTACATTTGCGTTGTCGTATTTGTATTGACGCTATTCTTCAGTATCCCTGCCAGGTGAAACCTTTAATTCTGCACCTCACTGTGGTGAGGAACTGGAGTTCATTCAAAGGTACAGTGTTATATCACACTTGGAGTATCGTGTTCAATTCTGATCACCTCATTATAGGGCAGAAGTGGAAGCTAATTTAGAAGTGTTCTCTAATCCAGGCAGCATCCTGGTTAATCTTAGCTGAGGGGCCATGATTAAACGGCAGAGTAGACGCGATGGGCCAGATGGCCTGATTCTGCTCCTATGTCTTAAGGTCTTGTTAACAAGGATGCTGCCTGGATTAGAGAACATCTCTTTATGATGAAAGGTTGAACGAGCAAGTGCTTTTCTCTGTGCAGAAAAGGAGGATGAGAGGCAACTTAATAGTGGTGTACAAGGTGATGAGAGGCATGAATAGAGTGGACAGCCTGAGACATTTTTCCCCGGAGTGGAAATAGGTATTTTACAGTAATAGGACTTCCTGAATGGCCTTGTATCATGGGATATTCATCTATGCCAAAACCTTTACTTTTCTAGGTGTATGCACCCTATTAAACGTTTTAACGAGCTTCCAAGGGAATGGAAGCTGGTTCTTCTAACTAAAAATAAAGTGAGTTAGTATTTCAGGATCAAAGACCCTTTGTCAGAGTTCCGGCCTGCGCAACGTTTCCAGCATTTCCTGTTTTTATGTTAGGACAAGACTAGTCATGGTTGGCTGAAGGGCCTGTTTCTTTGCTATACAACTCTATAATTCAACGACTCCAATTAAAAAATAATCCATTATAAAATAAAACTTACCTTAGTCACAGTTTCAAAGATCTCCTATTATAATATGTCACACTTGAAAGTCAAATAGTTGTGTCACACGATGTTGCATGTTGTTTCCACACATTTGGTACTCATGAGTCATGAACAAGTTATAGATTCAGGGTCTATTTTTTGACTATCCTTGCTTTGTATATTTGAGGTACAAAGTGCTTGTATGTATCATCTGTCTTAGAAATGACAGATCATTGATTTTCATACAACGACACGTTACCTGTTTACACAGGCTAAATTTGGACTGAAGTCAGATTATATTTGGAGTCATTTCAAAACAGCAAATTGAGCAATACAACCCTGGATCTGATCCATGCCATTACAGGATTTCCACATGCCTTGTTAATTTGCTTTTACAGTAGTTTCATCTTAAGCGCAGTAATATTTTATCAAGTATATGCACTTCACAAAAGCCAATTAGTTGCAAGGACCTGCTTCCATTCCCTTGATTGCAGAAGGTCTAATTGAGCTGTGGAAGCTCATTAAAACACTAGATAGGGTGCATAAAGAGAGATTATTTCCTCTGCAAGAATGGTCCAGAATAAGAGTTTTAGAGATAAGGTGCTTGGTTGTGATGGCAGGAAGCTCCTCTTCAAATGAAATCAAACGGAAGCCTGGGAAAATCTTCCCCAAGGAGCTTGCCAGTTGAAAATATCAAAACTGAGTTTGATAAATTTATGGATGCTTGGAACAGTTTTAGGAGATTGAGCACAAAGGTGAGCAAAGTAAGTGCCTTTACAGCGTTCGAGAACACAACATGCGAATAGACACAGGAATAGGCGCACGTGTTTGCTCAGCATTCAATAAGTTCATGGCGGATCTTTTATCACGGCACCAGTTTTGATAATAACTCCATATCCTTTGATGCTTTAGGATCTTGCCTTAAATGTACTTGGCAACTAAGCTTCCACATCCCTCTGGCTTAGACCATCATCTCTCTGGGTGATGGAATTTCTTCATACCCCAGTCCTAAATGGGCAGCTCTCATTTTGAGACCACAAATGCTGGTTCTGGACCCTCAACCAGAGGAAATATCATCCCCACCTCTGCAAGGTCAAGATTTATTGAGAAACTTGTCCCAGTCGCTGTCACAGCTCCAGGCCTCTCTCTCTCCTCCGCCTGTCATGGACCTCTCTGATATTTCATCCTCCTCCGGATCCTTGCCTTCAACCACTGGTTCTTCGCCTTCCTCGCATCCAGCAAGGATCGGAAGATCGCCCATCTCCAGACCACAGATCCCACCATCCCCATCTCCGACGGCCCTGGACGCCCCCATCCTTCCTCCAGCTTGGACCTCGATTCCATCAGATGCCCTCGCATTACGAATATCTCTGACTCCATCCCAGGCCCCAATGGCTTTGGACAACTCTGCAGCAGAGACACTATCATCACCAACACCTGTTTGCAATGATCCTGAACGGATCCAAAATCCGGATTCCACGGTTGATACTGGTTTCTACAACCCCCAACACCTTGAAACTGCTAATTACGCAACCTCTAATTCCAGCTCCAGCACTTCCAGTCCAAGCCTTTATGCATTGCCGCTGAACTTCCATTCTCCCCTTTCATCACCACCACTCTGCAACCCAGTGTCTCTCAGGCCCCTCCGCCCATCAGCTCTTGGGTACTCGGAGCCTCCGTCTTCCTCCAAACACCAATTTCCCTGAACACTCCATCTGTCCTCTTTCCTCTGACACCACCAGCTTTCTTCCCCCACTCTGCAAAATGGAACAACTACAGCGACAAACAACTAGCCTACTAACTGGTACGCTTTTGAACTGTGGCAGGAAACTGGAGAACGTGGAGGAAACCCACTTGTACACAGGAAGAACGTACAAACTTTCACAGAGGATGCCGGAATTGAACTTTGAACTCCGCCGCCCTGAACTCTAATAGCGTCGCTCTAACCACCAAACTACCATGGCATCCCAACCATATAACCTACTCTAAAATGAGTCAAACCATTCCCTCTACATAGCAACATACATCAAAGTTGCTGGTGAACGCAGCAGGCCAAGCAGCATCTATAGGAAGAGGCGCAGTCAACGTTTCAGGCCGAGACCCTGTACCCATCTAAGAACTTCTTAAATGTCCTTCATGTATCTTCCTCCACCATCAACACCCAGCCATACACTCTGTAAAAACAAACTACCTCTGACATTCCCCTATACTTTCCTTCAATAACCTATCTAAACCTCTTATCATCTTATACACCTCTATCAAGTCATCTTTCATCCTCCTTCACTCCAAAGATAAAAGCCCTAGTTCGCTCCACCCATTCTCATGTGACATTCTCTCCAATCCAGGCAACATCCTGGTGAATCTCTTCTGCACCCTCTCTAAAGCTTCCACATCTTTCCTATGATGAGGCAATCAGAATTGAACACAATACTCCAAGTGTGGGTGGTCTAACCAGGGTTTTACAGACTACAACATTGTCTTGCAGTGCTTGTGCTGGGTCCCCGACTAATGAACGCCAACACATACTATGTTTTCTTAACCACTTTAACAACATGTGTGGCAACTTTGAAGGCTGTATGAACGTGGACCCCATGATCCCTCTGTTCCTACATACTACTAAGAGTGCTGCCGTTAACCTTCTACTGTAGCTTCAAGTTTGACCATTCAAAGGGTATCACTTCACACTTTTCCAGATTGAAATCCATCTGCCACTTCTTTGCCCAGCTCTGTATCCTATCAATGTCCCATTGTAAACTATAACAACCTCTATCCACAACACCACTAACCTTTGTGTCATCTGCATACTAACCCACCCTTCCACTTCCTCTTCTAAGTCTTTTATAAGAAATCACAAAGAGTAGGGATTCCAGAATAGATTTCTGCAGAATACCCCTGGTCAAGGGCCTCCAGGCAAAATATATTCTATCCACTACCATCCTCTACCTTCTGAGGACAAGCCATTGAAATCATTGCAGCCAAGTTTCCAATGCAACCGTGGCTCCCGACTTTCTGAATGAACATCCTATCATGGAGATCCTTAACAAACGTCTTAATAAAATCCACACATATCACATCCACCACTCTACCTTCATTGATTTGTTTTGTCAATTTTTCAAAAAAGTCAGTCAGACTCATGAGACGCCACCTGCCCTTCAGAAAGCCATGCTGACTACCGCTAATCAATTTATGCTTCACCAAATGCTTGAAAATCATGTCTCGAGGAATCCTCCGATTAGTTTTCCCACCACTGATTTAAGACTCATTCTTACATGCTTTTATTGGTCGTTGATGCCAATGACACATTTCACTACATGTTTCGATGTACACATGAAAAATAAACTTCAATGAAATAAGTTTCAATTTTAAATCTAAAGCCCTAAGGATTTTCCTTGTTACATTTCCTGCATGAAGAGATCAAATTGGACTCCCTCCAATGAAAGATTTTAGGGACATTAGGGAAATTTAAGAAACTTTCAGACAGCCCTGCATTTTTCTTTCATCCATGTGCCTATGTAGGAAAAAAAGGTTAAATTGATCTTAGACTAGTTTAAAGGGTCAGCATAACATTGAAAGCTGAAGGACCTCTAAGACCATAAGACAGCAGTAGAATTAGGCATTCGGCCCATCAGGTCTGCTCTGCCATTCCATCGTGGCTGATTATTATCCCTCACAACCTCATCTCCTGCCTTCTCCCATAACCTTTGACACCATGATTAATCAGGAACCTATCGACCTCCCTCTTAAATATACACAATGACTTTGCCTGCATAGCTGTCTGTGGCAATGAATTTCACAGATTCGCCAATCTCTGGCTAAAGAAATTTTCTTCATCTCTGTTCTAAATGGATGTCCCTCTGTTCTGAGGCTATACATTCTGATCCTGAACTCTCCCATTATAGGAAACATTCTCTATGTATCCACTCTATGTAGGCTTTTCAATATTTGTTAGGTTTCAGTGAGATCCTCCATCTTCTATTGAAACTTCAGCATGTACAGGCCAGAGCCACCAAATGCTCCCAATATGTTAACTCTTTCATTCCTGGAATCATTCTCGTGAACCTCTCCTAGACCTCTCCAATGTCAGCATATCTTTTTTTAGATAAGGGGCCCAAAACTACCCACTATACTCCAAGTGCGGTCTAACCAATGCCTTATAAAGCCTCAGCTTTTGCTTGCTTTTGTATTCTAGTCTTCTTGAAATGAATGCTAACATTGCATTTGCCTTCCTTAACATAGACTGAACTTGCAAGTTAACCCATAAGGAATCCTGTACAAGAACTTCAAAGTCCACTTGCACCTCTTGAGTTTTGAATTTTGCAATTTTCCAGTCCCCCGGAGCCATTCCAGAATCTACCGATTTTTGAAATATCACTATTAATGTCTGCAATATCTCTTCAGCTGCCTCTTTCAGAACCCTGGGGTGTAGTGCATCTCATCCAGGTTACTTATCCACCTTCAGACTTTTCAGCTTCCCAGGCACCTACTCCTTAGTCAGAGCAATGACACTCACTTCTGCCCCCTGACATTTTCAAATTCCTGACATTCTGCTAGTGCCTTCCACAGTGAAGACTGAAGCAAAATGCTTACTAAATTCGTCTGCCATTTCTTTGTTCCCCATTACTCCTCCAGCGTCATTTTCCAGCAAAATGATATCCTCTCACATTTCTCTTCTACTCTTTATATATCTGAAAAGATACTGGTTTCTATTTTTATATCATTGGCTGGTTTAACCTCATATTTCATCTTTTCTTTCTTTATGGCTTTTTTAGATCATAAGACCGTAAGATATAGGAGCATGATAAGACCATTTGGTCCATCAGGTCTGCTCCGCCATGTCATCATGGCTGATCCATTTTTCCTCTCAGCCCCAATCTCCTGCCTTCTTCCCGTATCCCTTCATACCCTGACCAATCAAGAATCTGTCAACCTCTGCCTTAAATATACATACAGACTTGGCTTCCACAGCTGCCTGTGGCAACAAATTCCACAGATTCCCCACCCTTTGGCTAAAGAAATTCCTCCTCATCTCCGTTCTAAAAGGTTGCACCTCTATTCTGAGGCTGTGCCCTCAGGTCTTCTACTCTCACACCATAGGAAACATCCTCTCCACATCCACTCTATCAGGGCCTTGCACCATTCAATGGCTTTCAATGTGGTTACACATCATTATTCTGAATTCCAGTGAATACAAGCCCAGAGTCATCAAATGCTCTTCATATGACAAGTCATTTTATCCTGGAATCATTTTTGTGAACCTCCTTTTGAACCCTCTCCACTTTCAGCACATTCTTTCTAAGATAAGGGGCTCAAAACTGCTCACTATATTCCAATTGCACCCTCTCCAGTGCCTTATAAAGACTCAACGTTACATCCTTACCTTTATATCTAGTCCTCTTGAAATTAATGCTAACATCACATTTGCTTTCCTCACCACACACTCAACCTACAAATTAACCTTCAGTGAATCCTGCGCAAGGACTCACAAATCCCTTTGCACCTCAGAGTTTAATATTTTCTCTCCATTTAGAAAATAGTCAGCTATTTCATTTCTTCTACCAAAGTACATGACCATACACTTCCCAACACTTCCATCTGCCACTTTGCCCATTCTCCTAATCTGTCTAAGTCCTTCTGTAGCTTTCCTACTTTCTCAAAACTACCTGCTCCTCTACCTATCCTCATATCTTCCACAACGTCACACACAAGCCCCTGATACCTAGAACTTCCACCATACTGCTAGTGTCTTCCACAGTGAAGACTGATGCAAAATACTTATTCAGTTCATCAGCTATTTTGTTGTCCCCTATTACTACCTCTCCAGCATCATTTTCCATCAGAGCAATGTCCACTCTTGCCTCTCTTTTACACTTTATATATCTGAAGAAACTTTTGGTATTCTATTTAATATTATTGGCTAGCTATTTTTTGTATTCCATCTTTACCTTCTTAATGACTTTTTTAGTTGCCTTCTGTTGGTTTTTAAAAACTTCCCACTTATTTTTGCTCTATTATATGGCCTCTCTTTGACTGTTATATTGGCTTTGACTTCCCTCGTTAGCCATGGTTGTGTCATTTTGCCTTTAGAATACTTCTTCCCCTTTGAGATGTATATATCCTGTGCCTTCTGAATTGCTTCCTGCCAGTGCTCTTTTCCAATCAACTCTCTAATGCCTTTAATTCCCTTTATTCCACTGTAATACAGATACATCTGACTTTAGCTTCACCTTCTCGAATTTCATGGTGAATTCAATCATAATATAATCACTTGACCCCAAGGGTTCTTTTACCTTAATGTCTCTAATCAATTCCGGTTCTTTGCTCAACACCCAGTCCAGAATTGCTGATCCTCTAGTGGGATCAACCACAAGCTGCTCTAAAAAGCCATCTCGGAAGTACTTTAGAAATTCACCCTCCTGTAATCCAGCATCAATCTGATTTTCCCAATTTACATGACTATTGTTACATTGTCCTTTTGGCATGCATTTTCTATCTCCTGTCGTAACTTGTATACCACACCCTTAGTACTGTTTGAAGCTCTGTATATAGGTCCCATCAGGGTCTTTTAACCCTTCCCCAGTAGAGATCCCAGTGGATCCACTCATTTGAACTGTTGCCCTTGCACCAGTTCCTCAGCCACACATTCATCTGCCAAATCATTTGATTCTTACCCTCACTGGCATTGGGCACAGACAGCGATCCGGAAATTACTACCCTGGATGTCCTGTTTCTCAGCTTTCTACCTAGCTTCCTAAAATCTCTCTTCAGGACCTCCTCTCCTTGTCTATCCATGTCATTAATGCCAATACGTACCAAGACCTGGCTGCTCACCCTCACCGTTGAGAATATCATGAACATGAACCGAGACATTCCTGATTATGTCCCAGGGAGGGAATATACCATCTGTGTGTCTCTATCGTGCCCGCAGAACTTCATCTCTGTTCCTCTGACTAAGAAATCTCCAGTACACCACAGTCCTCTTCACCTCTCTGCTCTTCTGAGCCCCAGCACCAGACTCAGTGCCAGAGACCCAGTCACTGTTGCTTCTCCCCCCCCCACCCCAGGGTAGGTCATTCCCCCCCCCCCCAGTGGTATCTAAGGTTGTATATTGATTATTGAGGAGAATGGCCACAGGTGTACTCCCCACTGGCTGCGCATTTCCCCTCCTTCTCCTGACAGTCTGCAAGCTAGGGATAACTACCTCCCTGTAGCTCCTGTTCCATATGAGTTGAAGGTCATTGAGCTGCAGCTTTAGTTGCTTTCTGTTATATATTTTTTGAAAGCTACCCAATCCTCTACCTTCCCTCTAATTTTTGCTTTTATGCTGTCGTTGACTTTCCTTGTCCACCACAGTTACTTCATCCTCTCTTTATAACGCTTCTTCACCTTTGGGATGTATCTTTCCTGTGCCTTCTGAATTTCTTCCAGAAATTCCAGCCTTTGCTGTTCTGCTATTATCCCTGCTTGTGTCTCCTTCCAATAACTTTGGTCAGCTCCCATCCCATGCCTCTGTAATTCTGCTGTAATACTGATACACTTGGCTTGTCCCTCTCAAACTGCATGGTTAATTATATTATATCATAATCACTGTCTTAACCTCCCTGATCAAATCTGGGTCACTACATAACACCCATTCCAGAATTACAATTCCCCTAGTGGGCTCAAATGCAAACTGCTTAAATGTCATCTCATAGACATTCTACAAATTCCCTCCCTTGGGATTCAGCACCAACCTGATTTTCCCAATGAACATGCATATTGAAATTCTCCATGACTATTGCAACATTGCCCTTCTTACATGCCTTTTCTATCTCCTATTGTAATTTGTATCCCCTCTATTTTTCTACCCATCTCATTAATACTAATATGTGCCATGCCTTCTAGCTGTTCACCCTCCCCCTTTAGAATGTCATGGACCCAGTCCAAGATATCCCTAACCCAGGCACCTGGGAGGCAACATACCATCTGGGTGTCTCTTTCACGTCCACAGAATCTGCTTTCTGCTCCTCTAATTATGGAATCCTCTGTCACTGTTGTAATCCACGTCTCCACCCCTTCGTTTCTGAGTCACAGAGACAGACTCAGTGCTGGAGATCATGTCGCTGCAGTTTCTCCCTGCTAGGTTGTCCCCCCAGCAGTATCCAAAGCAGTATACTTATTATTGTGAAGAATTGCCACAGTGGTACTCCCTTTCCATCTCCTGACAATCACTCAGCTACCTGCTTCCTGCATCTACCTCCCTGTAGCTCCTACCTTTCACCTCCTCATTTTCCTTATGAGCCAAGGGTCATCTAGCTGCAGTTCCAGTTCCTTAACATGGTCTCTAAGGAGCTTCGGCTTGGCGCACTTTGTGCAGATGTAATTATTAGGGAGACTGGAGGTCTCCCAAAGTTCCTGCATCTCACACGGGGAAAATATCACCAACTCTGGATCCATTCTCAGTTCTTTTAGCTATGCACTAACAGAGGATAAAAGTTACTAGAAACTTAGTTAGAACCCTCACCTTTGCTTGCCTAAGCCTATGCTTGTCCAAGCCTCTTCTTGCCCAAGCCTGTTGAGCCAAAGCCTGAGCACTCTAACACTCACACAATGGCCACTCCACTTATACATCGCTTCTTTTTATTGACTCCTGCCCAGTACCTAATAGATCATTATGACAGCAGCCCACTGAAGTCACCTGAGCTCTTTTTAAACATCATGATAAGGGACTTAGCTCTGCAGATTGACTGGAGAAGCTGTGGCTGTAATCCTTAGAATGAGGAAAAATGAAGAGCATAAGCATAATATATTGAGAGAGATTGACCTTATTGGCAGGAGGTGTTTGGTAAAAGAACCAAATCTGGTGGGTAGGGCAGTCTGGAGTGGTCTTCCAGGATTAATAGTTCACTTACAACTTCTAACATGTAGCTGGACAAGTATTTGAAAAAAAAGAATGTTCAGGAGTATGGGACAAGGACAGCGGAGTGAGACTGGCTGGATTACTGTTACAAAGACCCCCATGTACTCAATGGGCCAAATAACCAAATTGTCTAATTGTGTGTCTACACTACAACCAATCTGTAAAAGGTGCCATATAATTGTGTATTTTTCATCTGGTTTGCCTGGATTTTAAGATTAGCTTATGGAATCATGGAATCATAGTCCACCGTGATTGTGAAAGAGTTAACTAATTATTGCCATTCCCAACCTTACAAATATTGCCCTCTACATATTGATCCAATTCCCCTTTGAACGCTACTATTGATCTACTGCCATCACCCTTTTCAGTTGCACAACCCATTTATACTATTTCACCACATAAAAGGAATATTAATTTCCCTCAGTCATTTTCCCCAATCACCTTCCTTCTATGCCCTGGTTACCTGCCCTTCGGTAGTGTGAGCATCTTCCCCATCACAGTCTTCAAAATCTCTGCACCATGGGACATGAACTTCAGTGACAACAATAGAAGCCCTTGCATGCTTCAGGAAAAATTGATCTCATCTTTCTCACTGATCCTACAAGACACCTTAGTCAGATGTAACCACTTGTTTACCTCGAGTTTTCCATCATTCTAACTGTTTTAATCATGTTGCAGAGAATAATCACCTTTTTACTGCCCTTCCAAATCACATGCCGAATTGCATCATCGGCATTTTGTAGTT
The DNA here is from genome assembly GCF_963921235.1 of Mobula hypostoma. Taxonomy (NCBI): domain Eukaryota; kingdom Metazoa; phylum Chordata; class Chondrichthyes; order Myliobatiformes; family Myliobatidae; genus Mobula; species Mobula hypostoma. The sequence continues at coordinate 209,024,376 of NC_086099.1, forward strand.
TAAAGATACCAATCAACACCTCATTAATTTCCTTTTAGAAGAATCATCTAAATATACACTGCTCTATGGGATAAGAATATCCTCATTTCAACTCTTGCTTGAGGCTTGTTAATTTCCAACGAAGGTCTCTAGACTACTACCCATATCACTCCTCCCCCATGTCTGTAATGTCTACTGTATTATAACAGAAAACAAGGTTGTAACTATTTTAAGAGCAAATTGCTCTTACTTTTGTCTCTGTTGAGATACTGATCAGAATTTGAAGGGAGTCTTGTCAAAATCAAATACCTGTTCATCAGTAATTCCCACAAGAGGTCAGTAATTTTAAAGCACGAGGCAGCAAAATCACAAATCCACGAGTGAACGCTTATATTGAATCAAGATTGAATATTTTAAAGCATGCAGTGAAGAATGTCACTTGTATTAACACCAACACACCCAAAAATGTATTGGTAGCAACCTGCAAGTGTCACCACATATTCCAGCACCAACATAGCATACCGACAAAGCTTGGAAGAACAAAACAGAACACAACAAGCAATAAAACAAAAACAGCAAGACAACCCCTGTTCTTTCCTCCCATCGACACAGTTCTCTAACCCCAAGGCTGTCTGACTTCTTTGGTTTCCAGCCTCGGACTTGAACTTGGTTTCGCATGCGGACATGCAAACACGGTGCCTTCAACTTCCCCAGCAAACTCACAGAGAATTTGTAAATCACAACTATTATTCAAAGTTCAAAGAACAAAGTATTAGACCATAAGATATAGGAGCAGAATTAGACCATTCGGCCCAACGAGTCTGCTCTGCCATTTGATCATGGCTGATCCATTTCCCTCTCAACTCCATTCTCCTGCCTTCTCCCTGTAACCTTTCACGCCCTGAATTTTCAAGAATCTATCACGTCCAGCCTCCACAGCTGCCTGTGGCAACAAAATTCCACAGATTCACCACCTTCTGGCTAAAGAAATTCCTCCTCATCTCCATTCTAAATGGACGTCCCTCTATTCCAAGGTTGGGTCCTCTAATCCTAAACAAGCCCACTTTAGGAAACATTCTCTCTACATCCACTCTATCTCAGCCTTTCAATGTTCAATGGACTTAAATGAGATCCCCCGATCATTCTACTAAATTCCAACAAGTACAGGCCCAGGCCCATCAAATTCTCCTCCTATGACAAGCTCCTCCTATGACAAATGATTCCTGGAATCATTTTTGTGAACCTCCTTTGAACTCTCTCCAATGTCAGCATATCCTTTACTAGATAAGGGGCCCAATATTGTTCACAATACTCCAAATGAGGCCTCACCAGTGCCTTATAAATCCTCAACATGACATGTTTTTATATTCTAATTCTCTCGAAGTGAATGCCAACATTGCATTTGCCTTCCTCACCACTGACTCAACCTGAAAGTTAACCCTTTAGGGAATGCTTCACAAGGACTCCCAAGTCCCTTTGCAAATTGGATTTTTTTATTTTTTTCCCCATTTGGAAAATAGTCTACACTTTTATTGCTTCTATGAAAGTGTATAACCATACACTTCTGCACAATGTATTCCACCTCCTACTTCTTTGCCCATACTCCTTATCTGACTAAGATAAGTTGAGGAAGCAGGGAGACTGCAGAAGGACTCAGAAGGACTATCTTTGTATCTTTGTAAACTTGATCTCAAAGCATCGACCGACAACATAAAAAAAGTGGTCCCAACACCAACCCCTGGAAAATACTACACGATACCAGCAGCCAATCAGGAAAGTCTCCCATTATTCCAACTCTTTGCCTCCTGCAAATCAGTCAATGTTCTATCCATGCTAGTATCTGCCCTGTAATACCATGGGCTCTTATCTTGCTAAGCAGCTTCCCTGTGCAGCATCTTGTCAAAGGCCTTCTGAAAATCCAAGCACACAACATCCGCTGATTCTCCTTTATCTATCATTGTTGTTATTTCCTCAAAGAATTCCAACAGATTTATCCAGCAAGAGTTTTCTCTTAAGGCAACCATGCTGACTTTGCCCTATTTTACCATGTGCCCCCAAGTGCCCCGAAACCTCATCCTTAACAATTGACTCCAACATTTTCCCAACCACTGAGGTCAGGCTAAATGGCCCATAATTTCCTTTCTTCTGCCTCCCTCCCTTCTTGAAGAGTGGAGTGACATTTGCAATTTTCCAGTCCTCCAGAACTATACCAGAATTTTGTGATTCTTGAAAGGTCATGACTAATGCCTCCACAATCTCCTTCAGACCTTTCAGCTTCCCAAGCACCTTCTACCTAGTAACAGCAACTGCACTCACTTCTACCCTCTGACACCCTTAAACTTTCAGCATAGTGCTAATGTCTTCCAATATGAAGACTGATGCAAAATACTTACCCAGTTTATCCACCATTTCCTTGTGTGCTGTTACTGTCTCTCCAGCATCATTTTCCGGTGGTTCGATATCTACTGTCGCCTCTGTGTTCTTCTTTGTCTGTAAAATCTTTTGGTATCCACTTTGATATTATTGGCTAGCTTACCTTCATATTTCAGCTTTTCTCTCATGTGGCTTTTTTAGTTGCCTTCTGCTGGCTTTTAAAAGCTTCCCAATCCTGTAATTTCCCACTAATTTGTGCTCCATTATCTGCTCTCTCTGTGCTTTGATGCTGGCTTTGACTTCCCTTGTAAGCCGCGATTGTGTGATTCTGCCTTTAGAATACTTCCTCTTCTACTTCTGGTTGTATCTATCCTGCACCCTCCATATTCCTTCCAGAATCTCCAGCCACCATCCCTGCTAGTGTTCCTTTCAAATCAATCTTGGCCAGCTTCTCTCTTGTGCCTCTGCAATTCTCTTTACCCCACTTTAATGCTGATCATTTGACCTTAGCTTCTCCCTCTCAAACTGCAGGGTGAATTCTATCATATTATGATCACTACCTCCTAAGGGATCCTTTGCCTTAAACTCCCTAATTAAATCAGGTTAATTTCATAACACCCAATTCAGAATAGCTATGGTGGGCTCAACTACAAGCTGCCCTACTCTCCATAGCAGAGGTATCCAAACACAATCAGCTGGAGGAGCTCAGTAGGTCAAGCAGTATCTGTGGGAGGAAAGGACATGTCAATGTCTTAGGCAAAAGCCCTGCATCAGGACTGAGTCCAATCCTAGTGAGCATATAAACCTAGTAAGACATTGGAGGTGTAGAAGGGAACTGGCAGACACTTTCACCCTGCGGTGACTGGAATCTGGAACACTCTATGTGAGCAGGTGCTGGAGGCACTGTCAAAGTGTGGGGTGAAGTATCCTGAGCCTGTGCAATGCCAAGAACCAAATGTTGGTCAATAGAACTAGTACTTCGAGCTACTTGATAGTTAGCATGGACATGGTTGACCAAAGGGCCTGTTCTTGTGCTGTAGGCCTCCATGACAATAATGGAGTGAAGTGGTAACTATTGCATGCAAAACTGGGCTCAAAGAAACAGTTTCTCAGTGAGGCTAGTGTTTGGGAGTTGCAAAGTTATGGTAGAGCAGAAAGGTAGTATAACAGTTATCAGTGACCCTGGTCCAATACCACTGCTGTCCGTAAGAAGTTTGTATGTTCTCCCCATGACCTCGTGAATGTCCTCCGGGGGCTCTGGTTTCCACCCACGTACGGGTTATTAGGTTAATTGGTCACATGGGTGTTATTGGGTGACACGTGCTCATTTATGCCAGAAGCATCTGTTACTGTGCTGTATCTCTAAAGTTTGACTAAAACTCAAGGAATAGGCTTTTAAATTCAATGCAATGTAGGAATTGCATTGGACCAGCAGAATCTATTGGCAGACAAAACAGACGTGGCAAGGGACTTGCACTAGTTGGAGTTTACTTTGGAATGATGATAAGCAAGCATCATAGTATAATAGCATTTAATAGCATTGAAGCAATATTCAGAACAGGCACATGGATTGGCAGGGAATGGAGACTTAGAGGCTGTTTGCAGGCAGGTGGAGTTAGTTTGAATTGGTAGCATAGACAGCAGAAGAAAGGTCTCAGCCCAAAATGTCAAGCGTTTATTTTTTTCCATAGATGCTGCCTGAGCTGCTGAGTTCTCTCAGTGTTTTGTGCGTGCTGCCCTGGATTTCCAGCATCTGCAGACTTCCTTGTGTTCAGAATTAAGCCTTTTTTGTTTTGTCCCATGTGGGGACAGAAGCAGCTCGGCATAAATATTCAAGGGTAGGGGTCAGTGGTAGGGGACTGGTGGGATGTGCAGGAGTAACTAAAAGTGAACAGGAACAATGCCTGAATGCGAAGTGTTGTCACTAACGAGCCTGGTAGAACGTTGCTACAAATAAGCGAGGAGCTAACCCATGAAAAGGAATACAACGTAACACAGTCTGGTGACAGACTCTTCATCCCTTCGCCAGGCAGCTTGTGACATTAGATAAGGGTCAATGTGTAACCAGAAAGACCCCTCGCCACTTGAGAAACTATGAAAACATCCTGCTCCTCCCCACCCCCCCCCCACACCCACTCCCCCCTCCCACCATCTCCACTCACTGGTTTCCTGCCTTATCTTTAAGCATCAAAGAAATTTTTGTGTTGCAGGGGGATAAAAATGTGCTAAAGCACTGGTTTAGGTGCTGTCTGTCAGCAGAGGTAATTACCAGCTGCTGAGAATCACTTTGCGGCACTTTCATTGGTGTCAGCACTGAAGATCCACTAATGTAGCTTTAGTGGAGGCTGACAGAGATTTCCACAGATTTGCACCTTCAGGTGAAAACCAACACACTGCGACTGAGGGAGTACCAGGTGCTGATTTTTTTTTATATATACTGAGGGGCAGTCTGAGTTGTTTTCCTTGGAGTGGAGGAGGCTGAAGAGGGACAGAGAGTGGTAAGCAGAATTATGGTGGGCAAAGAGAGTAGATAATAGAAATTGTTTCGCGTGCCAAGGATAAATTGAGGGCATAAGTTTTGGCTATAAGGTAAAAAGATTTACAAGGGATACAGAGAAGATTTTTTTCAAGTCAATGTCAAAATAAATTTATTACCAGAGTACATATACTGTACTCTGTGGGCACGTGGCCAGGTGATCAAGGCACTCGACTAGCGACCTGAAGGTCGTGAGTTCGAGCCCCAGCCGAGGCAACGTGTTGTGTCCTTGAGAAAGGCACTTAATCACACATTGCTCTGCGACGACACGGGTGCCAAGCTATATGGGTCCTAATGCCCTTCCCTTGGACAACATTGGTGTCGTGGAGAGGGGAGACTTGCAGCATGGGCAACTGCCTGTCTTCCATACTACCTTGCCCAGGCCTGCACCCTGGAGAGTGAAGACTTTCCAGGCGCAGGTCCATGGTCTCGCAAGACTAACGGATGCCTTAATAATAATAACATATACTGTATGTCACCACATACTACCTTGAGATTCATTTTCTTACAGTAAAACAAAGAAATACAATAGAACGTATGAAAAACTACGCACAAATAAAGACTGACAAACAACCAAGGTGTAAAAGAAAGCAACTTATTAAATAATATTGAGAAATGAGTCATTGAAAGTGAGTCTGTGGGTTGTGGAATCATTTCAGAGTTGTGGTGAGTGAAGTGACCATGTTGGTTCAGGAGCCGGGTGGTTGTAGGGTCACAACTGCTCCGGAACCTGGTGGTGTGGGATCTAAGGCTCCTGCGCTGCCTGCCTGATGGCAGTGGTGAGAAGAGAGCATAGCCTGGATGGTGGGGGTCATGGATGCTGCCTTCCTTGTAAGTGTGCTCAGTGGTGCCCAAATGGCAGCTGGAATCTGAAACACATTGCCTGTGCGTTTGGTAGAGATAGGCATTTACAAAACATTTAAGAAGTAGTTAGATGAGAACTTGAATCACCAAGGTATAAAAGGTTACAGAGAAGGAAAATAAGGTTGGTATAGGTGGGTATAGAATGGACATGGTGGACTGTAAAGCCTCTCCCTTTGCTGTGTAACCCTATAATTTTACGGGAGTACAGAATCAAGACCCTCCCCAGATCCTGGATATCTGACTTCCGTTCAGCCTGTAGATACAAACGAGTATTTTGGAAACTGACAAGGTAGGTTTTCTAGCTGGTGCAGGGCTGCAGGCATCTTCTAACTTGTGAGGTTTCCAGGTCATGAACAGTTCACCCAGAACAGAACCCTAAACTGGGGTTAGGCCTCAATCGTAAACACAAGGGATTCTGCAGACATTGGAAATCCAGAGCAACACACACAAAATGCTGGACAAACTCAGAAGGTCAGGCGGCGTCTATGGAGAGGAATAAACAGTTAGCACTTCAGCCTGAGACCCTTCATCAGTATGTTCTGTTTCTCAATTTAGTATAACCTAGTTCCTCGTTACATCTTTCAGTAAACGGTTGCTTTAATGTGGGTGTGGCTTTCCAATGACCTACAAAGAGACCCTATGAAGTGGGCACTCCTCATCAGGCTTAGGCTGAATGTAAAAGGGAAACCAGAACCATTGGGAATTCTCAGAACTTTGGGCAACAGCTGCAAATCCAACAAAGAGGTCAATGCTTCAACTGCATAGATACAAGAGATTCTGAGATACTAGAAATCTTGAACAACACCATAAGACCAGAAGACCATAAGGCACAGCAATAGAATTAGGCAATTCAGCCTATTGAGTCTGATCCACCATCCCATCTTGGCTGACTTATTATCCCTTTCAACCCCATTCTCCTGCCTTTTCCCCGTAACCTTTGATGCCCTTACTAATCAAAAATCTATCAAACTCTACTTTAATTATACCAAATGACCTGGTCTCCTAAGCTGTCTGTGGCAATGAATTTCACAGAATCATCACCTTCTGGCTAAAGAAATACCTCCTCATCTCTGTTCTAAAAGAACATCCCTCTATTCTGAAGCTGTGCCCTCCAGTCCTAGAGTCCCCCACTATAGGAAACATCCTCTCCACATCTACTCTATCTAGTCCTTTCAACATTTGATAGGTTTCCATTAAGGCATCCGTTAGTCTTGCGAGACCATGGATCTGCGCCTGGAAAGTCTTCACTCTCGAGGGCACAGGCCTGGGCAAGGTTATATGGAAGACCAGCAGTTGCCCATGCTGCAAGTCTCCCCTCTCCACGACACCAATGTTGTCCAAGGGAAGGGCATTCGGACCCACGCAGCTTGGCACCGGTGTCATCGCAGAGCAATGTGTGATTAAGTGCTTTGCTCAAGGACATAACACGTTGCCTCGGCTGGGGCTCGAACTCACGGCCTTCAGTTCACCAGTCCAATGCCTTAACCACTTGGCCACATGCCCACAAGACGCTTCCATAAGACCATAGATATAGGAGCAGAATTAGGCCATCTGGCCCATCAAGACTACTCCACCATTTCACCATGGCTGATCCAATTTTCTCTCAGCCCCAATCTCCCACCTTTTTCCCCCATATCTCTTCATGCCCTGACTAATCAAGAACCTATCAGCCTTTGCCTTAAATATACATAAATACTTGGCTCCCCTCAGTTGATCCCCATTCAATGAGACCCGCACCCCCCCCCCCCACCCCCGGCCCCTCATTCTTCTAAACTGCAGCAAGTACAGGCCCAGAGCCATCGAACAGATTGCACAAAATGCTGGAGGAACTCAGCAAATTCACGGAATATAGCTGCAAATGAGAAAAATTCTCACTGAGAATCGTGTTCTGTTTATCTTCTCCATCTAGTTGTTGAGCAGGTCAGAAAAGTAGATAGCAAGGAGATATGGGGGAAATTGGTGTCTCTTGAGAGCTAGCATAGCCCTTTGGGCCAAATTATCTCCTTTTGTATTGTAAGAGAGAAATTATCCATGATCAAAGTGGAAAGAGGTAACGGCTAAAGAGGTATTTTGGATGAATTTTACTTGGCTTCCCATTTCTTGAGCTTGCCTGCTTTAATATCACCTCTACTAATATCTTGCTTCATGGCACAATATCAAACTTCTATTGCAAAGCACCTGTGAAGTCTTGTGGGATGTTTTACAATGTTAAATATTTAGTTGAAATTGTTATTAGCACAGGAAATCATCACAGTTTCATTTCCCAAGAATATATTGATGGAAGAAGTAGATGGCAGTGAGGAAAAACACTACACTAAGAAATGGAAAAGTTCTAAGTAATTTAATTAACAAGGTACATATATGTCATTATTCACAACTATGAGAATCATTTACTTGTGGGCATACTCAATAAATCCATAATAGAACAATAATCATGCACTATCCCCTTTGGTTCAAGAGCATAATAGTTGAGGGGTAATTATTGATCCTGAACTTGATGGTGTGAGTCCTGAGGCTCCAGTACCTTCTTCCTGATGGCTGCAGTGAGAAAAGAACATGACCTGGTTGTTGGGGTCCCTGATGATGGATGCTGTTTTCCTGCAACAGTACTCTGTGTTGATGTGCTCAGTGGTGGGAAGGGATGAACTGAGCCATATACACTTGCTTGTATAAGTCTGAGTAAACATTTTCTGTCCTAAAGCACCCTGCTGGTGAGGGACAAATATACTTAAATATCTCAGTATGTACTACAAACGTGATCCTGATTCCTGAAACCCACTCGTTATCACTGTGAGTTTAATTTGTGAATAATTAAAACTGCCTCACATGATATTGACCCATTTTTTTCTACCCATTCAGATTCAAGTCACATTTGTTGTTTTCATTTGTTCTAACCTACCAACTTGTCTCCATGTGGGCTCCTCGACTGGTGATGAGGGTGATGGGTGCTCTACTCTCTGGGGGTTTGTCCTAGAATTGAAGTGAAAATGGAGAACTTTAGCTAATATTAAGGGGAATACAAATCTGCTGCTTCAAAATCTGAGTGCCTTGTGAAGTCAGAGTGGCTTGTCTTCCCTAAGTGCAAAGTGCTATTACCAGAGCAGGTGAACATTACATTACCCTTATGAACATAACAAAACACTTAAGCTTCTGCAGTTGAACCTTGGAGGATACTCTAACTGACTGCTTGGTATGGGGGATCCACTGCAGAGGATCGAAGTAAGCTGCAGAGAGCTGTAAACATGGGCAGCTCCATCATGGGCACCAGCCTCCGTGGCATCCGGGACATCTTCAATGAACGATGCCTCAAAAAGGGGGCGTCCATCATTAAGAACTCCCATCACTCAGGTCATGCCCTCTTCTCATTGCTACCGTTAGGAAGGAGATACAGAAGCCTGTAGGCACACACTCAACAATTCAGGAACAGCTTCTTCCCCTCTGCCATCCGATTTCAGAATGGACGCTGAACCCATGAGCACTACCTCACGACTTTTTTTATTTCCAGTTTTGTACTTCTTTAATTTAACTATTTAATATATATACTTACTGTAATTCATGTTTTTTATCATTATGGATTGCATTGTACTGCTGCTAAAAAGTCAACAAATGTCACGACATACACCAGTGTTATTAAAACTGATTCTGATTTATCGCTGGCATTGTTACGGGTACAGAGGAGGACTGTTATAGAAACATAGAAAGCCTACAGCACAATACAGGCCCTTCGGCCCACAAAGCTGTGCTGAACATGTCCTCACCTTAGAGATTACCAATGGTTACCTAGAGCCCTCTATCTTTCTGAGTTTCATGTACCTGTCCAGGAGTCTCTTAAAAGACCCTATCGTATCTGCCTCCACCACCGTCACCGGCAGCCCATTCCACGCACTCAGCACTCTGCGTAAAAAACTTCCCCCTGACATCTCCTCTGTACCTACTTCCAAGCATCTTAAAACTGTGTCCTCTCATGCTGGTCATTTCAGCCCTGGGCAAAAGTCTCTGACTACCACACGATCAATGCTTCACATCATCTTATACACCTCTATCAGGTCACCTCTCATCCTCCGTTGCTCAAAGGAAAAAAGGCCAAGTTCACTCAACCTATTCTCATAAGGCATGCTCCCCAATCCAGGCAACATCCTTGTAAATCTCCTCTGCACCCTTTCTATGGTTTCCACATCCTTCCTGTAGTGAGGCGACCAGAACTGAGCACAGTACTCCAAGTGGGATCTGACCAGGGTCCTATATAGCTGTAACATTACCTCTCGGCTCCTAAACTCGATCCCACGATTGATGAAGGCCAATGCACCTTATGCTTCCTTAACCACAGAGTCAACCTGCACAGCAGCTTTGAGTGTCCTATGGACTCGGACCCCAAGATCCCTTTGACCCTCCACACTGCCAAAAGTCTTACCATTAATACTATATTCTCTCATCATATTTGACCTATCAAAATGAACCTCCTCACACTTATTTGGGTTGAACTCCATCTGCCGCTTCTCAGCCCAGTTTTGCATCCTATCACAGCCTCTCATAACATAACCTCTGACAGCCCTCTACACTAACCACAACACCTCCAACCTTTGTGTCGTCAGCAAATTTACTAACCCATCCCTCCACTTCCTCATCCAGGTCATTTATAAAAATCACGAAGAGAAGGGGTCCAAGAACAGATCCCTGAGGCACACCACTTGTCACTGATCTCCATGGAGAATATGACCCATCTACAACCACACTTTGCCTTCTGTGGGCAAGCCAGTTCTGGATCCACAAAGCAATGAATCCCTTGCCTCCTTACTTTCTCAATAAGCCTTGCATGGGGTAGCTTGTCAACTGCCTTGCTGAAATCCATATACACAACCTCTACTGCTCTAACTTCATCAATGCATTTAGTCACAGCCTCAAAAAATCAATCAGGTTTGCAAGGCACGACCTGCCTTTGACAAAGCCATGCTGACTATTCCTAATCATTTTATGTATCTCCCAATGTTCATAAATCCTGCCTCTCAGGATCTTCTCCATCAACCTACCAACCACTGAAGTAATACTAACTGGTCTATAATTTCCTGGGCTATCTCTACTCCCTTTCTTGAATAATGGAACAACTCTCCAATCCTCTGGAACCTCTCCCGTCCCCATTGATGATGCAAAAATAACCGCCAGAGGCAATCTCCTCCCTCACCTTCCACAGTAGCCTGGGGTTCATCCGTCCAGTCCCGGTGACTTATCCAAGTTGATGCTTTCCAAAAGCTTTCCAAGTTGATGCACATCCTCTTTCTTAATATCTACATGTTCAAGCTTTTTAGTCTGCTGTGTCATCCCTACAATAGCCAAGATCTTTTTCCATAGTGAATACTGAAGCAAAGTACTCATTAAGTACCTCTGCTATCTCCTCCGGTTCCATACACACTTTTCCACTGTCACACTTGATTGATCCTATTCTCTCACGTCTTATCCTCTTGCTCTTCACAGACTTGTAGAATGCCTTGGGTTTTTCCTTAATCCTGTCCGCCAAGACCTTATCATGGCCCCTTCTGGCTCTCCTAATTTCATTCTTAATCTCCTTCCTGCTAGCCTTATAATCTTCTAGATCTCTATCATCGCCTAGTTTTTTGAACCTTTCATAAGCTCTTCTTCTCTTCTTGACTAGGTTTACAACACCCTTTGCACACCACGGTTCCTGTACCCTACCATCCTTTCCCTATCTCATTGGAATATACCTATGCAGAACTCCACACAAGTATCCCCTGAATATTTGCCACATTTCTTCCGTACATTTCCCTGAGAACATCTGTTCCCAATTTATGCTTCCAAGTTCTTACCTGATAGCCTCATATTTTCCCCTTACTCCCATTAAACACTTCCTGTTCCTATCCCTCTCCAATGCTATGGTAAAGGAAACAGAATTGTGATCACTATCTCCAAAATGCTCTCCCACTGAGAGATCTGACACCTGACCAGGTTCATTTCCCAATACAGTAGTAGATCAAGTACAGCCTCTCCTCCTGTAGGCTTATCTATGTACTGTGTCAAGAAACCTTCTTGAACACACCTAACAAACTCCACCCCATCTAAGCACCTCACTCTAGTGACAGGCCAGTCGATGTTTGGGATACTAAAATCACCCACCACAACAACCCTGTTATTATTACACCTTTCCAGAATCTGTCTCCCTATCTGCTCCTCAATGTCCCTGTTACTATTGGGTGGTCTATAAAAAACACCCAGTAGAGCTATTGACCCCCTCCTATTCCTAACTTCCACCCACAGAGACTCCGTAGAGAATCCCTCCATATCTTCCTCCTTTTCTGCAGCCATGACACTATCTCTGACCACCTCCCCCCCACCTCTTTTGCCTCTCTGCTTGTCATTTCTGAAACATCTAAAGCCTGGCACTTGAAATAACCGTTCCTGCCCCTGAGCTATCCAAGTCTCTGTAATGGCCACAACATCATAGGTCCAAGTACTGATACACACTCCAAGCTCATCTGCTTTGTTCATAATACTCCTTGCAGTAAAACAGAGGCATCTCAAACCATTGGTCTGAATGCATCCCTTCTCTATCACCTGCCTATCCTCCCTCACACACTGTCTCCAAGCTTTCTCTATTTGTGAGCCAACTGCCTCTTCCTCCATCTCTTCAGTTTGATCCCACCACCCCAGCAATCCCAGTTTAAGCTCTCTCCAATAGCCTTAGCAAACCTCCCTACCAGGATATTGGTCCCCCTGGATTCAAGTGCAACCCGTCCCTTTCGTGCAGGTCACTCCTGCCCCAAAGGAGGTCCCAATGATCCAGGAAACTGAATCCTTGCCACCTGCTCCAATCCCTGAGCCACACATTTATCCTGCAGCTCACTCTATTCCTATATTCACTGTCACGTGACACAGGCAGTAATCCCGAGATGACTACCTTTGTGGTCCTGCTTCTCACTTCCTTCCTAACTCCCTGTAGTCTGCTTTCAGGACCTCTTCCCTTTTCCTACTGATGTCGTTGTTACCAATGTGTACCACGTGCATTATGTGTGTACATGTGAGTACAGTTACAGGTAGGATAAAAGATCAAGGGTCAGCTATATTCACTATATACATTTACAGGTATTAAGAAATAGCTGTGGTGTGTTAGGGCAACATGCAACAAAAGTACAACATTTAACAATTCTAAAGAATAAAGAGTTATACAAAAATAAAGTTAGAAGTATAATTATGGAATAAAATAGCATAAATACATAAATACCAGCATGCATTTACACTGTAAGCAGCATTATAAAAATGGTTTAAAGTGCAGTGTCTGAGGTAAAAGAGAGCGGATGGACATATAAGTGAGCATGGGCACTAAAACAAATGAACAGCATTGTGAATATGTATTACACCATGAAAGGTTGAAAGGTTTAAGCGAGCATTTTAAAAAGGTGCAGGTGACAATAAAATTGGCGTAGGTCACTGGTTTTGGTATCGCTATTGGTATTGGTTGATTATTGGCACACGTACTGGTTTGGAGAAAAAAAACTCAGTTTTGCATGCTTGCCATGCAGGTCATTTCAAAGCATTGATGTAGTACTTTTGTAGTGTGAACAAAGTCACTGGAGAGGCACTGAAGCTAATGGATATAGAAACCTTTACTCCAGTAAAATGAGTATACAGGCATCATATTTTGATATATTCTTGGAAGCAGAGGCCTGCTCCACCCAACATTACATGACTTTTATATACGCCAAAGATCAAAGGCAACAGGATAATTCTATATTTACAATGTATCTACAATGCTTCCTATGAATTACATATAGTTGTCAAACCCCTTCTTCACACCACACTCCAGACACCAAAAATGAATGTTAATCCCCACTGACTCCCAGCCACATTCATGCGTATGCAGGTGTCTAAGGTCTAAGGGGAGTGTTCCTTTGTTTGCGACTGACCCCCCCGCCCCAACCTGCAGCTCCAGGAAACCCATGGTCTGGGCTGCGTTTTAAGCTCAATCTGCAATCAAATCTGAAGAATGGCTGCTGTTGAACTTAATATTTGCAGTATATCCTAAATCCAGAATACACCCTAACCGTACGAGGGAAAAGCAGTAACAGAATGGCGAATATAGTGTTACGTTTAAAGTGCAGGTAGAAAATAAAGTGATAAGGTAGAGTGTAAGGTCAAGAGTTCATATTAATGTGTAAGGGGATCTTTCTCAGGACAGTGTAAAGGAAGCTTTCCTCAAGCCAGGTAGTGTGTGCTTTCACGCTTTTGTATCTTCTGCCCAGTGGAAGATAGTAGAAAAGAGAATTTCTGGGGTGGATGGGATCTTTGATTCCATTGGCTGCTTTTTCAAGGCAGTGAGAATTGTAAACAGACTCCATCGATTGGAAGCTGGTACATACGCTACACTTACTGGCTACATTACTAGGACCTCCTATACCAAATAAAGTGGCCATTGAGTGTATATTCGCAGGCTTCTGCCTCTGTAGCCCATCTTCTTCAAGGTTCGACACGTTGTGCATTCAGAGATGCTCTTCTCCACACTATTGTTGTAACAGTGGTTATCTGAGTTACTGTCGCCTTCCTGCCAGCTTGAACCAGTCTGGCCAGTCACCTCTCACCTTTCTCATTCACAAGGCACTTTCACCCTCAGGCCTGCCTCTCACTGGATGTTTTTCCCATTTTCTGTTAACTCCATAGTCTGGTGTGTGCAAAAATCCCCACAGATCAGCAGTTTGGAGATAACTCAAACCACCCCATTTGGCACCAACAGTTAAAGTCACTTAAATTGCATTTCTTCCCCATTCTGATGTTTGGTCTGAACAAGAACTGAATCTCTTGACTATGCCTACATGTTTTTATGCATTAAGTTGCTGCCACATGAATGGTTGATTTGATATTTGCATTAACAAGCAGGTGTACTATTGTACCTAATAAAGTGGCCACTGAGGTATGTTATGAAACGTGTGTTTTGCAGTAGCAGTGCAGTTCAATGCATAAAATATGCTATAAATGTATTAATTTATATGGGAATACAGCCTGCCCCAGCAACCCCTGACAAACCTGATTAACCTTAGCCTAATGACGGGCAAGTTACAGTGACCAATTAACCTACCCAGAATGGTTTCCTCAAGGGAAACTCCTGCCTGAAAAATCTGTTGGAATTCTCTGAAGCAGAGATAGTCAAAGGAGAATCGGTTGATGTTGTGTACTTGGATTTTCAGAAGGTCTTTGGCGAGGTGCCACACGCGAGACTTGAGAGTCCATGTGCAGGATTCCCTGAAGATTAATTTGCAGGTTGAGTCTGTGATGAGAAAAGCAAATGCAATGTTAGCATTCATTTCAAGAGGACTAGAATATAAATGCAAGGATGTAATTTTGAAACTTTATAAAGCACTGGTGAGGCCTCACTTGGAGTATTGTGAGCAGTTTTGGGCCCCTTATCTAAGAAAGGATGTACTGAAATGGGAGAGAGTTCAAGGGAGGTTTGCAAAAATGATTCCAAGATTGAATGGTTTGTCATATGAAGAACATCTGATGGCTTTATGTCTGTGAAAGAGGGGGGACCTCATTGAAGCCTATCAAATGGTGAAAGGTCTTGATACAGTGGATGTGGAGAGGATGTTTCCTATGGTGGGAGAGTCTAAGACCAGAGGACATAGCCTCAGAGTAGAAGGGTGTCCTTTTAGAAAGGAGATGAGGAAGAATTTCTTCAGCCAGAAAGTGGTGAATTTGTGGAATTCTTTGCCACAAGCAGCCGTGGAGGCCAAGTCTTTATGTATACTTAAGGCAGTGGTTGACAGATTCGTGATTATTCAGGCCATGAAGGGATACTGGGAGAAGGCAGGAGCTTGGGGCTGAGAGGACAATTGGATCAGCCATGCTGAAATGGCACAGCAGACTCCATGGGCCAAATGGCTTAATTCTGATCCTATATTTTATGGTCTTAATGCAACCCATTTTTTCCCTCTATATTTATGATGTATTTCACTGTACTGCTGCCATAATGTCAACAAATTTCCATGACATTAAATAAACCTGATTCTGATACTGAAGATCGGAGCACGAATTTCAATCAGAAGTCCGGAAGTCAAAGCCTAATAGCCAAAGCCTGGGGATTCGAGGCTAGAGGCCTTTCCTAGAGTTGGGAGACTGTCCATGTGTGGGTGGAAGGGAGGAAAGAGGCTCATTGTGCTGTTATTGTCTTGTAGCTTGTGGTGATCTGTTTTACCAAGCCCTGTGCACATTCTTTGCTGATAACCGAATGTATAGCAACACTTGACGGTGCCCCCACCACATCACTTGTTGGTTGAGAACACAAACAACACAGTTCACTGTTCGTTTCAATGTACATATGGTGAATAGATCTGAATCTGAATCCAAGTGTAGATACAGGTACTGCCAGCAATCTCGCTGTCAAAGATGAACTCTGCCACAGTTGCAAGGGAGCTACAGATTCACTCACCGCCTTCACATTCTGCTCTCTATGCTCTCCAATCTCTTTTGCCTGAGCTTCGCCTGCACATCTTTGAAAAACTTCAATGGAACAACCCAAATGTAATGGGTTATCAACCCTCTATTAATGATCTGTACAATCAGGTAATTCCAAAGGCAGAAATAAGGAAACTAGATGAACATACTACATAAAAATGTGATTCTGTCTCTAAGCTGTTGTGTTAACATCAAGTGCAAGGCTGCTGAAAGTGCAATATTTATTCATATTGTATAGTAAATTCCAGTACTTTGCTCTTTTGAAAATGGACTAGAATTGCAGACATTTATTCTTGGTTAATGTAAAACAGATTTTCAGTTCCATGTTTTTCTAGTTTTAATAGACAATGGTAGAGATCATAGAATGGCAGCGTCCCATTCTCCCTGTGACCGCGGATGTTTCCTCTAGGTTCTACAGTTTCCTCCCAAGCCCCAAAGACTGGTAGATTAATTGGCCCAGTTGCGGTCCTGCCACCATCAAGGCCTTGCTCCCTCCTTGCTGTTGCCAGCAGGAAAGAGGTACAGGATCTTAAGCCTCATATCTTTTAAACATCAGGCTCTTAAAGCAGTGTGGATAACTTCACTTATCTCAACACTGAGTTGATTTCACAACCCATGGGCTTACTTTTGTTCTCTGCATTTGTTATTTATTCATTTGTTTGCTTGTTTATTTATGATTTTTTATTATCATTAGTTTTTTTTTATATTTGCACATTTGGCCTACTTTTGCAAATTGGTTGCCAGTTTTTCCTGGGTGTAGTTTTTCAGCAACTCTATTGTATTTGCGTGTTCTACTGTGAATGCCTACAAGGAAGTACATCTCAGTGTTCTATATGGTGACATAAGACATAGGGGCAGAATTAGGCCATTCAGCCCCTCAAGTCTGTTCTGCCATTCCATCAAGGCTGATCCCAGCTCCCACTCAAATGCATACACCTGCCTTCTCGTCATATCCTTTGATGCTCTGACTAATCAGGAAATGATCAAATTCCATCTTAAGTATACACACGGACTTGGCCTCCTCCACGGTCTGTGGCAGAGTATTCCGCAGACTTACTATTCTCTGGCTAAAAAGTTTCCTCCCTACCTCTGTTCTAAAGGGTCGCTCCTCAATCTTGAGGCTGTGCCCTCTAGTTCTGGATACCCCCGCCACAGGAAACATCCTCTCCACATCTACCCTATCTAGTCCTTTCTACATTCAGTAGGTTTCAATGAGATCCTACCCCTCCACCTCCCGCCCGCATTCTTCTAAATTCCTGTGATTACGGGGCCAAAGCTGCCAAATGCTTCTCATATGTTAACCCCCTCATTCCCAGAATTATCCTCATGAACCTCTTCTGGACTCTCCAATGACAGCACATCCTTTCTGAGATATGGGGCCCAAAACTGTTGACAATACTCTAAGTGCGGCCTGACTAGTGTCTTATAAATGCTTAGCAGTATCTCCTTGCAGATGCAAGGCACAGACACGTACTTTGATAATAAATTTAATTTGAATCAAGTAAATTTTACATCTATGTCGGCAAATGGTAAAATCTGAGGGGTGCTAATGAGAATGTGGGAAGAACAGGAGACGGAAATTTATTGTGAAATGGAATTGCTCAGTGAACCTACACAGATTTGATGGGTGAAATAGCCTCCACCCATGTTATTAAGAAAGATGGGAAATTTGGACACAACTGCTTGGTGCAATGTCCTGTATTCAGCTCAAAAACCATCCAGCTTCAGACCAACTATCGGGTTAAATATTATATAAAACCCAAAAGCTGGAACCCTTGGCTACAGAAGAGCCCATGAAAAAATTCACAACCATTGGTGCTTCCCTTGAATACTTCAACAATCAATCAAACCTTTGAAAGATGAAACACACAGAGGTAATTTTCAAATTTGGAAGTGGAAAGATGACGTTAGAGGAAAAGGCTGCCTGTGATAAACACTGTCGGATTTTCCTTTCCATTGCAAATTGCAAAGAGGACCATGTTACACTCAAGTAACGTGGTTGCTTTGGGGACACAATTGATTACTTTGAGCAATGTTTCCTTTGGCAGTAATCTCGTAGATTTACCACAGAACTGTAATAGTTTCTCCTAACCCAAAAATATTTCCAAAGGTTTCTTGTGCCACAGGTCCATCATACAAGAAATCCTGAATTCCATAAATATCATTAAAAGATTGATGCTGGCATTAGCCCTTACACTATACTGCATCCGGCTGCCTCTTTTGGCTGACTCCTTGGGAGCTCTACTACTAGTGAGGTACCATCATCGGACACCAATCTCTGTCTGTCGGTGACCAAGATTGACTTTCTTAAACAGCCATGCAAAAATAAGAATATCACATTATTGAATCAGACCTTGCAGAGACACTTTCACCTTCATGAGCTTCATTGAAAAGGAGAATGAGAGAAATCTATGCTGGCCAAAATTTGTGTGGCATTGCAGAGCTGGGGGTGCAATCACTAGTTGCTGAAAGCTTCTCGCATGCTCAGTAAGATGGAGTCTGTGCAGAGGAAACACAAGAGACTGCAGCTGCTGGAATCCAGAGCAACACACAAACGGCTGGTGGAATATTAGTGATCAGGGCCTCCACCATCGCCACGTCTAGTTTCCCTCCTACTCCATCCACTCTTACCGACACACTCTTCCCCCTAGTCCTCCTCCCTCACGGCTCTCCTCTGCCCTTCCCACCTTCCTCTCTTCATTCTTCACTCCACTTTCCCCTCCTGATTCCTGTCAAATTAGTATCCCGTGTGTTAACATACATGTCAAGAGGACTAGAATATAAAAGCAAGGATGTAATGTTGAGACTTTATAAAGCAACGGTGAGGCCTCACTTGGAGTATTGTCAGCAGTTTTGGGCCCCTTATCTTAGAAAGGATGTGCTGAAACTGGAGAGGGTTCAAAGGAGATTCACGAAAACGATTCCAGGATTGAACAGCTTGTCAAATGAAGAGCATTTGATGGCTTTGAGCCTGCATTCCCTGGAATTCAGAAGAATGAGGGGTGACCTCATTGAAACCTATCGAATGGTGAAAGGCCTTGATAGAGTGGATGTGGAGAGGATGTTTCCTATGGAGGGAGTGTCAAAGACCAGAGGACACAAAATGAAGGGGCTTCCTTTTACAACAGAGATGAGGGGGAATTTCCTTAGCCAAAGAGTTGTGAATCTGTGGAATTCTTTGCCACAGGCAGCTGTGGAGGCCAAGTCTTTAAGTATATTTATGGCAGGGGTCGATAGATTCTCTATTGGTCAGGGTATGAAGGAATATGGAGGTAAGGGAGTAGACTGTGTCTGAGAGGAAAAATGCATCAGCCATGTTGAAATCGTGGAGCAGATGCAATGGGCCAAATGGCCTAATTCTGCTCCTCTATCTTATGGTCTTATGTATTTTTTTTTAAAACCATTTTATCTATCTTTGCTGCTGCCTTCAGGAATTCTCGAACATGTGCACCCACGTCCCTCTGCTCCTCAGAACTCCCAGAGTTCTCCCATTTATTCTGTATACTGTAGATGAACTTTATTAGTTCACTGATGATACAACAATAGTTGGCCTCATGGGCAACAGCGATAAGTTAGCATACAGAGGGGTGGTAGAGGGTCCTGTCAAGAGGTGTGAGAACAGCAACCAGACTCTCTCCAGGGACAAGACACAAGAGGTGATTGTGGACTTCAGGAAGGAGTAGGTCGACCACTCCCTATTTCACATCAATGTGAAGAGTACAAAGTTCCTTGGTGTGCATTTGGCAAGAAGGCACAGCAGCGTCTGCATCTTCTGAGGAGAATGAGGCGTGCAAGGCTCCCCGCCCCCATTCTAACAACTTTCTGCAGGAGCACCAGCAGGGCCGTCCTGCCTGGCTGCATTGTGTGGTACAGAGGCTGCAAGACCACACAGTGGATAGTAAAAACCACTGAAAGGATTACTACAGTCTCCTACCTCTGCATTTGTGACACTTACCAGGAGCGTTGTATGTGAAGGACTTGAAGCATTGTTGAAGGTCCCTATCACCCATCCCACAATCTCTTTGAGCCATGACCATCAGCAAGGAGGTAATGGAGCATTAGGACTAGATAACAATTTCTTCTCCCAGGATGTAAAACTAATGAATATCCTGCCATCATGGAGGTCTTGTCACTAGGATACCCTTTAGAATAGAGATGAGAAAGAATTTCTTTAGCTGGAGGCTGACAGCAGTGCAGGCCAAGTCTTAGGATATATTTAAAGCAGACAGGTTCTTGATTAGTAAGGGCGCCAAAGGTTTCTGGGAGGAAGCAGGATGGAGTATTCGAGGCTGTGCCCCTCTGGTCCTAGACTCTCCCACTACTAGCAACTTTTCTCCGCTCTACAGTATCTAAGACTTTCAACATTCAATAGGGTTCAATAAGATCCTCCCTCATTCTCCTCAACTCCAGCGAGTACAGGCCCAGTGCCATTACTGCAAAATGTTCTTCATACTTTAACCTTTCATTCTTGGGGACAAAGGCAATAGGTGTACAGGAACAACCCCAAATACAGGCTCCCCTCCAAGCCACACAGCAGCCTGACTTGGGACTACACAGGCAGTCTATCACTGACACAGTGTCTAATTCCTGGAACTCCCTGTCCAGGAGCACTGTGGAAGTACTTTTACCAGAAGTACTGCAGTGTTTCAAGAAAATGGCTCAACAACATCTACTGAAGGGCAATTGTAGATGGGCAATAAATAATGACTTTGCAGGCAATGCCCAGATCCTGAAAATGAATTTTAAAAAATGTCATCCCACACCATACAGTGCACTTACCAGCCACGAGCACTGCACACAGCTTCGTCTCATTAATTAAGGAGAGATGTTCTTGTATTCGGGGTAGCTCAGAGGTTTGTGAGGCTGATGCCTGAACGAAGGGTTATTTTATGCTCTGCCTGTTTTTATTGGGACATAGAATGATGAGGTGAGCATACTGAAACATATAAGGTTCTGGGAAGACTTATCAGGGTAAATGCTAAGGTGACAATCTTAGCATTTGTGAGAGAGTCTTCAACTGGGAGGCTTAATTTAATGTGAAGGGTTGTCCATTTAAACCAAAAATGAGGAGGATTTTTTTTAAAGTATCAGGGAGTCATACAGTATAGAAATAGGCCCTTCAGCCTTGCTGATCTGCACTGACCAAGATTCCCATCTAAGCTAGTCGCATTTGTCCATGTGCAGCCCATATTCCTCTAAGTCTTTCCAATGCATGTACAGCACTCCGCAAAGGACTTGGGCACATATATATAGCTAGGGTGCCAAAGACTTTTGCACAGTATTGTACTTGTCAATGTGGAAAGGAGAGCGAGTTTGTAAATCTGGCTGGAGCAGAGGATGTTGGAAATGATGGGGGTGGAGTGCCATGGGAGGGTTACGGGACAGGTTTCAGAGGAGGAGTGCCAGGGGCTGGATATGGTGTGGGTGCAGACATACCCAGCCCTGAGACACCTGGTTTATTGATCGTTACAGAACGCCTCTCTGGTGCTTCTCAGTCCGTCCTATCTTCCTTCACCTTTTTCCAACCCTCTCCCTGCCCCCTTCCCACTCTCTGTCCACAATAGAGACTCATAGCAGAATCAGGTTTATCACCACTCACATGTCATGAAATTAGTTTTTATTTTATTTTGCAGCAGCAGCAGTACAGTGCAATACATAAAATGACTACAGTACTGTTCAAAAATCTTAGGCAACCTAACTATATATAGGTGCCTAAGGCTTTTGCACAGTACAGTACCTATAAAATAGTTCTTTTAAGTGTTATTAATGAACCTGCTTCAACCACTTCTCCTGCCATCTTATCCATATATTGAGTTCCACAAACACTAGAAATCTGGAGATGCTGGAAATCCAAATCAGCACATACAAAATGCTGGAGGAAGTCAGCAGGCCAGACAGCATCTATGGAAAAGAGTCATGATAAGGGTCATGATAAGGGTCTTGGCCCGAAATGTCGAATGTTTCATTTCCATAGATCCTGCCTGGCCTGTTGAATTCCTCCAGCATTTTGAGAATGTTGCCATATATTGATTTGTTTCTCATGTTCCTATTAAAATTCTCCCCTCTCATCTTAAAACATTGCCTTCTAGTTCTTGATTTCCCAAACCTTGGAAAAAGCTTGTGAATATTCACCATATCTATGCCCCTCATGATTTCATACAACCCTCTAAAATCACCCCTCATTCTCCTAACGTCTTTGAATAAAGATCCAACATGCTCAATCTCCCTCCGTCCCTCAAATCCCAGGAAAATCCTCATAACTCTCCTCTACACTCTTTCCAGTTTAATGGCATATTTCTGAATGGCATAAACTGAACACAATATTCCAAATGTGGCCTCAACAACATCCTGTACAACTACAACATCCCAACTTCCACGTTCAGTGTACTGACTGATGAAGGCCAGCATGTCAATAGCCTTCTCCACCACCCTGTTTAATGACAATGCCATTTTAAGAGAACCATGGACTTGTATTTCGAGGTCTTGCTCCTGGGCCCTACTTTCACTGTGAAAGTGCTATCTCATTTGTCTTCCCAAAATACAACACCTCACATTTTCAGACATTGCTCAGTTCACTTACCAGCTAATCAACATCCCTCTGTAAATCCTGTTACTCACCTTGATTGCGTATGACACCACATACTTTAGAGTCATTTGTAGATTTACTAACTATGTCTTGTACATTTTCATCTAAGTCATTGATATAGATGATAAGTGGCAATGGGTCTAGCACTGAGGAATACCACTAGTCATCCAATCAGATAAACAACCTGCTCCTATCATCATCAGCTTCTTACTAACAAGCCAATTATGTATCCAATCAGCTGGCTGTAATGTTAGATCCTATATGATCTAACTTTCCATATCAGCCTACCATTGTGAATGATTTGTGGTTTGTTGTCAATCTTATAAAATCTCTACCCAATGAATTTGTGGAGGCAAAGTTACTGAAGATATTCAAACTGGAGACTTATGGACTTTTGGATTATAAAGGAGTGAAGGCTTATGTGAATAAGCAGGGAAGTGTTGCTGAGGCCAAAATCAAATTGAATGGGAAAGGAAGTTTGAAGCCAGAATCAGCTCCTGACTAGCTAAGAACATGGACCCACTGCAATTTCCCTATCGCCACAATAGGTCCACAGTAGATGCAGTCTCATTGGCTCTCCACTTGGCCTTGGATCACCTGAACAATAGCAATATCTGCTGATTACAGCTCAGTATTCAACACAATCATACCCTCAGTACTATCTTAAAAACCTGGGCCACTGTACCTCCCTCTGCAACTGGATCCTTGACTTCCTCATCAGTCGAGTTGGAAATAACATCTCCTCCTCGCTGGCAATCAACACTGGCGCACCTCAAGGATGTGTGCTTAGCTCATTGCTCTACTCTTTCTACACCCGTAAGTATGTAGCCAGGCACAGTTCAAACTCCATCTATAGATTTGTCGATGACTCAACTATTGTTGGCAGAATTTCAGATGATGAAGAGGTGGTGTACAGGAGTGATATAGGTCAGCTGGCTGAGTGCTGTCGCAACAACAACCTTGCATGCAACGTCAGTAAGACCAAGGATTTAATTGTGGACTTCAGGAAGGGAAAGCTGGTGGAACACACACCGGTCCCATTAAAGGCTGATTTATACTTCTGTGTAGGCTCTGTGCTGTAGCCTACGCAAGTGGTCTACGCCGTTGTGAGCATTCATACTTGTGCGTTGGTGTGTCTGCGTCGCTCTGCAATTCATCGCCAAAACGCTAGTTGGCGGTGGAGTTTCTATGCCACTGTGTTCAGTTTCTTCGTCTTGAGTTTCTTTGTGTACTTCAAACAATGGCGACTGAAACTGGGCGCATCATGTTGGAGTTGGAGCTAATAAATGTTGAACAAGAGTTACTTTTATTGTAATTACTGCGACGCAGAAAGGAGAGAAGACGTGGGAGGAGATGGTGTGTACGGCCATTGAACGGATTGAGGCAGAAGGAGGGTGAATTTTCTGTGCTTGTCCGGCCGCTGAGAGACATGGATGAGGAAATGCATTTCAAATAGTTTCAGATGTCGGCAGGTAGATTTGACAATTTGACAAGAAGAAGCAACCAGAAATGCATAGGAGGAAATGCGATGCTACTATGCGGACCAATCACAGTTGTTGCGATCTGCGTCGCCGCAACGCGTAATTACATTTTTGAGGAGGTGCGCATCAGGCTACGGCGTAGGGTACAGCATAGGGTACGCGGCCTTAAGGGATCAGCAGTGGAAATGGTGAACAGTTTCAAGTTCCTGTGTGTCAAGCATCTCTGAAGATCTATCCTGGGCCCAACATAAAGAAGGCATGACAGCAGCTACATTTCCTTAGGTGCTTGAGGAGACTTGGTATGTCACCAAGGACTAGCAGGTTTCTACAGATGTTCCTTGGAGAGCATTCAAACTAGTTGCAACACCATCTGGTGTGGAGGGGCCACTGCGCAGGATCAGAAAAAGCTGCAGGAAGTTGTAAACTCAGCCAGCTCCATCATGGGCACTAGCTTCCTCAGCATCAAGAACATCTTCAAAGGTTGATGTCTCCAAAAAGCTGCATGTATCGTGGAGAACCCCCATCACCTGGGACCTACCCTTTCCTCATTGCTACCTTCAAGGAGGAAGTACAGGAACCTGAAGACATACATTCAACATTTTAGGACCAGCTTCTTTCTCTCTGCCTTCAGATTTCTGAATGCACAATGAACCCATGTATACTACCTCACTGTTGTTTTTTTGCTCTCTTGTTGCACTACTTAATTTAAGTTCTATATATGTGTGTATATTATATATATATATATATATATACACACACACATACACACACACACACACACACACACACACACACACATATATATATGTTATTGTAATTTATAATATATTTATTATTTATTGCACTGTACTGCTGGCGCAAAATAGCAAATTTCATGACATATGCCGCACAGCTCAGTGATACTAAACTTGATTCTGATCCTGATTCCTTAATGACAGATGCTACCTTTTTGAGGGCATCGCCTTTTGAAGATGTCAAAACCATTCCTTTCAAGAAATTGTATGATACAGTGGGGAATTTGCATATAATGGTTTTTAGCATCAGCTGACCTTCTACTACAGTGCACGAGAGTTCACGTTGTGATTTTTTTTTCATGACCATAATAGAGTGTATAAGAAGCAGCTATATATTATATCCACTATTATAGTTGATAAAAAGCACAGCTTTATTCAGATAACCATCTTATTACATCATTCTTGACTGGCGGCCACATTTCAAATAAATGGCATTTAGTGTTTTGATGTGGAAATTAATGGTTTCAATTTTTACAATAAACCAGGAGATTTAGAAGAAAAAAATGGATCAGCTGTACTTATTTAGTAAAGTTCTAGAGCACATTTCAAAGCATTGAATTTCTCTACAACAGCTTCTGAACTTCAGACACCACACATACACTCTCTCTAGAGACATAGATACACCCAAGTGTTTTAAGTTAACACATTGAAAACTCTAAGTATACATTATAAATAATTATAAATTTGAAGGAAAATGAAAGGTGAGGTACTGGCTTCTAATTTCTATTTAGTATTTGCAAATAGAAACTGTACTTATGTATTAATGGATTTTGTAATATTGAAAGCAACTTTACTAGCATAGCCAAACTACTCCTCCCAAACAGCTTCTTCACCCCATGACCCGCTTTGCATTGATCCAGAAACAGCACATTTTTTGCAACAATGGGAGCTCCACTGACTCCTTGACCATTCAAATTCTTTGGTAGTTTGATCACATGGGAATTTGAATCAGATTCACACCAAAGCGATATGGCCATATGAGAAACAAGATCCTCTATTGATTATCTTGTTATAACTGTTATACCTGCCCTGGGCATTCTGTCTCCCTTCTTCCACTGGGCAGAAGATCTTGAAGCGTGAAAGCACATTCTACCAGGCTCAAATCAGCTTCTATCCCACTGGTATGAGAATATTAAATAGTTCCCTGCTACGATACGTTAGACTGTTGGCCTCACAATTTTCCTTGTTATGATCCTCGTGAAGAAGTCATCACCCTGACACAGTGGTGTCAAGAAAACAACCTCTCCTTCAATGTCACAAAAACAGAGGAGCTGGTTGTGGACTACAGGAGGAATGGAGACAGGCTATCCCCTATTGACATCAATAGATCTGGGGTTGAGTGTGTGAACAGCTTTAAGTTCCTCGGCATAAACATCACCGAAGATCTCACGTGGTCTGTACATATTAGCTATGTGGTCAAAAAGGCACAACAGAACAGGAGGAGGAGAAGATGGTGGCATGACACAGCTTGCACGACCACTCCGGTGAATGATATCTGTAATCTGTCAAGAAGGGTGCCGTGCACAATCCTGATTTGATGGAGACAGACGTGAGAGCACGGAGGAACATCTGGAGAAACTTCTGAAATGCCTTTTTCGCTGCCGCTGTTACTGTGTGATCCAGAATCTCCGGAGGGGAAGGCCCCAAATCCTCGGCTTTGCTTGTTGTTCGGCGGCCGGGACGGGGTCGAAGCGCTCGGCAGAGATGGTGCTCGGTGCTCGGTGTTGAAGGGCTGGTCGGAGGCTTGAAGTTTTCGGACAGACTCAGTGTCGGCTGTGGTCAGGTGCTTCCAATGCATCGAAAGTTGTCGGTGCCTGGAGGTTTATGGCAGAGAGAGATTCTCCCTTCTGCTGCCTGCTTTCGGGGACTATCGGGAGTCGATCAGAACTTTGAGACTTTTTTTACCGTTCCCATGGTCTGCTCTTTATCAAATTATGGTATTGCTTTGCACTGCTGTAACTATATGTTATAATTATGTGGTCTTGTCAGTGTTAGTCTTTGGGTTGTCCTGTTTTTTCTGTGATATCACTCTAGAGGAACATTGTATCATTTCTTAATGCATGCATGCATTTCTAAATGACAATAAACGAGGACTGACTATCCTCATAATCTAATCTAATCTAATCTAATCTAATCTTTCACTTTAGACAGTTGAAGAAGTTTGGTATAGACCCCCAGGTCCTAAGAACTTTCTACAGGGTCACAATTAAGAGCATCCTGACTGGCTGCATCACTGCCTGGTACGGGAACTGTACTTCCCTCAATCGTAGGACTCTGCAGAGAGTGGTGCAGACAGCCCAGCGCATCTGTAGATGTGGACTTCCCACTATTGAGAATATTTACAAAGTCAGGTGCGTAAAAAGGGTCCTAAGGATCATTTGGGACCCAAGACAGACCAACCACAAACTATTTCAGCTGCTACCATCCGGGAAACAGTACCGCAGCATAAAAGCCAGGACCAACAGGCTCCGGGACAGCTTCTTTCACCAGGCCATCAGACTGCTTAACTCACGCTGATGCAACTGTATTTCTATGTTATATTGACCATCCTGCTACACATACTATTTATTATAAATTACTATAAATTGCACATTGCACATTTAGACAGACATAACATAAAGATTTTTACTTCTCATGTATATGAAAGATGTAAATAATAAAGTCATAGTCATACTTTATTGATCCCAGGGGAAATTGGTTTTTGTTACAGTCGCACCATAAATATTAAATAGTAATAAAACCATAAATAGTTAAATAGTAATATGTAAATTATGCCAGTAAATTATGAAATAAGTCCAGGACCAGCCTATTGGCTCAGGGTGTCTGACCCGCCAAGGGAGGAGTTGTAAACTTTGATGGTCACAGACAGGAATGACTTCCTATGATGCTCTGTGTTGTATCTCGGGAGAATGAGTCTCTGGCTGAATGTACTCCTGTGCCCAACCAGTACATTATGTAGTGGATGGGAGACATTGACCAAGATGGCATGCAACTTAGACAGCATCCTCTTTTCAGACATCACCGTGAGAGAGTCCAGTTCCATCCCCACAACATCACTGGCCTTACAAATGAGTTTGTTGAATTGAAAGTCAATTGAATTCAATTCTTACACCTTATTGTTTACCTACACTGCACTTTCTCTCTAGTTGCTACACATTATTCTGTATTCTGTTATTATTTTTTCATGTTCTCCCTCAATGCACTATGAAATGATTTGATCTGTATGAACAGCATGCAAGACAAGCTTTTCACTGTTTCTTGGTACTTGTGACAGTAATAATCCAGTTCCAATCCCAGTTGTTGCACTAGCGAGCTTATTCTGCTCCAACCAGAATCAATTGTCATCAGGTAGCCAGAGGAAACCTCAGGAACCGATGAGGTGACATGAAGAACATGCAAAAGGGCACCCTGGTGGCATAGCGGTCACAGGTCTATCACAGAGATCAGAGTTCAATTCCAGCACGGCCTGTAAGGAGTTTGTACGTTCTCACCGTGACCACATGGGTTTACTCCGGGTACTCTGGTTTCCTCCCACAGTCTAAAGATGTACCAGCTAGTGGGTTAATAGCTCATTGTAAATTGTCCTGTGATTACGCCAGGGTTAAATAGCTAGGTTGCTGGACGGAGCAGCTCATTTAGCTGGAAGGACCTGTTTGGCACTGCATCTCTAAACAAATAAATAAATAAATATCTACAGAGGCTGTTCCAGAGGTCAGGATTGGACCCAGGTCATGGGAGCTATGAGGCAGCTGCTCTACTGGTTATGCCATGTGTCACTCATTTTATTTCTTTACTTTGGCTATTAGCACCTTGCTTCATGTTATAAACATTGTTCTCCTTTAATTTTTCTCTTCTTATCTAATCACATGCTTTCCCTTGAGTATCCCTCCCCTTTCAATCATTCACGGGAAGTGGGCAACTCAGAAAGGGCGTTTATTACCCATATCGAACTGTCCCGCTGACCATTTCAAAGGACAGTTAGAGGTCAGTAGGCCTGGAAGCCAGACTAGGTAAGGTTGGCATATCCCTGAAGCATTATACTGGACTTGAAGGACTTTAGCCACAATTCAGCAGCAAAAAAACTGTGCTAGTTCATGCATCAAGAAATATGTTTTAACATAAACTTGAAATAAGGATGCTCTGTTATGCTGCCTGATTAAGAATTCAAAGGAGATTTGATGGCTGTGCATATACATTTTAATCTGACCTAAACTATTGGGAAGTAAATGCCATATGCAACATTGACACAGATTCATTTTCACTGATGTATGTCATGAAGTATGTTGTTTTGCAGTAGCAAGACATAAAAATTAATTTAAGTCACATTATAAATAAATAGTACAAAAAGACAAGTAATAAGGAGCTCTTCATAGGTTCAGGATTGTTCAGAAATCTGCGGGGAAGAAGCTGTTCTTAATATGCTGAATGTGGGTCTTCAGACTCCTGTACCTCCTCCGAGATGGTAATAACACAAAGAGGCCATGTCCCAGATGACGACGGGTTTTAATGATGGATGCCAGCTTCAGGAGGCACTGCCTCTCGAAGAAGAAGTCATTGATGCTGAGGAGGATTGAGTCCATGATGGAGGTGACTGACTCCGCAGCCCTCTGCAGTGTCTTGTGGTCCTGTGTATTGGAAGGTTCATACTAGGCTGGGATGCAGCCAGTCAGAATGCTCTCCACTGTACGATTCAGAAATTCAGTCCTTGGTGCCCAAATCTCCTCAAACTCAGAGTGAAGTACAGCCTCTGGTGTGCCTTCTTCATAATTGCGTTCATGTGTTGCACCCAGGAGAGATCCTTAGAGATGTTGACACCCAGAAACTTGAAGCTGCTCATCCTTTCCACCACTGACCCCACCATGAGGACTGGTGTGTTTTCCCACAAATTCCTCCTCCCGAAGTCAACAATCAATTCCTTGCTCTTGCTGACATGAAGTGGGAGAGTGTTGTCGTGACATTACTCAACCAGCTCACTCCATCTGAGATTCTGCCAACAACACCAGTGTCATCAAAATATAGATGGCATTTGAGGTGTGTCTAGATATATAGCCATAATTGTAAAGCATGGGCACCTCTCTGCAAGACCTCTACTAAAGAAACCGAGGAGTTGAGCACTATGAATTTCTATAGATTCCTTCAAAGATTCCTAAACCAGAAAGCATCAGGCACAAAGCCCTCGTGAGCATTAAACCAAATGCCAAGTCAGTCAAGTTCAAGTTCAAATTTATTGTCATGGGCAATAAATATAGACAGGGTATAAGTGTCATGAAAATTAGGTTACTGCAGCAGCAGCGCAGTACATTACAAGTATGACAAACATAAGTTAATATAAACTTAAATTAGTATAAATTATACATAACACACATGACAAAATAAGCAGAGCTGAAAATGTACGGAATGTGCTGGAGCTTGACTTATGGGAGGAACTGAACAAGGTCAACACAGCATGTTGGACCCTAGGGCAGGGTCTGTGTGAATTGGGAGAAACCAAGTTCTTTACTAGGCTGGACCTGTCCCAAACAGGCATAGTTTGTCATGGACAAAGAAAGACCGTAATATCTAAGAAGTTAAGTGAAAAAAATTAAAATTGCAAATGCTACAAATCTAAAATTAAAAAAGAAGAAAATGGAGGAATGCTGGAAGTGGGAGGAGAAATGGAGTTAATGTTTCAGGTCATCAGAAGAACCACTCACGTCTATTTGGACATTGTGAACATGTAGGGAGTTGCTCATGGCTTTGTCCATTGCCTTGGCCGAAGATCAGGCAATGCTGCATCTCACACCACCAATCATGCAAGTCCACAAACACTGCTGCAAGAAAGCTGGTAGAAAACCTTTTGTTGATGGACAGTCTATCAAATAAAACAAGGAAAAATGCAGGGAGGAGGGACTAACACATTCCCTATGAAAAAGAACTTGCATCTATTTTGTCTCAAAATTATCAGATAATAGTCCATAATTTTGTACATTTTAGTTTAAACAGCTGGTGAGCTGAAATGGAGGCAAGCGTTGCATCACAACTCATTCAAATTCAAACAGACTAGTTGAAAGATTAATATTTGCTTCTAAGAAAGAACAAATCCCACATACTATTATGCATCTGCTCACAGAATTTCTTCATAACGATGAATCATCTCCTCACTCCGTTACAGATTTGTCAGAGTATTCAGCTGGTTCCAGAAGGGAGCACGAGAATGTCAGAAAATGGGAGCAGAAATAGGCCATTCAGTCCCACCATTCAGCATGAACATAGTGGATCTTCCCCAGGTCTCACCTCATCTTATGTGCCTATATCCCATAACTCTCTGATCTTTAGCAAATCATTCTTTAACTACCTCCATTGTAAATGAGAGGCAGTTAAACACTTGACATAATATTTAGGATTTGAAGGGAAGAAATTCAGATCGCTTGATAAGGTTTGTGTTCTAAGACCTCCAGAGGATAAAAGTGAGAAAGTGGGATTTTGCATAGAATGTGGTTCCAAGAGTTATCTCAAAGGAGTTAGTGAGAAATGCATTAAGGTTCACATAGACCACATTCTGTCAGCACATTGCCCGAGAGAATGATGAGAAGAAGCTGAATTAATAAATATAGTGTCCAACATTGGTTGGCACAATTGACAAAGGATGTGAAGGAAAAGAACCATGAAGTGCTACCTTTAGTGAGTCCAGAAATGGATGCTACATTAACAACATCTGTGGATACTATTTAATGCAAATCAAATGAAGGATAATAAAAATTCAAAGACAAGTGAGATGTCTAAACTTATAAATTTGTAAATCTTGTTAAACTAAACTGAACCTCAGATACTACTGGATTTGTGGTTTGATGTTTCATACTTTACATGTTGTCCACTTGCTCTTTGCCATTTGCACAATTTGTTCTTTTCTTGCGCGTTGGGTGCTTGGTGTTCTCCTGAACAGGTTCCATGCTGTTTCTTTGTTTCATGGCTGCCTGTGGGAGGACAAGTCTCAGAGTTGTATTCTGTATACTCTACGTACTTTGATAATAAGTGTAATTTGAACTCTGAACTAATTTCACTTATATTACTTTGAAAAGACAACGCAGCACAATAGATGTAAATAAGCATGCTATTACATGTAATGCATTGAATCGCGTGGATACTGCAGTCCCCTTATGTGTTCTGAGAATGATCAAGGATAAACTGGACAAAGCTGTAGTGCTCTCTGTGTTTCCCATGTATAAATCTTAACTCTCTGTTTGGTACTTCACTGAGAGCCCACAAGGGTACAAAGACTAACAAATTTCTATAAAGTCACATTGTCCATGAAGGAACAATAGGCTGAACAGTGCCTCTTTACAGGTTTGTGAATCATGGAAAATGTGGAGTAAGATGCGTTGCTCATGGGTGGTAACATTTCAACACAATTATTGCAAAGAGAAACTGCAGCAAGTGAAATAACTAGTGAGAAAGGACAACTCCTACCCAGTCTTCCACTTTCAAGGCAGTGATGACATAGAATAATCATGGTGCTATAATGAATTACACACAGTGGCCAAGTGCTGTGTAATCAATTCAGGGGGATGAAAATACAAGAATCTTTAGTCTAGAAGTGCAAAGTAAAGTTCAGCCTTTTGTACTCTGCGTGCTCGAGTCCCTATTGTGCTTACTGAGCCTTAAATTAAATGCATATGCACAGAGGCCACCAGCCATACACAGAGACATCAAACACTGTGCAATGCATATTTTGACATCACGTGCTAAAGTGGTCTTCATCTCCGAATTCTGTCGATAGAGTGAGCCTCAGCCCCACAGTAGGTTTTAACAGGAGGCAAGAGGTCCTCTCTAGCATTAGTTAAAGGGGTCAAACCTTACCCGCCCGGTGCACTGCCAAGGAGTCCAAGCTGTCCATCATCCACCAGGTAGACTTAATAGTTTTCTATGGGCTTGCTCCCTTCCTGCATCAGACCTATCCAATTGCCTCTCACTCTGACTGATATACAAACCTTGATTGTTTCCTGCCCACCCAAACCAAAACCCAACCCGTCATAAACAAGAGAAAATCTACAGATTCTGGAAATCCAAGCAACACACGCAAGTTGCTGGAGGAACTCAGCAGGCTGGGCAGCATCTATGGCAAAGAGCTAACAGTTAACACTTCATCTGACGAAGGGCCATGGCCCAAAACGCTGACTGTTTATTCTTTTCCATAGATGTTGCCTGGCCGGGAGAGTTCCTCCAGCATTTTGTGTGTGTTACTCAACTCATCATTTCCACTTTTACTTCTGACCCCTAAATCCTAATCAGTTCCCGAACAAGATGACCCTTGATTATCTTTGTCTGATCTTATTCTCGGTCCCAATTATATGTTCTCTACCCTAAACCCTGCAATCTCCTGTGATCCATTCAACTTGAATTCTGACCATTGATATCAGTTTGACTTGATCCCCCGCAGCCAATCTCCCATCGTCCTTCTATCCAATGCCCGAACTCTGATAACCTCTCCCAGATTCCAACCTTTGTTTCCTTCAGCACTTGACACTGATACCAGACCACATCCTAACCCATTATGTCCTCCAATTCCCTACGCTCCTTGCTTGACCCATTCGCTACCCCATTGGTCCTCCCACCCCTCTCCCAGATACACTCTCTCCTCCTTATCTTCTATCCACCCTCCAACAAACACACATGCCATTCACTAACACAAGAATAATTTATACTAGGCAATTAATCCACCAGCTCCTCTTTTTGATAGGGGAGGGAACTGTAGCACATGAGGTCAATACGTCTTTTTCAAAAGATGTCCTTAATATTTGCTTCCTGGTCATTGATATAATTAGTACACCCTCGGCCCCACATCTGTTTACATTATCTCTCTATTTACCAGTAAGAGATGTCTCAGTATCTATGCCTCTATATCATATGGTCTTTTTATACCATCTTAGCTCCTAAATGTTACATGCATCTGCCTATTTATTGGATTATCTCCTTCCATAAAGATCTCACACTTAGCTCCTCAACTTGCCAAGGAATTATCATCAACTTCCATTTGGTACAGTGCTGGAGAGCCACCACCGACTGCGTGTTCACTACACTTTAACTTATGGAGGGAACTGCCTCTTTACTGGACCAGAGCTACATTTGCTCTCACACACTAAGGAAATGGAATAGGAATAATGGATCAATTGCTGGCCACAGTTATGTCCTTGGAGCTGCACCCTGCCTTGCTAATATGATTCCAACATAATGTTGCTATCTGTGAGATGTTGATTCTCGCCATCCCTCAAGCCTACCTCACAAGTGCCTCGACACAAAATGCGGACAACTCATTTCCTTCCACAAATGCTAACTGATCTGTTGGGCTCCTTTGCACCTTGATTTTTGCTCTGGATTTCAGCATCTGCAGTCTCCTGTGGCTATCATTAATGTCAAGTAAAGTCAATGTCAATTTATTACCAAAGTATCTCAACTATGTGTCACCGTGTACTACCTAAAGGTTCATTTTCTTGCTGGCATTTACATGAAAATTAAGAAGTACAATAGAATTTATGAAAAATTATATATAAATAAAGACCGACAAACAGATGGTCTATTTGGGTGGACCCAATCTCCAAATTTTGGTGAACCCAGACTCCACTGGCCAGTTCTGAAGGCAAAGTCCCTTAGGCTGAATGATACAATTCAATCTATGCCTACCTTTGGCCCACAACTATAATAGAGGTCCATCACCTCCACTGACAACCCAAATGTTTATCATTTCCATAACCTGGAGACTGCCTCCTGCATGGAAACTCAACACCATCTTACTCTGCCACAACAGAGAACATCCAAGTTTTTTCCTGGCTTATAGAAGACACACTTGCAGCACCCTCTCAATCTTCCCATCACTCACACTCTCCCCCCACCCATTCTCTCACTGCTCTTCATTTTATTCCATGTTCCACCTGACTCTCCTATCATCTTCAACTCTTTGTCATTTCCACCTATCACCTTCCCTACCTTTTCAGAATCAGAACCAGGTTTAATATCATCGGCATATGAAATGAAATTAGTTGTTTTGTGGCAGCAGTACATTGCAATAGACAGTAACAAAAAACTGTAAATTACCATAAAGTACTTACAAAAAGATAAATTAAATAAGTCATGCAAAAAGAGAGGTGCTAAAAATTCTGAGGAAGCCTTCATGAGTTCATGGACTGTTCAGAAATCTGATGCGAAAAGGGAAGAAGCTGTTCCTGAAATGTTGTGTGTGTGTGTCTTCAGGTTCCTGTAGTCCCACGTTGATGGTAGCAATGGAAAGAGGGCATGTCCTGGGTGATGAAGGTCTTTAATGATGGATGCCACCTTCTTGAGCCACCACTCCTTTAAGATGCTCTGGATGCTGGAGAAGCTGGTAGCCACAATGGAGCCGACTGAGTTCACAGCTTTCTGCAGCTTTTTCCGATCCTGTGCAGTGGCCCCTCCATACCAGATGGTGATGCAACCAGTTACAATGCTCTCCACGGTACATCTGTAGAAATTTGTGAGTGTCTTTGGTGACTTACCAATTCTCCTCAAACACCTAATGAAACATAGCTGCTGTCCAGCCTTCTTTGTAACTGCATCAATATGTTGGGCCCAGGATAGATCCTCAGAGATGTTGTCACTCAGGAACTTGAAACTACTCACCCTTTCCACTTCTGGTCCCTCAATGAGGACTGCTGTGTGTTCCCTCGACTTCCCCTTCCTGGAGCCCACAATCAATTCATTGAGTGCAAGATTGTTGTTGTGACACCACTCAATCAGCTGATCTACCTCACTCCTGTACACCGCCTCATCACCATCTGAAATTCTGCCAACAGCAGTTGTGTCATCGGTAAACTTATAGACGGAGCCTGAGCTGTGCCAAGCCACAAAGTTGTAGAGAAAGTAGAGCTGTGGGCTAAGCATGCATCCTTGAGTACCTACTGTCATTAGTTCATCTCTCCATCCCTCATCTGATAGTCCCCTTTCACCTGGATCCTCCTACTACCTGCCTCCTCTTGCGGTACCCCTTATCCTGGCTATCTCCCCTCTTTCTTTCAGTCCAGATGAAGGGGCTCAACCCAAACATTGACTGCTCAGTTCCCTCTATCGATGCCACCTGACACACTGAGTGCCTCCAACATTTTGTGTGCTGCTCCTCATAACAATTAGCATGTAATCCTCAATTCCTCAGTTCATAAAGGGGCTTTGTGTGCACTGCCATGACGCTCCTTGCCCAATGCGCAATAAACTTCTTTCAACAAGCCCATTTCCATCTCTCTACTGTCCAATGCCGGCATGTGGCTAGTGCCCCACTTTTCCACACCTATTCTCCCCTATGTCTGAGGGAAACAGTGACTACTGCTTTTCCCGGGGATTTGCATCCCTGCTTAAAATATCCTGTTCTGAGGCAGTTAAAGCAAAAAAAATCTCGAACTGATATCCCGGGGCTGCCATAAAAACCTGGCAATGCTTCCCATCTATTGCAGTCATGATATTCAGCCTTCCTGCCTTTTGGATTCATATCATCTTTAATCCACCTGCCTCTGTCTCCCAGCTCCACATCTACCCCTACCTGGCTTGAACTGTCCACCCTCCACCCACCGTCTTTCCCCACAGTCCACTAATCACCTCATAATTGCCATCTCATCAGGATCCCTCTCCTAGTTACACTGGACACCTCCCCTCTACAATCTCATTCCTATTACACGATTTCAGTCTGAAACGTCAGCAATTCCTTTCCCTCACAGCTGTTGCTCAACCCATGAGTCCTTCCTGCAGATTAGTTGTTGCTCCATAGGACCATATTCCCAAACTGACATAGCTTGACAACAGACAGGATTTTGATACTGGGTTACCTCACACAAAGTCCAGACTAGTCCTTTGCACAGTGTCATGTTAACGTGGAATGGAATCATTCCCACCCCCTGAAGGTTTGAGATGAGATTCAAAGTTGAAATCCTCTTTGCTTCAAACTTCACAGGCAAACAGTTCAATAGTCACTTTATTAGGTGTGTCCAGTACTTACTAAATTGGTGAATGGATATATGTTTGTGGTCTTCTGCTGCTGTAACCCATCCACTTCAAGGTTCAACGTGCTGTGCATTCAGAGATGCTCTTCTGCACACCACTGTTGTAACATGTGCTTATTTGACTTATTGTCACCTTCTTGTCAGCTTGAACCAGTCTGGACATTCTCCTCTGATCTCGGTCATTAACAAAGCATTTTCACTCACAGAATTGCTGCTCACTGGATGTTATTTTCTGTTTCTCGTACCGTTCTCCGTAAATTCCAGAGACTGATGTGCATGAAAATCCCAGGAGATCAGCAGTTTATGAGATACTCAAACCATCCTGTCCAGCACTGACAATTATTCCACGGTCAAAGTCACTTAGATCACATTGCCCCCACTCTGAGTTTTGGTCTGAACAACTGAACCTCTTGACCATGTCTGCATGCTTTTATCCATTAAGTTGCTGCCTAATGATTGCTAATTAGATTTTTGCATTAACGAACAGGTGTTCAATTATCATTCAACCATACATGAATACCCATGAATACAACCAAAGAAAACAGCATTCCTCTGCAGCGGAGGTGCAAACCACACTACCAACAGTAATACACAGCACAAGGCACATATAGTACGTATGCTATAAGATAGCAGTAAAATATACAATCACACAAAACATTATATAGCCCAAGTTCCTGAGTGCCATTTCCTGTAAATTGATGGCGCACGGGTGTTATCGGTAAGAACAAGCAATTTTCAGCAGTCCGCAAATGAACTAACATACACATGCATAAAATCTATCTTGTCTTCCAAGCGAGCACTGACAGGAGGTGGCCAGGCCCCCAGTATAGCACTGTCTCTAGTGTCTCCCTCCTGGACTGCTGCAACAGGCAAGCCCAAGGCATGAGGCCTAGTTCTCACTACAACCGAGGCCACACAGCTCTCCCGCCGTCAGTCTCGTCAATAAACCAGTGAACCGGACTAGTAGTATTTTTACGTTACCAGTGTCCAAAAGGGTCTTGCGATCGTGAGAAAAATGTCCAAGACTGCACATCACCTTTGCGTATCAAATCCAACGCCTTTCCGTAGCAGGCAGTAACATGGTCCGCATTGAGCCCAGCTCCCCCGCCAGCATGCAAGTTGCTGATGGGGTAGGTGTGATGTATTTGAAGTTCTTAATGTCCAGCATTAGCTTGCATTGGTAAAAAAGAAATGTTTCAAAAAGATAAAAGCACCTTTGGTTGGCCCCAGAGAAGCAGTTGCGTCCAAAAGTGCCGCCATCTTACTGTATATCTGTACCTAAAGAAGTGGCGACTGAATGTATATTTCTAAACCAAATTGACCCTGCACTGCATTATATTCTGCATTCTATCGTTGCTTTTCCCTTATACTACCTCAATATACTTGGGTTTTGTAATAATCTATGCAGATATCTTGCAAAACTAAGTTCTTCACTGTATCTTGGTGCATGAGACAATAATAAACCAATACTAATACCAAATAAAATGAAGGTCACACATCAGATTGCTCTGCATGCAGTCTTATGGTGGGGTTATGTCATTTGGTTTGTCTCCACTGTTTCAACAGCACTTCAGAAAATAGCTCACATTCTGCACAATGAACGGAGATATGTAACCCTCACTCGTGGAAGGAGCAATACTTCCGCTTCTCTTTCGGAAGCTAACAATCCAGCAATAAATTTTCACGTCCCCTCTGTCAAGAGCTGACACAGATCCTTGGCAGACGTTTGCTGTATTGTTCCACACCTGCACCTGAGGGCTCAGGTAGTTTACTCTCTGCAGAGGTGTTACTCTGTCTGGTAGAGCATGCACATGGAGCAATATCGTGTTCTCTCACAACAAGACATCAAACGTACAGCTAAACAACTTGCTTTGGCATGTCGCCTCATGCCATCTTTAATTAATCAGGCCTGTGGTGCAGAAAAATTCTTACAACACAAGATAATGAATAAACAAAAAAAAGAGAAATTACAGAGGTGTCTTCCTGCAATTATACAGTGCTTTGTTGAGACCACACCTGATGTATGGCATATGAGTTTGTTCTGCTGGCTATGTTCTCAGAGTTAAGAAGAATGCGGGGTGACCTTATTGAGACACATAAGGTCCTAGGGGATTTGACAATGTTGAGATGTTTTCAACAGTGGGAAAATCTCAACCAGGAGGGCATAACTGATGCAGGGTTTTGAACCGCAACATCGACAATTCTTTTCCCTCGCAGATGCTGCTTGACCCACTGATCTCCGCCAGCAGAATAATTTTTGGTCCAGATTCCAGCATCTGCAGTCTCTTGTGTCTCCAAGGAGACACGTTTGCAAGGTGAGTAACTCTATGCCAATTAAAATGCAAGTAAATGGAAACTTCCTTTCCAGGAACATGGTGAATCTTTGGAATTCTCTGCCTCAGGGGATTTCAAAGTTCAAAGTTCAAAGTACATATATTATCAAAGTATATATACGTTATACAATGTTGAGATTTGTCTCCTTGCAGGAAGCCACAAAACAAGGAAACCCAAAAGAACCCATTTAAAAAGACCGTCAAACACCTAATGTGCAGAGAAAAAAAAGACAGATCGTGCAAACAATAAAAGCAAGCAAATAACATTCTGAAGCCCACAAAAGAAATTCCATCCACACTCATGAAGCCACAGACCTTCAGTTCAAAGCAGAGTAATTGAGCTGAGCCAGCCTATCTCTCACCTCAGACCCCGACACCCTGACATTTTCAATCAGGCCCGGCACTTAAATCATTAGAAAATGGAAGCAGGTACTTGTTTCTTAAGATTGACCCACTGATCTCTACCAGCAGAATAATTTTGGTCCAGATTCCAGCATCTCAATCTCTTGTGTCTCCAAGGAGACACGGTTGCAAGGTGAGTAACTTGGTGACTACAAACAAGTAGGACTAGCTGAGGAAGGTACGCTGTGCAACATGGATGGGAAGAACACAGTTGTTTACGTTATTATTCTGTGACTCTATTGGGAACTGACATGGTTATTGTAGCCACCATAGATTAGCCATGATCCTAATGAATGGTTAGGCAGGTCTTAGGGGCCAGATAGCCCTGTGTTCTCATCTTCTCCTTATGAAGTGGGGGGGAGGGGTACGCCTCAAGGTAGCATCGGAATAATTGATCCCGGGAATTAAATCATTGCCCTTTGAGGGTAGGTATTGACCAGAGTGAATCTATCTTTTTGGCAGTTTAAAAGAATAAAATGTGATATCGCTGAGGGAGCTTGACAGGGTTGATGCTGAGCTGGTGTTTCTCCTGGTTGGACAGTCCAGAAACTGGATGGGCACTATTTCAGGATAAAGACCTGGTGATCAGAAACAGGAGATACGGAGGAAATACTACTCTAGTGTAGTTAGAATTCTCTCTCCCAAAGATAGTGTAAGTTCAGTTATTGAGTCTATTCAAAGCTAGATTTTAGGATGCTAAAGGGCTCAAGGAAGATGGAGATTGTGTAGAAAAGTGGGTGTCTGCCATGATATTAAATGGCCATTTGCAGAGACATCGTATTCCTCTGCTCCTGCATTCTCCTAAAGTAGACTAATGATTGTGGTTGTTTCTGTTCCTTGTAGGCATTATTTCAATCTGCATTATCTTTCCCATCAGTACATACTTACTGCCCTTAATCCTAAACTAATCCAGCCTTCCCTGTTCAATTCACTTCAATTTCCAAGTGGCAGTAGACTCCACACTGCAGGGTATTGCATACGATCTTCAGTGGAATTATTTAGTTTGCTTGCAAATAAAATAATTTGTAGTCATGCTTCTAAATTTGTCTTCTCTTCGCCCCCACCTCCCAACATAATTATAGACATCTCTCTGCCTGGAGCATTCTTTCTTTCCTCTCCCCCCCCCCCCCCCAATCTGGCAGGAGATCAAGAGATACAAAAGCTCAAGATGCACCACCAGGTTCAAGAACAGTTCCTAGTCTGCTGTTGTGATGCTGATAAACATCCTCGGATTCACTGGGACTCATCAGCAGTGATGTAACCTGAGGTCATCAGATGTTTTGGGTCTTTCACCATCAGACACCCTTGCCCAGGCGACCCAACCAGGTTTGATCAGGCCCTGGCTGTGTCCCAGCAACATTGGTCCACAGGTCACACCTTGTAAGAGTAATTTTTTAGGTTTAGGTCATTAAC
This sequence comes from Mobula hypostoma, assembly GCF_963921235.1. NCBI lineage: Eukaryota > Metazoa > Chordata > Chondrichthyes > Myliobatiformes > Myliobatidae > Mobula > Mobula hypostoma. The sequence goes on from NC_086099.1 coordinate 209,065,588, forward strand.
ACTTAGTAAATGACTTCAGCCACCAGTCTTCTGTTCCTCGACAGTGCATTTCCTAAAAGCTGTGAATATCAGAACCCCAGTATATTTGTAACATTGCATTTCCTAAGAGCTGTGAATACCGGAATACCAGTCCAGATGCTGCTGGGATGGATGTAAACCAGAAAATGTGAGGTTTTCATGCAGTTTCAAAGACAGCATTAGCTATACTTTGTAAGTATAGATTGCCCTTCATGTTTAGCACGTAGAATACCAAATAAGTGTATTGTGGATTCAGTTTGGAACAATGGATTCCTGAATACCAGCTTCAAAAGAAAGCATTGTCTATAGTTTGTAAATATGAATTGCCCTTTGTGTTTAGCAGATAAATATTGAGCCCCACATTGGGCCAGCAGACCTTTCTACCCAAAGGGTCTCTGAATGCCTACTGTACCTTCATTCACGCAACAACATTTGGTACCAGGAGTGGGGCTCGATATTTATTTTCTAAACACAAAGGGCAATTCATATTTTCAAAGTATAGGCAATGCTTTCTTTTGAAGCTACATACAAAACTTCACACTTTCTGATTACATTCATCCCACCAGCACCAGCAGCATCTGGACTGGTATTCAGAAGTCCATTGTTCCAAACTGAATCCACAATACACTTATTTGGTACGTTACATGCTAAACATGAAGGACAATCCATATTTACAAAGTATGGAAAATGCTGTCTTTGAAACTGCATGTAAACCTCACATCTTCTGGTTTACATCTGTCCCAGCAGCATCTGGACTGGTATTCTGGTATTCACAGCTTTTAGGAAATACATTGTTACAAATGGATTGGGATTCTGGTATTCACAGCTTTTAGGAAATACATTGTCAAGGAACAGAAGACTGGTGGCTGAAGCCATTTTCTAAGTGTTAATGACCTAAGCCCAAAAATTACTGTAACAGATCGTGTCAGGAGTGGGATACCTTCATGACCCATCATGTGGCCAGCAATCCAAACAGTCTAAGTTGGTGAGTATTTTTCTAAAATAGCACTCACACTTGGATCTGTTCGGGTTGGTGGTACACGGGAACACGAGGTATCACAAACGCGGAGAGCTGAACTGGTAGGTATAAAAGTGGTCTGTGTGCGTGCATGTGTGTTTATGTAAGTGAGGAAACTTTGCGTGTTAACTTGATGAGATGGAGCCACCATTTGCGAAAAGTGGTTACCGATAGTTCGAGACGCCAGAGTAGAGGCGTGTATACTCTTTCGGGGAGCTGCTTTTTAGTGTGTACATTTGAAAGTGTGATGCAAAGGAATACAGCAGGCATCATGAGTTCAGGTACTCAAAAGTGGCAGATTGTGGAATACATACTCTGAGGTTTTAAGTATGTGCTGTTTAACTGGTACCCGTCTTTTATATTTTGCGTAGTGTGGGAATTAGTGTGGAGATATCTCAAGGAGAGGTTTTACCCAGATAGATCTGCCAGGATGGCACCTATTGAGGTTAGGCAACGTCAGGTTGAAAACCCTGATGATCTGAGCCAGCCCTTGACCTTGATTACGACCATTCATAAGCCCTTCACCCCTGGGGAGAAACAGAGCATTTTGTCTGATTTGCCCCCACTTAAAGCCACATGTGGGAATTCAAAATTCTGGCGTAAGCTTGAGGAAATGGTTGAAATTCAAGTATGAAGGGAGGAGAAGATGGCGGCACGATGCAGCTCGTAGCGTCCACTCCGGTGGTGATGTCTGTTATTTTTTTACCGTGCCCATGATCTGCTCTTTATCAAATTATGGTATTGTTTTGTACTGTTGTAACTATATGCTATGATTATGTGGTTTTGTAAATTTTAGTCTTGGTTTGTCGTCTGTTTTCTTGTGATATCATTCTGGAGGAATGTTGTATCATTTTTTAATGCATGCATTTCTAAGACAATAAACGAGGACTGAGTGTCCTCATAATCTAATCTAATCTAATTCACCAGATGCACCCTAAAGGTATATACGTGTTGGTAAAAGCGAAGTGCCCGAGGAATATGTGCGACAGGATGGCCCAAGGGGTGCGGGATGGCACCTGGGCAACTATTGGGAATGCCAGCAACGAAGAAAGATATCGCTTTTTTAAAGGGGAAGTGAGACAGCGACTGGGGGAAGGTGAGAGTAACTGGGGAACAACAATAGCAGTAATTCAAAAAGCTGATGAGACGGCTATGGATTATGCAGAACGTAATTGTCGACCATATGAGGAGTATTCAGGGTTGGATAATCCAGGGAGGGATGACCCAGTCTTACTGAAAATGTTGAAGGAAGGCCTGAGCTCAGCCTACCAGGAAGTTTTCAATTTAGGCATAACGGTGGGGTCGACCTACTCTGCAATAGTTTCCTGGGCCAGTGAGATAGACCGAAGAAAGTGCAAGAGAGATCGTAAAGTGGCTATAGTGGATGCAGCTGCTGTGATGTCCCAGAGGGCTTGTTTTGCTTGCTGGCAGCCAGGGCACAAAGCAAGGAATTACTGGAATAGACGTGGGAGGGTAAAGGAGTTGATATGCTACAGGTGCGGCCTATTGGGACATAGTTAGAGGCAGTGTCCAAAGCAGAGGAAAGATAAACAGGTGAACATCACAGCAGACATGCAATCTCTCGCCCCATCGGTCTGACCAATCTGACTCGATCAGATCAAAGAGCTCATAAAGTACTGGTGACCCGCGGATGTACACAACAGCAACGTTATGGGGACAGCAATGCAATATGTTAGTGGACACAGGGGCATTGGTATCAATAACAGACTTACCCTTACCAACAACAGGACAGGCCAGTTATATCAGGGGTGTAGGAGGGAAAATAGTGAAAGCAGGAAGTGAGTTGCAAATACTGGAAATCAGGGGAGTGCAGCTTCCAGTGTATTTCTTGGTATGTCCAAATAGTGAGGGCACTATGCTTGGAATAGACATCCTAAGGGAAGCAGGAGCTGTTATAGATTTGGGAAAGGAAGAAATAATATGGACAAGTCAGGGGCAGCGAACGCATACAACCAAAAGAATACACTACCTGCCTAGCATATTCGCAGCTGCCCCGATCACCAGAGATTGGAGCCAGGATGGTGTCTATGGGTTCCGTTGTCAGCAGTTCCCAGATTGTGGTCGAGTAAAGATAAACCCAGTTAAAATAGAGGAGGGTCTGTATAAACCCCAGAAGCAGTACCTGATAAAAACTGACGCACTGACCGCTGTTCAGGGTATAGAGAAGGAAGTAAAACACCAGAAAGGGGAAAGCATAAACAGAAGGGAATTGAGTGCGCAGACGTTGCTGTGAAGAAGGTAGCAGAGGAATAAGAGGCAATTGAAATTGCAAGTGTGCAGGAAGGAACGAGAGAAGCCAGTTTAGTAAAATTATATGAAGAGGTGGAAGCAGAAAAGAAGGGAAAATGGAGGAGAAAAGGGGCAAAGGAGGGACCAGATGGGTGCTGGACACACGGGGAGGAAGGAGTCGCAATGGCCCCACCATGTATTAGGCAGATACTAGAAGTTAAAGTGTGATGATGATGGTATTCTGTAAAGAAGGCTGGTTGCTGAAGGTAGATGATTAGTTTAATAGCATAGAATAGAAAAATATTGGAAAATAGATGGGGAGGGATTTTTAAGTTAAAGCAGAGGCAGCAAGTTCCACAACTTCGATGGCATATGGCACACAGCATCTGAAAGCAGTCACTCCCAGTCTGAGGAGCTCGCCCTTTCAGCAGTTGGGCCAGTGATCGACCGGACAGTTTGGAAGGGGGTGCCACCAGGGAGAGGTCCTTGCAAACATTTACATTGAGGCCACCCCAACCCCTTCCTGTACATCGATGAAAGAGCCTGTGGGTGCTCCTGGAAAGGGAGTTTCAGCAAACAGAGAATGAAGGGCTGAAGACAAAGGAATGTGATTAAGCTGCAATCAGCCTGGAGGGAAAGAGCCGACAGGCACACAAAAGAAGTCACATTTCTAAAGACTTGTTCAAATTTCTGGAACAGGCTCTCTGCTTAACATTTGGTAGGTAGCGATTAGGAAATGCTAGGGTAGATATCGAGGCACACAAAAAATTGAGGGGGGGGGAATTTCGAGGCAGGGTGTTTTTGCTGCCCTATTTAAGCAGATCTTCCTAGGTTGACTTTTCCTGGTACAAATTTATTTTTGTCCAAGAGGGCCAAGAGGAGAGACTGTCAGAGTAATTTTTGTGTTTAGGTCATTAACACTTAGTAAATGGCTTTAGCCACCAGTCTTCTGTTCCTTGACAATGCATTTCCTAAAAGCTGTGAATACCGGAATGCTCGTCCGGATGCTGCTGGGACAGATGTAAACCAGAAGGTGTGAGGTTTGCATGCAGCTTCAAAGACAGCATTAGCTATACGTTGTAAATATGGATTGTCCTTCATGTTTAGCATGTAAAATACCAAATAAGTGTATTGTGGATTCAGTTTGCAACAATGGATTCCTGAATACTAGTCCAGCTGCTGCTGGTGCTGGTGGGATGAATGTAATCAGAAGGTGTGAAGTTTTGTATGTAGCTTCAAAAGAAAGCATTGTCTATACTTAGTAAATATGAATTGCCCTTTGTGTTTAGCAAATAAATATCGAGCCCCACACTGGGCCAACAGATCTTTCTACCGAAAGGGTCTCCGTATGCCTGCTGTACCTTGTTTTGTCAAATAAAGAAGCTGCTTTGTATCTACCAGTATCTCTCTTTCTGGTGATTTCATTCACGCAACAACACCCGCTTGATCCATAGCCTCCTGGAGGCTCGATCAGCAGCCTCTGTGACAATCCTGATGGTTCTTTTTTTGAACCCCAATAATGCCAAGGAGAGAGCAGGTTCTGCACGGCGAGCAGCTTGCAAATCCTCTACACCCATCTCTAATATTATTGAACAGCCAGTTCAGTACTCCAGAAATGTAATCACTTCTGGCAGCATGGTAGCATAGCGGCTAGTGTGTCGCTTTACAGTACCAGCAATCAGGGTTCAATTCCTGCTGCTGACTGTACGGAGTTTGTACATTCCCTGTGTGACCAAGTGAGTTTCTTCCAGGTTCTCCAGTTCTCTCCCACATTCCAAAGACAAATAGATTACTAAATTGTAGAAGGATGAGAGGAGATCTTATAGAAACATAAAATTATAAAAGGGATAGATAAGATAGAGGCAGGAAAGTTGTTTCCACTGGTGGGTGAGACTAGAACTAGGGGACATAGCCTCAAGCTTTGGGGGAGTAAATTTAGGATGGAGATGAGGAAGAACTGCTTTTCCCAAAGACTGGTGAATCTGTGGTAAATTCTCTGCCCAATGAAGCAGTGGAGGCTACCTCAGTAAATATATTTAAGGCAAGTTTGGATAAATTTTTGCATTGTAGGGGAATTAAGGGTGATGGGGAAAAGGCAGATAGGTGGAGATGAGTCCATGGTCAGATCAGCTATGATCTTATTGAATGGCGGAGCAAGCTCGACAGGCCAGATGGCCGTCTCCTGTTCCTATTTCTTATATTCTTATGTTCTTATCCTATGTTGAAGCCAGAGGCATGGTGATGCTTGCAGATTGTTCTCGGACACAGTTTTGGACTGTGTTGTTGCTGTAAATGATACATTTCACTGTATGCTTCGATGTTTCAATATACATGTGACAAATGAAGCTAATCTTTAAAACGTCCTGGTGTACACACACAAGTCACACGGGTGTCGTGAGGTGCACTCCAAATTCCCAGAACCCAACCAACCTTCACAAATTGCCAGAGGCAATGGGACAACTTTGGAGAAATTCCAACTCTGAAAATGTCCTAATGAATGCCAGTTTAAATCTAAGATGTAAGTTTAGTTTCGCTTGATTTAGTTTATTGTCACACTCAAGGATGCAATGAATTTCCTTACTCCTGTGAAGCTCAAAGTCGACAGCACACAAGGCAAAAATAAATACAACAATACAGTGGTGAGTACAAAAACCAGGACGTGCAAGGACAGTAGTGTATTCTGAGATAGTGCAAAAGACATAATAAAGTGATAATGGAATATCCAAGAGAAGTGGAATAAGTGGAATTAAGAGACTGAGAACAGGGCAGCACCATTGGGAAGTTGGCATGAAAGAAGTGATTCCTTTAGAAGTCTGACAGTAGTGTCTCCATATCAAAGAGGAGCTGGAACTCAGACTGGTGTTAACACAAGAAAAGAGAAGTGTGGCTTGGTGCTTATACATTCTTTCTGCTCCACACCACAATTCTTAGTGTTTGGCAAAACTCCAGTCAGAGCTCTGAGGAAAGCAACCCTCTGTCAGCACCAGGCTTGTCCCCTGAGTATCTGTACCTCTTCCCTGTGTTCTCAACTGAATATCTGTACTTGATCCCCGCGCTCTCATTTCCACAAAATTCTCGTGAGCATATTATCATCAGAACAGATCTCAGAGAGCACGTCAGACCATTATTGACAGATCTTACAGAATTACCTGTTAGTCATGGAGCTTTAAACTGACCTATATCACAGATATCCAACACCAATGTGGTGCATCCACAAGGAGCTATCACTCATAAAGAAGCTGCCTATTGTATCAAAGTTCATTTGTTCGTTGCGCACCATGTTATATGACTTGAGCGATCATGGTCTTTCCAGGACCATGATTGTTCTTGGCAAATGTTTCTACAGAAGTAGTTTGCCATTGCCTTCTCCCAGACAGTGTCTTCACAAGAGGGGTGACCCCAGCCATTATCAATGCCCTCCAGAAATTGTCTGCCTGCCATCAGTGATCACATAACCAGGATTTCTGATACGCACCAGCTGATCACACCACCATCCACCAGCTGCTCCCATGGCTTCATGACCCTGATCAGGGGACTAAGCAGATGCTACACTTCGCACAAACACCTTACACCTCCTTTGGTAGACCACTTCTTGTAAGACACTGCCCAGAAGAAGGCAATGGCAAACCACATCTGTAGAAAAATTTGCCCAGCATAATTATCGTCATGAATAAGATGCCACATAATGATGATGATGACCCCTTGATTCTCCCACTCACACATTAGTGGCCAATTAACCTACTAAGCTGCACATCTTTGGGATGTGGGAGGAAAGCTGAACACTTGGAGGAAGCCCATACACAGAATCAGAATCAGCTTTACTATCACTGACATATGTCGGGAAATTATTATTTTGTGGCAGCAGTGCAGTGAAATATGTGAAAATTACTATAAGCTACGAGAAATATATATAACAATAGTACAAAACAGGGAGGAAGTGTTCATGGGTTCATGGACCGTTCAGAGATCTAATGACAGAAGGAAAAAAATCTATTTCTAAAATGTTGCATGTGTGTCCTCGGGCTCCTGTGCCTCCACCTTGACAGAGGTAAGGAGAAGAGGGTATATTCCGAATGGTGAGGGTCCTTAATAATGGAGCCTGCCTTTTTGAGACACCACCTTTTGAAGATTGCCCTTCACAGTAGGGAGGGTTGTGCTTGTGATGGAACTGGCTGAGTCTATAACCTTCTACAACATTTTTTAATCCTTTGCTTTGGAGCCTCTGTACCAGGCAGTGACACAACCAGACAGAATGTTCTGCTGTAGAAGTTTACTAATCTGTTGACATACAAAAACTCCTCGAACTCCCAATGAAATATAGCCAGAAGCATGCTTTCTTTGTGATTACTTCCGGGTCGCCTAGGTGTGACTCGAGTAGCAGCAGTACTCTCAATGGATACAGTTAGATATTCCCGTTTCAGCCTGATACAGCTAAAAAGCACAACTGCTTCCAAGGCAGTACAGTCATCAAAAATGTCTTAATGCGTTTAAATGAACTATCGCTGCTTAAAACTGACCTAAATAACATCACTTGTGGTCAGAAGCGCCCATGGAGGACAACTCGGAGGAAGTGCAGGTGTAGATTGGAGTTACAAGCGCGTTTATGAAACAGGATTTTAAACTCCCTATACCGACTATGGGCATGTGGCCAAGTGGTTAAGGCATTGGACTAGTGACCTGAAGGTCGTGAGTTCGAGCCCCAGCCAAGGCGGCGTGTTGTGTCCTTGAGCAAGGCACCTAATCACACATCGCTCTGCGGCGACACTGGTGCCAAGCTGTATCAGCCCTTGCCCTTCTCTTGGACAACGTCACTGTCGTAGAAAGTGCAGATTTGCAGCATATTTCCACACAACCTTGCCCAGGCCTGTGCCCTGGAGAGTGAAGACTTTCCAGGCACAGATCCATGGTCTCACAAGACTAACGGATGCCTTTATATTGACTATCTTGTGGGTGAACGTGCAGTCTCTGGTGAATAAAAGCGATGATCTCAGAGGTAAGGTGCTGAATCAGAGGGACATTAGGACCACATGTACCCTTTGTTTCATGGAATCGTGGTTAACCCCTTCCATACCGGATGCAGCGATTCAGATTGATGGGTTTACTATACACCGTCATGATAGATCTATACTCTCGCAAAAACAGAGGTGGAGGAATATGCCTCATGATCAACTCTTCTTGGTGCACAAATATGTCAGTGCTGTCCCAATTCTGATCACCAGACCTGGAATATCTAGCAGTTAAGTACCGTCCTTTTTACCTACCATGGGAATTCTCCGGGGTCATTTTGGTAGCAGTATACATTCCACCTCAGGCCAATGTCAAGAAGGCTTCAGATGATCTGAGCAATGGGATCAACATGCATGAAACAGCACACCCTAACGCCTTCACCATCATTCTGGGGGATTTTAACCGGGCCAGTCTAAAAAAATCACTACGCAACTACCATCAACAGATCACTTGCAATACCAGAGCAAACAACACACTGGACCATTGTTACACCATCATCAAGAATGCCTACTGTGCTATTCCACACCCTCACTTCGGGATGTCTGATCACCTGGCTGTACATCTATTCCTTGAGTATAGGCAGAGACTGAAGACTGCAGCACCAGCAGTGAGGACCAAGAAGGTATGGACAAGGGAAGCACAGGAGCGCCTACAGGACTGCGTTGAATTGGTGAACTGGACTGTATTCAGGGATTCATCTTCGAACCTGGATGAGTATGCTGCAGTTGTTACCGACTTCATTAAAACCTGTGTGGATGAGTGTGTGCCTACAAAGACTTACTGTACGTTCCCAAACCAAAAGCCGTGGATGAACCTGGAGGCATATCGTCTGCTGAAGGCTAGATCTGCGGCAGTCAAGTCTGGCAACCCAGGCTTGTACCAGAAAACCAGGTATAATTTTCAGAGGGCTCTTTCAAGGGTGAAGAGACAATTTTGAACGAGATTGGAGGTGACATCAGATGCACGGCAACTCTGGCAGGGTCTGCAGGATATTTCTTCCTACAAAGCGAAACCCAATAGCATGAATGACAGCGATGCTTCACTACCAGATGAACTCAATGCCTCCTATGCACATTTTGAAAGGGAGAACACAACTACAGCTGTGAAGATCCCTGCTGCACCTGATGACCCTGTGATCTCCGTCTCAGAGGCTGATGGTAGACTGTCTTTAAGGAGAGTGAACCCTCGCAAGGCAGAAGGTCCCGATGGAGTACCTGGTAAGGCTCTGAAAACCTGCACCAACCAACTAGCGGGAGTATTCAAGGACATTTTCAACCTCTCACTGCTACAGGCGGAAGTTCCCACTTGCTTCAAAAAGGCAACAATTATACCAGTGCCTGAGAAGAATAATGTGGGCTGCCTTAATGACTATTGCCCGGTAGCACTCACATCGACAGTAATGGAATGCTTTGAGAGGTTGGTCATGACTAGACTGAACTCCTGCCTCAGCAAGGACCTGGACCCATTGCAATTTGCCTATAATCATAATAGGTCAACAGCAGACGCAATCTCAATGGCTCTCCACACAGCTTTAGACCACCTGGACAACACAAGCACCTACGTCAGGATGCTGTTCATCGACTATAGCTCCACATTTAATACCAGCATTCCCACAATCCTGATTGAGAAGTTGCAGAACCTGGGCCTCTGTACCTCTGTCTGCAATTGGATCCTCAACTTCCTAATCGGAAGGCCACAATCTGTGCAGATTGGTGATAACATATCCTCCTCGCTGACAATTAACACTGGCGCTGACTCAAAGGTGTGTGCTTAGCCCACTGCTCTACTCTCTATATACACATGACTGTGTGGCTAGGCATAGCTCAAATACCATCTATAAATTTGCTGATGATACAACCTTGTTGGTAGAATCTCAGATGGAGATGAGAGGGCGTACAGGAGTGAGATACGCCAACTAGTGGAGTGGTGTCACAGCAACAACCTGGCACTCAATGTAAGTAAGACGAAAGAGCTGATTGTGGACTTCAGGAAAGGTAAGACAAAGGAACACATACCAATCCTCATAGAGGGATCAGAAGTGGAGAGAGTGAGCAGCTTCAAGTTCCTGGGTGTCAAGATCTCTGAGGATCTAACCTGGTCCCAACATATCGAAGCAGTTATAAAGAAGGCAAGACAGCGGCTATACTTTATTAGGAGGTTGAAGAGATTTGGCATGTCAACAAATACACTCAAAAACTTCTATAGTTGTACCATGGAGAACATTCTGACAGGCTGCATCACTGTCTGGTATGGAGGGGCTACTGCACAGGACCGAAAGAAGCTGCAGAAGGTTGTAAATCTAGTCAGCTCCATCTTGGGTACTAGCCTACAAAGTATCCAGGACATCTTCAGGGAGCGGTGTCTCAAAAAGTCAGCGTCCATTATTAAGGACCTCCGGCACCCAGGGCATGTCCTTTTCTCACTGTTACCATCAGGTAGGAGGTACAGAAGCCTGACGGCACACACTCAGTGATTCAGGAACAGCTTCTTCCCCTCTGCCATCTGATTCCTAAATGGACATTGAATCTTTGGACACTACCTCACTTTTTTTTAATACTGTATGCAGTATTTCTGTTTTTGCACATTCCTAATCTATTCCATACATGTATACATAATTGATTTTCTTGTTCATTTATTGTTATTATTTTATTTTTTCTCTCTGCTAGATTATGTATTGTATTGAACTGCTGCGGCTAAGTTAACAAATTTCACGTCACATGCCGTTCATAATAAACCCGATTCTGATTTTGAATGCATCAATATGCACGTATCAGTCACAAGGAGAACGCAAAAATCCAACACAAACAGTACCCAAAGTGAGGACTGAACGCCATTGTCTCTGAGGCTGTGAGGCAATGGCTTGACTGGCTTTGCCACTGGGCCACCTTTGAATAATGTTAAAGATAAATGATTATCTATGAATAACTGCTGATTTAACAGTGTGTGTTTTGCACTAGGCTCCATAATCTTTTGATTTGATAGCGCAAACACGAGGAATTCTGCAGATGCTGGAAATTCAAGCAACACACATCAAAGTTGCTGGTGAACGCAGCAGGCCAGGCAGCATCTCTAGGAAGAGGTACAGTCGACATTTCCGGCCGAGACCCTTCGTCAGGACTAATTCCATTGACGTGTGTTTTTTGATTTGAGAGAATACTTTTAAAGCCCGACACAATCACTGACTCACTCACTGACTGTTAGAGCCCGGCCAATGATCGCCGATCAGAGTTCGATGCCCGCCACTACTACCCGCGAGGAGTTTGCACATTTTCCGCGACTGCGTGTGTTTCCTCCGGGAGCTCCAGTTCCTCTGACAATCCAAAGCCATAGAGTTAGAGTTAGTGAGTTGCAGGCGTGCTATGTTGGCGACCCTTGCGAGCTGCCCCAGCACAATCCTCAGACTATGTCAGTCGCTGGCATAAAAAGGCACGTTTCACTACATGTTTCAATGTACATGTGACAAATAAAGCTAATCTTTAAATCTTTTCATTTGCTGTTGCCTTTCCAACATTTTCAATTGGGCTTTGGCCTTTCGACCACACTATTTATTTGTAGTGAAGTCCAAACTATTTCTAATTTGGCTGAACGTCTTAAATTCCTTGTGAAGAGTGAAAAGGTTTAAATAAGAAAATTGCTTCTGAAAGCTTAGTGCAGTGGCTGAGTCTCCATTGTCTTCTATTTTAGCAGACAGATTAACCTGTGCATTTTACATAGATTGTCATGCAGCTGTTTAAACAGCCGACAAAGAAATTCCATAGGAAATCCTTAAGAATTCTTTCGCTAATGTGGGACTCTGGCTATTTCACCCCAGTGGTACAAACTGGGTCCTGAGAAGAGTCACTGAAGTAATCATTTTTAAAAATCATTTATACGATGTAAGCGTTGTTGACAACTCCAGCATTTGTTGCCTTTCATTGAATTGCCCTTGAACTGAGTGGCCACTTCAAAGGGTGTTTGACAGCTAATCACTTCGGTTTGCATCTGAAGTCACATTAGAATCAGAATCACGTTTAAGATCATTGATATAGGTCGTGAAATTTGTTGTTTTGAGGCAGCAGTACACTGCAATACATTAAAAATCTACAACTTACAATAAGAAGTATGTTAAAAATTAAATAAATGGTGCAAAACTTAAGCTAAGGTAGTGAGGTCGTGTTCATAGGTCCGTTCATTGTCCATTCAGAAATCTGATGGCAGAGGGGAAGAAGTTGTTCCTAAAATATTGAGTGTGTGTCTTCAGGCTCCTGGACCTCCTCCCTGATGGTAGCAATAAGAAGGAGGCATGTCCTGGTGATGGGGGTCCTTAATAATGGATGCCCCTTTTTAAGGCATCGCCTTTTGAAGATGTCCTTAGTTCTGGGCCAGGCTAGACTAGGTGAGGACAGCAGATTCCTTCCCCCAAAGGATATTAGAAAACTAGTTGACAATTGTTCCATGGAGTCAGTCAATTTATATTTTTTTTTACCAGATTGTCTAATTATCTGCATTCAAGTTCAAGTTCCAGTTTATCATCGTAAGTATATGTGCATGGGGTGTAAATGCCATGAAAATCAGCTTAATGTTGCAACAGCATAGCACATTGCAACGAGTCAAAATCAGTTGATGGAAACTTAAATTAACTAAATTAGTAAAGGCATCCATTAGTCTTGCGAGACCATGGATCTGCGCCTGGAAAGTCTTCACTCTCCAGGGCGCAGGCCTGGGCGAGGTTGTATGGAAGACCAGCAGTTGCCCATGCTGCATGTCTCCCCTCTCCACGACACCAATGTTGTCCAAGGGAAGGGCATTAGGACCCATACAGCTTGACACCAGTGTCGTCGCAGAGCAATGTGTGATTAAGTGCCTTGCTCAAGGACACAACACGTTCCCTCGGCTGGGGCTCGAACTCACGACCTTCAGGTCGCTAGTCCAATGCCTTAACCAGTTGGCCACGTGGCCACACTAAATTAAGTATCTGATATAACAAATAAACATAATGTCATTGGTGCAAATTGAGAGAGAAAAGAAATATCCTGTGAGGTAGTGTTAGGGAATTTTAAGTTGGTTTAAGAACCTGAGGGGAGTGGGGAAGAAGCTGTTGCTGAACATTGATGTGTGTGTTTTCAGACTTCTGAATCTCTTACATCAAAAAGAGAGCGTGTCCTGGGTGATGGGGGTCCCTGACGACGGATGTCACCTTCCTGAAACATCACCTTTTATAAATGTCTGGGAGGGACCATTTTGTAATGAAGGCTATCAAGTCAGCAGCCAGATGCCAGAATAAACAGAAAATGTTACACCCAGCAGGTCAGGCAACATCTGTGGAAAGAGAAATGGCTCCAAGACTTTCAACAGAACCCTTCAGCTTGGCATTGTTAAAGTCTGGCCTCTCCTATGAGATGCTGCTGGAATCTCAGGATCACAGGAGTCCAAACCTTCAGGTGTAGAAGCCAGAAAAGAATGATTAGGATGAAGCACGCTGAAGCGAGTCAGAAAGACAAAACTTTTCATTGTGTCATGTTCACGTTTTTATACAAGCCGGAATAGCAGCCTGTCTATCAACATCCAAAAGCTTAACATTCCAAATGAAGATCTTTGTGAAAACGTCCAGGCTGCTTTTAGGCGTCAGTGATAAATGATGCAAATAACAGAGGGAAGAAAAATGTGGAAGGAAGAATTGAGAGAAGGAAGGAGTGAATGAAGGGAAATAATAAGCCTGCATTTATATTGAATTGTGCACAGTTTCAGCCAATACATTAATGTTCCTTATGCTTATTGTGCTTTTTTATGCTGCACCGGATCCAAAGTAATGATCATTTTGTTCTGTTCTCCTTTACGCTCATGTACTGATGAATGACAATCTGAATCTTGAAGTACAGCTAAAGATGGGCGGAACTAAAGATGGTGCAAAAGGGTGACTTCTTCCAGCTCATCGGCAAAACAGCTAAATTCTTCCTATTCTACTGCCTCTATTTTCCTTTTTAGCGTGGCCATGGTGGTGGTCCCATCGGGTTCATTGTTCCACAGTAGCGCTCAAACTGCGTTCTATATGTTCAAATAGCATGTTCCCGTTCTTGCAGCTCACCCATCGACCGCATTTCAACATGGCCAGGTTCGGCCTGAAGTTGGTCATCTTGTGGACCTGAATTCTCGCCCCTGTTGTAAACTGAAGCGCAGCGGGAGTCGAAACATCGACGACAGCGAGAGCGGCGGTCGGAGGTCTCCGCACTCGGTAATCAGTCAATCTCTCTCTCGGTGGTGGGGGAGAGTTTGCTGCCGATTCTCAAGTCGGGAGAATCGAAATAAAATGCAACGCTTCAGACTGGCTGTAACATCAAACTAGCGACTGTTGTCCCCCTCTCGCGCTGGAAGGAATGATATCTGTCTCTCCCTTGTTAGAGAGACAGACAGCCAGTGGGATGTTGGATAAGTTGGAGTGAACAGTTAGTTTTTGATGGACTGTAGACCATGGTTTCTCTTTGGCAGCTTTGTTGTTACTTGCATGGCAAGTGGTGGGAATGCTGATGCTTTATGCTAGAATGACTTGGGGGAGGGGGGAGGGCTGATACTGCCTGTACATTCAATTCATTCCCATTTCCCTCTCTGACCTTATCTCCTTATCTGCCTATCACCTCTCTCTGGTGCTCCTCCACCTTCCCTTTCTATCCTCTCCTATCAGATTCCCCCTTCTCCACCCCTGAATCTCTTCCACTAATCAACTGCCCAACTCTTTACTTCAGCCCCTCACACGCTCCCAATTTCACCTATCACTTGCCAGCCTGTACTTCTTCCTCCCCTCCCCCCCACCTTCCTACTCTGACTTCTCCCCTCCCTTTCCAGTCCGGATGAAGGGTCTTGGCCCATAACATCGACTCTTTAATCTTCTCCACAGATGCTGCCTGGCCTGATGAGTTCTTCCAGCATTTTGTGCTTTGGATTTCCAGCATCTGCAGATTTTCACATATTTGTGAGGAGGAATTTTGTAAGCCAGAGGGTGGTGAAACTGTGGAATTTATTGCCACAGATGGCCGCGGAGGCCAAGTCATTGGCTATATTTAAAGTGGAGGCTGATAAATTCTCACTAGTAAGGATGTCAAAGATTTCAGGGAGAAGTCAGGAGAATGGGGTGAGGGAGAGAATAAATCAGCCATGACTGAAAGGTGGAACAGATTCGATGGGCTGAATGGCCTAATTCTGCTCCTATTTTCTTATGGTTTTCATCAGAAATGTGAAAAAGAAAAATAAATGAGCTTTTGCTCATAGAGAAAGTGGGGAACAGATGTATACAGCAGTGGGAATATCTTAGAAATGTACTCAGAAAATGCTGGTTCAGCAAATTAGGCAGTTTCTTTGGAAATTCATGGAGATGGGGTTGTAGATGATGCAGCTGAGGTCTTTGCTGAGGACTAATCATTTGGGATCAGAGAAGTGAAGACTGGCAGGAATAGTAAAGTGGAATGGAGAAACACAAGAGTTTAGAGATAGAGTGAGCTGGTGTTGTACAGAGAGGTCAAAGGGGTCAAGAGCATGCATGTGTGGATGTATGTAGATCTCAAAATACAAAAGAGAACAGGCCTGTTCAAACTATTCAGACACATTCCACCTTTTGTTTGGTTAGTTTGAGCTCCAAATGGGGCATATTGCATAAGATGGAACTATGGGGCAGGCTTTAACCCACATACAGCGAACAGACGTGGGAAGCACGCAGACCACAATGTCAATGCGTGATGATACCAGTTCCCCCTTCAGCTCGCAGTGCTTCAGCTACTGCCTTCTCTAAACCTCTGAACATGAGCAACAGGAAGGAACTGCCCCAAACACCTGTTTAAAGGGATCATTGACTTCTTACAAGCTAGTTGTTGCTTGATTTCTTCTGGCTGCTAATATTATTCTACAAGTGTTTGATGATTTCTATACTTCTTTTGAATTGCAAAGTCGACAGAGAGGTGTTGAATGACATGTTGCTGACTTCAAGGATTCTGCACAAACCAGTTGTTCGCAGACATGGATGCTTTAGTGGCATTCCCCTTGCAATACATCATGTCTAGAAGAATTAGTAGAGCGTGCACAAAGCACGACAAGTTGCTGGGAGAGAGCAAAGAGGGAGGTAGAAAAGAGTTCTGAGGAGGAGGTGATATGGACGTTGTGGCCAAACAAAAAAATACACACTAGCACCTCACAAACTGCTGGAGGAACTGAGCAGGTCAGGCAGCATCTCTGGAAAGAAAGAAACAGTCAAGACCCGTCATCAAGACCTGAAACATCAACTGTTTATTCCTTTCCATAGATGCTGCCTAACCTTCTGAGTTCCTCAAGCATTTTGTGTGTTACTCTGAATTTCTAGCATCTGCAAAATCTCTTGCATTTGTCGATGTTTCGGGCTGAAACTCTTCATCTCTGTGTTGCCTGGATTTCCAGCAACTGGTGAATATCTTGTGTTTACACTAGCACCTCTACTTACTCAGCAGGCTAAGGAAATGCAGCATGTCCTTAATAACTTTCACCAATAATTACAGATGTACCTATCCAGGCTCATCATGGGTCCATGTGGTAACTGCCCTGTCAAGACTACAAGTGATTGCAGTTGTGAACACAGCATGCTCCATCAAGCAAACCAGCTTCTTTCTATCGAGTCTGCCTACACTTTCTGCTGCTTTAGAAATCAGCTGACATAGTCAAGGACCTTGTCAGTCATGGTTATTCTCTGTCCTCCTCTCTCTGGTCAGGCAAAAGAAACAAAAGCTTGAGAGCATGAATCACCAGACAAGATCCAAACCTTAAACACAAGAGATTCTGCAGATGCTGAAAATCCAGAGTAACACATACAAAATGCTGGAGAAACTTGGCAGGTCAGGAGGAAAATGAACAGTTAATGTTCTGGTCTGAGATCCTTCGTCAGGACTTCATCAGATCCTGATGAAGAGTCTTAGCCTGGAATATCAACCATATTGTTCCCACGTAGAAAGTTTTACTCTAACATATTTTCTCACCAAAAGTGTTGAATGTGTTATTAAACAAGCTGCCTTCATATAACTAGGGTTAGACTTTGCTCTTGCCCATAAGCAAATAGGACTGGAGACCTCACAGTGTTCATCACACAGAAATAAATAGGTTAGTTGGCCCAATTGTTCCATATTGAACAAGATGCCCCATCTAAGCTAGTCCCATTTGCCAGCATCTGGCCCATAACTTTTTAATCCTTTCCTATCCATATAGCTGTCCTACTATCTTTTAAAAGCTGTTGTTGTACCTGCCTCAACCATTTCCTCTGTCAGCTCATTCCACTTACAGACCACCTTTTATATAAAAAGTCACCCTTCAAATTTTTATTAAATCTTTCTCCTTTCCTTAAGCCTGAGCCCTCAAGTCCTTGATTCTCCAGCTTTGAGGAAAAGACATTCACTCTATCTATGCTTTATAAAGGAGGCTAGATAAGCTGGGACTTTTCCCTTGGAGCCTAGGAGGTAAAGAGTGATACTGGAAGGCTGAAGAGACCAGCTAAGAGAGGAGTGAAGTTACAAAAGACTGGGCTAATTGAATAGCAGAGGCAGAACCCTTATCCAGAATTCAGCAGAAAGGCTGTACTGTGCCCACTCACGGAGGTGGTGTTCCTCGTTGTGTCCCTCCTGTACCTAATAACGAGACCACTGAGTGTATGTTCATGGCCTTCTGCTGCCGTAGCCCGTCCACTTCAGGGTCCGGCGTGTTGCACCTTCAGAGATGCTCTTCTGCACACCACTGTTTTAACACATGGTTATTTGAGTTACCGTCGCCTTCCTATCAGCTTAAACCAGTCTGGCCATTCTCCTCTGACCCCTCTCACTTATGAGATGTTTTCACCCACAGAACTGCCACTCACTGGAATGTTTTTGGTTTTTCATATCATTTTCTGTCAAGTCTAGAGATTGTTGTGCATGAAAATCCCAGGAGATCAGCAGCTTCTGAGATACTTACACAACCCCATCTGGCACCAACAATCATTCCACAGTCAAAGTCACTTAGATCACAGTTTCCTCATTCTGATGTTTGATCTGAACAACAACTGAAGCTCTTAACCATGTCTGCATGCTTTTATGCATTGAGATGATGCCACATGATTGGCCGATTAGATATTGGCAATAACGAGCAGGTGTACAGGTGTTGATTGGCTGATTAGATATTGGCAATAATGAGCAGGTGTACAGGTGTACCCAATAAAGTGGCCACTGAGTGTGTATTCTGAACATGATGGGAACATTGTGAGAGGCCAAGGACAGAGAGGTCACAGCAGGTCTGGGTCAGAGGGAGTCAGGGCCAGTTCTGTGGACTCAGCGGAAGAGTCCTGCAAGCGATCACTTAATCAGTGTTTGGATCTCCGGCGGAGATTAGATCAAAAACCGTGGAAACCTAATACAAATCTGATAGAAAAGCAAGTAAATCTAGAGAGAATGTTTTGAAACACTGAACAGGTAAATTTGATTGTTCCAGCTCTCATGTTTATGAGTAATTATACAGAGTGACTGCCAAACAGGATATGAACAAAACCTATTTTCCTCACTAAAGATACTGGACATGCTCAGAACGATACATGGACTTCTTAAAAGGAAATTCATGTGTTCTTAAAAGTAAAACAGTCAAACTGAGGTAACAGAACAACACAACAAGGGAGAAGGGAAAAATACAGGTAAATAGAACACTTATCTGAAGACACATAAGACTGCAGATGCTAGGACATAGAACATCGAGCATTACAGCACAGAACAGGCTTTTGGTCCACGATGTTCTGCTGGCCTTATAACCTACTCCAAGATCAATCTATCCATTCTCTCCACATAGTTCTCCATTTTTCCATTATCCATGTGCCTATCTAAGAGTTTTTTTTTAAATGCCCCTGATATATCTGCCTCTACTATCACCCCTGATAGGACATTCCATGCACTTCCCACTCTCTGTGTACACCCCCCTTTACTTTCCTCCAATCATATTAAAATTATGTACCCTGGTATTAGCCATTTCTGTCTTGGAAAAATGTCTCTGGCTATACACTCGATCTATGCCTCTTATCATCTTGTACACCTCTATCAAGTCACTTCTCACCCTCTTTCACTCCAACCCTAGCTCACTCAACCTATCCTCATAACACATGATCTCTAATCCAGGCAGCATCCTGTTAAATCTTCTCTACACCCCCTCTAAAGCTTCTACATCCTTCTTCTACTGCCAGTATAAAAAGGTGAAAGGGGCAGGTGGGACAGAGGCTGAAGGGTTATAGTTAGAACTAGGTAATATGGGACTGGTGGGCTCATGGAGCTAAGTGGGGAAGGAGGAATTGACGGACACAGGATAGTGGACGACAGGTACAAACAAGTGAAGAAACTTAAGTCATGAGGATGGAATAAAGTGAGGGGAGGGGAGGGGCAAGTTGGAGACAAAAGCAGGAAGGTGATGTGCAACAAGATATCGGAGGAATAACGGGCAGATAGAACCAGGGTGAAAAAGGTGACAAATCCAGATAAGATTGGGGGGGGGCAGGAATAGGTGGGGCAAAGCAGAAGGAATAGAGAAGGTGACCAAAGGAGAGAGAAACTGGATGGACTAGTAATCAGAAAGGAACCCTGCAGATGAGGTTTACCTGATTTTAGAAGATTCAATGTTCATACCATTGGGACTAAACCACTTCCTTGCATTTAGCTTTTCCACTCAAGGTCAGAAATCTACATTTATATTCATGAGTAACACACACGAGTTGCCAGAGGAGCTCAGCAGACCAGGCAACATCTATGGAAAAGAGTAAGCAGTTGACATTACAGGCCAAGACCCTCCTTCAGGACTGAAAAGGAAGGGGAGAAGTCAGAGTAAGAAGGTGGTGGGGAGAGGGGAGGGAGAAGTACAAGGTGGCAGGTGATAGGTAAAACCGGAAGAGGGGGAGAGGCTGAAGTAAAGAGCTGGGAGTTGATTGGTGAGAGAGATAAAGGGCTGGAGAAGGGGGAATCTGAGAGGACAGTAGACTATGGAAGAAAGTGAAGGTGGAAGAGCACCAGTGATGGATAGGTAAGGAGATAAAGTGAGAGAGGCAAACAGAAATGGGGAAATAGTGAAGGAAAGGAAGGGGGTCAATTACCTGAAATTCAAAACATCGATATTCATGCCATCAGATTGGAGGCTACCCAGACAAGGTGCTGCTCCTCCAACCTGAGTGTGGCCTCATTGCGGCAGTAGAGGAGGCCGTGGATCGACACGTCGGAATGGGGATTGAAAGTGGAATTGAAATGGGTGGCCACCAGGAGTTCCTGTTTTCTGTGGCAGCGAAGCGTAGGTGCTTGATGAAGCAGTCTCCCAATCTGCATCAGGTCTCACCGGGAGCACCGGAATCAATAGATGACCCTGTGTAGTAGCACACCTTCCCAGACTAGATGGTGATTCATCTGGAAGACATACGAGGTCGAATGGTGAAAGCAGAAGCCACAGGGCCAATCAACCTTCATCCCAGGACAGAGGACTCTGACCTGCTCTGCTAGCAGCCTATGCCCCATTTGGGCTGATGAGCTTGAGAAGAAGAAGAAGAAGTAAAGTAAAGGAAAGGGAAGGGAAGGAAGAGCAGTGTTTAAAAGTATTTCAGAAAAAGGAGAACTTTAAAATCTCACATTGTTCCTCAGTTCCTATTAGCTTTAAAACCAGCCATAATGATACTTAATTAATACTTTGCTGGAAATTGTTTCTTTGCAGCAGATGTAAGCAAGCAAGGTAAACCACATGTTAAGCTTATGGAAATGAAAATCATGTTTATACAGATGAGGCACATGATAGTCTTATCTTTCAGTTTCGCAGCTGAAGCTTTGTGTGGGGAATTTCATAGGGAGTTTGGGGTGAAATTTGGCCATTTAGGTGTCTTTACAACTTCTCTTTGAATGTCTCATGCAGAAAATCAGCTCATAAGGTGATGCTTGAGTGGTTATTTCTCTTTGTATCTGGGTAATCATAATCTTTGCAAAGCTAATATGGGACACTGGGCAAGAGCAATGCCATCAAATACCACAACCTCCAGATTTCCTACCAACACTCTTCCAACTCCAATCCCTGCTACTGAAGAAAATACTCCTGCCTGACCAACCTGACAATAGCTTCCACACTGTTACAATGAGGACCAATACAAAGCTCAAAGCTGACGGCTCAGCTAATGTCTGGGCAGATCACAGTGTTGCAGTCTCAATATCAAATACTTCAATTTTCATAATTCAGAAATTTCCATCAATATCAGAACTAGCTATTCCATCTTTGTTTTTTTTCTATCTCTATTAGTAGGGCCTGACCTGCTGGATGTTCTACGGTCCTGCTCTTAGCAACACATAACACAAGAAAGCCACATTAACACATTTGGTCGCATTCTATCTGTGATATAGTATAGTATAGTCATACTTTATTGATCCCGTGGGAAATTGGGAATATTTCCTTTATTCTTCCCATCCCTACCCAATCTTTCCTGCTACTCTAAAGCAACTTGTTTATTCTCCTTCATAGTTTCTGGCCAAAGGTGGTGGACCTGAAACGTTCACTCTGTTTTCTCTTTCCACCCAACAGGGCCTGGCCCACTGAGTGTTTCCAGCGTGTTCAGTTTATATTTCTAATATCCAGGATGTGCTGATATTTATTGTGATTTTCAGAGCGCATGACCCACTGTCCACAAGAACGATAACACAGAAACAGTGAAGAGGGGCTTCTCTTTTGAGGGCTGACACCGTCCAGGCAACCAATGCACTGGCTTCACACTTAACTAGTCAAAAATTGTAAAAGTGAATATATCAGAAAGTAAAGCAAGCAAGTATCTGCTGAATCAAAATTACTAAATCTGACCTTCCAGCCATGAGCAGAAATGGCTGGAGGAACTTAGCATGTCAGGCAGCAAACATGGAGGGGAAGGCACGGTCGATGTTTCTGCTCTGTTGTTTATTGGAACGTTCTCTGAGTAAACGGTACAAATCACTTTCCATTATATCCCTTCAAAATCATTTCAAAGGTAAGAGGGGGCTTTAGGAGATCCTAAGAGAAGTGTGAGAGGTGTTACATTAACAGGGCTTCACAATTATTCCTTTATTTCAAATCCAATATTCATTTGATATCCAGGAATATTGGGAAGGAACATCAAAGCATGGGAATATTATTCAATTTGTTGAACTAGCATAATGAGATTGAAATCCTCGTGCATTGAATATCAATGGCACAGTAGTGCAGGTTAGCGTAACGCTTTACAGTGCCAGCAGTCTGTAAGGAGACTGTCTGTACGTTCTCCCCATGACCACGTGGGTTTTCTCCAGCTGCTCTAGTTTCCTCGGACACTCCAGAAATGTGCAGGTTAGGGTTAGGATTAGTACATTGTGGGCATGCTATGTTGGTGACAAAAGCATGGCAACACTTGCAGGCCATCCCAGCTCATATTCAGACTGTCAGACATTGGCGCCAACAACACATTTCACTGCATGTTTCACTGTACGTGCAACATATAAAGCTAAGCGTTAAAATCTTTAAATCCCAACATCACTATATCTTATCAACTCCCTCTGTTGTCCCTCCTCCTTCCCTTTCCCCCATAGTCCACTCTCCTCTCCGATCAGATTCATTCTTCTTCAGACCTTTACCTTTCCAACCTATCACCTCCCAACTTCTCACTTCATCCCCTCTCCCCTGCTGACCTAACTTCCTCCTCACCTGGCTTCACCTTATTACCTTCTAGTTTGTACTCCTTCCCCTCACCTTCTTAGACTGGCATCTTCCCCCTTCCTTTCCAGTCTTGATGAGGGGTCTCCTTCCGAAACGTAGACTCCTTACTCTCTTGCACAGATGCTGCCTGATGTGCTGAATTCCTCCAGTATTTTGTATGAGTTACTCTGGATTTCCAGTATCTGCAGAATCTCCTGTGTTTATCACTCTATCTTCACCATTATACACCATCCTTCAGCCGTGTTCATTCTTTCCCACTTGTTAACTATGCTGCCACTTTTTGCTCTGATTTTTTAAATGTTTATTATAGCGAGCGTTTATCTGTCAACAATGTCAGCTATTTTTTCTTATCATCAGAATCAGAATCCGGTTAATTATCACCAGCATGTGATGTGAAATATCACTGCTTCTTCTGCGCATGTAATCTCTTTATTTCCATCTTACAATCTGCCTCTTTAATTAAGATCCTGAATATTTGCTCCTCTTGTAACGTAGTGAAGGAAAATAGCTCCCTGCCTCCATCCCATTGATTGTCTAGAAATCCATCCTCAGTCAGTCGCATTAAGGCACTGCACAGTGGCAGCCCTGTGATGTACTCTTGTCTCCAAAATTCAGTTCCACTGCAGAGCAGATGGTGCTGCAGCTGTATCAGTGCTACCGATGGGGATGAATTTGTGCTCGGAAACATCCTCAGTAACATTTAAGGATAGCGTCAACAGATTGTGCATGGCCCTTAGATGAAAGAAAGGTGCATCCATTATTATATTCTCAGGAGAGGAGGCACCCAAAAAACTGAAGAGGAGAAACTGGGATTTGACAAATCTATCCACTCAGCAGGGATGCACTTAAGCACAGGGGAATAAAGTACCCTTATGAATCGTTCAACGGCCCCTCATTAATTCAGTGATATTTGAATGCTCAGGAATTTCACCTCCACAATCTAGTTCCCTGAATTTGTGAACCTGGCATATTAATTTGAGCAGCAGACTTCTGGATTACTAAAGTGTGTCACTTCAAAAGCCCACAGTGGGTTGAACATTGTAGGTTTTTTTTTTGCTTTATTTCACCCGGAGGGTTTGGAGTCACAGAGAAGGCCTACATTTCTTACTCGTTCTAGGACACCTTGAGAAAGTGGTGGGGCAGACCCCACTTCGGCCCCTCTTTACTGGTACAACCAAGTGAACTCTGGCATCGTTTCAGAAGACAGTTAAAAATCGACAATTGTGTCTCATTATAGAACAAGCTGTGTAGGGAATGGCAGATTTCTTTCCCTTGATGACAGTCCGATAGTTCCATGCTCACCCTAAACGTCGCCAGCATTTAATTCCAGATTTAG
Organism: Mobula hypostoma; assembly: GCF_963921235.1. Taxonomy (NCBI): domain Eukaryota; kingdom Metazoa; phylum Chordata; class Chondrichthyes; order Myliobatiformes; family Myliobatidae; genus Mobula; species Mobula hypostoma. Next base: position 209,089,890 of record NC_086099.1, read on the forward strand.
TAAATTAAATGAATTGAAATTCCCCCAGCTGCCACGACAAGATTTGAACTTGTATCTCTGGATCATGACTTCATGACCTCCAGTTCACTTAGTCAGTGACGCAACCGAAAAGCTCATCGGTTTCCACTCTGCTTACAGAATTCCACCTACTTGTTGCAGATGTACTTCTGGTAATTGGTCATTGGTCATTTGTAATTGGTTTATTATTGTCACATGTACAAGGATGCAGTAAAAAGCTTACACTATTCATCAAACTTGCGGCTTCCCTCATTGTAACAGTGCAGTAGGTCGCAGACTAAAAGGTTGGAGTGGAGCAGGACACGGAGGGACAGGAAGCTCATGGTCACTCCTGTGCATTGAATACAGGTCCTCCACATTCCAGTCACAAAATCTGTGTGTGCAGTTTCTCCAAAATAGTCAATAAACTGTGAATGTTGAATCTGGTACACTGGGTTGGAAGATGTGCTACTTCAACTGGAAGGGCTGCTCAGGTCCCTGAGCAGTGGGAAGGGAAGCAAAGAAAGGACAGGTGCCACAAATCCGGCCATTACCTGGGAAGGTGACATATAGCAGGGAAGGTCCGGTAGGGACAAAACAGACCACAGGGTAGCAAAGGGAGCATTATTTTCAAAACAATGAAAGAGAAGGGGAAGGGGGAGATGTGTCTTGTTGGAGCCTACAGAAATTGTGATCCGTGATCCATTAAGTGTGGAGGCTGGTGAAATAGAAATTCAGGACTGGGGATCAATACTCTTTCTCTTTTCTGGAGAAGAAGAGGTGAGAGCAGATGTGCAGGAAAGACATTTAGATAGGTTTAGAGGGATATGGGTCAAGCAGTGGCAAGTAGGACTAGCATATTTACCCATTTGTGTGTGTTGTTTGGATTTCCAGCATCTGCAGATTATCTCTTGTTTAAAAAAGATGAGATATGGGTCAAGGGCTATATCACAGAAGAGAAGCCACACTTCAAGAAGAATATACAATGGATTTCAGTTAATAGGGCTGTCCATTAATTAGGGTAGCAATTTATTTGGGACAACATGTTAAAAAAAAACTGAGAAAAATTACTCGGGATTCGCTTTGTTTATTTGGGACACAATGCTACTTAATTAGGACAGTTTCTAACTGGCATCAGTCGCGTGTATTGCAAGGTCATTAGACACTACACTGTGCTTAGAGCAAGCAGTATTTAAATAGCTTTGTGCTCAAAAAGTGGTGATATTTGTCACTGATATTTGGTGAGAAGTCAGTAGTAAAAAACTCAGAACTGGTTTCAAGCATTCAGGCTTTGAGATGTCAGAAACAGCTGGGAGTGAAAATGAATCAATTTCACTACTTCAACAAGTTAAGAACTATGAAGAATTTGAAGATATCTACAATCATCTTGGATATTACAATGAAACTGAAGATTTGGAGCATGCAATCATCTAATGCATTGTATGAAGGCAGTCCATTAGGTGTCTGCACTGATATTGTTCATTTACCGTCAATCAAAAGAAAATAGCTTCGTACACTGGATGAATTTCTCTCTTGATAACTATTAGGAATTAATACGGTTTTATAGTATTGGTAATGTTCTAATTTGTTCTATATTTCATTTAAATACATAATTTGTCACAGTTTTGTCTTTTTTATACCTTTTTTAACTATTTTCAGAAAAGTTCAGTTAGTTGGTGCAGGTGCTTAATTGGCCGAAAATGTATTGGCCCCAGTGTGTCCCAATTAACCAGAATCCACTGTATTGATAGTTATTTATTTTATTTAGAGATGCAGCACAGTAACAAGCCCTCTCGGCTAATGAGTCTTTGCAGCCCAATTACACCCATGTGACCAATCAACCTACTAATCTAGATATCTTAGAAATGTGGGAGGAAACCGGAGCACCCAGAGGAAACCCGCATGGTCACGGGGAGAACGTGCAAACTTCTTACAGACAGTGGCGGGAATCGAACCAAGGTCACCAATATTGTAATAGCATGACAGTCACCGCTGTACTAGCAGAGGGTAGACAGAGTAACTAAACTAGTTAGGAAATATGTATTTATTAATGTGTAAAAAATATAGGCAAGTGTTAGAATGGGGATGAGACTCTGATGTATGGAAACATATAGTGTTAAGGCACAGAAGGAGGTCCCTCAGCCCATTGTGCCTGTACAGCTCTTCTTTCTTCTGTTGGTTTACTAACTTTGTAAGTTTTTCTCAGTTCTGATGAAAGTTCACTGACTAAAAGCATTGGCTCTGTTTCTTTTCTCAGATGCTACATGACTTGTATTTTCTGTTTTTATTTCAGATTTCCAATGTCTCTGGACTTATTTCTTTTCAATTGAATAAACTCTTGATCCCTTTCAAAGTGTTGGTGAAAATACTCCACCTTCATTGCACGTGGGTCTGAGGGGGACCAATATCCTGGCGGGTTTAAACTAGATTTGCAGGAGGGTGGAAACCAAAGTGAAGAGGTAGAGGATGGGGCGTTTGGTCCACAGGTAGAGACAGTTTGTGGAGAGTTTGTGAGGAAGGATAGGCAGATGATAGAGCAAAGATGCACTCAGCCTTGTGGTCTGGGATGTGTCTATTTTAATGCAAGGGGTATCATAAACAAGGTGGATGAAGTTAGAGCAGGGGTCGGCAGCCCTTTTGCCTCTGTGGGACGGATCACATATTAATGAGCGGACAGTGGGCCAGATAAATGCCATAAAAAATTTGAAATATGGGAATTATCCACTTAAATACATCTAGTTATGTTTTGCCTCAAGTTAATGAATAACGTGTGCTAGAAAATCATTTGTACTTAACCAAGGATGCCAATTAGTAGTCAAAGAACTCAGTTTAGTTGCAATTTATTTCAATCAAGACATCATTTGAATCTATTAAAAGGACACAAAGAATCTTTAACCATAAAACGTATGAACATGATGCATTGAGTGGTGGTAAATTAAGTATAATAAAAAAGAAAATTTTAATGCAAACAGTCGATAAATCAATGCGAAACTTGATGCTGTTTGTTGCTTGAAAGCTTCTCAATATTGGGTGTCAGACTTGCTGATGTCAACAGTAAGACATTATCCAGATGGGCATCAGTCAATCTTGTTCTTAAATGGTTCTTGGTGTGCTTCATTTTTGAAAATAATTGCTCACACAGTTAAATGCTGCCAAATAATGATGCCATCTTTTTTGCATGGTCCACTAAGTTAGGATACTTCCCACTTGGATGAATATATTTTCTATAGAAGTCAAGCACTGACACATCATCAGAATGAAATTTCGATCTCAGTACGTTGTCACACTGCATCTCAATCAATTCCATTTGAAAAATTTCTGATGCAGTGTCCACTTCCACATCAAATGGAGTAGCAAACAGCTTGAACTCATTTGCATGCAAGCAAAAATCAGCAAAACGAGATGAAAACTCTTTTCTCAATTCTTGGAGCTTTGTCTCATTTTCTAGGCAAATGAGACAAACTGGTTTCCCAACTTGCTCGATGAAGAAGTAGTCTAGTGTCCAAGTGTCTTAGAAATTTCGGCATTTAGCGTTTACCTTCCTGCGTTTTGCATTAATCGTCATTGGAATTTTTTTTTCAATTTTATTTCGAATTTACAAATCTGAACGATCCCATCTGAAAACCTGCGCATGCACTGAGAGTTTCTAATACATATTAAGAAGGTAGTCTGCCTTCCCGTCATTCATACATACCAGTGTTTGGTTTAGAACAAAACGGAACCTGGAGCCAATGTAACAAGACGCCATGCATGTCCATCAGGGTGGTCGCGTGAAACACCCAGAATAAGGAAAAATTGCTCGCGTGCTGGATAAGTATAGTATCCCAATATTTGCTTGCGGGCCATAGGTTGCCTACCCCTGAGTTAGAGCATATGGATAAATAGATGGAATTATGATGTTGTGGCCATTACAGACATTTGGATGTCTCAGGGGCAGGAATGGCTGCTGAGAGTGTCAGGCTTTATATGTTTCAAAAAGGACAGCGAGGGAGGCAGAAGAGGTGGGGGTGTAGCATTGTTAATCAGGGATAGTGTCACGGCTTCAGAAAAGGAAGAAGTCATGGAAGGATTATCTACTGAGTCAGTGTGGGTGGAAGTCAGAAACAGGCAGGGGACAATAACTTTACTGCAACCACGAGAAAAACTGCAGATGCTGGAAATGCAAGCAACACACACAAAACGCTGGTAGAACACAGCAGGCCAGGCAGCATCTATAGGAAGAGGTACAGTTGACATTTCGGGCCAAGACCCTTTGTCAGGACAGTCCTGACAAAGGGTCCTGGCCCGAAACGTCGACTGTACCTCTTCCTATAGATGCTGCCTGGGCTGCTGTGTTCTACCAGCGTTTTGTGTGTGTTGCAATAACTCTACTGGGTGATTTTATAGACCCCCGCTCCCAAATAGTAACTGAGATATAGAGGAGCAGCTAGGAAGACAGGTTCTGGAACAGTGAAATAGCGATAGGGTTACTGTGATGGGAGATTTTAACTTTCCTAGTATTGATTGGCATCTCCTTAGAGCAAGGGGTTTAGATGGAGTGGAGTTTGTTAGGTGTTTTCAGGAAGGTTTCCTGATGCAATATGTAGATAAATCAACTAGAGGGGAGGCTGTACTTGATCTGGTATTGGGAAATGAACCTGGTCAGGTATCAGATCTCTCGGTGGCAGAGCATTTTGGAGGCAGTGAACACAACTCTATCTGCTTTACCATAATGCTGGAGAGGGATAGGAGCAGACAATTTGGGAAAACATTTAATTGGGGTAGGAGAAAATATGAAGTTTTTAGACAGGAACTTGAGAACATAAATTGGGAGCAGATGTTCTCAGGGAAATGCACAGCAGAAATGTTGCAAATCACAAAGGGAACACTTGCATGGCGTTCTGCACAGGTATGTTCCATTGAGGCAAGGAAGGAATGTTAGGGTAAAAGAACCATCGTGTACAAAGGATGGGGAAAATCTAGTTAAGAAGAAAAGAAAAGAAAGGTTCAAGAAACTAGGTACTGATAGAGTTCTAGAAAATTACAAGTTTGGCAGGAAGGAGTTTAAGAATAAAATTAGGAGAGCTGGAAGGAGCCAGGAGAAAGCATTGGTCAGCATGATTAAGGAAAACACCGAGGCATTCTACAAGTATGTGAAGAACAAGAGGATGAGCCATGTGAGAATAGGACCAATCAGGTGCAATAGTGGAAATGTGTGTATGGAGTCAGAGCAGGTAGTGGAGGTGGGGATGACTTACAACGGACTGAAAAGCTTGAGCATATAGACTTTAAGAAAGAGGATGTGCTGGTGTTTTTGGAAGCATCAAGTTGGATAAGTCACTGGGACCAGATGGGATATACTCCAGGCTACCGTGGGAAGCGAGGGAGGAGATTGCTGAGCCTCTGGCAATGATCTTTGCATTATCAATAGGGATGGGAGATTGGAGGGTTGCAAATGTTGTTCCCTTGTTCAAGAAAGGAAGTAGAGATAACCCAGCAAGTTATAGACTAGAGAGTCTTACTTCAGTGGTGGGAAAGTTGTTGGAGAAGATCCTGAGAGGCAGGCTTTATGAGCCCTTGGAGAGATATAATTTGATTAGTGATAGCCAGCATGTTTTTGTCAAGGGCAGGTCGTGCTTTATAAGCCTAATTAAATTCTTTGAGGATGTTACAAAACACATAGATGAAGGTAGAGCAGTGGATGTAGTGTGTATGGATTTCAGTAAAGCATTTGAAAAAGGTTCCCGAGACAAGGCTCATTCAGAATGTAAGTAGGCATGGGATTCAAGGAGACTTTGCTTTGTGGATCAAGAATTGGCTTGCCTACCGAAGGCAAAGGGTGTTTGTGGATGGTTCATATCCTGTATGGAGGTCGGTGACCAGTGGTGTTCTGCAGGGATCTGTTCTAGGACCCCTCCTCTTTGTGATTTTTATAAACAACCTGAATGAGGAAGTAGAAAGGTGTGTTAGTAGTTTACCGATGACACAAAAGTTGAGGTGTTGTGGATAGTCTGGAGGGTTGTCAGAGGTTACAGCGGGACATCGATAGGATGTAGAACTGGGCTGAGAAGTGGCAGATGGATTTCAACGAAGAAAAGTGTGATGTGGTTCACTTTGGTAAGACAGAGTTGAAGACAGAATATAATATTAATGGTAAGACTCTTGGCAGTGTGGAGGATCAGCAAGATCTTGAAGTCCCTGTCCATGGGACACTCAAAGCTGCTGCATAGGTTGACAGTGTTATTAAGAAGGCGTATGGTGTTTTGGACTTCATCAACTGTGGGACTGAGTTCAAGAGCCATGAGGTAATGTTAAAGTTATATCAGACCTTGGGTAGACCCCACTTGGAGTACCGTGTTCAGTTCTGGACACCCCACTACAGGAAGGATGTGGATACTATAGAGGGAGTGCAGAGGAAATTTACAAGGACGTTGCCTGGAATGGAGAGCGTATTTTATGAGAATAGGTTGAGTGAACTTTGTCTTTCCTCCTTGGAGCGACAGAGGATGGGATGTGACCAGATAGAGGTGTGTAAGATGATGAGATGCATTGATCGTGTGGATAGCCAGAGGCTTTTTCCCAGGGCTGAAATGGCTAACATGAGGGGGCATAGATTTGTGGTGCTTAGAAGTTGATACAAGGGGGATATCAGAGTGCCAGTGACAGTGGTAGAGGTGGACACAACAGAGTTTTTAAGAGACTCTTAGATAGGTACATGGAGCTTAGAAAATAGAGGGCTATGCAGTGGGGTAATTCTAGGCAGTTTCCAGAATAGGTTACATGGTTGACACAATATTGTGGGCCGAAGGGCCTGTAATGTGCCGTAGATTTCTATGTTCTAAAGCTGCCAAATGCTCCCCATATGGTAACCCCTTCATTCCCAGAATCATCCGCGTGAACCTCCTCTGGACTCTCTCCAATGTCAACACATGCTTTCTGAGATACGGGGCTCAAAACTCTTGACAATACTCCAAGTGCGGCCTGACTAGTGTCTTATAAAGGCTCAGCATTGTGTCTTTGTTTTTACATTCTATTCCCCTTGAAATAAATGACAACATTGTATTTGCCTTCTTTACAACAGACACAGTACATCAACGTTTCCTTACCAGGCTGTGATGCCACAATCAATATACTCCTCACTACACATTTACAGAAGTTTGTGCAAGTTTTTGATGTAACGCTGAATCTTCGCAAGCACATATGCCTTCTTCACAATTGCACTTATGTGCTGGGCCCAGGGCAGGTCCTTCGAAATAATAACACCAAGGAATTTAAAGTTGATGACCTTCTGCACCTCTGATCCTCCAGTGAGGACTGGCTCATGGACCTCTGGTTCCCTCCTCCTGTGGCCAATAAACAGCTCCTTGGTTTTGCTGACGTTGAGTAAGATTGCTGACACCTGTTGTTATGGCATCTCTCAGGCATTGACGCTGGAGCTAGTCTAGCCCATTAAATCAATACTTCCAATATCAATCAAAGGCAATCAACATACTTTTGTCTGATAACACTGATACCCTGCAACAACGCAAATTTACCTTCTGTTTGCAGCAAGTGCACTGGTGAAGCTTTGGCCTGAATAACCAAGCTCTTTCCTACCCCTGTACTTCCTCACAAAGTTGGTATCAACCCAGTGGTAGCACAGAGTTAGCTTGGGAATGAGATCCAGTACTTTGTTGTGTGTGTCAGGGCAACTAACCTGACATAGCCGGAGGGAGCAAATGAAAGTAAAAATAAATAAATAAATAAATAAATAAATGGCATATTCCCTGTTGAAGTAGTGATGATGATGATGATGAAGATTTACGTATACCATACAATCTGGTGCTAAAGTGTCTGAAAAGTCAAGTAGGAAACATGCCCAAACCGAGAAGGTTGCAGACACAGAACTAATAGGAAACGAAACAGAACTTTGGTATTGAGGATAGAGACTGACAAACAATAGTGAATGAGCTGTGGAGAAGATAAATAGATCACTGACACAAAAAAAAAGATCTTATTTCCATAGAAAAATATACAGAGGGAATGACATGCTGCTTAAAAGAAATAAATCATCTTTAAGTAGTAAGAAGCACTTTAAGCAGTTGCTGAGAAATAACCGAGCAAAAGGATCATCATCTACTCTAGACATCTGGTTATATTATTGAAAGATAAGAATCTATACGAGGGCAAACCACATCAAGGGAAATAAAACACATTACGCTCGGTACACACACAAAATGCTGGAAGAACTCGGCAGGTCAGGCAGCATCTATGAAAAGGAATGACAGAAGTGTGGGACCCTGAGGCGACAGTTATTGTACCATAACAGACAAACATTTATTTAACTGACTCTTTTACAGAATTGTGCCAAAACAAAATACATTTTTTTTTTGCCTTCATCTAAGTGGATGCAATGTGACGGATTCAGTCTGCTGGCTGGAGCACATTTCCCCCAGGCTGCAAAATGCCCCCCCCCCCACCATACACCCACTCATGATGTTCCCAGGTTGTCCAAGTATTGACCAGAGGCCAGAATCTATTTGGTGGGCACTCGCAAGAAGCAAGAACTAGAACCTTAGTCAGCTTCTTTCCTTTGATTCAGTGAATGCTGGTCCATTATTATTACCTCCCTCTTGAGTGACATTTTGAAAAGAGCAGGTGAGAAAAGAAGTCAATTAAAAGCAGGAAGATTTCAAACAAATCAATTAACTTTTGGCTGTTAAACTTCTTTAACGCCCTGATCCTGAAGGTAGAAAATAAAATGACGAGGGAGGATTTTGCTACCTGGTGTGTGCAATGAAAATAACAGATTATTCTACCCCCCCCCCCCGCCGTCACATACACAGATGCCATCTGAAGCTTCTCCCCACTTAGAGTATTGCAAGAGATAAGAGAGCAATTGAAGTGAACAGAACAGGAAATGTCATTCAGTCCATAGTAGAAACAGAAAATGCTGAAACACTCAGCAAGTCATGCAACAAGTAATTATAGATTTTCGAATCTGGAGCAAAACGAAAGAAACTGCTGGAGGAAATCAGTAGGCCAAGCAGCATCTGTGGAGACAATAGAGTGTTTCAGGTCGAGCCCCTCCATCAGAACTCCTTCGAGTAAAGGGTGGAAAATCAGTGCTGGCAATGAACACACAAGACCATAAGATGCAGGAGACCATTCAGCCCATCCATTTCCCTTCTCAGCCCCAGTCTCCTGCCTTCTCCCCGTATCCCTTCACGCCCTGACCAGTCAAGAATCTATCAACCTCTGCCTTAGGTACACCCAGTGACTTGGCCTCCACTGCCACCTGTGTCAACTAATTCCACAGTTTCACCACTCTGGCTGAAGAAATTACTCCTCATCTCCATTCTAAATGGGTGTCCTTCTATTCTGAGGGCTGTCTGAAATAAATTTTAAAACGATAGTCCATCCACCAATAGTTTTCTGCATAAAGGAAGGGAGCATAGTACACGGGCTATTGAAACTATTAAATATCACTGAACCATTGATTCTGTTGCAGTATGTCAACTTGAATCAAGAGCAGAGACTGAATAAATAAACTCCACCCAACTTTACTTTTCATATCTCAAGCAAGCTCTGCTGGCTGGTGAACAAGCTGTGATTTAGTGATTCTTTTATCAGGCTCAGAATAGAGGGACGTCCTTTTAGAACTGAGATGAGGAGGAATTTCTTTTGCCAGAGGGTGGAAAATCTGTGGGATTATTCGCTGCAGGTGGCTGTGCAGGCCAAATCATGGGGAAAATGGCGGGAGGATGAGATAGCAGTGCGCCACGCACGCGCATCCCTCCAGTGAATAATGATATCATATCCGTTAAATAGGGGCTGTGGGCAATTCTGATTTGATGGAGACAGACGTGAAAGCACAGAGGAACATCTGGAGAAATTGCTGAAACGCCAGTTCGCTGCTGTTGTTACTGCGCGATCGAGAAATCTTCCGGAGGGAAGGCCCCAAAATCCCCGGCTTTGCCTGCTGCTGGCGACTGAGATTGAAGTCGAAGCGTTCGGATAGAGATGGTGCTCAGTACTCGGTGTCAGAGGGCTGATCGGAGGCTGGAAGTTTTCAGATGACTCAGAGTCGGACTGTGGTTGGGCATGGCAGGGAGAGTTTTCTTCCTTCTCCCGTCTGCGTGAGATGTGGGACATTTGAGAGACTTGGACTTTTTTTTACTGTGCCCATGGCCTGTTCTTCATCAAGTTATGGTATTGTTGCACTGTTGTAACTATATGTTATAATTATGTGGTTTTGTTAGTTTTTTCAGTCTTGGTCTGTCCTGTGTTTTCTGATATCACACCGGAGGAAATATTGTATCGTTTCTTAATGCATGCATTACTAAATGACAATAAAAGAGGACTGCGTGTCTTCATAATCTAAAAAAAATATTTAAGGCAGAGCTTGATAGATTTTTGATTAATCAGGTCATGAAGGGATATGGGGAGAAGGTAGGAGACTGGGCCTGAGAGGGAAATGGTTCAGCCATGATGAAACAGGTTGCAATGGGCCAAATGGCCTAATTCTGTCCTATATCTTACGGTCCAAAATTCTAAGCGGATGTTCTCACTTCAACCAATTTGACTAATCCATTTGGTTACGTGAAATAAGATATTCTACTCACTTGCAAGCTAAATCATTAACAATTAATGAATTCAAATAGCTGACCTTATGTTGGTCAGGCAGTCAGGATTTCAGTAATAATATTATTTTTAGGGATTCCAAATAACGTGCATGTTATTCTGTCAAGCAAAACACATTCCAATTGGGATATAAAATCCTGCAAGCACTCTGTAGTCACGGTGTACGCTTGCAGGACTCGACCCAAGTGTGGAAGAACGGCTGGCTTTCTCTGTCGTGGGAGGGGTCGCTGGCACCAACTAACCCCGGTGCACGGGAAGGCAGCTTCAGTCACGGGGAGCACTAACAATGACTCAACGCCAGGAGTACAGAGCGGCAGATTCTCCATGAAGAGACAGAAACAATGGTTAGGCATAAGAATGCCAAGAGCCTCAGAGGACCGACTGATCAACACCATGAGGCAAATCATTCTCTCCAACACAATGACTCCGCTAGGACACTAAATTAGAATTCTCTTTAAATAGGGGAGGGGAGGAGAAGATGGCAGCACGATGCAGCGTGCACAGCCACTCTGAAATGATATCGTATTTGTTAAATAGGGGCCGTGCACAATCCTAATTTGATGGAGACAGACGTGAGAAGCACGGAGGAACATCTGGAGAACCTTCTGAAATGCCCGCTTCGCTGCCACTTCTACTGCGTGATCGAGAATCTCCAGAGGGGAAGGCCCCGAATTCTTGGCTTTGCCTATTACCTGTTGCCGGGGCCGGGATCGAAGCGCTCGCCAGAGATAGTGCTCGGTGTTCCGTGTCGGAGGGCTGGTCGGAGGCTCGAAGTTTTCGGACAGTCTCAAGAGTCGGCTGTGGTCGGGTACTTCCAGGGTGCTGCATCGGCAAGTTTGCGGCACTGGAAGCTCATGGCAGGGAGAGTTTCTCCTTTCTACCGTCTGCGTGAGATGATGGGACTTTCAAGAGACTTTGAGACTTCTTTTTACCATGCCCATGGTCTGTTCTTATCAAATTACAGTATTGCTTTGCACTGTTGTAACTATATGTTATAATTATATGGTTTTTGTCAGTTTTTCAGTCTTGGTTTGTCTTGTGTTTCGGTGATATCATTCTGGAGGAACCTATCATTTCTTAATGCAAGCATTACTAAATGACAATAAAAGAGGACTGCGCGTCTTCATAATTATAATCATAATCATAAGTACTCATAGACAGTGGGAAACATGTTGCAGTCACAATTAAGATTAAACCAAAAGCACAAGAGCTTAATGGCTCTAGTTAAGATAGTGATTAGTGCCAAGAACCCTAGAAGCTCAACGGTGTATGGCAAGCAGTCGAGCTCATGGGGTACCTCCTCGCCTAGGCCGGCAACTGATGGCCCAGGGAGCTGTCGAGGCAGGTCTGAAAAACACAAGGCAGACCTGATGCTCCCAGGGCAAGGCTGGAAAATCCAGAACAGATCTGGCATGAAACTCAGGAGTGTAGCATGTAACTCGGAAAATCAAGTATAACATGGGAGACCTTATGAACCTTGCTGGCCCAGAGAACCTCAGAAAAATTCTTGAACGTGGACTGGAAACTTGGAACATACACTTAGAGCGTAGACTCGTGGCAACTGGAAACTCTGCTGGGTCCATAGTCAGTGGAGACATTCTGTCACGGTTTACGCTCGCAGGACTCGACCCAAGTGTGGAAGAGTGGCAGGCTTTCTCTGCCAAGGGCATTGCTGGCAGCAACTCAAGCGGGTGCGGCGGAAGGCAGCCTCAGTCACAGGAAGCGCTGACAGCGACTCGACCCCAGGAGTGGAAAGCGGCAGATTCCCCATGAAGAGACAGAAGCAAGAGGTTAGACAGTAGGAATACGCACAGAGCCTCAGAGGAATGACTGAGCTCTCCAACACAATGGCTCCCCAAAAGCACGAAACGAGAGTCTTTAAATAATCATTGAATATGGGAAACACATGCTAGTCACAAATAACTTACAAGATTAAACTGAAAGCACAAGGATTTAACAGCTCGAGCTAAGACAATGATTAGTAGATGTAGGTGCTCAAGAATCCTAGAAACTCAATGCTCTATGACAAGCCAAAGAACAGAGAACATAGAAATCTACTGCACATTACAGGCCCTTCGGCCCACGATGTTGTGCCAACCATGTAACCTACTCTAGAAACTGCCTAGAATTTCCCTACCGCACAGCCCTCTATTTTTCTAAGCTCCATGTACCTATCTGAGACTCTTCAAATACCCTATTGTATCCCCTCTACCACCTTCGCTGGCAATGTATTCCATGTACCTACCACTCTCTGTATGAAAAACTTACCCCCGACATGCCCCTTGTACCTACTTCCAAGCACCTTAAAACTATGCCCCCTTGTGTTAGCCATTTCAGCTCTGGGAAAAACCTCTGGCTATCCACGTGATCAATGCCTCTCATCATCTTATACATCTCTATCGGGTCACCTCTCATCCTCCGTTGCTCCAATGAGAAAAGGCCAAGTTCACTCAAACTATTCTCGTAAGGCACGCTCCCCAACCCAGGCAACATCCTTGTAAGTCTCCTCTGCAGTCTCTCTATAGTATTCACATTCTTCCTGCAGTGAGGTGACCAGAACTGAACAGAATACTCCAAGAGAGGTCTAAGTAAGGTCTGTAACATTACCTCACGGCAAGGAGCTCATGACAATAAGATGATTTTCAGCTATAACATATGTTTTTTTCTATTCATTTTACTTTGATATGAAGGAAGTTTAGCTTTAAATTCATATTTATGTTGGTTAGATAATAGGAAACATTTCCCTGTAGTAGAACTATCTGAAAATAGGCAATATAGCAATAGGGTAAGGTGTAAGAGGTTTAGAAGGAATCTAAGGAATAAATGTTCCACCACAGGGGTGGTCTGAATCTGAAGCACACTTGCCAAATGGGTGGTAGAGGCAGGAAAAACACAGAAACACAGAAAATAGGTGCAGGAGTAGGCCATTCGGCCCTTCAAGCCTGCACCGCCATTCAGTACGATCACGGCTGATCATCCAACTCAGAACCCTGTACCTGCCTTCCCTTCATACCCCCGATCCCTTTAGCCACAAGGGCCATATCTAACTCCCTCTTAAATATAGCCAATGAACTGGCCTCAACTGTTCCCTGTGGCAGAGAATTCCACAGATTCACCACTCTCTGTCTGAAGAAGTTTTTCCTCATCTCGGTCCTAAAAGGCTTCTCCTTTATCCTCAAACTGTGACCCCTCGTCCTGGACTTCCCCAACGTCGGGAATAATCTTCCTACATCTAGCCTGTCCAATCCCTTTAAAATTTTATATTTTATACGTTTCAATAAGATCCCCCCCCCCCAGAGAGTATAAGCCTAGCCGATATAGTCTTTCATCATATGAAAGTCCTGCCATCTCAGGAATCAATCTGGTGAACCTTCTTTGTACGCCCTCTATGGCAAGAATGTCTTTCCTCAGATTAGGGGACCAAAACTGCACACAATACTTCAGGTGTGGTCTCACCAAGGCCTTGTACAACTGCAGTAGTACCTCCCTGCTCCTGTACTCGAATCTTCTTGCTATGAATGCCAGCATACCATTCGCCTTTTTCACCGCCTGCTGTACCTGCATGCCCACTTTCAATGACTGGTGTACTATGACACCCAGGTCTCGTTGCACCTCCCCTTTTCCTAATCGGCCACCATTCTGATAATAATCTGTTTTCCTGTTCTTGCCACCAAAGTAGATAACCTCACATTTATCCACATTAAATTGCATCTGCCATGAATTTGCCCACTCACCTAACCTATCCAAGTCACCCTGCACCCTCTTAGCATCCTCCTCACAGCTAACACTGCTGCCCAGCTTTGTGTCATCTGCAAACTTGGAGACGCTGCATTTAATTCCCTCGTCTAAGTCATTAATATATATTGTAAACAACTGGGGTCCCAGCACTGAGCCTTGCGGTACCCCACTCGTCACTGCCTGTCATTCTGAAAAGGTCCCGTTTATTCCCACTCTTTGCTTCCTGTCTGCTAACCAATTCTCTATCCACATCAATACCATACCCCCAATACCGTATGCTTTAAGTTTGCACACTAATCTCCTGTGTGGGACCTTGTCGAAAGCCTTTTGAAAATCCAAATATACCACATCCACTGGGACTCTTGCAACATTTAAGAAGTATCAGATTGAGGATCTGAATCGCCAAGAAGTAGAAGTGATCGGTAATCACTGGTGTGGTAAAGTGATTGCACTAACTGTTACGCTACCGTGCTTTCTAACGCTGCCTTTGGTTTTGCCATTGGTGTTGCCCTATTCACTACCACCATTGCACTGGGAATTCCACCAATCAATCTTGAGTTCACATGGGAAATGCATAAATACATCAATGTGATAAATTTGATTGTTGCGAACAGATAAAGGTTGGGTAATTGTATGAACCGGCTCATCGACTACACTAACAAGACTAAAATCTTGTTAGTTTTAAACCGCCATGGACGTTTGAACATAAGCATGCACAGACCCAGTGGGCCCCATCAATGCTGCCCCAAGCTTCGTAAAATGCCTTCTCCACCCTCTGAGTAAAGTTGTTAAATTTAAACTACCTGTTCACCTTTGTTCTTACGAGAATCAAGAAGGTCTATCAAAAGCTCTAATGGCATTCCATTCGCCTAAACCCTTTAGAAATGTTCAAAACAAGGTCCACCCGGCCCAGTCTTTATTCAAGTGTCAATATTTCGAACTTCCTTAATTCACCCTTGTAGCTCAGGTGCCTGATGTTTGAATTAGCTTAGATGCATTCCTCTGTAGCCTTTCAAGAAACAAAATGTCCATATTATTACTCGCTGTACAATATTGTCTAGATTTAGAGTCTCCTACAAACTCAGCCTGGTTTCTGGTCCTTATGTTGGCCCTATTCCTAATAAGAGAAGAACACAAAAAAACAGAAGAACAGAGTGTGCCTCCTGATCCCTCAGGTCTGCCCCACTGTTCAAGATTACCATGGCTGATCCATCCCTGGCATTAGTTCCTTGTTTGTACAAGCACCCCATAGACTTTGATATGCAAATCATTCAATAAATTATCTACCTTCTCTTTAAATGATACGAATGAATCAAACTCAGGTTTAATTTCTCTGACGTATATCATGAAATTGCTAATTTGTGGCATAGAGCTACAAATTACAATTTGATATTTTCATTTCAAGAGGTCTCGAATTCAAGAGCAGGGATGTGATGTTGAGTCTTCATGAGGTACTGGTGAGGCCTCACCTTGAGTATATGAACAGTTTTGGGCTCCTCATCTAAGGAAAGATGTGCTGGCATTGGAGAAGGTTCAGAGGACGTTCACGGGATGATTCCAGGAATGAAAAGGTTATCATACGAGAAACATTTGATGGCTCTGGGTCTGTACTCAGGGGGATTTAGAAGGATGGGGGTGGGGCATCTCATTGAAATCTTTTGAATGTTGAAAGGCCTAGACAGAATAGATATGGAAATGATGTTTCCCATGGTGGGAGAGTCTAGGAAAAGAGGGCACAGCCTCAGGATAGAGGGGCATCCATTTAAGACAGAGATGCAGAGAAATTTCTTTAGCCAGAGGGTGGTGAATTTGTGGAGTTTATTATCACAGGCAGCTGTGGAGGCCAGGTCTTTGGTGTATTTAAGGCAGAGCTTGATAGGTTCTCGATTGGACACAGCATCAAAGGTTACAGGGAGAAGGACGGGGAGTGGGGCTAAGGAGGGGAAAAAAGGATCAGCCGTGATTGAATGGCAGAGTAGACTCGATGGGCCAAATGGCCTAATTCTACTCCCATGTCTTATGGTCTATTTTGTGTGTGTATATATATATAAGTTTAATTATGTATTGTGTGTATATGTACAGTAGATTCTGTTTAATTGGGCCATCAATTAATCAGGGCAGCTGCTTATTTGGAACAACTGTTAAAGAACACGAAAAAATCAAGACATTATATCGCTTAATTGGCACAGGAAACTGTTGCCAAATAGTTTATAACTAACATCAGACATGTGTATTTTTGTGACTGTTAGACACTACACTATGCTTAAAGCAAACAATTAGTAAATTACATTAATTGCACGTGCTTGTGTTCAAAAAGCAGTGATTTTTGTCACTGATAGTTAGTGAGACAAAGCAGTGAAACAGATCAGAAACTGTTTTGCCCACTTCCGTTTCAAGGATTCAGTCTTGGATCTGCCAGAAATGGCCGGAAGTGAAAATGAAACAATTTCACTATTTCAACAAGTTAGGCACTATGAAGAATTTCAAGGCAACAACAATCATTTTCAATGTTACAATGATAATGAAGATTTGGAGGGTGCATTGTAATAGTTGTATGAAGAGAGTCCACTATCTACACTAGGTGACTGTGCTGATTTTGCTTATTTACAGTTAATCAAAAGAACACGGCAGCACACACTGGAAATTAGAATCTTAGAGTTAGTAGAGTCATGAAGGATCAACACAAGATAATCATATTAACTGGAATCCACTGTATGTGTGTGTCTATAAACTAAATAAGTACAGTGAAACCCTGATTTTACGCGCCCCCATTTAAAGCGAATTCGGATATAACGCGATGAGTCATTGGACTCCATGTTCATGTCAATCTGTACTCGCCCTTCTCCAGCCTTGTATCCCTTTTTCCAATCAGCTTCCCAGCTCTTGGCTCCATCCCTCCCCCTCCTGTCTTCTCCTATCACTTCTGATCTCTCCCTCCCCCTCCTACTTTCAAATCTCTTACTAGCTCTTTTATACGTTAGTCCTGACGAAGGGTCTCGACCAGATGCTGTCTGGCCTGCTGCATTCCACCAGCATTTTGTGTGAGTCATTGGACCTTTTTTTTTGCTCAAAATGGAACAAGCTACTGGAAAAAGAAAATCTTTTTCTGTGAAAGATAAGCTTCACGCACTTGACGCCATCAAGACTAAAAGTCAAACTCAAGTTGCGCGAGACCTCGGGATACCGGAATCAACACTTCGTGGCTGGAGATCTAACCAAGAAAAGTTACGTGCGTGGCTTTGCAAAGTTGAAGAAGAAGCAGGACTAAAAGCCAAACGCATGAAGACCATCAAAGTTGTCAGCCTCGATGACTCCTTGTACAATTGTACAACAAAAAGAGATCAAAAGTAGAGAGACAATGTTTTTGGGTTGGTTCATTGTGCATTCAGAAACATAATGAGGGTGGAGGAAGAAGCTGTTCAAAAATGTTGTGTGTGTACCTGTGGGGTTCTCTGCCTCCTCTCTCATGGCAGTAATAAGAGGAAAGTATGTCCTGTGTGATGGGGGTCCTTACTGATAGATTCTGCCTCTTCAGGCGTCACCTGATGAAGGTATCCTCAGACAGTGATGCAACAACGTAGAATGCTCTCCACCATGATCCGCACTCAGCAGACTGCTGGGGGAAAGAATATTCCAGAGATTCATCCCCCTCCCCCACCCTCACCCCCAACGGGAAGAAGTTTCTGCACACCATACCCCAGCTTAAATAGCTAGTAACATCCGAACTTGACTGCACCACAAACATGCAGTTTTAATGTATGATCCACCACACCTCATATTAAGACAGATTTCAGTTTAGTATGTTGAGGAACACACGAGAGGAAAGACTGTTACATTCAGTACAGCTAATGAATAATCTTCTTATACAGGAGTACTCAGGAAAGAGTGACACTAATATGACAGAATTTTATATTAGAGTTTGAAAGTTAATGAGTTCAATGTGAAACTCAGATTTTCGATTTAAGCAAAGAAAATTGAAGGTATGAGGACATTTGGACTGTGATAGATTGGGAAATTATGTTAAAATTTCAGAATCAATCTCAGTTTAAAACATCAAACAAAGACACAACAAGGAAAGTGATCCAAATGGATTACAGTAGGAATTAGAGATGGTATTAAATCTAAGGCAAAGCTGTATAAGTTTCCTGGAGAAAAGCAGTAAGCCTGTAGATTGCACACATTTTAAAATTCAGCAAAGGACAACCAAAGATTGATAAGGAAACATAGAACATAGAAACATAGAAAACCTACAGCACAATACAGGCCTTTCGGCCCACAAAGCTGTGCCGAACATGTCCTTACTTTAGAACTACCTAGGCTTACCCATAGCCCTCTATGTTTCTAAGCTCCATGTACCCATCCAGGAGTCTCTTAAAAGACCCTATCGTTTCCGCTTCCACCGCCGCCGCCAGCAGCCCATTCCATGCACCCACCAATCTCTGCTTAAAAAAACCTACCCCTGACATCTCCTCTGTACCTACTTCCAAGCACCTTAAGACTACGCCATCTTGTGCTAGCCATTTCAGTCCAGGGAAAAAGCCTCTGATTATCCACATGATCAATACCTCTCATCTTGTACACCTCTATCAGGTCACCTCTCATCCTCCATCGCTCCAAGGAGAAAAGACTGAGCTCACTCAACCTATTCTCATAAGGCATGCTTCCCAATCCAAAATCCTTGTAAATCGCCTCTGCACCCTTTCTATGGTTTCCACATCCTTCCTGTAGTGAGGCGACCAGAACTGAGCACAGTAATCCAAGTGGGGTCTGGCCAGGGTCCTATATAGCTGCAGCATTACCTCTCTGTTCTTAAACTCAATCTCACGATTGATGAAGCCCAATGCACTGTATCACTTCTTAACCACAGAGTCAACAAGCAGCTTTGAGTGTCCTATGGACTCGGACCCCAAGATCCCTCTGATCCTCCACACTGCCAAGAGTCTTGCCATTAATGCTATATTCTGCCATCATATTTGACCTATCAAACTGAACCACCTCACGCTTATCTGGGTTGAAATCCATCTGCCACTTCTCAGCCCAGTTTTGCATCCTATCTATGTCCCGCTGTAACCTCTGACAGCCATCCACACTACCACAACACCCCCAACCTCTGTATCATCAGAAAATTTACTAACACATCCCTCCACTTCCTCATCCAGGTAATTTATAAAAATCACAAAGAGTAAGGGTCCCAGAACAGATCCCTGAGGCACACCACTAATCACCGGCCTCCATGCAGAATATGACCCATCTACAATCACTCTTTGCCTTCTGTGGGCAAGCCAGTCCAGGATCCACAAAGCAATGTCCCCTTGGTCCCATGCCTCCTTACTTTCTCAATAAGCCTTGCATGGGGTACCTTATCAAATGCCTTGCTAAAATCCATATACACTACATCTATGGCTCTACCTTCATCAATGTGCTCAGTCACATCTTCAAAAAATCCAATCAGGCTCGTAAGGCACAACGTGCCTTTGACAAAGCCATGCTGCCTATTTCTAATCATATTATGCCTCTCCAAATGTTCATAAATCCTGCCTTTCAGGATCTTCTCCATCAACTTACCGACCACTGAAGTAAGACTTACTGGTCTATGATTTGGTGGGCTATCCCTACTCCCTTTTGTGAACAAGGGAACAACATCTGCAACCTTCCAATCCTCCAGAACCTCTCCTGTCCTCATTGATGATGCAAAGATCATCGCCAGAAGTTCAGCAATCTCCTAGCTCGCTTCCTATAGTAGCCTGGGTACATCCCGTCCGGTCCCGGTGACTTATCCAACTCGATGCTTTCCAAAAGCTCCAACACATCCTCTTCCTTAATATCTACATGCTCAAGCTTTTCAGTCTGCTGCAAGTCATCCCTACAATCGCCAAGATCCTTTAACATAGTGAATACTGAAGCGAAGTATTCATTAAGTACCTTTGCTATCTCCTCTGGTTCCATACACACTTTTCCACTGTCACACTTGATTGGCCCTATTCTTTCATGTCTTATCCTCTTGATCTTTATATACTTGTAGAATGCCTTGGGGTTTTCCTAAATCCTGCCTGCCAAGGCCTTCTCATGGCCCCTCCTGGCTCTCCTAATTTCATTCTTAACCTCCTTCCTGCTAGCCTTATAATCTTCTAGATCTCTATCATTACCTACTTTTTTGAACCTTTTGTAAGCTCTTCTTTACTTCTTCACTAGATTTACAACAGCCTTTGTACACCACGGTTCCTGTACTACCATCCTTTCCCTGTCTCATTGGAACGTACCTACGCAGAACCCCACGCAAACATCCCCTGAACATTTGCCTCATTTCTTCCATATGTTTCCCTGAGAACATCTGTTCCCAATTTATGCTTCCAAGTTCCTACCTGATAGCCTCATGTTTCCCCTTACTCCAATTAAATGTTTCCTTAACTTGTCTGTTCCTATCCCTCTCCAATGCTATGGAAAAGGAGATAGAATTGTGATCACTATCTCCAAAATGCTCTCCCACTGAGAGATCTGACACCTAACCAGGTCAAGTACAGCCTCTCCTTTTGTAGGCTTATCTACATATTGTGTCAAGAAACCTTCCTGAACACACCTGACAAACTCCACCCCATCTAAACCCCTCACTCTAGGGAGATGCCAATCAATATTTGGGAAATTAAAATCTCCCACCATGACAATCCTGTTATTATTACTCCTTTCCAGAATCTGTCTCCCTACCTGCTCCTCAATGTCCCTGTTACTATTGGGTGGTCTATAAAAAACACCCAGTAGAGTTACTGACCCCTTTCTATTCCTAACTTCCACCCACAGAGACTCCGTAGACAACCCCTCCATGACTTCCTCCTTTTCTGCAGCCGTGACACTATTTCTGATCAACAGTGCCATGCACCCACCTCTTTTGCCTCCCTCCCTGTCCTTTCTGAAACATCTAAAGCCTGGCAACTGAAGTATCCATTCCTGCCCCTGCACCATCCAGATCTCTGTAATAGCCACAACATCATAGCTCCAAGTGCTGATCCATGCTCTAATTTCATCCACTTTATTCATAATACTCCTCACATTAAAATAGACAGATCTCAAACCAGCGGTCTGAGTGTGTCTCTTCTCTATCACCTGCCTATCCTCCCTTTTGCAATGTCTCCAAGTTTTCTCTGTTTGTAAGCCAACCTCCTTTTCCTCCGTCACTTCAGTTCGGTTCCCACCCCCCAGCAATTCTAGTTTAAACTCTCCCCAATAGCCTTTGCAAACCTTCCCACCAGGATATTGGTGCCCCTCAGAATTCAAGTGCACCCGTCCTTTTTGTACAGGTCACACCTGCCCCAGTGATCCAGAAATCTGAATCCCTGCCCACTGCTCCAATCCCTCAGCCACGCATTTATCCTCATTCTGTTCCTATACTCACTGTCATGTGGCACAGGCAGTATTCCCAAGATGACTACCTTTGAGGTCCTGCTTCTCAACTTCCTTCCTAACTCCCTGTAGTCTGTTTTCAGGACCTCCTCCCTTTTCCTACCGATGTCGTTGGTACCAATATGTACCATGACCTCTGGCTGTTCATCTTCCCACTTCAAGATATCGTAGATGTGATCAGAAACATCCCGGACCCTGGCACCTGGGAGGCTAACTACCATCTGTGTTTCTTTCCTGCATCCACAGAATTGCCTGTCTGACCCTCTAACTATAGAGTCCCTTATCACTGCTGCCATCCTCTTCCTTTCCCTACCCTTCTGAGCCACAAGACCAGACTCTGTAACAGAGGCGCAACCACTGTTGCTTCCCCCAGGTAGGCTATCTCCCCCAGCAGTACTCAGACAGGAGTACTTATTGTTAAGGGGGACAGCCACTGGGGTACTCTCTAGTACCTGCTTCTTGCCCTTCCCTCTCCTGACTGTTACCCATTTCTCTGTCTCCCGAGGCCCCAGAGCGACTACCTGCCTATAGCTCCTCTCTATCGCCTCCTCACTTTCCCAGACCAGACAAAGGTCTTCGAACTGCATCTCCAGTTCCCTAACACGGTCTCTAAGGAGCCGCAGCTCGCCGCACCTGGTGCAGATGTGGCCGACCGGGAGGTTAGGAGTCTCCAGGACCTCCCACAATCTGACACCGAGCACAGAATACTGGCCTCCCACACATACTTTCTGTCTGTATTCTAAGCAGATAACCTACCTCGCCTCGATCCTTGATCGCCGAAACCCCGTTAAGCCAAAGCCTTCCTACTCTGTCTCCCTCTACTCTGTAGCCCGCTCCACAGACGCCCGCTCTATAAAGCTGTCTTCTTTTTAAACTCTTCCCGCTGTTCTCACTGGCCGACCTCCACGCGCTTGCGCCGTCATGTTCCGTTCAAAACGCTGAAGGACGGGGAATACAGAATGGGAGGCTAACAAAAAATACACTCAGTGGCTACTTCCTGTACCTAATTAAGCGGCCACTGAGTGTATGTTTGTGGTCTTCTGCTGCTGTAGTCCATCCATGTCAAGGTTCAAAGTGTGCATTCAGAGATGCTTTTCTACACACCACTGTTGTAACACATGGTTATCTGAGTTATTGTCACCTTCCAGTCATCTTGAACCCGCCTCCTCTGACCTCTCTCATTAACAGCCATTTTTTGTCTACAGAACTGCCGCTTACTGGGTGTTTTTGGTTTCTCACACCATTCTCTGTAAACTCTAGAGATATTTGTGCATGAATATCCCAGCAAATCAGCAGTTTCTGAGATACTCAGACCATGCCATCTGGCACCAGTAATAACTTAGATCACATTTCTTCTCCATTTTGATGTTTAGTCTCAACAACAACTGTATACGATAGGAATTTATGTGGTATGTAGAAAGGAAAGGTCTAGCAGAGGTGTCTCACAGGAAATAGAAATCATAATAAATCATGTTCCATCACAACGCTTAGAAAATAATAATATGATTGGTCATAGTGATAAACAGTTATGAAAAGGACATTGAGTTTGGCCAATCTATGAGAGTTCTTTGAGGATGCATCAAATAAGGGGGAACCATTTCATGTGCCATACTTCATTGCCTTTCAATAAGGTCCCACACAGGGTTGGTGAGCATGTTTGGACAACCTGGTAGTACAATAACGTGGATTGAGAGTCAAATATCGATATGATGATTGTATGTTCTAGTATCAATTGTTTGGCGACAATAAGGTATAAAGTTTGACAGATAGAAGGAGGGTACAGCAGCATAGCGGATAGTAGACCATTCTTATGGCACCAGTAACCTGGGTTCAATTCTGCCACTGACTGGAAGGAGCTTGTACATTCTTCATGTGACCTTGTGGATTTCCCCCGGGTGCTCCAGTTTCTTCCCACATTCCAAAGACGTGTGGGTTAGTAAGAGATTGTTCACATGGGTGTAATTGGGCGGGAGGGGATCGTTGGGCCAGAAGGGCCAGCTATCACGCTGTATCTATAAATAAATAAAATAGGAGACAAAGAGTAGGAATGAATAAGTCTTTCTCAGGTTGGCAGGATGCGATTGGTGGAGAACAATGAGGAGTGTTGTTTGGACCTCCAAATATTCACATCTATATCAAAAAACAAGGCTTCACTTCCAGATGAACTCAAAGCCTTTTATGCTCGGTTTGACCATGAAAACAGGGAGGAACCATCTCAAACTCCCACAGCCCTCGATGATCCTGTGATTTCAGTCTCTGAGGCCAATGTGTGAAGCCTTCAGGTGGGTGAACCCCCGAAAAGCATCCGGCCCAGGCGGGGTACCTGGACAATTACTAAAGACCTATGCTGGCTGGAGTGTTCATTGATATACTTAAGCTATCACTTCAGCAGTTTGAGGTTCTCAACTGCTTCAAGCAGGCTTCAATTATACCAGTGCCAAAGAAGAACATGGCAACCTGCCTCAATTGTTATTGTCCAGTAGCACTTACATCCACAGTGATTAAGTGTTCTGAGAGGTTGGTGATGAAGCATATGAACTCATGCCTAAGGAACAACTTGGATCTGCTCCAATTTGCCTACCAAAGGAACAGGTCTGCAGCAGATACTATGTCATTGGCTCTTCACTCAAGCCTGGAACATCTGGACAGCAAAGATGCATACATTAAGATGCCCTTTATTGACGACAGTTCAGCATTAAACACTACCATCCCCTCAAAACTAATCAGTAAGCTTCAAGACCTTGACCTCAATACCTCCTTGTGCAATTCAATCCTCGATTTCCATGCTTGCTCTTCCACAACCTCCATAGCACAAGTGCTCCACAAGGTGTGTGCTTAGCCCCCAGCTCTATTCACTTTACACAGCTTCAATGTCTTATTCAAGTTTGCTGAGGACTGTCGTAGGCCAAATCAAAGATGGTGACGGATCAGCATATAGGAGGGCGATTGAAAATCTGGCCAAGTGGTGCCACAATAACAACCTCTTACTTAATGCCAGCAAGACCCAGGATCTAATTATTGACTTCAGGGCGAGGAAATGAGAGGACCATGAGTTAGTCCTCAATGAGAGATCAGGAGTGGAGAGCATCAGCAATTTTAAATTCTTCAGAGTTACTATTTCGGAGGACCTGTCCTGGACCCAGCATGTAAGTGAAATATTCACCACTCTGGCAAAAAATGTTCCTCATCTCCGTTCTAAAAGGGCACCCCTCTAATCTGAGAACTGTTCCCTCTGGTCTTAGACACTCCCACCATAGGAAACATCATCTCCACATCCACTCACCTTTCACCATTCGATAGATTTCAATGAGGTTACCTCTCATTCTTCAGGATTCAAGTGAATACAGGCCCAGAGTCATCATACACTCTTCATATGACAAGCCATACTACCCTGGAATCATTTTTGTGAACGTCCTTTGAATCCTCTCCAGTTTCAGCACATCCTTTCTAAGATAAGAGCCCAAGACTGCTCACATTACCCTAGGTGAGACCTCACCAGTGCTTTACAAAGTCTCAACATTACATCCTTGCTTTTATATTTTAGTCCTCTCGAAATGAATGCCAAGATCGCATTTTCCTTCCTCGTAATATGGAGGTATATGGAGGAATTTAAGGTAGGGGCTTATATGGGAGGCAGGGTTTGAGGGTCAGCACAACATTGTGGGCCGAAGGGCCTGTACTGTGCTGTACTATTCTATGTTCTATGTTCTATGTAAGAGACTCAACCTGCAAATTAACCTTTAGGAAATCCTGCACAAGAACTCTCAAGTCCATTTGTGCCTCAGTTTTTTGTATTTTCTCTCCGTTTGGAAAATAGTCAACCCTTTCATTCCTTCTATCAAAGTACATGAGAATACATTTCCCACACTGTATTCCACCTGCCATTTCTTTGCCCATTCTCCTAATCTGTCTTAGTTCTCTGTAGACTCTCTCCTTCCTCAAAACTGCCTGCCCCTCCACCTATCTTTACATCATCTGCAAAACTTTGCAATAAAGTCATCAATTCCATCATCCAAACAATTGACCACTAGTCATCAGCAGCCTGCCAAAAAAGGCTCCCTTTATTCCCACTCTTTGCCTCCTGCCAATCAGTCACAAATTTATCCATGCTAAATCTTTCCTGTAACACCATGGACTCGTAGCTCATGTGTGACACCTTGTCAAAGGCCTTCTAAAAATCCAAGTACACAACATCAACTGATTCTCCCTTGACTACCCTGCTCGTTATTTCTTCAAAGAATTCCAATAGATTTGTCAGACAAGGTTTTCCCTTGAGGAAATCATGCTGACTACGGCCTATTTTATCATATGCCTCCAAGTACCCTGAGACCTCATCCTTAATAATCAACTTCAACATCTTCCCAACCACAGAGATCAGACTAACTGACCTATAGTTTCCTTTCTTCTACTTCTCTCCCTTCTTGAAGAGTGGAGTGACGTTTGCAATTTTCCAGTCTTCTGGAACCATTCCAAAATCTAGTGATTTTTGAAAGATCATCACTAATATCTCCACAATCCCTTCAGCCACCTCTTTCAGAACCCTAGGGTGTACACCATCTGGTCCAGGTGACTTATTTACCTTCTGATCTTTCAGTATCCCTAGAACCTCCTCTCTAGTAATATTAACTTCACACACTTCATGACCCCTGACACCTGGAACTTTCACCACACTACTGTGTTTTCCACTGTGAAGACTGATGCAAAATACTTATTCAGTTCGGCCACTATTTCCTTGTCCCCATTACTATCTCTCCAGCATCATTTTCCAGTGTCCCGATATCCACTATCGAATCTCTTTTACACTTTACGTACCTGAAGAAACTTTTGGTATCCTCTTTAACATTATTAGCAAGTTTACTTTCATATTCCATCATTACCTTCCTAATGACTATTTTTAGTTGCGTTCTGATGGCTTTTAAAATTTTCTCATGATGTTTGCTCTATTATATGCCCTCTCTTTGGCTTTTACGTTGGCTTTGACCTCTCTTGTTGGTCACAGTTGTGTCATCTTGCCTCTAGAATACTTCTTCCTCTTTGGGATGTATATATCCTGTGCCTTCCAAATTGCTTCCAGAAATTCCAGACACTGCTGCTCTGCTGTCATCCCTGCCAGTGTTCTATTCCAATCAATTCTGGCCAATCCTCCCTCATGCCTCTGTAATCTCCTTTGCTCCGCTGTAAAACTGACAAATCTGACTTTAACTTCTCCTTCTCAAATTTCAGGGCGAATTTAATCATATTATGATCACTTACCACTTGGGGTTCTTTTAACCTAAGCTCTCTAATCAATTCTGGCTGTTTGCACAGCACCAAAATCCAGAATAACTGATTCCATAGTGGGCTTAACCATAAGCTGCTCTAAAAAGCCATCTTGTTGGCACCCTAGAAATACCCTCTCCTGGAATCCAGCACCAACATGATTTTGCTAATCTACCTGCATATTGAAGTCCCCCATGACTATTGTAACGATGCTCTTTTGGTATGCATTTTCTATCTCCCATTGTAATTTTAGGCCACATCCTTACTACTGTTTGGGAGTCTGTATACAACTTCTATCAGGGTCTTTTTACCCTTGCAGTTCCTCAGCTTTATCCACAATGATTCAACACCTATATCACCTCTTTCTAATGATTTGATTTCATTTTTTACCACCAGAGCAATGCCATCCCCTCTGCCTTCCTGCCTGTCCTTTCAATGCAATGTGTATCCTTGGACATTAAGCTCCCAACTATAATCTTCTTTCAGCTATTACGAGTTTGCAGAGATTTGGGATTACATCAAAAACTTCGACAAACTTCTGTAGATGTGCAGTGAAGAGTGCATTGACTGGTTGCATCACGACCTAGTTTGAAAACTGCAATGAACTTGAATGGAAAACCCAACAAAAAAAAAAGTGCATACAGTCCAGTCCATCATGGGTAAAGCCCTCCCCATTATTCAGCACACCTACACGGAGTGCTTTCACAGGAAAGTAGCAAACATCATCATGGACTCCCACAAAGCAGGTCATGCTCCCTCCTAGCTACTGCCATCAGTAAAATGGTACAAGAGCCTCAGGACTCACGCCATCAGGTTCAGGAACAGTTATTACCCCTCAACCATCAGGCTCTGGACCTAAAGAGAATAATATCACTCAACTTCACTTCCCCCATCACTTTCAAGGAGTCTTCATCTCATGTATTTGATGTTTATTGCTTATTTATTCATCATTATTATTTCTTTCTTACTTGTATTTTCACAGATTGTTGACTTTTGTACACTGGTTGAATGTCCAAGTCAATGCAGACTTTCATTAGTTCTATTATTGTAATTATTCTTTTATGGATTCATTAAGTGTCCTGCAAGAAAATGAATCTCAGGGTTGTATATGGTGACATATATGTACTTTGATAATAAACTTACTTTAAACTTTTGAACTTTTCAACCTGGCTGGGAGGACAAAGTGTAACATTCTCAAGCCTGCTTATGACGTGAGACTAAGTGGGAATGTGAGTGGTGATGAGGAAGTTTTAAGAGCGAAAAACAAAGTGCTGGAGGAACTCAGTAGATCATGAAATGATCAATATTCTGGCAGGTGCAGCAACATATGGAAAAAATGTGAAATCATCCATTTTGATAAAGAAACAGAAATACTGACTATGTTTTCCAAATGGTGAGAAGAACTGCTGAATATTTGCTAAATAGTGAGAGATTAGACATTATTGACGTTCACTAGCAACTGGCTGACCTCTGAAAGGTAATATGAAGGTGCAGCACACTTATGAAATTAATTGGTATGTTCACCTTTATTTTAAGAGTAATTGCATGCAAGAAAAGAAAGATATATTATCATAACTGCGTATAGGAGAAAAAGTAGAAAATGATGGGAACTCTCAAGAGGTTGGGCAGCATCTGTGAAGTAAGAACAATTAGCATTTCAGATCTCTCACTCATAGGACTGACAGCAGTAATTAAGAGGGTCAGATGAGAAAAGTCCTTCCGTTGATGTATAAGGCAGGGGTGAGGTTGATCTACAGTATTGAGGTGATCTTGGAAGATCTCCTCTGTGTGGGACCTGGCAAGAGGATGTGGCACTAGAAATGAACCTCATTGTGGGATGATGTTTGTAGCTTAGGTTCACTTGATTAGCACAGCCCCTTAGCAGAGGTAATCTCTTATTCATTGAGGACCTGATCATCAGTTCTAATGTTTTAAGAGAATTTAATCAGTCCTGACGAAGGGTCTAGGCCCAGAATGTTGGCTGTTTATTCCCCTCCATAAATGCTGCCTGACTTGCTGAGCTCCTCCAGCACTTTGTGTGTGTCGCTCAAGATTTCCAGCATTTGCAGAGTCTCGTGTTTGAGATTTTAATCATATTGTCTTTTCGAACAGAGAGCTTGTTCCAATATCACACGTGCACACCTGATCCTTCTTCTCTGAAAAGAAAGATACCTATTCAACCTAACAAGATGTCTTCATTGGCAAAGCATCTTCAGGTTTCTGCATGAGGCAAGGCCTTATAGTCTCATCATTGTCATATTGCAAAGGTGACCATCGAAAAACCCTATTGCAGTGCCACCTACAGGCATAACTGGTATTTCAGGTAAACATGGGCATATTTATCATAGAATATCCCAGAGGACCAGATAAAATCTTCAAATATACTTGATCAGTTTTGATGTATAATCATTAAACTGTAAACAACAAGGTACCTAGACACCATATTAATCTTCTTTCTTTCAATGAATCTGTGCCAACCCTGGTTAGATTGATTGCACTCTTGCTTCTGAATCAGATGATTATGGCTTCTCTCTCATGAGACTCATGAACAGAAAACTAGGCCAAAGCAGAAATGAGAAACTATTGTGCATTCAGATGTTCAGTCTTCTGCATGAGATGTTAGAGTGGCCTCCTCCGTCTGGTGAATGGAAAGCTCCTTTGACGTCAAGTCAGAAAAGAGCAGTGTGTTCTCCATGATACACTGCTCTACAATCAACAAGGATGAAGAATCAGATCATAAGGTCATTAACCTACTGTGTGCCGGAGACATCTGTGTGGGATAGAGAGCTGGAAAGTACATAGCTGATGCAAACTCATTTGCAACACACAGAATGCTGAAGGAATTCAACAGGTCAGGTAATATCTATTTGACCTTTTTAACATCGTGAAAGATGTCATATTAATGTACTTCTTCCATTATTTCATTTGATTTCAGGCCAATAAAGTTCTTCTGCAAATCCTCTAGATTAGAAAGATACACTGCATCTTCCAATCTACTGTTAGGGAAATACAATTTCATATTTAAACTTCTAGGGAAATACCTGCTAAAGAATGACAAATATCCTAATGTTAATAGAGAAATATAAATATCAGTTTGCAGTGAGTTACCAAGAACATTCTACAGTATAATAGCAATTTAACCTTAAAGCAATGTGTATATAAAAGTGTTCATTGTAACCCCAGTGCAACTTTTCTCCAAAGAGAAATGCCATTACTGATGGGTTGTATTTCCAGTAACAAATATTATGCTAAGCTACCTCTATATTTAAAGAAAATATTAAAGCAAAGATTAAGTTTTTATGAATTTGAGATCCAACACATGTAGGGATCTCAGGTACTTGAAGTAGGCAATAACTCCAGGTGGTTTTGTAGGAGGTTGGTATATTACACATTACACTCTGGGTAATGGTGTTGGTGAGGCAGCATTACCCAGCATGAATCAGGTACCAGTGGGGTGCAGAGTGGGTAAAGAGACTTGGACTACCATTTCTATGTTTTGGACACTTCAATTCAACTATCTTATCACAAAGCAGCCTCCATCAGAGACACCCCCACCACCACCCAGGTCATGCTCTCTCCTTACTGCCACCATCAGGAAGAAGGTACAGAAGCCTCAGGACTCACACCATCAGGCTCGGGATCAGTTATTATCCTTCAGCCATCAAGCTCTTGAACCAAAGAAGCTATACTTGGAGGGAGGAGAAGATGGCGGGGCAACGCAGCACGCACAACCTCTCCGGTGAAATAATATCGTATTTGTTAAATAGGGGCCGTGCACAATCCTGATTTGATGGAGACGGATGTGAGAAGCACGGAGGAACATCTGGAGAAACTTCTGAAATGCCCGCTTCGCTGCCACTGCTACTGTACGATCGAAAATCTCTGGAGAGAAGGCCCCAAATCCTCGGCTTTGCCTGGTGCTGGCAGCTGGGGCTGGGGTCAAAGCGCTCGGCAGAGATGGAGCTTGGTGCTCGGTGTCGGAGGGCTGGTTGGAGGCTCGAAGTTTTCGGACGGACTGAGAGTCAGACTGTGGTCAGGTGCTTCCAGGATGCTGCATCGGCAAGTTTGCGGCACTGGAAGCTCATGGCAGTGAGAGTTTTCTTCCTTCTACCGTCTGCGTGAGATGTTGGGACTTTCGAGACACTGAAGTAGCCATGGAACTCAATGGCCATTTCAAGCACGGTAAGAATTGGTAGATAATTGGCACAGATGTACAAGTGAGTTCCCCTTTCAATTTTAGCAAAACACCCTTCTGGCATTCAAAATACAACCACCCCATTTACTACATTAATAATAAAGATTTCTGTTTTACGGCTTCAAATAAAGCTCAGTAAAAGATGAAGTAGATGAATGTTAAATGGTGACAATCCTACTATGATTGGAGAAATGCATGAGCATACAAATTGCACTTGTGTAGAAGCTGAAAGTTGCCACCATTTTACCCTGCTCTAAAAATACGTAGAAGGTTCGACTAATACTTCACATTTTATAGTGCATGAATATGATCCCAACTTGTACCAAAAGACATGGGGAGCAGAAGTAGGCCAATCAGCCCACTGCATCTGCTGCACCTGATTTATTTTTTCTCTCAACCCCTTTCTCTGGCCTTTCCCCATAACACCCTCACTAATGAAGCTATTAACCTCCACTTTAAGTTTACCCAATGACTTGGCCTCCACAGCCACCCATGTAATGAGTTCCACAGATTTACTAAATTCAGGCTAAAGAAATTCTTTCTTGGCTCTGTTCTAAAGGGGCATCCCTCTATTCTGAGGCTATGCCCTTTGGTCCTGGACTCCTCCACTATTAGAAACATCCTCTCCACATCCACTATCTAGGCTTTTCAATATTTGTTATGTTTCAATGAGAAACCCCTCATTCTTCTCAACTCCAGTGAGTACAGGCCCAGAGCCATCAAACATTCCTCATACTTTAACGTGGTAAGTGGTGATCAGATATGCAGAGTGAAACCAAAGCAAAAGTACAGGAAAAGCAATTTAGTTTTACCTTATGTCATCAATATCTCCCTCAAAGCATTTCTCCCCTTTTTCTGATTGACAAACACTAGTCACATTAAAGCATTGTGCACCTTAAAATCACGAGTGTTTCTGTCAAAGGGCTTTTACTGACTGTTAAAAATTGTCTCCAGCAGGAACAGCCCATGAGCAAGTAATCATTGGATGATCAGAGGTGGATAGGGTCAGTAACTTTAAATTCCTGGGTGTCACTCTTTCAGTGGACCTGTCCTGGACCTATCATATAAGTATTGTGAAGAAAGCACGACAGCACTTCTACTTCCTTGGGAGTCTGCAGAGGTTTGGCAAACTTCTATAAAAGTGTGGTGGAAAGTGTGCTGGCTGGCTGCATTACAGCCTGGTTTGGGAACACTAATGCCCTTGAGCAGAAAATCCTACAAAAGGTAGTTGATTCAGCCCAGAACATCACTGGCAAAACCCTTCCAACCATTGAGCACATCTACATGAAACATTGCCATAGAAAAACAGCATCCATCAAAGATCCTCAAGACCCAGGCCATGCTCTTTTCTCGCTGCTGCCATCAGGTAGAAGGTACAAGTACCTCAAGACTCTCACCACCAGGTTCAAGAACAGTTACTACCTCTCAGCCATCAGGCTTTTGAGCAAAAGGGGACAGCTACACTCATTTAAGGATTCCGTTATATTGTTACTTCATGCCAAGTATGACCATGGAAAAAATCAATCTCAGTCTTGTATGTGGTGACATGTATGCACTCAGATAATAAATTTACTTTGAACTTTGATTATCACCCAACCTGGAGCATAACCATAAATGACAGCCGATAGAGGTAATGACAAGCCAGCAATACTGGAAAAAAATGGGATTATAACAGAGCTAAACTCGTCCCAATAATAGAGTTTGTTCACACCCATACTGAACAAAAATGATTTTCTCAGACGCAGATGCTTTGCAGTCTAACACCGTTAACAGCTGAGATCATTTGCGTAGAATTTGCAATCCCCCAACTCCATAACCTATCAGAGTGCTGATTCTTTGATCAGCTCACAATGTCAGGAGAATAATCTTATGATAAATGGGTTCCACTGATCTGCATTTGTCTATCTTTACCATGATTTGTCAGCCTGCCTGTTGGTGCCTCAAAGGGGTGCCCCATACTCCCTTTAAAGTTCAAGTTTAATTAGTATTTAACTAAACATGAATACCCATGAATGCAGACAAATGAAAGAGCATTCTTTCAGGGCCAAGGTGCAAAACACAGAACCGACATTCATACACAGCACAAAGGACATACAAGATAGCAGTGATCATGCAGTCGAGCTTGTCTTCCACCAAGCAAACACTGACAGGCAGTACCAACAGATTGTACACTCTCCATAGGTCCAGTTTAGTGAAGAACTAGGTCTCATGCAGTGTTTTGAATGCTCTGTCATTCAAGGGGAGCGGATAGCTGTTCTTACGGTGATTTTCTCGAGTCCACAGAGGTCAATGCAGGGACAAAGATCCCCATCATTCTTCTTGGCTCGGAAAAATCCTACACCAGCTGGGGGACGGGGATGGTCATATGAAGCTGTGCTGGAGTGCTTCGTGATATATTCACTCATGGCTTGGGTCCCAGGAGGGGAGAGGGAGAACAGACAAACTCAGGGAGGGGTGGTGCCTGGGAGATAGATTGCGCAGTCGTGTGGGCTATGAAGTGGCAGGGTGCTGGCCTGTTTACTGAAAGCAATGGTATTCTCGTGGCAGTTGAGCGAGGTCGAGGGTTTCCTCTATCTCCATGGATTCATAGGGTGAGGTCAACCGAGGCTGCAGGCAGGTGGCCAGCAGGTGGGTCCCCAACTCAGAAGTGAAGGTCATGAGTGGAGAGCCAGGAGTAACCCAAGATGAGAGGAGTCTTGGGCAAATTGAAAAGCAGGAATTGGACAGACTCGTGGCGCTCAACGTTGCACACAGCCTGTGTACACGAGCATGTTCTGACCATCCCAGACTCCAAGGACATCCATCAATGGCCACGATGCAGAAAGGGAGAAAGTTAGTCTTAGTAGAGAGTCCAAGCTGAACACACGGAGTCTGGTCCAAGTTGCCTGATGTGCCGGAATCCATCAGAGCCTCCTGTACACATAGAGCCATAGGGGTGTGGATGAGGACAGAAAGAATGAGTCGGGAAGTAGTGCTAGAATGAAGGGCCAGAGGAAGCTTACCAGATAGAAGGCTCATCATCTCTACCTGGTGATACTGCTTCCCGGATGCGGTGGGTATTTGATGCACAAGTGATCAGCTGCTCTGCAACAAGCCCACAAGTTTTTTCTCCCCCAATATCCCCTAACTTGCTGGGTTTTCAAAGCATTGATGATGAGGGTCTTGCAGCCTGAAGCAGGTCTAGGGAACTGGGATTCTGGCTGATGATCTGGAGGATCATTCCACAAGATGTGCATCAATTCAGAGGGTCAGAGTGATGAGGGCTTCAAGTTTGGTGTGCATCTCCCAGTTAGACAGCTTGTCTTCCAAGCACTCCAGGAGGCCATGATGAGAATAGACCAGCAGCACTTCTGCATTCCAGCTGCACCGCACCACAAAGGTCCAGAATTCCACAGTATAATCCAGCACAGAGTGAGAGCTTGATGCAGACGACATATCAAATCTGCTGCCTCCCTTCCATTTCCCAGATGGTCAAAAACCTGGCACAACTCAGCTGTGAAATCATTTGTTGCGAATGGGGGTTTCATTATTCCACTTAGTGGTAACCCAGGTCAGAGTTGGCCCAGTCAAGAGAGAGAAGAGGAAGGTGATCTTGGCCTGGTCCATAGAACACACAGACGGCTGGAGCCTGAAATGCGAGATGCACTGGGGCACAAAGTTCCAGCATCAGGTTGGAGATCCGCAAATTTGGAGACAGGAGCAAAGCTCAGATGGAGGATGTGGGCTGGGATGGAGCTGCTGCACAGAGACAGAGAGTTGGTGAGCAGTTGGTTGATAGTTTCCTGCCACTTCTGGATCAAGTACTCATGGCAACTTCCTTCAGATGAGTATTCTGCTGGGTCAATCATTGCTTCACTCATCCTATCAGAAAATGTAGAGGAGGCTTGACCCAAAAGCAAAGCAGAGGGGTTGATTCAGCAGTGATCAATAACTTTAATACTATACCACAAAATAACAAACCATATGGGGGGGGCATAGAATAGCACAACATGATAACTGAAGACTTCGAGCACCTGGTTGAGGGTGGCTAGTTCATTAGAATGAACAAGGATTGTGGATGAGAGCTGGGTTTAAAAAGGCTGCAGGTGATGACTTTGAAATGAGAGGCAGGTGACTCCTGTTAACTAGGTGTGACTGGGATGAGACTGAGGCCATTTCCTGCAGCCTAACCCCCCACTATGACACTCTACTTCCAATTAGCATCAATCTTTAATCTCAGTGTCACTTTTTTTGCATTAACTCCCTTAATCTCTTAATTTCTTTTATGCCCAATAATTATCCATTTCTATCCTGAATATACTCAGTGACAGACACTCTAGGACACTCTGGGGTAGAAAATTCCAAAGGTTCAGTACTCCCCAGACGAAGAATTTATTTTCCCATCTCAGTCCTAAATTGACAGGCTTTTATTTTGAGACAGTGACAATTAATTCTATACACTGCAACCCAGGGAAATATCATCCTTGCATCTAATCGGAATCAGCTTTATTTTGACTGACTTATGTCATGAAATTTGTTGCTTTGTGGAATCAGTATAAGTGTAAGAACCTAAAATTACTCTAGATTACAAAAATAAATCAGTGATGCAAAAGACAAATAACGAGGTGCTCTTCTTGGATTAACAAACTGTTTAACAGAGGTGTAGTGTTTAGCACAATGCTTTGTAGTACCAGTGACCTGGGTTCAATTCCCACCACTGCCTGTAAGTGGTAAGTGCCTGTACATTCTCCCCAAGACTGTGTGGGTTTCCTCTGGGTGCTCCGGTTTCCTCCCACAGACCAAAGACGTAGTGGTTGGTAAATTGATGGGTCATTGTAAATTGTTTTGTGATTATGCTAGGATTAAATTGGGGGATTGATGGGTGGCGTGGCTCGAAGGGCCGGAAAGGCCTATTCCATGGTACATCTCAATAAATAAACATCTGATGGCAAAGGAGAATGAAAATGCAGATGCATGAATTAGAGGCAATAAAAAAAACAGAAAATGCTGAGAGAACAAGATGAAGCTGAGCTGTGGTCTCCATCAAGGTCATGGGTCAGATGTGGTTGTTTTTTAGTTCTGTAAGGATAGTTTTGGGAAAGAGAGGTGAGCTAGGGGTCAAGTTAGGGTTTAGGGAAAGGGACGGATGGAGTTAAAGTATAGGCAAGGTCTAGGCTACATTCTGCGTTCTGCATTCGAAGGCCACCGATGACATAGATGGATGTTGGGCCAGCTATTGGTGTGGCAAAGACCAGCAAAGCCTCTACCCAGGTTAGTCAGTCCCCTGCAGGATCAATGGGATTGGCGGCCCATGCAGGGAATAGGCATGAGGCCCAGTGACACCCAGTTTTGTGAGTTGATGAGTTTGAGGCCTGGTGTTCGATGTTGTCAATCAGTCCAGAGTTCAAGGCCTGACAGTGTTCTGTCATTGCTGAGTACTGGGTTGATATCGAAGATCAAAGACCGATAGTTGATCAAAAGTCAGGAAGTCGAGGCCCAATAGCCAAAGCTCTGCGTCTGTGGGCCTATGGGTCCACTGGGGAAGTCAGCGGCCCAATATCTGCAAGTCCGCGAGTCCAATGGTCCGAGGCCAGGAAGCGGCCTGTCCTGGAATTGGATTACTGTCTGTGTCCGTGTCAGAAGGTGAGTGAATGTGTGGATGGGAGGGAGGAAAGGGGCTGGTTTTGCTGTTGTTACTATGTTGCTGTTTTCCTGCTGAACTACGTTAGCCTTGGAATGAGTAGCGACACATGTGGGCACTACATCCTTGGGTGTGCTGGCTGTTAACACCAATGGCACACTTCACTGTGTGTTTTGATGGGCATGTGATAAAGAAATGAATCTGAGTTAGAGGTTACATCGGGATCCTGAAGACAAACACGTGGCATTTTAGGAACAGCTCCTTCCCTCCACCATCAGATTTCTGAATGGACAACGAACACTAACTCACTACTATTCCTCTCATTTTGCACTACTTACTTAATTTAATTTTATATATATTTGATTGTAATCTATAGATGTTCATGTATTGCTACTGCAAAACAACAAATTGCACAGCATGAGATTAAACCCGTTTCTGATTCTGAAACGCTACAAAATGCTCTTGGTGAGACAGGGTGGATGTAAGGACCATGAGGAGTCTTTAACCTGACACTTTGATTGGTTTCTCTTTCCACAGACGCTGCTTAACTTGGATCTGAACCTGATCTGAATCAAGGAGCATCAGTCAAAGTCTCTTCACAGTCCTTGCTTCCACCCTCTCAGATCGGAGAACATTTTGATGACAAAGCCTCTCATGCTTCTAAACTCAGGAAAATATCTGCTCATTCTGCTTAAACTCTCCTCATACGCATCCCCGGAATTAATCTAGCGACACCTATGTACACACCCACTATTATAATGTATTTCCTCCAAAAATCTCCAAAAGGATCTCATCAGGTTCTTAAATAATGGGAGCAAAGTGTTTATACTCTTGCACCAAAATTCAGTCAGAGTGTCATTTTTTTTACTTGGCTAATAGGTGCCATCACTTGCATTTTAATTTTAAAGACTCCTGAGGTTCCTGCCCATCATTTTTTAACTTCACTTAATGTACCTCAACATGAACTGCCTCGACAATCTGTGAACTCACTCTTTAGGATTCTACAACTCATTTTCCCAATATTATTTATTTATTCATTATAATTATTTTGTATTTGCACAGTTTGTCTTTTGTATACTGGTTGTTAGTCATTCTTCACATATGTGGAGTTTTTCATTGACCCTATTGTATTTCTTTGCTCTACTGTGAATGCCCATAAGAATGCACCATGGTAGCAGAATACAATTCAAGGCATTCTGGAAGTTCAGAGTTCAAATCCGGTGTAATCTGTAAGAAGTTTGTACGTTACCCTCGAGACAGCATGGGTTTCCTCCCACAATCCAAAGACATACTGGTTATTTGGTTAATTGGTGATTGTAAACTACCCTGTGACTAAGCTTGTATTAAATAGCTAGGTTGCTGGGTGGTGCGGCTCGTTGGGTCACAAGAACCTGTTCCGCGCAGTACCTCTAAATAAAATTAATTAATCGAATGAATCTTAGGGTTGTATATGGTGACATATACATACTTTGATAATAAAGTTACTTTGAACTTTGAAGTACCAGGTCCCTCTGAAGATTGGTACATTTAATTAGTCGCCATCTGAAAAATACTTTATACTTCTATTTTTTCAAACAAATTTGGTGACTTCCCTTTTTCTTCCTTTATTTTAACTGCCATTTACCTAGGCTGCCTCCATCCTTCAAAGCATCCTTGCACTCTTCTCAGAGCCCACCCTTCCAACTTGATTTGAATCATCATTCTCGAAAATGCGATAATCATGGTTTTAAGCCAATAATTCAGTTGCTACCTGATAATGCTCTCTTATGCTCTCTCTGTGGCAGACTACACTCGGTAGCCCACTCATTAGGTATGTCCTGTTCTTAATAAAGTGGCCACTAAGTGTATGCTCATAGTCTTCTGCTGCTGTAGCCCATCCTCTTCTAGGTTCAACGTGTTGGGTGTTCGTAGATGCTTTTCTGCACACCACTGCTGCAACATGTGGTTATCTGGGTTAATGTCACCTTCCTGTCAGCTTGAACCATTCTAGCCATTCTCCTCTGACCTTCTCATTAGCAAGGCATTTTCACCCACAGAACTGCTGCTCACTGGATTTTTTTTGTTTGTTTTTCACACCATTCTCCATAAACTCTAGACTGTTGTGCATGAAAATCCCAGGAAATCAGCCATTTCTGAGAAACTCAAACCACCCCATATAATACCAACAAACACTCCATAGTCAAAGTCACTCAGATCACATTTCTTCCCCAACACACATCAAAGTTGCTGGTGAACACAGCAGGCCAGGCAGCATCTGTAGGAAGAGGTGCAGTCGACGTTTCAGGCCGAGACCCTTCGTCAGGACTAACTGAAGGAAGAGTGAGTAAGGGATTTGAAAGTTGGAGGGGGAGGGGGAGATCCAAAATGATAGAAGAAGGCAGGAGGGGGAGGGATAGAGCCGAGAGCTGGACAGGTGATAGGCAAAAGGGATATGAGAGGATCATGGGACAGGAGGTCCGGGAAGAAAGACAAGGGGGGGGTGACCCAGAGGATGGGCAAGAGGTATATTCAGAGGGACAGAGGGAGAAAAAGGAGAGTGAGAGAAAGAATGTGTGCATAAAAATGAGTAACAGATGGGGTACGAGGGGGAGGTGGGGCCTTAGCGGAAGTTAGAGAAGTCGATGTTCATGCCATCAGGTTGGAGGCTACCCAGACAGAATATAAGGTGTTGTTCCTCCAACCTGAGTGTGGCTTCATCTTTACAGTAGAGGAGGCCGTGGATAGACATATCAGAATGGGAATGGGATGTGGAATTAAAATGTGTGGCCACTGGGAGATCCTGCTTTCTCTGGCGGACAGAGCATAGATGTTCAGCAAGGCGGTCTCCCAGTCTGCGACGGGTCTCGCCAATATATAAAAGGCCACATCGGGAGCACCGGACGCAGTATATCACCCCAGTCGACTCACAGGTGAAGTGATGCCTCACCTGGAAGGACTGTTTGGGGCCCTGAATGGTGGTAAGGGAGGAAGTGTAAGGGCATGTGTAGCACTTGTTCCACTTACACGGATAAGTGCCAGGAGGGAGATCAGTGGGGAGGGATGGGGGGGACGAATGAACAAGGGAGTTGCGTAGG
Source organism: Mobula hypostoma (assembly GCF_963921235.1). Taxonomy (NCBI): domain Eukaryota; kingdom Metazoa; phylum Chordata; class Chondrichthyes; order Myliobatiformes; family Myliobatidae; genus Mobula; species Mobula hypostoma. The sequence goes on from NC_086099.1 coordinate 209,129,770, forward strand.
GAGCGATCCCTGCGGAATGCAGAGAGAGTGGGGGGAGGGAAAGATGTGCTTAGTGGTGGGATCCCGTTGGAGGTGGCGGAAGTTACGGAGAATAATATGTTGGACCCGGAGGCTGGTGGGGTGGTAGGTGAGGACCAGGGGAACCCTATTCCTAGTGGGGTGGTGGGAGGATGGAGTGAAAGCATTTCTTCCCCGTTCTGATGTTTGATCTGAACAACAACTGAACCACTTGCCCATGTCTGTATGCTTTTATGCATTGAGTTGTTGCCAAATGATTGGCTGATTAGATATTTGCATTAACGAGCAGGTGTACAGGTGTATCTAATAATGTGGTCGTTGAGTTTATATGCTCCATTTCCTGTCGGACTTACTGGGTCTGACACATACTTTCCAACAGAGGAAGCCGAAACTAAATTCTTGTCTTTGCATCACATGGATCAATATTAATCAAACACCTGGAGTTCCCCAGCACTTGCAAACAGAGGCAATAACACAATCATCTCTGCCTTTTGGAATATTATCTGACGCATTCGCAGAGATCACAAGACCAAATTTATAAACTGAATCTTCCTGAGAGAATAGTTCCTCACAGAATCCTGGGAGGCTTGGCAGTACTCAGAAACAAACTTTCACAAAAGTGTCATTCATTGCTATCAAATGGCAGTTATGCACCTGTAATCAGAAGCAAGTTTATTATCAAAGACTCAAAGTGCATTTATTATCTAAGTATGATTACAGAATACAGCTGAGATTCATCCTTCCACGGGCAGCCACGAAACTAAGAAACACCATGAAACCCGTTCAAATAAAACATCAAACATCCAATGCACAATAAAAGATCAAAATACGCAAGGTGCAGAATGCAAGGGAGCAACACGTGGAACATCAAACATTAGACCAGTAGTATTCAGTTTAGTTCAGTTTAGCACCATAGTGTTCTCCAGTGCAAGCCGCTGGACCATTCTTTGCTGAAGTGCCTCCATCCGCATCAATCACCCTGATCTAACCCCCAAATATAACGGAAACAAGTAACCAGAATTCAGGGACACATGCAAATGTGTTGTTTTGATGCGACAGTACAGTGCAATACATAAAATATATGAGAAATTGCAAAGAGAAATGCATACAAAAATTAAATAAGCAGTGCCAAAAGGAGAAAAGATAGTGAGGGGATCAAAGCAGTATTTGACCATGTTTGGCAACAAGGCAAAACTGAAATCAACAGGCATCAAAGGAACAATGCTCCAGGACATCACACAAGAGAAGATGGTTATGATTGTTACAGGGCAATCAGCCCAGCCACAGGATGTCACCGTTATAAAGCTGAGGCCCGACCATCTTCATCTGCTCCAATAACAACCTTCCTTCCACCACAAGTTCAGAAGTGGGATGTTCGCTGATGACTGCACAATGTTTCATTCCTCTGGCAGCTCCTCAGCGGGTGAAACTGTCCTTGCCAACGACTAGCAAGAGCCAGACGACAGTCAGAAATGGACTGATAAATTACAGATCAAATGCTAATGGGATTAGTATAGATAAGTGCTTGATATTATGGACTGAAGAGCGTGCATCTGTGCTGTATTATATTAATCAATGATAAGTAATGCATACCATACAGGGGACAGGCAAGGACCGTCTCCAACAAGAGAGATTCTAACCACTTGCCCTTGACAATCAATGGCATTGCAAACATAGAGTTCTTCACTCTCAATATTACCATTGACAAACATCTTAACTAGACCAGCCACATAAATACCTTCACAAGAGTGGATCATAGGCTGAGCATCCTATGGCAAGTGCCTCATTGGCATTGGTATTAGTATTAGTTTATTGTTGTCACCTGTACCAAGACATAGTGGAAAGGTCTATCACACTGGAAACATCTGTATCCAGGAATATTGAATTGGAATTGGTTTATTAGTGTCACATGTACCAAGATATAGTGAAAAGATTGTCTTGCATACCATTCATACAGATCAAATCATTACAGAGTGCATTGAGATAGAATCAAGCAAAACAGTAACAATGCAGACTAAAGTGTAAAAGCTACAAAGAAGTTGTAGACAATAGTGCAGGGTCATAATGAGGTAGACTGTGAGTTCAAGAGTTTATCTTATTGTACAAGAGGTCCATTCAAGAATCTGATAACAGTGGGTTAGGAGCTGTCCTTAAAACTAGTGGTACATGCTTTAGGGCTTTTAATGTCTTTTGCCCATTGAGAGAGGGGAGGAGAGAAAATGCCCAGTGTGGGTGTTTTAATTTCTCAATGATCTCCCACCATCTAAAAGGCACAAAGCCAGAGAAAGGAAGGACATGCTAACTGCCAAAATGTGCAGCTCAAATGTCTGCAGAGAAGCTCAATGCCACTCAGGACAAAGCAGTCCGCCTGACTGGCACACCATCCACTGTTTTATTCATCCTCTCAACCCACCAGCACACAGTTACTGCAGTATGGTGCCAGAAGGGGAGGGCGATCAGCAGAAAGAGTGCTGTCCTGACGAAGGCGAGGTGATAGCAGGCTCTCCCGCCCTTGAGTAGCCAGTGATTGGACAGTGACTGGAAACGGGATTGAGGAGAGAATATTGGAATAAAAATTTATGGAGTTGTGGATAGTGAGGAAGGTCAAAGTATTTGTCAGGATATAGACCAGTTGGAAATGTGGGCAAAGAAGTGACAGATAGAGTTTAAAACGGAGAAGTGTAGTGTTGTACTTTAGAAGGTCAAAGATAAGAGGAACATATGCAGTAAATGGTCGGACCCTTAGGAGTATTGATGGACAAAATGATCTTGGGGAGGGTGCAAATCTGTACCTCCCTGGAAGTGGCAGCACAGGTATGTAAAGTGGTAAAGAAAGCATACAGTGTACTTGCTTTCATCGGTTGGTATGCTGTTTATAAAAGTTGGGAAGTTATGTTGTAACTTTATAAAACTTTGATAAGGCCACGTTTGGAATATTGTATTCATTTCAGTTTGCCAGCTTGCAGGAAGGATGTGGACACATTGGAGAGGGTGCAGGAGAGGTTTACCAGGATAAACTTGGTCTTTTTTTTTATTATTAAGTGCAATCGTGAACAATAGCCAGATCAGAAATGCTGATCAAGTCAACTAGTTCCCGAAGAGAACTCTGATAGGCCAATCAGATGGTTCACTGCTGCTCAGCAATAGAATACAAAAATTCATATGTACAATTAAAAAACATTTAAGAATAGTAGAAATACTGGAGTCATGATGATCATAATGAGATCTACTAGAGAGAGACATTTATACAAATGCTGTCCTCCATAACTCAAAGAGATTGAAGGATAAGGTTGCAGGGTGACAAAATGTGGCAGGAGCACTTGGAACTAAAAACTAATCCCTACTGGGAGAAAGCAGCACCTGTTCTTTCCATACTGTTCTCCAGCAGTTTAAGGACTAAGTCCAGCCGGAACATAACTCACAAGTGCTCTTGAAAGTCAGGTATTAACCCTACCTACCAACAACCAAGCATTGCCATCCTGGTCCCTTTCATGATACCTTATGAAGAAGCATGTGACTTCCCTCACAGAGATGATAGGTGCTTGTGCACTCAACCCTTGAAGGCTTGGACCCCATCATCGCAGATGTTTCCAACCATAAGTCTGCTTTATCTGGAGTGTTGGAGGATAAAAGGTTACCTGATCAAAGTGCAGAAAGTTATAAGAATGCACAGAGCAGACAGATAGGATACTTTCCCTGGGATAGAAATTTCAATTAATAGAGGGCAGAGCTTTAAGCTGAGAGGGGGAGGTTAAAAGGGAATTTATGAGGTCAATATTTTACACAGAGAATGGTAGGTACATGAAACACACTGCTGGGGAAGTTGTGGAAGCAGTCATTAGTAATATTTAAGAGGGAATTAGACAGGCACATAAACATACATGGGACAGAAGGGTGTAGACCACATGCAGGAAGATGTCCAGTTTAAATTGGCATTATGATCAGCACAGACATTATGGGTCAACAGCCCTGTTCCTGTTCTATATTCTATGTGTGAAGTGAAAGGAGCAAAGAGGACAGAGAGACCAAAGGAGGCATTTGAAATTAGGGCGCAGAGGTAGGGAGACTGAAGGAGGTTGGGAATGAAAGAGAAAGGGTGTGGGAAAAATCATAAGTGCGTGTGTAACCATAGACAACTATCTTCACTGTCCACTGATCACCAATTTTTGATTCATCTGACATCTCATGCAACCTGCACTCTCTTCCAAATCATGTGTGTATATACACTATATATATAGTTGGCCACGTATGCACAAGCCAGGGCAGTACAATACGGAGAGCAAGCTGTTGCCCGTGCAGCAGGCTCCCCCTCTGCATGAAGCTAATGAATCCAAAGGAACAGCAGAAATCAATACAGTTTGGCACCAGCAGGATGCCAAATAATAGGTCCTGGGAACCCTCCATTACTACCTTCTACTTCCTACCACAAAACCAATTTGTCTCCAGTTCACAGTCTCAATTTGCCAATTGGATCCCATGAAATCTAACCCTCTGGACCCATTTACCATGAGGGAACTTGTCAAAGGCCTCACTAAAATCCATGTCCACAAATCCCACTACCCCACCCTCATCAATACTCTTGATCTCCTCCTCAAATTTCTGAGACAAGATCTTTCACAAAGTCATGCTAGCTATCCCTAATCAGGCCTTGCCTTTCCAAAGTAAGATAACTCTTGCCCTTCTGAATTCCTACAGTAACTTTCTCCACCATTGATGCAAGGCTCACCGCTCTGTAGTTCCCTGACTTTTCTTGCAGCCCTTCCAAAATAAAAGCACAACATTAACTAACCTCTAGTCTTCTTGTGCTTCACTCCTGGCTGAGGATGACGCAAAACTCTCTGCCAGGCCTCAGAAATCTCCTCCTTTGCTTTCCACAACTTCCTAGGATACACCCGGGGAGGCACTAGGGTGTATTCCATCTTTGTCCATTTAAAGATCACAATACTTTTTTTGTTTGCAATGTTGATATGTTTCAGGATATCAGTGTTCCCTCTCCTGAACTCATGAGCTTCCACATCCTTCTCCATGGTAGGTACAGTTGAAAAGATCTCACCCATCTCCCGTGACTCCACACTGATCTATCAAAAGACCTCCTCCTTCCCAAGTTACCCTTCTGCTCTTAATATACCTATTGCATAGAATATTTTATGATTCTCCTTTCCTTGTCTGCCAGGAACATCTCATACCTCCTTTTTGCTCTTCAAATTTCCTCTTCAGTATACTACTATGTCCATTATACTCTCCAAGGGATTTGTTTGATTCCGGCTTCCTACACCTGACATGTTTTGTTTCTCCTGTCCAGAACCTCAAAATTCCTCACCAACCAGAGTTCCATAACCCTGTCCGCCATGCCATTGAAAATGAACATGTCTCTTCCTACTAGACTTTAAAACTTCCACTTACCAGATGGACATTTGCCTGCCAAGAGCCTTTCCCAGTCAGCTTCTTCAAGCTCCTCTCTAACACTATCAAAATTTCCCTTGCCTCAACTTTAACTTAAGTGCCAGACCTATCATTTTCCAAAACTATCTTGAAACTAATAGGATTGTGGTCACTGGTCCCAACTTCCTCTCATACCCTTAACCACTTTCCCAGCCTCATTTCCGAAGGGGAGTCAGGGTATCCGCTTCTCTGGTAGGGCCGTCTACGTGTTGTTTCAGAAAACCTCCCTGGACACACTTAATTCTGTCCCACCTGGAGGGTACAACCCGGTTCTGGGCCGTACCCTCCAAATATCCGGACCTGCCTCTCGTTTTCTTTTTGCACTACCTTGCTTTCCATTTTCTATTTTCTCTTTATGATTTATAATTTAAATTTTTAATATTTACTATCGATTTGTACTCCAGGGAGCAGGAAGCGCAGAATCAAATATCACTGTGATGATTGTACGTTCTAGTATCAATTGTTTGGCGACAATAAAGTATAAAGTATGTAATTTTAGATGAGCTCAGTCCCAGAAAATACTAGGAAAGTTAAAATCATTAACTACTAAATCCCTATTATTCCTCCCCCTATCTATAGATTCCCTGCAAAATTGCTCCTTTGTTTTCTGCTGAATCCTATGGCATAATCCTATCAAAATTACCATAAATTACAAAAATAAGTAAATAATAGTGTGAAAGAGGAATAGTGAGGGAGTATTCATAGATTCAAGGACCATTTAGAAATCTGATGGTGGAGGGAAAGAAACTGTTCCTTAAACATACCAACCATCTCTCTGATGATCAAAGTCAAAGTAAAATTTATTATCAAAGTATATATATGTTACCGTACACTACCTTGAGATTCAGCTTCCTCACAGACATTTAAGGAAAAGAAAGAAATATAATAAAATTTATGAAAATCTATGCATAAACAAAGGCTGACAAACAACCACTGTGCAAAAGAAGACGAACTTTGCAGGTAAAGAAAAAACATACCGAGAGCATGAGTTGTAAAGAGTTGGGGGTAAAAAATCATAACAAGGTAGACTGAAGTCAAGAGTTCATCTTATCGTACTAGGGAACCATTTACTAGACTTATAACAGTGGGACAGAAGCTGCCCTTGAGCCTGATGATACATGTTTTCAAGCTTTTGTATCTTCTGTCCGATGAAAGAGGGGTGAAGAGAGAATCTCTGGCCTGCTAGTCCTCCCATTCTACAACCATGCTTCCATAATGGCTGTATGGCCATAAGGCTGGCTGTAGTGCTAGACGTTACTTAGTTAGTACTTGATTAGAAAGCAAATATTACAGAAGCAGAGACATGAAATCAACTGCATGTGAAGCTTATGTAAGTTCAGAGATCGTTTCATCTTAATGTGCCGATATTCTTAACTTCCAGTCATGCAGATGAGATGCTTAAGCCTTTTTATGGTTTAATTCAAAGTATGTTCTTGGCAAATTTTGTTTGCTTAACTGTCCTTCAGCGTTTTTATTTGTATGCGCTGTTTCAACACATTTGGCTATAATTGCTAAACAAAAACAAGACGGGTGATAAGTTAAGTAACAAGGTGGGGAGGTTAGAAGAGATGACAGTCAAATGCAGAATGTGGTCTGGCTTCTTTTACTGGGAGCAGCCAGGGTCATCTTAACTGCTCTGGCAATGCAACTGTCTGTGAATCTTGCTGTGTTGCATGAGATGTTTCAAACATCTAACTTAAAGGGCAGGGACAGTAACACCACTAAAGTTCAAAGGTTTAGAGAATTGATTCAAAAGTTGAGTCATGGAATCACAAATTAATACAGAGCAAAAATAAAAGGCCCTTCAGCCCAACCCATACAGGCCAACCAAGGTGCTATTCCTCTTTTGCCTACATTTGGCTCATATCCCTCTAAACCTTTCCTATCCATGTACTTATCCAAAGGTCTTTTAAATGTTGCTATTGTGGCTGCACTGGTCAAGGTGGCACCAGCGAACAATAGTACCTTGTGTGCATCTTCCAGATAACCCACTAAACTGCCTATTTCACTTCTTTAACATCGTCTTTTTATTTTAAGTATGTTTCTGGTACTGTTGGAGCCTGTGACCTACAGTTCGTAGATCAATTGAGCAACCTGGAGCTTTGATGTCTCTGCAAAGATTCCAGGAGGCGAGTGGCCTCAAGGCCTAGAGCTTAAAGACAGGGTGCGAGCTCATGATTGACTCCCATTTCTCGCCGATTAAAGCGTCGAAGAAGACTGAATCATCAAGGCAAGAGCAGAAGACGAGCGTATGTTCAGCACTGGCTACTAGCCTCCCGCTCGTTGCTGCTGGAGGAAGGTGTCTGTGCGTGATGTTCTTTCATTTGCTGCACCCGGGGGGGGGGCATGCATTTGGGTGGTCTCTCTCTCCCTCGATGCTTTCGGAGGATGGTACCAAAGTTCTCGGCCTGCGAGTTATGGATTCAAGTGGACTCTTTCAGTTTTGTGTTTTTTTATATTCTGTATTTTTGCCTATTCTTCCTTGTTGCCATTTCTGCGATTTGCTTTTTTTGGTGCATGGTGAGGTTTGATGCTCTAATTGCTGTCTGTTCAATTGTCTGTGCATGGGAGGTGTTGATGTTCTTGTTGACATTTGCACAATTTGTTTTTTTTACGCATGGAGGGGGTTGATGTTCCTGTCGCCACTTGCGCAATTTGTTTTTTTTTTGTGTTTTTCTTTGAATGGCTTGCATGGTTTTCTTTGTTCATGGCTATCTGGAGAAGATGAATTTCAGAGTTGTATACTGCATACATACTTAGATAATAATTATATCTTGAACCTTGAACCTACCTTAATCACTCGCTCTGGTAGATCGTTCCATTTTGCGGAGAATCCTCTGCATGAAGAAGCTGCCTCATAGGTTACTGTAAGGTTTTTCCTCATTTTCACTGGAAAAATATGTTTGCCGTATCTATGCCCCTCATGATTTTATAGTCTTTCAGTAAGGTCACCCCTTCAATCTCTGACACTCCAAGGGATAGAGCCCTAACCTGCCCAACTTCTCCTTATAGTCCAGGCCCTTTATTAGAAATTCAAGAAATTAATAAATCTGCAACAAAAAGATTGTGTCTCTTGTGGTGACTGTGGAAGTGCAAGACTTCATTAAAATCTGAATAATGATGAGAGGTCCTCCATCTGAAATATTAACTAATTCTCCTTCTCCAGATGCTGCCTAACCACTTGAGTGTTTCCAACATTCTCTCTTTGTTATTTTAGATTTCCAGCAAGGGCAGGTTTTCTTTTGATTTTCATTCACTGTGAAAGCCTAGATGGTTCACCAATTGCTTTCAGGGACAGAATTCTGCCATCCTTACTTGGTCCGACCTACAATTCAGCCAATGTGATTGATTTATAACTGCTTTCTCAGTGCAGAGGCAAGTAGGGTCAGACAGTAAATACAACATATCACATGAACCTGCTATTTTAAATACACCTTGAAGAAACTTGCCCTCTGTAATGTAAATGAATTCCAAAGAAATCTGACTCATAGCTATTTGGTGCAAAAAGCTAAAGTCCTTTAGGTATTTTATTGGTTGAGAGGGGAAATGGGGATAAGTGGACATCCATTGATAGGACTGTCATCATCATCATTATGTGCCACGTTGTATGATATGGGTGATCATGGTCTTCCTTCTGTCTTTAATCTGAGACGTTCTAATAAGCTCTTCAGAACTTCTGCCTGTCCATTCCTTGATACCATGTGCTGTCAACTGTGACTTTTTCTTCCATCAACTTTTCCCGTCATTGCAAGGTGTTCAAGCTTTTCTTTCCTCAGTCCATGTCCCAGAAGTTCCAGCTGCCATTTCTTAATTGATGGTATCAGCTCTCTTCTTATTCCAGCTTTTCTCAACACTTCTTCATTTGTTACTCTGTCGTTCCACGATAATTTCATCATTCTTCTCCAAACCACATTTCTACAGCTTCATTTTGCTTTGATATTGCCCAACATTCCCTTTCCGTAGGTTGGTGTGGAATGCACCACAGCACTCTTGAGTTTTGTACCCATAGAACTTATGTTATTCTTTAATATCTCACTCAAATGTTCGGACATGCATTTGGCAATCCCAAAACTACTTCTAATTTCAATGTCAGCCCTGCTGTCAGATGTTATTGTGCTCCCTTAGTAATTGAACTTCCATGTTTGTTTAATTGTTTCGTTGCCCACTTTCAATTTACGTTTCTGTATTTCTTTCTTCTATGTGACAACCATACATTCGGTCTTCTTGCAGTTGATGCTCAATCCTCTTTTTGCACTTTCTTAATGACTTGATCTAGTATTTCTTATAGCTTCTCTTTAGAAGTAGTTATCGGCACTGTGTCAACTGTATACCATAGGTTGTTCAATTGTATCCACCAATTATCATGCCTGGAGTACTGCTAATTTCTCTTAGAATCTTCTCACTATAAAGGTTGAACAGGTCAGGTGAGGGAACACAACTCTGTGTGACTCTCTTCTCCATCTGGACAAAATCACTTGTCTCATTTTCAACTCTCATTCCTGCTCTTTGTTCTCAATACAAATTTCTGATGAAGCTGATAACTTTCCCATCAATGTCCAAGTGCTGAAGGATTTTTTAAGCTCTTCATGTCTCGCCTTATCAAAAGCTTTGGTATAATTGATGAATCATAGGTATAGGTCTTTCTAAAGCTCTATGGCACACTTACAAATCATTCTAAGGATAAAGATTGCACTTCATGTTCCACTATCTTACCATCCATTGATGTTAATGGATAGGACTGTAAATCACTGACTATTGACTGAAATATCAACTTTCTTATTTTGTACTTACTGAGTGCAGAAAAATTCTCAACTCTCTACATCCTGTATTTGTCTCTTTTGGGCTGAGTCATTTTCTGCCAATTATGACTGTAACACTTTGTAAGGTTTCACTGCTAATGTAATAGTTTCTTTGTAGTAGCCGTGTTAGGGTTATTACCAGAGATAACAGAGGCTTTGGAATGTGCGTTATCGAATGAGAGGTGTGTTGTTTCTTTCTTATGTGTCTGAGAGGAGGTACTCGTGGGCTTTTGTTCAGCGGAAGATGGAGACAGATGCCAGAATAGCAAGGTCGTAGACTGCAGGACTGAGTGGACATGGAATGGGGTCGGGAGTCGACGACACCCAGGGGAAATTGATGGAGAATGAACTGACGGGAAAGTCATGAGCTCCACGCGTGCATTAGACTGTTTCATTAACACAAAATACTCTGCAGACACAAAATAATCTGCAGATGCCGGGGTCAAATCAACACTCACAACACGCTGGAGGAACTCAGCAGGTCGGGCAACATCCATGGAAGCGATCAGTCAACGTTTCGGGCCGGAACCCTTCGTCAGGACTGTAGAGGGAAGGGGCAGAGGCCCTATAAAGAAGGTGGGAGGAGGGTGGGAAGGAGAAGGCTGGTAGGTTCCAGGTGAAAAACCCGTAAGGGGAAAGATAAAGGGGTGGGGGAGGGGATAGGCAGGAAAGGTGAAGAAAGAATAGAGGAAAACACAATGGGTAGTAGAAGGAGGTGGAACCATGAGGGAGGTGATAGGCAGCTGGGGGAGGGGGCAGAGTGACATAGCGATAGGGGAAGGGAGGGGGAGGGAATTACCAGAAGTTGGAGAATTCTATGTTCATATCAAGGGGATGGAGACTACCTAGACTGTATAGTCATAGTCATAGGCATAGTCATACTTTATTGATCCCGGGGGAAATTGGTTTTCGTTACAGTTGCTCCATAAATAATAAATAGTAATAGAAATAGTAATAGTAATACTACTATTAGTAAATAGTAATAGTCATAGAAATAATAAATAGTAATAGAATAGTAATAGAAAAATAGTAATAAATAGTTAAATAGTAATATGTAAATTATGCCAGTAAATTATGAAATAAATCCAGGACCAGCCTATCGGCACAGGGTGTCTGAGCCTCCAAGGGAGGAGTTGTAAAGTTTGATGGCCACAGGCAGGAATGACTTCCTATGATGCTCAGTGTTGCATCTCGGTGGAATGAGTCTCTGGCCGAATGTACTCCTGTGCCCAACCAGTACATTATGTAGTGGATGGGAAACATTCACCAAGATGGCATGCAACTTGGACAGAATCCTCTTTTCAGACACCACCGTGAGAGAGACCACGATATGAGGTGTTGCTCCTCCAACCTGAGCTTAGCCTCATCATGGCAGTAGAGGAGGGCACATATGGACATATCCGAATGGGAATGTGAAGCAGAGTTGAAGTGGGTGGCTACTGGGAGATTCTGTCTGTTGTGGCGGACGGAGTGGAGGTGCTCGACGAAGCAGTGCCCCAATCTGCGTCGGGTTTCACCGATGTAGAGGAGGCCGCACCAGGAGAACCGGACACAATAGATGACACCAACAGACTCACAAGTGAAGTGTTGCCTCACCTGGAAGGACTGTTTGGGGCCCTGAATGGTGGCAAGAGAGGAGGTGTAGGGACAGGTGTAGCACTTACGCTTACAGGGATATGTGCCGGGTGGGAGATCCATGGGGAGGGACATGTGGACCAGGGAGTGGCGCAGGGACCAATCCCTGCAGAAAGCGGAGAGGGGTGGAGAGGGAAAGATGTGCTTAGTGGTGGGGCTCTGTTGAAGGTGGTGGAGGTTGCGGAGGATAATATGCTGGATCCGGAGGCTGGTGGGGTGGTAGGTGAGACTGCTTCATTAAAATGGGCTCTTTTCTTTTTGTTTTCTTTACTAACCCTCTAGTCAAATTAAGAATTATAAAGCTAAATCGCTCAATTGCATATGGTGTACTGTTTGTTATTTCGTGGTACTGATTTGAAACAGGGTAAACATCACACAGCATCCACACAAATGAGATTTCACAAGTTTGGCGGGGCCAGAGGCTGTCTTCCCCTAGACCAACGCATGCTGGCCGAACCTGAGGGTTACAATTGTGGGGGATCGTCCGGGATGATTTTGTTGAATCTGTGTGATTGCCCTGAGCATTGAACCAGTGAGTTAGGTGTTTAAGTCTGTGCTGGTATGGATGCTGCCAGGGTGGAGTGGTGGTGTGCCTCCACAGGGTTACCGGTAACTATTGCGTGTGTGTTGAGTGGGGTAGATATTAGTACATCGGATGAATTGCTAATTCGCCTGTTAAGTACCCTTAAAATTGTCGGCAAAGTTACAATTGCGGGGCGGAGGTTTGATAAAATGGCGGGCACAGACCTCGTTTTAGTTCAGACTAGCACTGATGTAATGGCAGTGGAACTGCCAGCTACTATCGGTGCCCCAGGTGAGGCGGGGCCATGGCCTGTCTATCTGTCAGGGAGGAGGGGAGTGTAGCGGAGTGGGCCGAATCACAAGTCGAGTTTCCCGTAGCTGGGGGCGGAGACTTCAAAGACAGGGTTCTATCGTTTCTGAGGAGTGACGGGAAGGAGTGGTCGGATTCGGAATGTCTAATTAGTCCCCGTCCCCCAGGAAAGAGTGAGAGATCTGAGTTGGCATCAGCCCTTACCTCGCTGGCAAATAAATGGCCCAGTGCCGAGGCAGAGGGTCCCCGCCGGAAGCTAAGAATATTCTCTGGAATAACGCCCACCCCTAAAGGAGAGGAGGAGTATGAGACGTGGGCGGAGCAGACCTCTCAGTTGCCAGATGAGTGACAGTGCTCTGATGATGTAAAGCGACAGGGATTGGTTGAAAGTTTGAGTGGGCAGGCTGCCGACGTGGTGAGAGCCGAGAAGTGCCGGTTCCCCGTAGCTAAAGCTGCCGATTATATCGGGGCAGTGGAAAAGGTATTTGGCACGACAGGGAGCCCAATGGAGCTCATGACCGGGTTCCAGAACATGCGGCAGGAGCAGGGGGAGAAGCCTTCTGCCAGCATTTTTTGGCTAGCAAGGCAGATAAATTGCTTGCGGCACAGAGGGGTCATTCAGGCGGCTGAGGTGGGTCAGTTAAAAATGGAGCAGATAGCAAAGGGCGCCCAGTCCCAGGACCTGATTGCTTGGGGTCTCCAACTGTCTCATAAGATGTGCCCCCCTCCCTCTTTTGTTGAACTGATCAGAGAAGTACAAGAGGAAGAGAATGCGTCGGAGGTGCGGGAGACCTCCGTCAGCAGGGGACAGTCCTTGACAGTGATCCCCTGTGGTGAAGTGACCACAGATAGCCTGCCCCGGCCGAGTTGAGAACTGAGGTGTCCCGGTTGTTATCAGGGGGTGTGACCCCCCCATATGATGGCGCTGGTAGGGGGGGTGGAATAAATGGAGGGCAGCTGGCAGCTGGCGTCACGTGAGAAGGAAAGTGAGCCCCCAGGCACCTAAACAGAGAGGGTCACTGGGAAAACTTAGAGGAGACCCAGTGAGGGAATGGCCCGGTGTCTCTGGGGGAACACGTTCCCAGCAATATACCAAGGAACCCCCGAAAATGAAAGACTCTATTCCTGAAGGCTTAGTGGGGCCACAGTGTATTGCTACGGATAGAGAGTACTTATGCTAAGGCCATACTCGACACCGGGTTGCCGGTCACATTGCTGCACCGTCCATTTTACAAACAGTACCTGACACATTTACCATTGACATGATTCAGTGCACTGGAGATCTGGGATCTTAGTGCTGGAGATTATCCATACGACTGTTTGTCAGTGAAGCTGGAGTTTTCGGAGGCCAATGTGAGAGTGGCTGAGGTCGTTGATATATTGGTGCTGGATTGTCCAGACCAGTTGAGACAGGTGGCGTTTCAATCCTGGTGGGGACCAAAACCCCTCTGGTGAGGAGGCTCATGGGGGCCTGCAAGGAGAAGGCTGGGGAGAGCTTTCTGGGAACATTGTCCGTGCACCCGGTGTTTCGGGCTGCTTTTGAGGAAATGCGTGGCTGCATTGGGCCGAATACCGAATTTAGATGAGGGACTGTGTGGTTCACCCAGTCAAAGCCAACGGTGTTACGGTCCGGGTAAGTAGCGAGAGTGATGGGGACCCCCAAATTTCCCAGAATGCCTGAGGGCGAGGCCCTCTTAGTGGACACGCTGGAAGACCACGAGGGGGAGTCAGGATTTCCTGCTGGGGTACTGGTGAGGCCTGAACTGCAGAAGCCCTCGGTTGTACAGGAGAGCAGGATGGCCGTGATTGTCAGGAACACTACAAAGAAGGAGGTCACCTTCAAGCAGGGGATGCCCCGGTGCATCTTTTACCGGCGACGGTAATGTTTAGTGTTCCTGTGAGACAAGTGGGGAGAAACTAGTGGAAAAGGGGCGAAGGTTGATGCTGAGTCTTTCAACTTCAGGGACTCCCCAGTTCCTGCAGGTTGGAAGTGGAGGCTGGTAGAGAAGATGTTGAAGCTGGAAGGTATCTTTTCCACTGACAAGTTAGATGTGGGTTGTTCCAAGAGCACGCGTCACACTATCTGGGTGTCCAAGGATACCCCATTCAGAGATATGGTCCCAGGGATCAAAAATGCGCTGACCTGTCTGAGTGGTGCGAAGTGGTTCAGTGTGCTGGACTTGAGGAGTGGATATTACCAGATCCCCGTGAGTGAGGCTGACAAAGAGAAGACAGCATTTATATGTCCTCTGGGGTTCTTCCAGTTCGAAAGGATGCCCCAAGACGTATCTGGAGCCTCTGCAACCTTCCAGCAGGTTATGGAGAAGATAATGGGGGATATGAACTTGCTTGAGGTATTGGTGTATCTGGGTAACTTCATAGGGTTTGGGTCCACCTTGGAAGAACATGAAGCAAGGCTACTGAAGGTGCTGGGCTGCGTGAAAGCTGAAGGGTTAAAACTTTCTCTAAACAAGTGCCAGTTCTGCAAGACGTCTGTTAGCTATGTTGGGCACATAGTCTCACGGGATGGAGTTGCTAAAGATCCAGCTAAGATGAAGGAGGTGACCACCCAGCCAAGGCCCCAGACTGTGAGTGCTCTGCACTCGTTCCTTGGGCTCTGTGGTTAATACCGGAGATTTGTGAAGGGCTACGTGAAAGTGAGTCCATTGTTCAATCAGATTCTGTGTGGTTACCCTCCCTTGGGGAAGAAAGGGAGGGGGAAAAAGGGAGGGGGAAAAAAGGAGAGGGGAGTAGAGAGTATCTTGGCCTGTCAGAGCCCCTTGGACCAAGGTGAGATGCAAAATGTGAAGAGGCCTTGCAGTCACTGAAGGAGCTACTGACCCAGGCACCAGTGCCAGCTTTGCAGATGCCCCATTGCTGTATGTACTGCACACAGTTGCAAGCCGAGAGGATCCCTGTATCAGGATCAGGGCACCGGGTTGAAACCTTTTGCATTTGTCAGCTGGAGTCTGTCGCCCTCCAAGAAAAACTATCCCACACACAATTTGGAGTTCCTGGCATTGAAATGGGCTGTGGTGGATAAGCTGAATGACTACCTCTATGGTGTCAGGTTTGAGGTTAGGTCGGACAACAACCCCCTAACTTATATCCTGACCTCAGCGAAACTGGATGCCACAGGCAATCGGAGGTTGGCAGCGTTGTCTGCCGATGATTCCAGCCTGAAGTACTGGCCGGGAAGTAGGAACATTGATGCTGATGCTTTGTCCTGACGTGCGCATGAAGGGCTGGACAGGGACGAAGAGTGGGAGAGCATTCCTGTCCCGGGGGTGAAGGCCATGTGTCAGTTTGCCATCACGATGAAGGCAGATGGGAGGCAACGGCAGGACTGAGCGGTAGATCATTTGGGAGCCTCTGATGACGCCATTCCACAAGCTTGCTGTAACCTGACTGCTCTGAAGACAAACCAGTTACCGGAATTGAGTTCTGGGGAAGTGACAGCAGCTCAGCAAGATGACCCGGGCTTTGGTACTATTTGGTCAGCAGTCAAAAAGGGAGACATGGCTCAGGTGGAGAAGACGAAACACGCCGTGGTGCCTCCATTACTGAGAGAATGGCTCAGATTGGAGTTGAGGAACCAGATCCTATACCGAGTCATTTCACCTCTGGACCGACTTTGGCATTCCCAGCTGGTTCTGCCTGAGAAGTATCAGAGGATGGTGTTGAAGTCACTTCATGATGATTCTGGACATTTGGGGGTGGAAAAAACCTGTGGATTGATCTGGGATCAGTTTTACTGGCCCCGAATGAAGCTGGAGGTCGAAGAATATTGCAAGTTGTGCATTCGATGCTATGCAGGCAGCTCTCTTGTACCACTTGCAGAGTATGGGGCCCCTGGACCTGGTGTGTATGGATTTTCTGTCAATAGAACCCAATGCCAGCAACATGGCGAATGTCCTAGTCATCACGGACCACTACACCAGATATGCGCAGGCTTTTCCTACGAAGGACCAGAGGGCGTCCACTGTGGACAAAGTGTTATGGGAGAAGTATTTCATTTATTATGGTCTCCCCTGGTGGATACATAGTGATCAGGGACGGGATTTCGAGAGCAGACTCACCCAGGAGTTACTGGGCATGCTTGGAGTCGAGAAGTCAAGGACTGCGCCCTATCACTCGTAGGATGATCCCCAGCCCGAGAGGTTAAATCGGACCTTGCTAGACATACTCGGAACCTTGGAGGTCAGCAAGAAGAGCAGGTGAAGTCAACCTATTGGACATCTGGTCTACTGTTACAACTGTATCCGAAATGAAGCGGATAGAGATGGCGCTCAGTACTCGGTGTCGGAGGGCTGATCAGAACTCGAAGTTTTCATACGACTCAGAGTCAGACTGTGGTCAGGCATGGCAGGGAGAGTTTTCTTCCTTCTCCCATCTGCGTGAGATGTGGGACTTTCAAGAGACGTTGAACTTTTTTACTGTGCCATGGCCTGTTCTTCATCAAGTTATGGTATTGTTGCACTGTTGTAACTATACGTTATAATTATGTGGTTTTTGTTAGTTTTTCAGTCTTGGTCTGTCCTGTGTTTCTGTGATATCACACTGGAGGAATATTGTATCATTTCTTAATGCATGCGTTACTAAATGACAATAAAAGAGGACTGCATGTCCTCATAATCTAATCTAATCTGATGAAGCTACCAGGTACTTGTCGTACTATCTGATGTTTGGGCGTGAGGCGAGGTTGCTCATTGACCTTTGTTTTGGGACTGGCAAGGGCAACTTATCACCGAACACTTGTCTGAAGTATGTGCCTGATATGAGAAGGGAGCTGAAAAGGGCTTATGAATTAGCTGGGGTCGCGGCTGCCAAGCAGAATCAAGGAAATAAGAGGAGGTACGATCAAAATGTGAGGTTCCACCAACTCCTGCCAGGAGACCGAATCCTCATAAGGGATTCGGGGCTACCTGGGAAGCATCAGTTGGCTGACCACTGGGCGGCTACGCCCTATGTGGTGGAGAGTCAGATGCCAAACCTACCAGTTTTCCAGGTGAAACCAGAGAATGGGAATGGGCCTGTCAAGATTCTCCATCGCAGCCACCTTCTGCCTCTAGAACAAGAGGTGCATGTTGACCCAGAGCCAGACCTGGAGACTACACCCAGTAAGAGGTCTCTGTGGTGACACGGTGCGACTGCAGGACCAACATCAGGAGAGGTTAGGCCGGCCCCCGCCACTGAGAGGAATACTGATTCGGAGGATAAGGACATGGGGGTGTGATATAAGCTGCCTTTTTCTAACTCCCCACTGACTGAGGAAGAGACTCCCAACCCTTATCACGCTGAGTCAGGTGAAATCTATGGACAGCCTGGGTTGAAGCGGGACCCTGCAAGGGATGAAGTGGGGCTTAGCCAAGGGCCAGAGGGGTCCAAGTTGCAGGTGGGCACAAGTGATAGGCCGGAGGAGGCCTCGCCAGGTAGAGCAGAAGTATCCCCAGTAGTGTTGGAACATGAAGAGGTAGATGAGGGGGTACAGAGATCTCACAGAATCAGGAGACCAACGGATAGACTGGCCTATGTAGCACTGGGAGAACAGAGTGTGGCCCCTACTGCTTTGGGGAACTATGTCACTGCCTCTTACACCTGGGTTGGACTTCGTGCTTTGCAGGCAGGGTTGGCAATTACCTCAATGTCATGAGGACATGACTAAATTTGTGGCGGGGGGGCAGAATGGAGGAGATTGTAACGCTCTATAAGGTTTCACTGCTAATGCAATGCTTTCTCTGTAGCAGCAGTGTTAGGGCTATGACTAGAGATAACAGGGGCTTTGGAATGTGCGCCGTCCAGTGAGAGGTGTGTTGTTTCTTTCTTGTGTGTCTGTGAGAAGGCATTCACGGGCTTTTGTTCGGCAGAAGATGGAGAGAGACGATGCCAGAACGGAGAGGTTGTAGACTGCAGGACTGAATGGATATGGAACGGGGTTGGGAGCCGACAATGCCTGGGGGAAATCGATAGAGAACGAACGGATGGGAAACAATGAACTCCAACAAGTGCGTTAGACTGTTTCCTTAAAATGGGCCCTTTTCTTTTTGTTTTCTTTGCTAACACTCTAGTCAAATTAAGAATTATAAAGCTAAATCGTTCAATTGCATATGGTGTACTGTTTGTTATTTCGTGGTACTGACCTGTAACAGGGGAAAACATCACGCAGCATCCACACGAACAGGAGATTTCACAAGTTTGGCTGGGCCGGAAGCTGTCTCCCCTAGACCAACGCATGCGAGCCAAACCTGAGG
Source organism: Mobula hypostoma (assembly GCF_963921235.1). Taxonomy (NCBI): domain Eukaryota; kingdom Metazoa; phylum Chordata; class Chondrichthyes; order Myliobatiformes; family Myliobatidae; genus Mobula; species Mobula hypostoma. Next base: position 209,148,747 of record NC_086099.1, read on the forward strand.
GTTACACGATCATAAGACGTAGGAGCAGAATTAGGCCATTTGGCATATTGAGCCTCTTCCACCATTCCATCATGGCTGATTTATTATCCCTCTCAGCTGAATTCTTCCTGCCTTTTCCCCATAACCCTTGACACCCTTTCTAATCCAAAACCTATCAAACTCTGCTTTAAATATACCCAATGACTTGGCCTCCGCAGCTACCAGTGACAATGCATTCCACAGATTCCCCACGCTCTGGCTAAAGAAAGTCCTCCTCATTTCTGTTCTAAACGGACATCCTCCTATTCTGAGGCTGTGCTCTCTGGTCCTAGCTTCCTCCACTATAGGAATCAGCCTTTACATCGCCACTTCATCTCGGCCTTTCAATATTTGATGGGTACCAGTCAGATTTCCCCCATTCTTCTAAACTCCAGCGAGTACAGGCCCAGAGCCATCAAATACTCCTCATGCATTAACTCTTTCATTCCTGAGATCATTCTTGTGGCTCTCTTTAATACTATCACATCCTTTCTTAGATAAGGGGAGCTAAACTGCTCACAATACTCCAAGTGTCGTTTGATCAATGCCCTATAAAGCTGTATTACTATTTCTTGGTTGACAGGGAGCAATGGGCATCCATTGATAGGACTGTAAGTTACTGAATATTGCCTGAAGTGTTAACTTTATTATTTGTACTTATACAGTCGGGAGTAAAGTATCTTAATTCCCTGCATCACACATCAAAGTTGCTGGTGAACGCAGCAGGCCAGGCAGCATCTCTAGGAAGAGGCGCAGTCGACGTTTCAGGCCGAGACCCTTCGTCAGGACTAACTGAAGGAACTCTGACGAAGGGTCTCGGCCTGAAACGTCGACTGCGCCTCTTCCTAGAGATGCTGCCTGGCCTGCTGCGTTCACCAGCAACTTTGATGTGTGTTGCTTGAATTTCCAGCATCTGCAGAATTCCTGTTGTTTTTGTTTTAATTCCCTGCATCCTGTTTTGTCACATGTGGGTTGAGTCATTTCCTGTCACTTTATCTCTGGTCAGAAGTGTCGCTGTTCAATACCTGTGATTTGCTCTTTGCTTGTTACAACACCATTGTCTCCATGTCCAGGAGCAATCACCTTGGCTGGATATAGGAACGCAGTGTCATCATTGGCAGTCTGTCTAGGAAACTTCTTGTGGCTTACGAAGCAAAATGAGCTGTGGCTGATAGAAATCTAAATTAAAAGCAAAAATGTTGGAAATACCGATTCAATCAGGCAGTATTTGTGGAAAGAGAAGAAGAATTAGTGACTTTTGATCAGGACTGGGAAAAGTAAGAAAGTGAACATGTAGAGAAGGAGGAAAGATGGAAAGATCAAAGAAAGACACTCAGTGACCACTTTATTAGGTACACCTGTACACCTGCTCATTAATCTGATCAGATTATGTGGCAGCAACTCAAAGCATAAGATTCAGTTGTTGATCAGAATGGGGAAGAAATGTAATCTAAGTGAATTTTGACCATGGAACAATTAGTGGTGCCAAACAGACTGGTTTGATTATCTCAGAAATTGCTGACCTCCTGGGATTGTCACATACAACTGTCTGTAGAGTTTGCAGAGAATAATGCAAAAATTCCAGAGAGCAGTTCAGTGGGTGAAAACACATTGTTAACGAGAGAGGTCAGAGGAGAACAGCTAGACTGGTTCACGCTGACAGGACGGTGACAGTAACTCGAAGAACCATGCATTACAACAGTGGTGTGCAGAAGAGCATCTCTGAATGTCGAAGATCGAAGTGGGTGGGTTACAGCAGTAGAAGACCATGAACAGCAGCCACTTTATTAGCTACAGGAGGTACCTAATAAAGTGGCCAGTGAGTGTATGTCATTGGGTGGAGACCAGTGTTTGAACAACGCGAGTGGTGGCAGTGCTGACAGGAAAAAAGGTGGTAAAAACTTGGTAAATGAAGCAAAACTGTCTGAAGGAGGTGTAAATAGAAGGGAATGAATAGACAGTGCTGAGAGTAAACAAAACAACACTGAAACTGAAAATGTGAAACTTATTGTGACTGTTCCCCATCTATTTCTGTTACCTCAGGAAAGGTGCGCCAAGTCGCTCTTAACTTTCAGACATTTGGCTGAGACAACTAAGATTTTTTTATAGATTACTTCATTGTCTTCAGTGAAGTCAATGAGTTATTGCCGATGAATCATGACTACATCAATAGCCAGTAAATTCAAATAAATACAAATGCCATTCATTGATTTAATTGTGAACAGAATTAGATCAGTTCTGCTCAAGAGAATATCAAGTTTAATTGATGAACTAAAACTTAACATAAGCAGGACTCCCGCATCTAATTAAACATTTAGTTTATTTTATTCTTCGCATCAGGTTAAGTCCACCACCTGTTGGAAGTGGTATACAGTTGGTAGAATTGATCCTTGGTGCCAGGCTAGTGGGGGAAAGCATCGTAATTAATTTATGTCGGATAGGCGAGGCACAGAGAATCAGCAAAGTATACCTCAGCAAGCTCTTACTTTCCTTTGCATTCTTCTTTAATTTATCATTGATCGATTTGAAATCCCCTGTGTCACTTCTAATACACAAATACTTTGAATGACTTAAAAATGTATTATGGTGAACTAGGTACTACTTAGAGCACAGATCTTTAATATGGTTAACTTGCTATGAGTCATTCTCTGTGCTGATTCCAAGTCTATCGATCATTTTATTATTGGAGTTTCCACATTCCTTAGATATAGAGTCATAGTGCCGTGGAGGAATAGAGCACGGATACAGGCACTTCGGCCCGACAAGTCCATCCTATCCACTGTGCCTACCCTGCTAGTTAGTGCTTCCTAACTTCGGCCCACATCCCTCCAAGCCCCACCCTTCCATGTACCTATATAAGTGCTTATGAAATAACTCTATTGTGCCTGTCTCAGCAACTTCCTCAGGCACCTCATTCCATACACTCACCACTTTCTGGGTGAAAAAGTTGCCCCTTGGGTCCTTTTTCAATCTTTCCCCTCTCACCTAAATCTGTTTCCCCTAGTTTTGGACTCCCCTACCTTGCGGGAATAAATCTGCTATGATCCGCCTTCTCTAATGCCCCTCAGAATTGAAAATACACGTGGACTAAGATGTTAACTGTCCTGTGCTATCACCAGTGGGATCATCTGTTGATCTGCCACCTGTCTTCAGGAGTTTCGGCCCGCTTATGATCAAGACTCCCTCGAGGTGGTGGGCCAGCAGAGCTAAAGCACCAACTCCCACTGGTGAGCTTAAAAACTTGGCATCTGCCTCTATCAGAGTTGTTGATCGCTTCCATCCAATAGATAGTCTACCCTTCAGGTGTCTATGCAACTACTGAAGGATTTGCAAAAGATGTCTACACTGTCCGACTATCTGCCCCTCTGGACGTACTTGGTCCCTACCCATGCTGATCCTGTCTCTGCTGCCTCAGCTACAGCCCTGCCGGTTGACTTGATCTCTCTTCTAGTGAAGCCAAGGTCACGCAGCCACTTCTGGAAAGTGAACGCAATAAACCCACGACAGCCTACTCATAATTTTCAGCACTTCTGTAAGGTCACCACTCATACACCTGCATTCCAAGCACCTAGCCTGGTCAACTGCTGCCTATAACTCAGGCCCTCGAGTCCTGGCAACATCCTTGATAAAGTAAGTCAGGGTAAAGTACATATGTCACCACATACAACCCTGAGATTCCTTTTCTTGCAGGCATACTCAATAAATCCAAGAAGCATAACAGAATCAATGAAACAAACAATCAATGTGCAAAAAAAACAACAAACTGTGCAAATACAAAGGAAAAAAATAAATAATACCGAGAACATGAGATGAAGAGCCCTTGAAAGTGAGTCCATAGGCTGTGGGTACAGTTCAGTGATGGGGCAAGTGAAGTTGAGTGAAGGTGAGGGGTGATAATTGTTCCTGACCCTGGCGGTGAGGGTTCTGAGGCCTTCTTCCTGATGGCATGCTAAATGCCTTTTTCCCTACCAGAATATAATCTCACAACCCTGCGATGATACAGCATACACAAGGCCATTTAGCCCTATTCTACACAGAACAGCTCTCTCTGAAAGAGCTTTCAGTTAGTTCCTCTCTCCTGCCCTTTCCAATAGCGTAGATTTTTTCTGTATGTATCTATTTCTTCTTAAAAGACAATATTTACTGTTCTTTCATTAGCAGTCTGTTATAAGACTTGTGAGAATGTTGCCATTTTTGTGAGCCTTAGGCAGAACTTGGGCAGACTAGAAATTTATTCCTTGGGTGTAGTGGACTAAAGAGCAGTCTTTTAGAGGTGTGAAAATCATGAGGGGCATAGATTCGATGAATGCATTCAGTCTTTTTTCCCAGGGGGAAGGTATCACAAACTAGAGAGCACATGCTTTTAAACGGAGACGGGAAAGATTTTGAAGGAACGTTAGGGCCAAGCTCTTCATGTTAGAGATGATAGATGGAATAAACTGCCAGAGGAAGTGGGTGAGACGAGTACAATAATGACATTTAAATGGCTCTTGGACAGGTACAAGGGTAGGAAAGATTTAGGGAGATACGGATCATATACCAGTCAGTGGAGCTAGTTTGGATGGGCATCTTGCTCAGCATGGATGCTGTGGGCCAAAGGCCCTGTTTCCATGCTATACGACTCTGTGACTCTAAATTATAACAAGTCATTAATTCTCCAGTGTTTTCCCCAAAGCCAGATCTGAGGAAGGTCTGAGACGTGAGCTAGCTGCCTTCGTTTCTGCTGAGCCATTGAAATTGCACTCCGGACCTGTAGAAAATCGTCAGGAAGCACAGACGGCCACCTTGCAACATTGGTCTGGTAGACATTTATTCTTTAAACAGAATAGGTACTATCTATTTAATCTTCTTTCTCCTCTAACCCTCTGGCAAGTGGTCTTCTCACTTGCAAGGAACACATCAGTTGTCCCCAGGCTTTGCGAGGCTGTAAAAGGGGTGTTCAACAGGTCGCTAAGTGGTTTGTCAAGCTGGATGTGGTAGGGGCAGTGTGTGTGGGGGTGTTGGCTTTTCCACTTATTTATGGACAGATGGCACACAGATGAACCTGCAATAATGGGGGCATCTTGTATAGCAATCAGGACCATAGACAGTGATTTGGCTACACTGGGCTCCTTCTCCTAATCAGTTTCCGAACTGGCTCTATCCTATACACCTTGCGCATCCTGCAGCCTAAAACCCCACCTCTTCACAACACAGGGGCTGCAGCAAGGCACGCCCACCTGCTGGGTCTTGTTGACAGAACTTGCAACTAACACCAGAGATCACAGACCCAGAGAGCTCTGCAGCTAAAATGCCACTTCCTTGCTTGGCCACCCTACGTGCCTGGCATGCCTTCCCAAGGATTCATGGGGTCAGACAGCACAGAAACAGGCCCATGTCAACCAAGAAGCTAATCCTATTTGCCTGCATGTCCAAAAATCCTTACAATTGTGCCTGCCTCTACCACCTCCTCTGGCAGCTTGTTCCATGGACCCAGCACCGTCTGTGTAAAGAGTTTTCCCCCTCAGGCATGTTCTGCAATGGCCTTACCCCTAGAGAGTTGTTTGACCATGGAAATAGGATATCGCTGCACCCAGTCGTTCCACCAACAAGATTTATTTAACTTATTCAGTCACTGGTAATGATGAAACTTATTCCCCATCCCTAACTGCCTTTGTCAAATGGAGAGCATTATGAGTCAATCTTCTACATAAGCTCTGGAGCCACACACAAGCCAGACTGGAGAAAGAACAACAGACTTCCTTTCCTGAAGAGCAATCAGTGAACTGGATCCGTTTCTTTTCTCCCAGCAATCCAGTAGTTACATACAGAAGAGATTTAGTTTAATTTGGTGCAAATGCAATGGACCAGTTCAAAGATTCAATTACATTTATTATCGAAGTATATATGCAGAATACAAGCCTGATTCATCGTCCCACAGACAGCCACGAAGCAAAGAAAACAATTGAACCTGGTCAATGAAAAGCATCAGTTTCCGAGCTGTACGATTCTATGAATCTATGTATGACTCTGAACACTCCCTCTCAGTCCCGTTTCCCCATTTGTTCTTTCCTTTCTCCTCCTGATCTACCAGCCCCATCACCCCATCCTGTACACTCTCATTTATCCAACACCCATACACTTCTCCCACTGATTCCTCTCCCCACCACCCTCCCTTTATCCCATTGCCCCACCTTCCTCTCCTATCAGATTCCATCATCGTCAGGCCACTGTCACTTACACCTACCACCTTTCCAGCTTCTAACAACATTCCCACTCTTCCCCCTCCCTCATGTCCCTATCACCTTCCCACTCACCCAGATCCACCTACCACCTACCAACCCCTTGCTACATCCCTTCCCTCCACCATATATATTGGCTATCTTCCCTTTTCCATTCAGTCCAGTTGAGGGTCTCAACTCGAACTATCAACTGTTCATTCACTTTCATAGATGCAGCCTGACCTGTTGAGTTCCTCCCTCCACGTGCTCACCCAGACCAGTGAAATCCTCCTTCCTTTCGTGTGTTGTTCCAGATTCTGGTATCTACAGTCCCTTGTGTCTCTAGTTTAGCTTAGCATTGTGTTTGCACAGATATTGTGATCCAAAGGGCCCGTTCTAGTGCTGTATTGTTCTACGTTCTATACAACATGGTCCCTGCTTTATCAGCTTACAGCCTGAAAACAGATTTGTCAAATATGATTTCCCATTCATAAATCTATGTGGACTCTGAAGGGTCCAGTCACCATTTTCTAAGTGCCCTGCAAACACTTCTTTATTAATTAATCTGAAGAATTTCCTTTGGACTGATGTCAGACTAACTAGCTTGTAAGGCCTTGTTTTCTCTCTCTGCCTTTTCTTAACTAGCAGGGCCAGCCTGTAGAAACTAATCTATGGAATTTTGAAAAATGACAACCAGTATCTTCAAAGCCCCTCCTTGGAACAGAAGGTCAACAGATCCTGAGATTTATCAACTTCTAGTCCCAGTAATTTCCCAATACTTTTTTATTGCTGCTAAACTTCTCAATGGGTGGTGGGGTCGAGATACGTCTCTACCAAAGGAGGTGTGTGGCCCTTCTTTCATCCTCTAGCCTGAAGGTCACTCTTGGGCAAGGTGTAACACCAACTTAGCCAATGGCGCCTAGGGCAGCAATGAAGGCCCTCCATCTCCGTTAAACCACCGCACACAGATATAGAAGGATTCTTCATTGCTGCACCCGTAACAACTATCTTTTGACCAATTGGGGTTGTTAGCCCTGAACTGCACCCTCGGACCTGGAGGGCTGGTGGACCACTCTTAGTCTGGCCTCTACCCTTTGACCTGTTTGGCATGGGTGACCCTACCAAGAGACAAAGCACAAGACCCTGACTCCAACCAAAACAGCTCTCCGGGTCATTGAGGTAGACAATTCTCCAAACCCTACAACAAGGTAATGGTGTTCCAACTCTGACTGGAGTTCAAACTGTTTAGTAGTGAATGGAACAGTCTTTGAGCCTTTCCCACCACATAATGGGGTGTGGCTGTCCTGAAGGGCACAAACGCGAAATATTAATTCTGTTTCTTTTTCCACAGACGCTGCTTGATCCGCTGAGTAGAGTCATAGGATCGAAGCATAAAAACAGGCTAAACAAGATTCCCAATAAGTTCAAGTTCAAAGTTCAGAGAACATATATGTCACCATATACAACCCTGAGATATGTTTTCTTGTGGGCATGCACAGCAACTCTAGAGAAATAACTTTTAACAAAATAAATGCAAGATCAACCAGAGTGCAGAAGACAACAAACTGGGCAAATGCAAATATAAATAAATAGCAATAAATAACAAGAACATCAGATAAAGAGTGCTTAAAGTAAGATCATTGGTTGAAGGAACATTTCAATGACAGGGTAACTAAGAGTAGTTATCCCCTTTTGTTCAAGAGTCTGCTGGCTGAGGGTTAGTAGCTGTTCTTGAACCTGATAGTGTGGGTCCTGAAGCTCTTTTACTTCTACCTGATGGCAGCAGTGAGAAGGGAACATGACCTAAGCTGTGGGGATCTCCGATCATGGATGCTACTTTCCGACAACAGTGTTTCATGTAGACCTGAAATAAGGCAGTTGGTGCAGAAAATTGAGTTGGGGTGGTGATGGGGGGGGGGGGATGGGGGGGTTGCGTGAGGGGATAATGGAAAATCCATGCAGATCGACCTTTGAATAACGTTCTGTTACTCCATTCTCACTGTCACAGGGTAGAATCAGAATCAGATTTATTAACGCTGACATACAGAATGTCATGAAATTTGTTGTTTTGCAGCAGCAGTCATAAAATATATGATCAATTACAATTATATATTACATATAATATACATACTTATTTTATATATATATATATCGGTAGTGCAAAAAGAGAGCAAAAATATGAGCTAGTGCTCTTCACTCACCTCAACACCAAACTGATTCCACAACCTATGGACTCTCTTTCAAGGACTCTACAAATCACGTTCTCAATATTATTTATTTACTATTTGTTTATTATTAAAATTCGTTTGTTTTTGTATTTGCATATTTTGTCTGCTTTTGCACATTGGCTGCTTTTGTCAGTCTTTGTGTGCAATTTGTCATTGATGCTGTTGTATTTCTTTGTTCTACTGTGAATGCCTGCAAGCAAAGGAATCGCGGGGTATAAATTTACCTTGAACTTTGAACTTTGGGTTCGCAGACTGTTCGGAGGTCTGGTGGTGGAAAGGAAGAAGCTGTTCCTAAAATGTTGAGTGTGTGTCTTCGGGCTCCTTGGCGTTTATATATGCAGTTGGCTGGAGGGAATATTGCCATGATGTTGAAGGCGGGGTGATGGAGTGGGAAGCTTTCCTTTGCAGGAATGAGTCAGTGTATGTATTTTTGTATATTGGACGCCACTCCAGTCGCTGGCTGGCTCTGTGCAATGTTGCACGTGAGTGTTCTTTTCTTCACTCTGGTGCCATTTCTCAGGAAGCGACTACAGCAGTGGCAAGCGAGTGTGACCGGGGGATTGAAGGCAACCCAGTCGGCCTGGCCGGATGCCAGTCTTTGATGTAAGGCCTTGGGGCTGGGCGACTCAGAGGGTGGGGGTTAGGGTGAAGGTATCCCGGCTGCCGTCTCCTTGTCTAGACAAGGTGACAAAAACGCTTCTGATGCAGCGATGGGAGAAACACAGACAGATGACAGCATCAGGTCATGTCGGAGAGCACTTCTGCCAACAGGCAGGAGAGGCTGGCACCAGCTAGGAAGCCTCGTGCCGTTCGCTGGTTAATGCGCAATCTCATCATAACGTGTGATTTCAAAAAGCAGCTTTAAGTGGCCCACTCACATTTGATATATTCCGTGTCAACCTCCCACATCAGAGAATTAATAAAAGTACTTCTTTCAGTACAATCCACACAGATCTTGCAATAGCACGTTTTTCTTACTTTTTGTTGTCGCTTAACATTTTCTCCCATGATCTGATGTGATGGTAAATGTTAAATGTCACCTTCTAAGTAGACCAGCAAAAAATTATCAAGCCGGCTAAGCGTTTAATCGTCTCCGTCTTTTTAATTGGCAAGCTATTAAGGTCAAAAGTCAACATTTAACATTGCTAACGCCTTCTCAAGACCTTCAGTCTTTTACAGCACGCAAAAAAAAAGCAGCCTGTCGATATCAGTTTTAGACTACAGCCATGGCTTTCTGAGCTGTGTACTGTGTGTATAGCAACTGTCAGCTGGTGTTTGCTCTGCACTGACTATGGCCTTGGGTTGGGTCTTCAGAGCTGAATGGGGTCAACCACTTAATTCACTCGCCCCTTCCCCCCACCTACACGCACCCACCCCTCCCACTCACCGCAGCCGAGTCAGCTTCAGCAAAGGTCAGAGGGAAAATATGTCCATTTACTGAGCCAGCAGCCCTCTTCTTGAGCTGTTTCGGGAGCAAGACCAGTGATGAAGCCTTGCACAGTCAGGCAAAGGGAATAAATTAGCCCACGACTTCAAATCGCAAAAGCTCAAAGCACACAAGAAGGGTAAAGTCATTTGCCACCAAGCCTTTCTCCCCTTCTACCTGTCTGGCACATTTTCTTCGTAAGGAAATTGGGATCAATAAATAATATCTCACAGAATATGGCCAGAAATAAAGAGAGGGCCCAGTTAATCCGAGTGGTTTTGTGGCTCCTCTCGTTCTGAACTTGTTGTACGTGACCACGCACACACATCAGAGATGAACTGGAGGTCACATGCCCGCACGTCGGACTTCCTGCCCCACCACTGGGCTCAATGTCGAGGGGAAGGGCTGGGAGCACTTTCCCTCCAGTTCCTCGGCTTCCCACCATGGAGGTAGGCCTGCAAACTGCAATTTGCCTCAGCAGCTTGCCAGCAACTGTGAACAGAGCTACGTGTTACTGTCTGAATGAATTGATTCTGTTTATCTTGTTAATTATGTTAGTATTTTAGGGTGGTAATGATAAATCTACCTGTTTTTGAGAAAGTTTTTAAAAAATGCTTCTATCTACTTCAATAGGTTTTATATGCCTCCGCCTCATAATATCCCCAGCAAGTGAAGAGGGCCAGCTCGTTTGCTCCTCCGCATCGAGAAGCAGGGATTCTCAAGCTAGTGGGCACAGTAGGCAGAATGGTCCATCCACTTTAGGAGGAATACGGAACAGTATGCAGCACAGCCCAATCCAAGCTAATCCCACTGCCTGCACAGGGTCTATATCACTCCATTCCCTGCCTGTCTGCCGTACCTGCTTCCACGACTTCCCCAGGCAGTGTGTTCCAAGCACCCATCACTCCAATTTGCCTTGTAAATCTCCTTTAAACTTTCCTCCTATCATTTTAAAATTAGATTAGATTATGAGGACACGCAGTCCCCTTTTATTGTCATTTACTAATGCATGCATTAAGAAATGATACAATATTCCTCTGGTGTGATATCACAGAAACACGGGACAGACCAAGACTGAAAAACTGACAAAAACCACATAATTATAACATATAGTTACAATAGTGCAAGCAATACCATAACTTGATGAAGAGGCCGTGAGCATAGTAAAAAAGTTCAAAGTCTCTCGAAAGTCCCACATCTCACACAGACGGGAGAAGGAAGAAAACTCTCCCTGCCATGCCCGACCACAGTCCGACTCTGAGTCGTCCGAAAACTTTGAGCTCCGACCAGCCCTCCGACACTGAGCACCAAGCGTCATCTCTGCCGAACGCTTCGACCCCAGCCCCGGTCGCCAGCAGCAGGCAAAGCCGAGGATTTTGGGGCCTTCCCTCCGGAGATTCTCGATCGCACAGTAGCAGCGGCAGCGAACCAGGCATTTCAGAAGTTACTCCAGATATTCCTCCGTGCTCTCACGGCTGTCTCCGTCAAATCAGAATTGTGCACGATTCCTATTTTACAGATACGATACCAGCTTATGCCCTCTACTATTGGACTATTGGAGTTGTCTACCCTATCTATGCCTCTCATTATTTTATAAACCTATTTATTTATTTTATTTTATGAGATATAGCATGGAATAGGCCCTTCCGGCCTTCAAGGCCATGCCACCCAGCAATCCCCCAAGTTAACCCTAGCCTAATCACAGCACAATATACAATGACCAATTAACCTACTGACCGGTATGTTTTGGACTGTGAGAGGAAATGGGAGCATCCGGTGTAACCCACACAGTCATGGGGATAATGTACAAAGCTCCTTGCAAGCAGTCGGTGGGAATTGAACCCCGGTCACCAGTACCGTAAAGCGACTGGTGCTAACCACTACGCTACCGTACGTTGCCCCTCAGCCTCCAATGCTCCAGAGAAATTAAACCAATTTATCTAACCTCTGCTTATGCCTAATCCAGGCAACCTTCTAGTGAAGCTGTCCTGCACCCTCCTCATCCTACCTACATTGTGATGACCAGTGCTGCACACAGCCAAACCAAAGTTTTGCACAACTTCGAGGAATGGAGTTGTTACAACTGGAACCCCACTGACCCTGCTGACACGCGTTATTGAGAGAGTTTCTTCACAATTCAGCAAAAAAAACACAAAATGCAACAAAGTAAACCGGGAGTAATTTAACTCTTTTAACTCTTTCCTCTCATCAGGTGAATTTCTTTATCAAATAGGTAATTATGTAAGGATAGTGGGGAAATGGAGATTGGATATCATCGCCACAATAATTCCAGTGGGTGTGTATAGTAATTTAATTTACCTTTAACCTAATTACAGGTAGTAGAATACTAGATATAGCAACTGGTAAATATGGCCAACTTTTCAAAGACAAATGGCTGCTTAATGGCAGGAAGAGAAGACACCCTGGGTGATCTTTAATTTATGACTTCCCTTTGAAAACATTTCTAAACACCTTATTAAATGTTATTAAGTTAATGTAGGTTTGGATTTTCATGATTGAGAGACGCATTTCCTTTGTACCTGATCTAGAGCCTTAATTCGCTGGGTTATAAGTAACTTTCTGTAACAAAGGGCCAAAATTCTGAATAACAAAGGCAAAGTGGTTCAGATGACTTAGTGATTTTACCAGCAAAAGACTGCCAGAACAACTCAGAGAGCAGAAGTAATTGGCTACAGCTCTGGTTCAGTTTTTTAAAAATGGTAAATATTAAATACAGCTCAATTTTAGTGGCATGGTTAGTAAAGCTACTGCTACACAGTTCTCATAAAAGTTGCTGGTGAACGCAGCAGGCCAGGCAGCATCTCTAGGAAGTGGTACAGTCGACATTTCGGGCCGAGACCCTTCGTCAGGACTAACTGGAAGAAGAGCTAGTAAGAGATTTGAAAGTGGGAGGGGGAGGGGGAGATCTGAAATGATAGGAGAAGACAGGAGGGGACAGGATGGAGCTAAGAGCTGGAAAGTTGATTGGCAAAAGGGATATGAGAGGATCATGGGACAGGAGGCCTAGGGAGAAAGAAAAGGGGGGGGGGGAAGCCCAGAAGATCTCTACCATGACCTAGTTTTTTGAACCTTTCGTAAGCTTTTCTTTTCTCCTTGACTAGATTTACAACAGCCTTTGTACACAACAGTTCCTGTACCCCACCATCCTTTCCCTGTCTCATTGGAATGTACCTATGCAGAACTCCACGCAAATATCCCCTGAACATTTGCCACATTTCTGCCATACATTTCCCTGTGAACATTGGTTCCTAATTTATGCTTCCAAGTTCCTGCCTGATGGCCTCATATTTCCCCTCATTCCAATTAAACGCTTTCCTAACTTGTCTGTTCCTATTGCTCTCCAATGCTATGGTAAAGGAGATACGGAGTTTTGGAGTTTGCATGTTCTCCCTGTGACTATGTGGATTTTCTCCAGGTGCTCTAGTTTCTTGCCGCATCCCAAATACATGAGTGTTGATTGGTTAATTAGCATGAGTGGTAGAATCTACCTGGGAGTTTAGGGAGAAAATAAAATGTGATTAGTGTAGGATTCAATGAATGGATGCCTTGTGCTCAAGGTGGAATTGGTGGGCCAAAGGGCCTGTTTCTGTATTACATGATTAGGAAAGATTGTTTTCACAGAATGCGGGATTCATGCGATGAAAAGGGAGCAATGGGACTACACAAATCGCCTTATACGTGTACTACATAAAGTGCTTGCCTAGAATTGTCTTGTCCAAGTTCGAATTACCGCAAGAACACGGGAAAATAGGAGCAGAGATTAGCAAACGGGCCCCTCAAGTCTGCCCTGCCATTCAATAAGTTTCTTGCTGATCCACATTGGTCTCAACTTCTCTTCTCTGCCAGTTCCCTATAACTCTCAATTCCTCAAGAATTCAAATATATAACTATCTCTGTCTTACGTATATCTAATGAACTGGCATCCACCACCCCTAGGGACAGGAAATTCTGCTTCAGTACACTTTCTACTAATTCTCATTCTCATTGTTAGGTGTGGAGAAAGAAGTGACACCTGTCAGACACTGAGTAAAGAATCCATTTTTACTGACGTAGTAGTGAAAGGTGTCCCATTGCCATCAGTACCTTGCGTACTTGGAGATCAGAATCAAGCAGTAAGGTCTCCAAAGGAATTGTGGAATTATTCAGAAGCCACAATAGGATACCGTGCTGTAAGACCGAGCTATTAGCACTGAATATCAGCAAAGGATCACTCTCAACCTCCAGCAGAAGATTGTGGCACGACGCACCGCAGCAGGTAGTCCTTCAGCCACACAGTTCCATCAACTTCCAGTTCTAGTTATCTGCAACAACTAAAAAATTACTTTCAGGATCCTGTGTGATTGCAATAGGTTAGCAAGGCAAAACTAGAGTTTGATTAAAATATCCTTTTCCATCCATCTATCATGGCTTTTGTTCAATGCAAACAAAGATAGTGTCATAAGTGCCAAGTCATAACAATTTCTACCATTACATAGGTTCAATTTGGACTCTCTGTATCCACCTCTCCCCATCATCCTTCCCCGCTTTCTATATCTCTCTCTTCCCCCCTTCTCTCCCTCTCACTCTCTTCCTCTCTCCTTCTCAATCTATCCCTCTCTCTCACTCACTCTCTCCCTCTCTCTGGTGTGTACATACACAGACCAACACCGCCCCTGTGTACTGGTGTCTGGTGTACACTGTACGTACACCGACCGACACAATCCCCTGTGCACTGGTGTCGGGTGTGTACTGTACACACACCAGCCAACACTCTCCCCTGTGTACTGTACGCGCACAGACCAACACAGCCCCTGTGTACTGGCGTCCGGTGTACACTCCACATACACAGACCAACACAATTCCCTGTGTATTGGTGCCTGGAGTACACTGTACATACACAGACCAACACCGTCCTCTGTGTACTGGTGTTTGGTGTATACTGTACATACACTGATCAACACCATACCCTGTGTACTGGTGCCTGGTATACACTGTACACACATAGACCAGCACTGCCCCTGTGTACTGTACACACACCAACCAACAATCCCCTGGTGTTTGGTGTGTACTGCACGCAGACTGACCAACACTCTCCCTGTGTACTGGTGTCTGTTGTATACGTATCCCTCTTGGATTGTCCTCTGTGTACTGTTGTCTGGTGTTCATACCTGGATCCAATCTGAACCCCCGGTTCTCCCTGTCACTATGTCGGTAATCCCTGTGTGCTCCAATTTCCTTCCATATCCCAAAGACATGCAGGGTGGCTTAATAGTCACTATAATGTGACTGTAGTGTAGACATTGATAAGTGCATGAGAGAGAATAGTCATCAGGAAGTAGTTGTGAGATTGGGACTGAGGGGAATGCTCCGAGAGACAGCATGGTCTTGAAGGGCGGTATGTCCTCCTACATTGTTAGAATATATGAGATTCTCTCCAGAGGGGAGAAAGTTCTCAGCTGCTGCTGAAATATTGAGAAAATACTTAGGTGGAATTGTGGTGGACACAATCTAGTCCACCGCAGGCTAGCCATCCCTACCATGGGATACATCTACAAGGAGCGCTGCCACAAGAAAGCATCAACCATCAACAAGGACCCCCAACATGTAGGCCATGTTCTCTCCTCGCAGTTGTCATTGGGAAGGAGGTGAAGTCACTTTAAGATCCACATCACCAGGTTCAGGAGTGGTTATCACTCTTCAACCATCAGGTCCCCTGAACCAGTGTGAATAACTTCAACTCACCTCAACACTGAACTGATTCCACACCCTATGGACTCACTTTCAAGGACTCTACCACTCATGTTCTCAGTTTCATTTTGTTACCTGTTTATTTACTATCATTTTTTGTATTTGCAGGGTTTGCCTGCTCTTGCACATTGGTTGTCAGTCATTGTTTGTGTGTAGTTTTTCATTTATTCTATTGTATTATTCTGCTAGACTGTAAACGCCTGCAAGAAAATGTACCTCAAGTTAGTACATGGTGACATAATAAATAATAAATTTACTTTGAACTTTAAAATTTGAACTTTGAATTTTGTATTTAACCTAGGGTATAGTATTTTTCTTCACAGACAAACCCAAAAGATCCTGTGGCATCCATTCAGAGAAAAACAGAGAAGCCACCCACATTATCCTGCCCAACAATTGTCCCTCAATTATGACCAGAAAAACAGATTATCTTGAAATTTTTTTTAATTGTGTCTTACTGCGTAGCGAGCAGCTGCCATCTTTCCTAATTACATCAAAGGTTCACTTAATTGATGGTGAAACACCTCAGGATATGGTAAAAATCCTTAAAGGCAACAGAAGATTGAGAGCTTTCTGTGCTGCCTTCCTCCCACCGGCAATCTGTGATCCTGATCCTATCCTATCTGATCTCGTCCATCCACTGGTCAGTCTTTGCACTCACTGCACTATCCTGAACTGTTAGCACAGCATCTACATCAGTCCGAAAACTCCCACAATGCACTTCAAGGCTTCACAACCTTGAAATAAAAAGACTTTATTCCTCATTACCCAATATTTCTTACACTGTGCCGTCACATATCCTCGCTCACCCTCAATCCTTCAACCACAGGAAAGGTATTCCGTGACTGGACATGAAACCACAAGTGACCAAAATTGGAGAGAAAATAAATTTCAAAATTAGGTGTTCTTATTAAGGGAAGAATTTGATCTATATAGACCTTTGTACGACCTTCAGACATTCTAAAACACTTCATGGCTAATGAATTACTTCAGTCACTTGACAAATGAGACAATGAATTTATGCACAGTAAGAGCCCACAAGCATCAAAGTCATGGTAGAAATTGCTCCATTTATACTTTATCTTCTTTTGCATTGAACAGAAGCTATGCTAGATGGATGGAAAGGAGTACTTTAATCAAAATATGATTTTTTTCTTATATTTCCCAATAGCACAGCATCCTGAAATTTTAAAAATGCCTCTTTTTTTGTTAATTGTTACAGACAACTAAATATTTGTCACTCAGAGATGAATAATCTAGTAGGAGTGTTTTGAATTCTTCAGGGCTCTGGCACAAAGAAATAGTCACGTAGATACGTAACTAAATCCTGGTAAAGTACATATAAAGGCAGAATGTCTCACAGTACCTGTAGCCTGCTATTTACCCACCTATCAAGAACAAAGTGGACGTGGAGAGGTTTGGTTATGTTGAAAGCCTCAGCTGGAGCACCATGCCAGACAATAGAGGAACTGTGCAAACAGAGCAAAAAAAAGGGGAAGAGTATGATTAAATCACACAAGTGACATGAAATCAATGGAATCTGCGTCTGGTCGATATTCTGGCTCTCTGAATAAGCTGCTGGAACTTGTGCGGTTCCTTTTGCTAGAATTATATTTGTCAGTTCTAGGTCTTTGCCTTTTTAGGTGAATTTTCAGGTGAGGAAACAAAACTCATTTCTAATTCCTGCAATTCTTTTTCCTGTGACTTTTTTTTAAATACAGTTTCTTCACTTTTCTTTTCCAGCCCCTCCAGTAAAGATACTGGGGTAGTCCGGCCACTCTGGGATATCCTTGACCCTAACACTATCATACCAACGTGCAGCCTGCTATTTACCCTTAGCACTCCACTTAACCTGCTACATGTCGGGGGCAAGTTTGAAGAGTAACAGTTTTGGATAACTCCGCCCTTTAGGAAGGTCTACCTCCCTGTGAGGGTATTCAACACTAGGTATCAACATTTTGTGAGAATTATCTAGGGTTGATATTTCAACACTGAATATCAACATTTAGTAAGCAAGTGCAACATATGAGACGTTGGAGGAACTCAGCAGGTCTTGCAGCATCTTTAGAGGGTAACAGAGACAGTGCTTCAGGTCAAATGATTCAAATGGAGTCCAGATGAAGGGTCTCAAGGCAAAATATGAACTGCCCATCCCTCTCCACAGATGCTGCCTGAACGGCTGAGTTCTTCCATCATCTCACATTTTGCCCAGATTCCAGCATCTGCAGTGTCCAAGAAGGTGCCAGGGCATTCCTCATGTAATGGGACAAAAGAAAAGGGAGCCAGTGAACGCATGGCCAAAAATCTGATCAAAGAGGTAGACTTTACAAATGCTGTTAAACAAGGAAAGACTTGAGAAGGAATTCCAGAATCATAATCAAAGTCAAAGTTGAGTTTATGGTCATGTGCACTACAACGTGTGCACATTAGCGCAACAGAAAAACGTACTTGCACAGTATCACAGGCACATAGCATCATATAAGCAGTGGTCTCGGTGTTTGTAGTCCCAGTGAACAAATGATGGGCCATGGGCCGTTCCTGTCCCTATAATCATTAATGTAGTTTCTAATCATTGTTTTGTGAATGATGATTGGGAGAAAGAACCCAGGTGGATTATCCCCTTCCTAGGCTCGGCTGACTGAGATTATTGCTGCCATGACTCACTCAGCTGGCTCACTGTGAACCCTCGATTAGATCAGAGATTGCCATTACCTGCAGGCACACGAGAGACCCTGCAAATGTCGGAAATACAGAAGAACACACGCAAAATGCTGAAGGAACTCAGTCCTGATGAGGGGCCTCAGCTTGAAATGTCGACTCTTTATTCTTTTCCATAGACACTGCCTGACCTGCTGAGTTCCTCCAGCATTTTGTGTGTCATTATTCATATGAAGTTTTTACCAATCAGGCCATTGCTGGAAAGACATAGCGACAGCTGCCTTAATTAAATAGCTTTGAGTTTACTTGGGTATTGTTTCTGTCTTCAAAATGGATACCAATATCAAAACAAAAGACAACTAAACTCAAAAGCAAAATCAGGTCTGAGCCAGTATCAAGGCCTAACTTGGCATAAAGATCAAGGATTAAAAGCTTGGCTTTATAATCAATTCCAGTGAATAATATCTGGCGCTAATTAAACTGAGGTAGTGCTTAATCAAAGGGATTAGTCATAATGGTTAAGGAGGCTAGGTATGCTCCCCTTTCTGCATGTAGGATATCAGGGACTTTTCCCACACCTGATTTCTACACCTGCAGAAAGTCTATCAACTTGGCGGTCTGCCAAGAACAGTTGGAGCTGCCGATCGAATCACGGCAGCACAGTAGCGTAGCTATTAGCACAATGCTTTACAGCGCCAACAATCAGGGCTCAGTCCCCACCACTGTCTGCAAGGAGTTTGTACGTTCTCCTCATGACTGCAAGGGTTTCCTCTGGGTGCATGGGTTTCAGCCCACCATCGAAAGACATGCAGGTTCGTAAGAGTTAGTAAGCTATGGGCATGTTATGTTTGCTCTGGAAGCACGGTGACACTTGACGGCTACCGTCAGCACAGTCCTCAGACAGTGTCGGTCATTGACAGAAATGACACATCTCACTGTATGTTTCGATGTTTTGTTGCGCTTATCTTTATATCTTTATGTCTATGTCTGAAACATGGAAAATGTGATGGGCAATATATTCAGCTGAGCATCAAAGTTCAGAGTACACTTACAACGCTGAGATTTGTTTCTTTGTGGACATACGCAGTAAATCCAAAAAGTACATTAGAATCAGTGAACAGACCAGACCCAACAGGATGGACAAACAATGTCCAAGAGAGAGCAAAGTTCAAGTACCAAAGAGAGAAGATAGTAATAATAACAAACAAACAAACAAATAAGCAATAAATATCGATAACATAGGATAAGAAGTCCTCGAAACTTAGTCTATAGGTCGGGAACAGTTCAGTGGTGGGCCGGGTGAAGTTGAGTAAAGTTAACTGTTCCTGAACCTGCTAGTGTGGGTCCTGAGGCTCCTGTATCTTCTTCCTGATGGCCCCAGTAAGAAGAAAGCATGGCCTAGGTGGTGAGAGTCCTTGATAATGGATACTGTTTTCCTATGACATTGCTCCATGTAGATGTGCTTAATGGTGCGGAGGGCTTTACCCATGATGGACTGGGCTGAATCCACTATATTTTGTAGGATTTTTCATTCAAGGGCATTGGTGATTACGTACCAGGCTATGATGCAACCAATCAATATACTCTCCGCTATAAATCTATAGAAGTTTGTCAGATGTCATGCCAAATCTTTGCAAACTTCTAAGATGTAGATGTTCTGCCGCACTTCCTTTGTAATTGCACTTGCGTGCTGGGCCCAGGACAGATTCTCTGAAATGATAAGACCAAGGAATTTAAAGTTGCTGACCCTCTTCACCTCTGATTTCCCCTGATGAGAACTGGCTCATGGATCTCTGTACAAATAAGGCAGGTTGTACCTTAACTAAATTGGAACCAACAGTCTTACTGGGAAGTTTGCTAGCACTGCTGAGAAAAGTTTAAACAGAGTTGGTAGGGAAAGTGGGCCCAGAGTTCATGTTCAGATGAAGGGCTACAAACATCAAGAAGACAAAAAGTTGGAAAGTCCAGTAGTCATAAGAAGAGAGTGAATGAATATTAAAGATAAATTCAAAGATAAATTCCATCAATTTTAAAGCAAGGAGCATATCTCGCAAAGTAGATGAATGCAAACTTCAGTTAACAGAGAATATTGTTGCCATCCTTGCGACTTCATTGCCTGCTTGATCTGTAACTACAACACTTCATTCCACATTCTGTTATTGTTTTCCCTTGTACTTCCTCAAAGGACTGATGTGATGGAATGGTCAGTGTGGATGGCATGCAAAATAAACTTTTTCACTGTACCTTGGTAATACTAATCCAATTTACCATTTTGCTAAATTGGTAACAATAGTTGAAGGATGAGCAGCAATGTAATATCCCAGGGTATAGAAATTCCAAGCAAGGTAGCCAGGAGAGTAAAAGGGGGGCAGTGGGGAGAGATTGCACTGTTGGTCAAAGATTGCATAATTTCATTGGGAAGGATATTCTCAAAGGATGACATATGGGTAAAGATTAGAAACAAAGAGAGTGCCATCTCTTTGTTGGGGTGCATTATAGACCTCCTAATAGTCAACAGGAGACATAATAACTGATATGTGAGCAGATATCAGAAATAATCACAAAAAGGAAGGTTATTTTACAGGTGATTTCCCAGTGCTTCATTTTCCCAAATACTAACTGGGATTGTCTAATGAGCTAAAGAACATTCCCCCAATCTGTCTAAGTCCCTCTGCAGAATCCCTGCTTCCTCAGCACTACTCACCCTTCCACCTACTTTCGTATCTTCTGTAGATTTGGCCACAAAGTCATCAAATCTGTCATCCTAATCATTGACATATAACATGAAAAGAAGCAGTTCCAACCAGTGTTGGGACTGCTGGAGAAGTAAAGCAGTTCCTGAGGAACACCACCTGTCACTGGCAGCCAACCAGAAAGGCCCCCTTTATTCCCACTCTTTGCCTCCTGCCAGTCAGCCAATCTTTTATCCATGCTATAGAATTCTACAGACTCTTATCTTGTTAATCAACCTCATGTGCAGCACCCTGTCAAAGGCTTTCTAAAATTCCACGTAAACATCCATTGATTCTGCTTTGTCTATCCTACCTGTTATTTCCTCAAAGAATTCCAAAAGGCTTGTCAGACAACATTTCCCCTTAAGGAAACCATGCTGACTTTGGCCTTCATTATCATGTGCCTCCTGGTACACTGAAACCTCATCCTTAATAATGGACTCCAACATCTTCCCAATCACTGAAGCCAGACAAACTGGCCTATAATTTCCTTTCTTTTACCTCCTTCCCTTCTTAAAGAGTGGAGTGACATTTGCAAATTTCCAATCCTCTGGAACCATTCCAGAATCTAGTGATTCCTGAGAAATCATTGCTAATGCCTCCACAATTTCTAATTTCCACCTCTTCCAGAACCCTGGGGTTTTAGTCCATCTGGTCCAGATGATATCTACCTTCAGACCTTTTGGCTTTTCAAGCACCTTCTACAGCAACTACACTCACTTCTGCCACCTGAAATCTTGAATTTCTGGCATACTGCTAGAGCCGTCCACAGTAATGACTGATGCAAAATTCTTATTAAATTCCTCTGCCATTTCTTTCTTCCCCCGTTACTATTCTCCAGTATCATTTCCAGTATGCTAATATCCACTCTCACTTCTCTTTTACTGTTGACATATTTGTTAGAAAAGTTGGTATTGTCTTTTGTATTATTGGCTAGCATCCTTCTGATTTCATCTTTTCTCTTCTTATGTTTTTGTTACCTTCTGTTGTTTTTAAAAGCTTCCCAATCCTCTAAATTCCCACTAATTTTTGCTATAATATATTGCTTCTCTTTTGCTTTTATGCTGTCTTTGACATCCCTTGTCAGCCTCGGTTGCCTCATCCTCCATTTGGAAAACCTCTTCATCTTTGGCATGTATCTATCCTACAGATTCCAATTGCCCCCAAGGAACTCCAACCATTACTGTTCTGCCATCATCCCTGCTAGTGTCCCCTTCCAATCAACTTTGACTAGCTTCTCTCTCATGCCTCTGTAACTCCCTTTATTCAACTGTAATACCGATACATCTGACTTTATCTACTCCCTCTCAAACTGCAGGATGAATTCCAGCATATTATGATTACTGTCTCCTGAGGATTCCATAACCTTAAACTCTCTAATCAAATCTGGTTCATTACATAACACCCAATTCAGAATTGCCTTTTCCCTTATGGGTTCAACCAAAAAGAGCCATCTCAAAGGCATTCTACAAATTCTCTCCCATGGGATCCACCACCAACCTGATATTCCCAATCAGGTTGAAATCCTGAAATATTGAAACCCCTCATAACTAATATAACGTTGGCCTTATTGCATGCCTTTTCTATCTCCCATTGTAATTTATATCCCATGTCCTGGCTACTATTCGGGGGCCTGTATATAAGTCCGTCAAGGTCTTTTACACTTGCAGTTTCAGAACTCTACCCAGAAGAATTTGGCATTTTCTGATTCTATGTCATCTCTTTCTAAGGAGTTGAGTTTACTTTCACCAACAGAGCCACCCCAGCCCCTCTGCCTACTTGCTTGTCCCTTCAATACAGGATGTACCCTAAGAAGTTAAACTGCCTACTATGATCTTACTTCAGCCGTGTTTCAGTGATGCCCACAACGTCATACCTGCCAATCTCTAACTGTGTTACAAAATCATCTACCTTATTCCATATATTGCATGCATTCAAATATAGCACCTTCAGTCCTGCATTCATCAACCTTTTCAATTTTGCCCACATGTTACACTTCAGCTCATCTCACTGACTGCAATTTTGTCCTATCCTTTCCTTCCTCACAGCCTCACTACACAGTGCACCAACTTATATACCAACTGACCCATCCTCAGCCTTATGACTGTTTTTTCAGCCCAGGCAAATTATTTTAAACCCTCCTCAAGGGTTCTAGCAAACCTGCCTGCAAGGATATTGGCCCCACTTGAGTTCAGGTGTAATCCATCCTTTTTTTACTGGTCATAGCTTCCCCTCAAGAGATCAGAATAGAACCATAGATACATAGAAATCTACAGCACATTACAGGAGCTTCGGCCCACAATGTTGTGCCGACCATGTAACCTACTCTAGAAGCTGCCTAGAATTTAACTACCGCTTAGTCCTCTATTTTTCTAGGCTCTATGTACCTAAGAGTCCCTTAAAAGACTTTATTGTATCTGCCTCAATTACTTCCACTGGCAGTAAATTCCACGCATCCACCACTCTCTATGTGAAAAACTTACCCCTGACATCCCCTCAGTACCTACTTCCAAGCACCTTAAAACTATTCCCCCTCAGGTTAGCCATTTCAACCACAGGAAAAAGCCTCTGACTATCCACATGATCAATGCATCTCATCATCTCATACACCTCTATCAGGTCACCGCTTAATCCTCCATCACTCCAAGGAGAAAAGGCCAAGTTCACTCAACCTATTTTCATAAGGCATGCTCTCCAATCCAGGCAACATTCTTGTAAATCTCCTCTGCACTCTCTCTGTAGTATCCACATCCTTCCTGTAGTGAGGTGACCAGAAAAGAACACAGTACTCCAAGTGGGGTCTGACCAAGGTATTATATAGCTGTGACATTACCTCATGGCTCTTGAACTCAATCACACAGTTGATGAAAGCCAACACACCATAAACCTTCTTACCAACACTGTCAACCTGTGCAGCAGCTTTGAGTGTCCTATGGACAGGGACCCCAAGATCTCACTGATCCTCCACACTGTTAAGAGTCTTAGCATTAATATTATATTCTGTCTTCAAATTTGACCTACCAAAATGAACCATTTCACACTTACCTGGGTTGAACTCTATCTGCCACTTCTCAGCCCAGTTCTGCATCCTATCAATGTCACTCTGTAACCTCTGACAATCCTCCAGACTATCCAAAACACCCCCAACTTTTGTATTGTATCATCAGCAAACTTACTAACCCACCCTTTTACTTCATCCAGGTCATAGCAACATAGAAAATCTACAGCACAATACAGGCCCTTTGGCCCACAAAGTTGTGCTGAACCTGTCCCTACCTTAGATATTACTAGGGTTACCCATAACTCTCTATTTTTCTAAGCTCCGTATACCTATCCAAAAGTCTCTTAAAAGACCCTATTGTATCTACCTCCACCACTATCGTCAGCAGCCCATCCCACGCACACATCACTCTCTGCGTAAAAAACTTACCCTGACATCTCCTTTGTACGTACTCCCAATCACCTAAAAAATGTGCCCTCTTGTGGCAGACATTTCAGCCCTGGGAAAAAGCCTCTGACTATCCACACAATCAATGCCTCTCATCATCTTGTACACCTCTATCAGGTCACCTCTCATCCTCGGTCGCTCCAAGGAGAAAAGGCCGAGTTCACTCAACCTGTTTTCATAAGGCATGCTCCCCAATCCAGGCAGCATCTTTTTAAATCTCCCCTGCACCCTTTCTATGGTTTCTACATCCTTCCTGTAGTGAGGCGACCAGAACTGAGTACAGTACTCCAAGTGGGGTCTGACCAGGGTGCTATATAGCTGCAACATTACCTCTCCGCTCCTAAATACAATTCCTCGATTTATAAAAGTCGCAAAGATGAAGGGTGCCAGAACAGATCCCTGTGAAACACAACAGGTCACCAACCTCCATGCAGAATACAAAACATCCACAACCACCCTTGGCCTTCTGTGGGCAAGCCAATTCTGGATCCACAAAGCAAGGTCTCCTTGGATCCCATGGCTCATTACTTTCTGAATGAGACTCATTTAGGAAACCTTATCAAATGCTTTACTGAAATCCATATATTCTACATCCAATGCTCTACCTTCATCAATATGCAATTTGAGGATCTTTTACATCCTCAAAGAATTCAATCAGGTTCATAAGGCACAACCTGCCCTTGACAAAGCCATGCTGACTATCCCTAATCAGATTATGTCTCCCCAAATGCTCATAAATCCTGCCTCTCAGGATCTTCTCCAACAACTTGCCCACCACTGAAGTAAGATTCACCGGTCTATTATTTCCTGGGTTATCTCTACACCCTTCCTTGAACAAGGGAACAACATTTGCAACCCTCCAATCCTCTCCAATCCCTATTGATGATGCAAAGATCATCACCAGAGGCTCAGCAATCTCCTCCCCACAGTAGCGTGGGGTATATCTTGTCAGGTCCTGGCAATTTATCTAACTTAATACCTTTCAAAAGCTCCAGCACATCCTCTTCCTTAACGCCCATATTCTCAAGTGTTTCAGTCCTCTGTAAGTCATGCCCGCAGTTGCCAAGATCTTTTTCCCTGGTGAATACTGAAGTAAAGTATTGAATCAAAGAATGATCCAGAAACCTGAAACCCTTTCCCCCGCACTCCTCCATCAGCCGCTCATTACATACAATATGCATACAATAAGACCTTGCAAATTACAAGTAAGGTGAATGATGTTAATCTAATGTTGGTTGTGTTGCTTAATGGGAGAATCCTGGATATCTATAAATGCCTTACAAGTGCATGCCAGAAACGTTTGACATTTAACACTGAGCGGAGCTAGCATTCGTATCTGCCAACACACCTGTGACAATTCCCTCAGGGGAACAGATTAGAGATTAGCTTTATTTGTCACATGTCCATCAGAGCATCGAAACATACAGTGAAATGCGTCGTTTGCATCGATGACTATCACAGTCGAGAACGTGCTGGGGTGGAGGAGCCGCATGTGTCTCCACCCAGATTCCTGATTGTTTATTGTCATTCTTCAGTACCTGAGTGTAAAAGAGAACGAAATGTCTTTTACTCCAGATCCAATCCAGCAGGAAAAAAACCCGCAAAAACACCGTTAAAAATGTTTAGAAAGCACAATAAATATAGATTTAAAAGTAGTCCTATAAAGCACAATGTACAAGTGACTTTTTGAGTGTGGCCGTATATACGTAAGATTAGCTTATATATATATATACAGGCTGATTGAATGTATATAAAGTGACACTAGGTGCAGGAGTAGCTGTACATAAGGTGACTCTGACAAGAAATGATAAATGACAAAGTGACTCTTGGCGAAAGTCTAGGCAGCAACAGGACATATAAAAACAGAGTAGGTTGGTGACTGTGTCAGGGTAGGTTTGAGGTGCGGAGTGGAGGCATACAGTGGCAGTGTGTGGGGGTGATGAAGGACAGTCAGGGGCTGTGGAGAGGAGTAGCTTATGTGGATATAGTGGAGTTGAGGCTTGTGGGATGACTGGCCTTGCTTCCGCCACCAACATGGCATGCCCACAGAAGTGACACCATAGCTTTTACATCTGCGTTCACAGATAAATTAAGGATATGAGTAACAATAGTAAGGCCAGTGTTTGTTCAAAGTAAAGATCAGTACAACAGATGCTTCCCTGGATGCTCCCACACTTTGCATCAGAGGTGACTCTGAGACTGAGTGGCCTGCCATTACCCACCTCATTGCCAGTGACACTTATCACCTGACATTCCTGGTGGGTCATGCTCCCAAGTACCAGACATTTTTAGGGTCTAAGTAGCAGGCCAACATTAATTACCATTCATAAGAGGGGACTTGATTGAGGTATATAAAATGATGAAGTTTTTTTTTCAGAATCAGGTTTATTAATCAGGCTGTGACCCTGCTGAACCTCACATCACAGCGCTAAGCAGTATTGCACCCATATTGTACTGTCTCAGTACTTTTATATTTGTGCGCTGTAGCGCTTTTTATTCCCAGTTATTTTGTAAGTAACACTATTCTTTGCATTGCTGGTTAGATGCTAGCTGCATTTCATTGGCTTTGTATCTGTACTCGGCACAATGACAATAAAGTTGAATCTAATCTAATCTAATACTGACATATGTTGTGTGGAAGAGAAATAGCGAGGTCATGTTCATAGACTGCGATGGTGAGGGGGAAGAGGCAGTTCCTAAATGGCTGAGTGTGGATCTTCAGGCTCCTGTAGCTCAGAAGAGGGCATGGTCATGACGTTGAGGGTTCCTAATGGTGGATACCACCTTCTTGAGAGACTGCCTTTGGTAGATGTTCTCGACCGTGAGGATATTGATAGAGTAAACAATGGGAAACTTTTTGTACTTTTTTGGATTAATTTCCACTTCAAGTCAAGGCACGTTGGCCTGAAAACTCACAGGATTGTGTGGGAAGGAAGCTCTTTCGGATGAGGCCTCAAGGCCTCAAGGATAGGCCCTGACTGCCCCTCAGATGAACAGAAGAAAAGACCGCACAGCTCAATTCAAAGTTTTTGGATGAGCTTAAGATTATGAATTATATAAAATGGAAGATCAGGGTGGCCATTGGAATAGTCAGGCACCAGCGTGTCGCAAAATTGCAACTGAGGGTCTCAGCAACAGATGAGACAGAAAAGGAGATAGATGTTTTTATGAATACCTCAGGGAAAAAGCTTTTCACTGAACTTTATGAATACAATCAGTGAAAGGCTCATGACTTTAAAAGTGTGGGACTTACTACAATCTATCACAAAGACAATGTACAATCATATTGGAATTAAAAAAGCAGAGATTACGTCC
The DNA here is from genome assembly GCF_963921235.1 of Mobula hypostoma. NCBI lineage: Eukaryota > Metazoa > Chordata > Chondrichthyes > Myliobatiformes > Myliobatidae > Mobula > Mobula hypostoma. The sequence goes on from NC_086099.1 coordinate 209,176,520, forward strand.
CACCAGTAGGTTTTATCTTTAATGTGCTTTCTAGCAATTTTTATGAGCCTTGACTGGACCAAAAACTGCAAAATTTGCATTAATTTTGAATTTGCAGCTGTATCCTATTAAAATTGCCAGTGCCCCATTGCCTGGACTCATTGTGACTTCCGAGTCAACATTCCCACCTTTGGCAGGCTGGTTTCAATCTGAGCACTGTGCTTGAAATTAGAATCAGACTCAACCGATGATCACCTCCTGCTCAATGAAGATCACAGCACATGTGCTGGCCTGATAGTTTGATGCTTTCCAGCACCTGGTCTGGGCAGTGCACAGAGTGAGATACCACATTCTGTCTTGGGTCAGTTGGAGTTGAACTCAGTGCGGTTTCCTAATGCAAACAGCAGGCAATTTAATCGTTTGAAACACATAATAGAAAGAATGCATTACATTTTTCTTTCATTTGTCACTGTTTCCCCAAAAAAAACAATTGTTAATATTATTAGCATCCAAGGATTATCTCTGCACTCTCAGTGAGCAATTCAAATTTTAGAAACCAACTTTGGTCATTTATCTGCTCTTAGCAATGAGTTAATTTGATGTTTCATCACTTATTTCTTGCAAATAAATGGTAATAAAATAATATTGATATTTGAAATGTCAAAATGTTTTCCAACATTCTTAATGAAGTGTTAATAAAGCGATCTCTCACTGAAGATCAGGTTGGCCATTGGATTAGTCAGGTACGAGTGTGCAGCAAAATTGCAGCTGAGCGTCTCAGCAACAGAGGAGACAGAAAAGGAGATAGATGTTTTTAAGGATATCTCAGGGGGAAAATCACTAAATATTTTATAACTACAGTAAGTAAAAGGCTTGAGATTTTAAATGTGTAGGGCTTACTATAATCTACCAGAAAATGATTTGAATTGAATCTGAAACATAATTTCTGGAATTATAAAAGTTGACACTTCTCTATATTTTAAGAACAATGCAATGGAGCATGTTATATAAGCAAAGAAAAACATGACCACATTTATATGTTATTATCAAGAGTCCTACAGTCCTCTAAAATCGCTATACTCTTCCATTTCTAACCTTTTGTGAACCACTGATTTTTCTTGCTCCATTTAGCCACCATTCCTTTATCTTCCAGGAAGTGTATTCCCAAAATCTTCCACCTCTCACTCCACCTTCAAAAGCCGCCTGTTGGGCCTGATAGAAAGATGTAACTTTTAGTTTAATAATGCTCCTGTGAATTGACTTGAGACATTTTACTATGTTAAAGGCAGTCAATAAATCCATATGGTGAATCTTTGTAAAGAACAGTGTAGTTAACACCAGAGAGATAAGGCAGATTTATCAAGATGAGGTAGGAAGATGAATTCTCTCAGATGGTCAGGTGTGACAAATGGTTGAAAATCAGTAACTGGTAAATGTGACAGAGTCACATTTCTAAGGTAAGTGGATGGAGGGATAAAGAGAGGACAGGGAAATTATATTTCAGGTGATGCACCTACAACAATGGGGAAGTAAAAAAGAACGTGATGTCAAGGATTTGTGGCTGACTTAAACTTGACCGCTGACTGAAACACTCCCAAGAGTTTCACTTTTCCCTTAAATTGACAAAATTAGGCAATATTGAATGTATAGCTCTCAGTGCATCCCTTCGCATTATTACCAGTCTACATTATTATGACATTAGTATCATTTATTTATTCCACACAAACGTTTTGTTACTGCTGAGATGGCATCTTATTCACGTCAAAGTGTTCCAACTTGTAGGAATCACTGCTAACCTAAAGTCAAATATAGTAAGTTGTTCTTGGTACTTTTCAGAAGTTATGTTCGCTTGCTTGAATCCACTTAGACAACTGTTCCATTAAAAGTTTTAGGGCTGGACTATGCTGAACTTTGTACAGAAGCTGAGAGCTCTGCCTCGAATTCCAGACTGACCATGGGCAGTGCCACATCAAGTGGTAATTTGAATACAGCGCCATAGATGTACAACTGAATAAATCTATCAGAAAGATTTCACAGAGTTACATATGCTCTCTGCTGAATAAAACACACAGAATATAACTTGGATTTACTCCTGTATATAGTGACAACGAACACTATGTTGACATCAAGGTCAAATGTTTGAGAGTGCTACTGAACCTAAACAGTTAAAGAATTAAGGCCAGTCTCTTTGTTGCTTGTGTAGACCCGGTGAGCAAGGTTCCATCGTTTCCACATGCTCAATAAGTGAAATTCATTCTCATCCCCCAGAATTTTGTGCTTGTATTTTGTATTTGTTTTGAGGGGGGCCACGAGTGTAAGGAAAAATGTTGAAACACTGATATCCTGTGTTTGTTCAATGATGCTACGTTTTTATAACCCTCCTGAGACCAGAGGGATGTTATGAGGTTGCTGCTGGGAGTGCAGTCATAAACACTTGTTACTACACGTTTATTCTGCCCACTACTATGTTTCTCATTAAATAGTTCCTTTTGACCTCTTGTTTACCCCTACGCTTTTTTTCAATAAAAGGTTAGTTATTTTAATGTTAAAGGCGTCTTGAGTTATTTCTTTCCTCCTGCTTCCTAGTTTAACTTCATGTCATCAACACACTAGTGCTGAATGAACAAACTTAATAAAAAAAAAGGCACAACACCAATGCACTGTGGCAGCTGGGCCTGCCTGTGTATTTTATCATCTATCGGCACAGACAAAGACAATTAAGAAAGTCACTCCCAGCAATTCTAAGCCTCAACCTGCCAATACTACCTTAGCGACATCTGCCATAAAAGTGCTTTTGTAGTTGAATTCAACTTGAAATTTCAAGTTGAATTCAAACCCCATTTACTGTTAATATTGTCCCTGACAAGGCGGTTGTAACGTCACCAAAGTATCTTAACAGTAATGTGATCGCCTCTCAGCTTTAGCCCAATATTGCAAAAAGAGCTAGAGATACTTCCTGGCAGAATCTCCCCATTAGTTTTAATGCCAATACAACAGACGTCAGATTCAGATTCATTTCATTTATCACATATACATACGTTGAAACATATTGAAATTAACAGCCAGTGAACCTAAAGATGTACTGGGGGCAGCCCCCGAATGTCACCACAGTTCCACAGCCAGCATAACATGCCCACAATGTTCGACAGAACAACACAGAGCATGACAAAACAGTACACTACAAGCAAAAGAACAACAACAGCAAAACAAGGCTTGTTCCTTCCTCTCGCCCCAGGATAGACTGTCTCCAGCCTTCAGAGGACTTGTGGTTTTGCAGACACTGGGCTTCGACTTCCCTAGTGAAACCACGCTGATCGAACCTTGCCCAAGAACCAAGACTCCAGCGGCAGCGACCGAGATGGAGAGGGATACGCAGGCAGACGGTGCTGAATACCCACTCGCCCTCTGCTCTCATTCTTGTTGATTTCAATCTTGCTCGTCGTTCTAATCAGAGAGCTGGTCGAGAATCGGAGCCGATCATGGGTTCACACTCTGCCACTAAGCCATGCACCCCATTTCCAACCTCCTCTCAACCACGCTGAGTTCCCTCAGAGACAGCAAAAATGCCGGATCACTCAGTCGCCCCAAAATCATTATCAAAATGTAAATTATTCAGACTCCGTTCGCACAGAGATTGGGAGAAACATATTTTAAAAAGCAGAAGAAGAAGTAGCTTTGTGAACTGTCTGAAGGACGTTGCAATTAGTTGCATCAGTCGCTGGCGCCATCTTGCCAGATATTAACCTCAGGCCTTGCCAATGACGACAAATGAGGACCCTGAACGAAAAACCAGAACTCCAGCTCGACTCTGGTTAGCCTAACAGAAGTTATGGGAAATAATGATCCTATTTGCACCATATATAGAAAGAAAATGGGAAGAAATTTCCAAGGGTTGGGGAATCAAGTAGCAGGGGACATAGGATTAAGGCGAGTGGGGAGAAGTTTAATAGGAATCTGAGGACATTTTTTTTCACCCAGAGAGTGGTCAGTATATGGAATGAGTTGCCAGAGGAAGTGGTTGAGAGAGGTACATTAACAATCAGAATCAGGTTTATTATCACTGATATATGTCACGAAATTTGTTGTTTTGCGGCAGCATTACAGTGCAATACATAAAAATCTACCACGAGTTACAATAAGAAATATTTAAATAATAGAAGAGTGCAGCGAAGAGCGAAATAGCGAGACAGTGTACATGTGTTCATGGGTGATTCAGAAATCTGATAGCGGTGGGGCAGAAGCTGTTCCTGTAACATTGACTGTGTGTCTTCAGACTCTTGTACCGCCTCGCCGGCGGTAATAATGAGAAGAGAGCACGTCCTGGAAGTTGAGGATTCTAAATGGCGGATGCTGCCATTTTGAGGTACTGCCTTGTGACAATGCCCTCAGTGGTGAGGAGGCTAGTCTGCCTGATGGAACTGGCTGAGTCTTCAAGCTGCTGCGGTTTCTTTTCGATTCTGTGCATTGGAGTGTCCGTATCTGGCAGTAATGCAACCATTCAGAATGCTACCAGTGGTACATCTGTAGAAATTTACTTGAGTCTTTAGATACATAACAAATCCCCTCAAATTCCTTATGAAATATGGCTGCTGACATGCCTTCATCTGGATTTCATCAATGTGATGGGCCCAGGGAATATTATTTCAGAGGACCAACCCTTCGATGAGGACTGATACGTGTTCCTCTTGCTTCCCCCTTCCTGAAGTCCACAACCATCTCCTTGGTCTTACTGACATTGAGTGCAAGGGTGTTGCTACAACACCACTCAAATAGTTGATCCATCTCGCTCCTGTACACCTCCCTCATCACCAACTCAGATTCTGACAACAACAGCTGTATAATTGGTGAATTTATAGATGAAGCTTGAACTACACTTAACCTCACAGTTATGGGTGCAGAGAGAGAGAGAGTAGAGCAGTGAGCTAAGCACACATCCTTAAGGTGCACCCATGTTATCATCAGCAAAGAGGAGGTGTTACTTCTGATCCACACAAACGGTGGGCTCCCAGTGATGAAGCAAAGGATTCAAAGGGAGGTACAAAGATCTAGGTTTTGAAGTCAAAGGTTAGTACTCAAAGGTTCAAAGGTTCATTTACTATCAAAATATACAACTCTGAAATTCTTCTTCTCCAGATAGCCACGAAACCAAGGAAGAAAAGGACAGCAGCACAATCATCAACCCCAAAATCCCTCCTCCTCATACAAAAAAAATGAGAAAGAGCGGGTGAAAAACATAGAATATAAAAAATTATAAGACTGAAAAAAAGGTCTGTAGTCCCAAGTCCATATCCAAAACACAGAAAACCTGGGTAACATTCTCCGGGCACAGCGGCATAATCTCCCCTCTCAAGTTGCAAAGCAGTCCACAGTGATCAAAAGGCAGACAGCCGGCACTTACCCTCCACACTCGCCTCGCTGTTTCAATCTCCCTCGTCACTTCAATCGATGAACAATAGAAGTTTCAATCGGCGAAATGGAGTCAAGCATCAGTCCCACAGCCTGCTCACCACCAGTCCCGCATTCGCCACCTCTGCCTCCCGGAATCCTCTCGGAGACTGCAGAGCGCTAGATCACCCTAGCGATCTCCAAACTGCAAATCACAGGCTCCAACAATTCCAGAATCACATTCGAGATGAAAAACAAACATAAAAGACATAAAAAAGTGTAATATATGATTTGATGGTGTTGAATGTTGAGTTATAATCAATAAATAGTAGTCTGACATGGGAATTGCTGTTATCCAGGTGGTCTAACGTGTTTGTAAGTACTTGAACAGATACATAGTCAGGAAAAATTTAGATGGTATAAGGAAATGGGGCTACCTTTGTCCGCATGAACCAGTTGGGCCAGGGGACATGTTTCTCTGGTGTATAACATTTATACAGCAGCTTACATTAGTTCAGTAAATTCCCAAATGTTTTGCAGCCAACAAAATTTTGCTGAGGTAAACGTCGAATGGAAGGCCATGTGAAGGGGAATGGCTAGATTGGTCCTGGAGTAGGTGAAAAGGCCAGCATACCTCATAGGTTTAAGGGCCTGCACTGTTCTATGTTCAGTGTTCTAAGACATCAACTCTTCTTGTTAAACCATCACCTTGGGGTCAAGGATAACCGACTTCCACTTGAGATTTGTGGGTTGTGAGGTTGGTGACAAGGCCAGTGTGGGTATCATATTGCCCTCCACAGATGGGAGCGCAGGTGGTGAATGATGTGGTAGGCAGGTGGGTATCTTGTCAGGAGGTCTGCTCCTTCCGTCACTTACTCAGGGCCTTGGTGTGCTTCTCAGGCATGCTCTCAACTTCATCCCAGATGTACCACGTCCACTCAGGTCATCATGGCCCAGAGATTCCCGAGAGTCAGGAAAGATGTTGCATTTCTACCTAGAAACTGGAACAGGTCCTCGAATCCCTTCCTCTTCCACCTCAGAGTCCTTTCCCATGAGAAAGCTCAGAAGTCTGGCATTGGGATTATCAGTGTAACTACCGACTCAGCACCAGAGGAGTCTGTCTGAAAGAAGGCACTGATACCAGTTCGTACTTCCTTCCACTGACCTGAGATGTCTAGGGAATGTAGAATCCAATTTGACAAACAATAATTATAAGAGAATCTATGTTTAATGCTGTATTGAGAAGTCAATATTAACTCAGAAACCAAAATAACTCCCCTGCTCTTCATACAGCTTTTTACAGCCTGGTGGAAACAACCCAGTCCATTAGAGGCAAAGCCCTTCCAAACATTGAGCACATCTACAAGGAACTACATCTACAAAGCTACAAAAAAACACCATTCATCATCAAGGGCCCCTGCCATCCAGGCCATGCTCTCTCCTCGCTGCTAGCATCAGGAAGAAGAATCCCTTGTCGCACTCCACCAAATTCAGGAACAGTTATTGCCCTTCTGTCATCAGGCTCCTGAACCAGTGCAGATAACTTCACTCACCTCAACTTTGAACTGATTCCACAATATATGGAAACACGAGGAAATCTGCAGATGCTGGAATTTCAAGCAACATACATAAAAAATGCTGGTGAACGCAGCAGGCCAGGCAGCATCGCTAGGAAGAGGTACAGTCGACATTTCAGGCCGAGACCCTTGCTCCACAACATATGGACTCACCTTCACGGACTCTGCAACTTATATTCTCAGTATTTTTTTTTGTTTTTACACATTGGTTGTTTGACAGTCTTTGTTTGGAGTGTAGTTTTTCACTGATTTTATGGTTACTTCTTTGCACTTTGGACTTTGGCGTTAGTGTATTCTGATAGTCAGCTGGATTATGTGTTCAGGTTGCTGGTGTGGGACTAGACCCACCACTGAATGACTGAGCCAAGGCTTAAAACGCATAAGATATTAGTTGGTTTAACCCCACAGGAAAGCCAAAGACCAAAAGGACACACAGTGAAGAGAATAGAGCCCATTAATTCCTAGTTCCTTACAGTAAGGAAAGAACCTAGTTGCAAAGAAAAGTTGAATCACAACCTGATACCAGAGAGGAACCAATAATGAGGAAGTAACTGCAGGATATAGCCTCTGTGCTGTTAATGACTTCTAGACTCTTGCTACAAATCAGTCAGTCATACATTAATGGAGAAAATGTGACAATTCACATCGGTATTAATCATAAATCGGAAGCAGGTACACAACGGCTTAAAAAACTTAATGAAGACATTGAATTTCAATGATACCTTATACAGCAAGAAATTTTGAGGTGGAAAATTTATGATACCCCTGTTTCCAGTGAGACAGAATACAAGCTCAAGAAGAACCAACCACTTTTGATTTTAATGTAACCAAAATGTTAGTGTACAAAGCAGTGGTAACCCCAACGCTCCTCTATGCATCAGAAACCTGGACAACACACCGACGACATCTGAAGGCACATGAAAAGTTCCATCAACGCTGTCTTCGAAACATCTTAAATATCAGCTGGGAAGATAGAAGAACCAATGTCAGCGTGCTAAATGAAGCGAAAACAACAAGCATTGAAGCCTACGTCATCAAGAACCAACTAAGATGAAGCAGTCATGTTGTTCGGATGAAAGACGAACATCTGCCGAAACAAATCTTCTACTCCCAGCTTAAAGGAGGCAAGCGTAAACGAGGCGGACAACAGAAGAGATTCAAAGACGTCTTAAAAGCCAACATGAAGAAATATAGCATTGACATCAACAATTGGGAAACCGATGCCAAGGACAGGAAACTGGCAAGCCATCATCTGAGAAGGAACAGCAACTTTCGAAGCCAACAGATGTCCAGAATTAGAAGAAAAGAGAAGAAAATGGAAAGAGAGGCAGCAACAACCAAAGCCCGATCTGCCATCTGGAACTACCTGTCCTGAATGCGGAAGAACTTTCAAAGCCAAGATTGGACTCATAAGCCACTTGAGAGCCCATAAGTAGATCAACAGAACGAAGACCATCATCCTCGACCTCAAGGGATAGCCACGACGACGACAAATCATACGAAGATAGATCCAGCCTACACAACCAATAGCTCCATTAGATTGAATATCTGTTATAAACAACATTTAATGCATAATAACACACACACACACAAATGTTGGAGGAACTCAACAAATCAGGCAGCACCTATGGGGAGGAATAAACAGTTGACATTTCGGGCCGAAACCTTTCATCACACTGGAAAAGAAAGAGGAAGAAGACAGAATTAATACATAATCCATTTGTCCGTGTTGGGTTGCCAATGGAACACTATTCATTTTGCACAATTGCCCACATGAATTACTTCCACAAGATGCTTATTTATACTTTGAATTTGGTTGCAGGCGTTCACCTACACAGTAATGTAAATTTAACTAGAATTTTTTAAATGAATGGACATTTAAGAGAGGACAAGAATGTTGCATATAAATATGTAAGAGGTATCATGCACCTATTATATTTCTAGTAATCCAGATATAAATAAATCATAAGGAAATCATGCCAACGTCTTTACTTTCTTAGGAGATTCAGAAGGTTTAGCTTGTCACTAAACACTCTAATTTCTACAGATCTGCTGTTGAAATTATTCTGACAGATTGCATTATGGTCTGGGATGGCTGCAAAGAGTAGGAGACTCTGTCCAGTACATCACATACGCATCCCTTCCCACCACTGGTGTATCTACAGGAGGTGCTGCATCAAGAAGGCAAAGTTCAGCATCATCCGTCCCCACCATCTGGGCCACAACGTTTTACATCCACCATCGGGAAGGAATACAGAAGCCTGAAGACTGAAACCAGGTTAAAGTTAGTTAATTCCCTTCAGTCATTTGATTCCTGAACCAACTGATGCATCCATAATCACCAATAGAGTTTAGCAACACTGTAACCACGATGATCACTTTGCTCTGAAATTGACAGTTTTTGTTCTAAAATTTTTTCTCAGAAAAAACATGCATAATGTAAGTTTAGTTCTTGTGAATGCTGCTTATGTGATGCTATGTGCCTGTGACATGTTGCAAGTACATTTTTCCTTGCACCTGTATATACGTGTTCTCGTGCAGATGACATTAAAATCAATACAACTCATGTTTTAATTACTTTATCAAACTCTTTCCTTCCAGTAAACTATGTGGTAAATAATGCAGATACTATAACATATCCATCAAATATGGATTTTATCACCTGCATAGATGGAATAAGTACAAATGTTTGTACATTAGAGGGACATAATCTGCATTTTGTGGTATACCAAGAAGAGCTGGCCAATTATTTTGCATCATAAGACTGCGGGTTATGCTGTGAAAGTCCAGGGTATGAGTGAAGTAATTTTTCTTTTCTCCCTTAACTTCAATACAAACCTTTGATAAGCTTAATGTCACACTTTCCATTTGCTTGCACATTCCATTTATTTGACACACCACAATCATAAGAAAGGTTATGAATTTTCCTAAACTAAGCAGAGCATTGTGTTTAGGAGAGTCATTAATAACAATTGCCACCACATAGCCACTTTAAGGACCGCTTCCAAAATTCAGACAGATGCCCTTATTAGTCTGAATATACTCATATATTCTCATAGAAATGAGCAAGATCTTTGCTATTCACTTCTCTCATCTGGGTCATTTATTGAGCTTGGTGGAATGAAGTCCAGTCAACACCACTGCTCAAAACTTGATTCAACATAGCCACTAAATTATAAAGATCATGGTTGCCCCAGTTACAGGAACGATGTTGTGGAGGCTTTGGAGAACGTGCAGAAGGGGTTCACCAGAATGCTGCCTGGATTAGAGAGTACTTGCTGCAGGGAGAGGTTGGACAAACCAGGACTGTTTTCTCTGAGCATGAGGCTGAGAGAAGACCAAATAGAAGTTTATAAAATTATGAAAGACATAGAAAGACGGCCAGAACGTTTTTCCCAGGGCAAATATGTTAAATACTACAGGACATGCAATTAGTGAGAGGGGGAAATCTTAAAGGAAATGTGAGGATCAAGGTTTTTATACATTAATTGCTGCACTACCTGTGTTGGAGGTGGAAGCACTTATAATAAAGGCATTCGTTAGTCTTGCGAGACCATGGATCTGTGCCTGGAAAGTCTTCACTCTCCAGGGCGCAGGCCTGGGCAAGGTTGTATGGAAGACCAGCAGTTGCCCATGCTGCAAGTCTCCCCTCTCCACGACACCAATGTTGTCCAAGGGAAGGGCATTAGGACCCATACTGCTTGGCACTGGTGTCGTTGCAGAGTAAGGTGTGATTAAGTGCCTTGCTCAAGGACACAACACGTTCCCTCGGCTGGGGCTCAAACTCACGACCTTCAGGTCGCTAGTCCAATGCCTTAACCACTTGACCACATGCCCACACAGGAAGCACTTATGACAATGCATTTAAGAGGCTTTTCAATAGGCTCATGAATGTTCAGGAATGGAAAAATATGAATTGTGTGCAGGCAGATAGGTTTAGTTTAGTTTGGTTTAGCATCATAGTCAGTACAGACATTGTGGGCTGGGGCACTTTTTCCTGTTCTGTGCTCTATGTTCTGTCTCTCCTGGTTTGCAGTGCAGTGCTTGCTAATCTTGAGTTCATGTTTCAGTCCCACTCTTGTGGTGAAACTTTATGACAATGTTTTCCTTTGTATTATTTCAACTACTGCTCACAGAAACACACAATTGCATCACACAAATGGAGGCCGGCTGGCCCATCATCCACATGCTGGCTATCTGTGTGACACCTCGTCACCTCACCAGCCTCACGACTTTGTTGCCCTGCAGACTCCTCCATCAAATACCCTTTTTAACATCAATGTATCGAAAAGGATTGGAAGGCATTAGAAATGGTCTAGGTAAGAATTATGAGCATGGTTCCTGAGATGAGGGAGAAGCAAGGACTGGTTTCTTTTTCTTTGACTGAAAAGAGATGTAATGGTATATAAAATGGTAGGACTGGAGATAGTATCTGGTTAGTGGCTATTCCCTTCAGTAGAGGAAATTTTCAAAAGTAAATTTTCAAAGTTCAAAGTAAACTTATTATCAATGTACACATATGTCACTATATACAACCCTGAGATTCATTTTCTTGTGGGCATTCTCAATAAATCCAATAATAACCATAACAGAATTAATGAAAGACCACACCACACCAACTTGGGTTTCAACCAGCGTGTTAAGGACAACAAACTGTACAAATACAAAAAGAAAGAAATAATAAATAAATATATATATATCTCAAGAACATGGGATGAAGAGTCCTTGAAAGTGAGTCCATTTTAGGTAGTGGGAACATTTCAATGATGGAGCAAGTGAAATTGAGTAAAGTTATCCCCTGTGGTTCAAGAGCCTGATGTTTGAGGGGTAATAGCTGTTCCTGAACATGGTGGTGTGGGTCCTAAAGCTCCAGTACCACCTTCCTGATGGCACCAGCGAGAAGAGAGCATGTCCTGGGTGGTGGGGTCTGCTTTCCTGTGACAATGTTTCGTGCAGATGTGCTCAATGGTGGGGAGGACCTTACCTTTGATAGACTGAGCCATGTCCACTACTTTTTGTAGGATCTTGTAGCATTGAAGTTTTCATACCAGACTCTGATGCAGCCGGTCAATGAACTCTCCACTGCACAGTACAAAATAAAACGAGTAATGGTAATAATGTTAGAAGGAAATTTTTATTGTCATATGTGCTTGGAATCAGGAATGTGCTGCCTGTAGATAGGATGGAGCCAAGCTCCAGTGATGCCTTCAACAGGTAGCTGAATGATGAGGAAAAAATAGGAAGACTGTGGAAAGAAGGGTTGAAGTAAGTGACTGGGGTGCTGTAATCTGGAACAAAAAATAAAATGCCGGAGGAATTCCAGGAGTCAGGCACCACCTTTGGTGGAAAGGGATGGTCAACGGTTCAGGTTGAGACCCTGCACCAAGCTGAGGGGGAAGAGGAAAGATTGCCGGTACCTAGCAGCCTGAGGCTGGGGACAGAGGCTGGTAGGTGACAGGTACAATCAGACATGGGGGAGAGGGGCGGAACAGTAGGAGAAATGTGAGAGGTAGAGTCACACAATCCATGTCACAGAGAGAAGGACTTCTTCAGAGTTGGCACGCTACAGAGAGAATGTGCAGTGGTAAGAGACTGCGGGTGCTGCAGTACACTGATGATCTGTCCCCTTTGCCCTCAGTTCTGATGCAGAGTTTCAACCTGATACATTGATTTCACCTTCACAAATCTGTCTGACCCATTGATTTACTCCAGTAGTTTATCTCTCACTGTGGAAAAAGAGTGAAGAATGAAACTGGCGAATTGTTCTACTTGAGAGCCTCTGAGGGGGATGACAAACCAAAAGCCCTCCTTCTGTGCTGTTACCAGTCTCCAATTCTCTGAATCTTGCCACCATCTCTAAAGCTCTGTGAACCCTGGTTCAGTGACACTTTTGGAAAATTCTGTTCAGTTCTGGTCGCTTCATTATAAGAAGGATGTGGAAGCTGTAGAGAGGGGGGCAGAAGTGATTTACCAGGATGCTGCCCAGACTAGAAAGTATGCCTCATGGACTAGAAAGCTGGCTCAGGATAGTTAGAACCAGCTAGGGCTTCTCTCACTGGAACAAAAGAGGATGAGAGGTGACCCTTGATAGTGGTGTACAAGGTGATAAGAGGCACAGATCAAGTGTGGGAATGGTTAATTTTAAAGCGATTTAAGGAAAATATAGAGGTGATGTCAGAGATAAGTTCTTCACACCCTGCCAAGGGTGATGACAGAGGCAGACACATTAGGGGCATTTTTAAAAAGTGCACACACATAGATAATAGAAAAATGGAGGGATATCTTAAGTATTTAATATACATATATATAATTACAGTAATTCAGTTTTTTTCCTGTATTTATCATGTATTGGCATCGAATAGTTGTTGTGATGTGTCCAGTGTGGCAGTGTAGTGGGTAGGGCTTGTTGCTGCTGCTTTCAGCTTCCATCTCTGGCTAGCAGTCTCGCGAAAAGGAGAGCTGAATGTGTAAGTCTCTCCCCGCCAGTACGTCGCCTCTCCAACAGCAAGATTCACCTTGTGGTTCTTCCCCCACCTCCCCCAGCTTTCTTAATCTTACTCCCCATCGTTTTGCCAGTCCTGATGAAGGGTCTCAGCCCGAAACGTCGACTGTATAGAAAGAACAAGTTACCTGACGATGGAAGAAAAGTTGTTCTCAGCAAGCCCTTGGTAGCACAGTACAGGAAGAAATAAACAGATAGATCAGAGGGGAGAATTAAAAGGGAAAGCCACATCTGCAAGCTTTTTGCAAAACGGTCATCCAATTTTGCCAAAATGAGTGGAAACTGAAATAAAGATTTGGGAATGATGATGGTTATGGACATCACTGAAATATATTTTTTAGCTGATGAGATATAATCTTGAAACTCGAGACAATCCCCTGAACTGAAAAGGCGGGGAATGCAAAGGGGAGAACGTTGAAATTGATTTGAATGCAGGCAGCAGTGAGGAGCTGAAAGCTTCCTTTGTCTTTGTGCGTGTGTAGTCCATTTCCTGCTCCCTCGAATCAACATTGATCAGGGAAATTCCTGAGAGTCTTATGATAGTTAGTTTGTTCGTGGTTCACTTTCATCAAAAACTGAGACAACTCTCTCCTCACAACAAGCCCTCATCATCTATCCAATCAATTGATCCAGCCTTGAACTTGAATCTTCCAAGATTCATCTCCAATCTCCCTTTCATTTCCAAATCACTGTAGTATTCCACAATGTCATGTTTGAATGTCCCCAGTCAGGTTCTGCACTACCTAACGGCCCTCAGCAAGCCAACAAGTTGTTTATGTTGTATTAAAACCCCACTGGTAAACTCTTCCTCCTCCTTCAGTTATGCACACTTCAGCATAGAAGGCCAGGGCATTCCCCACAGTGCCTCTCCTCAGCCATCAGGCTCACAGGAACTGCCTTATGGTCTCCAGTTGGGCAGCACAGTAACGTAGCAGTTAGTGCAAAACTTTACGGTGCGAGTGATCACTAGTTGGCATCCAATTCCGGCCGCTGGCTGTATGTTCTCCCCATAACCATGTGGGTTTCCTCTGGGTGATCTGGTTTCCTCCCATATTCCAAAGATGTATAACTAGGCTAGGGTTAGAGAGTTGTCTTCGTGTTATGTTGGAAGGGTAGTGACAATCTTCGAACTGTGTTAAATGTATGTTCCAATGTTTTGATGTACATGTAACAAATAAAGTTAATCTTTAAGATCTTTAATCTTTATCTTTACACCATTTCAGTGATAGCTAGAGCTACCTGCAGTGCCTTCTCTTCACTCCTACACCATCACGTGAAGCACAGACCTCCAGCTTTGCGCCAATACCCAGACCGAATTCTCAGCTAACAGCAAACAAGAGAAAGTGTGCAAATGCTGGAAATCCGAGCAGCACACACAAGATGCTGGAGGAACTCAGCAGGCCAGGCAGCATCTATGGAAAAAAAAGTACAGTCAATGTTTCAGGCCAAAATCCTTCGGCCGGACTGGAGAAAAAATGCTGAGGAATATTTGAAAGGTGGGGGGAGGGGAGAGAGAAACGCCAGGCGATAGGTGACACTTGGAGGGGGAAAGATGTCGGAGCAGTGCTGCCAGGATAATCAAGGACACGACCCACCCAGCCAACACACTTTTCCAGGAGAAGGCTCAGGAACTTGAAGACTCATACGGCCAGATTTGGGAACAGCCTCTTTCCAACTGTGATAAGACTGCTGAACGGATCCTGACCCAGATCTGGGCTGTAGCCTCCAAATATCCAGACCTGCCTCTCGGTTTTTTTGCACTACCTTACTTTCCCTTTTCTATTTTCTATTTATGATTTATAATTTAAATTTTTAATATTTACTATCGATTTGTACTCCAGGGAGTGCGAAGCGTAGAATCAAATATCGCTGTGATGATTGTACGCTCTAGTATCAACTGTTTGGCGACAATAAAGTATAAAGTATAAGTATAAACAGCTAGGAAGTCGATTGGTGAAAGAGACAGAAGGCCATGGAAGAAAGAAGAAAGGGTGAAAGGAGCACCAGAGGGAGGCAATGGGCAGGCAAGGAGATAACATGACAGAGGGACTTCACAAACAAGAGAAGATCTGTAGATGTTGAAAATCCAAGCAACGCACACTAAATGCTGGAGGAATTCAGCAGGCCAGGCAGCATCTATGGGAAAAAGTACAGTTGACATCTCTCTGGTGCTCCTTCCTCCACCCCTTTCTTCTTTCTTCCATGGCCTTCTGTCCCTTTCATCAATCAACTTCCTAACTCTTTGCTTCATCCTTCCCCCTCCAAGTGTCACCTATCGGCTGGCGTTTTTCTCTCTCCCCTCCCCCCACCTTTCAAATCTTCCTCAACGTTTTTTCTCCAGTCCTGCCGAAGGGTTTCGGCCCGAAACATCAACTGTACTTTTTTCCATAGATGCTGCCTGGCCTGCTGAGTTCCTCCAGCATTTTGTCTCAGCTAACAGCAGCCCCTCAGCAACAGAGGCTGAAAACATGTCAGGTTCTGCGCACACTCTGATGATGACACCATCACCTCACTTCATCCTTAAATATGATTTCTCACAGTGCATTCGTACAAGATGAGCAGAAATCTTTTTCCAACTAAATATTGGAAAGACTGAGCCGTCAACAGTGAGATCCCATAATCTTCACTTCCATTCCTGGCAGGTGAGGCGCACCGTTACAAAAATGCCACGTGACTTTCAGCCTTGTCTGATTTATACTTGTGCGTCAAATGGACATTGTATCCTACGCAAGTGGCCTACGTGCATTGTGAGCATTTATACTTATGCGTTGGTGTCTCTGCGTCGCTCTGCAATTCGGGCACATCACACATGCGCACACACCTGCCCGCGCAAGGCTTCATGGTCATGGTAGTCTTTCTCGGGGTAAACAAGTTTAAAGCGAGCGTCTTTTTTCGTAAAAGCGAAATGTGTCCTCCACAATTTCGGAGGTCTGTAAAGCTTTATGGAAAGCATTGCAGCCAGAGTTCCTTCCCTGCCCGTCAGTCGCCCAATGGGAAGTTATTGCAGCACAGGAGAAAACGCGATGCTACCAAGCGGACCAATCGCATTTGTTGCGGTCTGCATTGCCGCGACGTGTAGTTACATTTTGGGATAGGTATGCGTCAGACTACGGCATAGAGATCCGCGTAGGCTCTGCATAGGGTTCGCGGCTACGCCATACCTATGGCATCAATTTGATGCAGAAGTATAAATCAGCCTTTAGGCTAAGCATCTGGCCACGCCTTGCTCCAGGCCCAAGGTTGTTCACCGCCTCTGTGACATCGCTCAACTCTACTATTGCCTCAGTCTGTCATAAATACAAAATAATCTGCAGATGCTGGGATCAAACCATCACTCACAACACGCTGGAGGAACTCAGCAGGTCGGGCAGCATCCGTGGAAACGATCAGTTGACATTTCGGGCCGGAACCCTTCATTAGGACTGTAGAGGGAAGGGGCAGAGGCCCTATAAAGAAGGTGGGGGGAGGGTGGGAAGACGAAGGCAGGTAGATTCCAGGTGAAAAACCAGTAAGGGGAAAGATAAAGGGGTGAGGGAGGGGAAGCAGGGAGGTGATAGGCAGGAAAGGTGAAGAAGGAATAGGGTAAAACACAATGGGTAGTAGAATGCACTTATCCCTGTAAGCGCAAGTGCTACACCTGTCCCTACACCTCCTTTCTTGCCACCATTCAGGGCCCCAAACAGTCCTTCCAAGTGAGGCAACACTTCACTTGTGAGTCTGTTGGGGTCATCTATTGCATCCAGTGCTCCCAGTGCGGCCTCCTCTACATCGGTGAAACCCGACACAGATTGGGGGACCGCTTCGTCGAGCACCTCCGCTCTGCCCGCCACAACAGACAGGATCTCCCAGTAGCCACCCACTTCAGCTCTGCTTCCCACTCCCATTCAGATATGTCCATACATGGCCTCCTCTACTGCCATGATGAGGCTAAACTCAGGTTGGAGGAGCAACACCTCATATACCGTCTAGGTAGTCTCCAGCCCCTTGGTATGAACATAGAATTCTCCAACTTCTGGTAATTCTCTCCCCCTCCCTTCCTCTATCCCTATGTCACTCTGTCCCCTCCCCCAGCTGACTATAACCTCCCTCATGGTTCCACCTCCTTCTACTACCCATTGTGTTTTCCCCTATTCTTTCTTCACCTTTCTTGCCTATCACCTCCCTGCTTCCCCTCCCCCACCCCTTTATCTTTCCCCTTACTGGTTTTTCACCTGGAACCTATCAGCCTTCTCCTTCCCACCTTCCCTCCACCTTCTTTATAGGGCGCCTGCCCCCTCCCTCTACAGTCCTGACGAAGGGTTCCAGCCCGAAACGTCGACTGATCTTTTCCATGGTTGCTGCCTGACCTGTTGAGTTCCTCCAGCGTGTTGTGAGTGTTGCCTCAGTCTGTCTGCTGATCAAGTGCTAATCCATCGTTTTGTTACCTGGAGAAATTGTTAATCCAAACTTCTCTTTTCATCCTCCTATCTTCCATCTTGCCTACTGCTCTACTTTCTGTTTCTCATTTGCAGTGAAGTCTTGATTGTCTGTCAACCCTGCCCACACCAGCCACAGATAGAAAAACCTCTCAGCTGTAAAATCCTCAGTCTCATTTTCAACCTCACCTCATGGTCTCAGCCTTCCCATTCTCTGCAACCCTCTCCTACAGGTTCTATACTCTGTGGCCACGTCATTATTTATTTAGAGATGCAACACAGAACAGGCCCTTCTGGCCTTTCATGCCGTACCACCCAGCAACCCTTGACTTAACCCTCACCTAACCTTGGGACAATTTACAGCGACCAATTAACCTACTGTTGTAAGTGAGGAAACAGATTGGATAGGTCTCAAAGGCAAGGAATCTCGACACAGTCTTGGTAGTAAAATATTTTATTTACAGAAGGCAAGAGTGGAAAAATGGCAACATAAGCAACAAACACACGCACACAATTTACAGTAGTCAGAACAGCAATAAAACACACGCAGACAATTAATAAAATCACGTGGGAACCACACACACACAAAAAGTCAATATGATACCCGACACCCTTGATTCTGTGTGGGCTCTTATGATATTAGGGACGATATCCACACCCCTCACCCTATTCAGTGCACAACTCACCAACGGCAGGGTGGTCCCTCAGAGGTAGCAAAGAAGGGAAAGGGTTAAGCACACGTGGCTTCCTTTATAGTGCAGCAGGGCTGATGAGTCCAACCCAGGTGATTCACAGGGAAGCCAATGGCTCGGTGCCAGCAGGGTTAAGCTGATTACAAAGGCCAATTGCCCGAAGTCAAGTACAAGGCTAATTAAAGGGGCCAATGGTTAGGTGTGCACTGATGAGTGAGGAGGGGTCAACCCTGGATTGGCAGGTGGCGTGTCTTTCGACCAGGTAAATGGGCAGAGCTGTCACGTGTCAGTCACGACCCCTTCAATACACCTACCAACCAGTACATCAATTGACTATGGGAGAAAACCACAGCACCCTGAAAAAACCTATGCATTCCATGGCGTGGATGTACAAACTCCTTACAGAGGACGCCGGGTATGGACTCTGAAATCAGATACCTTAAGCTGTAATAGTGTTGTGCTGTTACATTACCATGGTACAGTTAGGTTCCTCCTGCACCTAATAAGGTGGCCACTGAGTGCATCTTTGTGGCCGTCTTATGCTGTAGCTCATCCACTCCAAGGTGTAATGTGCTGTGCATTCACAGATGTTCTTCTGCACACAACTCCGAATCGGAATCAGGTTTATTATCACCGGCATGTGACGTAAAATTTGTTAACTTAGCAGCAGCAGTTCAACATAACACATAATCTAGCAGAGAAAAATAAAATAAAATAAAAATAATTATAATAATAACTTAATTACATATATTGAATAGACTAAAAAAATGTGCAAAAACAGAAATACTGTATATTAAAAATAAAGTGAGGTAGTGTCCAAAGATTCAATGTCCATTTAGGAATTGGATGACAGAACAGAAACTGTTCCTGAATCGCTGAGTGTGTGCCTTCAGGCTTCTGCACCTCCTTCCTGATGGTAATAGTGAGAAAAGGGCATGCTTTGGGTGCTGGAGGTCCTTAATAATGGACGCTGCCTTTCTAAGACACCACTCCCTAAAGATGTCCTGGGTACTTTGTAGGTTGGTACCCAAGATGGAGTTGACTAGATTTACAACCTTCTGCAGCTTCTTTCGGTCCTGTGCAGTAGCCCCTCCATACCAGACAGTGATGTAGCCTGTCAGAACGGTACCACTATAGAAGATTTTGAGTGTATTTGTTGACATGACAAATCTCTTCAAACTCCTAATAAAGTATAGCTGCTGTCTTGCCTTCTTTATAACTACATCACTATGTTGGGACCAGGTTAGATCCTCAGAGATCTTGACACCCAGGAACTTGAAGCTGCTCACTCTCTCTACTTCTGATCCCTCTATGAGGATTGGTATGTGTTCCTTCATCTTACCCTTTCTGAAGTCCACAATCAGCTCTTTCGTCTTATTGACGTTGAGTGCCAGGTTGTTGCTGTGGCACCACTCCACTAGTTGGCATATCTCACTCCTGTGTCTCGTCACCACCTGAGGTTCTACCAACAATGGTTGTATCATCAGCAAATTTATAGATGGTATTTGAGCTATGCCTAGCCACATAGTCATGTGTATAGAGAGTAGAGCAGTGGGCTAAGCACACACCCCTGAGGTGCGCCAGTGTTGATCGTCAGCAAGGAGGATATGTTATCACCAATCCACACAGACTGTGGTCTTCCGGTTAGGAAGTCGAGGATCCAATTGCAGAGGGAGGTACAGAGGCCCAGGTTCTGCAACTTCTCAACCAGGATTGTGGGAGTGATGGTATTAAATGCTGAGCTATAGTCAATGAACAGTATCCAACAGCATACTGCTATAACATGTGATTATTTGAGTTACTGTCACCTTCCTATCAGCTTGAACTGCTCTGAGCATTCTCTTCTCACCTCTCCCATAAACAAGGTGTTTTCACCCATAGAATTGCCACTCACTCAATGTTTGTTTTGTTTTTCGCATAATTCTCTGTAAACCCTAGAGACTTCTGTGCATGACGATCCCAGGAGATCAGCAGTTTCTGTGATATTCAAACCAACCTGGCACCAACAATCATTCCACAGTTAAAGTCACTTAGATCACATTTGTTCCCCATCCTGATGTTTGGTCTGAACAACAACTGAACCTCTTGGCCATGTCTGCATGCTTTTATGCATTGAGTTGCTGCCACATGTAGGTTGATTCGATATCTATATTACTGAGAAGGTGTGCAGGTGTATCCAAAAAAGTGACCACTGAATATATAAGCCTTTATCATCTCTGCCCTCCTCCAATTTTGGCCTCCAATATATCCTGAGCTTTTATTTCTCCACCTCTGGCATCAGGTGGCAAGGGCTTAGGTTCTGGACGTTGCCCACAACATCTCTCAGTATCGGTATTGCTTTCCATGGCAGGGTTTAGCCACCTCTCTGAATAAGTTTTTAAACTATCTCCCACTATCTCTATCAATGGCTTGCTTTCAAAATAATAGAATACTATCATAGATCATAGACATCATTGAAAGTTACAGCCTATGATGTTGTGTCAACATTTTAACCTACGGTATGATCAATCTTACCATTCCCTCCTACATAACCCTCCATTTTTTCTACCAACAATATTCTTGTTAAGTGCATTGAGATATTTTGGTACATTGACTTGATAAATAACTGCATGCTGTTATCATGGTTCATATTCTGTGATTTATTGGCAGTGATTAACGCGGGAAAGAAGAGGAAACTTACACCTCCATTCTCTGTCACAAGTTTTAGACAATAAGACCATAGGAGATAGGAGCAGAATTAGGTCATTCAGCCCATTCAGTCTACTCCACCATTCCATCATGACTGATTTATTATCTCTCTTAACCCCATTATCCTGCCTTCTCCATGTAATCATCGATCCTCTGACTAATAAAGAACCTATGAACTTCTGCTTTAAACATAATCAATGACTTGATCTCCACAGTCATCTGTGGCAATGAATTCCACAGATTCACTACCTACTGGTTCAAGAAATCCCTCCTCATCTCTGTTCTAACTAGACGTCCCTCACTGTGCACTCTGGTCCTTGACCCACTATAGGACACATCCTCTCCACAGCCACTCTATCCAGACTTCTCAATATTCAATACGTTTCAATGAGGTCCCTTTTCATTCTTCTGAACTCCAGCAAGTACAGGCCCAGAGCCATCAAACACTCCCCACACATTAACCCTTTCATTCCCAGAATCATTCTTGTGAACCTGCTCTGGATCCTCTCTGGAATTTAATATTTTAGCAGCGTTTATCACAAAGCTGAAGAATTATTGTAAATATGCCCCTGCTTCAATGGTCTTGAACAAGCCAGTGGAGGTTTCCACCCCAAATGGGATTAGCGCTGGTTGGTCAACCTGAACATTGATGGCTGAAGAACATAGAACAACGTAGAACATTACAGCACAGTACAGGCCCTTCTGCCCATGATATTGTGCTGACCTCTTAACCTACTCCAAGATCAATCTAACCTTTCCCTCCTACATAGCCCTCCATTTTTCTTTCATCCACGTGCCTGTCTAAGAGTTTCTGAAAAAAATATAATGTGTCTGCTTCTTCCACCACCCCTTGCAGGGCACTCCACAACCTCACCACCCTCTGTGTAAAAAAAAACTTACCTCTGATTTACTCTTTACTTTCCTCCAATCGCCATGAAATCAGATAAGCAGCATTCACAAGAAAAAGTCATAAATATAAGTTGTACAGAACTTTAGCAAGGACAAACACAATTGGAATAAGAACACTCATTGTAGTGTAAAGTGGTCATAGCGTTGCTGTAGTGAGGTAGTGGTAAGGGTTGGCCCATCAAGCTATGTCTAGTCTCAGTACATCCATCAGTCCTACCTATTCCCCTGTAACTTACTCTTTCTCCTGTGTCCACTAGTTCTCTCCAATTCCCCTGCCAGCCACCGAAGCTGAAATTAATTTGCAGTGGTATCCCAGGATTTCTGAGGCGACCGATGCACCAGGAGAAAGCCATGAGAAACAGGAAGGGCATGTTAATTCCAAAAATCAGGATCAAACACATGTCCCTGGAACTGAGCAGAAGCTAAACCTGCTCGTTGATAGGTTAATGGACAGCTGGATGCCGAGAGGGAATCGGTGCCAGGAGAACAGGGAGGAGCCAGTGAGCATGTGGGGAAGAATATGTTACTGGGAAATAAGAATGGGATTGCTCTGTGTGTTGGCATAAATTAGATTGGACAAATAGCTTCCTTCCATATGGTAAAAAAATATGAATATAAGTAACAGACTACTTTTACATAACATGTGATCCAATCATAAAACCATAGAAACATAGAAAGCCTACAGCACAACACAGGCCCTTCGGCCCACAAAGCTGTGCCGAACATGTCCTTACCTTAGAACTAGCTGGGCTTACCCATAGCCCTCTATTCTTCTAAGCTCCATGTATCCATCCAGGAGACTCTTAAAAGACCCTATCGTTTCCACCTCCACCACTGTCGCCGGCAGCCCATTCCATGCACTCACCACTCTCTGTGTAAAAAACTTACCCCTGACATCTCCTCTGTACCTACTTCCAAGCACCTTAAAACTGTGCCCTCTTGTGCTAGCCACTTCAGCCCTGGGAAAAAGCCTCTGACTATCCACACAATCAATCCCTCTCATTATCTTGTACACTTCTATCAGGTCACCTCTCATCCTCCACAGCTCCAAGGAGAAAAGGCTGAGTTCACTCAACCTATTCTCATAAGGCATGCTCCCCAATCCAGACAGCATCCTTGTAAATCTCCTCTGCACCCTTTCTATGGTTTCTACGTCCTTCCTGTAGTGAGGCGACCAAAATTGAGCACCGTGCTCCAAGTGGGGTCTGACCAGGGTCCTATATAGCTGCAACAGTACCTCTCGGCTCTTATACTCAATCCCACGATTGATGAAGGCCAATGCTCTGTATGCCTTCTTAACCACACAGTCAACCTGAGTAGCAGCTTTGAGTGTCCTATGGACTTGGACCCCAAGATCTCTCTGATCCTCCACACTTCCAAGAGTCTTGCCATTAATGCTATATTCTGCCATCATATTTGACCTATCAAAATGAACCACCTCACACTTATCTGGGTTGAATTCCATCTGCCACTTCTCAGCCCAGTTTGCATCCTATCAATGTCCCGTTGTAAACTCTGACAGCCCTCCACACTATCCACAACACCCCCAACCTTTGTATCATCAGCAAATTTACTAACACATCCCTCCATTTCCTCATCCAAGTCATTTATAAAAATCACAAAAGAGTAGGGGTCTCAGAACAAGAGATTAGTTGAATAATGAGATTAGCTGGATGATAAATAATGGCCAAAATATAGGAAAACTACTCTTCAAAACAGTCCCACTGAATCTTAACTGGAAAAGAAAGCTAAGACCTGATGTGATAGTCACTGCTGAATATGAAACATAAACCAACAAATCTCAAATTATCTTCCTCACATAAGGTTGATGGGGGTCAAAATGTCACCGACCTGAAACACAAGTCTCCTCTCCAGACAGATTTCCTGGCCATTCAGTATTTCTGGTGCCTTTGGCTTTTGTTCAAAGTATTAGTACACGTTTGTGATGTTCTCCTTAGTACGAGGAAGATCTCAAAAATTAGAAATTTACACGAATTTCAAACAGAAAGGCAAAGAAAAATGGAGGAGCTTGAAGGGCAACTATGTGTTACCCCATTTTGACGGGTGGGGCACAATGGAACGGTCACAATGCCAGCTTCTGGACCTCAAAAGCTGGGCCAGGTATGCCTTCATAATGACATCATTCAAAAGTCTTGACAGCAGGAAGTAAAGTTATAAGAATAGGAAATGTATCTTTATGTAAGGTATAAATATTAATTTGGTAAATCGATACCAAAGATTAAAGCCCAAAGGTCGACTGGAACTCCAGAAGTTGATGCGCCATTGCCGAAAGCCTGATCCTGGACACTGGAGGCCCGAAGGCCTGTCCTGTCCTGGGGTTGGAGGACTGTAAGTGTTTGAGGGTGGATGGGAGGGGTTGAGAGGGGGATGAGAGGTGTGTTTTGCTGCTGGAACTCAGCAGGTCAGGCGGCATCTATGCAGAGGAAGAAAGAATCGACATTTCAGGCCAAGGGGGAAGTAGCTAGAATAAGGGTGGGGGGGGGAGTGGATGGACCCCATCACCCAGGACGTGCCCCCTTCTCATTTCTACCATCAGGGAGGAGGTACCGGAGCATGAAGGCACACACTCAAATATTCAGGATTAGTTCTTCCCCTCTGCCATCAGATTTCTGAATGGACGATGAATCCATGAACACTACCTCATTACTTTTTTTTCTCTTTTTGCACTTACTTATTTCATTTAACTTTATATATATACTTACTGTTTCTTAATTATACTTCTTAATTATTTAAGAATATTCTTAGATAGTATTCTTATTTACTGTTTTTATTATTATGTACTGCTGCCGCATAACGGCAGGTTTCACAACAGAAACCCACGCGGACACAGGGAGAATATACAAACTCTTTACACAAAGCAGTGGGAATCGAACTCTGATCTTGCAGCTGGCACTGTAAATGCGTTGCACTCGTACCACTAGTCAACTGTGTTGCCCTTGCCCAATCTGACACACAGGTGAGTCCAAACTCACTTTAAAGTGGGCAAACAAGCCTCTCTGTTCGTGGATAATTGGGTAATTGTTTCATGGGTAAAATGGTTTTATCTTTAATTATTCAATTTACACTCTGGTTATTTCATGCTATTGTGCATGCTATTATGCCACTTGAATAAAAAGTGGGTCTATCATTAGTGGGTCAAGCCGTTTGACTGAGGAAGAAATATAACTGCAAGTAAATAGCCATATCATAGAGTCACACAGCATAGAACCAGGCCTTTCAGTCCAACTCATCCATGCTGACTGTGTTGCCCAGCGAGCTGGTTCAATCTGGCTGCGTTTAGTCCATAACCCTCTGAACATCTTCTATCCAGGTACTGATCTAGATGGCTTTTAAACATTGCTAACGTGCCCACCTCTGACTCTATTTCTGAGAGCTCATTCCAAACACACACACCCTTTGTGTGAAGCTGCCCTTGATATCACTTTTAAACCCTGATCTGCTTCCATTAATGATTGTTTTCCATTTACTAAACACAAACAATTTCCTATTCAGCAGCTGATGGCTAATCCCAGCATTCTTTCCCAGTAGTCTCATGAGCAATACTGTATGCACTCAGTGGCCATTTTATTAGGTACCTCCTCCACCAAATAAAGTGGCCACTAAGTGTTTGCTCTCGGTCTTCTACTGCTGTAGCCCATCCACCTCAAGGTTTAACGCGTTGTGCATTCAGGGATGCTCTTCTGCAAACCACTGTTGTAATGCGTATATTGTGTTACTGTCACCTTCCTGTCTGCTTGAACCAGCTGCCCACTCTCTTCTTGTCTCTTTTGTCTATAGAGCTGGATGCTTTGGCTTAATATGGTGACACATATGTACTTTGATAATAAATTTACTTTGAACTTTGTACTTCAGTCATTGACGCAATGCAATGAATTTCACTGAATGCTTTAATGTACTTGTGACAAATAAAGCTAATCTTTAATCTTTAAAATGAACTGGCAGCACACAGAGAGAGAGAAAACATAGACTGAACCCATTACACAAATTTGGATGGAACGCGCTGTTGTCTATTGACTTTGGATTATGAAGGTTTAAAGAAGACAAATAGGACAATTCTTGCGCCATATGTAATTAAAATAGAAGTGTTAATCTCTGCCATTTCCCATGAACTGTGGGATCTCTTTTGTCAAGACTGCAATGTTGCACCACCATGTTCTTAAGGCTCATGGCACACTCAACAATCTCACAAAGTTCCAGTTGTTTCAAAAAGAACAGGGAGGGAAAGTAACAAAGGTGGGAGAGTGACATTGCTAACCAGAAATAATATCACGACTGCAGAAAGGGAGGACATCATGGAAGCGTTGTCTACCTAGTCAGTGCAGGTGGAAGTCAGAATCAGAGCAAAATTAGGAATATTCGATAGACCATACCCTCCCCACCCCCCCTCCCCCCAATGCAGCAGAGACGTTGGGGAACAGATCAGGAGGCAGACTTTGGAAAGTTGCAAAAATAACAGGATTGTTGTCATAGGAGACTTCAACTCCCCTAATATTGATTGGCATCTCCTAAGTGCAAAATGCTCAGATGGTGCTGAATTTGTTAGGTGTGTCCATGAAGGATTCCTGTTGCAATATGTAGAGAGGCTGACTGGAGCTGAGGCCATACCCTGGTGTTTTATGCTCTGCCCCCTACTGGAAACCATAAAACGTAAGCTCGGTCTCCACGTTGATATGATGCACTCCGCTTGAGGTTAGAGTTGCTCACTATGGATGTTCATCCAGACATCCACCAATCATATCACACCACTAAACCTCGTTTGCTCCTCTGCTGTAAACATGGACTGGTTCGGCACTTCACCTGTTTCAAATCAGAGGTCTCTGTGTGAACAGTGAAAGCTAATTTACTCCAGTGTCGCAGTACGCTCACTTCCTGGGTTGGATTTAGAACTGTGAATCAAATGGATTGGAACCAGACTATTATAAACAATATGATTTGGATCCCTGCTGGCTTCCTGCTCTGCCTGATACTCCGGTGGCATGGACCTGACAAATAATTTGATACTGTCGGGCATAGGTACACAAATGGGAGGGAATTTGAAAGATGAAATAAATACGACACAGGCAAATAGATCAAAATGAAGCTGATCTCAATCATGAAGTGGTGAACTTGAAGGTTTTTCTTGCGTGGATGGCACTGATTTAAAATACAATAGAACTGCGAAGGATTAGGAAGAGTATACAAAATTAGTATCTTTGTTTCCCTCCTGGGGTTTTCTGTCTGTTAGATCACCAATCCAACAGAGTCGAGAGTGAAACTCTCTAAAATGCACAATCTGAGGCTCTGGGTTTGTGAAATTCAATTTATCTTTCAGAGAGCTTTTTTATAACTTCTTCACTTTGATGTGGGTGTCACGGACAGAGCCAGCATCAATTGCCCATCTGTAGTTAGTCTTCACGTTGGTGTGTCAGCATCTTCATAAACCATAGATTTGCTTTTGTCATCTTCGTCCATCCCACTAAACCCTTCATTGCTAGAAAACCATTCAATATTTTGTCTTCAAAAGAGACTGAGGATAAATTAATTAATTACTAAACTGGTACTAACCATGATTCATTTGTAGCATTCTATAGATACACAGTGGAGAGTATCCTAACTAGTTGCCCGGTGTGGAAACAGGAATGGAAACGTCTGCAGAAAATGGTAGCTAGAGGCCAGTCGTCACAGGCACACCCCTCCCCACCACTGAGCACATTAACATGGTGCGCTGTCACAAGAAAGCAGTATCCATCGCTAAATACTCCCACCATCCAAGTGATTCTCCCTTCTTACTGCTACCATCAAGCAGGAGGTAAAGAAGTCTTAGATCTCACACCAGCAGGTTCCGCAACAGTTACTTCCCTACAACCATCAGGCTCCTGAACCAGAGTGAAAAACTTCACTCATTCTCAACTCTGAACTGATTCTCCAACCTACAGGCTGGCTTTTAAGTACCCTTAACAACTCATGTATTCAGTATATTTTTAAATTACAGAACTTGCCTTCTTTTGTACATTGGTCATTTGTCAGTCTTTGTTTATGTATACTATTTTTATAATGACTGTTGTATTTTTTTATTTTCCTGTAAATGCCTGAAAATTAATCTCAGGGTGGTATACAGAGCATACACTCAGTGGCCAATTTATTAGGTACACCTGTACACCTTCTCATTAATATAAATATCTATTCAGCCAATCATTTGTTAGCAACTCAATGCAAAGACAAGAATTTAGTTACAGCTTCCTCTATTGGAAACTAGTAAGTCAGAATGAAGGACCGGACAGGAAATGGAGTATATACACTAAGTGGCCACTTTATTAGGTACACCTCTACACCTGCAAAGATCTGATCAACCAATCATGCGGCAGCAACTCAGTGCAGCAAAGCATGCAGATGCAATCTAGAGGTTCAGTTGTTGTTCAAACCAAACATCGGAATTGGGAAGAAATGTGATCTAAGTGACTTTGACCATGGAATGATTTTTGGTGCCAGATAGGGTGGTTTGAGTATATCAGAAACTGCTGATCTCCTGGGATCTTCACGCAAACAATCCCCAGAGTTTACTGTGAATAGTGCAAAAAAAAACACAAAAATATCCAGTGAGCCCCAGTTCTTCGGGCAAGAACAGCTGTTAATGAGAGACATCAGACGAGAATGGCCAAATGGTTCAAATTGGCTGGAAGGTGACATTAACTCACATTACCATGCATTACAACAGTGATGTGAAGAAGAGCAACTCTGAAGACACAACACATTGAGCCTTGAAGAGGATAGGCCATAACAGCAGAAGACCATAAACATATGCTCAGCGGCCACTTTATTAGGTACAGGAGGTACCTAATAAAGGGCCCATTAAGTGTATATGTACTTCGATGATAAATTTTACCTTGACTTTGACTTAATGTTTCAGGCTGATAAACTTTCATTTTTGCTGGCTGGAGGTTAGGTATTGTTACAACAGTTAAGAAACATTTTGATGAGCATTTCCATCACAAAGGCATTGAAGGCTGTGGACCACCTCCCAGCCAATGGGTAAATGGTTGGCATGGACATGTTGGGACTAAGAATGTGTTTCCATGCTGTATGACTTTAAAACTTTTGATCTTCTCCGAGGATCGTCACCTTGTTGTGGTGAAGCAGCTTGTGAATTGCTGTGATCCCAAGAGGGATACTGCCTGGAGTTTATCCATCTGGTGTTTTGCTCCTGGTAGGTCACAATGGTGGTAAGATCAAGGGGGAGGTTCCAGACAAGGAGCGATCCAGCTAAGACTTCAACTTGGATCTGTCGGAAACTGATGACACATCACTACAGCAGGGAGGCCAAGCAGTGAAGGGTCCCCAGTCGTCTTGTGTTCCATGTCATTAGATTCTGACCCCCAGTCTGTCAAGGACCATGTGGTGGATGCCCATGCATCAGCCTCCACATGTTAAACAAAGACATGCATGGGCATTTTCCGTTAAGGGAATTCACCCTTAAAGTTTTGAAAGATCAGGAAATTGAGGACAGCGGGTAATTAGCACAGCAGAGGAGATAAAGCTTGTGGTAGATCAGCCATGATCAAATAAGGCGATAGGTAAGGCTTGAGGAGCCAAGTGACCTAATCCTGAACATATTTTCTTGTATTCTTATGTTCTAGGCATAAAATGAATACGGGAATTTTTTGTTTTTGCTAAAAAGGCAGTGATCAGTGATGTCCATGTGGTGACTAGATAGCTGAAATAATGACACAAAACAATGAAAAGGGAAGGGAAAGGAAATAAAGACAGCAAAGTGTTCCAGATAATCTGAGCAAGACTTTAAAGGAGTTCACTTTTAACTTTTTCTACTGTTGTCTAAGCATTAAAGATTGTGTACAATCATTGTGTGTTGCTGAGTTCAAAAAACTGCAAAGACCTTTATATTAGCAGAATTATTCCTGTACATTTAAAAGTAGAAGAAAATTAAGTGCACATTTAAAAGTCATAAATGACAGGATGTGAGGAAATCGAGCCTTTAATTTATGTATTGTATACACAAACAATAAAATAATTCATCGTGCATTACCTATTCATGCCTCATGCAAAGTGGAGTACACCTGTAATCTTCCATTGATTTGATATGAAGTATTGTGCTAACTGGATATAAAAGCTGCAATTCTCATTTTGTTAACTCTTTCAGCACCACAGGAAATTTCTGGATTCAAATTCGTTTTAATGAAACTGGTAGCTGTACAATCAAATGCCTAACCCTAAAATCTGTTATTCCCTCTCTACCTCGGCCTCTCTCACCTCCTTTAAGTCTCCTTAATATCAACCCATTCATTGAGATTTACATCACCTTTGTTAATATCACCCCGTGTGTTCTGGGGTGAAACTGCACCTGCTGGGAAGGTGAGTTTTCTCACATTAAAGATCTGATTAAACACATGTTGCTGCTACCTGGAAGTAGGTTCCAGCCACTAAGTCTCCCGGTGAAGGGTTTGAACTCTAAGATAAGTAAATATAATGAATGGAGGCTCCAGCTCTGAGCTTTGGGGTTGACATCCAACAGCTGTAACTGTGGTGGGACCCATCACTCACTGTGCATGGAGCCCAAAGAAACACTTCCGTCACATAGTTAAAACCAGCCATTATGACGGTTTTCATAAACTGTCATTCACATTAGTTTCTGATCAGGTTATTGTCATATACACCAGTGTACAATGAATTAATTGTTTGGTCAAAGTTCACAGAGTAGACGGTATCATCATCACCATCATTACGTACTGCTCTGTATGATGCAGGCAATCAAGGTCCATCATTGTTCTCAGCAAATTTTTCTACAGAAGCAGTTTGCCACTGCCTTGCTAATGAAGGGTCTCAGTCCAAAACATCGACTGTTTACTCTTTTCCATAGATGCTGCCTGACCTGCTGAGTTCCTCCAGTATTTTGTGTGTGTTGCTTGGATTTCCAGCATCAGCAGATTTTCTCGTTTGCCATTGCCTTCTTCCGGGGAGTGCCTTTACAAAACAGGAGGCCCCAGCCATTGTCAATACTCTTCAGAGATTGTCTGGCTGGTGGCAGTGGTTGCATAACCAGGACCTGTGATATGCACCAGTTGCTCATACGACCGTCCACCACCTGCTCCCCCGGCTTTATGTGACCCTGATCAGGGGGGCTAAGCAGGTGCTACACTTTTCCCAAGGGTGACCTGCAGGCTAGTGGAGGGAGGGAGCTCCTTACATCTCCTTTGTAGGTGACGTATCTGCATCCCACCACACAAAACGGTATACATCTTAATAATAAACACAAGAATAAATACACCGATGAGGCCAAAACAAGGAATGGTGCAAAGCAGAGTAGTGCAAACTGAGGCAGTGCAAAAAGAAATGTTAAAGGGACAATAACTGAAGAGGTAGAAATTATTGGGAATTAAGAGGCAGCATTAGTCGAGAGTTGAAATTCAAAAGCCACAAGGTAATGTTGTAGCTCTATAAAACTCTGGTTAGAGCATTCTTGGAATATTGTGTTCTTTTATAGTCGCCTCATTATAGGATGGATGTGGAAGCTTTAGAGCGGGTGCAGAGGAGAATAACCAGGATGCTGCCTGTGGGCACGTGGCCAAGTGGTTAAGGCATTGGACTAGCGACCTGAAGGTCGTGAGTTTGAGCCCCAGCCGAGGGAACGTGTTGTGTCCTTGAGCAAGGCACTTAACCACACATTGCTCTGCGACGACACTGGTGCCAAGCTGTATGGGTCCTAACACCCTTCCCTTGGACAACATTGGTGTTGTGGAGAGGGGAGATTTGCAGCATGGGCAACTGCTGGTCTTCCATACAACCTTGCCCAGGCCTGCGCCCTGGAGAGTGAAGACTTTCCAGGCGCAGATCCATGGTCTCGCAGGGCTAACGGATGTCTAGATTAGAGAACATGGCTTATGAGGATAGGTTGAGCATGCTTTTGGAGTGAAGAAGGGTGAGAAGTGACTTGGTAGAGTTGTGCAAGATAAGAGGTCTAAACTGAGTTGATAGGCAGAGACTTTTCTCCAGGGTGGAAATGGCTAATGCAAGGGGAAACAATGTAGGGTAATTGGAGGAGAGTATAGGGGGATGTCAGTGGAAGTTACTTACACAGAGAGTGGGGGCTGCATGGAACACCCTGCCAAGGATGGTTGTGGAGGCAGATACATTAGAAGCACTTAAGATAGGCATGTGGAAGATAGAAAAATGAACGGCTATGTGGAAGGGAAGGGTTAGATTGATTTAGAGTAGGTTGGGCCAACATCGTGGGCCAAAGGGCCTGTATTGCGCTGTGGTGTTCCAGGTTCTATATTCTAAGAACGTGGCAACATCACGATGTGAAATTAGTGATTAGTTCAAGAGTCGGATAGCAATGGGGAAGAAGCTGCTCTTGAGTCTGGCTGCCTGGGCTTTCACACTCTTATATCTTCTTCTCGAAGAGAGAAAAGGGAATGCCCATCCTTGAATATGCAAAGTACTGTGAAGATGAAAGTGATGAGCCCATGAAGAATTGGGCAGAGTTTACCATTGACTGTAGGTTCTGTTGGTCTGGTGTATAACAATTACCATACCAGACTGAAATGCAGTTCTATCAGAGCATCAATAGAAGTTGAGAGAATCCTTATGGACAAGCGGAATCTTCTCAGACAGCTACATTGACAGGTTTTCTTTATGCCCGCTTCAGTATTTATCCGATTAGACTCGTAACGAGTCTCTGTATCCTTTCATACCATTGGATCAACCTTGAATTTGATTTGCTTGATTTTGAGTGGGTGTAGAAGAGGAGGAAATACAAAATCCATTCAAATATTTCTACCCTTTGAGGCGTGTATCCATTATACAAATACAAGAGCTCCCTTCACATAGAAAACAATCATGAAATCATGAAAACTCAACAGGTCAGGCAGCACTTGTTGGGAGGGTGACAGAGTTAACATGTTCAGACAAAGAGCCTTTGTCAGAACTGCTTAATGATTTTACATAGTGATTTTTGTTTAAGGATTTTAATTTTCCTTGTTGAATATCTCAAGAAAATGGGAGATGGAGCCTTCAGCATTTATTGTCCATAGCCAATGAAGAGGAAATAAGACCTCAACACCATAAGATGTAGAAGCAGAATTTGGCCATTCGGTCTCTTAAGTCAGCTCTGCCATTCAATGATGGTTCATTCATTATCCCTCTCAACCCCATTCTCCTGACTTCTCCCCATAATCTTTGACACCCTTACAAATCAACAACCTATCAAGCCCCACTTTAAATATACCCATTGACTTGACCTCCACACTCTAGCTGAACAAATTCCTCCTTATCTCTGTTCTAAAGGGACGTCCTTCTAAATCGGAGTCCGTGCCCTCTGGTCCTAGACTCGCCCACTATAAGAAAGAAACATCCTCTCTGCGTCCACTGTGTCTAGGCTTTTCAGTACTGATCATGTGGATAGTCAGAGGCTTTTTCCCAGGGCTGGAATGGCTTGCACGAGAAGGCACAGTTTTAAGGTGCTTGGAAGTAGGTACAGAGGAGATGTCAGGGCAAAGTTTTTTTTACACAGAGAGTGGTGAGAGCGTGGAATGGGCTGCCGACGACGGTGGTGGAGGCAGATACAATAGGGTCTTTTAAGGGACTCCTGGATAGGTACATGGAGCATAGAAAAATACAGGGCTATGGGCAACCCTAGGTAATTTCTAAGGTAAGGACATGTTCAGCACAGCTTTGTGGGCCGAAGGGCCTGTATTGTGCTCTAGGTTTTCTATGTTCTATGAGATACACCGCCCCCACCATCCTTCTAAACTCCAGCGAGTACAGGCTCAGAGCCAACGAACATTCCTCATATGTTAACCCTTTCATTCCTGGAATCATTCCCACCTGCCTCCTCTGAACCCGCTCCAAAGCCTGAACATCATTTCTTAGATAAATGGCCCAAAACTGCTCACAACACTGCAAATGCAGTCTGACCAATGCCTTATAAGGCCTCAGCATTACATTAAACGACTCTCTATATTTTAAAATAGACACAAAATAAATCCTACCTCAAGCATATTTTTTAAAATGATGACTGCCATTTTTAGCCACTAAAAGTGGATTATTGCCCCTCTGGTTAGAGTAGTAATCTACTGTGAGATATCGAGCAGAGCGAAAATCACTCACTCATTCTCAGGACGACTGTAGTCATCACCAGTATCACTAATTACCATCGTGCATTTTTTATTTCTAAAATGTGGGACACCTACAAAGTAATACTGATTTCTGAACTCAAATCTTGATTCAAATTCTCCTTTTGCTTTGTCTGCAGGTGTGTTTCTGCCATCAGTGTAGGTTTTTAGCTCCTGAATATATTTCACCTGGACTGAAACTTAACAGATATTGGTCAGCTTAAAAAAATTAACAAAATCAACTTGACATCAGTAATAGGGAATATTTTTTAAATCATAGTAGCAGGACACATTAAAAATTACAAAATTACAAAGAACAGCCACCAATGTTTGTGAAAGGGGATTCATTTTTCTCCCAGATATCTCTGGCAGTGTTGGTGCGAGCTAACAGCTCTAGTGCTGTATTTGGATATTCAAAAGGTATTTGATAAGGTGCTACACAAAAGCTTGGTGCAAGATTAGGATCTATGGAATTAGGGATAATGTTTAGATGGGTTTTGGAACAGTTAATCAACAGGAAACAAACTCAGGATAAATGGCTAATTTTTCAGAGTGGCAGGGTGTAACTAGTGGAATTCCTCAATTATTGCTGAGGACTCAGCTATTTACAACCTATATCAATCATTTAGATGAGCGTACTAAAAGTAATATATTACTAACAATACAAAGCTAGTTGATTAGAAAAGTTAAGAAGGGGATGATATAGGATTATACTGCTTTAAGTGGGATACACTACACAGAAACAGAGCATTCAGGCTAACTAGTCCATGCGAGCATTTGTTCCATTTGAACCTCCACCCATATTTCTTCATCTAAATCTACCAGCATAACTCTATTCCCCTCCTCTTTCTATGCTTGTCGGATCTCTATTTAAATGTATCTCAACCATTGCCTTCAAATGATTCCTGTGTCAGCAATTTCCACATTCTCCTCTCCGGGTAAAGATGTTTCTTCTGAATCCCTTGTTAGGTCTCAGGGTGACTATCTTCGTTATGTTATTAACTCAAGAAGAAATATTCCCTCTGTTTCCATACTTTCAAATCTATTCAGAATTTTAACAACATCTTTTAGGTCACTCTCCAGTCTTTATTAGTCAAGATGTACAAGATACAGTCTGTTCTTCCTATACTGATTTGCATACCTCTCATTCCTGCTGGCATACTTTCAAATATTCGCACCTTCCCCAATGGTCTTGCATCTCTTTCATCCTTTCTAAAATCTTTGCAAAAAAACTCTCAATGTTTGAGGATAGCTCTCGTCAATTCATTTACAAATGGTGTGAACCATTGTCCTCCCCAACTCCGCCAACATCTCTCGGACATCAGGCAGATGCTACTTGAAACCTTAATAAGCATAAACTCATGGGAGCACTATCATGTCCAACTCCCTTCCAAGTCATGTCTTGTCTGAATGTGTGAGTGAGTGGATGGGAAAAGGGCTTGCTTTGGTGTTATTGTATTGTGGTTGTTATTCTTGTTTGTGTTGTTCTGCTCTACATTATAGACATGTTATGTTGGCAACAGAATGCATGGCAGCACTTACAGGCTGTCCCCAGAATGTCCTTAGATTGTGTTGGTGGTTAACACAAATAACGCAGTTCACTGTCTGCTTTGATGTACTTGTGACAAATAAATAAAACTGAATCTGAATTTAAATTCTTCTGAAAAGTATCACAAAGCTTCCATTTGTCTTTTCCACTCCTGTTTACCATTTCCAGTACTTTACTTGTCAGGAAGATGAACTCACATTTTTCACTGGGTCGACATCTATGAAGTTTCTTTTTATTTATTCAGTGTGGGATATGGGTATCAGTGGTAAAGCCAACAGTTAATCATATCACATTATGTGCCATGTCGTATGACGTGGGTCATCATAGTCTTCCATCTGTCCATGATCAATACTGTTCTTGGCAAATTTTCTACAGAAGTGGTTTGTCATTGCCCTCTTCTGGGCCGTGTCTTTACCAAAGAAGGGTGACCCCAGCCGTTATCAATACTCTTCAGAGATTGTTTGCCTGGTGTCACTGGTCGCATAACCAGGACTTGTGATATGCATCAGCTGCTCATATGACCATCCACCACCACAGCAATTAATATGCATTCCTAATTGCCCCCCAGAAAAAGAAATAATTATGTGCCTTTCACTCGGAAGTCTCATACAGGGCAGAATGGCTAAGGATGGGAGGACCCCTTCCTTAAGGTGAACCAGGGTGGGGTTTTATAGCAGTTCATGGTCACTTCCATGTGCAACAACGTCCCTTTCCTTCCATATAGAAGGACATCCCTTTAGATGAGGGGGAGGAATTTCTTTCACCAGAGGGTGGTGGATCTGTGGAATTCATTGCCACAAGCAGCTGTGGTGGCTAAGTCGATGGGCATATTTAACTCAGAGGTTGATAGGTTCTTGATTGGTAAGGGCATCAAAGCTTATGGGGAGAAGGCGAAAAATGGGGGGTGAGAGGGAAAATAAATCAACAATGATGAAATGGAGGGTGGCAGAGTGGAGATACCAAAGGAGGTGTAAGATGTTCCTTCCCTCTGTCAGCCTGCAGGTAAGCCTTGGGCAAAGTGTAGCACCTGCTTAGACCTCCGCCCTGCGATCAGGATCACCTGAAATCAATGGAGGAGGTGGTGGCTGGTCGGATGAGCATCTGGTGTATATCATAGATCCTGGTTATGCAACCACTAACACCAGGCAGGCAATCTCTGAA
This sequence comes from Mobula hypostoma, assembly GCF_963921235.1. NCBI lineage: Eukaryota > Metazoa > Chordata > Chondrichthyes > Myliobatiformes > Myliobatidae > Mobula > Mobula hypostoma. The sequence continues at coordinate 209,213,502 of NC_086099.1, forward strand.
CTGTATTGATAGTAGTTGTGATCACCAGTCTCATAAAGACACTGCCCAAAAGAAAGTGATAGCAAACCACTTCTGTAGAAAAATTTTTTAAGAACAATCCTGGTCAAAGGCTGTGATCTCCTATATCATATGACACAGCACAGAATCATGATGATGAATGATGGAATGGTGGAGTAGACTCAATGGGCCAAATGGCTTAATTCTCCACCTATGTCTTATGGCCTTATGACAACATCACCAAAGGAGATAAAACAGTGCAAGACAAAATTGTTTCAAGAGAAAGATAACCACTGTCTGTTAGCCAATTAGTATTCTATATTATCTACTGGTCATGTTATTGATGTCAGTTTCTCAACATGGATTATCAAATAGACCTTCTCCCAGCACTCAATCCCAAGAGCCTTTCTCCTTCAAAGTTTAAAGTAAATTTATTATCAATGTATGTGTACACATGTGGCAGCAACCCAATGCATAAAAGCATGCAGAAATGGTCAAGAGGTTCAGCTATTGTTTGGAGCAAACAACAGAATGGAGAAGAAATGTGATCTAAGTGATTTTGACTGTGGAATGATTCTTGGTGCCAGATGGGGTGATTTGAGTATCTCAGAAACTGCTGATCTCCTGGGATTTTCATGCCAAACAGTCTCAGGAGTTTATAGAGAATGGTGCAAGAACAAAGAAAAACATCCAATGAGCAGCAATTCTGTAGGCAAAAACTGCCTTGTTAATGAGAGAGGTCAGAGAAGAATGGTCGGACTGGTTCCATTTTACAGGAAGGCAAGAGTACCTCAAATAAGCACGCATTACAACAGTGGTGTGCAGAGGAATGTCTCTGAATGTACAACATGTCAAAACTTGAAGTTGGTGGGCTACAGCAGCAGAAGACCATGAACATACGCACAGTGGCCCCATAATTAGATACAGGAGGTATTGCGCTGAGATTCACAGTAGGACAAAGAAATACAATAGAATCAGTAAAAAACTCCAGCCAAAAACTCAAGTAACAGCCAAGGTGCAAAATTGCAATATGCAATGTGCCTTGTATGTGTTTTTGCAGCAGAATATAACAAACAAATGAAACTCGCATGCATTTCTTGAAAATAAACAATCCAACTTCTTGTTATAAATTGACCAGAAGGGCAGAGACCAAATGTAGAATAACTCACAAAGAATTACTGGAAGAACTCAGCAGGTCAGGCAGCATCGATGGAAAGGAATAGACAGATAATGTTTTGGATTGAGACTGTTCCACAAGATATCAGAGCAAACATGCATATTTCATATTGAAGTGTTTTGAACAGTAGTTTCAAAGGTGTAGCATCCATGAATTCCAAAAGCAGAGGAGATAATAAAATACTTTAGCATACTTAATATGCTTTTTCAAGTGACAGTAATCTATTTAAGAGCTGACGTATTGCAATGGTGTCCTTCTGAAAGCTTCAAATTGTAATTCCTTGATGCAGCAGATCTCGCTTTTCAAGATATCTAATTGATGGGGAAAAAGTAAAATGCTTAAGGCAACTAATCAAAGGAATATCGAGTTTAATGTTAGAATCAAAATGAACCCGTAAGAATTATCTTGGGTAGAGTTATTGCAGATAATCATAGCACAATGCAGTCCAATAAAACATTTGAATGTCCATCTTTATTTTGTAATTTGGCAGCCTGCTTGCTTTAAGTGGTTTAATGCCCCCTTAAAGCAGCAGTTAGGAAACCTTATACAGATGTATTATTTCATTGTAATTTCCAGACCTACATGAAGAAACCCTTAAGCTGCCTTGATGAAATGTACACCCAAGTACCTGTAAATGTCAAGACCACAATATAATTTTAAGGTGGTTTTAAGGACATAGTTTTAAGGTGATTGAAGGAAAGTTTTGGGGGGGGGTGTCAGGGAGGTTTTTTTACACAGAGTAGTGCTAAATGCATGGAATGCCCTACCAGAGGTAGTGGTAGAGGCCAATACATTAGGGGCAGTTTAGGACTTCTTAGGTAGGCCCATGGATGGTAGGAAAATGGAGGGTTATGAACAAAGAAAGGATTAGCTTGAGCTTAGAGTAGGTTAAAAAGTGGCACAACTTCGCAAACTGAACAGCCTGCACTGTGCTGTAATGTTCTGTGTTCTGTAACGTTTACAAGATCTAAGATCCGGTTTACAAATATTGTATCACAAATGCTGCTACCAGTTAGTCTTCAAAATCATTCTCTAAATCTGTATGTTTACAGTATACTCTATATAAATGGCGATGTTTATCATACTATATTATACTCAATATATCCTGGCTCAGAAACCTCATGTATCATCTGAAATACCAAAAATTCATTTCTACAATACACACTCTAATAAAGAATGTTAATAAAAATCCCAAAAAAATGGTTTAAAATATGCTGGGTATTAACAATCAGCTGTCACCATTGTTTTATATATATGAAAAACTATTGTTATATGTATGACATTCACCTTGAGCGTATAAAAGGAGTCTGCAGCATTGGATGGTCCATTGGATATTTCATTCCGAGGTCTTCCATTACGTTCACCATCACTCTGCTGGTGTAAATGAATTTGATTGACTAATGCCAGTGGCCAAGAGTAGGTGTTAGACTATAACGTGAGCTGACTTAGTTGGTCCTCCTTCTTCTCCCTGCCTCGTTTCACCATCGTGCTGCAATGGTGAGGTACTCCATCTTGTGGCCCGCTGGCAAACTGACCAATCTCATTTCCAAATTTCAACAAGATTGAGGATGTGAAGACCACAATTCTATAATCAAGTCTAAACTTCAGGTGCGTATTTTCAGTGCAGCTTTAACTTAGCTGAGAAAATTACTACAATCATGAGGTTATATTTAAATGCACATTTTTTTTCAAATTGCTGTCCTTCATACGACAATGAGATTGGCCACCTAATCAAATTTACGTTGAAATACTTCCTTTAGTGCTCAGCCAAGACAAATAAATTCAAACTTTAGACACTGAGCCAAGAAAGAAAGAACAGATAAAAGAACTGTGGTCAAACGGATAGGTTTAAGGAGCATCTTAAAGGTGAAGAGATAGGAAGTGACGTGGAGAGGTTAAGAGAAATTCCAGGTCAAGGCACAAAAGTACTGCCACCAATAACAGAGTGAAAATATTTCTACAACTTGGAATGGTACAGAATCTTTAGGCTAGAAAACACTTCACAAGGCCCATCACATTTGAGAGAGGCAACCAAAAGTTAGTTTAATTGGGTGAGCTTTAAAGAGATTTAAGTACAGATGCAAACTTTTGGATGAACAGAAGTCTTAATGGAACTGAGCATGAGTGAGAGGAGGTCTACCAAGACAACGTTAGAACATTGAGGCCTAAAGGTGATAAAGGCATGGATGGGTGAATGATCTAAATCAGAGATAGAACAAGGCAATCTACAGAGATGGTGCTTAGTGTTCAGGATGTAGGGTCAGAAACTCAACTTAGTGATAAACATAAATTTATTATCTACGTACATATATGTTACCATTTACGACTTTGAAATTCATTTTAAGGCATTCACAGGAAAATAAAGAAATACGTCAAGATTTATGAAAAGCTATACATAACCATAAGACCATAAAATATAGGAGCAGAATTAGGCCATTTGACCCATCAGGTCTTCTCTGCCATCTCCTCTTGGCTGATCTCCTGCCTACTCCCAGTAACCCTTCAAGCCCTGACCAAATTTCCACAGATTCACTACTCTCACAGTAAAAAAGTTCCTCCTCATCTCCATTCTGAAAGGTCGTCCCTCTATTCAGAGGCTGTAACCTCTGGACTTAGACTTTCCCACCATAGGAAACTTCCTCCCCACATCCACTCTACAAAGGCCTTTCACCATTTGATATAACAAAGACTAACAGACAACCAATGTGCAAAAGGAGACAAATTGTGCAAGTAATTCTTTAGAAGTAAATAAGTAATACTGAGTGTTGGTGCGTGGCCAAGTGGTTAAGGCGTTCGTCTAGTGATCTGAAGCTCGCTAGTTCGAACCTTGGCTGAGGCAGCCTGTGTGTCCTTGAGCAAGGCACTTAACCACACATTGCTCTGCAACGACACCGGTGCCAAGCTGTATGGGTCCTAATGCCCTTCCCTTGGACAACATCGGTGGCGTGGAGAGGAGAGAATTGCAGCATGGGCAACTGCTGGTCTTCCATACAACCTCGCCCAGGCCTGCACCCTGGAAACTTTCCAAGGCGCAAATCCATGGTCTCATGAGACTAACAGATGCCTATAAGTAATACTGAGATCATGAGTCATTGAGTCCTTGAAAGTGAGACGGTAAGTTGTGTACTTACACTGATTCTCCCCCTATTCCCATCACCTCTCCCACTCTAACACTCACCTACACAGAAGGGACAATTTACTGACCTACTCTCACATCTTTAGGGACACCTGAGGAAACCCCCATGGCCTCGGAGAGCACATGCTAACTCCACATAGACAGAGCCAGAGGTCAGGAATTAACCAAAATCGCAGCAGTGTGAGGCAGCAGTTTGACTAGCTGCACCTTCCCTCTACCTCTATCCCTTTTCTCTGTAAAAATTAAATCTACCTTTAATTTCAGTTTCCCAGTTTTAATGAGGGCTCTTCAAACCAAAATGCATGTCTTTCTTCAGTCCACTGCACAGCTGGCCAGCTATTCCATTTCAGTCTTGTTTCCACATTTCAGAAATTTGCAGTATTTCCTTGCTATGAAGACTTGATCATTCTAGCGTGTCTGGAGACATATACAGCCAGTGGTAATGCACCATTAAGCTGGATGCCAACCGCCGTAAAACAAGATACAGATACGTATACAGGCAAGAGGTTTAGGATGGGAGATGTACTTCCCCAAAGGACATTAGTGAAGCAGATGGGTTTTACAATCCAATACCTTTATAGTTATATAGATAAAGAGAGATAAAGATTAACATTATTTGTCACATGTCCATCCAAACATCAAAACACACAGTGAAGCGCGTTGTTTACATCAATAACCAGCACAGTCCGAGGACTGACCTGAGGGGCAGCCAGCAAGTGTCGTCACATGTCCAGCACCAATGTAGCACACCTGCAACTCACTAACCCGGACTGAACGTCTTTGGAATGTGGGAGGAAACCAGAGCTCCAGGTGGAAACCTACGTGGTCACAAGGAGAACGTACAAACTCCTTACTGACAGCGGAAGGAGTGAAATCGGATCGGTGAAGGCTGCTCTGTAAAGTGACTGTACCACCATGCTGCTCATTATCATTGCCTTGCTCAATGATATTGTCAGTGGTATAGTGGTTACTATTGTCAATGGCATTTTGTTACTTTAAGTTAGATTCCCAGCTGACCTGTGGGATTTGAATTCATGTCTTGGGGCCAAGAGTGCAAGCCCATAGCTTCTAGAGAGCAGTTAAACTGCGACCATGGTGGAAGAGAAAGGAAACCAGGGCTTACCTTTGCTCTCTGAGATGACAATTGAACTGTGAGCGATATTGACAGAGGGCAGCAGTGTGGTGGAACAGCTTAGTGCTGTTGCCTCACATTTCCAGAGACTTGGGTTGGATCCTGACCTCCAGCGCCGACTCGTGGGGTCTATTTTCTCTCTGTGAACCTATGGGTTTCCTTATGGTGCCCAAGTTTCTTCCCACATCCCTGAAAAACAAGGAGATGAAGAAGGAGACTAATGGAATTTTGCTGAAACTGGAGTGGACCAGGTGGGCTGAATGTTGTCTGTTTTGTTATATGTATAAGACAGAAGAGTCAATCCCAATGGTGGTTGGGGAAGTCCAGCTTCATCATTTTCTTCCAAGATCACCAAGTATATCTGAGCACAGATGCATTTACACTCAGTGGCCACATTGCTGTATACCTCCTGTACCTAATAAAGTGGCCACTGTGTGTCTTCTGCTGCTGGTGGAGGGATAGGAAAGACAAGGAGATGGAGCTAAGGGGTAAAGAAGTATCTGGATATAGTCTTATCCTTGCTCAAGGTGGGATCAAAGTTCAGGATGGTTGCCAAGAATAAGAGCAAGAGGGTTCATATAGAGCAATGGACCTATTAACCACTATTTCATAATTCACTTCATCTCCCCTGATGAACATAAACACAGTCTAGAGCATCTAACTAGGAACTCAGCTGGTTGAAAACATGATATAACATTGGATGTTTCATCCAGGTTCAGATGTTGCTAGGCTGGGCATTCAGGAAGCCAAACAAAACCTGAAGGAGAAAGAAAAGCCACTATTTGGGGTGTAACCCTGCAGTTAATACTGTGGTATTTCAAAGGTCAAAGTTCCAAGTAGGCTTATTAGCAAAGTAAGTACTGTATATGTCATCAAGTAATAACCTGAGAGATTCATTTTCGTGCAGGCATTTACAATAGAACAAAGCAATACAATAAAATCAATGAAGAACTATACTCAGAGACTGACAAGTCTGCAAAAGAAGCCAAATAATAATAATAATAATAATAATAAGTAAATAATACTGAGCTGTAGAGCCTTTGAAAGTGAATCCAGAGGTTGCGGAATCAATTCAGTGTTGAGGTGAGTGAAGTTATCCATCTGGGTCCAGGAGCCTGATGGTTCTTACTTGAGCATGTTACCCTTTAAAGTGCCAATGCAAAATTACTCGCTACTCTGCCTCGCCATCCTTTAATATAACTACTTCATGGACTCTGCCCTTTTTCTTCCTTGTGGTTCAGTGTCTTGACTCACCCTCCAATGTCCTTTTGATTTTTTTCTTTCATTCAACGTGGTATATAAACAGTGTGAGTGTTGTAGTCTAGTGGCCTCTTGCATTCACCTAATGCAAGTAAATACTAGACTCAGTCATTATCAGAGTTCAGGCAAATGGAAACATTTGCCCAGCAGAAATCTCAATCTTCTGTATATTTGGAAATGAGAGGAAGATAAGACTTCAATTTGACTGATACAATCATCAAAAGCAAGCAAGGTGCTGCATTGAAATGCCAAGTATCTCGCCCTTCCTTTGTAAACTCTGACAAGTGTTAATCCTAAGTACAGTAAATAAAATTGAGATTGGCCAGACTCTAGCACAACACCGACATCAGGCTAGTGGAAAATGTCTGGAGATTCCCAGCAGTCTCTGTAAGAAATTATCTCTGTATAATCTTAAACCGCTTGGGGCCATTCACGTTAAACTTCACATGCTTCATCGGTAGGCCAGTCAATGGTGGTACCTGCAGCAAAGAGGGTACCAACATGGTGGCATTGCCGGACTCCAGGTATCATAATGGCAACAATGCTCAAGAACTCATATGAGGACCTGAATGAATAAACCAGGGTGGTTACAGACTTCGTTAAAATGTCAGTAGATGAGTGCGTCCCCACAAAATCGTTCAGGGTTTTCCCCAATCAGAAGCCCTGGACGAACAATGAAATTTGGAACCTGCTGAGAGCCAGATCAGAGGTATTCAAGTATGGAGATCAAGAATGCTACAAGGTGTGCAGGTATGATCTCCAGAAAGACATCTCTCAGGGAAAGTGGAGATTCCGGACTGGACTGGAATCAAGGAGGGTTGCTCAACAGCTGTGACAGGGTTTGAATGCCATTACCACCAACAAAGCTAAATCTCACGATATAGGGGACGGCAGAGCTTCGCTTCCAGATGAGCTCAATGCCTGCTATGCTCACTTTGAATAGGGAGGAACCATCGTGTACCCCCATGTCTCCTGATGATTCTTTGGTTTCAATATCTGAAAGAGTACCTTGCTGAGCACTGAAGGCCTGTGCTGGCCAATTGACTGGTGTATTCATGGACATCTTCAACCTCTCACTCCTGCAGTGTGTGGTACCCACCTTTTTCAAACAGGCTTCAACTGTGCCCAAGAAGAGCATGGTAACCTGTCTAAATGACTATCGCCCAGTGGCACCTACATCCACAGTGATTAAGTGCTTTGAGAAGCTGATGTTGAAGCAGATCAGCTCCTGGCTGAATGGTGACTTGGATCCACTCCAATTCCCTTACCGAAGCAACAGGTCAACAGCAAATGCTAAATCATTGGCTCTTCACACAACTCTTGGACTTCTGGACAGCAAAGGTGCATACATAAGGATGCTTTTTATTGATTACAGCTCAGCATTTAACACCATCATCCACTCAAAGCTAATCAGTAAAGTCCAAGACCTGGGCCTCAATACTCCCTTGTGCAATTGGATCCTGGATTTCCTCACTTGCAGACCCCAATTAGTTTGGGTAAACATCTCCTCCGCAATCTCCATTAGCGCAGGAGCACCACAGGGATGTGTACTTGGCCCCAAGCTCTACTCACTTTACACCTGTGACTGTGTTGCTAAGTACAGCTCCAACACTATATACAAGTTTGCTGATGACACCACTGTTGTGGACTGTATCAAAGGGGGCGATGAATCAGCTTACAAGAAGGAGATTGAAAACTTGGCTGAGTGGTGTAATAACAACAACCTCTCACTCAAGGTCAGTAAGGCCAAGGAACTGATTGTAGGCTTCAGGAGAAGGAAACCAGAGGTCCATGAGCCAGTAATCATCACAGGATCAGAGGCGGAGAGGGTCAGTAACTCTAAATTCCAGGGTGTCACTATCTCAAAGAACCTGTCCTGGACCCATCATATAAATATTATTGTGAAGAAAGCACGACAGCACCTCCACTTCTTCAGCAATCTGCAGAGATTTGGCATGTTAGCATAGACGGGTGGTGGAAAGTGTGCTGACTGGCTAGGAACTGCCATTGAGTGGGAAATCCCATAAAAGGTAGTGGATTCAGCCCAGTACATCACGGGTAAAACCATTGATCACATCTACATGAAATGTTGCCACGGAAAATCAGCATCAATAATTAAGGATCCTCACCACCCAGGACATGCTCTTTTCTCACTGTTGCCATCGGGTAGAAGGTATAAAGTGCCTCAGAATTCGCACCCCCAGGTTCAAGAACAGTTACTAACCACTAGGCTCATGAACAAAAGGGAACAGCTATACTCATTTAAGGATTCTGTTACATTGTTATTTCATGCTCATTACTTATTGCTATTTATTTATTTTCTTCATTTGCATAGTTTGTTGACAGCTTACAGTTATTGTTCTATAGATTTGCTCAGTATGCCCGCAGAAAAAGAATCTCAAGGTGGTATGTGGTGACATGTATGTGCCCTGATAATAAATTTCACTTTGAACTTTGAACATTGGCCTCATACCTCGTAGCTCCACAGACCAAAACACTGCACCTTCTCCCAATTTTGTATTAAAAAGTGAGTGGTGATAATCTGGAATTCACTGCCTGTGTGGGCTATTAAAATCTAAGCTGATTAGGGCTTACATAACAGATTTAGATAGTAACTTGAAGGAAAATAATTTCCAGGTTTATGGGGAAAAAGGGAATCAGACTAAAGAGATTGCACTGCAATGAGACAGATTGGCCAGTTGAGTGGTGTCACAACAGCTATCTTGCATTCAGTGTCAGCAAGATAAAGGAATTGGTTGTGGACTTCAGGAAGGGGAAGTCAGGAAAACACAAACTAGTCATCATTAATGGGTCTGTGATGGAAAGGGTGAGCAGCTTTGTCAACCTCCCAGAGGATATACCTTGGAACCATTGATGTAATCACAAAAAAAGCACACCAGTGGCTCTATGTCATTAGGAGTTTGATGAGATTTGTTATGTCACCAATGGTGCCTGCAAATTTCTACGGGGGGTATAGTGGAGAGCGTTCTGACTGAATGCATCACAGCCTGGAATGGAGGTTCCAATGCACAGCATCACCAGAGGCTGCAGAGGCTTGTAGACTCAGCCAGTTGCTCCACAGGCACAGCCCTCCCCACGATCCAGGAGATTTCCAAGAGGCAGGACTTCAGGAAGGCAGCATCCACCATTGAAGACTCTCACCATCTGGGATATGCCCTCTTTGTTGTACCACTATCCGGGAGGGGGTTTACAAAAGCCTGAAGACCACACTAAATGTTTTAAGAACAGACTCTTTCCATCTGCCGCCAGATTTCTGAGCAGTACATGAACTCATGAACATTATCTTATTGCTCATTTGCATTATTTATTTATATTTGTAGCTTATAGAATATTTTATGTCTTGCTCTGTACTGCTGCCACAAAACGACAAATTTCGTGACTTACAATATGTCAGTAATAGTAAACTTGATTCTGTTACCGATTCTGAAGTAGACAACATGAAATTAATGGGATGAATGGCCTCTTGTGCTGTACCAACCCTATAATTAATACTTATGGAAATACTTAAAACATAGTTGCATTATATAAGTTCAGTACAGGATGGAAACGTGTATAGAAATGCTTTAAGAACTCTATATATATAATACTACATATGATAAAGAAAGTAAAATTCTAGCCAATAACTACCACCTCTCTCTACAATAGTAGCACAGCAACAGAAACTACAAGCAGTTTCAAACTCCTGTGAATTCACATCTTGCACAAACTTTCATGGTCCAAGAACACGTCTTACACAATCAGGAAAGCTCACAAATGCCTCTAGTTTCTGAAGAGAGCTGGATTATGCATTTCAATACTAATGTCCTTCTATAGATGTTCAATGTAGAGCATCTTAACATGCTGCATCACTGCATGGTAGAGAAAATGCACTGTGGTAAACAGACAGGCTCTACAACAGGTAGTCAAAACTGCCCATTGCATCGCCAGTGCCAGCCTACCTGCCAACAAGGACATACGTACAGAACTGTGCTGGAGAAAGGCCCATAATGTCATTAGGGATCCCACATACTCTGCTCATGGACTCCTATCAGAGAGGAGATGATGTAACATCCATGCCAGGACTTTCAGACTCAAAATCAGTTACGTTCCCCAAGCAGTTAGACTGATTAACACCTCCAGCCATGAGCCCAGCCCTCCACAACCCTACCACCACTGCTTTATCATTTCTTGTCAGAGTACAGACCTTACGTACAGACATGACTGTGTATAGCATCACTTTATGGACAATTATGCAATCATCTACTGTATATATAATACAATCAATCTAAGTATATAAGCTATCATATTTATTTATATTTATTGTGTTTTTATTATTGTGTTCTTTACCTTATTGTGTTTTTTATTGGATCTGAAGTAACAATTATTTCATTCTCCTTCAACTTGTGTACTGGAAATGACATTAAACAATCTTGAACCTTGAACTAAATGATGCATTCTCTAAGTGCGTTCTCATTTGCCAGTTTTCTTGTGCCTTTATGTCCACTGTCGTTTGGAAAACAATGAAATGATCTCCAAAACTGATGATATGACATGAAACTCATCAGATTTAGGACAATATTGCAACACTTTTGGAGCAAAGTGGATGAGCGCAGGGTAGTTGGGAATGGAAAGCAGAAGTATGGATTACACTGCTGTTCAACTACACGTGCATTGGAGACAAACGTCCAGAGTCAATATGTTGAACTGGGGGTAGGGTCGGACAGTAATGGGGATAACCTTAAACACGAGAAAGTTTACAGATACTAGAAATCCAAAGCAACACATACACAAATTGCTGGAAGAACTCAGCAGATCAGGCAGCATCTTTGGAAATGAATAAATAGTCGATGTTTCAGGCCAAGACTTTTCTCCAGGACTCGGAAGGAAGGGGAAAGACAACAGAGTAAAAAGCTGGGGGAAGGGGAAGGAAGATAGCTGGAAAATGATAGGAGAATCCAGGTGGGTAGTAAAGGACAAGGGCTGGAGAAGAAGGAGAGGAGGGTGCGCCATCAGGGGAGAAAGGAGAGAAGGAGGGGACCCAGGGGAAAGTGATAGGCAGTGGGAAGAGATAAAAGGTCAGCGTGGAGAATAGAGGAAAAGGGGGAGGAATTTCTTTACTGGAATGAGAAAGAAATATTTATGCCGTCAGTTTAGAGGCTACCCAGATAGATCATAAGCTGTTACTTCTCCACCCTGAGGCTGGCCTCATCTTGGCACAAGAGGAGACCATGGACTGACATGTCAGAATGGGAATGGAATTAAAATTAAAATGTTTGCCCACTGGGGAGTTCTGTTTGTGGGGGTAACCTATTCACCCTTCTTCCTCATTGTATCTACATCCTGAAACTTCCTAGCAAAAACATCACAGGACTACCTTCATCAGAAGGGACTGCAATGGTTCAAGAAGGCAGTTCACCATCACTTTCTTAAGGGCAATCAGTGAGGGGCAACCAATCCCACTTCGTAGAGTCATAGAGCTCCATGGCACAGAAACAGGCCCTTCAGCCCAACGGGTCCATGCTGAACTGTTAATCTGACTAGTCCCATCAAGCCACACCTGGATCATAGTACTCCATACCCTCCCATCTATGTTTTTTTTTTGTGTGTGCCATACTCTGCCAGAGTCTCAACAACCACTTTTTTTTCAAGTGGATGTCTTGGAGGAAAGATTCTGTGAGTGGTCCCCCACATCCTCCTCACAGCGCAGTCTTTTTTTTTTAACGAGGCCAAGCTGCGAGCTCGACACTCAGCCTGGCACGGATGGAAAGCGTGCTCGGGAGCGGCCCAACTGGATTCGAACTCGGGAACCTTCACTCCAGAGTCCGGCGCTGATGTCGCTGCACCACCCATCTATGTACTTATCCAAATTTCTTTTCAACGTGAAGATTGAACCCACATCCAGCACTTCTGCTGGCAGCTTATTCCACACTCCCACCACCCCCTGATAGAAGAAGCTCCCCTTCCTGTAATATAAGAAACAGGCAGTAATTCAGGGATGATCGGTGAGAATATCGACACTCACAATGTTTTAAAACTTTGCAAGTCTCATCTCTGGAGAGCTGCAGCTCTCAACACACCCCAAGAATTGACAGCAAAATGTGTCTGCTCCATTTCTGTGGGTTCAAGGCCAAAGTGGGATCCACAGACTCTGGCTGAGGTGCTCAATAGGCAAGGTAGTGCACTCTTTCCAACATCTTTGATAGGTTTCTGTGGCCTCCCAACCAGGAGACTTAAAGCTCTCACTATATCCTAAGTACTCCTTCTCCAGTTTGAAAAGTCACAGACAGAACCTCCCTGGTCTTTGATTGCATTAGTAAAGATTTTCTCTTCCCTCATTATTTCTCATTTGGTCATCCCTCCATGTCAATATCAGCAACGTCACTTTATTCATCCTTGGTACTACATGGCTTTTTCGTTTAAGAGATTAGTTTTGTCACATGTACGTCAAGCACACAGTGAAATGCGTCACTTGCGTCAAATCGAATCAGCAAGGATTGTGCTGCGTAGCCTGGAAGTGTCGCCACACTTCTGATGCCAACATAGCGTACCCACAACTCACTGACCCTAATCCTAACCCAACGCCTTTGGGATAAAGAAGAAAATGGGAGCACCCTAGAGGAAACCCATGCTGGTGCTATAATGAGTTGCACTAATCACTGTGCTGCCATGCCACCCCCATTTTCCACACTTCTAGTTGACAGGCTCTCTGCTTCTTCTGTGGCCAAAACAGACTTAAATCACATTGCAACCCACCCAAAATGCTGGAGGAACTCAGCAGGTCAGGCAGCATCCATGGAAATGAACAACCAGCCAACATTTCAGGCTGAGACCCTTCATTGGGACTGGAAAGGAAGGGCGAAGATGCCAGAATGAAAAGCTGGAGGGGGGGAGGGCAAAGAGGATAGCAAGAAGGTTATAGGTGAAACCAGGTGGGTGGGAAAAGTAAAGGGCCGGAGAGGAAGGAATCTGATAGGAGAGGAGAATGGACCATAGCAGAAAGGGAAAGAGAAGGGGACCCAGAGGGAGGTGATAGGCAGGTGAGAAGAGGTAAGAGGACAAAGTGGGGAATAGAAGAAGGGGGAGGGTTTTTTTTACTGGAAGGAAAAATCATTACTCATGCCTTCAGGTTGGAGGTTACCCAGATGGAATAAAGGTATATCTCCTCCATGTTGCAAAACTACTACCGTTTTCCAAGGTATTTTAATCATTTCTATCAGTATTTTAACTCTTTAATAATCTCACTGAAACATAATAACCATACTGAACCAGATTTTTTTTTGGCATCCTGCTTAATTGAACAATATTCATTTAATGTCATAGAAAGATTTTGCCTGATTTTAACACTTGAAGCAAGGTTTTTAACCCCTTTGGATTTGTAGAAATTTTTGTAGCATACTTACTAAAATATTATGCTGCTCATTTTTGAGACCAAACTAAACAAGGGGAAGGAATGATCTCATCTGAAACAAGCTGGGCAGTCTTAGTTCCAATGCTCATATATACAACTGTCCAAATCTACCTCTGATTAAATATTGATTCGACAACCACATTCAGGAAATCTTTGCGGTAGATTTCGGGTTGCAAAAGATAGTCCTATCTAATTTAAGCTTTTGAAGCAGTTGTCACAGAGCTTTTATCTATATCTGGACATTAAAAGATACCAAATGTCCAACAGAAAAACATTCAGTTCTATTCTTTGCCACAATTACAAAAATATCATTGAAAATATTTCATTGCATCTCTTTGACAGCTAACAGTATATAAAAGTGAATTATTATTCTTGTGCCCTCTGCACACACTTAAGAAGATTAAGAAGAATGTTAAATATCAATTTCTCCTTTTCCAGTAAGATATTATGTAAACAGCATCACAGGAATAATAATTTTCAAAGAGACCATATTTTTTAGGGTCTATATTGCTATAGTTACCCTAGCACCATTCCAAAATGGCAAAAGATGGGGCTTCGAGGTAAACTCTAGGTGTCAGGTATGGTCAAAATTTTTTAGAATAATTTGGTAATATTACCAAAATATAAATAAACATGGAATAGGTCATGCTTTGCTAAATGAAATGCAGGAAATATTTTAGAATAAAGGTAATGGATGCTGGTTATAAGAAATCATTTATTAAAGAGGCTTGTTGCTAAGTTGCATGCCATCTTGGTCAATGTCTCCCATCCACTACATAATGTACTGGGTGGGCACAGGAGTACATTCAGCCAGAGACTCATTCCACCGAGATGCAGCACAGAGCGTCATAGGAAGTCATTCCTACCTGTGGCCATCAAACTTTACAACTCCTCCCTTGGAGGGTCAGACATCCTGAGCCAATAGGCTGGTCCCTGGACTTATTTCATAATTTACTGGCATAATGTACATATAACTATTTAACTATTTATGGTTCTATTACTATTTATTATTTATGGTGCAGCTGTAACGAAAACCAATTTCCCCCGGGATCAATAAAGTATGACTATGACCACTACTACTATACTACTTAACATGAGGGTGCATGATTTTACAGATAATGTCTCGATAAAGAAACAGTGCAAGGAGAAAGTGTGTAAGAGAATATTTTTCATAATCAAAATGCTGGAGGAACTCAGCAGGCCAGGCAGCATCTACAGTCGATGTTTTGAGCCGAGACCCTTCAGCAGGATGAGAAATAGATTCTTATCTTCTTTTCATTTTCTTTTTATCTACTTATCTTCTTTTCTTCTCTTATTATCTTCTTCTCATCTTTTTTCACTTGTTTGTGATATTTTTTGTATCGGGTCTTGGTAGGTGATGGGACCTTAATCTGCATATTGCCTATATGCATAACTCAAATCCCAGGGAAATGGGAATAAGATTCATCCACTGGCAAACATGGACATGTCAAATGTCTGGAGAAGAACATAAGAAGAACATAAGAAATTGCAGTGATGTCTTTGGAGAATAGCAAAATCATTCAACTGGAACTGCGAGGGAATAATTTTTTCAAAAACAGTACAGGGGTTCGGCCTCAATAGCCAAATCAACACTGCTTGACAAAGCAGTGACTACCAGAGGCGCAGTACACATGGTCGACCATGACCGACAGAGGCCCCCCCGCCCCCACACACACACACACACACGCACGCACGAGAAATAATATTGTAAACAAAGAGATTCAGCAGATGCTAGAATTCTTGAGCAACACACACAAAATACTGAAGGAACTCAGCGAGTCAGGCAGCATCTATGAAGGGGAAGGAACGGTTAATGTTTCAGTCCAAGACCCTTCATCAGGACAAATAATATTGTACATTAATGATCATATTCTACAGTAGAAGGGGAAAATATTAAGGGATAGACCTGCTTAGATTTTAAAAGAATGGATTAGGTACCAAAGGTTATTTCAAAATTAAATAGCATTCTAGATGTCATGTAGCGCAATATTGAAAACAGGGTATTGAGTGGAAGAAAAGACATTAGAACTACATTTTTTTTGTTGTTTAGAAAGTGGCATCAAGGTTAGGCCACATTCATAACAGATACATTAAATTATATCTGGGCTGTACCCTCCAAATATCCAGACCTACCTCTCGGTTTTTTTGCACTACCTTACTTTCTATTTTTCTATTGTTTATTTATGATTTATAATTTAAATTTTTAATATTTACTATCGATTTGTAATCCAGGGAGCAGGAAGCGCAGAATCAAATATCGCTATGATAACGGTGTGTTCTAGTATCAATTGTTTGGTGACAATAAAGTATAAAGTATAAAGTAATGTATAGGGAATTTTCATTGGAATAAAGGTTATGGGCAAGGGGAAAGCTAACAGATATTTTCAAAATTATTAAAATTTATCTCTAAATGTGACAGGTCAAATAGATAGGGTGGTATAGAAAGTGTTTACATACTTGCTTCCATTGGTTGGGTCGATGCTTATGAGTTAGTAAGTCATGTTGATTCAGGCACATTTGGAAGGTTGCTTACAGTTCTGACTGCTGCATTGCAGAATGAGCATAAGGTCCTGATACAGGATTTCAACCCAAAACATAAACAAATTGTTTCCCCCTACATGTGCTGCTTGATCATTTTGAGTTCTTTCAGCACGTCATTTGTTGCTACAGGAGGAAGGTTGAGGCTTGGGAAAGGGTGCAGAAGAGGTTCACCAAGATATTGTCTGGATTGTGGAGCATTAGCTATATCCAGAGGTTGGACAAACTTGGATAATTTTCACTGGAGGCTGAGGGATAACCCGACAGAAGCATAAGATTACAAGAGGCATAGATAACGTAGAGTTGTAGACAATCAGTCTTTTTCCCTAGAGTGAAAATGTCAAACATTAGAAGGCATGGCTTTAAGGTGAGATGGGGAAAGATTTGCAAGGAAAAGCTTTTTTTACACAGAAAGTGGTAGGTGCACAGAATGCACTCCCACAGCAGCTGATGGAAGCAGACACCACACAGTGTTTAAGAGGCATGTCGACATGTACATGGACAGACAGGGAATGAGGGGATATGGACTATACACAGGCAAATAGGATTCATTTAAATTGGTGTTGTGGTCAGCACAACCATTGTGAGCTAAAGGAGCTGTACCTGTGCTGTAATGATCTAAGTTCTATGTTCTTATGGGAGAGGGAATAGTGAATGACGGGATTCACAGCCTAATGCCTTGGTGACAAAGAGATGCAGACTTAATCTTATCTCTGAAACAATGAATGTGGATGTAACATTTCCACAGAGGACTGTTCTATCACAAGCAGTCTGTGAAATGATCTTGGATAAGTATTTGTAAGAGGACAGAGAAATCAGGGTAGATAATTCCACTTAGGTTGCTGAAACCTGTAGAAGATTTAAAAAAAAACAGAATAGTCACCTTCTGTGTTGAACTCTTTCATGATCTGTTAAAAGTTTCACATAATCATCAAGTCCAAAAAAAGAATTATTTGGTTTAGGCTATTGTGCTGAAATCAGATCAATGAGATACGTCTTCAATAGATTAACTTAAATTCATACACCTAACATTCTATGGAGAGCTTAAAATTCTGGAAAACTTTATAGCTACGATTTCATTGACCGCTGTCCAAGTACTAGCTTAAGAAATAAGGACACCTTCCCTTTTAATGTCCTCGCTACTTTTCTTAGAAAAGGGGCGACTTGAGCAGGAAACTACAATGTTAAATATATTATACTCAAAGGTTCTGTTTGAAATTAAATATATTATACCCAAAGGTTCTGTTTGAAATTAAGTGTGATTTCTAATAGCAAACTTCTCATCCAACGAGAAACAGGAAACCTTCAAACGGTATTGTCACATAATTGTTGCTCTTCGCTTTTCAAGGGTCAACTTTATTCGCCATATACTTTTACATGTACTGGGAAATTGTTGTGGCGTGTTGGAGCGATTTGCAACAACAATCGACAACATTCAACGATTATGCAGAACAAAGAATTACATGAAAATAAAGTTCGAAGTATAGATATGGAAGAAAATGTGCATAAATAGATACATACCAGCACGTACTTACCATGTAAACAGCACTAAAAGTGGTTTAAGTTAGTTTAACTCTAGAATTACAAGATTTAACAGATGCTTTCATAACTCACGCAATATTTTAGCTTTATCTTCCCTCAATTTATGCCCAGATATTTAACAGAATGTTAAACTTAACGCATTTGTCCCGTAAAACAATTTTTTAAGTGTGAAATCGCCGCTCCGTTAACTTAAGGGCAAAAAAGTTATTTTTCGGAGTAAAAAAAACTATGTAATTCCGTTTACCACCTGTTGAACAGTATGTGCATTTTGTCTGAAAGCTGAGTGAAACGAATGTCTGTTAAACTCAACAAAAACAACATTTTTCGTTACCGGCTCTTCTTTAAGCGAATGTTCCGTCATATTGCTTAAGATGCGCGTTTTTTGTTTCTTTGTGTTTGTAAAGTAGGTGGTGCTGGAATTGATTTGGGCCGGGGTCTGACTATGTGTATTTAGAAGATGGAGGCATCCCCGACCCAGGTTGAGCTGGGCGGCCATAAACAAGTGGGACAAATAAAAATCTTGGGTGTAAATATGTCACAAGAAAGCAAAAAAAAAGCAACATCTATGCTGTTTAAAAATAGTCTGCCAATGCGAGAGAAAGAGCTAGTGCAATTATGCACATACCTCCAGCGCTACCATGGACTAATGAATACAGTGGTTACCATGGCTAGGGCTGGCTTCGAGGTGGACTTTGGGGGCCAGGCATTGTCTTCAAGCTTTACCCAAACACAGAGTCCCAGCTCTCGGCCGCAAGTCTGTGTACTTTGGGCAAACCAGGCCCCTCCTTCCTGGGCCAGAGAGCACAGGTTTCCTTCACTTAAGCATCATGCTTTTGAGTTTCTCTTGACATCCCCCTTCAGGAGACTGCCAGATCGTTAGTAAGCAACGATGGATGTACTTTTACTTAACTCTAAACAGTACGTGGTGGAGGAGATTGTTCACACGCCCATGCAACGTTGCAACAAAGCGGTTGCCTGGACTCTTGCTCGATAAGTTTCAAACTCCAGTGGACTGCCCTACCTTAATTTTTTTTTATATAATACGGTCTTGTGATGTCCAGACCCTTCCAATCTTACCTTTTAATGGTAACTGTAGGTGCTTTACAATTTCCTAAACAACTCTGGGCTACGTTAGATGGTTTCAAACACCCAAAGTTCAAAATTCTAAGTAAATTTATGATCAAAGTACGTATATATTACCTTGCGGTTCATTTCCTTGCAGGCATTCACAATAGAATCCATGAAAATATAAACAAGACTGACAAACAACTAATGTGCAAAAGAAGACAGAGTGCAGATCCAAAAACAACTAATAATAAATAAATAAATATTTTTGAGAACGTGAGTTGTAGAGTCCTTGAAAGTAAATCCATAGGCTGTGGAATCAGTTCAGTGTTGAGTTGAGTGAAGTTATCCGGCTGTTTCAGGAGACCTGTTGTTATTTTTGTAGGTTATAGCTTTCTAACTATAAAATTCAATCCGAAAAATACATTGATCTAACATTATCTGTCTCTCCACCAATTCTACCAGCCTATCGTTGTCCGACTCATTGAACTCGTTGAGTTGTAAGGTTTGTTTCATTACAGTATGTAATATGTTTTGTTGTGTAGAACTAAAGATAGACAACAACAACAAAAAAATCACCTTTCCCATCTTCGGAACGTCCCAAAACCACTTCACTGTTGGATGTTAACTATTCTGGACGGGTAATTTTTGTCCGTAGATGGATGGATTTAATCATGCGGTGCATTTACAGTTTAAACTCTTCAGAGATCTCTGCACATAAGCGAGAGACCTCGCACAGATCCACTTGTTACTGTGGATTAAAATTAAGTTATTTTGTAAGGATATTCGAATGGCAATAATCGCGGTTGCCTCTAATAATTTTACGTGTCTTCTCGATCTTTCAGTGGGGTAGAATGGCCGTTGCGTTTCAATTGAAAAGTTTGTGTTTGGAAAATCGGGATGTTAACAATAAGTCATCAAAACCCACAGCTGAGAGCTCGGCTCGCGGGTCGGATGGGGCGGGGGGGGGATGTTCGTGGATGAACGCAATCACATTGAAAAAGTTATCTTAATTGATCAACACCATGTGTAAAGTAATCTAATAAAACTTAACGTGGTGAAGAGAGCGTTCAGTTCTAATTTGCCTGTATAGACCGTGTATCGAGACAAAACAAACTAATAAGAGTCCCTTAGCAACGATATGTTGACTATTGGGGTGTCCTCTGTGTTTACAAAAAACAAATATTTTTAACAGCGTTCCTTGGATTTGTCATGGAGGCAGAGAGAGAGTTTAAGTTTCATTTCAGTGGCAATGCTTAAGTTTACTATTAAAATATCCTTTTATAGGGAAAGTTTCCCAAAATTAAATTAGGCATCAGAGTAGTGGGTAATATAAAATAGCCGTTATTATCATTAATGTTGTAAAAAAAAGAACGAGCATCTCCACAATGTGATCGCTTCCTCGAGCAGCCTATATGGAGTAGGCAACAAGACCAAGGTGGGAGTTATGTGAAAACTTTTAATAACTTCTCGAGTCACCCCGCCCGCGTGTTGTCTGCGAAAGTTACTTTGATATTGTCCAGTGATTTTTTTTTGAAAGAGGCTTGCCACTGGAAACAAGATGAAAGCAAAATGGGGCTTTATGTGCGTGTGTGTTGTTTAGTGGAAGGGGAGGGGGCTGAAACTCCACGCTATCTGAAATGCGGTTCCTCGCCCAGTTTTAATCGGGAACATCGACAGGTGATTGTCTTTTTCACTGAACACATCAAAGTTCTTCAAACAAAATTCTATACACAGTGACTGCCACTGTATGGAAACAAAACAAAAAGAAAATCAAAGACGGTACAAAAGATACAAAATCAATCAGCTATTGAGTGCCAATGAGCCCTGTCGAGGTGCCAAAACGAACTTTCTCAGTGATCACACTTTTGGGTTTCGTCTGGGAGGCACTGATTCACTAAGACAAAAGAAGAGACAGAATGCGTTAACCAGAAACGAACTCGGGAAGATGCACAAACACAAAGCCAATTGGTTCGAGGGTGAATATTAGATTAATTGGTAATTAACCCCTGTCTGTTATTGTTTATAAGTGTATCCCTGTGACTAACGCCTTTGGCTGTTAGTGTTAATAAATAAAGTTATTTAAAACAAAATATTGGGATATTTAAATATATTGAAAATGTATCAACATATATCTCGCACAACCGGAGCTGACACGTTCTCCGTCTCCTACCCCCACCCCCACCCTCTCCCTCTCCCTTTCTCACTCTTAGGTATGTGAACTGTTTGAGTTAATGCCATAAACATATTCAAGAAAACAACTTGATCTCTTATACTGATCTTTAGCATAACCCCAGAGTGAAATTTAGAAGTAAACGGCGGTTGTAGGCAGGGGAGTTAGCGGGTCGCCTCAACAGACTGACAGATTTGTTACCTTCTTTTGCCATTGAATCCCTTTGCAACTTCAAGTGGTTGCGATCTGAGAACCATGTAAAAACTTCAAAATTTTCCCTTTAAAAATATCGCTACTGATGAATTCATAATACATGTCACTTAACCAGGAACGCAGATCGCTGAAATATTTAAAACAGTCACAGTGTGAGCAGTTGAATGCGTGCTAGAAGTTTTCTGTTGATTAAGTTAGCTGCTGGACACTCCGCTTTGTGTCCCTAGAAACCTCTATCTGCCTCTCTGTTCTCATATTGGGCATCATTTTGCTTGAGGTAACATTTCAGCAATAAGTTTGACATTAAACTCATATTGCGGATCATCTTTGCCAGATTATATTTGCCACCCCATCCTGAAAGTGCCTGGGAGCAGTGGTGACTTGAGAGAAGGTATTATTTCACAACCAGTTATCAGCAAATGTGGGCATCTCCTGCCTTGTCTGCGGTGCCCAACGTGTCAATGTGTTTACAGAAAATATTTTCGGCCTGATTAACTGGTACTTCTTAATTATTTATGTTTTATTTGATACGTATTCTGCTTGGATTATTTAATTAGAAGCACTTGTCAGAAACGCGCTGTTCAAATAAATAATGAAAGACTTTTAAAGTCCGCAATTCTTATCACCATTTTATTCCCAATGTGTTATTATTGTGCTTAAGGGGAGCGTGCATGTTAACTTGAGGAGTAAGTCGTTCAATACCCTATTGGAACACGAGTTATCCACTTTGTTTATTTGAAATATAAGAAAGTTAATCAATCGTTAAATTAAACCTCCGAAGCATATACTTGTAGTTATTAACTTTGCAAACTTTTGAGGGAAGATCTGACCTCTTGCATTTGAGGAAGGTGGGAGAGGTGAAAATCTATCGAAAAATATCAAAGCGGTGTTTAAGAAATATTGTTTTAAACGGTACTTTAAATCGGCTCGTCTAATGGCAGGCGTTAAAAATAAGTAGTTCAGAAATTAAATCGCTTGTTTAATTTCAACCGCGCCACTGGTTCGTATATGGAACGAGAATATGTTACGTTAAAGTCAGTCAGTCCGGTGATTGATTAGGATTGCCCGGGATGGGGTGGGAAGGAGAGGTGAGGGGAAAACTGAGCTATGAAAATAAGTTGTAATTGATGTTTTCATAACAAGGAGAGTGAGTCCTCCTCCCGCTCCTGATACGCCAGACTTCAGGTGAATTTTCAGAAACTGTTGGTTTTAGTGAACACATCAGAAGCCAATAGCTGCTCGCTGGCCAATCAGATCTCACCGTTGTGCCTTTTGAGGCTATATTACATTGCTGTACAGCCAGTCTTTCTTGCGCGTCTCCAGACTTCGTGTCCTTATATCACCATTTGTCCCTTTTCCCAAAAATACAAAATCCCTGACCCTGCGCCCAGCCCCTGATGTGCCACCGTTGTCGGGGATCTGACTGTGGGGACATTGGAAGAAAAGAAGACCAGCGAGATAGCGAGAACGGCACAGAAGCCCCCGAGTGAACATGATGCTGACAAGAATTGTGTTAGTGGGACTGATCTGCTGTTCTCTCGTCTCGTCTGTGAAGGCTTGTGGGCCGGGCCGGGGTTATGGGAGAAGGAAGCATCCTAGAAAATTAACCCCACTGGCCTACAAACAATTCATTCCGAACGTGGCAGAAAAGACTCTGGGTGCAAGTGGCAGGTACGAGGGAAAGATTACCAGGAACTCGGAGAGATTTAAAGAACTGACTCCCAATTACAACCCAGACATTATTTTTAAGGACGAAGAGAACACGGGAGCGGACAGGCTGATGACACAGGTACGGGTCAAATCTCCAATTGTATTTTCCCCATTACCCTTCAGTGTAGGCGGACTAGGGTCGCTGCCGGTGACGGATCAAACCAACATGTCGAAGGTGGGTAATATCTGTTGGAGGAAAGTTTGGGGATTCTGGTGGATCTTTATTTTTCTACCCTTTTCTGAGCCTTTCTTTTTCTTTTGCTTGTTAGGGGTGTGTGCAACGCTTCTTGCGACTCGCTGTGTAAATGTGTGTGCAGTAATCCCCTGAGTTTGTACTTTGATCAATCAGAGTGTACACTGTGAAGAAGGGTCTCCCATGTGTATGCATACTACCGGCCCACTTGCTAACCTGCAGTCCTGCGCGTTTACAGCTAACCTGCAGTCGTTTACTTCATCTCTCTCTCTCCCCACCCTCCTCCCTCCTGTTAAAGTATCTTCTAAATCTCACAGTTCTGAGCGGAGATGACTTAATGAGGCTGACTTGTCTAAATATAGGAGAGATAGCGAGAGATAGACTGGGGGCGAAATCGACCCGTCTTTCCCTCGCTTGCCTTGTCTTTGCAATCTGTTCAATTGACGCCGTTCACATCGAAACTCTATCTTCTATCTCAGCGTTTACCGAAGCGTTAATTTATTGTCATTTCTTTAGGGGCAAATTGCAGTGCCAGAACCGCAGAAATATAAAGAAGGTCACAACCGTTCGCTTACTTGAAAGTTTTATTGCAAACCCTAAAAATTACAATCACAGCTAAGGTCATTGGAAGTTCCTCCTTAACGGGGCACAACGTGCCCATATGCGCGAGTGCCATTTGGTGGGACCGTCTAAAAGTCATTAAGATTTAATGCACATTTAAAAATCTCTATCTCGTGTTGAATGAACATGTATGATGAAACATAACCGAAGGGAAAGGCAGATGGTGCAATTTTTCCCCGAACAATGATATTACCCTTTTAAGCAATTAAAATCACCGAATGTTTACAAGCAGCGCGTGTCGTCCCTCGATGCTTCATGTGGTCACCCTGTATCGCATTTTAAATAATATGAAGGCCACTGGCCGGGTTGTTCAGTGTGACACTGTGCACACAGCAAGGTTAAGACAAGTCCCGGATCTCCGACAGTCGCCGCGACAGTGAGACACGGTAACACCGAGAGAGACCTCCAGGTACCTCCGCCCCCCCCCCCCCCCACACACACACACACACACACACACACACACACACAGACACACACACACACACACACACACACACACACACGTGTGCGTCTCGCATTCTGAGTTTCACTTCCTCTTCTATTATCGATCGCGGCTGACTGAAATTGCACATTTCATCTCCTCTCGCTATCCCTTTCTCTCTTTCTTTCGCTCTCTCTCTCTCTCGCTCTCTCTCTTTCCCTCTCCCTGTCTCTCTCTCTCTGCTCAGAAACAGTAGGTAAAAGCGATTTATAGGAGCGGTGGCGCTTATGGGCAGATGATCATACATAAAGGAAATACATGTAAAAATTTTTAAAGCCACAAGATAAAAATTGCGCTGCTCTTTTAGGATTCCTTCGGCCACTTCAGAATAACTGGGCTGCTGCAGCAGCCGCTCTCCACGCCCCGCGTACACAATGCACTGAGTGGGAAGGACGCGTCCCTGGGAATAGACCGTCTCTCAACACGGATCCCGCATTAGCTGCCAGTGTTTGCACTTCTGACCTTCAGTCAATTCCCCCAAATATGAAAGCACCGGCAGCATAAAGTCGCGCCTTCCATGTGCGTTTTATTAAATATTCCTTACAGAAATATATCAATGAAAAAACGTCCGGATCTCAAGTTCAACAACCCTCCGCCCACCCAGTTCACCCAAGCACAGTCTGCCTGCGTTTATTTCGTGTAACATTTGAGGCACCTCAGCGGGCCCCGGGAATAATCGATTGGCGATCGATCTGTGTGTGGAATTTAGTGAGTGTGTGGTTGGGGGGGGGGAGATAGAGAGCAGATTGAAATGCCTACCCACCTGCCTCCCTACACACACATATACACACACGAGGGTGAGATCGAGAAGGCGCGGTGAGCTGCTGGCATTGACGGCTATCTTTGCGTTCTTTCAAATATGTCAATTCATATCACAACCCAGCGTAAATAGAGTAAGACGTGAGCACAAGCGGTGATTCGTCAAGCGCTATGTTACCTCGCCGAGGGCGAGCGAAGGTCTCACGCTGAGCTTGGCTGGTGGCTGGTCAGATCTGGGTTTGATTCACGGCACACGACCCAATGAATTAATAAATAGGGTTTGTTTTGGCACTGTCGCTGCGGGTCGCTCGCCGCTCTTTGCACTTCCACCGCCTCTGTATGCAGGCTCTGCCGCTCTAAAGGAAGCACTCAGAGCGGCGCAGCACGTCCTTGAAGCGTTCGTCCTGCCCGCTCGGAGGTTGTTCGAGCTACTAATGAGAGGGGCGGTGGGGTTCCTGGGGTGCGGTCCGGTCCGTCGCCAGTACAGAAACGGCGTGTGCGCACTAGCGAGCTGGTGCGGCAGACCAGGATGAGAATGGTATCACAGCCAGTCGGGCAATTTCCAAAGAAAACTTGCTCAAAATCCAGGCCTCAATAACCGAGGAAGGTGCGGGAATGTGCTCGGATTTTACCCAGTCTATCTGCGCGCACAGAGCGTGGGTCTGGCTAGCCCTGTTCATGTGCATAATGCCTTAATCCAGAGTGCAGCTGAAAACGAGGAAATCACTCCCTCTCCTGCCCGCTGACAGAGTCGATAGTACGCTTTATTTATTGACTAATTGAGCGTTACGGCAAAATCAGCTCCCCATACATTAGCTAGATTCCCTGATAACAGCCGGAGGCTGCCTTTTGCAGGACGGCGCATTTCACAGTTACTTTCATTGCTGGTCGCAGCACGCGCAATGTTGTCACGTCCCACGGAAGTACAAATGACAACAGGAGAAGTAATGTCAGTCTCTCTACCTCAAACACCCCACCCCCACATCCCCCTCTGAAGGAGCCTTTGTGGCTCGCAGCAGTGTTGAGATCTGGAGCGTTGTCCGGGGAGAAAGACGGATCAGTTAGAGACCAGTCGGGTGGCTGAAACGTCCCGCTACTTCCCATTCCCCTGCGCCGGGAATGCCGCCCGTGGGAAAATTCGGCCAACATGAACTGGTGGAGCCCGCGCTATCTGTCAGTGAAACGCCTCATCATCCCGTGTCACCTTACATGTCTTCCAGACATTTCAGCCCTTACACCCGTCTGCTCCCACAAGACAGGAGCAGGCTACTGAATAGACCTGGACAGGCAATACGCGAGATACATCTCCCCGAAGCAGTTTGTGTTTTGTTTGTTCCCATTTGTTTTCACCAAGGTTCCACTAAGATACATGGGAGAATTGGAAAGGCAGAAGGGCACTGGCTGTCTGGCTCATTTCTATGCGTGATGCTTGGATTTAGACATCTGTATCAGCGACGAGCTTGTCTCAGTGATATTGCCCTGTGTATGCTCATTATTGGCCAACCTATAAATAAATGGGAGGCACCAGCTACCGTCATAATGAAATGCCTAATTGTCTCTCAGCGAGCCAATTCACTTTGGCGGGATCTTTAACTGAGTTCTTGTTTCTCCCTCCTTTCTCCCTTTTTGACAGAGGTGTAAAGATAAACTGAACTCCCTCGCAATCTCGGTGATGAACCAATGGCCCGGGGTGAAGCTGAGGGTGACGGAGGGCTGGGACGAAGACGGCCATCACTCCGAAGAGTCGTTGCACTACGAGGGCAGAGCCGTAGACATTACCACCTCGGACCGAGACAGGAGCAAGTACGGTATGCTGGCCAGGCTCGCTGTCGAAGCAGGTTTCGATTGGGTCAACTACGAATCCAAAGCTCACATTCACTGCTCGGTCAAAGCAGGTGAGACAGCACTTTTAAGAGAATGTATTGTCCTTTTTTTTCATCTGCTCTGATTAACGTGATCACATTTCATATCAGTATTACACACTTCTAATCTGAAAACACCCCAGGCGCCAGTCAAAGCTTCCTGCCACTTCTGTAGGGTGGAGACGCCAAAGAATTAGTGCTTTTTATTGATCTTGTCATAAATAATATGGTCATCAGTTCACAGTAAGTGAGGGGGAGGACACTAGCGAGATGCAATGAACCGGGACACTTTCCCGAAGGTGTCAGCTGGGCCTCAGTTGGGAGCAGTCCCGTCTTGTGCGTCATTTGGCTGTGGGTTCAAGGCGCAGTTAGCAGGACCGGTCATCAGTGCAGCCGCCCTATCCGAGGAGCGGACTTTCGGCTACATCTCCCTGTTCTGTCGGGCGGTGTACCTGTATTTGAAGAACACTTGAACAGCCGATGTTGAGTGGACGTTCCTGAGGTGGAGGTGTCGAAAACCAGAGAGAGGGCGCAGCCTCAGTGTACAAGGACGTCCCTTTAGAACGGAGATTAGGAGGAATTTCTTTAACCAGAGGGCCAATTAATTCATTTGCATAGATGGCTGTGAAAGCCAAGACACTGGGCACATTGGTTCTCGATTGGTAAGGCTGACAAAGGTTACGGAGAGAAGGCAGAAGAATGGGGCTGAGAGGGATAATAAATCGGTCATGATGGAATGGTGGGACAGACTCAATGGGTCAAATGGCCTGAATGTTCTCCTCCCCCCCGTCCCCCCACCGCCACTGTAGGAAACATCCCCTCCACGTCCATTCTATCGAGGCCTGAACCAGACCATCTGGTCAGCGGGAAATCTCGGGTTCCAGTGGGTTTTCGCCCTGAAGGTGCTCGCACTGAAGGAGCACACCTCAGAAGCTCAAAGACTCAGTAACTTAAGCAAAACGTAGAAAGCACAAATGCTCGGGCGCTCTCTGTGCATAGGAAATGTCGCCGTTTACAGGCATGACCCACTGATAAACCTCCGCCTTAACTGACTATTCGCTCTGTGCAAGGCCCCGGGTAGCGACCTGGGTCCTACGGAAGGAAGGTGGCATTCTGCAGGGGCAGATATATTCCAGCGACACTGATTGGTCAGGGACCAGTAGCATTCCGAAGTAACGGGTTTTTGATTGGCTTTGGGTAAAAAATGACAGCTTGGAGTTGGCGAATGTTGTTGATGGGACAACATCTCGCACCCCTTTAGAGTTCCGCCTAAGAAAGTTTGCTAACTGGTCTGTGGGCGGTTAACTGGGGGATTTTGCGTTTCCGCGTTATGGAGAAAAAGCAGAAGTACGGACTAGCAGAATCTATATCTCAAAACGTCTCGGCTTCTGGGCTACACTGTGCCTCATTTATTTCAAGAAATAATTCGTTCATTTATTCCTTGCCATGATATAAATCGTTCAAGGGAGTGGATATAGTATTCTACATGCACTGGGAGGTGTGGAGATTGCTTGATAAGTTTTCTCATTCAATCTCGAAATTCAAAGTCTGCAGCTGCAACGAAATCAAGAATCGGTCACTTTATTCATCACTCAGTCTCCAAGGACACATAAAGAAACCGCAGCGCAGGCGGCCTACACTTAACCTGTCCCAGACCACAGATATATTTCTAATGAAAAGACTTTATAGACCTTAAGTAGAAAAGCGTGCAGTGGGTACTGACTAAATATAGACCTGGGACTCTATAACAAAGCTTGGATGTTTTTACTGTTCAATATTGTGCGGATAACTTGCTCTTTGTACTGCACAGTGATCTAATTATAATTAGCGGTCCTGGATATAAATCGCTCTTCTCCCTACGAAACCCATACTTTCACAGAAACGAGTTTTTCTGACTTCTTGGTAAACATTAAATTTCAGCGTGTTAGATGTGTGATTACACTTGGCCGGACGTATAATTTCTAAATTTCTATTTTGCTCCACAGACTTTACCTGAGTAATAATATTTTAAATAGTAATTTTCCCACTACCCGCCCCCCCCCCGCCCTGTTCCCCCGTCCCCTTTTCCAGAGCATTTCACTGTGGCCTGGATTTGGGTCAGACTTGTCATTGGCTTTTGTTGAATCGTTCACCACTTTTCTGCAACATTGTCACAGGTTTTATCTCCGTAAGGATAACGGATCTTATTATAATCAAATAAACCCATTAATTTTTTTCATAGTCCATTTGTCGATCTCTGTCTCCCAATCTCCGTCTCTCACTCTGCCTCTGTCTCCCTCTCTCTCTCTCACACACACACACACACACACACACGCACTGTCCGCCTATCTCCCCCTCCCAATGCCCACAACTCTGTTCCCTTCTACGCGCAGCTGTGAAATGACAAACTCCAAGAATTCGTAAGAATATTCATTAAAGCGATTCTGCAAAGGAACTGCGAGATCTTCGCGGGCTACCGCCAGGATCCCAATCACTAGGATGCTGTTTTAGACCCTTAGCGCCAGAACGCGGACCCTAGTTGTTTAATAAGGAGGCGCAGGACCACAACCGTCGTTCTTGCATCGCCACGCACTGTCTTAATGAAGAATGAACCACGCTGTGCGGGCCAAATAAAGAATTATAGGTAAAAACTCTTAGAAGACTCGTCTAATGTCGAGTATAATCTGGCCCTCCTGTTATATAGCTCTAAATAGGAGAGGGGCAAATCTGAAATTTAAAATTCTAAACACACTGGGCTATCCAGACTCGTCTTGAGCCCATGTCATATGGGTCGTGTGATTGTACCACATAGATCTGCCGAACTATTAGAGGGGACTGTTAGTCCAGTCTCCGATCCGTTTGTTCCGCCACTATTTCATGCCTGTGAATCATATGAGAAGATTAAACGCTGTCTGCGGAGGAGAAAAATTCCAGCGAGGAAGATTCGTTTTCTACGTCTCTATTTGTAGAAAGAATGATCCCGGGGAGAGGAATGCAAAGCCGGGGTTGTCTCAAGCCTCGAGTCATTGTCAGCCTAACAGAGGAGAAGGGGCCATTGATGGCGGGCTATAGTCAGCCTCTAAAGCCGGGCTCGGTCATTTAAAATTCAAATACACTTCTCGAGTGTCCAGCAAAACGAACAGTGTTTCTGCTGTGTAAATACTGTTTGCAAGAGCCTTGCATTCTGGTGTGTAGTGTATGTGTGAACTGACACATAGGGGTTCCCGCACCTGAGCAAACAGTCAGAGGGGCTGGGAAAAGAAAGTGGAAGTGTCCTCTCGTTCGAGTGTCTCATCCATTAGCGGTATCAGAATGACAATGCAGCGCCTTTATTGGTTTTTAATTAGACGACACGGAGCGAGTCCTCTGAATACCGCACTCGTCGGCCTCGGAGGCGACTTTAGTTCGCTTAAGCCCATCACCTCCGCTAGAGCAGAAGCCAACGACAGCAGCTCGCCAAAGCCCTCTGTCCTGGGCCGTGCTTTCAAGTTATCCCCAGGTATAGCTCATCGAAGTTTCTTCCTCTCTCAGGGATGAGGTCTTTGGAGCTTCTGTGGCGTTTCTGTAGCACCGTAGCCGGGCATGGCGGAGTTAACTTTAGACCAGCGCCCGCACAAACTTTTAAGTTAAAGGTGAAGCTTTTCCCGTATAAAGCAGAGGGCATAGGCACTCCTCTACTCCCAGTGTTTGCTTGCTGTGACCAGCTCATTAAACTGAATCCCGTTCGGTTCCATTAAACAGAGGCGAGAAAGTCGTTAACAAACCAATAAAATGTAATTTGCGGCTCTTTTTCGCCAATTAAAAAGCAATTTCCGAGAAATAGACACGACTTGTTTTTAATCGTGTTAAGAGAAGAGAAAGTGTACTTTGCAGAAACTCCTGAGTCTGAAGATTATAATCCTTATTTGGACCACCTTAATCAAGGCATACATTCCCCGCTGGCGCTAACAGGATGCAGCGCACCTGGGCAGTGTGACCGCCCGAAATGAATCGGACTTTCGAATCCCGGCGACCATCCGATTCGGTCCCTGCTGAAATAATCGATCCCCTGCCTGGAGCCAGAGTAATTCTGCATTTCAAATGCAAAGCAGAAAACAAGTTAAATGTTTTAAGTCCAGAAATAAACTGCAGTTCATAAAGTGGAACAAGTTAAGAAGGATTGTTCTGAGCTGGAAAACTCCATAAACCAACTTTCTTCATTGCAGGCCTCACGAATTCCTTCGACTATTTCTGTATCTACCCCGTTACCTGTCTATCGCTCTGCCGAATTCTATAGCTGTCCATCCGATCTTTTTTTTTACATATCTATGTGCCCATATGATCTCTTCCTGTTGATCTGAGATGCTCCTTATCTTCTGCTGCTGTAACCCATCCACCTCAAGGTGTGACATGTTGTGCATTCAGAGATGCTCTTCTGCACACCACTGTTGTAACACGTGGTTATCTGAGTTACTGTCGCCTTCCCGTCAGCTTGAACACTTCTGCCTACTCGCATTAACAAGCTGCTTTTTTTTCTCTCCCCCACCCCACAAAACTGTCACCAGCTGGATGTTTTCTGTTTTTTTTTCCAACATTCTCTGTAAACTCTAGAGACTGTTGTGTGTGAAAATCCGAGGAAATCAGCAGTTTCTGAGATACTCAAACGAACCCAACTAGCAACAACAGTCATTCCATGGTCAAAGTCACTTAGATCACATTTCTTCCCCATTCTGAAGTTTGGTCTGAAAAGCTACAGGACCTTTTGACCATGCCTTCGTGTTTTTATGCATTACGTTCCTGCTATATGATTGGCTGATTAGATATTTGCATTAACAGGAAATATCATTAACAGAAGGTGCACAGTGTACCTGATAAAATGGTCACTGAGTGTGTGTCTCTGCAATTAGAATTTCTTTAGCAACAGGGTGGGGAATTTGTAGAATTCAATGCTACAGATGGCTATGAAGACTGAGTCATTTGGCATATTTAAAGCAGTGGTTTATAGGTTCTTGATTAGTAAGGGCATCAGTAGTTATGAGGACAAGGCACGAGAATGGGGTTGAGAAGGATAATAGATAGCCATGATGGAATGATGGAGAAGACCTAATGGGCTGAATGGCCTAATTCTGTTCCTATGTCTAGAATCCAACCATCTTCTCGCAAATACATATATATTTTATGTATTTATCTTTCTGTATTATTTGGATATATAGTATTAGTGATGTGTGATGAATAGACCAAAATGCACATAAAATTGTCAATAGCCTTTGCTAACATTGATATTAACATTTTATTTTACGGCCTAATTCCTATTAGAGGTAGTGGTTAGCACAACACTTTACAGTGCAGGCAACTCAGGTTCAATTCCCACCATTACCTGCAAGGGGTCTGTACGTTTCCTCCAGGTGCTCTGGTTTCCGAAGATGTGCCAGCTGGTAGGTTAATTGGTCAATATAAATTATCCTGTGATTGGGCCAGTATTAAATCAGCGGATTTCTAGGCGGCATTTCTAGAAGAGCGAGGAGGGCCTATTCCATGCCTTATCTCAATAAATAAATAAATTCAGAAGGAAAATCTCTGAGGATGTAGATCTCACAACCACAGGGAGTGGGTCAAATTAATATATGAAATTTATTTTAGTGGAACTGGATGAGAGGGGCAAGGGAATACAGGATTATTCTGATAGGTTTAGATGAGAAAAGATGGAGTGAAGTGCAGATTGTGTATTATTGTCAATTCAATTGCTCCTGCACTTTGCATCCTTGGTTGGCCTTGCACTGTGAGTCATAGCAGTCTACAGAGCAAAGTATGGACAAAATAAAAATGTTGTACTTGAATTAGCTATTATCATTAAATTCAGTGTATAATTTGTCCCTGTACTTTGACTGTGTCTGCAGTTACTTTAAAATATCTTGCCCTTCACCTAACTCTGCTCAGTCTTGCCCAATATCTTATTATCAGAATCACATGCTCCTTTTTATGTCTTACTCTTTAGAGTTAAAATAAACTCAGTTATACCACTCCTTCACGAAGGACAACCCTCACAATGCTACGCAATGGGTGAGACTGTTAAGACCAAGTACTGGAATTAATAAGAAGGACTAAAGTGAAGAATAAAAGGCAAATGGGATGTTAGTTTTCATGCAAAACGGTCTGGGGTACAAGGAAATGGAATGGTTGCTCTGTTAATTCAGAACCTATGTGAAGTATAGCATTCAATTCTTGGGCAGCCTACTCAGGAAAGATAAGGTGGTGCACTTTACAGCTCCCAATATCTTTTACTTCCGTTTTTTTTTATGTTATTGAGATAGTGTGGAATAGGTCCTTCATGTTATAGCACACAAAATCCCGATTTAATGCTAGCCTAATCATGGGACAATTTAAGAAGGATGTCAATAAAATTGAGAGAGTACAGAGGAGGTTTCCTAAAATGTTGCCTGGGTTTCATCTCCTAAGTTACAGAGAAAGGTTGAACAAGTTAGGTCTTTATTCTTTGGAGCGTAGAAGGTTGAGGGGAGACTTGTTAGAGGTGTTTAAAATTATGAGGGGGATTGATAGAGTTGACGTGGTTAGACTTTTTCCATTGAGAGTGGGGAAGATTCAAACAAAAGGACATGGATTGAGAATTAGAGGACAAAAGTTTAGGGGTAACATGAGGGGGAGCTTTTTTACTCAGAGAGTGGTAGCTGTATGGAATGAGCTTCCAGCAGAAATGGTTGAGGCATGGTCTATGTTGTTGTTTAAAGTTAAATTGGATAGATATATGGACAGGAAAGGAATGGAGGGTTATGGCTGAGTGCAGGTCGGTGGGAATAGGATAGGGTAAGAGTTTGGCACGGACTAGAAGGGCCGAGATGGCCTGTTTCCATGCGGAAATTGTTATATGGTTATATGGTTATATAAGATGACCAATTAACTTAAGAAACGGCGCATCTTTAGACTGTGGGAGGAAACTGGAGCACCTGGAGGAAACCCATGCGATCGCGGGGAGAACAATCAAACTCATTACAGGCAGTGGCAGGAATGGCAGGAAGTGAATCTGGGTCGCTGGGACTGTAAAGCATTGCTACCATGTCGCCCAGTGTGTGGGTTTTCCCTGGGTGCTCCAGTTTCATCCCACAGTCCAAAGAAGAACTGGGTCGGTCACTGGGTCCTGTGGTTAGGTTAGGGTTAGATGGGTTGTGGGATTGCTGGGACGGCGTGGCTCGAAGAGCTGGAAAAGCATATTCTACGCTGTATCGCTAAATAAATTAATTAAACTGATACGGTAACCAGTAAGAAGCCACTACCTCTGGCGGGGAAGTCCAGGAACGGGAGTTGTGGGTACAAAACCTTAAAATTAGAGCTGCACATTTAGGGTTGATAGAGCACATCACATAAAAACAGTACAGTTTAAGAAAAAGCCTTGCAGTCCATTATATCTGTGCCGATCATGAGGCCAGTGTAAACTAATCACAGCTGCCTGCATATGTTCTATGTCCCTATATCCCTGCCTGTTCATGTTCCTGTCTAAACTCCTCTTAAACATTGCTGCTGCATTTGCCTCCACCACCAACTCTTCTCAGTGAGCTCCAGGCATCTACAACAACGTATTAAAAAAAAACTTGACATGCACATCTTCCTTAAACATTCCCCCTCTTGTATTAAACCTCTGTCCTCTTCTATTTGACATTTACACACGGTGAAAAGAATTTGATTATATACCCTATTATACGATATCAGGTCACCCCTCAGACTCTGGTGCTCCAGAGAAAATAATAAACAAGTCTGTCCAGCCTCCCCTTATAACTCATGCACTGCAATCCAGATGTCAGACAGAATTTCATCACATGAAAACCCTATAGATTCACTGGTATTTCTATTGTTGAAACAGGAATGTCAAAACTAACAGACGCAGTTTTTAAAGCCGATAAAATAGAGATCTTAGAATAAAGACCAGTGATTTGCATTTAGGTGCAAATGAAAACTGCCTTAGGGGACTGAGTGGCCTACCCAAGCTCTCTTCTCCCTGCTGCCACCAAGAAGGAGGTACAGGAGCCTGAGGTTCCACTCCAAGTTCAGGAACGGTTATTACCCTTCAACCACCGGGTCCCTGAGCCAGCATGGATAACTTCACTCACCTCAACACTGAACACAACTTGAGGACTTTTATGTTTCATATTCTCAGTATTATTTATTTAATTACTTACCTATCATTATTACTGTTTGTGTATTAGCACAGTTTCTCTTCTTTTGCACATTGGCTGCTTGTCAGTCTGTTTATGTGTATCTTTTCATTGATTCTATTGTATTTCGTCATTCTACTGTGGATGCCTGCAAGAAAATGAATTTTATGTTAGTACCTAATTAGTACTTTGATAATGAATTTAATTTGAACTTTGAAGCTCTCGGATTGCCAACATAGACGGTGAGACAGAAACCAATGCTTTGGGACAGGAGGGGTTTCTGACATAGATAAGGAACACAGATGTGCATGATAGGTCAATATCTACGATGGCAATTGTATTTGAAACAGATTCTGATTTTTTGGGTCTGTGGAAGAAATATCAACAGTTCCAAGGGTACTGTTTATGGATGGAATGTTTTCTCAGCTGGTCCATGTCGACCAAGATTCCTATTTAAGCTACACCCATTGGCCCATATTTTCCCATATTCCTCTAAACCTAAATCCATGTACCTGTTCAGGTATTTTTAACTGTTTTTTAATGTACCTGTTTCAACCATTTCTTCTGACATCTCATTCCATATCCTGACCATGCTCTGGGTGAAAAAGTTGCCTCTCAATTCTTAGTAAATCTTACCCCCTCACCCTAAATCTATGCCTTCTAGTTCTTGATTCTCCATCCCTGGGAAACAGACTGAATGCATTCCCCTTTTCCACAACCTTGTGATTTTATACGCCTGTACAAGATCACTCCTCACTCTCCTGTACTCTAATGAAAATTACCTACCTGCCCAACTTAATTACCTCCATAACTTAGTCTCTCAACTGTAGCCGATATCCTTGCAAGTCTTCTCTGCGCACTTTACAGCCCAATGCATCTTTCCCATAGCAGGATGACCAAAGCTGAACATATTATTCCAAACGTGGTCTCAGCAATGTCTTGCACAAATGCAACATAATGTCCTGACTTCTATACTCAGTACCCTGACTATTGAGGGTCAACATGCCCAAACCATTCTTCACCACCCTGTCTACTTGCTACACCACTTTCAAGGAACCATGTGTTAGTACTCCTAGGTCCCTCTCGTCTACAACAGTGAATATTTCAGCATGTAAACACCCCTGAAAATTGAAATGAACAAATAAGATTATCCCTGGATGTAAAGACTAAAAGGGCAATTGTAGCATTTCCTGGTGGTCAACCATTTTAATTCCAGTCCCCTCTCCCATTCCACAACGTTGGTCCATGGCCTCCTCTGAGGCCATTATCAGGTTGGAGGAGCAGCAACTCATATTCTGTCTGGGTAGCCTCAAACATATTGGCGTGAATATCGATTTCTCTAACTTTCGGTAATTTCTTCCCCTCTCCTTCCATTCCCTCCTCTGACTCACCTCTTACTTTTTCCCCTCATCAGCCCATCACCTCCCCTGGTGTTCCTCTTACTTTCCTTTTTCGCATGGTATGTTCTCCTCTCCTATCAGATTCCTCCTTCTTCAGCCCTTTTTTTCCCCCAACTATCATCTCCCAGCTTCTCACTTCATCCCCCTTCCCAGACCCACCTGGCTTCATCTTTCACCTTTTGGATTGTACTCCTTTCCCACCCTCACCGTCTTATTCTGGCTATCTCCACCTTCCTTTCCAGTCATCATGACAGGTCTCTGCCCAAAGCATCGACTGTTTATTCCTTTATATATGCTGCCTGGCCTGCTGAGTTCCTCCAGCATTTTGTGTGCGTTATTCTGGATTTCCAGCATCTGCAGAATACATTGGGTTTGTGTAGCAGAACGGATCCAGTTAAGAACAAAACAAGATAATATTGGCATTGGCCATGCTCCATGCCTGAAACTTTTGTTTGGATATGAGAACTTCACGTTGTCTTTGTTTACACATCTAAGAAGTCTACTTTGTTTCTGCCATCTGAAACAACACTGAAGGTACTTGGTAGATTTCAATTAACTTCTAAATAGCCCCATGCCAGATACATTGGTGGAAGATCTGTGTCATCCTCCCACCTACATATTGTAAAGCCCAGCCACTGACAACATTTACAGATATGTGCAAGGGTTCCTTTGAAACTTTGAACCCTCCTTCTTTCTAAGAGCAGGTGTTTGAATCTTCAAAGTTCAAAGTAAATTTATTATCAAAGTATGTATATGTCACCATGTACTATCCTGAGATTTGTCTTCTTGCAGGCATTCACAGTAAAATAATATACTATAATTTAGGAAAACTATAAATAACAAAGATTAACAAACAATGTACAAAATGAAATAAATCGTGCAAATAATAAAAAAGTAAATAGATAATAATGAGTTGCAGAGTGCTTGAAAGGGAGTCTATTGGCCATAGAGTCTACTTAGCGTTGAGGCAAGTGAAGTTATCCATGTTCTTTCAAGAGCCCCTATGGTGGTATCAGCATGGACAACTTCACTCACCTCAACACTTTACAGTACTCTATAAAGGGTAACTCTCTTTTGAGTAAGTAAGAAAATATGTTGCAATTACTCCTTCCAGAAAGGAGGAATCTTTGTAGATGTGTATCTAGAGGGATCTCACGTCCTGGGGCTCCAGAATCTGATTAGTTCCCGTATGGTGTGATGGCAAGTGGTTAATGGCACCACTGCCAAAGCTGGATGGATGGTATATTCTTTGACCTCAAGGGAATCGGGCGACACTGAGTTAGTGCTAGAAAATTGGCACAGTAACCGTTATAACCATATAACCATGTAACAATTACAGCACGGAAACAGGCCATCTCGGCCTTTCTAGTCCGTGCCAAACTCTTACTCTCACCTAGTCCCACCGACCTCCACTCAGCCCATAACCCTCCATTCCTTTCCTGTCCAATTTAACTTTAAACGACAACATCGAACCTGCTTCAACCACTTCTGCTGGAAGCTCGTTCCACACAGCTACCACTCTCTGAGTAAAGAAGTTCCCCCTCATGTTACCCCTAAACTTTTGCCCTTTAACTCTCAGCTCATGTCCTCTTGTTTGAATCTCCCCCACTCTCAATGGAAAAAGTCTATCCACGTCAACTCTATCTATCCCCCTCATAATTTTAAATACCTCTATCAAGTCCCCTCTCAACCTTCTATGTTCCAAAGAATAAAGACCCAACTTGTTCAACCTTTCTCTGTAACTTAGGTGATGAAACCCAGGTAACATTCCAGTAAATCTTCTCTGTACTCTCTCTATTTTGTTGACAGCTTTCCTATAATTTAGTGACCCAAACTGTACTCAATACTCCAAATTTGGCCTCACCAATGCCTTGTACAATTTCAACATTACATCCCAACTCCTATACTCAATGCTCTGATTTATAAAGGCCAGCATACCATAAGCTTTCTTCACCACCCTATCCACATGAGATTCCACCTTCAGGATTCTATGCACCATTATTCCTAGATCGCTCTGTTCTACTATAGTAGTAGTACTGTAGTAAGAGGATTCAGCATGATCTTATTGAATAGGGCAGCAGAAGCAAGTGGCCAAATAGCCTCCTCCCATTTGGCTTCTAATATTCTCCTGTACATTACTTTAAACTGGCCACCCACTACCACTGTCTGTAAACTGACAAAAAGTGGCAATATAACAGTGCTCACTGTTTTTGAACTTTGGATAAGGTATGAGCCATCAGGAAAGGTTGGACAAATGTAGGTTGTTTTCTCTGGAGTGGTAGAGGCTGATAGAAATTTATAAAATTATGAGGCATAGGTAGGGTAGACAGTCTGACTCTATTATGCTAAGGTCAAAATAGTAGTGGACCTACATTTAAATTGATTGAAGGGAAGTTTAGATGACGTGTGCAGGCAGGGCTCTTTGTATGAGGAGGGCTTTCTATGCAAAGAGTGCTCGGTGCCAGGGACAGTGGGGGAAGTAAATACTAATGTCATCTTAAGGAAGCTTTTGGATAAACACCCGAATATGCAGAGAATGGAAGGACGCAGACCTGCAGACTTAATGGATCGGTTTAATTTGACATTGTGTTTGCCAGAGAGTCTGTTCTGATGCTACACTGTTTAGTATTCTGTGCTACAGTTCATACTGTGTCTGTTCATTCCATCACCAATGAGGTCCTGTTGCTCTTTCCAACAGAAAACTCGGTAGCTGCGAAGTCAGGAGGCTGTTTCCCCGCCTCGGCTCGAGTCAGCCTGGAGAATGGCAACAGCAAATGGCTCAAGGACCTGAAGCCGGGAGACCGGGTGCTGGCAGCAGACGAGCTGGGCAACCTTCTCTACAGCGATTTCATCATGTTTCTGGACAGAGCGGAGGAGGTCGAGAAGGTTTTCTACGTGATCGAGACTCGACAGCCTCGCCGGAAGCTCGCCCTCACCGCCGCGCATTTACTCTTTGTCGGACACAGTTCGAGTGAGGGGCAGATCGAGTTCAGGGCAAGGTTCGCCAGCGACGTGAGGCCGGGCCAGCTGGTGTACGTCACCGACGGGGACGGTCAGCAGCTCCAGCCTGCCATGGTCGACAAGGTTTACCTGGAGGAGATGACAGGTGCTTATGCCCCACTGACTGTCCAGGGCACCCTCGTGATCAACCAGGTTCTGGCCTCTTGCTATGCCGTGATAGAGGAACACACTTTGGCCCACTGGGCTTTCGCTCCTGTGCGGATGAAGCATGCAGCCACATCTTTGCTTCTGCCCAGCGACCCACTAATGGTCAACAGTACTGTCCAGGAAGATGGAGTCCACTGGTACTCCAGTGCCTTGTATCAGATAGGCAGATGGGTTTTGGATGACGCATCAATTCATCCTTTGGGAATGACGTTGGACTTTAGCTGAAACCATTTACAGCCATTACAGACAGACTTTTACAGCAGAACTTACTCAAACACAAAGCAGAGTTTCGACAAGAAGACCCCAGGAAGTTTTTTTCTCGTGGGGATATTTATTTTGTTTTGCATTGTTTTTAATTGCCCGTTGCTCCTGTCCTTTGTTTATAATGTCTTCTTGTTTAACGGAAAAGAAACTGGAACTTTGAGAGCCTTAAAACTCCTTTGATAATTTATTCCCAGGTGACCCCACCACAACAGAAACTATTTTGTGTGGTCAGCCAAGGAGAGCAAAATATATTTTTCTATCTGTTTTTGTCCCGTGAATCATTCTACAAACGTTTGCGACGAATTCTATTGTCGATGTATTTGTAATCTCTTGTTCCCGCCCTCGCCCTGTGTTGTTTTTTTTTAATTTCTCTAGACTTTCGAACAAAGCTACACTGCATTTGGGGGGTCCATAAATTATATTTTTATACACAGAATTGTAAATTAGATTTTTGGATTACTTAACTGAATCACATTTCGTTATTTGAAATAGTGTAAAATACGAGAATATATTATTTTAATTTAAAGTCTAGGTGCGAAAAAATATAACATTTTGACCATCCCACTGACGATGTTTTGACGTTGAACCTGCCATTTTGTAAACCAGGTGAGCTACAGGGAAAGTGCGCATGCTCGACAAACATCCGTCCCTTCATCAATAGTGACATCTTGACATCTCCATCTGGGACTGAATTTTATTGGAAGAAATTATTTTTTAAAAGTGACGAACCTTGATGATTAATAATCATATTCTAATGAAAGTAGTAGTTTGTACAAAGTTTTTTTGCATACGAATTAAAATTCGACAAAAAAGCTGTAAATTTACTAAACCGTATTATTTGCATATTTTGTAATAGTTTAATACAGTAGTTTTATAATATAGAAATGTGCCAAATACTCTGTCTGAATATTATTAAAATATACAGCATTTCAATTACACGCGACTTTTGATAATCGAGAGGTGAAGAAAGGCGTTGTGTATAGATACTTTAAAATATTTTGCAAAGTGAAAAGAGATGTTTATGTTTTAGGGTCAATCGTTTACGCCACAACCTACTGGAGTTGGAATGGATGTATTTTCAACGGCAGGGTCCAAAAGACCAGCCATGTTTTACATTCTATTTGAATCATTCATTCTGCAACTTATAAAACAAACTGTAAGAAACGGACATATTGTTTGTAGCTATTATTTGGTCGCTTACGATCA
Source organism: Mobula hypostoma (assembly GCF_963921235.1). NCBI lineage: Eukaryota > Metazoa > Chordata > Chondrichthyes > Myliobatiformes > Myliobatidae > Mobula > Mobula hypostoma. The sequence goes on from NC_086099.1 coordinate 209,254,951, forward strand.
ACAGTAATTTCCCACCTCAATGCTGCTTTTCATAATTTTTTTTAAATAAAATTTCTCTAAAGTCTAAACGCAGCTGTAATATGTCGGAGAACTGAAGTGAACGGAAGTGTCTGCACTGCAAAAATAAAAATCCGCAATGTATGTATGACCGATGTTGGAGAGCTTGGGCAAGACGCACACACTCACACCATGTTGGAAGAACTCGGCAAGTCAGGCAGAATCTATGAAGTGGTATACACAGACGGCGTTTCGGGCCGAGATCCTTCATCACTCCTTTAACAGGAGTCCTTTTGAAGGGTCTCGGCCCCATACGCCGACTGGCGATTCCCCTCCAAGATGCTGCCTGGCTGGGTGAGTTCCTCCAGCATTTCGAATGTGCACGTTTCCTTCTAAAGACAAACCATGCCGCGAGTTTAAACCCCCTTTTCCAATGGAAACCTAAACTGAGGAGTATCTGGCCAACTGCATTCATTGCAACAGATGGCCGTGGCGCCAAGTCATTGGGTAGATTTAAAGCGGAGGTTGACAGGTTCTAGGGTAGCCAGGGCGTCAAATGTTACGGGAGAGAAGGCAAGAGAACGGGTTTGAGAGCGATAATAAATCAACCATTGTGGAATGTCGGAGCAGACTCGACGGTTCCAATGGCTTAATTCTGCTCCTATGTTTTATGATCTTATGAATTCAGAGAATCACTGGATCACCCAGGCCATTTGGCCCACTGTGCGTACTAGCAAAACACCCATCCCCCCCCCAACTTGCCTTACAAATGCCTTCAATTTCCTTTCAATGATGGTTCTGCATCCACCGCTGGAGGTGCAAATCAACGAGTAACCGCAGCCCCACTCAGCTCTGAACCCACACGCCCTTTGACCACCAACCCCCGCTGTCCCTTTAATTGCCCGCGGCGCTTGATGGACGGTTCTCAGGTACACGATACATTCTCGGATGAGAGCAGTAACTGTTTGCATTTTCGCGATAGGATGCGCTGATTGAAGCGGTATCAATTTCTCGCAAACTCAGATTAAAACTAGTGGTCTTTTCCAAACCTCGCGTGCAGGCGAAGAGACGACAAAGAATTGGCTTCCTAAGAAAGCTGTCTCTTAGTTTCCTTCTGAAGTAGTTGCTATAATTAACTAGAGGGGGGAAACCGTGCACAGACACTGATGATTGAAGGGATTTCATACGTATTTTAAATATTCAAGTTGCCCTGACAAGTAAGCGCTAACTATATGGAGCATAATGACAGCTTTAGTTTGCCTTGCGCACCACTTAACTGCTCTGGATTCTGTAATATTTACATGTGGAAAGTTGAACCAAGCTACCAAATGCAACGGTCCCCACAGGCAACCGCAGACAAATAAGATTGCCAGTATTAATAATGGAGACAGTGGTCTTGTAGGCTCGCCCTCAAATTAAATATAACACTGTTTTAGTGCAAGGCATGAAAATTAACCTGTGTAAACAGAGGTCAGGACGTTTCCCTAAAGGCTGTACAGCGATGACTTAACACTCATTTCCAGGTTCACAAGCCTACTCAAAGAGACATCGCCTAACCTCAATCCTAATTTGTTGGTTTAAAAACAACTGAGGTTGCTGGAGTAGCTCCGCTTAAAAAAAATGCACTAAACAAAATTCATAGAAAGCCCTTGTATAAAATAAAATTACCAGGCAAATATTAATTGGTGACTTTTTAACTACAGATGCAGAAATTCTGAAATAAAAGCGGTAATAGGACTGTAAGACATAGGAGCCGAATGAGGTCATTCGGTCCATCAAGTCAGCTCTGCTGTTCCTTCAAGGTTGATAATCCCCTTCCCCCATCTTCTCCCCGTAACCTTTAGCACCCTGACCAATCAAGAACCTATCAACCTCCATTTTAAACATACCCAATGACTTGGCCTCCACAGCCATCTGTAACAATGAACTCCACAGACTCACCACCCTCTGGCTAAAGAAATTCCTCCTCACCTCTGTTCTTAAAATCGGAAATAGTCTGCTGGATCGGCAAAATCAGTGGAGAGGAAAATAGAGAAGCATTCTGTGTCCAGATGAAGGGTCTCTACCTGAAGCATCACTTTCCATTTCCCTCCCTTGATGCTGCCCGACCCACAGAGTTCCTCCCAATTAAACTAGTTTCTCAGGTGTTGTCTTCAAGCATAGGGTGGCATGGTGGCACAGTGGTTTGCACAACACTGTAACAGTGCCAACAGCACAAGGTCAATTCCCACCACTGTCTTTAAGGAGCTTGTTCATTCTCCCTGTAACCATGTGGGTTTCCTTTGGGTGTTCTCATTTCCTCCCACAATCCAAAAATGTACAGGTTAGTAGGTTAGTTCCTCACGTGAGTGTAATTAGGTAGTATGAGCTCGTTGGACCAAAGAGGCCTGTTACCATTATGTAACTGCACTAAACTGTCCCTCTTCCTCCCACATAGGTGCTGCCTGCCCTGTCGATTATTTTCAGTATTTTCTTTTAACCTGCCCTTCCTCCAGAAGCCAGATTAGAGAATCACGGGAATCAGGTGTCATCTCGTTGCCCGATGGGATGCAACATCTGAGACATGGTGGCTCAGCTAGTAGATGTGCCATCTCACAGCACTAAAGACCAGGTTCGATCCTGACCTTGGGTGCTGAATGTCTGGAGTTTGCATGTTTTACCTGTGACCACATTGGCCTCCTCCTGCACTCCAAAGACATCCTGCTGGTAATTTACTTTACTTAAGCCTATTACCTCCATTGGTCCAAGGCTGCCTATCGAACCTCACCTGAATCATCTGTCAGTCTCTCATGTTGTCTTCAGGTGTAGCCCATCTTCAAAGATCCTTCCTTTCTCCGGGATGAGATCTTTGGAGCTTCTGTGGCCATTTCTGTAGCTCTGGGTTTTTATGGGATGGGGTTGCTAGCCCCCTGCCCAACCCTCCTCCTTTTACAGCCCGCTTGGGACTGTCCATGGCAGAGTTAGTTTAACTGGCTGCTGCAGAGTGTTGAGTTAGTGGTAGAATATGGGAGGGGATGATAGGGATGTGGGGAGAATAGAATATACAATTGGTCTAGAATTAATAGTCAGCGTAGACTCGGAGGGCTGAATGGCCTACTTCCATACTGTATGTCTTCTTTAAGGTGAACAGAGGTGGATGATTGAGAGTAGGTGGTGCTTGGAACACATTGCCAGGGTGGTGGCAGATGCAGCTACATTAGAGATCACCCGGCTGAAAGAAAAACGGAGGGTTATGAGCTGTGTAGGAGGGAAGGGTTAGATTGATCATGGAGTCCTTTAAAAGGTTGGCACAGCATCATGAGCCAAAGCGCCCATGCTGCTCAGTTCTATGTTCAATATTCCACAACCGTCTGACCAGTGGTGGACCCTAACTGGCCACCACATTACACGAAGGATGTCGAGGCTTTGGAGAGGGTGCAGATGAGGATCATCAAGATGCTGCCTGGGTTAGAGAGAATCAGCTAGGCAGAGAGGTTGCACAAACTTAGATTTTTTTCCTCTGGAACGGCAGGGGCTGACAGGCAACCCAGTTAATTTTTATTGAGATTATAAGAGCACAAACAGGGTAAGTGGTCAGATTCTCCTTCCCAGGGTGGAAATGTCTAATACTAGAGGGAATAGCTTTAAGGTAAGAAGGGGAAAGTGGAAGGACATTTTTATTGCAGTTTCTTTTACACAGAATCAGGTTCAGTATCACTGGCATACAGTACAGACTGCCGTAAAATGTGTTGTTTTGTGGTAGCAGTACTGTGCCATGCATAAAATTCACTATAAATTAGAATAAGAAATATCTTAAAAATTAAATTAGTGTAAAGACAGAGCAACAATGGTGAGGTAGTGTTCAGAAATCTGGTGGTCGAGGAGAAGAAGCTCCTCCTGAAACGGTGAGTGTGTGTCTTGATGCTCCAGTATCTTCTTTTTAATGGTAGTAATGGGAAGAGGGCATGTCCCGGTTGGTGGGGTCCTTAATGATAAATGCCGCCTTTTGAAGTAGTAGTAATTTGGAACACGCTGCCTGGGGAAGTGGGGAAGCAGACATTTAGATAAGACAGATGATCAGGCAGGGACCTAAGAGATATAGAGCACATCCAGGCAAACGTGCTGTTTAAATTGGCATCATAGTCGGCACTTACATTATGGGACGTGCTTGTTTCTGTGCACCAGTGTTCCGTGCTCTATGTTCTATATACACTGCCGCTCAGAGTACATTCTTGTCATGGAGTGGGTTTTGTTTTAACCAGTGTGAGGCTATTCCAAGGCGTTTGAATCCAAATATGTCGCCGCCGCTGATAATTGGGACCAAGTGACTCTCTCTGGGTTTTGCATGGGAGTGAGTCTGTCCTTTCACGTTCCGCGTTTATCACAGCCTCAAACAAACTTTGTCTTCTCAAAACAATCGTAGCAATCGGGCAGGGTAGATCCTGATAACAGGAGTCAAGGTCCCGTCTTTGGTTAAATGACACGTAGGGTTGATGATTAATGAGCGCTGGTCTCCAACTCCTGGGAAAGATGCCTCAGAATCCAGGAGTCTCACTAAATTCTTTTCAGCTCCGGAAACGTTTCAAGATTCAAGATGGTTTATTGTCATTCTTCAGAACACGAGTATTACGGGGAATAAATGCGAATCTGGATGCGGTGCAGCACAATAAGCGTGAAGAACCCGAACAAACACGATCATCTCAAGTATAAAAGCAAACCTATAAAAACAAGTTGCCAGCTAGATCGAGCACAAAGAATCTCGATAGATGTGCCCCAGATTTATAAGAGCAGCATGCTATATATAGGGCAGGCGATTGGGATGGAATATATTTCAGAACATTGAGATATTCCCCATTTCCACCGTGAGTCACCATCAGCATGAGAATCTACGACATTAAGTTACTGTCCTGCTGTTCCGTCAAGTGTATATCCTCACACCAGACTTATGTTCATGCAGCACACGCAAAAGACTCCAGACTCCAGAATCGTGGACTCCTACCAGGTTCTCATTTTCCAGAAGGAATCAGTCCTGGAGTCAACGGGAAGTGGAATGAGCTCTGGATTCGTGGGAATGATTCCCGATTTGTGGGGATGAGCTTCAGATTTGGATTCGGTGAGCTGGCAGAAACAAACGCGTTCCGTGCTCCTAGAATGATTGAAATGTACAGCAGAGAAAGAGGCCATTCAGTCCATCGTCTTCCTGCAAAGATTTTTATGAGGAAACCCTTTTAAATAAAACGTTGACTCGGAGATGGCAAAATGCTGCAGGAATGTTGAGGGAATTGAGCCAATCGGCACAGAGAGAACGGTGAGGCTTCAGCTCCTCCGGACCCACAAGGGTCAATGATAGCTTGTGCGAGATACTGGAGTATGAGACCATAGCTCGGGATGCGAGATGCATGCAGAAGCGCGAGTCTCACTCTAAATTAGCCCTAAAATTAAATTGGAAGATGAATGAGGCACACTTAACTGGCCTCCCCTGGATTTTCCTAAACATAGTACAGTACAGGCCCATGATGGTGTGCCAACCCATTGATCTATTCTAAGGTCGCTCTAACCCCTCCTTGCCACATGGACCAATAGAACACAGATACCTTGCTGTTTAACTCAGACTGCGTCTCATCATCCCCGGGGCTGCCAACTAGCACCAGCTCCCCCACTAAGCAATGCCTCCACTTTAACCTTTACATCCGCCTCTACAGATCCCTGGATGGGCTCAGTCCGTCTTCTCTCGGCCGCATCCCCTCCCTCTCGCCGTATTATCCTCCAATCCCAACTCACGAATCACATATCTGTGCTCCCCGGCTTCTTGTTCGCCCTTTTTTTCTATCAACTTTTGTTTCCCTGCATCAGATTTATAATACTGTATGCTTGAAGTTACTTTTGTAGTCAAAAACCCTGAACTGAGCGATGCCTCCATCGTACAGCATGGAAAGAGGCCCTTCTGCCCAGCAAGTCCATGCTAACCATCGATCAACTACCTATTTGAATTTCTTTAGCCAGATGGTAGTGAATCGGTGAAATTCGCCGCCACAGTTGACTAGATTTATTTTATTTTATTTTATTTTATTCAGCGAAACAGCAAGGGGTATTTATTTTACTCCGTGATACGGCATCTTCCGGCCCTTCAGGCCACGTTGCCCCAGCAACCCCACAACCCCAATTAACCTTAATCAAACCACAGGACAGTTTTACAATAACCAGTGAACCTACCCGGTACATCTTTGCACTGTGGGAAGAAACCAGAACACCCAGGGAAACAGACACACTCCGCACAGGGAGGCTGTACAGAGACTCCGGCACCGGAATTGATCTTCAAACTTCGGAATGCCCCATCGCGCTCGCCGCTACGCCACTGACACACTGGCTATAGTTAAAGCAGCGGCTGATAGGTTCTTCATTAGTAAGGATGTCAAAGGCTGTGGGGAGAAATCAGGAGAACGGGGTTGAGAGGGATCATAATTCAGCCCTGGTGGAATGGTGAAGCAGGCTGCACGGCCAGAACAGCCTAATTCTGCACCTATAACCAGCGATAAAATTAACAGGTTCCCATTTAAAAACTTCTTATTTCCAAAATCTATTGAAGTGTATTACTGTTTTTATTTGTTTTAAGTTTACCAACAGACAGAAATTTAATCAAGAAGCATACTTGTGGCTTAAACCAAAAATTAATGGTAACGCCTTCACCATTGTTCTGGGAGATTTTAACCAGGCCAGTCTGAAAAAAATCACCAAGCAATTACCATCAACAGATCACTTGCAACACCAGAGGAAACAACACACTGGACCATTGCTACACCACCATCAAGAATGCCTATCATGCTATTCCACGCCCTCACTTCGGGATGTCTGATCACCTGGCTGTACTTCTACTCCCAGAGTATAGGCAGAGACTGAAGACTGCAGCACCAGCAGTGAGGACCAAGAAGGTTTGGACAAGGGAAGCACAGGAGCGCCTACAGGACTGCTTTGATTTGGTGGACTGGACTGTATTCAGGGATTCATCTTCGAACCTGGATGAGTATGCTGCAGTTGTTACCGACTTCATTAAAACCTGTGTGGATGAGTGTGTGCCCACAAAGACTTACTGTACATTCCCAAACCAAAAGCCGTGGATGAACCTGGAGGTACATCGTCAGCTAAAGGCTAGATCTGTGGTATTCAAGTCTGGTGACCCAGGCCTGTACCAGAAAACCAGGTATGATTTGCAGAGGGCTATTTCAAGGGTGAAGAGACAATTTCAAACGAGGTTGGCGGCGATATTGGATGCACGGTAACTCTGGCAGAGTTTGCAGGACATTACTTCCTACAAAACGAAACCCAATAGTATGAATGGCGGCAATGCTTCACTACCAGATGAACTCAACACCTTCAGAACGAGGGGTCACAGTTTGAGGATAAAGGGGAAGCCTTTTAGGACCGAGATTAGGAAAAACTTCTTCACACAGAGAGTGGTGAATCTGTGGAATTCTCTGCCACAGAAAACAGTTGAGGCCAGTTCATTGACTATATTTAAGAGGGAGTTAGATATGGCCCTTGTGGCTAAAGGGATCAGGGGGTATGGAGGGAAGGCTGGTACAGGGTTCTGAGTTGTATGATCAGCCATGATCATACTGAATGGTGGTGCAGGCTCGAAGGGCCGAATGGCCTACTCCTGCACTTATTTTCTATGTTTCTATGTTTCTATACACGATTTGAAAGGGAGAACACAACTACAGCTGTGAAGATCCCTGCTGCACCTGATGACCCTGTGATCTCCGTCTCAGAGGCCGATGTTAGACTGTCTTCAAAGAGAGTGAACCCTCGCAAGGCGGAATGTCCAGATGGAGTACCTGGTAAGGCTCTGAAAACCTGTGCCAACCAACTAGTGGGAGTATTCAAGGACATTTTCAACCTCTTACTGCTACAGGTGGAAGTTCCCACTGGCATCAAAAAGGCAACAATTCTGCCAGTGCCTAAGAAGAATAATGTGAGCTGCCTTAATGACTATCACCTGGTAGCACTCACATCAACAGTGATGAAATGCTTTGAGAGGTTGGCCATGACTAGACTGAACTCCTGCCTCGGCAAGGACCTGGACCCATTGCAATTTGCCTATCGCCACAATAGGTCAACGGCAGACACAATCTCAATGGCTCTCCACAAGGCTTCAGACCACCTGGACAACACAAGCACCTTCTTCAGGATGCTGTTCTTCAACCATAGCTCAGCATTTAATACCATCATTCCCATAATCCTGTTTGAGAAGTTGCAGAACCTGGACCTCTGTACCTCCCTCTGCAATTGGATCCTCAACTTTCTAACTGGAAGACCACAACCTGTGCAGATTGGTGATAACATCTCCTCCTCACAGATGATCAACACTGGTGCACCTCAAAGGTGTGTGCTTAGCCCACTGCTCTACTCTCTATATACATATAGCTGTGCGGCTAGGCATAGCTCAAATACCATCTATAAATTTGCTGATGATACAACCATTGTAGGTAGAATCTCAGATGGAGATGAGAGGGTGTACAGGAGTGAGATATGCCAACTAGTGGAGTGGTGCCACAGCAACAACCTGGCACTCATTGTCAGTAAGATGAAAGAGCTGATTGTGGACTTCAGGAAGGGTAAGACGAAGGAACACGTACCAATCCTCACAGAGGGATCGGAAGTGGAGAGAGTGAGCAGCTTCAAGTTCCAGGGTGTCAAGATCTCTGAGGATCTAACCTGGTCCCAACATATCAATGTAGTTATAAAGAAGGCAAGACAGCGGCTATACTTTATTAGGAGTTTGAAGAGATTTGGCATGTCAACAAATACACTCAAAAACTTCTATAGTTGTACTGTGGAGAGCATTCTGACAGGCTGCATCACTGTCTGGTATGGAGGGGCTACTGCACAGGACCGAAAGAAGCTGCAGAAGGTTGTAAATCTAGTCAGCTCCATTTTGGGTACTAGTCTACAAAGTACCCAGGACATCTTTAGGGAGCAGTGTCTCAGAGAGGCAGCGTCCATTATTAAGGACCTCCAGCACCCAGGGCATGCCCTTTTCTCACTGTTACCATCAGGGAGGAGGTACAGAACCCTGAAGGCACACACTCAGTGATTCAGGAACGGCTTCTTCCCTTCTGCCATCCGATTTCTAAATGAACATTGAATCCTTGAACACTACCTCACTTTTTTTTTAATATACAGTGTTTCTGTTTTTGCATGTTTTAATCTACTCAATATATGTAATTGATTTGCTTGTTTATTGATTATTATTATTTTTATTTTATTTATCTATTTTTCTCTGTTAGATTATGTATTGCATTGAACTGCTGCTGCTAAGTTAACAAATTTTACGTCACATGCTGGTTATAATAAAGCTGATTCTGATTTGATGATTTGGTTTAGTGGACTCTTAGCGCCACCTGCTGTGGAGAACGTGCAATGCAGCAGTGGCAGGCATCTGACGCTTACTCCAAGCAGTACCAAGATACAGCTAACTTAAGAAAGTCCAAACTATCCGATCAGGAGACCAACTGCCCTTCCATGCTGCCACTCATGGTTGTTGTTATAGCCCATAGGTAGAAATTCTACATCCAGATTGATCGAGGCAATACTCCTAGAACCAGAATCCAAATAATGTGAGATCTTTAGCATCCAAGAGGTTCACTCAGACTGAAAGACTGAGGGCTGGTGGTCCTGATGGATCTTATATAGACACACAAAGCTGAGCAAACCTATACTGCACACCCTCTGGGGTTCACTTCTGACCTCTGGTGCTCCCTTTTTGGAAAGGCACATTCTCCTTGACACCGTGTGGGTGAAGAAGTTTCTCCTCAGGTTCCTATTAAATTTTCCCCCCTCACCTTAAGCTTCTTCCTTCTGGATTTTGATTACAAAATCCTGGCAAACAGACAGTGTCTCTACTCTGCATGAATTTATATGCCACGGTGAGATCACCCCTCATTCTCCTGCTTCAACCTGCTCAACATTTCTCCATAATTCAGTCCCTCAAGACTTGGGAACATCCTCCTAAATCTCTTCTGTACTTTTTCCAACTTAGTAACATCTCTAAGCCTACTGCACTTCGAGCTGTCCTTGGACAGAATGGTTATTTTCCCAATTGATATCATTTTACGGGATATGGACAAAGGCAGCACACACACAGCAATGACTTGATGTGAAAATGAGATCTTGAGCTTCATTCTGTCCGCAACCCGCTGGTCTTGCTTTCCTGTTGGTGCAGAGGACACAGATTTGAGGTTTAGAGGGAATCTGAGGAACAGGCAGGACTTGAGGGAGTGATGGAGGCAGGTACACTCACAATACTTAAGGAGCATTTAGCTGAGTGCTCGAAACGCCATGGCTTTAAGATACAAGTGCTGGAAAGCAGCATTAGTATAAATGGGTTCTTGGTGGGTAAGAACGGACTTGATGGAGCGAAGAGCCATCTGCAGCGCATCACTGGCACCAGCCTATTTGCCATCATGGATGTATGGTATACACAGAAAGACAGAAAAAGGCACACAATGTCATGAAGGATCCCACCCACCCTGCTAATGAACTGTTTGTCCCCCTCCCATCAGGGAAGAGGGCTGCACAGCGTCCACACCAGGACCACAAGATTCAAAAAAAGGTTTCTTCCCCCAAGCCATCAGACTGGTGAACGCTCCCACCACCATATCAACTCCTGTCAGAGTCACCTCATGTACAGACACTCCTGTACCCAGCATCACTTTATGTTCATACAATCCATCTTATGGATATATGACCATATTCAAATAGTTACTCATAAATTGTGCTTATTGGATTGCTTTCATATTTCTACTCATTGTGCTTTTTCTACTGTGTTCTTTATGCTTATAGTGTGTTCTGTTTAGTTGAATAGGATGCAAAGTAACAACCATTTTGTTCTCCTTCACAATGTGTACTGAAGAATGACAATCTTGAATCGTGAATCCGGTGTGACTCCACGACTCCCTGACATGCAACAGATTGCCCTCTGAATCTCTAGCAAGAGACTGTGCCCTGCCCACTGCCCAGACACACCACCCGCCCAACCGCCCAGGACACAGGGCAAAGGAGCCACTGGGCAAATGAGCCGGCGTTCCGCACCTGGGGAATGTCCTGTGTAGGCAGGATGGTCTCCTGGCTGTGCCAGATGAGGAGGAAGTTATTTAGCGAGACAGTGATGAATCTGTGGAATTCATTGCCACAGATGCCGGAGGAGACATATTTAAAGCAGAGGAGTGATAGGCTCTCGATTAGTAAGGGCCTCAAAAGTTACGGGAAGAAAACAGGAGAATGGGATTGAACAGCATAATAAAACAGTCATGACGGAATGGTAGACTAGGCTCGATGGGCCGATAGGCCTAATTGTACTCGTACAGTATGTCTCATGGTCTCATTCCTCACAGTATGGTATGGTAGTGCAGCAGATAGCGAAATAATTCACAGTGCAAGCAGTAAGATGGGGTTTCAATTCCGCCCCCCCCAACACCCCACTGTCTGTGAGGAGTTTTTACATTATCACTGTGACCATGTGGGTTCCTCCAGGGGTTCTGGTATCGAGGACATGTGGATTAGGGTTTATATGCTGTGGGCATGCTATTTTGGCGCTCGAACTCTAGCCACACTTCTGGGCTGCACCCAGTATATGGGGAGTGTGTTGATCTTCAGCACAAACAACGCATTTCACTGTATCTTGCAATGTACACTTCACAAATTAAACCATCTCTTTTCTTTCATTTCTTTAGCCAATAGTTTTGAATGCAGTATAAATGGCAATATCTGATATACCTCACAGGACACAGTTCCAACCCATTGACCTTGGTCAGAATGCTACTGATTACTGAGTTCTGCAGATTAATCGTTATGTTACTGGATTAGATGTCTTTAAATACATCTGGAATAAAATGCTAGGATCAGTTATGATGAATATGAATTACCAGAGTGCTACAAACCTAACAGGTTCAATGTATGGTCCAAAGATAAGAAATATTCTATCCTTGTCTGGTTTGACCTGTATCTTACTCCAGACTCACCAATGCATCCTTTGAACCAGTCTCACAACACGTTCGTTTCAGGGAGCTACTAAGGATAGATATTGACACCTTCTGATTGAATGCAAGGTATGGTTGAATTCCATTGAATTATAATTGGAGAGTCACTGGCCTGAAAAGTACCTTCTTAGTAGTTCCAGAGGGAATCGCCTGTTATATTCTCCTTGCAGGCCAGCTGGTCTCTGACTTCTGCATTTGTACTGAGAGCATAGACCAACCGGAGGCTATATGCTGACACAGCTGACTGCACACTCCAGCGCTAGACTCAGGACTTCTCAAAGTACAAACTTCTCAATTGAGAGAGCGGATGCATTTCACACCTGGCTCCTCAGTTTACCCTGGGGCTGGCTGGTGTATATAATGCACCCCACATACGTGAAAGAATAACCGGTCTGGTAATTGTAGATAAGTGCTTTACATTCTTCTTTTCACTTAAACAATATTTAAATTATAGCACGTAAATGCATTTTAAGTAAACTTATCACTTTATAATTTTTAAGTTTTCTTTTGAACTGTTTTTAAATGTATTTGATCATCAGAAGCATTTTAAAGCATTTCAAAGGCAGTCAAACTTCTCACAAGTTGGCCATAAATGGTAGACCTCAAGACACGTAGAACATTGGGATCACAAAACGTGAGTATGGATGCAGGATTACCTTCTGGTGAAGCTTGGGATGCGGGCCATATCAGGTACAGTTCAGCACAATATCACTTAAGGGGCACTAACTGCATTTGGGCATATCTTCATTACTTCAGCTCAAGTTATATTCCTTAGTAAATAGGAATAAGAACAGGATTTAGCTCAACATAAACATGAAGGTAAGTTTAATCTGTCACATGTACATTGAACCGTTAAAGCATACAGTGAAATGCATCACTTGTGTCTACAGTCTACACAGTTCAGGGATGTGCCTGTAAGTGTCTCCATGCTTCCGGTGCCAACATAGTATGCACACATACAAATCCTAACATGACATCTTCGGAATGTGGGAGGAAACTGGAAAACCCAGAGGAAACCCTCCCAGTCACGGGAAGAACATACAACCTCCTTACAGACAGTGGCAGGAATTGAACCCAGGCCGCTGCTGGTGAGAAGTTTTCCACAAACGGCTATGTTACCATGTCGTCCGTTCTCGGCCAGATTTTCCTGAAATTCACATCCCTGCCTGATTTCTAGTACTCCCGATTCCGAAAGCACTGGGCGACGAACGCTCAGTTACTGAGCTGCTAATGCCTCTGGTGAAGAGCCGGAGATCTTTGGGTGAAGAGGTTTCTTCCCAACTCAGTTTGTGACCCTTCACCCTGACGTTATGCCCCCAGTTCTGCTCCCCTGCCTAAGGAAATAGTTTCTCACCATCTACTACTCTTGCCTCTTAAAATCATTAAACAACAGGAATTCTGCAGATGCTGGAAATTCAAGCAACAGACATCAAAGTTGCTGGTGAATGCAGCAGGCCAAGCAGCATCTATAGGAAGAGGCGCAGTCGACGTTTCAGGCCGGGACCCTTCGTCAGGACTTAAAATCATTGTCAGTTTTGATGAGATTATCTTTCATTCTTCCAAACTATAGCGAACATGGACAAACTCTGGTCAAACACTCCACTCCCCATAGTAAAGCCCTTGAGCCTCAGAATTACATAAGAAAACAGGAGGATAAGGCCACACTGCCCTTGAAGCCTGCCCTGCCTTTCAATATAATTATGGTTGATCTGCCTCAGTCCTCATCTCTTTAAGCATATGGTCTAGTCATTAGCCTAATGAGGCAAATACACCACCTCTGCTGCAGTTGTCTCCTTGTTTCCAAATCCAAAAAAGGCTTTGTTAATCTAAGTAGCCCCTTGCTATTAAGAATAATGTACAAATTTCCTACCTAATTGTGTGGGCACCTGCCCAAGTGGTTAAGGCATTGGACTAGCGACCTGAAGGTCGTGAGTTCGAGCCCCAGCCGAGGGAACGTGTTGTGTCCTTGAGAAAGGCACTTAATCACACAGTGCTCTGCGACAACACTGGTGCCAAGCTGTACGGGTCCTAATGCCCTTCCTTTGGACAACATCGATGTCATGGAGAGGGGAGACTTGCAGCATGGGCAACTGCTGGTCTTCCATACAACCTTGCTCAGGCCTGTGCCCTGGAGAGTGAAGACTTTCCAGGTGCAGATCCATGGTCTCGCAAGACTAACAGATGCCTTTATTATTCATGCTTGCTAGTAACTTTATTTCATCTTTAGGTGCACGGTAGCAGAGTGGTTAGCACAGCACTTTACAATACTAGCGACCCAGGTTCAATTCCAGTCGCTGTCTGTAAGGAGTTTGTACGCTCTCCCTGTGAAAGCACGAGTTTCCTCCAGGTGCTCCCACAGTACCGGTTGGTAGGTTAAATGGTGATTTTAAATTGCCCTGTGGTCCCACAGTGAAATCAGGGATTGCAGGATGACATGGCTCAGGGGGCTGGAAGAGCCTATTCAGCACTGTATCTCAATAAATAACATTTAAAATAAATAAGTAAATAAAAATCTTTAAGCACCAAAATTTAATGGTTTCTCATTGTTCAAAGTTCAATACAAATTTATTATCGAAGTACATTCCTGTCACCAGATACAACCCTGAGATTTGTCTGCTCGTGGGCATTAAGTTAGACAACCTCTCCTCCTCCACTCTCACCCTGAACACCGGCGTGCCTCAAGGCTGTGTGCTGAGCCCTCTTCTGTACTCCCTTTTCACCTATGACTGCGTTCCTGTACATGGTTCTAACTCCATAATCAAGTTCGCAGACGACACCACGGTGGTTGGTCTGATCAGAGGGGATGACGAGACGGCCTACAGGGACGAGGTCCAGCACCTGGCCGCATGGTGTGCCGACAACAACCTGGCCCTTAACACCCAGAAGACCAAGGAGATCATTGTGGACTTCAGGCATGCTAGGAGCCACATTCACGTCCCCAACTACATCAACGGATCTGTGGTGGAGCGTGTATCAAGCTTCAAATTCCTTGGTGTCCACATTTCCGAGGATCTCACCTGGTCCCTGAACTCCTCCATCCTGATCAAAAAGATGCAATAGCGCCTTTATTTCCTGTGGAGCATCAAGAAAGCTCACCTCTGTCCCAGGATACTGACGGATTTTTGCCGCTGTACCATTGAGAGCATACTTACCAGCTGCACCTCAGTGTGGTATGGCAATTGTCCCGTATCAGACTGCAAAGCACTCCAATGTGTGGGGAAAACTGCCCAGTGGATTATCGCCACCCAATTGCCCACCATTGAGAACATCTACCATAAACACTGCCTGGTGTTATCAAGGATGCATTTCACCCTAACCATAGTCATAGTCACAGTCATAGTCATACTTTATTGATCCCGGGGGAAATTAGTTTTCGTCACAGTTGCACCATAAATAATAAATAGTAATAGAACCATAAATAGTTAAATAGTAATATGTAAATTTATGCCAGTAAATTATGAAATAAGTCCAGGACCAGTCCATTGGCTCAGAGTGTCTGACCCACCAAGGGAGGAGTTGTAAAGTTTGATGGCCACAGGCAGGAATGACTTCCTATGACGCTCTGCACTGCAAACCATGGACTTTTTACTCTCCTCCCATCCAGTAGGCACTACAGGAGCCTCCGCTCCCGCACCAGCAGGCACAAAAAGAGCTTCTTCCCTGAGGCTGTGACCCTGCTGAACCTCACATCACAGTGCTAAGCAGTATTGCACCCATATTGTACTATCTCAGTAGTTTTATATTTGTGTGCTGTAGCACTTACTTTTTATTCACAGTTATTTTGTAAATAACACTATTCTCTGCATTTCTGATTAGATGCTAACTGCATTTCATTGGCTTTGTATCTGTACTCGGCACAATGACAATAAGGTTGAATCTAATCAAATCTCATCTAATCTAATTCTCAATAAATCCATTATAGAATAATAACCTTAACGGAATCAATGAAAGTTCTTCATGCTATCAAAGTGAAAATCTTGCACTTTGCCATATCCCACTGTCACCTCTTGCCCAGTTAACCTATCCTTACTCTTTGCAGACCCTCCGCAACCCCCGCTGAGCACTTTGCCAACCAACATTTTGTTTACAGTGTCTAAACTGAAATGCCTTTAAGCCAGATTGCAGTTAGTTACCACCTCAGTACTGATCCCTGCTTGCAACAGTCTGAAAATAGCATAGTTATTCACTATGTCTGTTCCCTTTCCTTTAAGCAATTCTCTGTGCACAAATATTATCTCACACTTGTGAAGTCTTCACTTGGCTAACAACTGTTTTTCGATCTTACATATCCCATGGTTACAACCCGCAACACACAAAATGCCGGAGGAACTCGGCAGGTCAGGTAATGACTACGGGGCGAAGCAGTGTTCTTTTTGGGCAGAGGCCCTTCACTGGGATTGCTCATCTGTAGATGCTGCCTGACCCACTGAGTTCCTCCAGCATCTTGCTGAAGATTTCCAACATCTGCAGCATCTCTTGTATTTCCTTAAATATCTCCGGCAGATTTATTGAAAGTTACTCGGCCCGCGGTGACTCGGTTCAGTATTAGTGGGATTCTCAATGACTGTTTCTTTCTTAACGATGCATTCCAGCACTTTACGACCAGAAGATATAGGAGCAGAATTAGGCCATTTGGCCCATCGAGTCTGCACCACCATTCCATCATGGCTGATTTATTATCCTTCTCAACCCCATTCTCCAGCTTTCTCCACATAATTTGTCATGCCCTTGGGCTCCACAGCCATCTATGGCAATGAATTCCACAGATTTACTACCCTCTGGCTAAAGAAATTTTTTGCAATGTCTGTTCTAAGCAGACGTCCCTCTAGTCTGGGGCTGTGCCTGCTGGCCTAGACTCCCCCACTATAGGAAACGCCTTCCCCACATCCACTCTATCCAGGCCTCTCAATATTCAATAGGTTTCAATGCAATCCCCCCCCCCATTCTTCTGAACTCCAGTGAGCACAGGCCCAAGCCATCAAATACTTCTCACATTCACCCTTTCATTCCCAGAATCATACTCCTGAACCTCTTCTGGACCCTCTCCAACTCCCTTTGCTCCACTGATCTTTGAATTTTCTCCCCATTTTGAAAATAGTCTATATTTTTATTCCTTCTACCAACGTGCATGATCGTACAGTTCCCGTAACTATATTCAATCTGCCACTTCTTTGCCCATTCTTCTAATCCTCACATCGTCCGCAAACTCACAAAGCTATCAATTCCACCATCCAATTCATTCACATACAATGTGAAAAGAAGTGGCCCTAACAGCAACCCCTGCAGAACATCACTAGTCACCAGCAGACAACCAGAAAAGGCCCCCTTTTTTCCTGCCAGTCAGCCAAACTACCTATGCTTGTATTTTCCCTGTAATACCATGGGCTCTTTTCTTGTTAAATAGCCTTAGGTGTGGCACCTTGTCAAATGCATTCTGAAAATCCAAGTATACAACTTTCACTGACTCTCCTTTCTCTATCCTGCCTGTTACTCCCTTAAGAATTACAACAGATTTGTCAGGCAAGATTTCCCTTTAAAGAAACCATGCTGACTTGGGCCTATTTTATCATGTGCCTCCAAGTACCCTGAAGCTTCATCCTCAATAATTCAAGTTAACTGGCCTATAATTTCTTTGTTCTGCATCCCTCTCTTCTTAAAGAGAGGAGTGACATATGCAATTTTTGAGTCCTCCCGAACCATTGCAGAA
Source organism: Mobula hypostoma (assembly GCF_963921235.1). Lineage (NCBI taxonomy): Eukaryota > Metazoa > Chordata > Chondrichthyes > Myliobatiformes > Myliobatidae > Mobula > Mobula hypostoma. The sequence goes on from NC_086099.1 coordinate 209,272,669, forward strand.
TCTAGTGATTTTTGAAACATCACTACCAATGCCTCCACAATCTCTTCAGTCCATCTGGTCTTGGAGACATATCTACCTTCAGATCTTTCAGATTCCCAATCCCTTCTCCTTATTTCTGCCCCCGACATGTTTGAATTTCTGGCGTATAGCTAGGTGGCTAAAGAGGAAGACAGTAGAGGGCTGGAGAACAGGCTTGGGCAGAGTAGCACACAGGAGGTGTGGGGAAGCATGAAGAATATCACTGGCTTTAATCAGCCTAGCTGTAAAGCCTCAGAATGCAGCCATGAATGGGTTAATGAGTTAAACCAATTCTTTAATAGGTTTGACAATTGCCCTCCTGTTCACACCCCCCTCAGCACACCAGTCCAGGTGCTGAGGCACCCAATGTTCACTCAGCACCAACACCTCCCCTCCCCTCCCCTCCCCTCCAATTCAGTATGTAGATGAACAACACAGGCTACCACTGTCTACATCCCCCCCTTTCCCTGCACCTACCATCCACACCTCCACATACCAACTGCTATCATCTCGATCTTCACCTCCCCCAGTCCCCACCTTCCACCAACTGCCCAGTCCTCATGGACTCACCTTCACTACTGAGCAGGTGAGAAGGGCTCTGGGGAAACTCAGACATGGCAAAGCATTGGGACTGGATGGTGTGAACACTAGGGTCCTGAATGATTTGCTGAGCAGCTGTATGGGGATCTCCAGTGCATTTTCAATCTGAGTCTCAGCCTGGAAAGGGGTCCGACTGTGTGGAAAACATCATGTGAGATCCCAGTACCCTAGAAGGGCCAAATGAAAGTCTTGACTGACTACCCTCCAGTGGTCCTGACTTCACACATCATGAAGACCCTAGAGAGGCCAGTCTTGGCTCACCTCTGACCCCTGGTCAGATCAACTCTCGATCCCCTGCAGTTTGCCTACCAGGAGCACATGGAGTCAACAATGCTGTCATCTACGTGCTGAACAGAGCCTACTCCCATTTGGATAAGCAGGGCAGCACTTTGAGGATCATGTTTTTTTTGATTTCTCAAGTGCCTTCAATACCATGCAGCCCTCACTGCTGAGGAGAAAGTTCCATTCAATGCAGGCTGGCACTTCCACTCTGTCCGGGATAACGGATTACCTGACTGGCAGACCACAGTTTGTGCAGCTTCAGAGCTGTCAGACATGGCTATAATTAGCACTGGAGCCGCACAGGGGATTGTATTGGCTCCCTTCCTTTTTACCCTGCATACTTCAAACTTTAGATACAACACTGAGTCATGTCATCTGCTGAAATTCTCCGATGATTCAGCAATAGTTGGGTGTATAAAGGGAGGTCAGAAAGATGAATACAAGGCCCTGGTGGAGGACTTTGTCAAATGGTGCAAGCTGAATAATCTACAGCTCAACATCTGTAAGACAAAGGAGATGGTGATGGACTTAGGGAAGGCTAAGCCTGCATTACTCTGTTACTATTGATGGTGATGACATGGATATGGTGAAGATCTACAAGTCCCTGGGGGTGCACCTGGATGACAGACTTGAGTGGAGCACCAACATGGAGGCTGTGTACAAGGGCCAGAGTCGCCTCTACTTCCTGAGGATACTGAGGTCCTTTGGAGTATCTCCTTCACATATTCTACCAGTCTGCTGTCATCAGTACAATCTTCTATGCAGTGGTGTGCTGGGTCAATGGCATCACAACGGGTGATGACAACAGGCTCAATAAACTGATTAGAGAGGCTGGCTCTGTTATAGGAGTTAAACTGGACACACTGGAGGCCATGGTAGAACAAATGACCCTACAGAAAATCCTGGCAATTCTGGACAATGTTTCTCATCCTCTGCATGCCACTTTGGCTGAACAGAGGAGCACTTTTAGTAGTAGACTAAGACAACTGTGCTGCTCCAAACAGCGCTATATGAGGTCATTCTTATCCTCGGCCGTTATGCTCTATGATGAGTCAATCTATAGCTGGGGAAGTGATGACCTCCTCCTGTTAGACTGTTTTTTATTCTTTCTTACTTCTCCTAATATTTATATATTTGTATGTCTGTGTACTTGTAATGCTACCATAACACTGTAACTTCCTTTGGGACCAAGAAAGTATCTATCTATCTACCTGTGTCTTCCACGGTGAAGACTGACACAAAATGCTTATTAATTCCATCTGCTATTTCTCTTTCCCCCATTACTACCTCCCCAGCATGGCTTTTTAGTTGCCTTCAGCTGTTTATTAAAAGCTTCTCCATCCTTTAACTCCCACTAATGGTTACTCCATTATATGCCCTCCCTTTCTTTTTGCTGTCTTTCCTTGTCAGCCCAGTTTGTGTCATCCTCCTTTTAGAATACTTCCTTGGGATGTATTTATTTTGCACCTTCCGAATTGCTCCCAGAATCTCCATTCATAACTGTTATGCCATCATCCCTGCTAGTGTCCCCTTCAATTAGGTTTGGTCAGCTCCTCTCCCATGACTCTAAAATTCCCTTTACTCTGTAGACTATGATACTGATATATCTAACTTTATCTTCTCCCTCTCAAACTGCAGGGTGAATTCTATCATTACGATCACAGTCTCCTAAGGGTTGCTTTATTTTAAGATCCCTAATCAAATCTGGTTCATTAAACAACACTCAATCCAGAATTGCGTTTTCGCTAGAGGGATAAACCACAAGCTGCTCTAAAGGACATCTCATAAGCATTCTACAAATTCCCTCTCTTCAGATCCAGTACCAACCCAATTTTCCCAATCTACCTATATATTGAAATCCCCCATGAAAATTGTAACATTGTCCTTTCTACACGCCTTTTCCAACTCTTGGTATAATTTATATCTACATTGTGGCTACTGTTCAGAGGCCTGTATATAATTCCTGTCAGGTCTTTTTATCCTTGAAGTTCCTTAACTCAACCCAGAATGATTCTACATCTTCTGATCCTATGTAACCACTTTCTAAAGATTTGATTTCATTTTTTATCGACAGAGCCACCCCACCCCCTCTGCCTACCTGCTGGTCCTTTCAATACAAGTTGTACCCTTGGATGTTAAGCACCCAATTATGATCTTTTTTTCAGCTATGACTCAGTGATGCCCACAATGTTGGACCTGCTAATCTCTAACTGTGCTACAAGATCCATTATTCCATACACTGTGCACATTTAAATATTACACCTTCAGTCCTGTATTCATCACCCTTTTCAATTTTGCCCCCATGTTACACCTTAACTAATCCCACTGCCCCATCTTCTCCCTGTCCATCCTCCCAGTCTCACTACACGCTGCATCAACTGCTCCATGCTTAGCCCTATCACGCCAGTTTCCAACCCACTGCAGAATTAGTTTAAACTCTCCCCAACAGTGCTAGCGCACCTGCCCACAAGGATATTGGTCCCGCTTGGATTCAGGTGTAACCCATCCTTCTTGTTCGGGTCATACCTTCCCCAGAAGAGATCAGGATGATCCAGAATTTGAAGCTGTGCCCCCTGCACCGAACCTTCAGCCATGCATTCATCCGCCAACCCTCTCTGGTGCGTGGTACAGGCAGCACTCCAGAGATTGCTACCCTTGAGGTAACAACAGGAATTCTGCAGATGCTGGAAATTCAAGCAACACACATCAAAGTTGCTGGTAAACGCAGCAGGCCAGGCAGCATCTATTGGAAAAGTTTCAGTCGACGTTTCAGGCCGAGACCCTTCACCAGTCCTGACGAAGGGTCTCGGCCTGAAATGTCGACTGAAACTCTTCCAATAGATGCTGCCTGGCCTGCTGCGTTTACCAGCAACTTTGATGTGTGTACCCTTGAGGTCCTGCTTTTTAGCTTTCGAACTAACCTCCTGTATTCTGTCTTCAGGACTCTATCCATTTTGCTACCTATGGCATTGGTACCAATATGTACCACGACTTCCGGCTGTTCACCCTCCCCCTTTAAAATGCCGCAGACCCGATCCAAGTCCTCCCTGACTTTGGCACATGGGAGGCAACATACCCATCCAGGTGTCTCTTTCACGTTCACAGAATCTCCTGTCTGCCCCTCTTAACTGTGGAATCCCCCTTCGCTTCTGAGCACAACGCTGCATGCCCCCCTGGAAGATGGGCCCCTCACCCACCCCACAACAGTATCCAAAGCGGTATACTTATTATCGAGGGGACCGGCCACAGGGGTACTCTGCACGGGCTGCCTATTCCCTTTCCCTCTCCCTGCAGTTGCCCAGGTACCTGCCTCCCGCATCTACCTCCCTTACGAGGTGGCTCCTATCACCTCATTTCCCCTTAAGAGCTGAAGGTCATCTAGCTGCCAATCCTGTTCCTTAACACGGTCTCTGAGGAGCTGTAACTCGATGCACCGTGCGGATGTAGTTATCAGGGCGATCGGAGGGTCGCCCAGAGTTCCCAAATTTTCACACAACGAACATACCACTAACCCCGGATTCATTCTCAATGCACTAGCTGTGCACTAATAGGCGAAGATTAAAAACTCACTGGAAACTTGCTGCATTTTCTGGCAAGAGATGCTGGAATTTGATCTGTTTTTCCTTCCCGCTCGTGAACAAGTTCACAGTTCATTAAGGACGTTATGTGCAAATTCCCCCTCACCTCGTTGCTGACGGCAATGAAGAGGAAATTATTCCGTTTGTGTAGCGCCCGTAGCAAAGTTAAAACATCCCAGGGCACTTTTCCACCTTTCCGAAATGCAGTCACTGTCAGCGTTGTCTACTCTGCGGTGCCTGGGGTACGAACCGCGAGAGTCTAAACTCTCGATTATCTGTCAGTCTCGATTCTCCGCTCCGGCTGCGGAAGATAGAGCTTCCTCTGAGGAATACACGAATTAAGTGGGGTGAAGGAAGGCTGCTCTTGGGGTCTAAAAGCAATTTAATCCTGTAGCCGGACTAACAACTTGGAATTGACCCGAATATTTAAAAAAAAATGTAGGAATATCTTCACTTGCAGTTAAATTTGCTTTGTTGAACGCAGGCAGCCCGGAGTTGACGATTCTGAAGAGGTTAACACTACAGTAAGGTTGCCTGAGATTATCGCGCTGCGTTTCCGTTTTGCTGCTGTCATATGATTGTTCACAATAGTGTTTGTTCGGAGCCTGTCTTCCCTTCCACGTTATCTGCCCGTTCCCGAGGTGATTTAAAAGAGCCTCCCTGGGTGCAGAAGGACATCATTTCCTCAGGGGGCAGGATCGCCTTCGGAAACGGACGACGGGCAGGGAGGGGACAGAGAGACGGGGCGGAGTGATGGCGGAGTATCAGGATCCGCCGCTGCCAGACCGCGAGAGGTGGAGGACAGGAGGATGTCATATCGTTCCTGGGCTGAGATGACATCGCAAAGGTTCCTTAAGTATGGACATCCGCTGCAAAGCTCCGGGGGTAGTGCTGTCAAATTGCCGCATTCAGCTGAGACCACCAGGAACAAGGTTTCCCAATCTGGGTTCAGGGACCCTCCATTAATGGTAACATACAGCTCGGGAATCCCTGACTGGCAACTTGTCCGGGATCTGTTGCCTGATTTTGGAGTGTCTCCAATCAAAACAACTTTTATAGACGACCTGTCACCGCCGTTTTAACTTCTGTTGTTTATTGCAAGATTAAACTTGATAAAAAGAATTAACACGCCCTAGAGCTCTTAACATTCTTAATGTCATTGGTCAATATATTCATTACTAGCTCATAGCACCATTTTTTTTATGTTAAATGTTTAATTTTTTTCTTGTGAATGCTGCTTATATGATGCTATATGCCTGCGATGCTGCTATAAATTAGATTTAATTGTGCCTGCGCACACATATACCGTACCTAGTATCCCACTCAGCTGCCCCGTGGCTTGCTAAGGCAACTCATGTGCTTCTGCAGATGCTGGAAATACGGAGAAACACACACAAAATGCTGCACTGGTGAGGGGTCTCAGCCTGAAACATTGACTGTTGCATCATCCTCCACAGGTGCTGCCTGACCTGCTGAGTTCCACCAGCATTTTGCGTGTGTGTTATTCTGGTGTGGCAACTACGCAGCCCATGACAAGAAGCTGCCGAGGGCTGGGGACAGAGCTCAGCACATCACAGAAACCACACTCCCTCCATGGACTGGACACTCTTCATTGCCTTGGTAACATTGCCAGCATAATCAAAGATCCCAGACATTTTCCCTTCTCCCCTCTTCCATTGGGTAAAAGCCTGAAAACATGTTGGGCAGCTTCTTCCCCAGTGTTACAAGAATACTGAGTGATTCCCTAGTGCAACAAGATGGACTCTCGACCTCACAATCTGCCTCGTTGTGACCTTGCACCTTACTATCTACCGCACTTCACTCTCTCTGTACTGTAACACTTTAATCTGTACTCGGTTATTGTTTCATCTTGCACTTCCTCAAAGCCCTGTTGTAATGAATTGATCTATATGGATGGCAGGAAAGTTTCTCACTGGGCCTCAATACATATGACAGTAATAAACCAATTTGCCAATTTCCTTTTGTATATGACATAAACTGATTTTTGACTTTTGGCTTTGGCTGTTTTTCCCATCTGATACAGTAAGGCCAGATCAAGGGCAGTTTAGTTTACATAAGCCATAAATGTGCGGTATAAAGATACTCAGCAGGACAGGCAGCATCTATGGAGAAGAGAACATTCAACGTTTCAGGCAGAGACTCCTCAGCAGGACTGGAGAAAAGAAGACGAGGAGTCAGAGCTAGAAGGTTGGGGGGGGGAGAAACACAACGTGATGGGTGAAACTGGGAGGAGGGACAGGTGAAGTAAAGAGCTGGGAAGTTCATTGGTGAAAGAGGTACAGGGCTGGAGAAGGGGGAGTCTGATAGCAGAGGACAGAAGGCCGTGGAAGAAAAGGGGGGAGGAGCACCAGAGGGAGACGATGGACGGGCAAGGAAATACGGTGAGAGAGAGAAAAGGGAATGGGGAATGGAGAAGGGTTGGGGGGGGGGACATTACCAGAAGTTTGAGAAATCGATGTTCATGCAATCAGGTTGGAGGCTACCCAGACAGAATACAAGATGTTGCTCCTTCAACCTGAGTGTGGCCTCTTCCCTCTCTTGCTTTATCTCTTTGCCTGCCTATCACCTCCCTCTGGTGCTCCTCCCCCCTTTTCTTTCTTTCATGGCCTTCTGTCCTCTCATTAGATTTCCCCTTCTCCAGCCCTGTATCTCTTTCACCAATAAACTTCCCACTCTTTACTTCACCCCTCCCCCTCTCCTGGTTTCACCTGTCACCTACCACCTTGAACTTCTTCCTCTCCTCCCCCCACCTTCTTGCTCTGACTTCTAATCTCTTTTCTCCAGTTCTGCTAAAGGGTCTCAGCCCGAAACATCGACTGTACTCTTTTCCATAGATGCTGCCTGGCCTGCTGAGTTCCTCCAGCATTTTGTGTTTGTTGATTGGATTTCCAGCATCTGCAGATTTTCTCTTGCTTGCGAATATAAAGATGCTGTCTCTTTTACAGCAGAAAATCCCAGTTCAAAGTGATGGCATATTCACAGCTGACTGTCAGGTCACAAGTCCCATGGCAAGCATTGTACTCAGTGTTTTCCATAATGTAGGATTGATGAGTTCAGATTTGGAGATGAACCACTCCCACTTTGAAATGACCTTCCATATATATGGATTGTCAGGAAATATGGCCTGGTTATCAGATCTACTGTACAGACAACTGATTCTGCAGATAACGCAAACACGAGGAAATCTGCTGATGCTGGAATTTCAAGCACTTTTATTTGTGATTCTGCAGATGATAGATTCCAGGGCATCATACACAAAATGCTGGGGGAACTCAGAAGGTCAAGAACATCTATGGAAATGAATAAACAGTTGATATTTTGGGCTGAAACCCTTCAACAGGACTAGAAAGGAAGGGGGAAAGATGAGAAGGTGGGAAGAGCGGAAGGGGTACAAGCTAGAAGGTGACAGGTGAACCTGAATGGGTGGGGGATGAAGTAAAAAACGGAGGTGATAGATGCAAAAAAAAGGGCTGGAGAAGAAGGAATTTGATAGAAGAGGAGAGTGGGCCATGGGAGAAAGGGAAGGAGGAGGGGCACCGAGGAGGTGATAGTCAGATGAGGAGAAGAGAAAGGTAAGGGGAGGGGCAGAGTGGGGAATTGAAGAAGACAGAAGATGTAGGGAGAAAATTACCAGAAGTTAGAGAAATTGATGTTTATACCATCAGGTTGGAGGCTACTCCAGTTTGAGGATAAAGGGGAAGCCTTTTAGCACCGAGATTAGGAAAAACTTCTTCACACAGAGTGGTGAATCTGTGGAATTCTCTGCCACAGGAAACAGTTGAGGCCAGTTCATTGGCTATATTTAAGAGGGAGTTAGATATGGCCCTTGTGGCTAAAGGGATCAGGGGGTATGGAGGGAAGGCTGGTACAGCGTTCTGAGTTGGATGATCAGCCATGATCATACTGAATGGCGGTGCAGGCTCGAAGGGCCGAATGGCCTACTCCTGCACCTATTTTCTATGTTTCTATGTTTACCCAGATGGTCTATGAGCTGTTGCTCACTGTCCAACCTGAGAGTGGCCTCATCTTGGCTGTAGAGGAGGCCATGTACTCATATGTCAGAATGGGAGTGGAGATTGGAATTAAAATGGTTAGCCACTGGGAAATCCTGCTTTTTTGAGGATGGAGCGAAGGTGCTCGACAAAGCAGTCCCCCAATCTATATTGTATCTCACCAATATTATCAGGTGTGTTATTTTCACCTGTCTTTCCATAATCAGTTAAAATAAACAGGGATCAATAACATGCCTGGAGGATTCATACCAGGGGAACGTCGACTCAGACCATGAGAGGCCTGCGTCGGGCATTTTCATGCCTTACATGGCGCAGAGTGGAAGACTGTGTGGGGCGCCACTCCTCACACAGACTAGAGCAATGTGTGATTAAGTGCCTTGCTCAAGGGCACGAACACGCTGCCATAGCTGAGGCTCGAACTAGCGACCTTGAGATCACTAGACGAACGCCTTAACCACTTGGCCACGTGCCCAACACAAATTCATACCAAATGCCGTTTCACAACTTTGCTCATAGAAACCTACAATCATGGAAAGATTACAGAACAGGCCATTCCATCCATCCAATCCATTCCAGCCAAAACAAACCTTTGGAGATGTATCTCACTTGCCGGCAGTCTTTAAAGGCTCTAACACATCCATGTTATTTTTTGACTGTTACTGAGGCTGTCCTCTCCACCGCACCTTCGAGCAGTAAGATCTAGAGGGCCCCCGCTCTTTGGGTGAAAGCTGTCCAAAATGACCAGTCTAAAATGTCCAGTACAAATTATGTTCAGATTTATTTTGACTTCCCTGGATTTTGTTCTAGTTTGAAAAGCTACACTGTAGAAGCCAGATTAGATTCCTATTCAGATTTATTTATTACATTTATCTGGTAGCCGGCTGGTGGCGTAGTGGCATCAGCGCTAGACTGCGAGGCAGAGGTTCCGAATTTCAAACCCAGCCGGCTCTCCCCGGCACACTTTCCATCCGTGCGGGGTTACGAGCTGGTGATCTTAAAAAAAAACTCACCTGGCAGAAGGCAAAGGCAAACCACCGCTGTAACTTGCCTCGAACGCGAATTCCAACTACGTCAGAACAGCGTGGGAGGAAGTCGTCCGCTACCCGGAAAAATTCCGGATGCGGATTATTATTATTATCTGGAAACATACAGTACTGTATAAAAGTCTTAGGCACATGTAAAAAAAAATTCTGTAAAGCAAAGATGCTTCCAAAAATAATGAAATGAACAGTTTCTAAATACAGAATCAAAAAAAACTATGAAGAGCAGTAAACAGTAAAAATAACTGTCACAGGCAGACGAGTGATCTGATGGTGCTAATGAGGGTGTCTTTGGTGAGATGGTGCCTTCCTTCTATCAAATGCCACCTGTTCTCAACTGGGCCTTCCCTGCGACCATTCCAGAAGTTTCTTCTCCACTTGGAATAGTTGTGGGTCAAGGAATCTGAGGAGTCAGTGGAGGTGTTGCATTTCTTCGAGAAGTCTTGACCACAGCCTTGAATCTTTTCATCTGTCCACATGATGATCTCTTGCCATGGTAGACTTCAGAATAGAGTGTCTGTTTCAGGAAACAAGTGTCAATTGAAACTAATGAAGTAAATTTGGGTCCTTAATATTAGGGATGTTGGGCTGGGAGATGATGGTGATACAGCCATTTATCCTTCCACTGGATCTGAAAGAATCTATGGATACTGTGCTGCCCTGCCTGTTTTCAGCCCACTAACCAAAGTGCACTGTCACTCTCAACAATATTGAATTTACTTTTAAATTCGGTCTTTTCACATAGAACTTACCCTAGGACAGTACCTTTGGGAGATCACACAGCAATTCTCATTGAGGGGTCAGCAGTGGAGGGTGTGCAGATTCAAGCTGCTGGACATCACTATCTCAGAGGGTCTATCCTCAGCCCAACACGTTAATACAATCGTGAAGAAGGCATGCCAGCCGTTCTGCTTCATTGGAGTTTTGAGGAGATTTGGTGCGTCACCAGAGAAACTTGCAAATTACTGTAAGAGTATGATGGCAAGCATACTGCCAGGTTGCATCACCATCTGGTATGGAGGTGTAAAGTGCAGGATGAAGGAGGCTGCAAAGGGTTGTAGAGTCAGCCAGCACCATCACAGGCACAACCCTCCCAACCAACGAAGAGGGAGAAGATGGCGGTGCGCGCGGCCATTCTGAACGAATATCGATTATGTGTAACTAGGGGCCGTGCACAATCTGGATTTGATGGGGACAGCCGTGAGAAGCGCAGAGGAACATCTGGAGTAACTTCTGAAATGCCCGCTTCGCTGCCGCTGCTACTGTGCGATCGAGAATCTCCGGAGACGAAGGCCCCAAATCCTCAGCTTTGCATATCGCCTGTTGCCGGGGCTGGGGTCGAAGCACTCGGCAGAGATGGTGCTCGGTGTCGAAGAGGTGGGTCAGAGGCTCGGAGTTTTCGGACGAACTCGGTGTCGGACTGTGGTCGGATGCTTCCAGGATGCTGCATCGGCAAGTTGGCGGCCCTGGAGGTTTACCGGCTGCGCGAGACGATGGGACTTTGGAGAGACTTTGAGACTTTTACTGTGCCATGGTCTGTTCTTATCAAATTACGGTATTGCTTTGTACATTGTAACTATATGTTATAATTACGTGGATTTTGTTAGTTTTTAAGTCGGTTTGTCATGTGTTTTCGTGATATCATTCTGGAAAAGCATTGTATCATTTCTTAATGCATGCATTACTAAATGACAATAAAAGGGGACTGCGTGTCCTCATAATCATATCATATACCTTCAGAAGGTGACGTCTCACAAAGGTGGCATCAGGGATCCTCATCATCTGGGACATGGCATCTTCTCATTTCTACCATCAGAGAGGAGGTACAGGAGCCCGAAGACCCATACGATGTGTTAGGAACATCTACTTACACTCCCATCAGATTCCTGAACGGTCCATGGCACTACCTCGCTATTCCTCTTTTGCATTATTTATTTATTTTTAAATTTCATGACATGTCAGTGATAATAAACGTGAATCTGATACTGAGTACAGGATGGGACATAATAGCTCGGTACAGCAACTACTCTGCATGTGACTGCAAGAAACTGCGGAGAACTGTTGTTCAATACATCTAGAAAGCAACCTCTCCTGCATGGACACTGTCCATACTACTTGTTGCTTCAGTAAAAGCAGCCAGCGTAATCAAAGTTCCCACCCACCCTAAACATTCTCATTTCCCCTCTTCTATCGGGCAGAAGATACAAAAGCCAGGGTACACGTACCACCAGGCTCAAGGACAGCCTCTGCCCACTGTTATAAGAGGATTGAATATTTTGTTGGTATCATAAAATGGATTCTGAACCTCACTCTACCCTGTGATGATCTTGCACTGTATTGTTTACCTGAACTGCACTTTCCAACATGTTGGTCCATGGCCTCCTCTACTGGAATGATGAGACCATTCTCAGGGTGGAGGAGCAATATCTCATATTTCATCTGGGTAGACTCCAACCCGATGGCCATGAACATTAGTTCCTCTAACTTCCAGTGATTTTTCCTCTTGCCCCTTCCCTCTTCTTCAAATTCCCCTCTCTGGCCCCGCTCTTATTTTTTCTCTTCTCGTCACCTGCCTACCACCTCCCCCCTGTGCTCTTTCTCCTTCCCTTTCTCCCATGGCCCACTCTCCTCTCCTATTGGATCCTTCTTTTCCACCTATCACCTCGCAGCTTCTTACTTTATCCCCCTCCCCTACCTGGCTTCACCTATCACCATCTAGCTTGTACTCCTTCCCCTCCTCCACCTCCTTTTTCTGGCTTCTTCCCCCTTCCTTTCCGGTCCTGATGAAGGGTCTGGACCCAAAACGTCAAGGACTTACTCCTCTCCGTAGATGCTGCTTGACCTGCAGACCTCCTCCAGCATTTTGTATTTGTTGCTAAGGATTTCCAGCATCTGCAAGATTTCTTGTGTTTATGATTTGCTGTATCTCGTGGTGCCTTTTGCACTTTATTCAATGTTGTTATTGTTTTACCTTATTCTATGTCAATGCACTGTGTAATGATTTCATCTGTATGAACAGTACGCAAGACAAGGTATTTGCCGTACTTCAGTGCATGTGACAATAATAAACCAATTCTACTTCCTTTGGCCCAACTCATCCATGTTGAACCAAATGTCGATGTGAACTAGTCTAGATCTCCCTCAATGTTCTCTGTCTGTATACCCATCTAAATGTAATTGTACCAGCCTCTACCACTTCCTCTGGCAGCTCATTCAATTTACCCACCAGCATCCATGTGAAAAACCTGCCCATCAGGTTTCCTTTAAATCATTTCCCTAATATTCTAAGCCCATGCTCTCTCATTTTAGGCTCCCTATCCTTGGAAAAAGACGATCCTATCCATGTCATTCATAATTTTATAGTTCCCTACAAGGTCACCCCTCAGCCTTCTATGAACGTTGAACATAGAACTTTACAACACAGCAAAGGCCCTTTGGCCCACAATATTGTGCCAACCCTTTAACATACTCAAAGATCAAACCAACATTTCTGTCCAATATAATGCTCTATTTTTCTCTCATGCATCTTAGCACAAGGTCTATATGGAAAGATTGGGTGTGGGGTGAAATGTGGCAGCAGGGTCCAAGCCCAGAGCCTATCAAAGCAACAAGGCCCGGGTCCTAGACCAAAGAATGACCCAATGTTCGGACAATTTAAACACCAGCCAGACTGAATGGCAGGGTTTCGAGGCCAGGCACGGGGGTTGGGCCGGTTCTGCTTGCTGCTTCATGATGTTTATGAAATTACAGTAACTACAGAGGCATGAGAGAGGAGTTGGCCAGAATTGATTGGAAAAGAACACTGGCAGGGATGATGGCAGAGCAGCAGTGGCTGAAATTTCTGAAGCAATTCGGAAGGCACAGGATATATACATCTCAAACAGGAAGAAGTATTCTAAAGACAAGATGACACACCCATGGCTAACAAGGGAAGTTAAAGGAACATAAAAGCCAAAGAGAGGACATATAATTGAGCAAAAAATTAGTTGGGAAGCTTTTAAATACCAACAGAAGACAAGTAAAAAGTAATTAAAAAGGGAAAGATGGAATATGAAAGTAAGCTAGCCAATAATATTAAAGAGTGAGCCAAAAGTTTCTTCAGATGCATAAAGTGTAAAAGAGAGGCAAGAGTGGATTTTGGAGCAGTGAAAAACGATGCTGGAGAGGTAGTAACAGGGGATGAGGAAAGACAGAAGAACTGAATAAGTATTGTGTATCAGGGTTTACTGTGGAAGGCTCTAGCAGTATGGTGGAAGTTCCAGGTGCCAGGGGCTATGAAGTGTGTGAAATTACCATTACTAGGGAGAAGGTTCTTGGGAACCTGAAAGGGCTGAAGGTAGATAAGTCACCTGGACCACATAGTCTATACCCCAGGGTTCTGAAAGAGGTGGCTGAAGAGATCATGGAGGCATTAGTAATGATCTTTCAAGAATCACTAGATTCTGGAATGGTTCCAGAAGATTGGAAAATTGCAAATGTCACTCTGCACTTCAAGAAGGGAGAGAGGCGGAAGAAAAGAAATTATAAGCCAGTCAGTCTGACCTCAGTGTTTGGGAAGGTGCTGAAGTCGATTCAACACACACAAAATGTTGGAGGAACTCAGCAAATCAGGCAGCATCTGTGGAAAAAAAGTACAGTCGACATTTCGGGCCGAAACCCTTCGGCAGGACTGGAGGAAAAAACGCTGAGGAGCAAATTTAAAAAGTGGAGGGAGGAGAGTGAGAAACACGAGGAGATAGGTGAAACTGGAATGGGGAGGGAATGAGGTAGAGCTGGGAAGTAAATTGGTAAAAGAGACAGAAGGCCATGGAAGAAAGAAAAGTGGGGGAGGAGCACCAGAGGGAGACGACGGGCAGGCAAGGAGATAAGGTGAGAGAGGGAAAAGGGGGTGGGAAATGGTGAAAGGGAGGGGGATGGGGGGCATTACCAGATGTTGGAGAAACCGATGTAAACTGTGTGGTATAAGCTGGCGGCAAAGACATGTTCCCAGAAAGGATACAAGGCTGCAGCAGCGGGTCTGGGTAAGCACGTGGTTGAAGAGTCGGAGAGCAGCAGGGATCACAGAGAGGGGGCGGCGAGAGAGGGTTTCACTGAACTCCCGTAGGGAGAAGATTTAAACTTTTTCAGGCTAGGCATCCCTGGAAGAGATTTCACAGTGTAGTGATCCAATCACAAACAAGAGAAAATCTGCAGCTGCCGGAAATCCAAGCAACACACGCAAAATGGATGGCAGAAATGTGGCAAATGTTCAGGGGATATTTGCATGGGGTTCTGCGTAGATATGTTCCAATGAGACAGGGAAAGGATGGTGGAGTACAGGAACCGTGGTGTACAAAGGCTGTTGTAAATCTAGTCAAGATGAAAGAAAAGCTTACAAAAGGTTCAAAAAATTAGGTAATGATAGAGATCTAGAAGATTATAAGGCTATCAGGAAGGAATTTAAGAATGAAATTAGGAGAGCCAGAAGGGGCCATGAGAAGGCCTTGGTGGACAGGATTAAGGAAAACCCCAAGGCATTCTACAAGTATGTGAAGAGCAAGAGGATAAGACGTGAGAGAATAGGACCAAACAAGTGTGACAGTGGAAAAGTGTGTATGGAACCGGAGGAGATAGTAGAGATACTTAATGAATACTTTGCTTCAATATTCACTACAGAAAAGGATCTTGGCAATTGTAGGGATGACGTGTAGTGGACTGAAAAGCTTCAGCATGTAGATATTAAGGAAGAGGATGTGCTGGAGCTTTTGGAAAGCATCAAGTTGGATAAGTCAACGGGACCAGATGGGATGTACCCCAGGCTACTGAGGGAAGCAAGGGTGGAGATTGCTGAGCCTCTGGCGATGATCTTTGCATCATCAATGAGGACAGGAGAGGTTCCGGAGGATTGGAGGGTTGCAGATGTTGTTCCCTTATCCAAGAAAGGCAGTAGGGATAGCCCAAGAAATTATAGACCAGTGAGTCTTACTTCAGTGGCTGGTAAGTTGAGGGAGAAGATCCTGAGAAGCAGGATTTATGAACATTTGGAGAGGCATATGACTAGGAATAGTCAGCATGACTTTGTGAAAGGCAGGTCGTGCCTTACGAGCCTGATTGAATTTTTTGAGGATGTGACTAAACATATTGATGAAGGTAGAACCGTAGATGTAGAGTATATGGATTTTAGCAAGACATTTGATAAGGTACCCCATTCAAGGCTTATTGAGAAAGTAAGGAGGCATGGGATTCAAGGGGACATTGTTTTGCAGATCCAGAACTGGCTTGTCCACAGAAGGCAAAGAGAGGTTGTAGATGGGTCATATTCTGCATGGAGGTCGCTGACCAGTGGTGTGCCTCAGGGATCTGTCCTGGGACTCTTACTTTTTGTGATTTTTATAAATGACCTGGATGAGGAAGTGGAGGGATGGTTTAGTAAATTTGCTGGTGACACAAAAGCTGGGGGTGTTGTGAATTGTGAGTTTGACCATGGTTTTCTTAGCAAATTGCAACAGTGGTTTGCTATTACCTACCATTGGGCGAACTAAAGAAATCGCCATTTCTCTTCCCAAATGTTCATCCGCCTATTCTATAGCCGTTGACATTTGAGGTCCTAGCTCATCCGCCTTCTCCGTCATAAGTTCAGTTACTGAACCTGTCGGATCTGCCGTCAAGAGGATCTTCAAGACAATTCTGCAGATGTTTCGCTCGGTAGGGTTGATTCTGGTCAGCAGGGGATCCCCAACCGTCATCAAGCTACTGCTCATAAAATTAAAGTAACACAAGAAAATTATTGCCACTTGGAATGTAAGAACCCTATATCAGGCAGAAAGATTGGACAATGTGATAAATTAAATGGAAGGACTAAAGATTAACATTATGGGAATTAGTGAAGTTCGTTGGACAGGTGCTGGAACATGTCAGATTAGAAATAAAACACTAGTTTATTCTTGTGGAACATCCCATACTAATGGAGTAGGAATTCTTATGGATGAAAACATGGCAAAAAGTGTTTTAGGACATTGGGAAATATCAGAAAGAATGCTCCTCGTTACATTCAGAGGACAACCATTTGATTTAGCAATTATACAGGTATATGCACCAACAACAGATGGAACAAATGAGGATATAGATAAATTCTATGAAGAGCTTGAACAAGCAAAGTATGGATGCAAATCTCAAGATATTGTTATTGTCATGGGAGATCTAAATGCTAAAGTAGGACAAGGTGCTGATGGAAATACCATAGGAAAATTTGGACTAGGGGAAAGAAATGAAAGAGGTGAGAAATTGGCAGAATGGTGCAAGATGAATAATCAGGTCATTATGAATACCTACTTTAAAAACCATCCAAGATGCATGTGGACCTGGAAAAGTCCAGGTGATAACACTAGAAATCAAATTGACTGTATTACTATAAACCAAAGATTCAGAAATTCAGTGACTCAATGCAAAACATATCCAGGTGCAGACTGTAATAGCGACCATAACCCATAACATTACATGTCACGTAAAAGTAAAACTTTTAAAACTAAAGAAGCAGATACCTGAACAATCCCTTGACTACTTGCAATGAATTAAAGAAGAAAACATAAGACAGAAATTTACAATTGAAGTAAGGAATTGATTTCAAAGTCTAGAAATAGAATCTGTTGAAGATGATAGAAATCATGTAGAAATGAAATTTAACTCACTAAAGGATGCCTTGGTAGAATCAGCAAAGTCAGTGATTCCTAAAAAAAAGAAAAAAGAACAAAGAATAAATGGATGACAGATGAAATCAAAAATCTAATGGAAGAAAGGAGACAGAAGAAAGTAAATCCTATAGAATGTAAGTCCATAGATAAAGAAGTTAAAAGCTTATGTCAAAAAGCCAAAGAAGACTGGTTAAACCAGGAATGTGAGCAAATGGAAAGAATCCCTATTACGGATCCAAAAAGGTTACATCAACAAATCAAGAATATCACTGGTAAATGCACCTCTGTTCTTCAGGTGGATATTTGAAAGCAAATGACGGTATCATTATCATGAAAAAAGATGAGATTATGAACAGATAAACTGAGTATTTTCAGGAATTGTTTGAAGACGATCGAGGTGAAAAACCAGAAATTAAGAAAAACATTGAAGGTCCAAGTATTTTAAAATCTGAAGTTCGTAATGCAATAAATAAGATGAAGAAAGGAAAGGCAGCAGGTCCTGATGAATTAGTAATAGAACAAATTATTGCCCTTGAAGATTATGGAATTGAAAAACTTACTGTTTTAATCAATGACATTTATGAGACTGGAATAATACCTGAAGAGATGAAAAAATCAGTATTTATCACTCTTCCTAAGAAAGCTGGAGCAATGGAATGTGAATTACATCGGACCATAAGTTTAATGAGTCATATCACCAAGATACTTCTAAGATTTTTGATGACAAGAGCTAAAAGTAAGATACAAGCTGAAATAGGTAAAGAACAATGCGGTTTTGTGAAAGACAAAGGTAGAAGAAACGCAATATTGATGTTAAGGATACTATAAGAACGAGCTATTCAAGTGCAAAAAGATTTGTTTGTTTGTTTTATCGACTACACAAAAGCATTTGATAAAGTGAAGTACAATAAGTTATTCAAAATATTACAGGAAACTCTAGATCTAGATTCGAAAGACCTCCGCCTAATCAAAAATCTGTACTGGGAACAAACTGCCGCTGTAAGAATAAATGGAGAAGTGAGTCAGTTCACGAAAATCAAGAGAGGCGTTAGACGAGGGCGTGTTTTCTCCCCTGATTTATTTAATGTGTACAGTGAAACAATATTCCAAAAAAATAAGAGACATCTTGGGAATCAAAGTTGGCAGTGAAAACATCAATAATTTCAGATATGCGGATGACACTGTATTAATTGCAAGTACGGAGGAAGAACTACAAAACTTAATTGATATAATTGTTGAAGAAAGTGCAAAAATGGATCTATCTATCAATTGCAAAAAAACAAAATGTATGGTGATATCCAAAAAAAAGGAGAATCCTATCTGCAGGCTGAGAATAAATGGGGAAGACATAAAACAAGTAAAGAACTTTTGCTACTTAGGAAGCTGGGTGACCTCAGATGGCAGGTGCGACTTGGACATCAAAAGAAGAATAGGGATTTCAAAAGACACCTTTACGAGAATGAAGAGTATACTGACCAACACTAAACTAGGCATGACAACCCGCCTCATTGTACTGAAATGTTATGTTTATCCAGTTATGTTATATGGCTCAGAATGTTGGACAATATCTAGTAACATGAGGAAACAAATTGTAGCAGCAGAAATGTGGTTTTTGAGGAGGATGCAAAGAATATCATGGATGAAACGTATCTAACGAGGATGTCATGAATAGAGCAAACACAAAAACAGAAATAATGTATGAGATCATGAAAAGGCAACGTAACTTTATTGGACATGTGATTAGGAAAGAGGAGTTAGAATGCATGGTAATTATGGGAAAGGTTGAAGGGAAGAAAGCAAGAGGAAGACAAAGACAAATGATGATGGAGACAGCAGCCAGAGAACTGGAAATGAATACCAATGAATTGATCCACTTGACCCAAAACAGGAGTGTGTGGGCCATGGCAGTCAAAGTTCAAACTGGGCATAGCACCTGATGATGATGATGATGGTGTGAATAGTGTGGAGGGCTGTCAGAGGTTACAGCGGGACATTGATAGGATGCAAAACTGGACTGAGAAGTGGCAGATGGAGTTCAACCCAGATAAGTGTGAGGTGTTTCATTTTGGTAGGTCAAATATGATGGCAGAATATAGCATTAATGGTAAGATTATTGGCAGTGTGGAGGATCAGAGGGATCTTGGGGTCCGAGTCTATAAGACACTCAAACCTGCTATGCAGGTTGACTCTGTGGTTAAGGAGGTATACAGCGTATTGGCCTTCATCAATCATGGGATTGAATTTAGGAGCTGAGAGGTAATGTTGCAGCTTTATAGGACCCTGGTCAGACCCCATTTGGAGTACTGTGCTCAGTTCTGGTCGCCTCACTACAGGAAGGACGTGGAAGCCATAGAAAGGGTGCAGAGGAGATTTACAAGGATGTTGCCTGGATTGGGGAGCATACCATATGAGAATAGATTGAGTGAACTTGGCCTTTTCTCCTTGGAGCAACAGAGGATGAGAGGTGACCTGCTAGAGATGTATAAGACAATGAGAGGCATCAATTGTGTGGATAGTCAGAGGCTTTTTCCCAGGGCCGAAATGGCTAGCATAAGAGGGCACAGTTTTAAGGTGCTTGGAAGTAGGTACAGAGGAGACGTCAGGGGTAAGTTTTTTACACAGAGAGTGGTGAGTGTGTGGAATGTGCTGCCGGCAGTGGTGGTGGAGGCAGAAACAATAGGGTCTTTTAAGAAACTCCTGGATGGATACATGCAGCATAGAAAAATAGAGGGCTGTGGGAAAGCCTAGGTAGTTCTAAGGTAAGGACATGTTCGGCACAGCTTTGTGGGCCGAAGGGCCTGTATTTTGCAGATGATACAAAGAAAGAAGGAGGGGTCAGTAGTTTTGATGAAATAGAGAGGCTACAGAAGGACCTGGATGGATTAGGAGAATGTGTTATGAAGTAGCAGATGGAATACAGTGCTGGGAAGTGTATGTTCATGCACTTTGGTGGAAGAAATTAAAGTGTTGACTATTTTCTAAATGGAGAGAAAATACGAAAAAAAACTGAGGCTCAAAGGGATTTGGGAGTCTTTGTGCAGAATTCCCTAAAGGTTAATTTGCAGGTTGTCTGTGGTGAGGAAGGCAAATGCAATGTTAGCATTCATTTCAAAAGGACTAGAACAGGGGTCCCCAACCTTTCTCGCACTGCGGACCGGTTTCATGTTGACAATATTCTTGCGGACCGGCTGACCGGGGTGGGGGGGGGAGGGGGATGAGACTACAATGACCATGAAACCTTGCACGGGCACCAGTGCGCATGTGTGTATGTGCCGATTTTTCTCTACAAATCGTTTTTGGTGATTCAGTTCGGGTGGGCGGGTGTTAATCACGAATGCAATATAGGTGATAAGTGGCTAATACACTTAATTTCATTTCTAAAAGGGTTTATCTAATGAATTTAATATTAAACACACAGCGCATATTTTCCTCGCATGAATATAACGATAAGTCAATTATCAGGGGAGCTTGAAGTAAGTGTTGAACGAACTTCCAGTAGAAGTGGTAGAGGCAGGTTCGGTATTATCATTTAAAGAAAAATTGGATAGGTATATGGACAGGAAAGGGATGGAGGGTTATGGGCTGAGTGCAGGTCGGTGGGACTAGGTGAGAGTAGCGTTCGGCACGGACTAGAAGGGCCGAGATGGCCTGTTTCTGTGCTGTAATTGTTATATGGTTATATAAGTAAGTCAATAGCATCTTAACATTTTAAGTAACGTTTGGATATTAAACACACAGCACATATTTTCCCCGTATGAACATATAAAATCATTGCAACACACCAATTTCGCTGAATCAGTGGGAGCCCTGGGCTTGTTTCCCTGCAACAACAACGAGGGGTGATGGGAGACAGCGATACTCGAAGGGGGTTCCTTATGTCCAGTCTATTCCGCAATTCAGTTTTCGTTGCATTCATTGCAGAGATATGTTGGAAATGGAAGCAACGTTTTCAGTGCTTTCGCGGCTGTCTCAGGATATTTAGCCTTGACTTTGATCCAGAATTCCGGCAGCGATGTTATGTCAAATATGTCTTTCAGCCCGCCGTCATTTACAAGCTCGAGGAGTTGATCTCCTTCCCGTGCTGACATGGATGACGCGTGTGTAATGACCTCGCGTGCGTTCAAGCTCAACAGTGGGCGTGACGGAATGAGGAAAGGTGCAACTGACTCCTATCGCCAAATCATATCGTTTCCTCACGGCCCGGTAGCAAATGCTTTGCGGCCCGGTGGTTGGGGACCGCTGGGCTAGAATATATGAGCAAGGATGTAATGTTGAGACTTTATAAAGCACTGGTGAGACCTCAGTTGGAGTATTGTGTGCAGTTTTGGGTCCCTTATCTTAGAAAGCTGTGGTGAAACGGGCAAAGGTTCAAAAGAAGTTCACAAAAATTACTCCAGGGTTAAATGGCTTGTCATATGAAGACTTTGATGGCTCTGGGCTTGTATTCACTGCAATTCAGAAAAACAAGGGGTGACCTAATTGAAACATATCGAATGGTGAAAGGCCTTGATAGAGTGGATGTGGAGAGGATGCTTCATATAGTGGGCATGTCTAATACCAGAGGACACAGCCTCAGAAAGAAAGGCAGCCTTTTAGAACATTGATGAGGAGGAATTTCTTTAGCCAGAGAGTAGTGAATCTATGGGATTTGTTGCCACAGGCAGCTGTGGAGGCCAAGTCTTTATGTATATTAGTCAGGGCATGAAGGGATAAGGGGAGAAGGCAGGAGAGGGAAAATGGATCAGTCATGATGAAATGGTGGAGCAGACTCTAAGGGCCAAATGGCCTAACTCTGCTCCTACATCTTATGGTCTTATGGTTTACTCTGCACTGAACTGAGGCTGTGGGCTGCTCCAGGCTTCATGTCTGTGGACTTACTTTCATTCCGAATGCTATTTGCTTACTTTTATTTGTTTTCTTTTTTTCTCTCTACACATTGGGTGTTTGATGGTCTTTTTTTTATGGGTTCCATTTGGTTTCTTTGACTTGTGTCTGCCTGTAAGGAGATGAATCTCAAGGTTATATAATATATACATACATTGATAATAAATGTACTTTGAACTTTGAACCATGCGCCTCTCTGTGTATAAAATTATCTCCAACATCCCCTCTACACATACCTCCAATCACTTTAAAATTATATCCCTTTGTTTCAGCCATTTCCGCCCCGGGAAAAAGTCTCCGGTTAATCCACTTGATCTATGCCTCCTATCATCTTGTGCACCTCTGTCAATTCACCCCTCACCCTCCCCTGCTCCAGGAAGAGCAGGCAGACTTAACTAGTCTTCGTCCTGCGTCTGCAGGTTTATCCCTCCTGCTGCTTCACTCATTAATCAGTCCCAGTCCGGCAGTGCCCTCCTCCAAGATCGGGCCAGGTCAGACAGTCCTGGTGCTCTCAGCCCACCCGAGGTGACGGGCACTGAGTATATTCAGAGCTCTTGCTCCTTTTACTGCTTCCTCCAAGTGCTGTTCAACGTGACAGAGCACCGAGGCGTTGACCCGAGGGAACAGAGTAGGAGTGACTCGGGTGTCTTCTTTGCCATGTTTGACTGACACCCTGAGAACTTATGGGTCCTGGGGTCTACTTTAAAGGTGCTCAGGCTGTTCCGTCCCTCCTGTACAACGCCGTGACACTCCTCCGATGAGATAGGGTAGGCCTGTATGGTAATGTAATGGATGACAGAAAAAACAGATTGTTCATAATAGAGACTCTTCTACATAATTCACAACACTGTCATTGAGTTGTTGCGTTCACTTTAAGAGACGGTGTCTGGTGTAATGATGCCAGTGCAAGGCGACTGCTTTTGGTTTTGTTCATAATAGAAGTAAAGGCCTGCGGTTTTTGTCAGGCACATAAAACCACACTTGTGCGTTTTATTCACAAAACCCTACAGGCCCAAGGTCTGAGGACTTTTGCCTTCAAATTTGTTTGCTGCCCCTGCGCATCAGCTTTCAGTCAACTGTATACAAAGAACCCCCAGGTCCCTCTGAGCAACAACACCTTTCACTAGATAGTGGTGAATATTTTTTTTTGGCAGCTCGGGTTGAGACGTTTGATGTTGTGGTGTTTGCCGAGCTTGGCAATTAGCTTGCAGACGTTTCACCCCCATTCGTGTGACATCCTCAGTGCACAGTTGTCGGTGTTTCTCTCCGGGAGCACTCGTGCTTATATAGGCCCCCGTTCGCTTGCCTTGTTCCGGATTGGCCACCCCTTCAGCTGACCTTCGGATGGACAGTCAGGTCTGAGAAATGCAGACAGGTGGTGTAGGCGGTGGGGGAGCCTACAGTGAGTAACTCCCTAACCCCTCGTAGTCATCAAGTCAGTGAGGATATATTATATTAATGAAAGTTAAATTCCTGCACTTGCCTTTGCCAATGGAATAAGTACATAAAGTGCCAGGAGATACATCTACCAACACAAAGACACTTTCTACAATCAGTAGTTCTGAAATAAGATATAGGAGCAAAAGTAGGCCATTCTGCCCTGCTATTCATTAGGATCGCAGGTGATCTTCAACCTTAACCCCATCGTCCTACCCTATCCCCATAACCATTCTTCATGACTGAAGTTCCTCTAACCTCCAGAAGCTTTCAAGTTTTCCTTGCTTTTTCCTGACCTCTGGAATTCCCATTTAAATAACTGGCTTTCCAAGTTCAAAGAAGCTTTACAAAACTCGTCCTCAGGTGTGGGCTCAAGTACGTTCATCCAACTCCTTCTGGACTGCTTGATACCTCGCTCGGTCAGCTATTTAAGAACAAGTTCCACCTTAACCAGAAGCAATTTGTGTTCCTGCAAATACCTGACTATTACGAGGGGCACAGATAGGTAGATAATCAGGGTCTTTTCCCCAGGGTAGATCTGTCAGAAGCCAGAGGGCGCAGGTTTAAAGTGAGAGAAATTTAGCGGAGATTAGAGTGTTGCTCACAGAGGTATCTGTAACAAGTGGCCAGAGGAGGCTGTAAAGGCCTCATAAAACTATATAACGTAGGAGCTGAATTAAGCCATTTGGCCTATTGGCACCGACAATCGTGGCATTTAAAAAGCATTTGGCCAGATTTCTGGATAGGTAAGGAGCAGAGGCATACGGTCCAAATGCAGGAACATAGGATTGGTATACGTAGTCATCTTAGCCAGCACGTAGGAGTCAAGCCAAAAGGCCCAGCCTCCATGCTGCACCATCACAAGAGGCTGTGCATGGATGTAAACTCGGCCAGCTCCCTCACAGTCACAACCCTCCTCACCATGGAGGACATCTTCATCAGGCAGTGCCTCAAGGAGGCAGTGTCCACCATCTCACCATCCAGGACATGTCCACTTCTCCTTAAGGCCCTCAGGGAAGAGGTATAGAAGCCTGAAGACTCATACAAAACATCTTAAGAAGTTTCCTTTCCACCATTACATTTCTGAAACCTGTGAACACGACCTCACTAGTTCTATTTATACACTTCATTTCTTCCAAAGTTTAAAGCAAATTTATTCTCAAAATACATATATGTTACCATCTATGCAGGCAAAGGAATGGTTGATATTTCATGTTGAAAGACTGAAGCTGTTCTGAATTGTACCGTGGAGAGCATTCTGACAGGCTGCATCACTGTCTGGTATGGAGGGGCTACTGCACAGGACCAGAAGAAGCTGCAGAGGGTTATAAATCTAGTCGGCTCCATCTTGGGTACTAGCCTACAAAGTACCCAGGACATCTTCAGGGAGCGGTGTCTCAGAAAGGCAGCGTCCATTATTAAGGACCTCCAGCACCCAGGGCATGCCTTTTTCTCACTATTACCATCAGGTAGGAGGTGCAGAAGCCTGAAGGCACACACTCAGGAATTCAGGAACAGCTTCTTCCCCTCTGCCATCCGATTCCTAAATGGACATTGAAGCTTTGAACACTACCTCAGTTTTTTAATATACATTATTTCTGTTTTTTGCACGATTTTTAATCTATTGAATATACATATACTGTAATTCATTTACTTATTTATTTTATTATTGTTTTTTATTTTTTTCTTCTAGATTATGTATTGCATTGAACTGCTGCTGCTGTTAACAAATTTCACGACACTTGCCGGTGATAGTAAGCCTGATTCTGATTCTGGTTCTGAATCGGTTTCCTCCCCTGGTGAAGTGCGACAATCTGAGACTGAACTCTTAAATTCCAAACTTACAATGCCTGTGATCAGCAAGCGGGGTTTGCTCCCCGTCACTGTAAAGAGTTTGTACGTTCTCCCCATGATCACCTGGGTTGCCTTACTCATTCCAAGGACTTGCAGTTGTGGGCGCGGCACCGAAAACATGACAACACTCGTGACTGTGTTGGTCATTGATACAAAACAACGCATTTCACTGTTTGCTTCGATGTACACGTGGCGAATAAGGCTAATCTCTAATCTCTGCTACCCCTGGTAGGATTTGAACTCACACTTTCAGATCGGTGGTCCACAACTTTGCCTGTCAGTGACTTAATCATTGCACCACCAGTCCCTTGAGGCAAAAAGACCAGCTGGCAGAGATAGCTTTAAGGGATGACTAAAACAAACGGGGAAAGGAAAGCCAGGTGAAGAGGTAATGGGGCGAAACAACAGAGTTTAAGGCCAAGCTGTTTAAGGTGCAGACATCAATAGTCAAGTAATGAGAAAGGGAGGTGAACAAGTGGACTAATCTGGAAGAGTATGGAGCAGTAAAAGGATTGTGTGATGGGAGGAGGTTAGAGCAGAGTTTAGTAAGGGATGGATCTCAATGTGAGAATACAAAGTTTTAAAACAGAGGTTTGTTGGACTGGGAAACCTGTTGGCCTGGAGAGCTCCCCCCACCCCGCCCCACCATTGAGCACATCTACAAGGAGCGCTGCCACAGGAAAGCAGCATCCAAGCATCCATCATCAAGGTCCCCACCATCCAGGCCATGCTCTCTTCTCCCTACTGTCATCGGGAAGGAGATACAGCGGCCTTAGGTCCTACACCACCAGGTTCAGGAATGGTTATTCCAGTTCAACCATCAGGCTCCTGAACCATCACCAACTCACCACTTCCCTCCATCCAGTCCATCTTCACGATACGGTGTTTCAGGAAGCCTAGTAATATTGCCACCTTGGCCATTCGCTTTTCTCTTTTCTACCTTCTGAAAGATATGAGAACTTGAATGCCCAGACAGCCAGACTCAAGAGTAGATTCTTCCCCACTGCTGTCAGACTTCTGAACCAGTCAGCTCTCCCACATTCCCCTTCCCGGCAGTGCTGGAACGTTTGCAGTCTCTCTCTCTCTCTGTTATTCAGTTATTGACACATCAGCATTTCTTTTTGCACTACTTCAAATTGGATTGCTACCTTCCTATCAGGGGTTTTGTGAAAATGCAAAGCCTGTTAGCCAGAGGAGTCCCCTCCACCCCCCCCCACCCACCATTGAGCGCATCGATACAGAGCACTGCCAAAAGCAAGTGGCAACCATCATCAAGGACCCACCATCCAGGCCACGCCCTCTTCTCACTGTTGTCATTGGGAAGGAGGTACAGGAGCCAAAGGTCCCACTCCACCAGGTTCAGAAACAGATATTCAACTTCAATCATCAGGCTCCTGCACCAGTGTGGAATTGAAGAATTTCAGAGTTATACACCTTGATAATAAAATCAACCTTTGAACTTTTGAACGTCACTCACCTCAACACTAAGCTGATCGCTGGACACAAACCCATGGACTCACTTTCAAGGACTCTACAACTCATGTTCCCAGTATTATTTATTTACTTGTTTATTTATTTATTACTATTACCAGTTTTTTTTATTACTTCAGATTGGATTGCTACCTTTCTGTTGTTTTCGTGCTTGTTTCTGTATTTATTATGACCGTATTTTCTGTTTAATCTGTGAGCTTCAGGTTCGGCAAAGAATTCCATCGCACCATGTTGTATAGAACAATAAACTAATTTGAATCTGTCCAAGATTATAATGTGACATTAGAAAGGTGTGTAGATTTATTTACTGTTTGGTATCTCGGGGTTTCGGACTCATACCACAGTCAGCCACTAGGTGGCGCATGGTATTACTCAATCAAGACTCTTCCACCGATACCTTGCAAGCTCATTCATAATTTTTCTAACAAATTTAACACATTTCTCCTTAATTAATTTATTCCGTTAATAAAACATTGTGTCCTCTCTTCAGAATTTCCTACAAAAGGACATAGATTATGATACTCACAATAAACCGCCAGCAAGAAAGACGCCCATTATTTTCTCTGTAAGTTATTGCAAGCAGATCAAAGATATTGTATTACAGTTGATCAGAGATCAGCATTTGTCATGCAGAGAGTTTGGAGCCTATGTTACCAACAGGGTTTTGATGCCCGACTCACTGAGCTGACGGACTCACGTCCCTTGGCCCTGACCACCAAGTTTGTCCTGCAGCGTGATGTTTTCTCCGGGGCTTGTGAACACCTGATTGACACTTGGATGGGATGTGAGCGGAAGAGTCATAAAGAACTGAAACAGAACCGTCATCCCAACCGGTCCATGCCAGCCTACACTCCCATCCTACCTGGCAGCATTTCCATGTACTTCTCCGAGATCCCTCTGAACCTCTCCTATCTACGTCCATGTTCAAAGTTCAAAGTAAATTTATTATCCAGGTACATATACATCACCATATACTACCCTGAGATTCATTTTCTGGCAGGCATTCACAAATAGAAACACATTTACAATCTAATCAGTGAAAAATTACACACAAAGACTGACAAACAGCCCATGTGCAAAAAAGACTACAGAGCAAATACTAAAAAAAAACAAATAAATGCAAAATACTGAGAAAACGAATTGTAGAATCTTTGAAAGTGAGAGTATAGGTTACAGAATCAATTCAGAGTTCAGGTTATCCATGCTGGTGCAGGAGACCGATGACTGAAGAGTAATAACTGCTCAAGTATCTTTCTAAATGTTGTTTGTGTACCTGCCTCTAACACTTGCAACTCATTCCATATGCAGACCAGCCTCTGGATGAAAAAGTTGCCCTCTGATTCTTATTAAATCTCTCCTCTCTCACCCTATGCTCTCTAGGCTTGATAAGACAGTCCTGGGGAAATGACTGTGTGCATCTACCCTGTCTCTGCCACTTGTGGTTTTATACGCCTCTTTAAAATCACCACCCATTCTGGTCTGATCTCAATAAATTCCCACTGTCTCTCCGTAACTCAATCCCTCGAGTACTGGCAACACCTTGGTAAATCCCTCTGCTCTCTCTCCAGAATAATGGCATCTATCCCATAGCAGGGAGATCAATAACCACCTCATCAATTAGAACTGAGATCTAATGGTCCCTGTATGTAGGCACCAGTTTCAAAGTACATTTATTATCAAAGCATGTATACTCCAGCCAATCCCTCGCTGCCGGCCTTGACACCCCAACACTTTCAATCTGGCGCTGTGCTCAAATCAGCCACACATCAGCTCGTTCCTCACTTGTGGGCCTGGTCCCTGCTGCTTCAATTCAGGCCCAAGTCCGCTCCAGCAATTGCCAAACATCAGCTCATTCCTCAGTCTTGGCCCCCGGTCCCACTGCCTCATTACAGCCCATACTTGATCTTTTCAACCTGGCCCAATGCTTAACTTGGCCAAACATCTTGTCCCTCAGGCCCAGGGCCCAGGTCCACTCCAGCAATGGTCAAACATCAGCTCACCCCTTGCTATCGGCCTAGACCTGCTACACCGCCGCAACGGCACTATACCTTTGAGACTCCAGTTCATCAAACCCCCCAGAGCTAGTGTGGCGCTTGGTGTCCAGACCCCTGTCTCTGCCCCATTCTTCTATTTTTATTTGCCAGTCCATGTCGGTCACCGACAAGGCCATCCTGAATTGTCCTTAAGTCATATTAAATGTCCAAAATGTGAGTGTACTTAAACAAATGAGAGAGTGTCCTCATCAATAATGGAGATTCAGGTACCCTTTGCTTAGTGATTCAAGATTAGTTAAACAGGGAGAGCCTCCCGAAGGGGCTTCATCAATGTCCAAGGCAAAGTATGAAGTGATTACACGGTAAGTGTTGGTAACCTTGAGATAGAATCATCTCATGGTGTGGGATTTGAGATATTGTCCAACGACTGATCTCAAACTTACTATTCTGCATATTGAGCATCAAAAAAAAAACACTTTGCACTGGCATGAGCTCACTAGGGAACCACAAGAGACTTCAGATGCTGGAATAGAGAACAACAAGCAACCTGCTGGAGGAACTCAGTGGTTGAGCAGCATCTGTGAGGTATTTGTCAATGCTTTGGCTTAAAACTCTGCAGAGTCCTAATAATTGGTGCCGGTCAGGCTGCAGTCTCCATTGATCTCAAGGCTCAGATAACTGGTTTTTTCAGATCCACGATGGTTTGGGGACACAGAGAGGAGTTAGGGGTCATGTTAGGGTTAATAGACAGGTTTGTGGGGGTGTTAGCCACCAGCCCAGAGTTTCAGCCTCTGTTCGGTGCTCAAAACCAGACACATGCAAGGAAAGACATCCATGGACAGATGTTGGGCTGGCAAGCACTGCGGAAGAAGAGCAGTGAAGATGAGAGTTAGTGGCTCCACAGGTATGTTATATTGGGGCTGGAATGTGTGGTGATACTTGCCACTGTCCCCAGCCATTCTTAATTTGTATTGTTTGTTAATGCAAATGATGCATTTCACTGTATGCTTTGATGTACATGTGATAAATAAATGAATCTAAATTTGAGAAACCTTGGTGCAGGGTCTCGTCACAAATTCGGACAATCCTTTTCCTCCAGACTGCCCCCCCCCCCCCGAGACACCACCGCGTTACTTCAGAATATTGCTCGCTGCATAAAATCACTGGATTGTTCCAAAACACTTTTAAGCAAAATAAGAAAATGCCGGAAACATTCAGCATGCCAGGCAGCATCTGTGGAGAGAAAAAAGTAGAGCACAGATTTTGAAATGTTCCAAGGTGCTTAATAAGAGCGTCACAGTGCAAAGATGGTACTCTGCTACGGAAAGAGATACCAGGACACATGACCAAAGGCTCGTTGGCAGGAGCATCCTTAGGGAGCAGATTTAAGGATATTGCGGTAGAGAGGCAGAGAGGAAACTTCAGATGTTTGGGCCAGCAAGGTGACCACACTGTGGCCCCTGCAGTTTATTTGTTGGCAGGCACTGCACATTCTCTATAACTGTAACTCTCCAGGCACTCTGTCTACACTTCTCACTGCCCCAGTGAAACAGCCAACATAACGGTAGATAGTAGGGCACTGAAGAATGCAGTAGAATGGAGGGATCTAGGAATAATAGTGTATAGTTCCCTGAAGGTGGAATCTCATGTGGATAGGGTGGTGAAGAAAGCTCTTGGTAAGCTGGCCTTTATAACTCAGAGCATTGAGTATAGGAGTTGGGATGTAATGTTGAAATTGTACAAGGCATTGGTGAGGCCAAATTTGGAGTATTGTGTACAGTTCCGGTCACCAAATTATAGGAAAGATGTCAACAAAATTGAGAGAGTACAGAGAAGATTTACTAGAACGTTACTTGGGTTTCATCTCCTAAGTTACAGAGAAAGGTTGAACAAGTTGGGTCTTTATTCTTTGGAGCGTAGAAGGTTGAGGGGGGACTTGACAGAGGTATTTAAAATTATGAGGGGGATAGATAGAGTTGACGTGGATAGGCTTTTTCCATTGAGAGTGGGGGAGATTCAATCAAGAGGACATGAGTTGAGAGTTGAAGGGCAAAAGTTTAGGGGGAACATGAGAGGGAACTTCTTTACTCGAGAGTGGTGGCTGTGTGGAACGAGCTTCCAGCAGAAGTGGTTGAGGCAGGTTCGATGTTGTCATTTAAAGTTAAGTTAGATAGCTATACGGACAGGAAAGGAATGGAGGGTTATGGGCTGAGTGCAGGTCGGTGGGACTAGGTGAGAGTAAGAGTTCGGCACGGACTAGAAGGGCCAAGATGGCCTGTTTCCATGCTGTAATTGTTATATGGTTATAATCAAAGACCCCTCTCACTCGGGACAGTCTGTCTTCTCCCCTCTCCCAACGGGCAGAAGATACCAAGTGCCTGAAAGCATGCACCAGCTTCTACCCCACTGTTATGGGACTATTGAATGATTCCCTAGTAAGATGGACTCGTGACCTCCCCATCTATCTGTCCTGGCCTTGCACCTCGTTGTCTGCCTGCACTGCGTTTCCTCTGTAGCATCTCAATTGGTAGTTGCTCCCCTCCTGCTACCTCAATGCACCGATGTAGTAAGAATGGATGACACTTCACTTTGTCTTGCTCCACGTGGCAATAATAAACCAATTTAATTTATCATTTTCTGCATTTTGCTTTACTTTTTTACAACCTCAGTGTAATGATGATCTATCTGTTGGGACCATCGTCCATTGTCAAGTGTACCAAGACGCACTGAAAAGGCTCTTCACTGTATCTTGGTACAGATGACAATAATGAACCAGTTGCAAAGCCCAAAGCCACAGGAAGAGCAGCTGCTTGAGTTCTGTGTCGTGTCGTATAATTGTCGCATATCATGCTACATTCAGTCCTCTAGGCGCGACCTAGACTCTAAGAAAGTGCCAGGTCATCCTCTGAACCCACACCTGCGCACGTTGTTTCCTTTTCAGGCATTTACCTGCTCCCTCTTGGAAAGTTTTTGTTCAATCCAATCCAACTGCCTGAACAAGTCATGTCAAAAAGGATCTCGAGCTTTCCCAGCATGCATGACAAATAAACTCATCTCGGACTTCCAGTCGGGTACAGGTATCCATGGCAGAGTTGGTCATCAAAGCTTCAGTTTAAGTCGATACCTGTACCTGACTGGGTGCCGCAGAAGAGTTTATAAGTCAAGTCGTTGATTGTCATTTAACCATATACATGTATACTATCAAACGAGACAGCGTTTCTCCAGACACAGTAGTACACATAACACACAATAAGTAGGAAAGTAAGAATTAAATCTACTAATGAATTACGCATACATAGACAAACTAACGTGCATAAATTAATACTGTAGGGTACAGAAGCAGTTCATTCCAGAGTGCATTCAGCTTGCTATTTAAAGACACCCTCTCCTCATCCCCCCTCTGCCTTTTACCTCAGACCTCAGTCCCTGGTCTGCGACGCTGCTGCCACGTGAAACAATTTCCCCCATCACTGACTGGATGACATAATCTTGATCAGACTGTATTCTTCTCACATAAACTGCAAGCAGCATAAATATTTTATGGCGATACTTTGTGCATGTAAATGGTCTGTGATCTTATTAAAAGTTGCTATAGTAACAAGTAGTTATTTTAGCAAGAAGAGACAAATAGGATAAAAAGCTAACATTCCTGGCCAGCCCATTGGGGAGGGCAATTAAAGCTGATTGATAATCAGCGGATCGTTAAATAATACCTTTTTAAGTCATCGTTAGCCGTTTCGGTGGAGAAGAAAAATACTTCAAATAGCCACTGTGGGGCAGTGTTTGCACACAGTATCCCAGGCGAAGGACCCGCGTGGGGAACTTGGCAAGGGAAAGGAGGAAAGAGTAATTGGACAATGAACGTAGCTAAAATGGCACACGATGGAGCTCACATTGTTGGTCAGCATTCGCAGATAATGTCACCATCTACTTATAGCCGTCCTACCTTCGGGCACAGAATCTTCTGTGAATTAGGTTATTCCCGCTAACTGCAGCTCGTCAGGCAATCCGTGGGGAAATTACTTGCAACAAGATGACCCTGTTAGATATTTTCATTCTGTATCTCATGAGAGTCTCTTTCCCAAGCCTTTATATAATCCCCCACACGGCACGGTCATTTTTTTTTTATCTTGAAAGAGGGGATTGGATGTAAAATCACATACAAATATTATCTCTTTAAAAAACGCAGCTTAAGTGATTTTTCTGGGCAGGTAATATTTATAAAGGTATAACTGATGGGCAGTATTGATCAATGTAAACCTGAGGGATAGCGCAGTCAGTATTCTTCAGTAGTTTCACTGACTGATGTCACTGAAGCTTGGTTGTTGAACCTAATGCACTTCAGCACAACGTGCTACGTAAATGTAAGAAGATGACTTTATAGAGTGTCGCGTTGGTTTCGGTAAACTATTAGGGCCAGCCAGTGATACAGTTACCGCCCGGGCGGTTTGTGCGTGTAGCAAGAATGATCCTTTCATTATGTCTTCTCTGTAAAGGCTGAGGCAGGCAGAGCCATCAGGAACACAAAGGCTGGAGAGCTATTTTTACTCAAAACAGCACACACTCACACTCACGCACACACATATACACACTCACACACACACATATACACACTCACACAAATATTCACACTCACACACATATACACACTGACACACACATATACACACTCGCACTCACACACATATACACATTCACACAAATATTCACACTCACACACATATACACACTCACACACATATACACACTCACACTCACACGTATACACACTCGCACTCACACACATATATACACTCACACTCAAACATATACACACTCGCACTCAAACATATACACACTCGCACTCACACACATATACACATTCACACAAATATTCACACTCACACACATATACACACTGACACTCACACACATATACACACTCACACTCACACATATATACACACACAAATATACACACACACTCAAACATATACACACTCGCACTCACACATATATATACACTCACACATACACGCACATATACACACTTGCACTCACACACATATACACACTCACACTCACACATATATACAATCACACGCACACAAATATACACACACACACATATATACACTCACACTCACACATACACACACACATATACACTCTCGCACTCACACACATATACACACACACATACTCTCACTCTAATATCAAAGAAGATACTAAAAGCTTTTTGAAGTATATGAAGGGTAAAAGAGAGTTGAGGGTAGATACGGGACCAATAGATAATGATGCTGGAGATATCGTAATGAGACTCAGAGATGGCAGAGGAACTGAATGCGTATTTTGTATCAGTCTTCACAGTGGAAGACTTTTGCAGTATACTAGACATTCAAGAGTGTCAGGGAAGTGAAGTAGGCGCAGTGAACAGTATGACTGAGAAGGTGCTCAGGAAGCTTAATGGCCTGAGGGTGGATAAATCTCCTGGACCTGATGGAATGCACCCTCAGGTTCTGAAGGAAGTAGCTGGAGAGATTGCGGAAGCATTAATAATGATCTTTCAAGAATCAATAGATTCTGGCATTTTACCGGATGACTGGAAAATTGCAAACGTTACTCCACTATTTAAGAAGGGTGGAAGGCAGCAGAAAGGAAACTATAGACCTGTTAGCCTGACATCAGTGGTTGGGAATTTGTTGGAATCAATTGTTAGGGATGAGATTAGGGAATACCTGGAGGCACATGACAAGATAGGCCAAAGCCAGCATGTTTTCCTGAAAGGAAATTACTTTAATCAGAGGGTGGTAAATCTGTGGAATTTATTGCCACGAGCAGCTGTGAAGGCCAAATCATTTAAGGCAGAGATAGATGGGTTCTTGATTAGCCAGGACATCAAAGGGTATGGGGAGAAGGCAGGGGAGTGGGGATGACTGGAAGAATTGGATTAGCCATGATTGAATGGCAGAGCAGACGATGGGCCGAATGGCCTACTTCTGCTCCTATATCTTATGGTGTTATGGTCATTCACACTCACATACATATACATGTAAACACACACACACACACACACAGAGCTGGAGGAACTCAGCAAGTCAGGCATCATCCATGAAAGAAGATGAATCTATGCCATGGGCTGAGACCCTTTATCAAGAATTGGCACAAAGTCTCCACTGCCCATTTCCCTCCATAGATAATACCTGACCCGCTGAGTTCCCCCTAACATCTTGTGTTTGCTGATCCAGATCTCCATTGGCATTCTCCCCTGCGCCAGAGGAATTCCAACTTAAACATGAAGTGGGGGTTACCCCCAATTAAACAAGGGTGGTGACGCCACATTAAAAATAATCCATCCTAAAGCAGTTTGACAAGCCTAACCAGTATGTAACATGTGGGAGTGAGGCCAGATACTCACCCGTTCCCTCATTCCCACTGCTACCTGTGACCAGTTTGTACGTTGTTCTCCCCATGACTATGTGGGTTTCCTCTGGGTGCTCTGGTTTCCTTCCACAGTCCAAAAGACATAAGGGTAGATCAGTTAATTAGTCATGGAACATTTCTCATGATTAGGCTAGGGTTAACTCAGAGGATTGCTGGGTGGTGAGGCTTGAAGGGCCGATTCTGTGCTGTATCTCAATAAATAAATAACAGCGGAATAAGCTGAAGAGGATGAATTGCCTCCTTCTATTCCACCACAGCATCCCATAAAGGGACTAGCAGCTCAGAAGTTTCAAAGTCAGGGAACAACTTGGCCAATGGGGAAACCAAAGGGATGGCAGCAACTCAGCTTTAATGAAGGGCCTGTTTCTCTGCTGTAATGTCCTATGTTTTACATACAGTCACCATGGTCATGCGAAAAGCAAATTTACTTACAGCAAAGTCCCACAAACAGCAATGTGTATAATGTAATCTGTTTCAGAGAGGAAAAAAATTCTCTATAGAGAGAGAGAGAGGAGAGAGAGGAGGGAGGAGGGAGGAGGGAGGAGGGAGGAGGGAGGAGAGAGGAGGGAGGAGAGAGGAGAGAGGAGAGAGGAGAGAGAAGAGAGGAGAGAGGAGGAAGGAGAGAGGAGAGAGGAGAGAGGAGAGAGGAGAGAGGAGAGAGGAGGAAGGAGAGAGGAGAGAGGAGAGAGGAGAGAGGAGAGAGGAGAGAGGAGAGAGGAGAGAGGAGAGAGGAGAGAGGAGGAAGGAGGGAGGGAGAGATACCATAAATATGTGTGTGTGTACATATACAGTCTCTCTCTCTGTATAGATATATATATATATAACCACTTTTTATGATGTTTTCATTGTGAATACATGCTATTATTTTGTAATTATGCACACTTTATTCCATATCGTACTTTAACCTATAACTTTATTTTATGTGGTTCTTTATAATTGTTGAAAGTTGGTTTTTGTTGCACCACTGCAAATTCCTTGTACATGTAAATGTATATGGCGAATAAAGATGATGCTCATTTTAGTAAATAACACCATGGGATCTATTACATCCACACGGAGAGCTGGCACAGCCTCAGTTTAACATCTTATTTAAAAGACAACACCTTTAGCAACATAGCAGTCCCCCAGTACTGCACTGTCAGGCCAGCCAAAATGGGTGTACCGCACTTCTGTTTGTGGAGTGGGATTTCAACCCAAAACCTTCTCACTCAGAGGGAAGAGTCCTATAGACTGAGCCACAGCCAAACAAATGCACCTGTTCCTCCAGGAGAGCTAATTCACCTGTGCAGGCCAATTGAGCAACTGTTCAGTTATTACAGGGTAATTGAGAATGAATGAATGGGGTTGGCCGACAAGGAACGTTTTCAATCATCATGGTTATTTCTGCTCTCCCTTTCCTGGTAACCTTGCCACTGGGAGGAATGAAACAATTATGAAACCATTAACCCTATGTTTGCCTGAAGGAAGAAAAGGCAAATAAGGTAACCTGCTTTTTCAGCTACAATTGAAGTACAGATCCAGGGGGGTTGGGCATATTTTTCTGCTTGTTTACTCCTGAACTGCATCACATCCAGGCTGATACAGTTGCAACAACAACACAGGTAAGAATTACTAACAGAACAATTTAACAGAACAGTTTCCCATCATGCTTTATGCATATTTGAGACCAGTGCACCAATATCAGTCCCTTTTCCAGAAAACAGCTTTGCTCCTGGTTGGGATTGTGAGATTCCATTCACTTCATGTCCTCAGCATACGTTCTACGAACCATTTTGTGCGCACCAAGGAAAGAGGTAAATGGATTTATTTGGTTCGTAAGTGATTCTCAGCTGTTTTAATATGATTGTCATAAACAAGAGGCTTACAGGAAAGTCCCACAAACAGCAGTGTGATAACAGACAATCTGTTTCAAAGAGGAATCTATAGGCCAAGACATTATTAAACACCCTTATTACTTTAATTAATCAAAAATATTAACTAGTTTTAATTATTAGTTAAAATATGAACCACTTTTATTAAAATAGTAACTTGTTTTAATTAAAATATTTGTGGTATTGTTGCAGGACAAGATATCAAGTTGAAGACATCAGATTTACATATTTTGGCCTTTTAGCTCTCTTATAGCTAGGAGGGCGCTTTTGTTTAAATGGAAAGACGTTTCTCCTCCTACTCATGCTCAATGGTTATGCGACGTTATGTCATGCTTAGATTTAGAGAAGATTCGTTGTTCAATTTCTGAATCTCGTCAAGACTTTCAAACATTGCGGGGACCCTTTCTGAATTATTTTCAAAACTTTCAAAACCCTCAATTCGTGCTCGCTTCGGCAGCACATATACTAAAACCCTCAATTCGTTGTTTAAATTTAGATGTTGGCTATTATTAATTTTTATTATACAAGAAAGTATCTTACCTTCTTAATAAACAGCTTCTGTCTTAGTAGGGGTTAGATTTTTTTTGTAATAAATTATTATATTTCAATATAACTTTGACTAACCTACAGGAATACAGGGTAATGAGATTGTTATTAGGAATAGATGTAATGTAATTGGTAGTTGTTTTTTTCGACCTTTATATACCTTCCTTGTACTCTATATTCTTTTATGTGGAAAGTAATGAAAATATTTGTTTTTTCCAACAAACCTGCTTTGTTAATGGAAGTGGGGATTCCACTTTTAAATATTCTGCTTTAATAGGAAGAAATATAAATAACTGGACTCCACTAATTCAATGCTTTCATGGAAGATTTTGCACTTAGGGTTGTGCAAAGGTTTTACCAGAAATTTTAGACCATAACTCAATGAGTGTGCTTTCCAGTCTGCTTTGGGCAGAGCGTCTCACTGCATACAAAGCTGAAACTCCGCCGTGTGGTATCAGAGGCTCAGCAGATGCTGCTGATGGTGGAAATGTGGAGCGACACGCAAAGGAGAATCAGTTTCAGATTTATTGATCACATGTACATGGAAACATAGAGTGAAATGCGTCATTTCCATTAACAGACTAGAGATGTGCTGCTGCCTTCAAGTCCTGCCACACATTCCGGCGCCAACACAACATAGCCAGGGAACTCAGAAGGTCAGAGGGCATCTCGGAGGAAAATGGACAGCTGATATTTCAGGTCAAGACCCTTCACTAATGTTGGTTTCTGAGTAATGATTGTGCAGGATTCCTTAAAGGTTAACTTGCAGGTTGAGTGGGTGGTGAGGAAGACAAATGTGATGTTGGCATTCATTTCAAGGGGAATGGAAAATAAAAGCAAGTATGTAATGCTGGGGCTTCATAAAGCACTGGTCAGATTACACGGAGTACTGTGAGGAATTTTGGGCCCCCTATCTAAGAAAGGATGTGCTGGTATTCGAGAGGGTCCAGAGGAGGGTCACAAGAATGATTCTGGGAATGACGGAGTTAACATATGAGGAGCATTTGATGGTTCTCAGCCTGCACTCGCTTGAGTTTAGAAAAATGAGGAGGATCTCATTGAAATCTATTGAATATTGAAAAGCTTAGAGTGGAGGTGAAGTCAATACTTCCTATAGTGGGGGAGTCTGGGAACAGGGAATGAAGCCTCAGAACACAAGGATGTGCCTTTAGAACAGGAATGGGACTAATTTCTGTAGCCAGAGGGTAGTGAATCTGTGATATATTTAAAGCAGAGGTTTCTAGGTTCTAGATTAGTAAGGATGTCAAAGATTATAGAGAGAAGGCAGGAGAACAGGGTTGAGATGGATAATGATTCAGTCATATTGGAATTGCAGAGCAGACTCGATGGGCTGAATGGCCTAATTTTGCTCCCATGTCTTATGATCTATGATCTAAATTGTTGAGATTCACTGTGAAGCTGATAGCCAAAATCAGGAAGCTGCTGTCTGCAACTCCCAGTTCCTCGACAGGGAATGTCGCTTTGGAATTTTTCCAGCATTTTCTTGGAAATCAGCAATTTGGTGGCAACTTCCAGGCATTTTCCGATTGTTCATTCTGTTGAAGAAACCCCGAAAATGTGATGAGGTGTATGTGAACATTTAATGTCTATAATTATTCCTCACCTGTGGTTCCAAGTAGCTGTTTGCATATGAAAGTTGGCATACCTTAGTAGATGGCTTCAACAGGTAGGCCAGACCAGGTGAGTGCAGCCAGCGGGCCTCATACCTGGTGAGGTGGGAACATGCCTGGCCTGGCCCAGCATGTGAAGTTACCTTCAGCGAACTGGACAGGGTGGATCCACAGTGAGAACCAACAGCCAGGAAGGTGGTTCTGCAAGCTTCATGAAGAGCGAAGGGCCTGACAAGGCACAGGAGAAGTCACGGTCATCCACCGTAACCACGGAAGACCTGAGTAGTGACAAGCACTGGTCCCACTGACCCTGGCTGAGAGAGTGGAACCACCCCAGTGCAACAGCTTTTCCAATTTAAAAGCTCCTTGGCAAAGGTTTTCTGTCGTCGTTTGATACGACAAACTTCGCCAGCCCTAGAAAAACAACTTTGTGCAGGTACATTGGATTATTATTCCAAGATTCTGCACATCTAAAATAGCATTTATATTTTAGATAAACTGCTGGCGATATCTCTGTTTCCACCCTGATCTCTATTCTGAGGCTGTGTCCTCTGGTCCGAGACTTCCCCACTATAGGAAATAGCCTCTTCACATCCACTCTATCTAGGCCTTCCAATATTTGATAGGTTTCAATGAGCTCCCCTCTAATTCTTCTAAACTCCAGCAAGTAAAGGCCCAGATCCATCAAACGCGCCACATGCATTAACCCTTTCATTCCCAGTATTATTCTTGTGTTCCTCCTCTGGATCCTCTCCAAGGCCAGCACATCCTTTCTCGGATAAGGGGCCCAAAACTGCTCACAATACTCCAAGTGTAGTCTGACCAATGCCTTATAAAGCCTCAGCATCACATCCTTGTTCTTGCATTCTAATCCTCTCGAAATGAATGCTAACATTGCATGTGCCTTTCTTACCAGTGACTCAACCTGCAAGTTAACATTTAGGGAATCCTATACAAAAACTCCAAAGTCCATTAGCACCTGTGCTTTTTTAATTTTCTCCCCATTTAGAAAATAGTCTATACCTTTATCACTTCTACCAAAGTGCATGACCATACATTTCCCTAGTCTGCTTTCCATCTGTCACTTCTTTGCCCATTCTCCCAATCTGTCCAAGTCATCCTGCAGGCTCCCTGCTTCATTAACACTACCTGCCCCTCCACCTATCTTTGTACCATCTGCAAATCTAACCACAAATTCATCAATTCCATCATCCAAATTGTTGATATATAACGTGAAAAGAAGTGGTCCCAATGTCGACTCCTTTGGAAGACCACTTGTCACCGGCAGCCAACCGGAAAAGCCTTCCTTTATTCCGACTCCCTGCCTCCTGTCAATCAGCCAATCTTCTATCAATGCTAGTATCTTTCCTGTAATACCATGGGCTCTTTACATTATAGAAGTATAATCTAGTGATTTTCTTTTTCACAATTGGGAAAGATTTCTGAAAGAAAGCATCAAGTGAATCCTTTTCCACCTATGAATAATAATCTCACAGAATGAAATACAGCTGAAGAATAGACTGGATGTGTTTCTAGCATAAAGAACTGACTGGTGGATTTAGGGACAGAGGACTTAATGTTAGTTCAAAAAAGACAGGGTTCTTAGAGTGAATCTACCCTTGAAAAGTACAGATGGGTGCTCTGGTGGTCTTCAGGAAATGACTCTCTTCCACCACCGTATGCCACCATATCTCAAATAACAATAAGTTGGAGTACAGGAAAGAGATAGACAGTTTAAAAGCATGGTGTCATGACAACAATCTTCCCTCAATGTCAGCAAGAGAAAAAAGCTGTTCATTGACTTTAAGAAGGAGCTGATGCACGTGCTCCCGCTCACTATCAAAGGTGTTGAGGTTGAGA
Source organism: Mobula hypostoma (assembly GCF_963921235.1). Classification (NCBI taxonomy): domain Eukaryota; kingdom Metazoa; phylum Chordata; class Chondrichthyes; order Myliobatiformes; family Myliobatidae; genus Mobula; species Mobula hypostoma. Next base: position 209,313,882 of record NC_086099.1, read on the forward strand.
GGATTGAGAGGTTCATGTCCCGTTACAAACACATAGATGCCACACCAAAAAATCTCGTCAACACCTCTATTTCCTCAGGAGGCTAAAGAAATTTCCCTTCACCACGTCAACTCCTACCAATTTTAATTGATGCACCATAGAAAGAAAGCATTCTATCTGGATGCTTAATGGCTTGGTATGGCAACTGCTCTGCACATGATCACAAGAAACTGCTGAGAGTTGTGGACACAGCTCAGCACATCACAGAACATAGAACATAGAATAGTACAGCACAGTACAGGCCCTTCGGCCCACAGTGTTGTGCTGACCCTCAAACCCTGCCTCCCATATAACCCCCCACATTAAATTCCTCCATATACCTGTCTAGTAGTCTCTTAAACTTCACTAGTGTATCTGCCTCCACCACTGACTCAGGCAGTGCATTCCACGCACCAACCACTCTCTGAGTAAAAAACTTTCCATTAGTATCCCCCTCGAACTTCCCACCCTTTACCTTAAAGCCATGAACTCTTGTATTGAGCAGTGGTGCCCTGGGGAAGAAGTGCTGGCTATCCACTCTATCTATTCCCCTGAATATCTTGTACACCTCTATCATGTCTCCTCTCATCCTCCTTCTCGCCAAAGAGTAAAGCCCTAGCTCCCCTAATCTCTGATCATAATGCATACTCTCTAAACCAGGCAGCATCCTGGTAAATCTCCTCTGTACCCTTTCCAATGCTTCCACATCCATCCTATAGTGAGACAACCAGAAATGAACACAGTACTCCAAGTGTGGCCTAACCAGAGTCTTATGGAGTTACATCATTACATCGCGACTCTTAAACTCTATCCCTCGACTTATGAAGGCTAACACCCCATAAGCTTTCTTAACTAGCCTATCCATCTGTGAGGCAACTTTCAGGGATCTGTGGACATGTACCCCGAGATCCCTCTGCCCCTCCACACTATCAAGTATCCTGCCATATACTTTGTACTCTGCCTTGGAGTTTGTCCTTCCAAAGTGTACCACCTCACACTTCTCCAGGTTGAACTCCATCTGCCACTTCTCAGTCCACTTCTGCATCCTATCAATGTCTCTCTGCAATCTTCGACAATCCTCTACACTATCTACAACACCACCAACCTTTGTGTTGTCTGCAGACTTGCCAACCCACCCTTCTACCCCCACATCCAGGTCGTTAATAAAAATCACAAAAAGTAGAGGTCCCAGAACAGATCCTTGTGGGACACCACTAGTCACAATCCTCCAATTTGAATGTACTCCCTCCACCATGACCCTCTGCCTTCTTCAGGCAAGCCAATTCTGAGTCCACCTGGCCAAACTTCCCTGGATCCCATGCCTTCTGACTTTCTGAATAAGCCTCCCCCTCCATGGATTCTGTCTATACTTCTTGATTATGCTGGCTCCATCTGCATCCTTTCCTTCATCACCTTCCTCTGCCTATCACCTACCTGCCTCAGTCTCCCAGCTTCAACCTCCACTCCCTCAGCTACCTCCTGCTGTCCATCATCACCCTCCCATCCCTCAGAAGAACTATTACCCCTCCCCCACATCTTCCTACTGGTGACCTTCCCTCTGTACTCTCAACCAAGATGCAAGGTCTCAATGTGAAACATTGATAGTCTCTCCCCCGAGATGCTGCTCGATGCCTTGAGCTCCTCCAGCAGATTGACCTTTGCCCCAGATCCCAGAACCTCCAGTCTCTTGTGTCTGCTCACTCCCTTCCATTCTGGAAACTGTGGTGAGAGTGAAGAACAACTCCACCACCAGCACAAGGAAAGAGTCACTAAGGTTACTAGCAGGGACTGCGTCTCAATGACTGCTTCAGAGAAGAGAGGATAATGTGGGAATCCTCACACTTTGTCCATGCAGAATTGATATCACGACATGTTGGAACCACTGTTTCGGTTCCGAGGGCCGATTGTTTGCCCCGGGCTGAACAGAGAGGCATGAAGAGGAACAAGAGAAAACCTCAAGATATTGGAAATCCAAAGCAACACACACAAAATGCTGGAGGAACTCAGCAGGCCAGGCAGCATCTATAGAAAAGAATAAACAGTCGACATTTCAGGTCGAGGGCCGTGTGAGCGAGCTGGGGCTTTTCTCTTTGGAATGAAAGAGTATATGAGGCAACTTGATAGAGATGTACAAGCTGACAAGAAGCATTGATTGCATGAATAGCCAGAGACATTTTTCAAGGGCGGAATTGGCTAGTACAAATGGGCACATCAGAGTTAAGTTCTGTGTAAGAGTGGTGAGTGCATGGAACACCCTGCCAGGGCTGGTGGTAGAGTCAGGTAGATTAGGATATTTAAGAAACTCTGGTATAGGGATATGGATGATTGAAAAATGGAGGGCTATGGTGGAGGGAAGCATTAGATTGATCTTGGAGTCAGCACGACATCGTGGGTCAAAGGGAGCTGTACTGTGCTGTTATGTTCCAATATCAGGAAAGAGCCCTTGGGGCAGATGATGCATGCTCCTTCAGTGTTTAAGAATCTGCTCCAAAAATTAATCAGCCTTGAATCTTGGAGATCAAGAGGTAGCATCGGATTGACAGCTGGAAGGCCAGTAACTCCCAGCACAGGACCAATCCACCTCACTGAAGGGAGGAGAAATGAAGTTTATTGGGGCTCCTTAAAACTACCTCAGAGGCATGCCTGCCCGACAATGCTGTTGAAAATGTACTTTTAGAACCACCACCTTTCTTTATCTGTGCTTTGCACTGTGCCTGCACTCCCTGCAGACGTGAGCTCAGAATTGAAGCTTGCAATAACCTTGATGGCCTGTTAGGCAAAAAAAAATCTTTCCATCTGATCTCTAAACAGCTTGTTGCCGTCAATGGATGATCACATGACCGGCTTGTATCACTCAGGGCAATTCCTAAGATCTTCAGCTGAGCATGTCTGAAAGAGCAGAGCATGTTTACCAGATCAAAAGCTCCCTGTAGCTTTAGCTGAATTGTCTGTAAGACATCTATTTATTTAACAAGAAAAAGCTGTTGTGAATTGGATAGAAGGTGCAGGGGCTGCCCTCCATTTGAGGGGGCCTATCTGAACGGAACAAATTATATGTTGAAAATGGAATTGAGGGTGCTTGAAATCTGTGCAGCAAGATTGCATTGCATGTAACCAAGGATTTTTGAAAAATAATTACAAAGTCAATTCTCCACAGTGAAGCAAATGGTGAAATAAGACATGTCAACAGTCAGTTGTCATGATACTGCACACATTTAGATTGTAGTTAAAACTGCCCGACATAACAACAACAACAGCTTACACACCATCAAGGACTTGTCCGTGCAGATAGGTGCTGAGAAAAAGCCAGCAATAACATGAAGGGCTCCACCCGCCTTGTTTATGGACTGTCTGTCCCACTCCCATCAGCGAAGAGGCTGCTCAGCCAGGACCAGCAGATGCAAAAACTGTTACTTCCCCCAAGCCATCAGACTGATGGACACCTTCACCCATTAACCCACCCCACCACTACTTTATCATTTCCTGTCAGTCACCTTACGCACAAATACATCTGTACCGAGTGTCACTTTATGGACATACAATCAATCTATGGATATAAGCTAACCTTATGTACTTATATTTATTGTGTCCTTTGTGCTTATTGTATTTTTTATGCTGCATCAGTTCTGGAGTAACGACCATTTTGTTCTTCTTTACACTTGTGTACCAAGTGACAGTAAGCAATCTTGAATCTTGAAAATAGACTGTTCACTAAGTTTATATGAATTGAATCAAGGAGAATAAATTGGAGAGGGTCCAAATCACCCCAGTCCTTTTAATGGAATCTGAGATCAATCTGGTCTCAGTATAAACGGTATGAGTTGAAAGAGATTATGGATGTGGTTATGAAAGAGTGAGAAGCCATCAATGTTCAATATAACTCTCTCTATTTCTCTCTCTCACACACAGGTCTTCAAGACTGTAAATGTCAGGACCAGTGCTACATGAATTCCATTACTGCTCCTGTTTTTGACTAAAACAATGCTTTAGGTTTTGTCCATGGGGAGTTCTGCCAAAGAGGATTTTGGCAGTGGGCCAGCAATACAGCACGACTCCAGTTCATATATTGTGATTGACTTGGTGTTTTGAAGATGACTGGGAGCTGGGCTGTGGAAAAACAAAGCATTGTCAATGTAAGAACACCCTGTGGACCAAACGACACTCCACCTTGCAGTATAATCTAGATGTTAAATGGTCAATCCTGGAATGTGGCCATTAAGATTGTAATGATGCATTGAAAGGGATTAACAGAATTAAAGGAATAATCGTAATGTGAAAATTGGCAAAGTGTCCAGAGCTAGGAATCTCCACAACCTGCTGAACACAACATGCCAATCTGCCATTTGTTTCCAGTCGTATCGCTCCCTTGGTATCGCCAGTATGTTTAACAACTTTGATGGATTTTCACATTAATTGCCTGTAAAACTTGTCACTGGGTATTAAATCGAAGTATCAATACCACAATAACAACTTTAGCATCCGTATTTCATTGGATAATCACAACTTTCACTCACCTCAACTCTGAACTGATTCCACAACCTATGGACATACTTTCAAGGACACTACAATTTGTGATCTCAGTTGTATTTATTTATTTATTTATTTCGATGTATGTTTGTTTGTTTATTTATTTACACGGGTTATCTTCTTTTGCGCATTGGTTGTCCCACAGTCATGTGTAATTCTTCATGGATTCTATTGCGTTTCTTTGTTCTACTGTGAATGCCTGCAAAAAATAAATCTCAAAGTAGAACATGGTAACATTGAATGTATGTTTGTGGTCTTCTGCTGCAGTAACTCATCCACTTCAAGGTTTGTCATGTTTTCCATTCAGAAGTGGTCTTCTGTACCTCTGTTGTAATGCATGGTTATTTGAGTTCCTGTCACCTTCCTGTCAGCTTGAACCACTCTGGCCATTCTCCTCTGACCTCTCATTAACAAGGTGTTTTCACTCACAGAACTGCTGATCACTGGATGTCTTTTTTTGTTTGTTTTTCACAACATTCTTCGCAAACCCCAGGAACTGTGTTGTGTGAAAATCCCGAGACCAGCAGTTTCTGAGATACTCAAAGCACCCTGTCTGGCACCAGCAAACATTTCATGATCCAAGTCACTGAGATTACTTTTCTTCCCCATTCTGGTGTTTGTTTTGAACAGCAAATGAACCTCTTGACGATATCTACATGTTTTTATGCATTGAGTTGCTGGTACATGATTGGCTGATTAGGTATTTACATTAACGAGCAGGTGTACAAGTGAACCTAATAAAGCGGCCACTGAGTGTATACATTTTGATAATAAATTTACTTTGAAAGTTTTGTGAAATATTGGTAATCGTAAAACAGTTCAGTTTTGTACTTCATAATAATTTTTTACTCCAGTGTGAACGAGAAGTATTAGAGTAGTCAGGCTTTGGGTCAACAGGCTTCAGAAAGAACAGGCACAGGCTCTATATAAGTTTTGAGTAAGTCAGTTTTCCTTCCTTTGTCTATTAGTAAATCGCTAGTACAGTGACATTGGTTCTAGAGTTTGGTATGTTTTTGTGTGAGATGTGGGCACTCTAGGAGACCCACTCTCCCTGATAACTACATCTGCACAAAGTGTACTGAGCGGCAGCTCCTTCGACACCAGGTTAAAGATGAATTTCAGCTTGTATGGGGGAATTGGGAGATGCTAGATAGAAGCTTCAGGGAAAAATTTACCCCTCAGTTGCAGGCAGCAAGTACCAGGGTGATTGTCAGGAGAGGGAAAGGGAATAGGCTACCAGTGCAGAGTATCCCGGGGTTGTATCCTTCAATAATAAGTATACCACTTTGGATACAGTTGGGGGCAACAACCTACCGGGGGAAGCCACAGCGACTGAATCTCTGGCACTGATTCTACTTCTGTGGCTCGGAAATGAAGGGGGAGAAGAGGAATTGGTTCGGGGGCAGGACTTCAGATTACTGGAACATTGGGACCTTTTCTGGGGAAGGTATGACTTGTACAAAAAGGTTACTCCTGGATCCAAGGGGAACCAATATCCTTGTAGGTAGATTTGCTGGACCTATTGGGGAGGGTTTAAACAAACCTGGAAGGGGATGAGAACTGGAGTGATAGGGCCAAGGAAGGGGCAATTGGTATACAAGTAGATGCAGTGTGTAGTGAGGCTGCAAGGAAGAACAGGCAGATGATAAGGTAAAATTGCAGTCAGTGGTATGAATTGAAGTGTAACTAGAGGGCAAAATTGAGAATGGTCATGAATATGAATATACATGAATACCGAAGATGTTACATTTAAATGCACACAGCATACAAAGATGGTCCTAGTTGGGAACTTAACATCCAAGGATATACATTGTATCAAAAGGATGGACAGGTAGGTAAGAAGGTGTTAGTAAAGAATGAATCTAAATCCTTAGAAAAAAAGATGACATAAGATCGGAAGAACACACACAAAATACTGGAGGAACTCAACAGGCCAGGCAGCATGTATGGAATAAAAGTACAGTAGATATTCAGGTCAAAAGCAAGATGTAGAACCTTTGTGGGTAGAGTTAAGAAATTGCAAGTGTAAAAGACCCTGGTGAAAGTTATAACAGTAGCAAGGATGAGGGATACAAATAACAATGGGAGATAGAAAAGGCATATAAAAAGGGCAATGTTATGATAGTCATGGGGGATTTCAATATGCAGGTAGACTGGGAAATTCAACTTGGTGCTGGATCCCAAGAGGTGGTTTTTTAGAGTAGTTTGTAGTTGAAGTCCACTTGGGGAAAGGCAATTCTGGATTGGGTGTTGGGCAATGAATCAGATTAGAGAGCTTAAGGTAAAGGAACCCTTAGAGGACCAATGATAATAATATGATATAATTCACCCTGCAATTTGAGAAGGAGATGATGAAGTCAGATGTATTACATTGGAGTAAAGGGAATTACAGATGCATGAGAGATGCTGACCAAAGTTGATTGGAAGGGGACACTAGCAGAGATGAGGCAGAGTAGCACCGGCTGGAATTTCTGGAGGTAATTCAGAAGGCACAGGATAGATACATTCTAAAGATGAAGAAGGGAGGATGTGGAACCATGGTTAACAAGGGAAGTCAAAGACAGCATACTAAAAAGCCATATGGAGAGATAAGATTAAACATGAAGGTAAGTTAGCCAATAATATAAATGAAAACCCAATTTATTTTTCAGATATATAAAGAGTAAAAGAGAGGTGAGAGTGGATATTGGACCACTGAAAAATAATGTTGGAGAGTTAGTATTGGGGACAAAGAAATAGCAGATGAACTGAATAAGTATTTTGTGTCAGTCTTCACTGTGGAAGACACTTACCAGTATGCCAGAAATTTGAGTGTGTCGGGGGACAGAAGTGAGTGTAGTGGTTATTACGAAGGAGAATGTACTTGGGAAACTGAAAGGTCTGAAGATAGATAAGTCACCCGGACCAGGTGGTGTACACACCAGAATTCTGAAAGAGATAGATTAAGGGATTTTGGAGGCATCAGTAGTAATCTTTCAAGAATCCCTAGAATGATTCTAGATGACTGGAAAACTGCAAATGTTACTCCACCCTTTAAGAAGGGAGGGAGACAGAGGAAAGGAAATTGTAGGCCAGTTAGCCTGACTTCAGAGGTTGGGAAAATGTTGAAGTTCATTATCAAGAATGATGTTTTGGTTTTGGGGTACTTGGAAACTTGTAAGGTCGAAGTCAACATGGTTTCCTTAAGGGGAAATCTTGCCTGACAAATCTGCTGGATCTCTTTGAGGAAATAACAAGCAGGATTTACAAAGGGGAGTCAGTAAATGTTGTTTAGTTGGATTTTCAGAAGCCTCTGACAAAGATGGCTTAGCAAGAGGATGCTTAACAAGCTAAGAGTTCATTGTATTAAGGAAAGCTACCAGCGTCAACAGAAGAGTGGCTGACAGGCAGGAGGCAAAGAGTGGGAATAAAAGGGGTCTTTTCTGATAGTCTGCCAGTGATTAGTGGCAGATTTGTCACCACTACTTTTCCTATTATATGTCAATGATTTGGATGACAGAACTGATGGCTTTTTTCAAGTTTGCAGATGATGTGATGATAGGTGGAGGGGAATGTAGTGTTGAGGAAGCAAGGAGCCTGCAGAAGAATTTAGAACGATTGGGAGAATGGGCAAAGAAGTGGCAGATGGAATATCGTGTAGGGAACTGTATGGTCATGCACTTTGGTGGAAAGTATAAAGGCATAGACTATTTTCTAAATGGGAAGAAAATTTTTAAAAAATCAGAGGACTAGAATATAAAAGCAAGGATATGATGCTAGGGCTTCAGAAAGCATTGGTCAGATCACATTTGGAATAATGTGAGCAGTTACCAAAATAATCATTTGCTGGTATTGGAAAATGTCCAGAGGAGGTTCATAAGAGTGATTCCAAGATTGAAAAGGCTAACAATTGAGGAGCTTACTGGAGTTTAGCAGAATTCTCTTTTTCACATTGGCTGTTGTTTGTTCTTTTGGGTACAGTCTTTCATTGATTCTATTGTTTCTTATACGTAATGTGATTACATACAAGAAAATGAAACTCAGGATTGTATATGGTGACATTTATCTACTTAGTTAATAAATTTTCTTTGAACTTTGAATGAGGGGAATCTCATTGAAACCTATCAAATATTTAAAGGGCTAGATAGAGTGGATGAGGAGAGGATGTTTCCCATTGGGGTTGGGGGTGTGGGGGTGGAATCTAAGACCAGAGGGCGCGGCTTCAGAATAAAGTACATCCACTTAGAACAGAAATGAAGTGGAATTTCTTTAGCCAGAGTGTGGTAACTAATTGCTACAGATGGTTGTGGAGGCCAAGACATTGGGTATATTTAAATATTTAGAGCTTGATAGGTTTTTGATTAGTAAGGGCATTAAAGGTAATGGGCAAAATGCAGGAGACTGGGGTTAAGAGGGATAATAAATCAGCCATGATGGAATTGTGAAACAGACTCAATAAGCCATTTTATGTTTTATGGCCTTCCTTCTCTATCAGAGCCTAATTTGAACTCACCATTTTCCCCAATTCTGTCTCATTTCTTGATCACCTAATTTCATTTGTTAAGGAAATCTACTATTGTTCCCAGGTCCACCATTTCCCCATTTGCACAACTTATAATTAAAGAAAGTAATCATGTAAAAACTAAAGGATAAAGAAAAAAGTCAAATACACTAAGCTCAAAGGAAAGTCACTGGTAAGGAGATACAGAAAAAGTCAAAAGCAGAAAAAATTAAATGGCAAATTGATGCATTGCAGGGGAAAAACAGATTTAAGGGAATAAAATGTCATGCAGAGATATCAAGTAACTTTTCTCCTGATACTCAATACTTACAATGCTTAAAATCCTGATTTATACAATTCACTTAAACGCTGTATTTCAGTGCCAAAATCACTCTTCCTTCCAATCAATGTGTTAAGCTCCCTTAACAATGTCAGTGCCCTTTTCCAGATTGTCTGTTGTGGCTCAGGAGATACCATTCTTACTGTTCAGTGAGAAAGTGAGAGTTTAGGTATCACAGTAGCACTTCAAGCACATCGTGATGGAATTGCATGCTGTACTTTGTGTGACCTAAGTGTCCTAAGCTAGCATTGCCTCCATCTTCAACTTGCCTTCTCAGAAGTTGTCTACATCATTCATCCTCACACTCCATTTTGTATCACTGCTTAATCCTACTTATTCGAGTCTCAGTCATTGGTACATACAGGAAATGTATTCACCAAGCAAGATGAGCTCTTGCAACTGCACTGGAAACTCTTCCAATGATGTCACACCAACCAATGCATTCTAATTCCTGCCATTGAGCCAGGTTCAGATCCAACTGGCTACTTTCTCTTGCATCTCATACAACATAAAATGAAGCCATTTCAGCCCATTAAATCTCTGCTTTAGTCTTATATCTTATATACCAATGTCTTACACAACTTAAACATAACATCCCATCTCCTGTACTCAGTGCTTGTTTGCACTAGAGGCAATATACAGTAGCCAATAAACCTACCTACTTGCGTAACTTTGGGAGGAAAGTGGAGCATAGAGTTATTGAGTCATAGAGCACCACAGCACAGAAACACGTCCTTCAGCTCATCTATTATTATTCTGCCTGTCCCATCGACCTGTACCTGGACCATAGCCCTCCATACCCATCCCATCCAGGTACTTATCCAAACTTCTCTTGGATGTTGATATTAAATTTGCATTCACCACTTACACTAGTAGCTTGCTGCACACTCACTACCCTCTTAGTGAACAAGTTTCCCTTCATGTTGCCCTTAAACATTTCACCTTTCACCCTTAACCAATGACCTCTAGTTCTAATTTCACCCAACCTCAGCAGAAAAAGCCTGGTTGCATTTACCCCATCTATACCCCTCATAATTTTGCCCACCTCTATCAAATCCTCCCAACATTCTCCTATATTCCAGGGAATAACATCCTAACTTGTTCAAACTTTCTCAAAAACTCAGATCCTCAAGTCCTGAAAATATTGTTGTAAATCTTCAGAGCTCTTTCAATTTTACTGATAATCTTTCCAGTAGGCAGGTGACCAAAACTGCATGAAATACTCCAATTTAGGCCTCACCAATGTCTTATACAACTTAAACATAATATCCCATCTCCTGTACTTAGTGCTTTGATTTATGAAGACCAATGTGCTAAAAGCTTTATTTACAAGCCTATCTACCTGTGACTCCACTTCCAATGAATTATGGAGCTGTATTCCCAGATCCCATTGTTCTACCACACTCCTCAGTGTTCTACCACTCACTGCTCAGGTTTTTCCAACTGAAGTGCAACATCTTGTACTTGTCTGCATCAAATCCCATCTGCCATTTTTCAGCCCATTTTTCCAGCTGGTCCAGATCCCGCTGCAAGCTCTAATAGTTTTCCTCACTGTCCACTACACCCCCAATCTTGGTGTTATCCACAGTGTTGCTGATCCAGTTAACCACAGTATCATCCATATCATTGCTATAAATAACAAATAACAATGGCCCTAGCACTGATTCTTGCAGCATTCCATTAATTAGGGGCCTCCAGTCAGAGAGGCAATCATCGACCACCACATTCTGGCTTATCCCACAAAACCAATGTCTAATTCAACTTACTAGCTCATCTTTAATGCTGAGCGACGGAACCTTCTTGACCAACCTCCCATATGGATCTTGTCAAAGGCCCAAAAGAACACCTTGTCAGCCCTGTGGATTTATCCACCCTGATTTGACTCAGGGTAGTGAACACCTGTACAGGGTCTGTGAAATTGACGCCACTTTACCTCACTTCTAAGGCCTTTGTGTGCGTCTCCTGAGCAAAAAATCTATTTTAGATCTCTCCCTGCTTTTGACTCCACACATAGATTACCATTCTGATATTCCAGAGGATGAATTTTGTCCCTTACAATTCTTTTGCTCTTAACATATCGGCAGAATCCATTGGGATTCTCCTTCACCTTGGCTGCTAGGGCAACCTAATGCCTTCTTTTAGCCCTCCTGATTTCTTTGAATGTTCTCTTACATTTCTTATACTACATAAGCACCTCATTTGTTCCTACCTACCTATACCTACTATGCACTTAATTTGTTTTCTTAACCAGTGCCTCAATATCTCTTGAAAACCAAGGTTCCCTAAATCGCATTATCTTTGCCTTTTATTCTGACAGGCACATACAAGTTTTGTACTCTCAAAATTTCACATTTAAAGTCCTCCCACTTACTAAGTGCATCTTTGCTAGAAAACAGCCTGTCCCAATCCATGCTTGCCAGGTCCTCCCTGATACCATCAAAATTGGCCTTTTTCCAATTTAGAATTTCAACACAACCAGATCTATCATTTTCTATAATTACCTTGAAACTAATGGCATTATGATCAAAATGTTCCTTGACATAAACTTGTCACCTATTGTGCCTCATTCCCTAATAGGAAATCTAGTATTACACTATAATTCAGACTTCTATGTATTGGTTAAGGAAACTTACCATTTGTGCCAATGGTAGGAAAATTATTGGAGGAAATTGTAAGGTATATTTGGAAAGGCAGAAACTGATCAGGGATAGTCAGCTTGGCTTTGGGGAGAAGCCCTGTCTCACTGATTTGATGAGTTCTTCTGGGGAACTTTCCTCAGCGTTTTTCTGAGAAACTTGCCACTAAGTTGGCAAGGCAGTAGATTCTATTAAGAAGATCTTTAGTAAGATCTTTGACAAACTCCCGGTCTTGGGATTCATGTGAGCTGGCTAATAGGATCCTAATTTGGCTCAGGTATTGTGGTGGTGGATGGGTGCATTTCTGATCGGAAATCTGCAACCAGTGCTGGTACCATTGGGATATACATTAACAACTTGGATGTAGATACAGGAGGTATGATTAGCAAGTTTGTAATGACACGGTAATTGGTAGTGATGCAGAGAGGAAGATTATTTATACTTTATTGTCTTAAATACTTCATTTAAGACTATAGGAGGATGTACTGTAGATCAGATGGGAAGTTGGGCATTGTCAGATAGAATTTAATTCTGACAACTGCGAGCTGATGCATTTTGGGAAGTTACATGGGGGTAGGACATACACAATAAGAGCACCAGGCAAGGTTAATGAATAAATAAATCTTGCAGTGTCTAAAGTTCCCTGAAAGTAATACTACTTTAAGTTGGTAAAGGTGGCATGTGGCATGCTTGCCTTCATAGGTCAAGGGTGATTAATATAAGAATTAGGAGGTTATTTTGAAAGGTGCTGGTAAGACTACATTGAAAGAACTGTACTGTGCTGGTGGTCACCACACCATAGGATGGATGTGGTTGTCCTGGAGGGTGCAGAGAAGATCCACCAGGATGTTTTCCGGATAGAAGTTATCACGATTGGATAGGACATACTTGGAGAAAATGAGGCTGAGTGGAGTGAAGTAGATAAATGGCATAGATAGGGTAGATAGTTAGCCCTTTTCTATAGCTATGGTATCAGAAGAGGGCACAGGTTTGAAACGAAAGAAAGGAGTTTGAAGGGAAGTTTATTTTTGCTTTTACACGGTTGGAGCTATCTGGAACTAACAGTGGTAGTGATGGCTTCAGAGACAGTCACTATATTTAAGAGACACTCAGGCACTTAAATAGGCACAGAATAGGATACAGTTCTAATGTGAGCAAACAGGATTACTGTAAATGGGGGGGGAGGGTCTATATCTGTGCTGTACAACTATATGATCCAATTTATTACTTCAAAGAATTAGGCATATTTACTTACCAATTCCATACAGCTAACCATTGATTACACTATGTTATTCAAAATGAAAAGTAATGTTCTTCTGTAGTATTTGTTCATTAATAGTGATGGTGCATTGTTGAGACTACTATACTTCAGCTTATATTCAGAGCACTAATGCAACCACAGGTGCAGGACAGTGTTGAACACTTTTGACTTATTTAACGATGGAGTGAGTTGGTAGTGGTTCAAAGATTCACAAGGACCTGGACTCCACTGACAAGTGAAAGACCTGAGTAAGTACTGACAAGTGGAAGTCAGTACTTCCCACTTGTTCTGACTTGCACAGCATAGAAGCATGCACTTCAGCCCACCAAGACTGCATCAGTCATTAACTATCCATTTAGGACTTATCATACTTCCACTCTTCATCTTCTCCACCTTCCTACTTACTGACCCCACATTCTTCCAAAAGCTGTACATTCAGAGTAATTATAGTGACCTACCAATCCATCTCTTTGAGATGTGGAAGGAAACCAAAGCACTCAGGAAATCCACTTGACAATGAAATTTAATTGAACAACCTTTTTTCTCTTTTTAATATTTTGGTCAACTGGACCTATTTACCATTGGTGTTAATAACGTGCAATGTTACCTTAGGAAATAAACTGAGTCATTAAACATCCAATTAAGAATAACATAATGCCATGAAGTCAGCATATTACAAATAATAAATTGTTAATTATTCTTATGCAAGTCTGTGACTCAACTAAAAATAAGACAAAGTACGCCAAGTTCATTTTGGAACATTTTATTATCATTTGTTTTACTCACAGTTCAATACAAAGAATTTTTATATTAAAATTCTTTATTTTAAAATGGTCAATATTACAAATAAAAATCTTATGCACACCATAAATAATTAAAAATAAAGATTCACACATTAGCTATTTGGACAGATTAATGCATTTAATAAAATGTTACACAGTAATATTTGGAGCATGAAGCAATTCCAAATCCTCCATCAGTATTTAGAAACCCTGAGAATGAGTACTCCATTGTAATGTTAATGCTACTGTAACTCCCAAAGAGCATCTATTTAAACCTCAACTGTAAATTCAGGTTAGGAAGGATCAACTTCAGTGACAGATACAACTTGGAATACAACAACCCTTTTAAGTTAACCAAGTACAGTTTTCAGGTGCCGAACTGCTAACCATATAATCGTTTCTACCACAGAATAGTGGCCAATTCAAGTGAAAGGCAATCCCTCTACATTCCTCCTGTGGGCTTAAACTGTAAGAAAAACAGCAAGTTAGTGTCATACATTAGGATAATTTCAACATACATTTAACAAGCTTGCAAAGTGCCAGGTTATCTCCTCCACACTCCACCTGCAAGAAAAACTAATTAGCAAATAAGTATATTTGTCATAAATACAGGTATTAGCAAATCCTGAATGATAGAATGAACCTCTGTCACCATCAGAAAACAAAAATCGAAGTTATTTAATTGACGCCCATGCTCTTGAAGTATCATCTACTTTACTGTATGGCATTCATGCAAAACATTTCAAAATTTAATAAAAGATAAATTTCTATCAAACCCCTCAGACTAAAACTTACACCATGAAAATATGATTACCTATGCAAGTCAATTTGCCATATGTTAAAAATTACAATCTCAAAAAGAAATTTAAACATTGCTTAATGACATCATACAATTGTGGCAATCACTTAACAATTACAGTTTACAGTCATGTGAATGTCTACACTGTAAACTAGAAAAGGCACATACCACAATACACAGTACTAAGTGTGGAAAATAACCATGACAGCATTTCCAGAAAATACAACAATTTAAAATACAAAGCGCCATAGAGATAGCCACATAAGTTTCTTAAAAAAAAGTTTTGAAATAAAGCATGGAATTCTCTGTGGATTAAACAGAAGTTATTTTAGGAGGAAAAAAGGGATCCAACCAAATATACTGGATCAGAATACTGCATCTGTAAGGACGTAAATCTGTTAGAAGCTTCATCCCTGACACCAACTGCTACTTCTCAGTTCCCTACAAAAAAAAACACATCTGTGAATAATATTTAATGTGTCAGTCATTGAAACACAGACCCGGTGCAGGCAGCATCCGTTTCCCTGCCAACCCTCAGCCCAGGCTTGGAGAAAAACACGCTGGGGACACCTTATAGTTTAAGATAAAAGCTCTTAAGTATTATGCAAGACACTCAGCAGGGAAGAAAAACAAAGTGAATGAGGGGAAACTGCATAAATAATAGGTGGCTCTTAGCATTTCAAGGATGGTAAGAAATCACTGTTACTTCAACACTGATGAATTTTACTTTCTTGTACAGCATGCTTGGTGAATAACAAATAAAGTTATTATATAAATGTTAAGGTCAACTCTGTCCAGTGTCGAGACATCATTAAGGTGACCAATAGTTCATAATGGCTATAAGGTAATGCAGGGCTCTGTTTATCAAATTACTTTAACTGAAGACATCAAATAATGTATGGTTGGAAAGGAAAATAACATGGCTCTTACTTAAGATGCAAATGGAATATGCAAAGCAGCAGATTAAAATATACTTTCTCAGGCTATGAATTTTTGAGTGCTTTTTCTTGGATATTAATAAAAATAGGATCTAAATGCTAGGAGAATGCCAGAAAGGAAACACATTCAAAATATATTACAATCTTTCTTGCATCATTTTTGCACATTTGAAAAGAAACATGGACTCAATGCAACAAAACATTTCTTTGTAAATACAATTATCCTCAAGTATTAAGGAAATTTACTTTTCAGCATCTTACCATGCTGAATACTTTTATACTCGAACACTGCAGCATTAAACGGTTACATTTATATATAGTCTAAAGCAGAACTAAACACAGTTAATATACAGCTGTTTAGCAGGGGCAAATTGTAGTTTATACGTTTAAATACAGAGTGTTGTTCACAATTCATTCTTTTGTGGAAAGCCCGGGCCAAGAGATGCAGGGATGAAACAGTGGAAAAGTTGATGTTACAACATTCAGATACTGATCCTTCCCAACTGTTCTATAAAGAGCTCTAGTAAAAGCTACAACTTAGATTCAATGTGAATCAGCTTGTTCATTTAACATTTGCATGTAATGGTCTCAATTACCAATACCAACCTAGTCAGAAGTTACAAAACAAATCTTACATGAAATCCGTTGGATTCATAAGATTCTAACCACATAAAATCGTGGGAACGCTGAACAGCTGAATACCCATGGATATCCTACTATTCCAGTAACCAATTTAAAATAAAAAAAATAAAAGTACTTTTATGCAAACCCATTATGTTCCGTTTCTTAAAAAACTTTCTTGAAATATTGGGAAAGAACATGTTTCAGCACTTAGTCCTTACAATTAACACTGCATAAATGCAGCTATTTTAAACTCTGACTTTATATAAAAAGAAAAAGTAAAAGAATAATAATATTCAACTGATTTAAAGAAGCCAGTTATAAATAATGGACAGAAAACAATGTCAATAAGCGATCACGAATGGTTGCAAGGAAAATGATGGTTATTTCTAACGCACTGAAGCTATAGGTGTAAAGATGGGGAAAACCACAGTATCTAACTCGTTGAATAATGTTAAATACAGCTTGAACAACAAGGTAGTAAAACAGCTCAATAAACATTGAACTTTTGTGCCATGATTGATGAATTCTTGATTATTCTACCTTATATATAAATTAATTGAACTTCTCTACACGTGTAAGGAAAAGCACAACAAATATTCTTGAAAAATTCTTAGTAATCCACTGAGTGAGTAAGTGAAGCCAAATTCAAAGCAAACAAAGCAACGCCACACAGTAAGCAAAGCATGACAATAAACTTGAACAATGCTACACTAAAATGCAAAAGCTACAGCAGGATAAATATTACAAAACTAGCAGAGAATAAGGGCTGGATTTGAAATATCCACACAGCTATGTATTAACTCTAACCTTGTGGCAGGATATTCAAATCTAAACGATCCAAACAGAAGGCTAATACATTTGTCACTGACAGACAAATACATTACAGGCGATCACACAACTATATCTCTATCCTTATAATTCTACATTTAAGCACTTCAATATTGAAAATGAACAAATGAAGGGTATTCCACATTCTTTTAAGTAAAATATTTAAATAATCATATAATTGACAATTGTCTACGCTTTCAAGTTATTTGCATCTGAGTTTGGGATGGGGTAGTGATTTATTAAAATATTTTGTCTATAATTCAGGTCAAAAATATTACAATATGTTAATAATGCATATCTAAATGCAAGTCAACAGAATGCAGTTAAATGAATAAATATATAAAATATTAAAAGAGAAAATGTACCTTTCACAACTGTTAAATTGTAGCTATCTAGTGTTGACCAGAAACAATACAACTAAAACACTATCTTTGAGGGGCGTGGGGTGGAAAGAATGCTTTTTAAAAAGTGTTTAAAACACAACTTCTACATACAGTATTTCAAAACTTTTTCACAAGCTCTCATACAGATGTGTTCACATTTCCAGCAGTGAAAAAATCAACTAGGATGCTTCAGGAATCATCACGTAATGGTTATCCAAATCGAGCAGGGGCTGCAATCCGCTTCTTAAAATTAGCGATGTGGTTTGCACCATCAAAGTACAGTCCCTGTCAGCAAACACGCAATATGACTCAATGTTTCCTGAAACACACTAGAAAAATTACTGCTCCACCTTTGTAAAATGCAAGTTTTCCTTGCACCTCAAAGGTAGGTACTAATTTTAAGAATACTGCATGTAGGAGATTTAAAGGTGGACGATTATGTACTTTTCTTCTATAACCCTTTAAACCATGGCCCTGAATCACAGTTGCACGAAGTACAACTTCATTTGTGTCAATGTTTGGAGCATCTCATTTAGAAGCTACCTCCTGCTAACAAGATTTCCATAAACATCCAGAAAATAAAGTTATTGAGTCAGATTCAAATTATACTATTTTAAAACTCAACCCCACAAACTCAAGAAACATTTTACTACATATGGAACAATACAGCAACACCCCAAAAAAAAAATTTGGCTCCACATACACACTGAGGAGTTTATAAAATATCACCTCTGAGTGAAAAGAATCATGCAAATAAACAGGAGAAAGTACATATGGAAGAACTGTGATCTTTATAAAAATGTATTAATACACAGAATGTCTTGTTCAGTTCAATAATCATTGCATCCAATAAACTTCCGAATACATTGAAAAAAAACACAGGCAACTTCAGAAAGTATTAGCTAATGCAAAACGTCTAAAAAGTAGATGGAACACCACGGACGATGACTTGAAAGCATTTTGCTCTACTTACATGCTGCTATACAAATGCATCTTTACACTACAAGTGAAATCCACCAATGTGCAGTGAACAACTCTGATGATGGTTGCAGCAAATCTTCCTCTAAACACCTATATTTATACTGCACTTATGTCCTTAGTGTGTCATGTCTTATCCCACATTATTTCCCCTCTGGCAACTATCCCAATACTATTAACAAATGGCCATATACATTCCTTCCTCTAAAGCTACAGCACTGAAAGTAGTTGTTTCAATATTAAAAGTTACACTTTACTTCATGTGTATATATATTATACACACAATATATATTTTATATTTGTGGATGAGTTGTAACCCATTTAGTTTTCCAAAGCTAAGATGTTATATGCAAGTGCAACATCTAAGAGAACCAAATGGCAACTCAATTTATGGGTGATGCAATACAAAAAAATAAACTGCAATAAATAAAGACCAAAGACTCTTACCATCTGTAATATATTTCATTCCATCTACATCTGATCATGATACAACAAATAGTTCCTCATATTGAAAGAACTAGCAGAGACAGATCCATTCTGTCTGGGTTTTGTTAAATGCATCCACCAAGTTGCATGTAACAAGATTCTACTTCCTCAAACAGAAGCTTATGGTGGGTCTAAAAAACTAAGATGAAAACCCTCATGATACTTTCAATCTTCGCACTACTTCAGGATTGACCAACCAATCCAAAAAAAAGACTTGCATAAGCTCAGTACATTCCTGGGATGACAACCTCACCTCCTGCCCTTGCACTGTTTTTGTAGGTTTATGATAAACCTTCTGTGATAAATCTACAGTGTTTACAGTCATATATCAGCATAAACAAAATATGCAACTGAAAACCCATCCATTTCATGCTAATAATAAAACCTCAAAAAACAGCAAGATCTGACAAATCTGGATTCTTTGCTCTTATTTCCCCTATAACTGTTAGATAACTTCATTAAATGGGACTTTGCTGGGCAAGCTCTCTCAAATGTTATATTACTATCTTGGATCCACAAACACATACATACTTTGTCCTATCACAAAACAGGTTAAACATCCAAGTTTCTCTGATCAACAAATCCGTAGAAACAATTTCTCCAGCTGCACTTAAGTTAAATATTAAACTGAATGTCGACCATGTCAAACAAAAGCTGTTTCGATTGCACAAAATTTACTTCTGCAAGAATGACTGAGAAGTGATGTATCAAGTTAAATACCTAAACAACTCTCAATTGTCTGAATAAGATCAATTCTGTTTTTAAAGATATCCAATAAAAATATTTTGCTGAAGACCTTAGAGCACATACTAAAACAATACCTAAAACAATTTTTATCTCCATCCCAAGATATCATGCAATAACAACTGTTTCTTAAGTTCTTCAGTTTGCAATGTCACTGACAAAAGTATAATCCCATCTGTTTTGGAAGGCTTGCGAATGACTAATTTCACCAGCAATCCAAGGTGAGAAAACTGAGCAAGCCAACTGTCACTGCCTGTGGCTGCGAAACATATCTTTCTACAGGTGATAATAATTTAGCAGATACATTATAGTATGAATAAATGAGTGGTGCAGTGGAATGAAAACCCGGTTCTCCAGTTCAATGTGCATCTACTTCAGTAAGCACTTGGTCTGTTTATAATCCCAAAGCAAATAATAAAAAGCTTTACATCAGGTACGAGACATCGTAGTGATATATATGCTAAATGTACAACTGTGGATGAAAATATTTAAAATGCTTCAACAAAACCTTGAAACCATCCTAATTTCATGGTCGATAATATGGAGAAGTACCAACTATAGATCAATCTATAGGAACGTATTAGCATTCATTCTGTTACTGCCCCAGTAGCCCTGATGAACTACCCAAAAGCATCCATCTTTGATCTGTATTTGTAATAGTAAACTATTTTGCAGTCTTCTACCACTAAAGAAAATGAACAACTATGTTTCAAAAGTTGAATATCAAGTATGTTGGATATTTTACAAAGGTTATATCTTTCAAAATTATTTTGCCGTAATGGGTTATAAATCTACACATCTGATCTTTCATTCACTTCTGAACAGAAAGGATAGGTAAATATTTTAAGGTAGTCAGTTAAATATCTGACCAACTTTCCTTCAAGTTATCTTTTGAAAACATTAACAATGTACGTTTCTTCTGATTAAACACATTGTTCATAATTATAAATTTTCCAATAAGCAGATTTACTATGAAACAAAAATAAAACTAACAACTAACAGGCAAGCCGTCAAATGTATTCCCTTGAACTTTCTGTTTAGCATTATATGTCTAAACCCATATCAGGAGGTCTAAAAGAATGGATTAATGTGAATTTACAACTCAAACTCAGCAGCATGCAGTTCAACTTAGCTTTCTTTCCAACTAATTCTTACTTAGATGGACATAATGATGCATTATTTGGAAGTGAGACATGACATTGGTACAATATAGTTTAAAAAGGGGTATGTATCTCACACAAATCTAACCCTGCAAGGAAAGAAGTCTGCAGCAACCATTATCTAGTGTTATTCACCATAAAAGTCTTCTATTATATAAGCAGCCAAACTACTTCTACAGTGCCTACTTCAGTCACTGTTCACAGATAAGTCATTCTTTGTGGTATTTTCAATCCACATAGGTGGTTTTGCCAAGATTTTGTTCCATTTGTTGACAAGAAACAAATATGGAGAAAAAAAGAGTACAAACAGTCTTCTTCAGTGCCATTACATACTTCAACCCACAATGGACTTGGGTCAACTCCTTTGGTTTCACCAACTTGACAGCTTACACTGGCTAGAAATTGATCGCTGTATGGTAGCTCTGCCATATCACACCTTCACTGGACTTGATCTGACCTTCTGCACTCGTACGTAGCTATACTTCCATTCAAAGAGTAATCATTCATCCATCAGTGCCACATTAATATGGGAGAGGTCTATCATGTGCCTGCAGAAATATGCAAGGAAATGTAAACAAAAACAATTCCAAGAGATCCAGCATTAGAAGAAAAGACATAAAATTAATATCAAAAAACACAAGTCTTCTAAATACTTCTTCAGTTCTTCTTGATCTACTTTACATGCTATGAAATGAAAGCCAGACAACTTCCAAACTCTGATATTTAATACCATTATTATGTATTACCAAAATGTCAGGTCAATCAAAATGTCAAGTTATACAGAACAAGTCTAAAGCAAAAACAAGGGAATGTGACATACAGATAGTCACGAATGGTGAAATGGAGGCAGCAGTATTCCTTCAAGTATGAATTAGAATAAAATAAACATACATATTCCAGCTCAATCTCAGGATGTTTCAAAGGAGTACACAGACAGTGTAGTATGGAGATAGAATAAAGCAGTGAAGGAAAAATTGTAATCAATAATCAATCTTTTTGCTAAGACTGAGGGAATAAGTTACTGCAATATTCAATGGTGACGGCAGTGGATATGTGGTTGTTACAGCAGCTCTGCGCACATTAGAAAAGTAGCATTTCATGTTGATAAACTGTCAGTCAACCAAGTATGAACTGTAATTTTCAGGTAAATATTGTGGGGCAAAGAAAAGAAACTTCCCGCCTGGTAGTTTCCTAGGAGCTGGTGGTTGGCAAGTGGTGCATGGAGGTAATAATCCCATGTGTAGTTTGATTCGGAACATCCCAAGAATAATGCTTACCAAAGACTGAACTAAGAATTCAGGAATAAGCAACATAATTAAATCTAAACTTATATTTTCTGTTGCAAGAAAATGTATTTTACTTGGATTACAAATGTTATTGTTAAAACATAATTTACTGTGTTCTTTTCCAATTTTCCACTTTCCAAAAACAATAATGAATAATGACCTGTGAAATTTCTGCTGAAAGGCTGAAGCATGCGCTGGTTCCTTGAATTTTGCAATGGCTTTTCGTTGCTCTCGCATCATCTTGAAGTCCTGCAAAAATATTTTGGAAGTGTATCATTCTGAAATTGGATTTTTGACATAATCCAACTGTCACATTCAAAGAGTAACTGGATAAATACTGGAAGAAATTCTATTTAATAGGAGAATATGATGCTGTGGAGAAAACTGGACAGTTTAATGAAAAAACAGCCGACATGTAAATCACATTCTTCTGTATCATTCTGTAATATTATGCAATATCACTTAACTTATACATTTCTCTCCTAAAAATCAAGTCCCACAAGTCACGTGGTACTTATAAACTGGTACAGCATTAACTTCAAGTAAAACTGCAAGCACTCTGAACTCAAGTCAAATTTACTCCAAGCACAAGTGAAGTAAAATTTGAATTCAACATATTTTCTCTCTCTTCCAGTCCTCCTTGCTTTCATTTGCTTTGATTCATGTCAATGACAGTTTCCATTTTGTTGGTGA
The DNA here is from genome assembly GCF_963921235.1 of Mobula hypostoma. Classification (NCBI taxonomy): domain Eukaryota; kingdom Metazoa; phylum Chordata; class Chondrichthyes; order Myliobatiformes; family Myliobatidae; genus Mobula; species Mobula hypostoma. Next base: position 209,336,845 of record NC_086099.1, read on the forward strand.
TTCAGAGAAGCCTGATCGCTGACTGGATTTTGTCCTGCATTTTATAAACAGGATACATTTGCCTCTCAGTTCCTTCTGGTACTGTGTGTAATTTGTGCATTCTCCTTTTGACTACATGTTTTCCCTGGAACTCTGATTTTCTCCCATTCCCAAAGTTGGATAGGTTAATTGGCAATTGTAAATTGCCCTAGTGTGCAGATGAGTGGCAGAATCTAGATTTAGAGAGAGTAGGAAATAAGACTGTTCTTTTGAGTCAGCATAGGAACTACTTCTTCCCCTCTGTCATCAGATTTCTGAACAGTCCATGAACCCCGGATATGACCTCACTATGCCTCTGTCGTGCACTCTCTCTCTATATATTTATTTATTGCAATTTATAGCATTTTATAATGTCTTACACTGTACTGCTGCCACAAAGCAGTAATTTTCATGACATGACTGTGATAATAAAGTTGATTCTGGATTTTCAGTGAGTTGAAATGCATTTATCCTATATTGTAAGGAAATATGAATTAGATAAAGATGATTTGACTTTCATAAAACTGGGTTGGATATGCCCGATCACCTTAATTTTACCTAAGAGCCCTGCCCTAATGTTTTTCACAACAGCTTCTAACACTTTCTCTCTTGCAGATTAGTTTATTGGTTTGTAGTTTTTAGCTTCCTTGTCTCTGACCCACCTTGAATAAAGAAATAATATTTGACTTTTTCCAAACTATTGGAACCTTCTCCAAATCCCGACATTTTGGAACGTTAAATCCAATGTATTAACCATGTCACAAGCCAATGCTTTAAAGATGTAGTCTTTCACAACCCAGAGATTTGTTAACCATTATTTCCAACAATTTGCTGAGTTCCACATTCCTTGTAATTTTTTTTTCAGTTCCTCCCTTCCAATTTCGGAGATACTATATGTATCTTCTGAAGTGAAGCCCAATGCTAAATACCCATCGAATTCATTTATTCTCGGCTTATTTTCAAAGGTTCATTATCAAAGTATACTACTCTGAAACTCTTATTCTCCAGATAGCACGAAACCAGGAAAGAAAAGACCATCAGCACAATCATCAATCCCCAAATCCCCTGCCCCCCCCACAAAAAAAAGAAAAAGATCAGGTGAAAAACATAGAATACAACAAAAAAAAAACCATAAGATTGGAACAGAAGTCCACAGTCCAAATCCACATCCAAAACACTGAAAACATTCTCCCTCTCTGTAGCAGAGCAATCTCACAGTGATACAAAACAGTCTCCCCTCTCCAGCAGCACAGTGAGTCACCAGCGATAAAAAGGGAGTCTGCTCTCTCTGTAGCAGAGCAATCTCACCAGTGATTAAAAAGGCAGTCTCCCCTCTTTCACAGCAGAGTGATCCCGCAGCAAATAAAGGTAGACAGCCAGCATTTCAATCTCCATCATCGCTTTAATCGGTGAACAATGGAAGCTTTAATCAGCAAAATGGAGTCGAAAATCGGGTCGCAGCCTTCTCACCACAAAATTCACGCACACTGCCTCTGCCTCTTGGATCCCCTCAAATACTGAAGAGCGTTGAAACACCCAAATAATCTCCAAACTGCAAATCAAAGGCTCCAACAGTTCCAGAATCACATCCAAGACAAAAAACAAATGTAAAAGACATAAAAAGTGAAATATATGGTTTCATGATCTATCCAGAAGATGTCGCCCAAAGGAGCGTTGTATGCAGGCCCCATCTTGACTGGAAGTTCAACCAGAATTATTTTTCCATTATTAATTCCCAGGACAAGTTCTCCATAGGGCCAAACCTAAATTTATATTTTTGGCTAACTTTGTCTCATACAATCTTTTCCTTCCTCACCAATCCTTACCTTTCTTTGTTTTTGAAGTCTTCTGAACTGACACATGTCTTTGTATAATTGTTCTCTTTTTCTTTAAATTTAAAACCATCTTTAACTTTTTTTTGTTAATCATGAACAGTGGGTCTTAACCCTGGAATTTTTCTGTTTCGCTGGAATACATCAACACTGTGATTTCTGAAAGGTACTGTTAAATGTCTCACTGCACTTTGACTAGTGATTCTGCATTTTTACCCATTTACTTCCACCTATTACCCACCTACTTCTGGCTTGAATTTCACCACTGCCCCTCTCCACTCCAACTGCCTATCATCCTCCATATCTCCTTCAGCCAACTATCACCTACTGGTCTCTCTCTCTCACCACTCCCCCCCTCCTCCTTACACTGGTCACCTTCCCTCTCCACTCACCGTGCAAGCTAGATATATGCCTTTTTGCCAAAATAAAATCTGCACTGCTCATTTACTTTTCAATCTTCAACAGCATTTCTTGAACTCTTTATTATGAATATTTGATTTTTTAAAAAAAATAAAGTTAGTTTCTTATGGCCCAACTACCGAGTCTTTCATTTAGTGCTGTGTAATTAGTAGATATTCAGTCAGATGCCCAGTGCTCATTAAATTACCGGTCTGGGAACAAAATATCGACAGCTTTCTTCTCCTGCCATTAGCATTTTAGAATTTTTTTTGCAGATGAATGCAATTACTTTTGAGTTAGTTAGCATGGTGATCTGGAGATCTTAATATGAAAGACATTTTGATAGCAAACCTGCAGGCATGTCAGGAATCACCTCCTTTTGGATTATTTCAAATGAGTACTGAACCATTTGTGAGCCTAAAAGGCAATTCATGAGTTATGTATTGGCTGAAATTAAATTTAAAAACTACATTAAACACATTTCACATACAACAGATGGAGTGAGTGATTCAGACAGGAGGCAAGGCGGAAGAGTTTTGATGCCTGTCCACCTAAACGGGGTGCGAGTTTGGATTGGTGTAAGTGCTGAGCCAATGGCATATCACTGCAGTGGAACCTGAGTCCGAGTGCGCGGCAGCATCTGGTGTTTGGATGATTTAAATGCTGGCTCAGACAGACTGGAAAGGCAGGGTGTTGGGCTGTTTCCGCTTGCTCTCCCGCGACATTCACTGCTCACTCTGAGGTGCTGAGGCTGTGAGATTGCTCTGGCTCCTATGCATTTCATGCCTGCGAGTTTCACAGCGATTTACCGCCCCTATATGATGAACTGAAACCAAGGCTTTTGGCCTACTCTGGCTGCTCCGTGATCAGGGTCGATGGAGTTAATTTGGTTCAGAATACTATTGCTTGCTTCTACTGTTTGTATGATTTGTGTTTGTTTCCCCCCTTCTTCCTCTGTGCATTGGGTGTTGGTCTTTTTTTTTAAATTGGGTTTTTTCGGGTTTCTTGCTCTGTGGCTGCCTGTACGCAGACGAATCTCAAGGCTGTATAATTTATATATACTTTGATAATAAATGTACTTTGAACTTCAAAAATGTTCCTCCACAAGTCTTGCCAGATCACAGTAACACATTTACTAAAGGAAACTCTTCTGTCTTAGAAATCAGATTTAAATTCCCTATACCAGAGAAAGGTATCTTTTTGCAGGATAAAGAATAGCTACTTAAATAGCAATTAATAATTCTGCTAGTATATTTTCCACCCCACATATGGCTTACAACATTCCAGCACAAATAGGAACACAATATTAAGTTTACTAAGAAAGGTCAAAACATAGAGATCTAAAATTTCCTCAATTGAGCTTAAAAGTTATGTATGTCAGTAAGAACTGACAGAACTGTGGATGAATACATACCATAGGACCAGAAGACATAGCAGCAGAATCAAGCCATTCAGCCCATCAAGTCTGTTTCACCATTCCATCATGCTGATCCCGGATATCACTCAACCCCATACACCTGCCTTCTCATCATACCCTTTGATGCCCTGAGCGATCAGGAAACGATCAACTTCTGCCTTAAATATATCCAGAGACTTGGCCTCCACCACAGTCCGCGGCAGAGCATTCCAGAGATTTACTACACTCAGGCTGAAAAAGTTCCTCCTTACCTCTGTTCTAAAGGGTCACCCCTCAATTTTGAGGTTGTGCCCTCTAGTTCTGGATACCTCAACCAAAGGAAACATCTTCTCCATATCCATCGTATCTAGTCCATTCAACATTCGGTGGGTTTCAATGAGATCGCTCCACATTCTTCTAAGTTCCTGTGAGTACAAGCCCAAAGGTGCCAAACGCTCCTATGTTAACCCCTTCATTCCTGGAATCATCCTCATCAATCTCCTCTGGGCTCCCTCCAATGACAACATACCCTTTCTGAGACATAGGGCCCAAAACTGTTGACAATACTCCAAATACAGCCTGACTAGTGTCTTATAAAGGTTCAGCATTATCTCCTTGCTTTTATATTCTATTCCCCTTGAAATAAATGCCAACATTGCATTTGCCTTCTTTACCACAGACTCAACCTGTAAATTAACCTTCTGGGAGTCTTGCACAAGGACTCCTAGGTCCCTTTGCTCTGCTGTCATCCCTGTCAATATCCTCCCCCAATCCACATGGGCAAGCTCCTCTCTCATGCCCCTGTAATTCCCTTTATTCCACTGCAATACAGATACATGTGAGTTATGCTTCTCCCTCTCAAACTGCAATATAAATTCAATCATTATGATCACTGCCTCCGAAGGGTTCTTTTATTTTAAGCTCCCAAATAAGATCTGGGTTATTACATAACACCCAGTCTAAGATAATCTAAGACAAGCTACTCTAAAAAAGCCATCTCGTAGGCATTCAACAAATTCCCTCTCTCGCAATCCAATACCAACCTGACTTTCCCAATCCCATTGCACATTGAAGTCCCCCATTACAATAGTGTTATTACCCTTATTACATGCCCTTTCCAGCTCCCTTTGCAATCTCAACCCCACGTCTTGGCTGCTATTTGGAGGCCTATGGTTCCCATAATGTTTTTTTCACCTTTGAAATGTCTTAACTCCACCCACAAAGATTCAACATTCTCTAACCCAATGTCACCTCTTTCTAAAGATGTAATTCCATCCCTTACCAACAGAGTCACACCACTGCCTATAAGTTCCCACCTGTCCTTTTGATGCATAGTATATCCTTTGGTGTTAAGCTCCCAGCTATGGCTTTCTTTCAGCCACGACTCAGTGATGCCACATCATACTGACTGATCTGTAATTGCGCCATGAGTTCGTCCACCTTATTCCAAATGCTACACTCAATTTAAATACAGAACCTTCAGTCCTGCATTCTTTGTCCTTTTAAATTTTGCCTCTGAGGTACAATTTAACACTCTGCCCTCTCTGCATTTGTACCCAGTCATTGCTTGTCCTTCGTTCACATTCATGTTACACAGATCACCTACTTGTAAATCTGCTGGTTCATCCTCAGTATCATACTGGCTCCCATCTCCCTGCCATATTACTTTAAACCACTCCCAACAGCTCTATACGTTAGCAAAGCTGGAACAAAAAGGTAAGGGGCGAGATAAATGAGTGATAAGACACTTGCCTGTTAGAATCCAACACAAGAGAGTCTTAAAGAGAGGAAAGCAATGACAATATAGAAATGATCATGAGGATAAGAGCTCAAATATCATGGTGAAACATTGGAAGCCACTGAAGGCTGAAATGCCAACAAGAGGAGTTGCAAAAGTCTTGACTTTGCATATTTAGGCATATGCCTAAAACCAATCAATAATAGAGCGGCCAATCTAATACTAGTTTTTTTTGTTACAGACAGGTTCAAATGGAAATCTGGTAGAAGCAGAGTTCTACAGGTGTTCAACCGAAGGAAGTTTTCACTCTTCTGAATATCAAAACTGGAGAGGTAACTGGACATGCAATTCAGACTTTCCCTTCCATTATCACCATCACTTCCTAAGACCAATAACCTACAATATACTGGCTATTTTCTCATTTACATGTTGCCTCTCAGTAAGAAGATATACATCAGTCCACTCACTGCCAGTTTCTGTATGTTGGCCAACATCCCCAACTATATCACAAAAACAAGCATGCCTTCAAGCTTGTTGTCTGGCATAAAGCAAAATCATAGCTTTCAGACTTCACCATAGTATTGTTCCTCTGGAAGCTGCAGCTGTTTGAATCAGATGCAAAATGATTTTCACCACATTTCCAACTCATTTTTGTTAACCTCCCAACCTCGACCCTTTACAAACATCAAAAGATATATATAGAATATTATAGCACAGTGCAGGCCCTTCGGCCCACAATATTGTGCTGACCTTTTAACCTACTCTTAGATCAATCCAGCCCTTCTCTCCAACATAGCCCTCCATTTTCTATCATCCAGGTGCTTATCTAAGAGATTTTTTAAACGTCACTTGCGTATCTGACTCCACCACCACCCCTGGCTGTGCGCTCCACGCACCCACCACACTATGTAAAAAAAAAATCTGACATTCCTCCTATACCTCCCTCCAAGCACCTTAAAATTATGCCCCCTTATATTAGCCACTTCTGCCCTGGGAAAAAGTCGCTGGCTGTCCACTCGATCTGGGCCTCTTACCGTCTTGTGCATGTGTAACAAGTTTCCTTGCATCCTCCTTTGCTCCAAATAGAAAAACCCTAGCTCACTTATCTTTCAGGCCAGGCAGGATCTCTAGGAAGAGGTACAGTCGACGTTTCATGCCGACAAGTAGTTGCTCCATTGCTCCTTGAAATCCTAATGATTAAATCTCAAGTCATATTCACACGTACCAGATTTAGGTAATCTGATCAAAACAGTCTTCTTCAGGATAAAGCAACACACTCACTCGCTCTCGTTTACACACCTGCATCCTCAACCAATCCCCACCAACTCGCCTCCCCAAGTATACAAGAAAATAATGGCTAAGCCAGGTCACACTCAAGAACAGAAAATTAAACTTAACATCCCAAATCATTGAGAGAACCACCTTCTGGCTCGGATTCCCTTCTAAATCCTCTCGTATTCTAAATTCAGTGTTGGTTTTTCACATCACTCACACCCTTTTACAATATCCATACTACCCTCCTTAATTCTTTGAATAATATGGACAAAATTAAAACCAATAGCTGCTGCATTAAATCGAACAAATAAATGGTATAAAATGAGCTTTTAAAAAAAAACTGCGGATGCTGGAAATCTGGGATAAAAACTAAAATGCTGGAAAAGCTCAACAGGTCACACAATATCTACGCAAAGTGAAAAAGTCAAACTGGAACATTAACTCTGCTTCAATTTCCACAGCCATGCTGGTTAACCTGCTGATGGTTTACAACATTTTCTGTTTTTAAATCATGGCCAGCTGCAGAGGAAAGAGATGAAGAATGCAGCACGTTAACTCTCATTTGGAGATGATATTCCAGGAACAAGAGAAACAAAATGCCGGAATCTGGGACAACAAACAAAATGCTGGAGGAATTCAGCACATTGAGCAGCATCCATGGAGGAAGAGAGATTATTCAATGACTTGGTTCGAGACCCTGCATCAGGACTGAAATGCAGAGGGGAGAAAACTGTATAAAGATGTGAGAACACGAGGTGGACAGGAGCTGGCAGGCAGTAGGTAGAATTAGGTGAGGAGAGAGAAAAAGTCAAGGGACATTGATAGTTACAAACAAAAAGAAGAATACGTGGGGCAGGTGAAACTACACAGAGGGAAGAAGGGAAGGGAAGGGTGGAGGTATAAACCAAGGTTTCAAAGCTGATAATTGGAAAATCAAGTGGTTGCAGATGCTAGAATCTGGTAAGTAAGGAAGGTGATAAATGGAACCACAAAAGGGAAGGATGATGGCCAGATGTAGCACATTAGGATTGGAAATAGTAGAGCCATTTTATTTGCCTCCTCCACCTGGTTTCTTCTGCCCATCACTGACACACTACCCTTTCTGGTTCTCTTAATCCAGCGTTTCCAACCTCGTGCATCTCTAATTATAACATTCCAGCCTCTATCTCCACCTCCACCCTCTCCTTCCTGCAACCTGGCTCCATCTACCCCCTTATTTTCTCTCCTTATCTATCTTTCACCCACTAGCCACTGTTGCCTGGCTCCACCTCTTCCTCCCTCCCCCACCTACCTGTATCTGGCAGCCCCTGCCTCAGTCTTCCCTCTCACCTCTTTTTGGCTATCTCCCATCTATACGCAGTCCTGATGCAGCATTTTGACATAAAACATCAACTATCCCTTTGCCTCCACAGATGTTGCTTGCCCCCATAAGTTCCTCCAGCAGTTAGCTTTCTGCCCTAGAGATAAAGCTCACATTGCTCACCTGCAATGCAATAAGCAGAGTCATGAATATATTAATCAATGAAGAGCACAAAAAGGCACATCAATTTTTATACGACATTTGGTTTAAAATGTGACAGCTCTGAAGTTGTACAATGATAAGCAAGCCTCCACACAAAAATGAACTAATTAAAACAAATCTTTCACCAAGCAGGATAATTAAGAATGAGCAAGACCCTTTAAGAAAGCTGAAGCTAAAGGCCAAACATAATGTATATTATATAACAGGCAGTGTGATAATGAGAGGCACGGCTGCAGATTTGAAAACCTGCAGGTTTTGTAGACTTATAGTAATACAATACTACTTGACACTTATTAAATTTTGGCTTTATGACAAAAGCATTCACTTCAAGCATCTGCAATTAAAAAACATAATTGACTATGAGTGATCATTCTGTACAAATGCAGCATGGGAATTTTCTTTGAGAAATAACTGGAGACATAAACCTAGAAGCATTCTTAGTTCCAAACAGATTTAAAAGGTAAATTATTCTCTAAAAGATTCAACAATCTGCTATCTGTGATGAAGTTATGCACCACACATCCTGGTTAACTAGAAACATCAGTGCTATCTGTCCCATGAATAAATCCTGGCAGAAACCCAAGTAACACTGTCCCTGCACATTTTAATACCTAATTAGTATCACACTTAAGATAGGAGAGGGGGAGGGACAAAGGAGGAGCAAGAACATGAATTGAAAGACAAAATGGAGAGATGCAAGAAGAAAAAACTACTTATGATATAAACTATCCAATAGCTCCTAAGTGAACCAGTTCCAACCCCTTCTTTTCAACATTTACCCTGCCGAATGAATTTTATCCATTGCCTTATCAGTTCCTCATATTTTCCATTTGAACATAAATATGACCGGAATATTTTATAGGATGTTTTAATACAGATTTCATTTCCTTCATCTACCTAATGTTAAGAATATGTTTTATTGTATTTCTACTGCTATGCTATGAAAAATTTTTAGTTTAGCAGTTTTCTGCAAATGCAGTGTGTTCTGTTAGCTATGCTTCATAGATCAGTGCTTTTGCTTAGGCTGAGATAAGGAGAGTTTGCTCAGCCTAGAAATGTTGTGTTAGCCAATTGGGTTTGTTTGGAATTCTGCAGTGACATCCTGTCCAGTAGGACGTCACGGAATATTTGAGAGAGCTAGGTAGGATCAGATTTCTGAAGGACAGTCATCTGGCTTTGGCTCTTTTGTTGGGAGGTGTGGAGAAGATCATAAGGAAAGATGCTCAGAGGATCCCACCCGAAGAGGTGACCCTATTGTAAGAAGTGCTCTGTGCAGGCAAATGGTTCAAAGGAGGAAGTGCCAATACTCCTGAGTTAGCCAGTTTGTTCAAAATGGTCTTCGAGGCAAGTTTGAACTGTGGCTAGTATCTTTCATGCAGAACGTTGGTTCAGCATATGAGTAATCAAAGCGAAGGATCCCGACTACTCAAGAAATGAGCTGCAACATTTACGTGCACATTTAGATTAGTTTAACTGTAATGGCCTTTTTCCTTTCTTCCCCTCATCGACTTCTTGTTAAAGTCGAAACATCTGTAAGTATACTTCCATTTTAATTTTATACTGGTGCAAGGTCTGTCATTTCCTAATGACTGATAACTTTGCACAGAGCAGCATTCACCACAACTTTCATTCCCTCATCGGAACACTCCAACTTTCCTGTTTGGCTGAACCCAAATCATACCGACCCAAAACCTGTGTTGCTTATTGAAGGTGGCTTTCACACCATTACCCATGCAATGCTAAGTTAGCTAACCAGCCAATTTTATTACTAGCCACGGTGTGAGGGTTACACTAATAAATCAAAAATAATTTTAAATGCAATTTGGTTTTTAATAAATTTATGCCAGCCATCTTATATTTTGAAGTTTCACTAATTTTATACCAATTTATCAATCCTCAACATGCTCTTTGGCCCAACACATCGGTGCCTTCCATGATGCTAATCACATCTGGCTGCATGTGAATCACTTTCCTTTTTTCTCAGCCCATTGATGCGTCAATGCAAATGCCTCTTAAATGCTGCTATCCTGCTTCTTCACTTCTCCTGGCTTCACATTCCCGGCACTTACCCTTGTGTAAAAAACCTGCCTTGTGAATCTCCTTTAAACTTGCCATTCTCACCTTACACCTATCCCTTCTACTATTTGACATTTCCACCCTGGGAATAACTTTCTACGTGGTTCTAGACATTTCCTCCTCAATATCAGCAGGAGCAAGGGTAGATTTCCTTCAGGTTGCCTTGACGCCTCTAACACTCCACAGAAAACAATGAGTTTATCCAACTGCTCCTTACAGCTAATACTCTCTAACTCAGGCAACATCCTAGCGAACCTCTTTTGCACCTCTCCAAAGGCTTCCTGTAAATTCTTCTTGTAAAATAATGACCAGAACTGCACACAATACTCCAAATGTGGCCTAACCAAAATTTTATATAGCTGTAACATGTACTTCCAACTTTTAGACTCAATGTCTTGACTAATGAAGACAAGCATGCTGTACGCCTCCTTTAACACCCTATCCACCAGTTGGCATGATCAGGGCACTGCAGATTTGCAGTTCACGATTTCTCTGTACATTAATGCTCCCAAGGGTCTTGACATTTAATATACATATGTCTTTTAACCATTTTCATCACTATCCACAACTCCAATAATTTTCATGTTAGCTGGAAACAAACTAATCAAACCACCTATATTTACATCTATATTATTTAAAATAAGAGGTCTTAGCACTGAGCCATTCAAAACACCATTGGTCATAGACTTCCAGTTACCAAACACCCACAGGCATGACTGTCTTCTATGAACAAGCCAATTTTAGATTTAAATTACCAGTTCATCATGGATCCCATGTGACTTAGGCTACACCCATACTACGCCGGATAATTTTGAAAATGCCGGTTTCGAGTAAAAATGACAGGCGTCCACAGTATGCGTTTTTCAAAATATCTCTGTCCACACCAAAACAGATATTTGGGCGAATCTACTCCTACTGGGCATATGCAGACACATCTACAGAAAACAAGCGGAGGAAACGGTATAATATTTACCGTTTCCGTGGTGGCGTTGTGCTATTTCCATAGAATAAAACTAGAGTCCCAACAACAGCGAAAGAAAGTTTTCAACAATGTCTTCGAGGAATACAAAGAAAACCTCCGCTGGAAAAATCAGACCAGACTTCTCCGTTTAGACAGACAATGAGGTCGAGCTGTTTCTGCGAGTTACAAACGACTACAAAGTCTGCAAAGCGGTAGGGATGAACAAACTATTAACGTAGACAATAAAGTAAACACACGCATGAAGCCGTCCTCTACCCAAGATCAACAAGTGAGTGGAATCTTCTGCCGCCAGACCTGCATAGTATTTCTGTCATTAATATTTTTAAAGACAGACTCAATCAAATCAATTTAGGGGATCTAGTCAAAAAAGCTCATTTCACAATTTAACACTCACGCCATTCACACCGACTGCATGTTATAACAGCGGTGGTCAGTCAGTGACAGTGCCGGCTTGGAGACCTCGGGGTACAGGAGATCGAGGGTATGACCACCGCAGACTGGGAGACCAGAGGGTATGGGCAGAAGAACAGAGGATGCAAACAGAGAAACTGAGGAGACCAGCTTGAAAGCCACCTCCAGTTTAAATTCCATGCGGAATATTTTGGAGGATCAAGAACCAAGAACAGCTGTCCGGCAGTGCTTGCACAGCAGCAAGCAGAAGCAGAAAAAGCATTGTTGTTGTGGTGTTGTCATGACAACGCAAAACAATCGTTTTCAAATTTACACACTCTGGAGAGTGTTTTCGAAAATCTACGTTTTCGGGGGATGAAAACGCCGGTTCAGTGTGGACAGAGGGTCAAAAAGAAGAGAAAAGGCTTCGTTTTCAAAATTATCCGGCGTAGTGTGGACGTAGCCTTAATCATCTGGACTAGCCTACCACGAAAGACCTTGTCAAATGCTTTACTATAATTCCATATAGACTGCCTACCATTTGTGGGTAAAATGAGGGGGCATAATTTTAAAATGATTGGAGGGAAGTACAGGGGTGTATTAGAGGTAAGGAAGCTCTAGGGGTGTGCCAAAGGCAATTTTTTTTTCTTTACACAGAGAGTGGTGGGTGCACTGAATGTGTTGCCATGGATAGTGGTAGAGGCAGATATATTAGGGACATTTAAGAGACTCTTAGGTAGGCACATGGATGATAGAAAAATGGAGGGCTATTAGGAGGGAATGGCTAGATTGATCTTAGAATAGGTTAAAAAGTTGGCAGAACATTGTGGGCTGAAGGGCCTGTAACGTGCTGTAATGTTCTATACTCATTCATCAATCACTCTTTGTCATTTCCCAAAAACTTAGTTGAATTTGTGAGACGTAACCTCCCCTCAACAAAGCCATTTTGACTATTTTTGACATCCATGCTTCTCCAACGCAACTAAATCCTATCCAGAATCTTTTCCAACCACTTATGCAGGGCTCACTGCCTATAATTTTGTGGAACATCTATGATGGCCCTTCTTAAAAAGCAGATCATCAATGGCTGTTCTCCAGTTCTCTGGCATCTCACGTGGGGCTAAAGAGGATAAAAAGCATTCTCCTTCCTTGGTTCCTTCAATATCCTGGGATAGATCTCACGACACTTTGGCGATTTACCCACCTTTATGCTTTTCAAGATGCCCACCTCCTTCTTAATACCAACATGGCCTACAATATCAACATGCCCCACCTTAATTTCATCATCCACTGCATTCTCCTTGCTGAACATTGATGCAAAATACCTACTTCCTCTGGCTCCACGGAAAAATACTCTCTTTTGTCCTTGAGTGGATAAAATATGTTAGGATTCTCTTTAATCCTACTTGCTAAGGACATTTCATGGCCCCTTTCCATTCCCTGAATTTCTTATTTAAGTTCTTTCCTACCTCCTCAAGGGCCTTATCTGATTTCAGCTTCTGAAACCTTGTCTACGCTTCTTTTTGCTTTAAATTCCCCTATTTAACTGCCTTTTATTTTATTGGCTGTTTTCCAGATCAATTAAACAATTTTCATTTAAAAAAAATGGAAACTGCTTGCAGAGAATTTCCAGTTTCTTTCATTAAACTGGAATGCACTAATCATAATAAAATGGTTGGAACTCAGTTTGGCACCTAATATGAGAAAAGATCAATTTAGATACAAGGGGATATACCAAGAGGTAAACAATCTCAGGGTGATATTCATAGGCTAGGAGAGATGTGGAATTTTGATGTTGGAAACATACTGCAGTTTATTTCAGGTACCCGAATGGAATAAATTCACACTTTTAAAAAGACAATGTGTTAAATACCTTGGGAAATGTATAAAAATCTTAAAAATAAGGACGAGCACGCAAAAATCATCAGATTATATAAATTAGGAAATACAGTACAAAAGCAAATAAGTACTATTCACACATATTTAAATCAGTTAGATTACAGTTATGACAAGGAAGCTGATTTTTAGTGGTTCCTCATAAGCAGAACCAAGGCCAACATGGAACCTATTGATTAACAAAGAATGAAAGCCAACATTGAAGGGAGGCCAAAGGAATTGAGGTCTTTCTCATCTGAGGTAAAGTACACTGAAAATTGAGGAGTTTTGATGCAATACTCTGGGAGAAACCAAGCAATTAAAGTGCATAGATTTATTGTCAAAAATACCTGGGCCATGTCTGAAGGAATTGGAGGTTTCTGATATCCCGACAAACACTTATCCCTCAACTAATACTACCAGAGCAGACAAGTGCATGCAAAGTGGCTTCTGCTCTTCCCTAATACCTTGGCTGCACTTAGGAATGTTCATAAAAGCGACTCTGTTTTTCTTCATTACAGATACACTCAGTGGCCACTGTATTAGGTACAGGAGTGAAACCTGGTGTGGTCTTATGTTGCTGTAGCCCATTGATTTCAAGGTTTAACGTGTAATGTATTCAGAGACTCTCTTCTGCACACCACTGTTGTAACATGTGGCTATTGAGTTACTGTCACCTTCCTGTCAGCTTGAACCAGTCTGGCCATTTTCCTCTGACCTATCTCATTACCTAGGTGTCTTCACCCACAGAACTGCCAGTCACTTGATTTTTTTTTCACACTATTCTCTGTAAACTTTAGAGACTGCCGTGTATGAAAATTCCAGGAGATCAGCAGCTTCTGCGATACTCAAACTACCCCATCTGACACCAACAATCATTCCACGGTCAAAGTTACTTAGATCTCATTTCTTCCCCCAATCTGATGTTTGGACTGAACAACAACTGAACCACTTGACCATATCCGCAAGCTTTATGCATTGAGATGGTGCTACATGATTGGCTGATTTGCATCAAAAGCTGGTATACAGGTGTACCTAATAAAGTGGCCACTGAGAGTATTTTTATATTAGTAAGGTATATAAGCTAGATGATGTAACATATCACCTAGCTAGATGTGAGAATTATGAAGGATTTTGTTAGGATTAATCGAAACAGCAAATTTCTAGATGGAGACCAGTAATGAGGTGTCGAAAATGTTTAGAAAGAATCATACAGGAGTAATTATTACTACCTGGAGAAACAGATGCAAGAATGAAAATAGCTAAGATTTGCAAACGTAACTCTGCAAATAGTTAACGCATATCAAAGGCAAGAGGGGACAAACATCTGAAGATGCTGAGCTACTGGAAGAGCACAGGCAGTGGCATTAACTTTCCCCTACTGAAAACAGAACTCACTGTACAAACTTAGCCTATAAACTACTGAAAATAATTTGATTAATTCCTGCTTTTCCCAGTGTATATTAATCTTGAAACTCTGATTATTTTCCTGTTAATTTCCCTTCAGCTGATGTTAGGTTCATCAGTTTAAAATTACCTGCATACCCCACTGCTCTTGTTGAATAAAAATACCACATTTGATGTCCTACACTCAACTGGTTCCTTGTCTGTTGCCAACAAAGATTTAAAACTCACTTTTACAGCCTCAGCAATCCCTTCCCTTGCCCTCCATAGGAATTAGGGAATATATCACCAGGACCTGGGAATCTGTTAATATTTAAACTGAGTAAGGCATTTAATACCTCCTGCCTTTTAATAATAACAAGTTCATGATTAATTACATGGTATTAATCATTCTAAAAATGCATCATTTCAGATTGTTCAGGAGTAAATTCTATATGCTATTCTCTGCCCATATTATCAATAGATATCATTCTGTTGCTGAAGAAATTTAATAACTTATTTAAACATATCAAATTAACAGGATCACCCTTAAAAACATGCTAACACCTACCTCCCCAAGGACAGACTAATCCTGTTCTTCAACATATTTTTCCTATATTTTATCTACTACTGAGGCTAGACTTGGAAGTCCAGACAACTTCTCCTGCAACTATAATTCCATAATCTGTCATCATCTTTCAGTTGCACAGTGGTCTACCTGTGGTATATGTAATGTTTTCTGCAGTTTTGTTCCTCTGTTCTTCAGGTCTGCCACAGAGACCAAATAAGTCCAACTCTAGTCTTGCCTACCTTCTGGCATGGGTAAAGTTGTCCAGTACTGGCAACATCCTTAAAATCTTACTCCAAGGACTCGAGATATTGATAACTATAGCTATATTCAGTAAGCATCAAGATGTAACTTAGCAAGTTTTTGTTCAATTTGTTCATACCCTCCTTACTTTTATTTACTATGTCATGGTTAATAAAGTATCCATGTGCTTAACTTTATCAACTTATCCCATTCCCTTTGCAGTTCAGTAGACATACCCCTCTCAGTTTCTATTCACTTAATGGTCTTACTTTGTAGTTCTACGATTGAATGATTAAGGGAAAAATGGGCTAACGAAATATAATGTCAGAAAGTATTCTTAAGTAAGAGGAATCAAAATTATCTAAGTGGAGAAAGGGCAGTGAGATTGTGGTGTTCTGGTGAATGAATCACAAAGTTGACAGGTTCAACAAGTAGTTCAGAAGGCAAACTGCATTTTGGTCAGTTGCGAAGAGACTGGAGTTCAAGGATAGGGGGCTTTTTTACATTTCTGCAGTATGCTTGCAAAGCCACATTTAAGATAATAAATACTTTAAAAAAAAAAGGAGAGTTGCTTTGGAGGCTGCCCAAAGGAGAGGTCTGCCATACAAGAGAGGGGGTAGATAGCTTGGGACTGTACTCCTTTGAGCTTAGAAGGATTAAGGTGACATAGTTTAATCTTAAATGCAAAATAGAATGCAAAAGACAGACTGCAAGCCATGTATGGCCAATAAAGACCACTCTTTAACAGAACCAAGTGTAACGTAAATGATGGTGACAATAACATTTATTAAGCATGTGAAATTAATACAAAAAAGATAATTGAATCTGGAATAAATGAAAACACTAAAATCACACAGAAAAGATAACACACTAAATGGAACACTGAAAAAAATCACAAAGCCCTTAGTCATATTTTTTTTTCTGGTTCAATCAAGTATGACTTACTGTTCTTGCAATTAATATCTGTTGAATTCAGAATTGGTGCATTTGTCAGAAGCAATCTAACCAAGAAGCTTAAGTGTCTAATGACAGCAAATCACATACAAAGTAATGAGAAAACATTACTAGAACAATAACAAGTAACACTGATATACAAGCTAGGCTTCCACAATTAAGCCAGGAACAATGTGATTCTGCTGATACGGACCAATATTCTCTTTGAATTGTCAAAAGTCCAATGAAAATCACGTAAGAATAACAGTGTTTCTCCTGCCTTTGCAATTCTCTCTAATCTAAGTTTTATTCTGGAATACAATTTTAAAGACAATTGGCCACAGCTATTTCAATCAGAATTGCAAAATTTGCATGGCACAAATGTACTTATGCTTTGCAATGGCTCCCTATTACACTTGCTTCAAGATTTTTATGCACACCCAATCAACAGAAATTGGTTCATGAGATTTTTAGTCTGCAACTTAAAATATTAGGAGCAATGAAGCTGTTCATGTATCCAAAGTTCTCAGTCTGTAACACACAGATTCAGCAATTTCTTTTTTTTTAATGTTTAACTAAATAGATCCCAAATTTTCTCTGCAGAGAAATGGTATTTGTATCAAACAATCATGAGGGGAAATCAGGTTCAAATAAAATCTTGCAGAGAGAAATAATCAACTGAAATTTCTACCTTTTCAGCTTTTCATGAATTCATCTGAAAATGGTTGGCAGAAATGGATGGAAATTGATCCCAGGAGAATCCATTTAATTTGTTCGCTCCAGTTTCACTTGAAGGACTTGACCCACAATGACAGGGATAATAGGACTAATTCAAAGCCCACCAATGATACGAATGCATTTGGAAAGTCAAACATTCCTGCTCTCAGAGATGCTGCTAATTGTTTTAAAATGAATTATCCAGTTTCTTAATTTAGTCTGAAGATGTAATAATACTAGCATTTTAATTATTTGCAATATTTGAATTTAAAGATTTTTTTAAAAAGCAGATGATGTAAATTTGAAAAGCAGGTAAAGAGAAGTAATTAGTGTTTCAGGGCTGTGACTCTGTATCTCTTAACTAATTCTCTTTCCACAGATGCTGCATGACCTGCTGAGGGATCTCAGAATTTTCTGTATATATTTTGCATTTATTTGCAATTTGTCGTAATTTGATCTCATAACCTCATTGTTTTCAACAACATTCTTTGGCTCCGATTCACCTCACAGGAGACTAAAATGGTAAGTCTCTCTAAAGATAACTGCCAAAAACTTTTATTTCAAGTTTCCAGCATCTGCAGTATTTTCCATTTTCCATTTATACAGATATGCTGCAATAATACTTTCAAAATAATAATTCAAAAATATTTGCTGATTAGGGGCAAAACAATATGCATTAATGTGCAAAGTCCTGCAATTTGACAAAGTTGATAGGAAAAATGTGAACAAAATAATGCCACCAGAGTTGGTAAAAGAGATATAATTTGCTAGTGACAACTCAGCTGAAATCAAAGATGATCAGTAAACAACCTAATGAAATGAAGGTGCAAGGTAGGGCAAGGTCAAATTAGAGCTGGGAAAGGTGTCAAGTTTTACCACTTCTGAGTTAGGCCTGTAAGTAAAGTTCCTCCCTACACCTTTCTTGGTACATTAGTGGCAACTCTACTGTTGCTTTAGCACTTGTCGGTTTTACGGGGCGAGCTGCCAGCTCGATGCTCAGCCCAGCACAGATAGAAAGTGTGTAAAGAGCTGGCTGGATACCACTGCTGTTACGTGATCACAGGTTTCGTTTACTGTGGGCATCACTTTAAGTGCCTGGATGAGGAGGAGTACGACGTCAGTATAACAAAATGCAGACACACTGCTGGGACAGAGAGAGTGAGTGAGTGTGTGAGAGAGAAAGTGTGACAGAGTGAGTGAGTGAGAGAGAGAAAAAAGACTTTGGACTGCAAGCTGGAGCTCGCTACAGTAATGGGTGAAGTTAAATACTTTCCCATGCCCAAAGGATTGGGTGAATGAGCGGCACACAGTACATATTGGATAAGTGACTGTCACTTCTTATGATCCATACGTGGATTTTTTTGGGGTATTCTGTGGCAACCACTTTCATTAACCCTTACATGGATTTGGGTGTGTTATGTGGTGACTACTTGTGCTAAGGAATATTCCGTGACTGTCACCTTGTAATATCTCTACGTGGATTTCAGAATACAACTCGACAGCTGAGATCTTCTGCGACTGTTACTTCATTTTCCCAGCATGGAACCTGTGGAATTCTTTGCGATCACCTCCTCGTTGCATTTTAATGTGGATTTACAAGTTTCTCCCCTCACTTATTCCGTGGATAGCTGAAGCTTTTCAGTTTGCCATCTCAAAACTTTAAAAACTGTTCCCAAGCTTGACCGTTTAGGAGCCACAAATACATAACACTGTTAACTTCTGTTTAGAAGAGTAGTTTGTTTAATTTTCTATATTTTGAGTAGATACTAATAAGTATAGTGGTTTAACATTAAACCCTGACTCAGTTTGTGGTCTATTGTTACTGGTACATAACATAAAGTGGGGGCTGGTCCGGGATCTGAACAAATTGGGGCTTACTGATTGATTGATTACTTCCTTTTTGATTGACTTGTGTGTGGAAACCAGCAGCAATGGATATTAATAAATTCCTGGCATCGCCAACCTGTGAAGAATTACAGAAAGCCAAAAAGATAGAGTTGTTGGTCATTGTTAGTAAATTAAGACTTGTTACGGTAAAGCCAGCTATGAAAGAGGCAAAGATTCAGAGGAGAATAGCTGAGCACTATATATCTACGGGTGTATTTACAGCTGAGATGTTAGAAATGTTTCCTGAAAGTAAATCAGATGACCATCAGTACAAGACGGAACAACTAAAGTTAGAGCTAAAGAAACTTAGATTAGAAGCTGTGGACAGAGAAAAACAAAGACAGCTTGAGGCTGAGGAAACAGACAAACAAAGGCAGTTTGAAGCAGAGGAAAGAGAAAAAGAAAGGCTATTTGAGCTAGAGAAGATGAAGCACGTGGATCAAACTTCTGGCTCTCGTGATAGGTTTGCTGCCAGTCGGGAAGTTAGATTGGTTCCTCCATTTGATGAGGCTGAGGATGATAAATACTTTTAGCATTTTGAGAAAGTTGCTCAGAGCCTACGGTGGCCAAGAGAGAATTGGCCTCTCATGTTGTAATTAAAGGTAAGACTCAGTAGGTTTATCCTGCCCTATCAGTTGAAGATGCAGCTAACTATGGGACAGTAAAACTGGCTGTGCTTAAAGTTTATGAGTTGGTTCCAGAGGCCTATAGGCAAAGGTTTAGAAATTTGAGAAAATCTGTGAGCCAGACTCATGTGGAATTTGATAATGAAATGTCTGTGTTTTGAACGATGGTGCACACCTAAAAATATGGATGATGATTTCGACAAATTGAAAGAGTTGGTTTTAATTGAAGTGTTTAAAAGGTGCATCTATAATGACATAAGACATATTTAGATGAAAAGGATGCAGCAACTTTACAAAAATCTGCTAAGTTAGCAGATGAGTTTGCTCTAACCCACAAGTCTAAGTTTGCCCCAAGTAAGACCTTCCAAAAGAATAGAATGGATAACCATGGTAAACCAGAAATCAAGTCTGGGAATAGTGACAAAGGTAAAGATGAAGGAAAGCAATTGAAAGAGAAACATTCTGGTCCTACTTGTCACTATTGCAAGAAACCTGGTCATGTTATGGCTAATTGTTTCCTCTTGAGGGAGGAGGAGGAAAAGGAGGTAGTTCCAGATGCCTGTATTCAGCGCTTTGAAACACCTGTGAGGTCACAGGGTTCCGGACATTCTGATAAAGCTCTGTCAAAGGCTGAGACGTCTGACCTAGTTAGGAAAGAATTTATTCCTTTTGTGTCAGAGGGGTTTGTTTCAGTGAATGAGGGGTCACCTGCGGTGCCAGTGAAAATTCTTCGAGATACTGGGGCTTCTCAGTCACTCTTGTAAGACAATGTTCCAGAGTTTTGTGATGAGACTGCCAATGGTGAGCTAAATCTTATACAAGGCATTGGGGACAACATTGTTTCTGTACCTCTGCACAAGGTAATTTTGAAGTCCGAGTTAGTTTCGGGACTTGTTAAGATAGGACTACGGCCCAGTTTACCGGTGAAAGGTGTTTCTTTGTTGTTAGGGAATGACCTAGCAGGTGGCAAAGTTGTCCCTGCAGTGCAGCTGACGACTAAGCCAATCACTGATGACCCAAAGATGGATTCTAATGTTTATCCATCCTGCGCAGTAACTCGAGCTATGGCAAAGAGGCTTGCCTATGCAGATGGTCCTGTGCAGCATGGTTTTGCTACTCATGATAGCCCAAATCGGGACTCAAGTTTTGATGACCTGTCAGTGACTTTCCTGCCTTCACTGTTGGACTAGGATCCTTGTATTAGGTCTGACTATAAAGATTTACCTTTGTCCAGGAAGGAGTTTATAGCGGAACAGACTAGAGACCCTGAGATTGTTGCATTGAGAGAAAGAGCTCTCTCAGGTGAGAAGATTAAAAAAGTGCCGGTAGGATATTATATCAAGGGTGGAGTGTTAATGAGGAAGTGGAGACCACCTGATATTCCAGCAAGTGAGGAATGGGCAATTGTTCACCGATTTGTAGTTCGTAACGTCTACAGGAATGAGATTTTAACCATGGCCCATAGTATGCCCCTGGATGGCCATTTTGGTGTGAATAAAACTGTGGACAAGGTTTTTGAAACAATTCTTCTGGCCGGGTTTGAGGAAAGATGTTGTGACATTTTTGCCGAACTTGTCACACTTGTCAGGTTGTGGGTAAAACTAATCGGGTCACCCCAGTGGCCCCACTGCAGCCTATTCCTGCATTTGGTGAACCCTTCTCTAAAGTTATTGTGGATTGTGTTGGCCCACTGCCAAAGACGAGAGCTGGCCATCAGTATTTTCTAACCATCATGTGTAGATCATCTAGATTTCCAGAAGCAATACCTCTCAGGAATATCAAAGCTCCAATGATGTCAAGGGCTCTCATAAAATTTTTCATTTTATTTGGTTTGCCAAAAGAAATCCAGTTCGATCTAGGAAGTAATTTTATGTGAGAATTATTTCAGAAGGTAGTTTACGAACTGGGAGCCAAACAGATTACGTCGTCTCTGTACCATCCAGAATCCCAAGGGGCCTTAGAAAGATTCCATTCTACCCTCAAAACCATGATTAGGACATTCTGTATTGAAAATGAGAAGGATTGGGATGAGGGAGTTCACTTGCTTTTATTTGCAGTGAGGGAGTCTGTACAAGAGTCCCAAGGCTTTAGCCCCTTTGAGCTTGTGTTTGGACACCAGGTCTGAGGTCCTTTGGCATTGTTAGATAGCAGTGGATCAACAATGACCTGTATATAAATCTGTTGGACTATATTTTAAAATTCAAAGACAGATGCAAAGGGCTAGCAACCTAGTAAGGGAAAATTTAGAATCTGCTCAGAGTAAAATGAAAACCTGGTATGATAAGAAAGCCAGAGTTAGGACATTTAAGCCAGAAGATAAGGTGCTCGTTCTTTTCCCTGTGCAGACAAATCCTTTGCAGGCCAGATTCCATGGTCCCTATGAAATTGTGTCTAAGGTCAATGATGTGGATTATGTAGTCAAAACACCAGATAGAAGGCCAAAGCAGCTTTGTCACATAAGCATGCTTAAGCTGTATCATGAAAAGCAGACTGCAGCTGTGGTGGTTGTTGTAAATAATGATGGATCCGAGCTCTCTGGAAATTCACTAGCTGATCCTACTGAGGCCCATTTTAAATCATACATTATTTCAGCCAGATTGACAAATTTGACTATTTTGGAAAATTGTGATGAGAAACTGGCTAATTTGCAGCCACAGCAGTAGCAGCAAATGAAGCAATTGATGATAAAATTTCAGGATTTGTTCCCTGATGTTCCAAAAATGAACAGTGGCCTCACATGATGTAGATGTTGGTGATGCCAAACCTATAAAACAACATCTGTATCACATGAATACTGAAAAATGTAGGCTTGCTGAACAAGAAATTGAGTATATGTGGAAAATGGTATTATTAGGCATTCTGCTTCAGATTGGAGCTCACCTTCTGTTATGATACCTAAACCAGATGGTAGTATCAGGTTTTGCACTGATTACAGAAAGGTGAATGCTATAACAAAAACAGATGCTTATCCCATCCCAAGATGTGTTGACAAGGTTGGAAAAGCTAAGTTTCTTACAAAAATTGATCTGTTAAAAGGGTATTGGTGTGTTCCTTTAATAGATAGAGGTAGGGAAAACTCTGCATTTGTAACACCTTCTGGGTTGTATGAACACAATGTTCTGCCATTTGGAATGAAAAATCCTCCAGGAACAGTCCAGAGAATGATTAATTCTGTAATTCAAGGGTTAGAACACACAGATGCCTATATTGATGATTTGGTCACAGGAAATGACACATGGGAAGCCCATAGGATCTACGGGCATTTAGAGAATCATGGTCTGATCAGGGACAGTCAACATGGCTTTGTGAAGGGCAAATCGTATCAAACAAGCCTGATAGAGTTCCTTGAGGAGGTGACCAGGCATATAGATGAGGGTAGTGCAGTAGATGTGATCTACATGGATTTTAGTAAGGCATTTGACAAGGTTCCATACGGTCGGCCTATTCAGAAAGTCAGAAGGCATGGGATCCAGGGATGTTTGGCCAGGTGGATTCAGAATTGGCTTGCCTGCAGAAGGCAGAGGGTGGTGGTGGAGGGAGTACATTCAGATTGGAGGATTGTGACTAGTGGTGTCCCACAAGGATCTGTTCTGGGACCACGACTTTTCGTGATTTTTTTTATTAACGACCTGGATGTGGGGGTAGAAGGGTGGGTTGACAAGTTTGCAGACGACACAAAGGTTGGTGGTATTATAGATAGTGTAGAGGATTGTCGAAGATTGCAGAGAGATATTGATAGGATGCAGAAGTGGGCTGAGAAGTGGCAGATGGAGTTCAACCTGGAGAAGTGTAAAGTGGTACACTTTGGAAGGACAAACTCCAAGGCAGAGTACAAAGTAAATGGCAGGATACTTGGTAGTGTGGAGGAGCAGAGGGATTTCGGGGTACATGTCCACAGATCCCTGAAAGTTGCCTCACAGGTAGATAGGGTAGTTAAGAAAGCTTATGGGGTGTTAGCTTTCATAAGTCGAGGGATAGAGTTTAAGAGTTGCGATGCAATGATGCAGCTCAATAAAACTCTGGTTAGGCCACACTTGGAGGACTGTGTCCAGTTCTGGTCACCTCACTATAGGAAGGATGTGGAAGCATTGGAAAGGGTACAGAGGAGATTTACCAGGATGCTGCCTGGTTTAGAAAGTATGCATTATGATCAGAGATTAAGGGAGCTAGGGCTTTACTCTTTGGAGAGAAGTAGGATGAGAGGAGACATGATAGAGGTGTACAAGATAATAAGAGGAATAGATAGAGTGGATAGCCAGTGCCTTTTCCCCAGGGCACCACTGCTCAATACAAGAGGACATGGCTTTAAGATAAGGGGTGGGAAGTTCAAGGGGAATATTAGAGGAAGGTTTTTTACTCAGAGAGTGGTTGATGCGTGGAATACACTGCCTGAGTCAGTGGTGGAGGCAGATACACTAGTGAAGTTTAAGAACTACTAGACAGGTATATAGAGGAATTTAAGGTGAGGGGTTATATGGGAGGCAGGGTTTGAGGGTCGGCACATTGTGGGCCGAAGGGCCTGTAATGTGCTGTACTATTCTATGTTCATATCTCTGCAGTGGAAAAGCTGTTTGACAGGCACTAAAAGGCCAATCTTACAGTTAACTTAACTAAGTGTGAATTTGGCCAAGCCACTGTGACCTATCTTGGTTATGTTGCAGGTCAAGGCAGGTTGGCTCTTGTTCAGGCAAGTTCTGAGGTTCCCATTCCAACCGGTAAAAAAGCTCTGAGAAGATTCTTGGCAATGGTCAGATATTATCGCAAGCTCTATAGAACATAGAATCTCTGATCATAATGCATACTCTCTAAACCAGGCAGCATCCTGGTAAATCTCCTCTGTACCCTTTCCAATGCTTCCACATCCTTCCTATAGTGAGGTGACAGAACTGGACACAGTACTCCAAGTGTGGCCTAACCAGAGTTTTATAGAGCTGCATCATTACATAGCGACTCTTAAACTCTATCCCTCAACTTATGAAAGCTAACACTCCATAAGCTTTCTTAACTACCCTATCCACCTGTGAGGCAACTTTCAGGGATCTGTGGACATGTACCCTGAGATCCCTCTGCCCCTCCACACTACCAAGTATCCTGCTATTTACTTTGTACTCTGCCTTGGAGTTTGTCCTTCCAAAGTGTACCACTTTACACTTCTCCAGGTTGAACTCCATCTGCCACTTCTCAGCCCACTTCTGCATCCTATCAATATCTCTCTGCAATCTTCGACAATCCTCTACACTATCTACACCACCAACAACATTTGTGTCGTCTGCAAACTTGCCAGCCCACGCTTCTACCCCCACATCCAGGTCGTTAATAAAAATCATGAAAAGTAGAGGTCCCAGAACAGATCCTTGTGGGACACCACTAGTCACAATCCTCCAATCTGAATGTACTCCCTTCACCACTACCTGCAGGCAAGCCAATTCTGAATCCACCTGGCCAAACTTCCCTGGATCTCATGCTTTCTGACTTTCTGAATAAGCCTATATAAAGTTTATAATAAGCCTATATAAAGTTCTCTAAGAACTTTGCCGATATTGCCCTCCCATTGACTAACATCCTGAGGAAGGGTGAAAAGTTTATTTGGACAGATCCTTGCCAGGAGGCATTTGAGAAATTGAAGGCCATCTTATGTCATCAACCTGTGCCCAGGTCACCTGACTTTGCAAAGCCATTTTTCATAGCCGTAGATGCCAGTGATGAAGTTGCAGGAGCAGTGTTACTACAAAGGGATGATTGTGATGATATTGACCATCCTATGGCTTACTTTTCAAAGAAATTCAATAAGCATCAAAGAAATTATTCCACCATAGACAAGGAATTATTATCAGTTATTTTTAGCTTTGCAGCATTTTGATGTTTATGTTTGCACAGCTCAGAAACCACCTGTTGTTTGTACAGACCATAATCCATTGGTGTTCTTGAGTAAGGTGAAAAACAAAAATAGAAGGTTGTTGAATTGGAGTTTGATTTTGCAGGAGTATGATCTCGTGATAATTCACATTAAAGGCAGGGTTAATATAATTGCCGATTGTCTTTCCAGATGTTAAGGTTGCAATGTACTTTTAATAGTGGAGTGGAATTTACTATCTGTATACGCTCCTGCAATATGTTATATTTGTCTGTAGTGTGCTATGTGGTAACCGTATATGTATTGTTTAACATATTGTAGTTTGTAGTTAAAATTTTGCTGTTACAGGTCAAAATTTTTCCTTCTTGGGGGAGGGTGTTACGTGACGACGGATTTCGTTTACTGTGGGCGTCACTTTAAGCGCCTGGATGAGGCGGGAGTATGACATCAGTACAACAAAATGCAGACAGACTGCTGGGACAGAGGGAGAGAGGGAGGGAGGGAGGGAGGGAGAGAGAGAGAGAGAGGGAGGGAGGGAGGGAGGGAGAGAGAGAGAGAGCGCGAGAGAGTGAGAGAGAGAGAGAGAGAGAGATATATATGATCCACACATGGAATTTTTTGGAGTATTATATGGCAACCACTTTCGTTAACCCTTACACGGATTCGGCTGTGTTATGTGGTGAGCATTTCTGCTAAGGAATATTCCGTGACTGTCACCTTGTAATATCTCTACGTGGATTTCGGAATACAACTCAACAGCTGAGATCTTCTGCAACTGTTACTTCGTTTTCCCAGCATGGAACCTGTGGAATTCTTCGTGATCGCCTCCTCGTTGCATCTTAATGTGGATTTACAAGTTTCTCCCCTCACCTATTCCGTGGATAGCTGAAACTTTTCAATTTGCCATCTCAAAACTTTAAGAACTGTTCCTAAGCTTGATGGTTTGGGAGCCACAAAAGCACAACACTGTTCACCTTCTGTTTAGAAGAGCAGTTTGTTTAATTTTCTATATTATGAGTAGATACTAATAAATATAGTGGTTTAACATTAAACCCTGACTCAGTTTGTGGTCTGTTGCTCCTGGTATGTAATACTGCACTACCAGCGCATGTATTTAATGGATGACAAAAGCATTTGATAATGTTAACAAATATATTGTACATACAAATGTAAAGATTTGCCAATATATTTTCCAAGCACATCAAAAAAAAACTACCCAAACCATCTCTTAACATGAAAAGACGGTCAAGGGCAAAGAATCCTAAGACAAATGAGATGGAAGGTGGTGTTAAAACTCAAGGTAAATTATTGAGCTGGATTTGGGTGATGCACAGCAATCTACAAATCCAGACACTTCTGTCAATGAGGGTGACAAGCTAAGACAAGCTACTGCCATCTGTGCATTAGAAAAAGTGCAATCCATGTAAAAAGCTGTATGCTAATACATATCCTGCATATCATGAAATACACCAGAAGCTGTAATTTAGAGTCCCCATATATTATCACATTCTTAATATTATTTAATCCAACATGGTAATATGCACTAATAATAAAAATCTGATGAACTTTACATAAATATTAGGTGTCTAGATTAAAATGAATTGAAACAGGTTTTAAAAAGTCTTACAATAATTTGTGTGTTAAAAAATGCATGCAAGAGGTCACTTACTTGAATAGGTCCAACTGACATCAGCAGGTTTTTCAACTGGATTTCAGTGGTTGAAGAAGAAAGCCCTTCAACTGACACCACACATGGTTGAGGTCTGCATTCCACCACTCGCAAATTCTGTTTATGTTGCATCATGCGTCCTCGGCCCATCTGGCCTGGTAATGCTATGCCGCGCCCCTGCATAATGACCTGTAAAGAACACAACACTCAGCCAATTTATTTTGTCCTTGGGGTGTCAGCTTGTGGCTCAAAACTTTCTATGGGTCATACAATGGCTTCACAACAATACGATGTGACCCTACAGTTTAAGGCAAGGTTACATCTTTAAAACTGTTGTGTTTTAAATTTACCTAGTAAATATGAGCCCTAAAATCTTGCAGCAAGTTAATTACTTTCAACTTGAAGCAATATTATAACTGGAAAGATATAATTTATATGCGCATGAATGTGCCATCCTTATCTTGCCTAGTTATATATGTCTCCAGACCCACAGCATGTTGTTGACTTTAAACTGCCCCTGAAATCACCCAGCAAACTGTCCGGTTGTAGCAAACTGCTAATTCAAAGCACAAGAATAAACAGGATTGCTGGAAACTGCTGGTACTTCTTCAGTTGGGTGACTAGCGTGCTCCAAGTATAATTTTATTTACTTTAATATTTTTCCTCACTAACAAATTACCTCAAAATTCTAAAAGCCTCATGGACCTGCTGTGTCCTTGCATGATCTTTCCTGTCATTGGAATGAGGCACACATAAAGGATGGAGATTGAAGAATTTTGACAGTTGGATAATTGAAGTAGTCCATTGACTAATGTGGGTGCTGGATGTTATAAGGGTGACCCTGCAACATTGACTAGTTGAGTTAAAAAGTCAGACAGTTATATAGCCCAGAAGCAGTCCCTTCGGGCCAACTCCTCTAGCTGTCCAAGGTGCCTTGCTGAGCTAACTTAATTTTCCTGCATTTAGCCCATATCCCTCTAAAACTTTTCAGTTCCATGAGAACCTGTTCAAAGGTATTTTAAGCATTGTGACTGTACCTGCCTTTACCGCTTCTGAGCTCATTCTATATACTACCCACAATGGAAAAACTGGCCCTCGAGTAACACTGACATCATGAAATACTTGAATTAGCACCCTCTTCCCAAAAAAAATCAGGTTCCAAGTTTTTTTTTTATTTCCAGAACGAATTTTGTAGCAAGTGTTTATAAAATTCACAGTCAATGTATTTTCCAAGTGAACACAAGCCTCAAGACCAAAAATAATCCTTTAATGATCAACTGGATTAATGGAACAAGTGTAGCTAGATAATGAAAAAGCCAATCACCTCACATTGCTTTACCTAGTCTTGCACCATTCCAACTTCAATAAAAATCTATGCATCATCTTAATCACTATATCAAAGTCCTGGATTTTTCTACCAGAGAATATTATCAACAAATCATCAATTTGAAGTCAGCAGTTATCAGCAAAGAAAGCACAGCAGAACCATCTCAGGCAACCTGAGTTAGAATTGTTGCAACCTTCCTCATGCCAATGAACAGAAATCAACTACAGAGCAATTAATAGCACAATGCACGATCAGCCAAAGCCCCACTGAATCCAGGTCCAATGAAAACTCAGACCTTCCTCACCCTTTAGTAAAAGTCCCGAAAAGCAGGATATGATGAGCATTCAGGCCTTAGCCTCAAATTTCTAATTATTAAGTTAAAATGTCAGCTGAAATCAAAGTATATTCCTTAAGATTTTCTCAGCAAGGTGAAGTCTGGTTAACCATTTTCTCAGTATGGTTAAAAAATGCTCTGCATGAGAATACTAATTAATATAGAAGGTTATTGAGATGTGGATTTGATTATAACTGAAGATCAGGATAAATGGTGAGAAATACATCACAGGCTTCAGCAGCTAGACGAGAGTGAGACAGTGCACGAGACAGCGAGAGTGCAAGAGCACGAGCGAGAGAGCGAGAGAGAGAGAGAGAGAGCGAGCGAGAGAGAGATTCGGAGCTTAGAAGCCTGTAACAATGCTTAAGGGTGCCAAGTGTCCTGGGGAATAAAAGTAGTTGAAGATGGATTTAATTTAAAATATTACTTAACCAGACAGAAATTTCAGTTCATGACAGAATTAGTGCAGGTGTCTTGATACCTCACAATTAACAGAATATCGTCTGGGTTTTACTCTTGGTTGAAAGTTCCTGATATGATATTTTGACTTACAGCCACAATATTACTTGATTTGACAACTACCAGAAGTTAGCTAATACAGTAGCACAGTGGTTATAGAATTATAGATACAACTCAATGGTCAAGTTCAAATTCCACCAAATCACATTCTTTGAATTATATTAATAAACTTGTTAAATTTGAAATTGGTATAATATAAAATGACAATGAAAGCTACTGAAACGCTAGAAGTCGTGCATAGTAACTATTAATCCTTTTGCCCCAAGCTTGCTTTGCACATCAACAGAACAGCTTAAAGCTCTTCGCTATCACAGGTCCATGCAAAGAGCTTTGTAAGCAACTTAAATGCTGCCACTGCTGTAATGGCAAGATGCCATGGCACTATTGAATAAACAAAAGAATAATCCCAGCAAACATTCACCCCTCAACCAATCTCAGTAAAATTGGTTAGTTTGACGTTTACATGTCATTGTTCCTGAGACTTCTATGAACATATTAGCTGGTGTGTGACCAGTCAAGCAGATGAATTTCAATAGGGGTCATTTTCAATGCCAACTTCAAGAATACTCACCTGCTGCGCAACCCAACTTCAACAAAGTGAAAAATTAACATATGCCATTCAGATTACAATGCTAGTGCCAGGTTAGAAGAGCACAAAGTTGAGTATTACCCCATTTTATTTAGTAATTTCTTCCCCTTAAACACATTAGTGGCCTCCAAAGGGAAATAACAAACATTTCAATAATTGAACAGGTTCTCAAATGGCATGATTTTAGTACCACTACTGTCAATTATGACACTGCTTCCAAATGATAACATTGTTACAGCATCTGTTAATAAGGAAACTCTACATAATGCCATCTTCATAGAGGTAAAAAACTGGTAAGATTTATAAAATCTGCTTATATTTCTGTATCTATAAAATGGATCAACATCCCAGATGAGGAGAAAAAGTTGAAACATGATATCAAATTTGCCTCCTAATAAAATGTATTCAAAAGCATTGCAATAATTGAAATAATTAGCCAATTACTTCCTTTGTGGCTGAGGGCATTTTAACATTTTGAACATTTTTTTTTGTCATCAAAACACTACGCAGCTCCAATATGTGAAAAGTGCACATGCTTACCCTGTTCTGTTGACTGGATATATTTTTTGCCATTCCTAACAACTGTGGTACAGATTGCTGCCGCTGTTGCTGTGGTCTTTGCTGTTGCGCTCCTTTTGTCAATGTGACCTTCCGAACGGTCTGTTGTTTCTGGAGTTGCTGCTGGTGCTGCCGCTGAGGCTGGACCTCAAGATGAGAGAAGCCAGTGTTCTCGCTCCCCTGCTGCAAGAACACAGCATCATGCTGCTCAGTGTCTTCACTCAACATAAAACCTTTTACCACTCACCATGTGCTAAATGCAGTATGACCTTGCAAAATCTGAAGAAATAAACAAATATATCACACTGAGGTGATATATTTGTCTCACTAATAAAAAAAAGAGCTATTTAAGTCTGTTTCACAAGACTAAAGCAGGAGATTTCATAGAAAAGGTTCAGCGATCACTAGAAAATTGTTTTCATATCCACAAGAATAGTAGCTGAGCACCTACCGTCACAAATTCTAAAAAATGGAGATGAATCACTTAGGAATTTTTGATATTATTGTCACTGCTGAATTTCATCAAGGGTGCCAAGATTCAGTGCCTTCCAACTACCAGGTAATGTTGACAGGTTAAACCAGCTGTGTACCTGTTGACTTAAGCACTATTATGATGATAGTTGGACCAGTTGAGATCAATTAATTTCAGCTCAGTGGAACAGCACTATTTGAGTGTATAGAAAGGGAGGCAGAGAAACAACAGCATGGGTTTTTTCCTGCCTATAGCTAGTGTAGCAGACCCAAGAGGATTTGAAGAGCAAGGCCCTTTTGGTCAGAAAGGTCTGTGGGTTCTCTCTTCATGGCCCTTTGGTAGAACAGTGAGATAGATATTGGTGTAGTTATGGATGACTGATGAATCTTCCCCCACACCTTTTTTTTTTAAACAGTTCAAATACGTTGTAGGAAGTGTAAATTATCCTCAGCTAGTCTGGGGTTAAACCGCAGTTGCTGGGTGGTGCGGCTCAAAGGGCCGGAAGGGCCTATTCCACTATCTCTTAAATAAAATAAACAAGGCTGAGATACAACAGGTCAGCTGGTAAAATGGGCAAGATTGGCTAACGGAATTCAGCTAGTTAAGTGCAAAATGATGCATTATGGGAATTTAAACCAGCCCAGGACTTAGACAGCAAATGGCAGAGCCTTGGGGAGTTTTACCGAACAGCAAAACTCTGGGGTACAAATACACTGTTTCCTCAAAGTGATGGCAAAGGTAGATAAAGTGGAGAAGTAGGTGTATGGTATGCTTACTTCCATTGTTGAGATACTGAATATTGGAGATGGGCCAGTATGTTAATCTTGTACAAATCGTTTGGCCACACTTAAAAGTATTGTGTGTATAGATGTGATCCACACACTATAGAAAGGATGTGATTAAGCAGGAGGACAAATTTCTAAGCTGATACACCAAACTCATATTGAGGGAGAGCTTTTATCTTGGATGAGTTGTTTAACCAAAGCCCCATCTCATCTCTTGGGTAGAACCATTCCCTTGTTCTTGTGGGCAATATTAATCCCTCAGCAACATTTCCAAAATACATCTGATATCTCAGTGAATGGCCGGGTGCTGGTGGAGTGCTGTACAACAGACACAAAGGTGTACATGAAACTCACAATTATACACAGTCATATGGCACTCTTGCCATGATCAGTCAGGGCACTAAGTACAAAAGGTGGGACATTTTACAGCTGTCCAAGATGTTAGCCGGATGGCACTTGGGAATATTGTGTACAGTTCTGGCCGCCATTCTTCAGAGAGGATTTCATTATGCTTAAGAGGATGCAGAAATATTCCCAAGGAAGTTGCCAAGAACGGAGCGCTTTAGTTATAAGGAGAGACTGAATAAGTTGGTACTGTTTTCCCTGAAGCAAAGACAGCTGAGGGGTGACCTCAAGAGGCAGGTAAAAACATGAGGGGCAGTGGATAGTGAAATTCTTTTAGCCTAAGGTAAGGGAATCTAAAACAACAGGGCAGATATTTAAGGTGAAAGAGGCAAGATTGGGGGGGGAGGTAACTTTTCTACTAAGAAGGTGGAAGGTATATGGAAAAAAATTGCCAGAGTTCGTAATAGAGGCAGGCAGAACAACAATATTTAAAAGAATCAGGATAGAAACATGAATATGAAAGGTTTGGAGGGATGTGGGCCCAACACAGGTAAACGTAGATGGGCATCTTGGTCATCATGGAGACCTAAGGGCTTGTTTCTATGCCATGTAACACTCACAACACTCTGGAGGAACTCGGCAGGTCAGGAAGCATCCGTGGAAAAGATCGGTCGACGTTTCGGGCCGGAACCCTTCGTCAGGACTGTAGAGGGAAGGGGCAGAGGTCCTATAAAGAAGGTGGGGGGAGGGTGGGAAGGAGAAGGCTGGTAGGTTCCAGGTGAAAAACCAGTAAGGGGAAAGATAAAGGGGTGGGGGAGGGGAAGCAGGGAGGGGATAGGCAGGAAAGGTGAAGAAAGAATATGGGAAAACACAATGGGTGGTAGAAGGAGGCGGAAACATTTGGGAGGTGATAGGCAGCTGGGGGAGGGGGCAGAGTGACATAGCGATAGGGGAAGGGAGGAGGAGGGAATTACTGGAAGTTGGAGAATTCTATGTTCATACCAAGGGGCTGGAGACTACCTAGACGGTATATGAGGTGTTGCTCCTCCAACCTGAGTTTAGCCTCATCATGGCAGTAGAGGAGGCCATGTATGGACATATCTGAATGGAAGTGGGAAGCACAGCTGAAGTGGGTGGCTACTGGGAGATCCTGTCTGTTTTGGCAGATGGAGCAGAGGTGCTCGACGAAGTGGTCCCCCAATCTGTGTCGGGTTTCACTGATGTAGAGGAGGCCGCACCGGGAGCACCGGATGCAATAGATGACCCCAACAGGCTCACAAGTGAAGTGTTGCCTCACTTGGAAGGACTGTTTGGGGCCCTGAATGGTGGCAAGAGAGGAGGTGTAGAGACAGGTGTAACACTTGCGCTTACAGGGATAAGTGCCAGGTGGGAGATCCGTGGGGAGGGACGTGTGGACCAGGGAGTCGCGGAGGGACCGATCCCTGCAGAAAGCGGAGATGGGTGGAGAGGGAAAGACGTGCTTAGTGCTCAGGGCCCCAAACAGTCCTTCCAAGTGAGGCAACACTTCACTTCTGAGTCTGTTGGGGTCATCTATTGCATCCGGTGCTCCCGGTGCGGTCTCCTCTATATCGGTGAAACCCGACGCAGATTGGCGGACCGCTTCGTCGAGCACCTCCGCTCCGTCTGCCAAAACAGACAGGATCTCCCAGTAGCCACCCACTTCAACTGTGCTTCCCACTCCCATTCAGATATGTCCATACATGGCCTCCTCTACTGCCATGATGAGGCTAAACTCAGGTTGGAGGAGCAACACCTCATACTGTCTCGGTAGTCTCCAGCCCCTTGGTATGAACATAGAATTCTCCAACTTCCGGTAATTCCCTCCCCCTCCCTTCCCCTACCTCTATGTCACTCTGCCCCCTCCCCTGGCTGCCTATCACCTCCCAAATGGTTCCGCCTCCTACTACCCATTGTGTTTTCCCCTATTCCTTCTTCACCTTTCCTGCCTATCACCTCCCTGCCTCCCCTCCCCCACCCCTTTATCTTTCCCCTTACTGGTTTTTCACCCGGAACCTACCAGCCTTCTCCTTCCCACCCTCCCCCCACCTTCTTTATAGGGCCTCTGCCCCTTCCCTCTACAGTCCTGACGAAGGGTTTCGACCTGAAACGTCGACCAATCTTTTCCACGGATGCTGCCCGACCTGCTGAGTTCCTCCAGCGTGTTGTGAGTGTTGCTTTGACCCCAGCATCTGCAGATTATTTTGTGTTTCTATGCTATGTAATTCTATCAATCCATGTATTTAGGGAACTAGACATCAGGTTAAAGAGCAGGATCTATCTGCTGTACTCTCTGAATTACTGGCAGTGCCTTGTGCTTGTGAGTATAAAATCCACAGGTACATCAGAAGAACACGTGGCCAAAGAAATGGTGTTGGAGAGAAAGAGATTTAGACATCCAGATCACTGGGGCAGGTTTCTGGGAAAGGTGGATGGAATGCACCTGAACATCCAACATCCTTGTACAAAACTAAAAACAGAATATACTGGAAAAATTCAACAAGTGCAACAGCATCTGGAGGAGGAGGAACAGTTAAAAGCTTCAGGTCAAAGATTTTTCATCAGAACTAAAGCACTTTCTGTTTTTACTTTAACATTTCCTGTATCTGCCTTTCTAAAGGTTTTCATTCTTAAGAGAAGGCTGTTTGGGAGGGTTTTAATTAATTAAGCAGGGGAATGGGACACTCAACAAGTGAACCAATGAGGGAGAGGTACAATTAAATGTTGTAGGAAAATTAAGTCAATCATGTAGGTTCAACATACAGAGAGGTGATAAGTACATGGAAGGAATGTGCCCAACCTCACTTTATAGTTAATAGCAGAATGTCTTCTGAACTGTGGATACAGACAGTTTTAGAGGAACTCAGTTTAAAAGAGAATCAGCCAGATCACACTGAAGCTACCATAACTTATTTGGAGGTGACTAACACAAGATAACAAGAATTTCGGCTGCAGATGACCCAGAAAGGTGGAAAAGGGCAATGCTACACAGAACAATTGTGCAGGCTGTCTTTGAAATGAAGAAGACAGGGGATCATAGGGTCAAACAGAATGTGGAAATTGCTGCCAGATGGGTTTGCCCTGAGAAAATAACCCAGGGAGGAACAGGAAACCAGTGCCAAGGCTTTGGAGTTAATGGTACAGAGCTCTGACATTAGCTTCAGAATGATTTGCAAGACTTTTAACAAAAAACTGACTTCAGTATCATAAGCGAGAACTTTTGCATAGTTGCGTGTAATCTGAAGGGTATAAGAATTGTTTTCAGCTTTTTAAAAACGATCACCTGCAGTTATTTAAACAGACACGTGTCTCAAACAATGATCTGCTTATGCATAGTTCCAATAAACAGTAATATTACATGTACATTTCAAAGGCTATGATTCTTTTTCACAGCGCATAATTTCAACTTGCTTAAAGTCAAAGCGTGCGCACTTTATAACCTTCAAGTATGTTGGGGTCATCCATTGTATTCGATGCTCCCAGTACAGCCTTCATTACATCGATTTATGCCTGACATAGATTGTGGGGCTGCTTTGTCAAAAACCTTTGCTCTGTCTGCCATAAAAGGCAGGATCTCCCAGTCTCTACCCATTTCAGTTCAACTTCCATTCCCATTCCACGGCCTTCCTTACTGCAATGATGAGGTCACACTGAGGTTGGAGGTGCAACACCTCCTATTCCATCTGGGTAGTCTCCAGGCTGGACACTAACTTCTGGTAAATATCTCCCACCTTCTCTCATTCTCCATTTCCCATTCTGGTTACCCTCAATTCTTCTCTTCTCACCTGCCCATCACCTCCCCTCCTTGTTTTCTTTCTTCCATCATCCACTGTCCTCTCCTACTAAATTCCTCTTCTTCAGCCCTTTACCTCTTTCACCTATCCTCTCCCAGCCTCTTACTTCATCCCACCTGCCCCACCCACCAAATTCTTTTGAACCTGTCACCTTGTGCTCATTCCCCTCCCCCCACCTTCTCACCCTGGCTTTTACCTCTTCCTGTCCAGTTTGATGAAGGATCTCAGCCTGACAGGTCGACTGGTTATTCCCCTCCATGGATGATGCCTGATTTTCTGAGTTCCTCCAGCATTTTGTGGGTGTTGCTCAAGATTTCCACAATCTGCAGAATCTCGTGTTCACATTTTACAATCTGATGCTTAAATAAGTAGTCCACAAGAAATCCAAAAAGCTAGCTTTCTGCTCATTTATCAGCAAGGTATTCATTTTTAATGTATATTTTTGACTTCTATAGAAACATTGTAGCACAAGTATGTGTTACTATCCTGCCTCGCAAGTTGAACACAATGAGCACTCACCCAAGTACTGCTAAAATATAAATTTCAGCCTCTACTTCCTACTCAGACAAAAGAGTTCCAGGTTCCACAGCTGATGAGATGATTTTGATTTTCCTCAGCTGCCCTCTAATCCTATTAATGCCTAAAATCCACCAACCATCTTATATTTCTTCTGAAATGCCCATCTACCTTTGTGTTTTCTGGATGTTATAGGAAGGATTATGGCGATAAAGGAAATGCCCGAAATAGAAGATCAGCCATGGCCTCAATAAATTATAGGATACATCTAAGTGATGAATGGCCTCCACCTATGGCTGTATCAATTTTATTTCTGGTCCTCAACAACTTTTGGTTACTTGCATTTACTGTGTATTCTCTTGACATATCGAATACTGAAAGACCTAGTGGATGTGGAGAGAATGTTTCCTACTGTGGAAGGAGTCAAGGACCAGAGGGCAGAGCCTCAGAATACAAGGACATCCCTTTAGCACAGAGGTGAGAAGGTATTTCTTTTGCCAGAGGGTGCTGAATCTCTGGTATTCACTTTCACAAATGGCTATGGAGGCAAAGTCATCGGGTATAATTAAAGTGGAGGTTGATAGGTTCTTGATTAGTGAGTGTGTCAAAGGTTATGGGGAAAAGCCAAGAGGCATAGGGTTGAGAGGAATGGTAAACTGGCCAAGAGTGAATGTCAGAGCAGATTCAATGGGCCAAATGGCCCTATTTCTTATGGTCCTGTAGACATGATTCTGCTCCTCAAAGATATTAATTCAAACTTTCAGATTAAATTCCATTTGGTACTTTTCTGCTCATTTGACCAGCCTACTGATTTCTTCCTGTGGAACAGCTCTTTCTTCACTGTCAGCCAATTCTTACGTCAACTGTAAACCTCTTAATTGCAGACCTCACTTTTAAGTTTAAACATTCTTTCTCATTTTCTTCCTTGGCTGGTTAAAAAAACTGCAGATTTATGAGCAAATGATAAAAAGTAAGTACAGTAAATGCTTTACTATATAGCATTCGGAGAGTATGAGGGTGCTAGTAAGTCAAATATGCCAGCTGGTCCAGACTTCAACTTATTTTCACACAACCAATAATATTACAGATCATAGAATAAGAGAAACAAAAGGGGTGCTCTACAGTACTCAAATTCATTTATCATATGTGGCAGTGCTGTAGTACTAATCCACTATACTGCATACAGTATGTAAAATTATATTGTACCTTTAAATTTTTTACTTCACTGCTGTACTGTATACTATAAGTTAATGTTTTACACTGCACTAATGCTCTTCTACGCTAGGAATCTACAATATTAATTGCTAGCTGTAATGAAGATACAGAGCTTGAAGATTTTGTAAATGCTGCCATAGCCATTAGTAGCAAATTTCTTGTGCCTTTTCTTCAGACAGGCAGAGGAATTCTTACATAATTTTAAGACTGCCTCTCGATTTGCTTTTGCAGCACAGGTGATTTTGGGCTAATTTTGTCTTTCTTAGAGTCTTCGTCTGGTTTGCTCGGGATTAATAACATATTGGATGATTTGGTCAGTTAACACTGACTTCAGCATCAGCATCTATATTCACCCATTCTTCAATTTTTTTATTCATTAAGTTCTGTGGTGAGTTTGAGGATTCAAGAGTCTTGAAGACATTATGGATTTCACTAATTAGTTTTTCTTCATCTTCTTTGTAATCTTTAATTTTTTTTTTCATCAGAGGAATCACTCACAAACATAATATACTGTAAGAATTTCCTCTAGGCTCTGCTCAAAGTTCAACTCTTCAGAGAACTCCAAGCACATACTAAATTATACATTGCATCTTTGATGGTGACCTTGGATTGAAATCCTTAAATGCCACCCATTTTGCTCATTGGCAAGTGCTTTCAAACCTTCATGTATAGCAGTTTCATTTTCCCCTTGAAAAATTTTTTGATCCATCTGCTATATGAGGGATGTCACAAGGGTAGGCAGGAAAGCCATGTGAACGTTCTCAGGCACTAACCATAGCTCTGAAGAGTGGAATTGACAATACGTTCCTTGCTATATTTTCCTCAAAGATTGCTTGAATGTTGGTTAAAATGAAAATCATAGATCCAATACTAGAGTTCTCCGTCACTCCGGTGTTTGGTGCTGATACGTGTGTGATGCTCCTGAAACTTCTGAACTTGTATTTTTTTTAGCTTGTCCGTGCCTGCACAGTAATATGTTTAAAGGTGGATGCAGTTTTCTCCTTTGCACCCACTGGAAGTCAACAATACCAGGTCAGGCAGCATCTATAGAAATGAATAAACAGTCAATCTTTCTGGCTGAGAAGTTTTATCAGGACTGAACTGTTTATTAATTTCCATAGATGCTGACTGACCTGATACTGTTCCTCCAGCATTGTGCGTTGTGTTGCTCTGGATTTCCAGCATTTGCAGAATCTCTTGTGAATACCATGCAACAGTCTTGTTGGTACTGCAGATTGGGTTGTGGAAGATGGTGGAAAAGACCAGGTTCACCTACCACTTTCTAAAAAGTACCTGTATATTTCTGAGAGGTTTTTTTCTGCAAAGTATTATGCCTTCATTAAACTTCCAAAAATTATGGAGTTGTACCATTTCTGTGTTCTCACGGAAATCTTCAGCCTTTTCAATAAGCATGGGTCCAGACGTGGGAAGAGCTCTCAAGGATCCCAACAACTAGTCTAAATGGGACAGATTTAGTTTTTGAAGAGATCCATGAACATCAAATGCTTCATTTACCATCAATGAAACCACAAAATTCAGTGACTGGGCCTTTTGAACTTTTACCGTTAACCAGTCCACAATGCCTTCTTCCCGTTATTACTTTCAGCCTTTTCCAATTATTATTTTCAACTCCTCAGTGATTGTAAGCACTTGTGCCATATATCCTGTTAGTGTAGCCATATTCCAGATGGGTGATACAAGCCAGATAAAAGCACAAAATTCATAAGGGATAGAAGCAGAAGGGAATATATAGAAGCTAGAAACAGAAATTTTCCTGGATAAAAAGGAAGCTTTTTTTAATTGGATTAAGTATTTTGTGTTTAATAGTGCTTTGCAGTTAATTAGACACCGGAGAGTAAAACTTCCACTGTACTGGAATCACTCAATAGACAAGTGTGAAGAGAACAAACAAGTTGATGGTAGCATGGCCTTCTAAAAACTGACATAGTTGGACACAAGATAAATTTTACATTCCTCTAAAACTTGCTGTCCAATCTCCTTAGGCTTCCCACCCGCAATGACTTCTGGACAATCCTTTCATCAAATTATACAAGACGACTTAAAAAGGAACAAAGCCAAGAAAACCAAACACACATAAATACATTAAAAACCCAGAAAGGTTAGCAAAGTTGTTGTGAACATTGCTATATGTGCACAAGTATCTTAAAATAAGCGAGAGATGTTAATATTCAAGCTATTAACAAGAAGTGCTAATAACTGAGGTGTGTAGTGTAAATGAAAGGGTGAAAGGGAAAAGGCCCAATTCTGACAGAACTGAAAAGCAAAGGAGTACAGATGCCAATCTGAAATAAAACAGTAAATGTGAGAAATGCTCTGGTCAGTCAGTTTGGATACAAATGAGTTAATATTTCAGATTGATGTTCTTTCCTCATTTTTTTTCTCAAGTGCTAGTTTCACACGAAAAAATGCCCCTGGCCAAGCACCTAATTACCTTACCCCCACCCAAAACTGCTGAGTGCACATTCCATCAATTAGAACGCGACAATTTCTAATTAATATATCTCAAGCAGCAACCTGCCAAAGATATTGTGTACATCTCAACCACACATATTTACATCTATATTTTTCCTTCCTCTTCATGAAATGCTGCTTTGCTCAATGCCACACGGCCTACTGAGCATTTTTTGTCTTTTCTTTCTCAAATATAAATTGCTTTTATATAGCACCTCTGAAGTGCAAAAATGCCCCAGAGTCCCAAAAGTGTATGCAAAAATATATCCCTCTGCAAAGGGTGGTCAAAAATGTAATCAGAGATAATATATGTTGAGAATATTAAGTAGCAAAACAGAGGGATGGAGCAATGCAGGTAGAGTCAGAGAGATGCAGCACAGAAACAGACCCTTCAGCCCACTGTGACAATCAACCACTTGCTTGTTTACATTATCCTGCATTATTCCAGATTCTTATCAATTCCCCGTACATGTAGCCTACCACACACACCCAACTAGGAGCAATTTACAGTGGTCAATTAATCAACCTATGTGGGAGAATGTGCAAACTTGACACAATGGCCAAAAGTCAGCACTGAATTGGGGTCTCTAGTGTTATGAGGCAACAGGTCTATTGTTTAGAAAGGGAATTCCAGAATTATAACTAAGGATAACTTGAGGCTGAGCTATCAGCAAAGAAAATGGAGGCAGGCACAGAAGAATACAGATTAAGGAAATGAAGGCATTGCGGAAGTAGACCGAGAGCAAATAGAGATCACAGCCAGAAAGGAGCAATAAATAACAAGCACAAAGTCCAGGCAGCAATAATACTGTACAAATTATGAGGACACAGCAAAGAGGCTTCAGGCAATAATGCCAGGTTAAGTGTTGAGGGCAAATAGAATATCATGTAGAAGAATGTGTGGGCATCCAATTTGGGAGAAAATATGAAACAGAAGAGTATTATTTATAAAGTGGCAGCACTTTATAAAGTGGCATGAAAGGTGTTGGTGTTTAGATGAACATGGGTGTCCTTAGACACTAATCAATGAAAGTCAATGTGCTTTTTCAGGCCTGATTGCTTAAAGTGCAATGATGTGTCTGGTTTGCTTCATCACTCAATCCTACTCTCCTCTTAATCTAACTGCTTGTATTATGCTCCAAATGTTCACAATTTTAAAAGACTGACCACTGATTGTATCACTTACTTTAAACATTTTTACATAATCAAATAATTTAACTTCTAACTAGTAAACATCTACAATCCAAATCTTAAGAGCTAGTGAATACACAGCATTTCAGCAGAATAAATACAATAAATAGAGATCAATATCTTCACATTTTTAAAAAGCTTATTATTCAATTATATCAACATATAATATGGAAAAGATATCATAGAAAGCTGCTCAAGGATCCTAGAAATAGACTGTTTGCAATATTGAGCCATCATGACATGGACAATGATGCAAGATTAAATGCTAGAATCTCAGAAGAAACAAAGAGAAACTGCTTTGCAGAGTTGAATGGCTGTGGATATCAGTTCCAGTGTTAGAGGTTGACTCAGAAAGTATAACAATGAAGTTTACATGGAGATGACTGAAGAAAAATGTGTTAAAAGGTCAAACAGCATCTGCAGAGACAGAAACATGATTAATACTTCAAAGTTCTGACATATTAACTCTTTCTCGTCCTACAGGTGTTGCCTGAACTACTAGTATTCCAAGCATTCTGATTTTATTTGTCATTTCCAGCAACCGTGGTTTTTGAGTATCTAATGGATTAGAAAATTCAAATTTTGGGACAACATGGTAGTGTAATAGTTAGCACAACACTTTACAGTACAAGCTAACTGGGTTCAATTTCTGCCACTGCCTGTAAGGAGTTTCTACCTTCTCCCCATGACCCCGTGGGTTTTCTCCGGGTGCTCCAGTTTCCTCCCAGAGTCCAAAGACATGCCAGTTGATCGGTAACTGGGTCTTGTAAATTGTCCTGTGATCAGGCTAGGATTAAATTGGGGGATTGTGTGGTGCAGCTCAAAGGGCTGTACCTCAATAAATAAAATAAATAATTAAATAGAACTGGGTGAGTAATTGTCATTAGGCACAGCTTGTAAGGAAAATAAAAAGGCCTTCACAAGATGGGAAAAAGTGTTTATATTTAGTTTTGTCAATTTTTTGCAATTATGAAGTTTAAAAGAACATTCTCCAGTTGACAAAAATTTACTTAATTCTTAACTATCAAAAAGTTACATCTTCATAACTGTCTTCATTATTTTTTTAATATATTTTATCTATGATTTAAATTTAGCAAATACACACTCTCCAAACATGAATTGCACATTACTGCCACAACACTATTATATTTTTATTAAATTCTATCAGTTTTGTCTCAGAAAAATCCTTTCCAAAAGACCTTCAAAATCTAACTGATTAAATCTTATTCCTATTCTAAAACCCAAGCAAGTGGTGATAACACCAACCACATTCAGCAGAGTGCAAATTGATTAATCCCCTTCTATAGAATTGCACCTCTCTTGATTACACCTATCAAATGTTAAGTACCATTATTCTGGAGTGACAACACATGACAAATTCCCCATCCATTTGCTGCAGTCTTTGTGGTCCTGCTAGCCTGTACTAACGCTGATGAAAAATTAATTTCCCTTATCTACAACTAAGCCCTGAAATCCAAATCCTGCAAACTGGCAACTCTTTCTGTACAGGTATTATGAAAACCTCTAAAGATTAATTGCACGTCAGGTGACATTAAATTAATTTCTGTATTCCTGACAGACATTTGATACTCTGTACTGAGAGAAAAGATAACATTGTCAGAGTACACAGAACGAGAGCAGTGCAGCTTCCTGGGCAGCATCGGGAAGATTCCCTTTATAAAAAGGCGACACTGCACTGTCAAAGGTACTGCCACCAATTCAGCTGCCGGCAGACTTTCCAAGACAAGAATCTATTAGCAGTGACACAATGCTTTTATTACCACTTGCAAATAAAAAAAAATTCAGATTTATGTTCAAATCCCATTGGTATTTATGGGAAAATAAGCAGATTTAACACTCTTCTTTCATTCTAAGCCGCAAAAACCTGAATTATTTGAAGTACCATTAACATCAGTCAAAAGTTTAATTAGTACACATGGGCTTTACCTTCAGGAGATTGTACTTTGGTGCATCTACTACTATAGATTGATTGATTGATTGATTGATTGATTGATTTATTTTACACACCTTCAAGCAATACTGCCTGGCAAAAAAAAAGTCAAATTTAAGGCAAATCACCACTGAGTCAAAATTTTGATATTTTTAAGAGTGCATTTCTATCATGGACTATCTTAAGTGAAGACATAGTTAAGAGATGAAAGAAGATGAGATGCTGGGCTTTCAATTTTCTCAAATTACAGTTTAAATCTTGGAACCACAGTCAAAAGGGTTACCAATCAATACCCAGCACTAAAATCCAATATAAAACTGTATGACTAATTACATTCAGTACTGTAAGACTTAAAATATTTGCCAATGTATGGTTTTCGTGTCTTCTGAAATCAATGTTAGCAATATATTATCTACAAATCGAAAAGAATTCAGAAATAACACAAAAGGTAGATGTCTGTAATAAAGATTAACTACTGTCTGAGTCATGAAGGTGCTTCTTTCCTCAAGATTTCCCAATGACATTCCTGACTACTGATTTGGAAATTGCTTCTCAGATTTTTTTTCCCAAAATTAGCATCAATCCATATTTTTAAAAAGAAAGTTGGGTCTTACCATTGTTGGTAGCTTGAGTACCCTTACTTTGGGATTATTGTGAGGGCCATCCCCTCCTCCACTGTTCATTCTTTGCATTACTGTCCGTTTAAAACCAGGTTTTAATTCTTGGGACTTGAGTGCAGGAATAAGCATCTTCCCAGATTGCAAATTGGGTCCTGATGCACCAGCGGGCTTAGACTGGGCCAGTCTGGAAAACTGTTGTTGATTTAAAGGTGCAGGTCTGACCTGTTTGATTTGGTTGCCGTTTTTTCTCATTTCCGTCTGAACTTGCAGAATATTTCCAGACTGTTGAGTTCTATAGGCTTGGTGCTGTACTCCTGTAAACTGTTTCTTTGTGAACAGTCTATTCTTTATATTTGGCTGTGATTGATTTACAGCCTGTAGTGCAGCTGGGTTAATATTCTGGGCAGCCTGCTGTGTATTTACTAGCTGTTGTTGCGACTGTTGTTGGGCTGCAAGTGGCTGCTGCTGCTGTTGCTGTGCAAGTCTTTCAAGAAGTTCCTTTTTACGGGCACCAGCTTGCTGCTGCCGCCGGAGTTCCTTCTGTCTCAGTATTTCTTCTCTAAGTCTTTTCTGTTCTTCAATTTTTAAGCGATACACCCTTGTTTCCTCATCTTCATCTACAGACTGGCAGAGAAACAAAAGTCGATAATAAAATTAATAAAACAAAATGTCAACTTTGAAGATTAATCTAAACATTTCAACAATCAATTAAAGAACCAATGCTAAAGGGGA
Source organism: Mobula hypostoma (assembly GCF_963921235.1). Lineage (NCBI taxonomy): Eukaryota > Metazoa > Chordata > Chondrichthyes > Myliobatiformes > Myliobatidae > Mobula > Mobula hypostoma. Next base: position 209,381,666 of record NC_086099.1, read on the forward strand.
ATCTTTCTAAGACAAATCTGCACAAACATTTGATAACTTAAAAAATGGCAGCCTACAAGTCGGTCTCCATGAGGAAAATATGGGAAGCTGGAGGAAGGCATGGAGGTCAATGAAAGATCCATCTTCTTTCTTTTAACCTAGAACTAACTTCAGAGGTAGAAATGGCAGTCAGTGAAGCGGTTTCTTCATGTGAGATGTGGGAGATCAGAGACATATCGGGGGGTCCTGACTACTACACTTGCAAAAGTTGTATCCAACCGTGCTCCTCTCAGCATGGATCAGCTGGAATCAGAATCAGAATCATATTTAATATCTCTGGTATATGTCGTGAAATTTGTTAATTAGCGGCAGCAGTACATTGCAAAACATGATAATATAGAAAAATAAGTAACAAACCAATTACAGGACATATATATGTATATTAAATAGTTATAATTAAAAACAGTGCAAAAACAGAAATAGTAAGTGAGGTAGTGTTCATAGGTTCAACGTCCATTTAGGAATCAGATTGCAGAGGGGAAGAGGCTGTTCCTGAATCATTGAGTGTGTGCCTTCATGCCTCTTTACCTCCTTCCTGGTGGCAACATTGGGAAGAGGGCACATTCTGGGTGATGGTTGTCCTTAATGATATTGCAGCCTTTCTGAGACATCGCTCTTTGAAGGTGCCTCGGATACTATGGAGGCCAGTACCTAAGATGGAGTTCACTAATTTTACAATTTTCCTGTAGCTTATCGGATCCTGTGTAGTAGACTTTCCCACCGTCCCGATACCAGACAGTGATACAGCTGGTCAGAATGTTCTCCACAGTACATCTATAGAAGTTTTCAAGTGTCTTAGGTGACAAACCAAATCTCCTCAAACTCCTAATGAAATATAGTTGCTATCTTGCCTTCTTTATAGAAGAGAAGAAGAAGAAAGCCCTTAACTCCAAGTGGAGTCATCGGGACGCCGTCACGACAGCATTTTTTTTTAGCAGGCTTTCTTACTTTTACAAGGCCGAGTTGCTAGCTAGACGCTCAACCCAGCACGGATGGAAAGCATGCAAGGGAGCCAGCTGGATTCGAACTCAGGAGCCTTTGCTCCGAAATCTGGCACTGATGCCACTACCCCACCAGCCGGCCTTGCCTTCTTTATAGCTGCATCAATATGTTAGGACCAGGTTAGATCCTCACAGATCTTGACACCCATAAGACTTTGAAGTTACTCACTCTCTCCACTTCTGATCCCTCAGTAAGGATTGGTTTGTGTTCCCTCCCTCTACCCTTCCTGAAGTCCACACTCAGCTCTTTAGTCTTACTGGCATTGGGTGCAAGGTTGTTGCTGCAACACCATTCAACTAGCTAATATATTTTGCTCCTGTACGCCCTCTCGTCTCCAAGTAGAAAGAGTTCTACATAGCAGTTTCGAGGTAGTGATCAGATTGCAAGGTGTGAACACAAGGAGGGGAAGGCAGATAGGTCTCCCTTGGCTGTTCCTCACTCTAACAAGTATGTCAGTTTGGATATTGTTGGGGAAATGGCCTCTCCGGGGAAAGCAACAACATCAGGCAGAATAGTATTACATGGCTGGGTCTGTTGTACAGCAGGGTTGGCCAACACTCAGGCAAGTGGTAGTGCTAGGGAACAAATGATGGGTTCAAGTTATTCCCTTGAATAAGAGCACACTTAAGGAGGGACTGAGGAGGACCAAAACAGCTGAAGAGTTATCCTTGACAGGCAAGGAAAACAATCCCAAAAGATTCTATTAATATATTAAGAGTAAAGCAGAAAGAACTGATCCTCCATGGATCAACTTGGTAATGTGTGTATGGGGCCAAAGGAAATGGACAAGAATCCATCTGGATTTACTGTGAAGGACACAGAAGCTTGAGAAGTCAAGGGAGGAAAAGGTGATATTCTGGAGCATACCAATGTTAGAAAGAATGAGGTGCTGGAAGTCCTGAAATAAAAAGGTGGATAAATCCCAAGACTGGCCAGATGTTCCCTCTGATGTTAGGGAACTATGGGCAAAGATTGCTGGGTCTCTGAGAGATTTTTGTAACTGTTACCTCAGGGGAGGTATCAGAAGACTGAAAGATAACTAATGCTACACCTTTTGTTTAAGGAGGTCAGCAGGAGTAAGCCAGGTAAACACGGGCCAATGAATCCTGCATCAGTAATGGGAACTTTATGAGAAGTAATTATAAAATACAGGGTTTATAAGCACTTGGAAAGGCAAGGACTGATTAGGGATAGGCAGAGTGGTTTTGAGGAAAATCATGTCTCACAAATTTGATTAACAAGTGACTTATTCGAGTATTGATGAGCGTAGGGTGGTAGATGTTATCAATGTGAACAAGGTCCCACATGGGAAGTAGGTCTGAAAGGATCCAGGGAAACTTAGCCAATTGGATAAAAACAACTGGCTTGATGGTAGGAAGCCGAGGATGGTAAGTGGAGGGTTGTTCCTCAGATTGGACACCTGTGAGCTGTGTTATGTCACAGGGAATCAGTTCAGGATTCTCTGTTGTTATATATATTAGAATTGGGTGAAAATGTAGGAGGTACAATTAGTAAGTTTGTGGATAACAGCAAATTTGATGACATAGTGGACGGTGAAAAAAGATTAAAGTAGGATGCACATAAACTGGGAAAGGGGGCAAGCTAATGGCAGATAGATTTTAACATAGACAAGTAAAAAGTGATGCATTGTGGGGAGTTAATTAAAGGCTTAACATACGCAAGGAATGGCACAGCAAGGCAGTATGGTTGAACAAACACCTTGGGGCTTCTGAAAGTGGCAACACAGATTAATATGGTGGTGAAGCAGGCATGTGGCATGTCTGCCATGATAAGCTGAGATGCCACGTACAAGGGTTGGGACGTTATGTAACAGCTGTATAAATCATTGGTTAGGCCACACTTGTAGTATTGTGTGCAGTACTGGTGGCCACACTATAGAAGGTACAGAAAATATTCACGAGGATGTTGGCTAGAATAAAGGGCTTGAGTTATCAGGAGAGATTGGATAAGCTGGGTTTATTTTCCCTAGAGAAAAAGGGACTTAAAGGTGACATGATACTGGTATATAAAACTGAGACACGTGGACAGGATAGATAACCAGTGTTCCCCATGGTAGGGGTGTCTAATACTAAAAGGCATAGGCTTAAAGTGAGGAGGAGGAGTTCAGAGGGAAATCCAAGGGTCAAGTTTTTCAAGCTAAGAATAGATGGTATCTAAAATGAGCCAGATGGTATCTAGAAGAAGTGGTAGAGGCGGGAACAATAACAACATTTAAACAGAAGCTGGACAGGTACTTGAATAATACGTGGATAATAATGCAGGCAAGTGGGATTAGTACAGGTAGACATGACGGTCAGTGTACACAAAGTGGGCAACAGTGCCCGCATCTGTGCTATATAACTCTATGACTCTAGGAACAAAAGTAGGTTATTAATTCATTTCATTACATTTGTTCCTGTCAGGCTGGCAGATGAGCGAAAAATCATGTTCAACTCCGTCGCTGGAAGTAAAGTGAATACAAAACTGAAGATAGATTTTAAGAAAATAACAATCTTTAAACATATACATTCAAAACAATTGCTTTGAAAGCTGGCCATATTTGTGTTCCATTTAATTTTATAAGTAATCTAATTCCAGAAGTCATATTTGAAAAGGAAAATAAAAAGAGAATGGTGAAAAATCAAGAAAATAAGACTGGGCTAATCAGCTCCAAATGAAGACACAGGACCTACACAAAAACTACAGGCTGAGTGCCCATCTGTCGGGTTGTAATTTCTAGAGTTCTGTATTAGAAGATATCCAAAACATACGATATTTGAAAAATTAAAGTTTTCTTGTTTATTTTCATAATTCCCTCAGAATTATGCAGCACATGCTGCAAACAGTAGGAAACTTTGTCACATGGTGTGAGCAGAATTATCTGCAGCTTAATGTGAAAAAGACTAAGGAGCTGGTGGTAGACCTGAGGAGAGCTAAGGTACCGGTGACCCCTGTTTCCATCCAGGGGGTCAGTGTGGATATGGATATGGTGGAGGATTACAAATACCTGGGGATACGAGTTGACAATAAACTGGACTGGTCAAAGAACACTGAGGCTGTCTACAAGAAGGGTCAGAGCCATCTCTATTTCCTGAGGAGACTGAGGTCCTTTAACATCTGCCGGACAATGCTGAGGATGTTCTACGAGTCTGTGGTGGCCAGTGCTATCATGTTTGCAGTTGTGTGCTGGGGCAGCAGGCTGAGGGTAGCAGACACCAATAGAATCAACAAACTCATTCGTAAGGCCAGTGATGTTGTGGGGATGGAACTGGACTCTCTCACGGTGGTGTCTGAAAAGAGGATGCTGTCCAAGTTGCATGCCATCTTGGTCAATGTCTCCCATTCACTACATAATGTACTGGGTGGGCACAGGAGTACATTCAGCCAGAGACTCATTCCACCGAGATGCAACACAGAGCGTCATAGGAAGTCATTCCTGCCATCAAACTTTACAACTCTTCCCTTGGAGGGTCAGACACCCTGAGCCAATAGGCTGGTCCTGGACTTATTTCCTGGCATAATTTACATATTACTATTTAACTATTTATGGTTTTATTACTATTTATTATTTATGGTACAATGGTAATGAAAACCAATTTCCCCCGGGATCAATAAAGTATGACTATGACTAAACATATTTTTTCTTCTAGTTGTATAAAACTTGAAGCAGTGTACATACATCACAATTACTAATTTCTTTCACACAAAATATACATCATTGTTGACAATTTTCTCACTGTGTGATTTTCGTAAAAAAAAATGCTTGTTTATGTAAGCAAAACTATACCTCATAGAGGGGAAGGTCAGAAAGCGGCACTGGCCAACTTACCAACTCTGACATGTTAAAGGTTATCTAGAGAGACAGCAGATGCAGGGATAACGGTAGAAAAATAACCATCTCCTTTTAAAGCAACTTTTACACACACCACTAACACAAAGAAATAGCTAATCAGAACATTATACCTGTTGAATGTCAATTCTGCCAAAGAATCTAAAATACTAATGTGAACGCCACTTGAATTCCATGTGAAACCTGATATAAATTCCAAGCCCATTCCTCAATGAACAGCAGAGAATTTAGAAAATCTATGTAAAATTAAACTGCAGATCGACAATCAAAATTTAATTACATTTACTTGGTGACAGATTACAATGACGAACATACAATTTAGAGATACTAATTATAACAGTAATGGTTATCAAAATGTTTTAATGGAATCCACAGGATACCATTAATTTGATTAAATCCCAAGAAATGATGTATCACAGATGCTTCTAAGTACAGACAAAAAGTCTTACACATGTTATCAGGCCTTTAATTTCACTGTCCAAAACAGTCTCAACAAAGGAAATCATTTCTCTAAAGCAGCAATGTACCACAGCGACATAGCAAATGGCCAACTAAACTAATCCCCTCCACCTACACAATGTCCATATCCTTCCATTTTCCTCACATTTCTGTATCTATCTAAACTTCTCTTAAAGTCTCTTATGTAATCTACCTCTACCACAACCCCAGGCAGTGCATCCAGGCACCACTCTCCGTGTAAAAAAACTAGCTCTCTCATCTCCTTTAAAATTACCCCTTCTCACCTTTAATGCATGCCCAGAAGTATTAGACATTTCAACCCGAGGAAAAAAACTAATATTATTATGCCTCTCATAATCTTATCATAATCATAATCTATCAGATCTCCCTTCGACCTCTGCTGCTTTAGGAAAAAAACAAACCAAGCTTTTCCAACCTCTTGTTATAGCACATGCCCTCTAGTTCAGGTAGCATCCTAATGGGTCGACCGAAAGTGTATACAATTAGAATGGCTCTATTATAGCTTGGAGTTCAAATCTGGCGCAGCCTGTAAGGAGTTTGCACGTTCTCTCCGTGCCTGTGTTTGCTTCCTCCAGGTGCTCTGGTTTCCTCCCACGTCCCAAAGTCGTATGGGTTAGTAGGTTCATTGGTCATTGTTAATTGTCCTGTAATTCAGCTAGTGTTAAATAGGTGGGTTGTTGGGCAGTTGGGCTTGTAAGGACAAAAGGGCCTGTTCCACACCGTATCTCTAAATAAATAAATAAACATTTATTTAGAGATTTTCAGTCCACTCAACACCCATCTCCCACTTAGCTGTAACATGCTCCAATGCCTTTAACTAGCATTTGCACAAACACTGGTGAATCCTCCCTCATACAGCCCTTGAAGACTGAATAATCATATAAAGGGCAAGGTTCAGAGACGATACATTTTGGAAGAGGCAAGTGAGCAAGCAGACATCTTAATTTTTTAGGTCATTCCACATAATGTTACCTGGACTAACACTACCTTTGTTTTTTAAGGAAACTTTCTCTGAAGTGGTCGCTCCCGTTTCTGCACACAAATACTGATAACTGAGATAAAGTATCTGATAAATGCTTCACCCATGTTCAATGATGTTGCTTTGCTCTGAGAATGCATTTTGCATCAACTGAGAAGTGAATGCAGAAGTACATCAACAATTCCACTCAGCTGGAACTCTCCAACTCTTTTAGGGTAATCAAACTAATTAATTAACACATTGAATTGCAAAATGCTACACTCTCAAAAAGAACAACTATGATTTTCGGTTGAAATAGAAGAGCAGGTGTCATCACTATGAACTGTCAGGTTAGTCACCTTTTCCAAGTGCAGAAGCACTGATAGAAAATTAGGCCCATCCAGTGCCTCTCCATAAGAATTTGATCTCTTTTGGGATCAGAGACAAGATGACCCATCTGATTTTGTGCAACTTGGAATTGGGCTTTGTTCACTACTAGGAACTTGAAGCTCTTAACTTGGTAGCTTTGGACATCATCAATAGTCAGTCCTGGTAACCATGTCGGTGTCACAGCCAAGAAGTTCACCAATGCCTCTACTTCCTTAGGAGGCTGAAGAGATTTGGCACATTCCTGTTGACCCTTAGCAATTTTTAATCAAAGCACCATAGAAAACATCCTATCTGGATGTACAATGGCATGGTATGGGTATAATGACTTGGCATGGCAACTGTTTTGCACGTGACCACAAGAAACTGGAGAGTTGTGGATACAGCTCAGCACACCACAGAAACCACGGACTTTGCCTATGTATTTTGCTGCCTCAGTAAAGCAGCCAGTATATTCAAACACCCCACCCACTGCAACATTCTCTTTCTCCCCCTTCTATTAGGCAGAAAATAAAAAAGCCAGAAAGCATGTAGCACCAAGTTCTTTCCTACTGTTATAAGACTACTGAATTATTCCCTAATATGATAATAGACTCTTGACTTTAACCTATCTTATTCTGTACTTGCAACTTATTATTTATTTGCACTGCACTTACTCTGTAGTTGTTAAACTTTATTCTGCATAGTTATTGTTTTACCTTATTCTTCCTCAATGCACTGTGTAATAATTAATTTGTATGAACATTATTGAAGACAAGCTTTTCATTGCATCTTGGTATACGTGTCAATAATAAACCCATTTTAATTCTAAGACCATTTAAAAAGTTATGGACAAATCCTCAACTTGCTGTCATTCTAGTAACTATAATTACTATTCTCCATTCTACTTAAATAGAGATAAGAGAGTGCAGATGTTAGAATCTGCAGCAACTCGAAAAAGCGAGAGGAAGTCAGTATTCAGGCAGCATCTGTGGAGGGAAATGGATGGTCAAAGATTTGGGTCGTGAACCTTCATCATCCACATAAAGGGTTTCAACGCAGGAATCTGACATCCAGATACTCTGTTTACTTCCTCGACTTTTTGTGTTTCGCCCGCTCTATATAATAGTCTAGTGATAATTAGTCATTTTCACACTGCAGAATTAGCTCCACGTATAAGTTTTAGTATTTCAAAGAATGTGGAAACCAGCGCAAGAGAATGAAGTCAATGACCGAAGAAAGAAGCAATCATCAATAGACTTAGGATGACTTAGCTTCATCTGAGTGTTGCAATCTAAATGTTTTAACAAACTGGTTCAGCAATTCCTTTAAGCATACATTGTCCTAAAACCAATGCACCTATCAATTATTTTGAACTGGTTCACTCAAGAGCTGACTCGACAGTCGCTCCAAAAATATGTATTTCCCACACTACATCTTAGACCAACCTGGAAACCAGGCTTCAAAAATCAATCAAAAATGCAACTCCTGAATTTAGCTCAATGCATAAATTTATTCTAGAGCCAACAGGTTAAAACTATAAGAACAGAGTTAGGCCATTCAGCCCATCGAGTCTGCACTGCCATTCCATCATGGCTGATTTATTAAGTGAGTCTTCCAGTGCCTGAGACAAACACAGTCACGGAAAAGGGATGATTAGCACAAGGGGCTGAGCAAAATTCCTTTCAAAGTTGGAAAGGGAACATTACGCTCATGGCACCACAGAGGACCTTCAAAAATATAGTTTCTTCTTACCTGCCCCTCTACCAGCCTTGTAGACTCTTATCAAGTTCCTCAGGCTTAACTGGCTTTGTGGTTTTACTCCTCATTTAAGTCAAAATAACATGAGGGTTTGAACAACATTAAATTCAGACACAAACCTGAAGGAGAATCAGTGAAAATAGGAATTTGTGAATTAATCTAAGTACTTTAAACATGGATGCAACTGGACATCAGAAATGAAGGAAGGATCTGCCTTGTGAGATAAGTATTTTGTATCAGTTTTCAGTGAATGAATAAGGCAAATACCCGTTGAATAATTGCTATAATAATCAGGTAGGAAAGGGCTTCGTGAACTTAACTTAAAAAAAATTAAAAAGCCATGAGATAATAAAACAGCTATCCAGGACCTGATAGTTCAAACCACATATTAAAAAAGTGATGAAACTGCAAATTCATTTAATCACATTTCTCCAAAACTCACCAGATGTACTCAAGTTCAGTTAATACTGCCAGATTATTTATAGAAAGAGGGTGATCTGTCAGTTTAATATCAATTATGGGTGTTATAAGAATCCCAGAAAAAGAGTCATAAAGTAATAGTAAAAGTCAAATTCATCAACCAGAGTCAAATATGAATGGTAATACTAGGTCACATCTGAATAATCTAGTTAAAATTTCTGAACAATTTGCCATCACAATGGATTGGGAAGTGCCTATGGATGCTAACAAGGATGTGTTTAATTAAGCTTCCCAACATTATTGGGAAAAGATAAAACAGTGCAAAACTGGAAGTAACTATGTGACATGGTATCTGAATGACAGTTGACAGAGAAAAGGTTCATTACAGATTGACTAGACATTGGCAAGAAGTGCTCCCCAGAGTTGTGCAAAAGGTCCTATCTTTTCAATACTTATTAAAAATAGAGTTGGATTTCCACGTTTACAAAATGATGCAAAATTGGAAGCTACAGGAGGCAATGAAGATGGGTTGGTGGGGTTTGGGAGGTGGATTGACAGATAGGACAATGTAGGAAATATAGAAACTTTCATTTTGGGTATGAGAAAACCAAATTAGAATATTTTAATGGGAAGACAAATATGTGAAGGAGTAGCAAAGGCATTTCAGATCAAAGCACACAAAAGGCAGGGATATTGGTACAAAATATTCCTGAAAACATTTCTTACATAATGTGGGCCTTTACCTTAAGGAATTAGATTGGGAACTAGTGAAACCCTTGATGACAAAAAGAAATATAGGTGTGCATTTAAGACAGAAGTTGGAAGGCATAGAGGATGTGAGAAGGGTCTGGCAGGCAAGGGAAGGCAAACACCCAAGAGATTTGATGTATACAGTAGTTAGAGTAAATGGGTGGATAGGGAGAGAATACGTCCTCTTAAAGTTCAGCATGGTCAGTTATGTATGGAACCAAAGGAAGTGGGTGAGATTTTTAATGAAAATTTCTCTTCAGTTTTACTGTGGAGTAAATGATGGAAGCTAAGGAAATGGAGGAATGACTGTTGTTGTCTTGGACAACATGAATTAGCAGGAAGGAAGTATTGGAGGCCTTTAAGTGCAATAAGGTGGGTAAGTCTCCAGGTCCTTACCTAGTACATTCTCAGAACTTGTGGGGAAACTAGAGAAGAAATCATGGAGGCCCCTGCAGAAATATTTGTTTCATTTCTGGCTAAGGGTGAAGTTCTGAAGGGCTGGAAAGTGGAGTGTAAATGCATAGTTTGCTGAAAGTGATGTCAAAGGTTGAAAGGATGGTGAAGGTGTTTGCATGCTAACCTTCATTAGTCAAGGCAATTATGTTACAGTTATACAAGATAGTGGTGAAGTCGGGCTTGAAGTATTACGTACAGTTTTGGATACTCTCTTATAGGAAAGATATTATGCAGAAAAGATTTACCAAGATATTGCCTGACTTTGGGCCAGTCAAAAGGAGAGGTTGTACACTCAAGGACTGTAATCCCTGGAATGTGGGAAAATTGAAGGGTGACCTGATGGAGCTATACAAGGTCATGATATGGGCATAGTGAAAGCACAGACCCCCCCACTCCCCAAGTGAGGGGTACAAAGATCAAGAGGGTACATAGGTTTAAGATCAAGAATGAGAGATTTAAAAGGCTTATCAGTGGCAATTTCCACTCGCAAAGGGTGTTGAGTGTTTGGAATGTATGGCTGCAAATCTTGATTGAGGTGGGCACATTAACAACATTTAAAAGACACCTAAGATAGAGTATGGAAGGATAGTGGAGGCTTAGTGGGTTACAGCCAAATGTGGGCAGATGGGATGAGCTTGCTGGGCAACACAGTCAGCACAGATAAGTGAGCCAAAGGGCGTATTTCCATGCTGAATGAACTAATTTAGAATCTTGGTGAAGAGAGGTTTTAGTTGCACAAAACCCTGGTCAGACATTTTCGCACTGAATCTCAGAGGCTTATATTAGCTTTGCACAGCGTTTGGCCTAGATTCAGCAAAATGATACAGGCTTAAAAGCTTAAATTATAACAGGATGCATAATTTTGCTTGTGGTTCCTCATGTTCAGATTAAGATCCAAACCAATTAAAGTATTTAAAATAAAAGCAGCAAAAAGGAAGTACAAGTAAGGAACTGGAAATAAAATCCTCAATTCTGGAGATCAGCAAATAGATTCAAAGAAGGAATAAATGTAAAATAAAAACGAGGTCTTTTTTACAACTCCAAGGTTGATCCTCCCCTCGGGTGTAGATTTTGCTTATACACTCTATGACCATATGTGCTTCCTTAGGTGCAAACAACAGGAATTCTGCAGATGCTGGAAATTCAAGCAACACACATCAAAGTTGCTGGAATGCAGCAGGCCAGGCAGCATCTCTAGGAAGTACAGTTGACGTTTCAGGCCGAGACCCTTCGTCAGGACTAACTGAAGGAAGAGTTAGTAAGAGATTTGAAAATGGGAGGGGGAGGGGGAGATCCAAAATGATAGGAGAAGACAGGAGGGGGAGGGATGGTGCCAAGAGGGATGTCCGCCAGAGAAAGCAGGATCTCCCAGTGGCCACACATTTTAATTCCACATCCCATTCTGACATGTCTATCCACGGCCTCCTCTACTGTAAAGAAGAAGCCACACTCAGGTTGGAGGAACAACACCTTATATTCCGTCTGGGTAGCCTCCAACCTGATGGCATGAGCATCGACTTCTCTAACTTCCGCTAATGCCCCACCTCCCCCTCGTACCCCATCCGTTATTTATTTTTATACACACATTCTTTCTCTCACTCTCCTTTTTCTCCCTCTGACTATACCCCTTGCCCATCCTCTGGGTTCCCCCCCCCCGTCTCTCTCCCCGGACTTCCTGTCCCATGATCCTCTCATACCCCCTTTGCCAATCACCTGTCCAGCTCTTGGCTCCATCCCTCCCCCTCCTGTCTTCTCCTATCATTTTGGATCTCCCCCTCCACCTCCTACTTTCAAATCCCTTACTCACTCTTCCTTCAGTTAGTCCTGACGAAGGGTCTCGGCCTGAAACGTCGACTGTACCTCTTCCTAGAGATGCTGCCTGGCCTGCTGCGTTCACCAGCAGCTTTGATGTGTGTTCCTTAGGTGCTCTGGCTTTCTCCTCTTCCACTGAAAGATGAGCTGGTCTATTAATTGGCCATTGTAAATTGCTAAACATAAGTGACAAAAGAATCAAAAGTGAACTCATAGGCATCAGAGAGAGAGTAAGTCACAAGATTACAGGGAAATCAACAGAGGAAATGGAACAGCTGCAAATACCATGTTGGTAGAAGACAAGGACTAAATGAGCCAAAGTGCTGAAGATTTATGATGGCATAATGGTGCAGTCATCTCTCAGCATGTCTGGAGAAGAGGAGTTTCAGAGTTGTACACTTTGATAATAAATAAACCTTTGAATTTTTTGCATGTGACCCAGGTTCAATTCTGAAATCAACTTATGTCTGCACAGCTTTTTCAAATCACTCTGAAACTACAAATTTCAGTATATATCTGGAGTGATGACTGTGAAAATCTTTAAATATATACAAGAACAGTAACAGAAAACTTCATGACATGATAAAATTTGCAATACATTGATCTGAGCCCATTTTTCCTACAGATTAATTTGTATAACTCATATTTGCTAATTATGAACTTGTAGCACAAGCTGTGCAGAATGAAAGTAAAAATATACTTCTAATTTATTTGAAAATTTATTTTCTTGATGTACACATATAGCATAAAATACTATAGATTTTTCCATGACTCAAAGCTAGAAAGGAATTATCCGTTATCTATCTTCTCCAAAGCACAGAAATTTTGCGGCAGGCAGGAGTTTCAAGTCGTGCTCTCTAAGCTCTCCTGAAGAAGCACAAAGAAATTGGCAAAGTTGAGGATCAGAAACACAGTGGTTGGCCACAGAGAATGAGTGCAGCAGACGAGAGATACATCAAACTGACATTCCTTCTAAATCTGAAAAGGTCCAGGACTGCTATCAGTTCTGAATTCACAGAAACTACTGAAATCAAGTACACCCCTCTATAGTCCGAAGGAGTCTTGTCAGAAATGGTCTTCATGGAAGAGTTGCTGCCAAAAAGCCATTCCTCCAAAGTGGAAAGAAAGCCAAAATACCTACCCACAAAAATACAAGAACGTGGGTACTCAACAATGGTCCGTAGAAGAGCTGGAGAACACTACATGGATGACTGTCTGCAGCCAACAGTGAACCATGGAGAATGTTCCCTCCAATTTTGGGGTGGCTTTTCTACAAATGGAGTTGGTTAACTCTCCCCCCACCTTTTAAATCTACTCCTCAGCTTTTTTTCTCCAGTCCTGCTGAAGGGTTTCAGCCCAAAACATCGACTGTACTTTTTTCTATAGATATTGCCTGGCCTGCTGAGCTCCTCCAGCATTTTGTGTGCATTGCTCAAGTTTCTAGCATCTACAGATTTTCTCTTGTTAGTGATCTGGTCAGTATTAATAGAATCCTCAATGCTGAGAAGTACAAGCAGATTCTCATCCATCACACAATACCATTAGGGAAGCATCTCATCAGTCCCAATTTCATTCTGCAGCAGGACAATGACCCCAAACACACAGCCAAGGTTATAAAGAACTATTTTCAATGAAAAGAACAAGGAGTTCTGCAACAGAAGCTATGGTCTCCACAGCGCCCTGATCTCAGCATCATTGAGACTGTCTAGGATTACCTGGACGGACAGAAACAAGCATGACGTGACAGCCAAAGTCTGCAGAAGAACTGTGGTAAGTCATCCAAAATGCTTGGAACAACATACCAGACAATTTTCTTATAGAACTGCACAACTGTGTACTTAAGAGCATTGATGCAGTTTTAAAGGCAAAGGATGGTCATGCCAAATAATGATTTTAGTTTTTTACTGTTTACTGCTCTTTATAGTAATATTTTTGATACTTAGAAACTTTTCATTATTTTTGAAAGCATCTTCACTTTACACAATATTTTTTATATGCGCCTTAAGACTTTTGCACTGTACTGTAGATCTAACAGCAGCAGTGCAGTCACATGGTAAATATTTTCTTCAGCTATTCTTATATTTTATACAAAGGTAGGGACATCCACCAGGGATTTCAGGACAGTGATCTTTAAAATCCCATTAAACAGGCAGGAGCAGTTCTTTAGTATACCTTAAGTTGCAACTTTCTATAAAACAGGACTCCATTATGACCACAATATATTGGAAACATTAATCAAGATCATATTCTTCATTTCTTACATTTACATTTTTTTTTTAAACGCCAATTGCTGGCAAATCCAAAGTATAACCAGAAAATGCCAGAGACACCCAGCAGGTCAGACAGCATCTGTGGGAAGAAACACACAATTTAAGTTACTGTTTCAGGTTCAAGACCCTCTGAGTTCTGACAAACGACAATAGGACCCAAAATGTTAACTGTTTCTCTTCCTACAGATGCTTCCTGGCCTCCTGAGTGTTTGAAGCTTTTAGTTTATTCATTTGCAGGATTCCTGTGGATAATTAAGTGCTCCTGAATCCTGGAATATCTGGGGCAGCTGCATAACCTCAAGCTTTTTCTTTTAATATTTACAAAATAGTAGCATTCTAAATCAATTATATAACACTAATAGATATTGATTTCCCAAGAACGCTGCACATGCCTACATGGAATTCTTATTGAACAGTGTCTTCTGAATCTCAACCCTTTTCCTGAAAGATATTTCAGCTGGCACCTGTCTTGCCTTTAACTCTATGCTAATTGTTATTTTAGTTCTAATTCAATAGTATATTTGAATGCAATATCACCACACCGGCTTAAAACTAAGTTTCAATGGTCAAGCAAATATAGTTCCAGAGTTAGCATCTTCAGCAATGCCCAGAGAAAGCCACACTTTAATCCAAAGCAAAGTTAGTTCATCAGCTTCCTCACTGCTGTTTGGGCAGACATTTGGGGTTAAACTGTCCGGTGCATCTCCCTCAAAGAGACTATATATTACACTTCAAAGTAATAAATCCACGGGATTTGAGGAAGAATCTTCTCACCTATAAGACAGTGTGAATCTGAAATACCCTCCCTGAAGCAGCAGCAAAGACAGAGATTCTAACAACATTTACATAGCCAGATGAGCACTTGAATCACAGTAGCATGAAAGCCTAAAGTCAAATGGTGGTAGATGTGATCAGTGTAAATGGTAGACCAAAGACCTGTTTCTCAGCTGCTTGAATCTATCACAAGATATTGGAGTAAAAGTTCATCTTTAGTTGCATCTTAAACCGATTCATGAATGACCCACACCCCCATCTATCATATAAGAAGTAGGATATTCACTGATAATTGCACAATGTTCAATTTCATTGGCAACTCGTCAGCAAACAAAGTTATGCATAGCTGCAAACTACAAGCCTTGAACCTCATTCAAGCATCAGCTGATATGTGGCAAAGAACAGTCATGCCACAAAAGTACCAGGCAATGTCCATTTCTATCCAGGAGAGAGTACCTGTGCCTGACACTTAACGGCAGTACCATCAAGGTGTTCGCCACCGTTAACAACATGGATGACACTACTGGCCAGAAACTTAAATGCACCGGTCATGTAAGTCCTGTTGCTACAAAAGGAGATCAGAAGCTGAGTATCCCGCGATGACATGAGTACCTACCGACACCTAAAAAATTTACACCATTTACATCTTACTGATCCTGACTTGGAAATATACTGCC
Source organism: Mobula hypostoma (assembly GCF_963921235.1). Taxonomy (NCBI): domain Eukaryota; kingdom Metazoa; phylum Chordata; class Chondrichthyes; order Myliobatiformes; family Myliobatidae; genus Mobula; species Mobula hypostoma. The sequence continues at coordinate 209,397,281 of NC_086099.1, forward strand.
ATTCGCTCAATGTTGCTGAGATCTTGAGGCTCCCTTCTCAACAGCATTGCAACAGTACATTTACTGAAAGTGTGACTCTTCAAGAAGACAGCTCACCATCACCTTTTCAAGGATAATTAGGAATGAACAATTCATGCTGACTTGGCCAGTGATACACAGATTCCCCACAATTAATAAATAATCAGAGAACCTATTTCAAAGACATTGATTCAAGGAAGAATATTTTATGGGAAATATTTAGGAACCAACTAGATACTGCACAAGGAAAATAAAGGGATCACTCAGAATGGATAAGTCAAGATGAACAGTAACTTCTTTGCATATGCAAATGTAGCTTGCATGGTTTGGATCCGAAAGCTCCCTATATCAGAGGTGTTGAAGCCTATATCTTAAAGAGCTCCGCTAATGCTCTCAAGATCATATACGATGTGTAGACAACAGTACTTGGTGGCATTTGGCCTTCGGGCAACTGCTCAGGCAGTCCTGTTTCAGGCTTTCAGAAATTTTTAACATCTGCTTCTACAGCAGTGTAAATTTTAGCTGCAAAATAAGTGAATGATGGATAGATAATAAGCAAAAACCTGATAGGCAATAGCTATGAACAGAAGTTTAAAAGTTATACAATATAAAATATATTATACTAATATAAGTTTGTGTTTCTCTTTTATTAAACTAATAATACTGAATCCTCTTCTATAACAAATACTTCACACCAGAGTAAGTCCCTAGGAGAATTCCTAGTAGTAAAGATCACCTGTAATGATCCAAGCATTTTGATACCACAGCCAAGAAAGCTTACTAGTGCCTCTACTTCCTCAGAGGCTAGAGAAATTTGACTGTCCATCTCTAATCCTCACCAATTTTTATCAGTGCAGCAAAGAAAGCACCTTATCTGGCTGCGCCATGGTTTGTTATGGCAACTACTCTGCACATGATTGCAAGAATCTGCAGAGAATTGTGGACACAGCTTCATCATGGAAATCAGCCTCCCATCCAAAGACTCTGTCCATACTTCTCAATGCCTCAGTAAGGTAGCCACCATAATCAAAGACCCCACCCTCCCCAGACATTCTTTCTTCTCCTCCCTTCCCATTGGGCAGAGGATAGAAAAGCCTGAAAGAACATACCACCAGGTGCAAGAATAGCTTCTGCCCAACTGTTATATGAGTATTGTATGTTTCCCTAATATGCTAAGATGAACTCTTGATCTTAACAATCTACATTGTGACTCTGCAACTTACTGTCTACCCGCACTGCGCTTTCTTTACACTGCACATTTTATTCTGCATTTTACTTTGTACTACTTCATTTCACAGTTGCAATAAATTGATATGTATGGAAAATATACAGGACAAGTTCTTCCCTGTACCTCAGTATGCAACAATAATAAATCAAGGTTACCAATAACTGTCCCAAAATTTAACTAAAAATATGCATAATCAATTAAATCAAATACTGCTTTTCAAACATCAAATTCAAAACTTGTAACATCCAATGTGATTTTAGCATTTCACACAAAGACTGAAAAGATCAGAAATCAGTTTGCCCACTTGCACTAAGTTTATCTTAAATCTCAAAGGACGCATTGACAAATATAGTTAGAAAAAATTCTAACCTCTCCCACTGTAGGATCATTTGATACTGGTTTTTGCTTCTTGTTTTTTTGCTGCAAGACCTTCTGTTGCGCTCTGTCTCCTGATGCAGCCTGAGCAGTAGATGCACTTTGAGCAGTCTGTTTCATTCGAGTTGCATTTGTAGTTGAGACAGTAGATTTTGTCCATGAAACAGTTGTAGCTTGAGCAGCAGGGGCTGACATAGGACGCTGATGTTTCGGAGTACTATTATGAGGGGCAATAGGCAATTCGCGGAGGTTGCTGTTCCGTTGAGGAGAGGCCTGGAATTGATTTGGAAGCTTATTCATGTTTTGCATACCAGGCATATTCTGCAGGTAACAGAAATGTATAGGAATATTTCAGATAAAAGTTTAATCAAATAAAAGTCACTGATTTTAAAAGTTCCACATATCATCAAAGTGGCATCAAACCTATCACTTAAGAAAACAATTAAGCTATGCCTTTTATGAACAGATATGTTAAGAGTTAGTAAAATGTCACAATATTCTCATATTTCATTCCCTTTTGGGCTTTACTTTGCCAAATTTTAATGAAATGTTGAAAAATCAGTTTAATTCTGAGCTCTACCATCAAGGGTATGGGGGTACAGTGGCTATGTAGTGGATTGGCAATTCTCAATTAATTAGTGAGTGACACATTTGAGTTCAACAATGGCAGCTAAGCAAGTTAAATAAAGTAAGAACTTAGCAGAACCAGAAATTGGCCACTCAGCCCATGTGCCGACTCTGCCATAGTAGAAGGTTAATAGATTTTACCTCAGTGACATGTGCCAGCATTTACCTCATCCTTCTTAGCTCCCTTAAAATCTGAACACATATTAAGTTCAATATTGAACATACTCAGTGACCGAGTATGCACGCAAGCCTACTGGGTAGAGAATTCCAAAGATATATTATCTAGATGAAGAAATTTCTCATCTCTTTCTGAAAAGGCTAATATTGCATTTTGAGATTGTGAATATAGATTGTAGATCTATATGTCTAGTCAAGCTCCTGAAGGTGGAATAAAAAGTCTTCAAGGGCAATTTGGGTTGGACTTGCCAGTGATCCACAAACCCTTGAACAAATTATTTAGAAAATGTGTAAGCAGGAAATGGCCCTAGGTAGGACAAAACAACTTTCAGCTATTAAATTGATTCACCAATTCTAACTGCTCCCACCCAGCAGGCAAGTAATTAATATCGATCACATACACTCTAAACACAAATGAGAACTTAAGGAACATGTGAAAGAAAATGGCGAGATGATGATATAAAATGACTGAAGTATATTTCAACCAGAATACATTTTAATTAGAGATACATAAGCCTTTTTGACTTGAGGATGAAAGGCTTTAAAATGATGCTTTCATCTGGAAAAACCAGCATTACAATTCAAATTTAAATATTCCAACTTTATATACAAGGGTAAATGAAAAATCTTTTTTTTTTAAATTTACTTCAATGATAGTCTTATTTCTGGACAAGTTGTTGGCATTAATGGAAAGCAACTTAAAATTGTTGCTTCCAAGAGCAGAAAAGGTCACCAAAACAAGACAGAAGGGAATCTGGTTTTGGTCAAGGTATGAAATTAGGATTTTTAAGTTAGTAGGTCATAAAGAATCAACTCAAGAAGTGACTGATCTATTGTGCACCAAACAGCACTACTGAAATGAAAATAGGGGATTTTGGTTAATTGGGCCATTAGTTAATCCGGGCAGCCGCTGTTCAAGAACAAAAATGAATCAAGAAAATAGCCAGGACTCCCTTCGTTTATTTGGGATATTATGCCACTCAATTGGGGCAGGGTACTGTTGCTGAAGTTTCTAACTAGCACCAGTCAAAATGAATTTGTGTAGCCATCAAACCTTACACCATGCTTAGAGTGAACAGTTTTTAAATAGCATCAGTTGCATGTGTTTGTGTTCAAAAAACAGTGATTTTTGTCACTGATAGTTGATGAGAAATAAGCAGTAAGACAATCCGAAATAGTTTTGCTCACTGCAGTTTCAAGCATTCAAGCTTAGAGATGCCAGAAACAGCTGGGAGTGAAAATGAAATTTCACTACTTCAGCGAGTTAAGCATCACAAACAATTTGAAGTTATCGACAACCACCTTAAACATTACAATGAAAATGAAGATTTGGAGGATGACATTGTTGACAGCATTATATGAAGGCATCAATTATCTGCATTAAGTATCTGCGCTGATTTGTTCATTTACAATCAAAAGGACACAGCAGCACATGGTATATTTCTCCTGCTGATAAATATTAAAGACTACAGGTTTATAGTACTATAGTTGTACGGTTAGTGTTCTAATTTGATCTGTATTTAATTTAAGTACATAATTTGTCACTCAGTTAAATCGTAGTTCATCTTTTGTATACATTTTTAACTATTTTCATGAAACTTTAGCAAATTGGGGCAGCCGCTTAATTGGGCCAAAATGTACTGGTCTCAATGTGTCCCAATTAACTGGAATCCACTGTATACCCTGACTTGGAAAAATATCATTTGATTATAATCTTCATTTATCAGCAATGTGAAAAGACTTTCATATAGACTGCCACAAATCAAGTCATTACCACCTTCTGAAGGCATAAGATCTTGGCTTTGCTCAAGATGTTTACATGTTACGAATGAACTACAATAAATGGGATAGATGACTAAAAGTTTTGTTAAAAGATTTATTTTGCAGACAACTCTAAAAGACTAGGTAATTCACATAATACTGACAGGGCTCAAATTAATTTGAAATATCCAACAAATTATCCCACTTAACCAGAGTTCATTACAAAACAAACATCTAAAGGGTAGTCTTGTGCTTGGTTCCATTTCCTAGTATTTGCATCAAAACGTGGAAACAAAATGCTGGGGCTATTCAGAATTCCTGAGCCACTCCAGTGAATGGGGATTTGTCTGGAAGCAGTCACAAAGTGAGTCAAATACATATAAAGAATAATAATTGAAATTACGGTACAATGCTCCTACAAATTAAGCAAATTCCTATACAAGGCATTTTTTTTTCCTTTGTCGTTCTTAAAAAATAGGCTGAGTACTAAAGGGTGGAGTAGTCAAATTCGAATTTTCCTCTTTCCCCTGCAAATTAACTAATACGGACATCCCAAAACAAACCAAAAATAAGCGAGATTATTTCCAACTTGTTTTGCAGTGATAGTAAAAGAAAATAGTGGAAATACTGTCAGTACAGTAATCAAATGGATTTTCATTCTCATCTTTTTCTTACAAAAAAAGAGTACTCCAGCTGTTAATTTTTCCTAAATGAACTAGTTTAGTTCAGTACTTAAAATTGCACATGAACTACCTACAATTTGCTGATAAATGCAAAATGTTCCTAACCTAACGTCAAGATAACTCTTAAGTAAGGCAATCCATGTGCTGAAAAGGAGCATTTACCACATCTGAATCAAATTACAAATATTGAAGCTGTCACCTCAGAAGGCAGGAATTTCCTCAAATAGAAGGGATTGGGTAGGTTTAGCCTCTCCTGGCCCTCCACCTGCTCCAGTTCTGGTTGATCAAGATTAAGCCAATTTCAGGGTGATGTGAAAAATTTAATTAACAAGTTTGGATCTGTAGGGGGCAACAGACCCAAAGAAAAGCAGGTACTTTTCCCAGAAGTACAGAAGACATTACCACGCTTCCAAACTTCGCAAAAATCACTGAATCTTATGGCTGCTAATTAAATGTTAGCAAAAAAGTAAATTATGTATTAAATTTATCATATTAAAAAAGGTTCAAAATTGAATTGAAAATTAAAAGTTAAAACAAAATAGTCTACCGACTGCATGCACAAACTTCAAAGTAAATTTCTAACATAATTTGAGAAAACTGCCAGAAGGCAGAGGATCAAAAGATGATGGTTCCCAAGACCACTTGAAGGCACCATTATTTTCTCACCAACCTTACTGGTCAGTTAGACTGTCGGGCAGATGCTAAAGAAATCTAGTCTTTTATATTTGCACTGCATGCAGCACATGAGCACAAACGTCCCACCGGCTTTGTTCATCTATCAACCTTTCTTCCTCTCCCCATCCTGCGCAATACTAAATCTCCTTATTTTTCTCTCTCACTTGCTTCACACATCAAATATTTAATTTTTGAGAAGCTTTTTCCAATGTTAAGTAGCCATGCACCACATCCTGAGAGTTTACACTATGGACCCAGTTCACCACAGTTTCATTTTCGATTGGACATTAGTTACCAGCTATCCCAATACTTTACAGTTCCTGCTGAAATCTGGGATTTAGTATAAATGTCAAAGGCTCAGTTGCTAAGGTATGTAAGTGGCAGCATCATTAGGGATACTGGAAGTAAGGACAGTCAGATCTGGTGACTGCTTTCAAGCAGTGCTGAGAATCACATCTGTTTGAGACCATAGATACAGAGCAAATTAAGTTGTAGGATGGGCTCACATTTTAACAATTTGAAGGTGATGCACACAATAAGTTGAGCATTTATAATCTGTTTTCATATGTTTATTTAGGACATTAAAGCAGATTTATGAGGATTAGTGCAATTGGATGGCTGATGATCAGTGGGGACTTGCTGAGACAGTAGGCCCATTGCTGTGCAATATATATGACTCTATGACCAAAGCATGCAATAAATGTGCAACTAATAGTAAAGCTCGAATTTGCTTGTGTTAGAAATGCTGAATAGATAACCTGAGAATGAATGACATGCCCAAATCTCATTCAAGACAAAATCTCTTTTATACCAGGTAATGCTGCCACAAGGGTTAAATAGGAATTTTCTGAAGCATGAATTGCAAAGTTGCTGACATCAGCAAAATTGAAAGCAAGTCAAATAAAGTCACAAATAAATTCAAGATTTGAAATAGTTATTGAACAGTATTCAGGTGTTAAATATACAAGTATTAAATAGCACTGAAGGAAGCAATTAAAATAGAAACTTAAGTTGTATGTATAGTTTTCTAGGCAATGGATATTGGGCTACTGCTTTTATAGTAAGAAATCATGCAAATTATTGATGCTGTGCTTGGGTGCAAAAATGAGTATTAGGTGCACTATCAATGGGAAAATATTTATAAATGTAGGAATAAAATCAAATTCTAAGTTAGACCAAATATATTACTTAGTGATTAGTCATTTCCACTTTGGAAGCTATTTTTGTGAGTGTGCAACTGAAATTAGACTTGTATTTGATTACCTTTTCCAACAAGAACATGTTTCCAAAATTATTCATGGGGCTGGTGAAGTTGATCCAAGTCGAGGAAAACTGTTCACAATGAAAAAAGCTTAAAAAATTATGGGGTGGACAGAATTCAGACAGGTATATTTTACATAATGAAAACAGAGATAAGAAACCAAGGAATACTTTTGAAGTAAAGATGATAAACTGATTAAAAATGAGAGGAAATGGGAAATAGAATAAAAAAGCTAGAAGATGGAGTTGAGAATAACTAAAAAGAGATCTGTCGTTTGAATCAAATGACCTTTATAATTCTTAAAAATTTATATGCTCCAATAAACCTGTATTGATTTTTTATTCTCAAGTCCTTTATTCCACGTCAGTTTTGCAGTTCTTCACATTATGCTCAATCTTAGATGCCCTGAAGCTACAGGCCATGAAGCTTGATGACTGACAAATTACCAGAAACTGTTTGTCTTCTGCAACCAGTGGCTAACCACAGAACAGAAGCTTCAACTGATAGTTGACAGACTGTTCAGAAAGCAACTGCTTACAAGGTAATAATCTTGCAGTGTATGTCTGAATGCACGACATTGGAGATCTCTTCAAATAACAGGCCTTTACACAAAATAGTATCAGAATATCAAGACCCCTCTACTGATGTCATTTCTCTTTTCTGAGGCAAACAACTCAGAAACTGATAAGTTCTTTGATCAAAGGACTACCTTTCATTACAAGCAGCAATTGTTCATTTTCTGCTGAGGAAATGGGGTCACTGTGTTGTCAATAATTAAGTGAAAACACACCAATAACTCTAAACCCAAAGCCACACACCAAGAGTAAATGTACCTGCTAGAATTTTGCTTTCAGGTAACTGAGCAGTTAAATTATAAAACAGTTAAAATTAGGTTTCATACTTTATAATTTCAAGAAACTTTTCTGAAATGAAAACAGTGCTTACATGTCGAAGCTTCATTATATTCTGCCGTTGTGGGCGTTGAGGTCGCTTGTCATTTACAGATGTGTTAAGAATCTGTAAGTGCGGCCTAAACTGGTGTGGAGCATTGGGAATGATCGGCTGGGGAGAACAACTATTCTGGTGTTGTGGCAATGGCTGCAACTGCATGGGAGGCTGAAAAATTAAAAAAAAAAGGTTAATATTTCAGTAACAGGAAAGCATATTCACCTGTGTTCAGAAACAAACTTACTGTAATTTACAGTATATTTTATGTTTTGCACTGTATTGCTACCACAAAATAACATATTTTACAACATATAACAGTAGTAATAAACCTAACTCTGATTATGAACAAACACATACTCAGTGGCAAATTTATTAGGCTCAGGAGTGGAACCTTGTGTGCTCTTCTGCTGCTGTAGCCCACCCACTTCAAGGTTCGATGTGTTGTCCATTCAGAGGGGCACTTCTGCACACCACCGTTTCAATACATGGTAATTGAATTACTGTCACATTCCTGTCAGCTTGATCCAATCTGGCCATTCTCCTCCGACCTCAAAAACAAAGTGTTTTCACCCATGGAACTGTCATTCACTGGATATTTTTTCCATTTCGTACAATTCTCTTAAACTGTACAGACTGTTGTGCATGAAAATCCCAGGATATCAGAATCTACCACGCCTGGCAACAAAGATTATTCCACATCTAAGTTGTTTAGATTACATTTCCTCCCCATTCTGATGATTGGTGTGAACAACAACTGAACCTCACATGTTTGGCTGATTAGATATACTTATTAAACAATTGTACAAGTGTACCTAATAAAGTCGTCACTGAGGGTATGTCATCATAGAGAGATGCTGCGTGGAAACAGAGACACTTCAGCCCACTAAGTTTGCATTAATAATCAATCGCCAATTTAGACACACCATAAATTCTCTGATGCATTATATAGTCTCTCCCCACAACCACTCGCAAACCTACCACTTCACCTACACACTAGAGACAATTTACAGCTGCCAACTAATGTACCAGCATGCATGTTTTTGAGGTGCGAGAGGAATCTGGAGCACAAGAGGAAACTCGAGCAGTCACAGGGAGAACATGCAAACTCAACACATACAACACCTGGGCTCAGAGTACACAACACCATTTGTTCCTTACTCAAGTCCTGCAAGTGCTCTTTACAATGCCTTGCAGAAGTGCCTGTTATATATTGTGGGAACAGGAATGTTAGTACATAGAAAAAGTAGAGTGTGGAATTCATTTGACTCTTCCACACTCTACTTTTTCTACATTCCAAACAGCCAATTTTTCATTCCACATTGACCAAGTCAAATCATTTTCATTTATTTTTAATTGAGTAAGTGATTACATTAATAGCTAAATGTGTTTACAAACGTGCACCATGATTGCTTCAGTAAACTTAGTACCATGAATATACTGCAGCAATTAGCATTACAATAATCCATATGTTCAAAAATCACACTGAGTTATCCAATAGGTAAAGGTTTATACTGCACATTATTGCTTGATTTATAAAATCAATTGTAACAGAGTCATATAATTAAGTATTTGCTCAATAAACTTAAGATTTTTAATCAGAAAACATTTTGTACAAAAACAAAGGATTTCAGATGCCTATTCTTAAGGATCACTGAATTTAAAATGATGCTTTTGTATTTTACACAGTCTAACAATCAACCAAATGTATTTCCTAGACATATCACCCCTCGGTGCACTATTGACAAAGCTCTATTTACCATGCAGCAGTAGAGGGCGCCCTAATCTTCCTCAATCATGCTCTCCAGACATTTTTCCACAGCAAATGGTGTTAATTTCATGTTCCATGCACACCCAGAACTCAGATGATTCTTTCTGGCAAGCAGTTTCAACTATACTATAACTTATGTGAGTGTTTACTTAGTATACTTTGAATATTGGTTCACAATGCCAATCATTACATTTTTTCAAAGTAACAGATACATTAATGCACTGGAAACTAAAACATGATCCTCACAATTTCAGTGCACAAAATATTCCAAAATTTTCACTAATTTTTATAACATTCCGTTAACAATAAATGGCAACTCTATGTTGGTGTTCATATTTACTGTGCAATTCCTCATACCTGTAAATTTTGCTGAATGTGGGGAGATGGTGGAAATGGCTGTCCAGGTGCTTGTGGAAATTGCTGTCTTGGAGGAATGAATGGTCTTGGTGCTAACGGACCAGGTTGGTTAAAGGGAGGCATTCCCATATGACCTTGGGGCTGAAGATTATTTCTCAGTGAAGCTTCCCTGGGAAACATATGATGTTGTGCCTGCTGGTTGAAACCTGGGTTTGGATGGCTGTACACCATGGGAGGTTGTAAAGACATTGCATGATTGTTCATAAGTGGGGGAGGAGGACTCCGCTGTTCAAACATATGCTGTCCTTGGAATCTTGAATCTGTGAATTCAACCATCCATTAATTATGGGTAGAATGGCACGAAGTTATTACATCTTTAAAACTGCAAATTAAAATTGCTTTGCAAACTCTACGTAGTAAAACAATAATCCAATGTCACTATTTTTAAAACTGTTCACAATTTTCATTATTACAAGAATAAACCATTTTACTGATATCGGCAGCTCTTTTAAAATGCATTGCTCAATTTCTTACCACCAATGAAAAAGGGCTCTCTCTCCTGTGGGTGTGGCCCTCTCCATGGCTCCTGAAGAGGTTGCCTGGGTGGCTGATTAAAGTTAGCAGGGACTGGAATAGGTGGCTGAAATTCTGGCGGATTCTGTTGAAGAAACAACACAGTTATCAACCAGTTGGACCAAATTTCCTCTTGGAATTTTTAATTGGGGCCCTTGCAAATGATTTCAGAATGAGTCCTCACTATTAGGACAATGCATTTGATGGCCATCTAGAACTGCCAAATAATTGCTTTTCAATCCAAAAGAATGTACATTCAAACAATAGACCTCACCAACTTGACTTCTTACATTTCTATATTCCCAACCGCTAATCCATGGGTCTCTTAAAAGTACCCTTGTTAAGAATATGATCTATTCACTTTTAGTGGGTTTTAAAAGCACAGAAGAATGACTCCCAGCTGGAAGAAAAATCAGACTACAAGCAGAAGGTTAACCATGCCATCGTCCTTCTCAGCAATTTGCTTGTTTGTCATTTCTGTGCAAGTGCAAATGTACAAAGGAATTATATGTGACATTAAATCATTGTACATTATAAATAACACATTATACATCATACCTACATATGGGAGAGGAAAAGAGAGAGAAGCACACAGACCTTTCATGACATCTCTTAAAAACAAAATAAGCAAGGCTGTTTTCATCCATTCGCAGAATGACATAATACCTGGCCACTCATTTTATTCTTTCATGGACCCCTTCCAGTTAAGAAATTAACCTTCTGTCATGTGATTCATACACAAACTGTACTCCTGCTTTTCTACCTTGTTAATTATTTGATGTTATCAATGGTAATCCATCTTTTCATATGGAATGATGGCAACTGCTTACAATGGTAAAACAGCTAAAACTTCACATAAGGTGCTCAACAAAAAGTTAATCAAAGGAGGCACAGCCAACCAAAAGGATCAAATGACTATTGTATGACTTATCAGCTTTCTCAATAGCTTCAGCTGTATAGTCACAAAAACCTTTAATTAAATACTTTAACAACACTGTTGAAATCTTACGAATTGTTCAACAAATTAATAGCGTCCGTCTTCAAGGCAGACATTTATTATTAATCCTACTTAAAATGTGAAATATTTATACGTGAAAATAAATCTGATATAGTGGGTGAGCACAAGTTAATTCAACTGACTGTGTTTGGAGCAAAGAAGCAAAACCTAAGTAAATTAAATGATTGCTATACAGCCTGCATTGGTATAACAATACACAGTGAAGGATCTTCAGTTACTGGATATAGATCCCCTTATCTTCCAGACCAGAAGTGACAGTATCAAATGCTTGAAGAAAAAAAGATGTCATGAATAAACCTGTACGCCTATCTCTTTACATTCAAAGGCGCTTTATACAGCAGAGTGGTTATTAACCTGAGAAACATCCCCTGGGCATATTCTGTTTTTTCCTGTGTATGTCTATAAACATATATCCTATAGATCTTTATTTAAGATCGTCATTTCCAAACTAAAGTGTTAACATCCTCCATAACTTATCCTTTTGCTCAAAGCGAATGTTAAGGATAAAGTCTATTGAGACTCAACACATAACAGTTCACTGGAACAATTGTACATCTACAATTATACTATTATTTAAATAACTTTCACAACATGATAATTTTCATTTTCCATTAAACTTAATTTCAAAATGAACTGGTGAGGACAAAGACCTGAAGGCCCCCATTGTAAACATTTTTCTGTATACCTAACACCTATCAGCCAAAGTATTCATTTTCATAGTCCAAGTACATATAATAATTTGAAATATTTAAAAGATACAAATGGAAACTTGGAAATATGGCACATTAACTTTAATTAATATTTTAATTTGTACATTCACCAAGATAACTTTTGAAAGAAGGGTTTGAAGTCTTTTCAGCTGATCTTTCATGTGAAGTATACCAGACTGCAAGCATGTGAATTTGAAATGCAAGAAATGAAATTCTAAAATTCAGTTTTTTTTAACTGTTATTTTCACAAGAAGATTAAAAAAAATGGTGACCAAGGGGCAACTAAACAGCTGATGGGGACAAAATTAAGGTACTTAGTGCATGAACCCAAAGTGAGATGAGATTGCTTTGATGTTATGATTTGCTACCTACTGCCTAAATGGATAAACGAAGCATATTGAAATGAAGCATGTTGAATCAAGAGATGTTTCAAACAATTGAAAAAATATTTGAAAATGAACAATTTATATTGTTATGGGTAAAGGTGCACTATTGCTTTAAAGAGTTAACAGGCACAAGGGCCTGTGCTGCATGGTTCCACAATAATCATCCTCCTGGTACATTATTATGCAAGTGAGTAGAGCAGTAAACTGTACAGATGCTGATAAAATATTTATCAAATTAATGTCAACTTGAGCCTGAAGTTGGGGGCTAACAAAACTTCAAATTTGGCTAGTATCACTTTTGCTAACCACAAAGCATTAAAAACATTCAATTTAATAGCACCTTCATGGATAATATTCCGTCATCCAAAGCTGTTCTGGTCTTTTTTTCACTCTAAAACAATTCATACACTGGCAATTCTGGCACTTGCTGTTGATTCCCAATTAACTCCTTCATTCAAGGGATAGGAAGACAGTAAAGGCTAGCACTGCCAGCAATTTTCTTGAAATAAACAATAATATTATTTAAAAAAACTAAATTCACACCAATTTGCTCTCTATGTTTCTGACCACATAATTCTTATTCACTGTAATTCCACAGAAATGATCTTGTTGCATAAAAATGCCATTATTGTCTGGGTCTTAATGTTGTCAGCTATAGAGTCAAGTGCAAAGACATCACAGTGAAACCAAATTATCTCCAAGTGCAATAGCAATTGATGTGACTCAGTAGCAATTACGAATCATGGCTAATTTACTCTTCAGTCACAAAAGGTGTTGAGGCCACTTGTTCCTTATATAGTTTTATTGTCAGATTAAATGCACACAAATTGAACACTGATCAGATATACACCTGAATCCGCATATTTCAACTATTAACTCACTGTATTCACTGGAGGGAAGATTACATTTATTTTCACAATCCACAATAACAGGGTTAACTAAAAATGCAACTAGTAAATTTTAACTTCAGTTAATGGGCTGAAACACAACAAATCTGCCCGAATTTAGCCTCATAAATGGCACTGTGTGACTTCCGTGCATGAAGTCCAGCAGGAGACCTAGCTTTCTCAGGTTTCTCCAGAACTACGCCAAGGAAATACCTCTTGGAGCCTATCAGCATGTCCAAAAACCCATTGATTTAGGTTGGGTCATGGCTGAGATAGGTGATTTTTTAAAAAATTCTTTTACTTCAATCTTTCAAATTATTCTGTCTTTATGGTTCTCCTAAGTATTATTTTACTTATACAATAAAATTTGTTATTTAACTGAAAAAAATGGCAGACATTTTAAAATTATTAAAACTCTGCTGACTATCAAAAGCTTTTGGAAACAGGACCATCTCAAGTCCATTCAGTGCAAAGGTCATGCTGCTGGATGCGAAGAACAGCAAAACTCACCTTCTGCATTTAGGACAGGTAATTATAGGTGTGGGGAGTACCATATGCAGAGAGAATCGTTAGCAAGTCACGGCCCAATATTAACATCAACAAGCTTTCAACAAACATCCTAAAGCCCTAAACACTTGATTTTAAAGCAATACATTATTTCTACCGACTAGTTTTCCACTGAGAATGCATTTATTAAGATCTGAATTACAATATGCTTAATATCAGAATATATTTTGAAAAGCAAAAATTTGACAAACCTACTGAGAAAGACAAGAGTAATTCCTCTCCAGTATTTATGAGAAAAGAAATCAGTAGAATTTAAGAGGCTTTGCTATGAGTGTTGCTTTGACTTAAAACAATCTTCCAGCAGCTCTTCACAAAACATTTTCTCAAACTGCAGACTCAGAAAACAGTAAATGAAGATCCAAGCTTTAACACAACTTTACATAATCATAAAAATAATGGTGTCAATCAAGAAATAGCAACAGCCATCCTGGTTTCCAGAAAAACTAGATTAAAACTACTTTTATCCAAATTGTTAATATAGTTCTTGCAAATACTCAAAGGCCCAAATGACATCAAGAATTATATGAACAAGAGCTGCCATACAAAGTCTTTTAGAAGCTGCATTAAAATTAATGGAATTTTTTTCTACTTCTTGATATTCAGATAGTATACACAAGCATACAACTCAAATGCAAACCATATTCTTTGCAGCTTCACCGAGCTCTGCTGATGGAAAACAGCGGATATGATTAAATTTGATAGTATGATAATATATGCTAATCATGATTAATCAGATGCCTGGTGGCAAATGGAAGTTGCTTGGTATTATGTCACCTGCATTTTAAATTGTGCACTGTATATGCCAGTCTGACAGTATTTGACAGCTGATGGTACCTAATATTGCATCTGCTCTACTCTGCCCAAGATCTGATGAGAGAAAGTGCCCATCATTTCTTTACCACCTATAAAGGTTATAATTACATGGCTTTCCAAAACATGGCATGAAAACACAAAACACTCAGACTAAAATCTTATATTACCCTGATCACATCTTTCCTATTTTTTAGCAAGGTCCATAACCTAAATGAAATGTAATTTGCTGCAGCAACCTTGTTCATATTCCATTTGCATAAACTGCGATGAGAATCTCTACCCAGGAAATGTCAATCACCCACCACCTGATGTCTTGTACCCTGTAGAAGACAATGCTACTCTCTATGGCTCTGAACAATAACTACAGCATACTACCGATTCTCTCTTAGTTGATATGTTTGATCTGTGTATCTATTATAATCTTGCCTGCAAATTTGGATTCCTCTGTTCATTACTCTACCAGCTATTCTGATTCACAAGAGAGGGCTAGATTTAAAGGCAATTTAGGGGTGGAAATTGCAAATATATTCTACAGCAAATGCATTAACAGAATACTGATGTTTAAATACTGCAATTCCTTCAGGGTCAATAGGAGTGACCCAGATACATTTTGCACAATACTACTGATTCAGAAATACACTGAAGAAGCCAAAAAGAAAAACAAATGCAAAACGATGTAGATACAGCAATGAAATGTCAGGAACTAAATGAATACACAGAATTTAATCAAGCCCTCTGACCTTAACTAATACCACCAAATGGAACAGTGGGAGCATCTCTTCTCTTTTATTTGAAAAATAATACGATGGTGCGTTCATAGAGCAAAATTCTGTCGTATCTATTTTAATAGATTTTGCTTTCTTTAAATCGTATGAAGATCCTGTTACATCTCCTGTCGCTTTCACATTTGTAGAGCTTACAGTAAAATCACCAAACCTATCAAAGCATAAAGCTCATATCAAACATTTCCAGCTGTGCAGGGAACCAACAATGTTTACAGATTCTCAAAACTTTATTTAGCTTTGCTGGTATTTAATTACTATGTTAATACTACTTTACAGAGGTACGTGCAATCAATATTGCAATACAAAGGGAAGCAGCTGCTACTCACCAGGAATCTCTGGGGGCCCACAGCAGGCCTCGGCTGGTTTGGCGTAGGCATCAAGGGCACTGCAATTACAATGAGGGGAGAAAAAAAACACCAGTCATTACCTTTGTGTTCTGACCTTTCAAGGGATTCAGTCGTATTCATTGGAAGAAATTCACACTCAAAGATGAAATGACTTTTATAGTGTACTGAAAGCAAGCTATAACTACTTCTCTCCAATTTCTGGAGCAGAATATCTATACATGAAATATATAAATCATTACTTAACATCATTTGGGTCTGTACCTATAGCAGTTAATGTTGTCAAAACAGGTTTTGACATATGTACACTTCCAATTAAAGACCACTTGATCCCATCACAAACTGATTAAGCAAATCAATTGGCATGTGCATATTTTGACATAATCTGACACTGTTGAAGGAACACTTTTATTAACATTTGTTTTAAAAACAAACTACATATTAACAAAGGAAATATCTTGAAAGATTTAGGAAAAAGAATATGCTTCTGAGGTACACAGAAAAAAAGCTTCAGAGTTAATGAAGGTATATTCATTCTGAGAGTTGGTATTTACTTTCCCCGGTGTTTCATTATTCATAGTTTCCAACTCACCATCCCTTGTATTTTGTTTCCTGAAGGCACAGAAGATATTTAAGTATGGCTCCCTGTGCTAACTGGTAAATACCACTTAATTTGAAAGTACATCTACTAGAGGCCATGCTCTACTTTATACCAAAATTTCAAAAGTATTAAAACAGGGCTTTCTGCTCTTGGTAAGGTCACCCATGCCAAACAGGTCAAAGGGTAGAGGCCATCATTCCTCCAGGTTCAGGGGTTCAGCTCAGGACTAACAACCCTGACTGGTAAAGCAAAATTATCACAGAAACAACAATGAATAATCCTTCTACATCTGAGTGCGATGGTATCCCTGAGTCTCCACTAGGGACTTGACAGTGGTGAAAACTACTGACATGATGAAGGAAGCTCTGAACACTGTAAGAGACAGAGGACCTTCACTGCTGCCCTAAATGCCAGTGGCATAACAAGTACACAAACTGTGTGAACCAACAATCTAACAAGGCAGCCTCTATACAAAATAATTCCTATGACTTAGCTCATTGCTGTAATTTAGAAGTTTATCGGTAGATCAGTAGGACTTGGATCACCTGGACAATATAAACACCCTATGTCACGATGCTGTTCATTGACTACAGCCCATCATTCCCATAGTCCTGATTAATAAGCTACAGAACCTGGGCCTCTGTACCTTCCTCTGCAATTGGATCCTTGACTTCCTAACCGGAAGACCACAATCTAGGCGGATTGGTATTAATAACTTCTCCTTGCTGACTATCAACACTGGTGCACCTCAGGGGTGTGTGCTTAACCCACTGCTCTACTTCCTCTACACCCATGACTGTGTGCCTAGCTATAGCTCAATACCATCTATAAATTTGCTGATGATACAACCATAGTTGGTAGAATCTCAGATGGAAATGAGAGGGTGTACAGGAGAAAGATATATCAGCTAGTTGAATGATGTTGCAGCAACAATCTTGCACTCAGTGTCAGTAAGGCAAAAGAACTGATTGTGGACTTCAGGAAGGGTAAGATGAGTGAACATAAGCCAATCCTCAGAGAGACCAGAAGTGTAAGAGAGTGATCAATTTTAAGTTCCTGGGTGTCAAGATCTTTGAGGATCTAACCTAGTCCCAACATATTGATGCAGCAATAAAGGCGGCAAGATAGTGGCTATATTTCATTAGGAGTTTCAAGAGATTCAGTTTGTCACCTAAGACACTTGAAAACTTCGAAG
Source organism: Mobula hypostoma (assembly GCF_963921235.1). Lineage (NCBI taxonomy): Eukaryota > Metazoa > Chordata > Chondrichthyes > Myliobatiformes > Myliobatidae > Mobula > Mobula hypostoma. The sequence goes on from NC_086099.1 coordinate 209,415,038, forward strand.
ATGTACCATGGAGAGCATTCTGACAGGCTGCATCACTGTCTGGAATGGGGGGGGGGGGGGGTCTACAGTTCAGGAGTGAAAGAAGCTACAGAAATTTGTAAAATTTGTCAGCTCCTTCTTGGGTGCTAGCCTCCATAGTATCCAAGACATCTTCACAGAGCAGTGCCTAAAAAAGGCGACGTCTATTATTAAGGACACCCATCACCGACGCTGTGCCCTCTTCCCACTGTTACCGTCAGGAAGGAGGTACAGCAGCCTAAAGGCACACACTCAGTGATTTAGGAACAGCTTCTTCCCATCTGCCACCTGAATCCTAAATGGACATTGAACCCATGAATACTGCCTCACATTTTTAATATATTATTTCTGTTTTTGCATGATTTTTAATCAATTCAATACATATATATATTTACTGTAATTTTTTCTACTTTCTATATTTCAAGTATTGTCCTGTACTGCAGCAGCTAAGTTAACAAAGTTCATGACACATGCTGGTGATAATAAACCCAATTCTGATTTCTGATTCTGATAAATCACAGAAACTACACGGTTTTAACATTATTTTCTTATTTGTCAATTATAATAGTGAGTTTTAAAAACAACTTAAATGTTATCAACTGCTCCGAAGTTTATTGCTTTACATTTGTCAACACAAACATTGTCACCAAAAGCAAGAAAATTCTGTAAAATTTCCTTACTGCACTTCGGCATTGGCTATTACAGCCTTACAAGAATCCACTTGAGCACATTAATTTAAACAGTACAACAGAATTGTGATTAAGTTACTGGACTGATGTTCAGAGACCTGGAGTATTGATCTGAAGGCAGCAATTTGAATCCCACCATAGCATCAGGGAATTTAAATTCAGGTAATTAAATAAAAAGCAGGTATCAGAAATAGTGACTATAAAACCAACTGATAAGAAATTTTCCACCAGGAAGAAAATGCACTTTCCTTACTCAACAACTCCATCAACACCATGGTGGTGACTCATCACGGCTGTCAAATGGCCGAGCAAGCCAGGGAGTAATTTCAAACAGCCAATAAATGGCATCTATGTTCTGCAAATGAATAAGTAAAAAAGGAACTGCACAAACATTAATTCTACACATTAATACTAAATAGGCTGTTTGACAGCTTAGGTGCTCAATGTAGACAGTTCCTCAATACATTTGCTACAAAACAACGGTGAACACAAAAAAAAAGCTGAATAATTAAAGGAAGACATTCATAGCAACAGTTTACAGGAGTTCCCAAACTTTTTTTATGCCATGGACCCCTACCATTCTCCAAGGGGTCCATGCACCCCAGTTTGGGAATCCCTGATCGTTGATGAAAAGAGGAGAACCTTAAACTTTCCACAAAGGATTGGACTATAAATACTTACAATATTGTCAGAATTATTCCCTTTTAATTTGGAAGGATTTACTTCGGAATTACTTTAAAAAGACAGACCTCATTTCATCTAATTGCTGAAGTTAGGATTTAAGTAGAAATTTTAACACTTTAAAATTATCGTTGAAAACAGGAAGCTTATTAGAAGTTAGCAAAAAACTATTTAGGGACATAGTGTTGTTTCTAATAGTTTGACATAGTTTGTAATAAATCATTAAAAACAGCAACACTTGGGAACTAAAGTTCAAAACTCCAAGATCAGTAAGTTTGCAGAGGATAGGAAAACTTGTGGCGGTGTGGACAGTGAAGAAGGTCGTCAAAGGCTGCATAGCACGGTGTAGATCAGATGGAAAATTGGGTGGAGTACTGACAGTTTGAATTTAAACCAAGGAAGCGTGAAGTGATGCACTGTGTAAAGTTATATAACAGACGACATACACAATAAACAGTAGGTAGGGCATCAGCAAATGTTAATGAAGAGAGACCTAGAGGTCCAACTCTTGTTGTTCCCTGGAAGTGGCAACACAGGTCAATATGGTGGTGAAGGCAGCTTATGGCATGCTTATCCTCATAGGCCAGGGCACAGAATACAAGAGAAGCTATAAAATGTTGCAACTGTACAAACAGTGCTTAGGTTGCAATTAAGATTACTGTGCACATTTCTGGTTGCCACACTGTAGGAAGGATGTGATTGTGCTGGCGAAGGTGCAGAGAATATTCACCAGCACATTTCCTGTCCTGGGGGACTCTTGTTATGGGGGAGATTTGATAGACTGCAATTGTTTTCCTTGTAGCAAAGGAAGATAGGTGTGTTGATAGAAACACTATGAAAGGCATAGAAAGGATAGAGAGACAAAATATTTTTCCCATGGCAGAGAAGAAAGCATACATTTAAAGTGAGAGGAAGGAGTTTTAAGGAAGAAAGCTTTTTTTTAAAAAAAGAGGTTAAAACTCAGAGCACACTGCCAGAGTGGTGGAATGAAACACAATCACTGTTTACGAGGTATTTAATCAGATGTTTAACTAGGTAAGGCATAGAAGTTTAATACGGGTAAATATGATTGGTGTTCATTTGTTCATAACGTGTCCATGTCGTATGACGTAGGTGATCAAGGCCTTTCCATGGCCATGGTTGTTCTTGACAAATTTTTCTACAGAAGTAGCTTACCATTGCCTTTTCCTGGGCAGTGACTTTACAAGGCAGGTAAAGCCAGTCATTATCGATACTCTTCAGAGACTGTCACATAACCAAGATTTGTGATATGCACCAGCTGCTCATATGACCATTCACCACCTGCTCCCATTGATTCACGTGACCCAAGGATGATGGGCAGAAGGGGTGTCTTATACCTCCTTTGGCAGAAATGCATCTTCACCCTGCCACCCAATGATTAGTGTAGACTGACAAAAAAAAATTGGCAAGGACATACTGGGCCAAAGGGCTCATTTCTGTGCAATTCCAGGAGACCATGACATCAGCTAAATCAAAATACCGATAAACTTCTACAGAAGACTGGGCCCATTAGATTGAATTTCTGGTTTTAAGAGCATGGTCATCTTTAATCTTGGCAACTTGTTAAATAATAAAAGTTACTTAAGCTCTAAAAATTTTCCAATGACAGAGTTTATAAATTATCATCCAATCTTTGTTCGTTTTGAGGCGGAAAATGACGTGGTGGCTAGGAAGACCACCCCTCCTCCAAATGACCAGGTGCTGTGTCTTACCGTGGCCGATGTGAGGAAAACTCTATGCAGGGTCAACCCACAGAAGGCTGCTGGACCAGACAATATTCCTGGCAGAATGCTCAGAGGATGTGCAGACCAGCTGGCAGATGTTCTCACTGACATCTTCAACATCTCTCTGAGCAACGCCGTCGTTCCAACATGCTTCAAGGCCGCCACCATCGTCCCCGTGCCGAAGAAGTCTCCAGTGTCCTGCCTCAACGACTACCGTCCCGTTGCACTCACATCCATCATCATGAAGTGTTTCGAGAGGCTCGTCATGAGGCACATCAAGACCCTGCTGCCCCCCTCATTGGACCCCCTGCAGTTCACGTATCGTCCCAACAGCTCAACAAACGACGCCACCGCCACCGCCCTCCACCTGGCCCTCACCCACTTGGACAAAAAAGACATGCATGTTTGAATGCTGTTCATAGATTACAGTTCAGCATTCAACACAATCATTCCTCAGCACCTGATTGGAAAGCTGAGCCTGCTGGGCCTGAACACCTCCCTCTGCAACTGGATCCTAGACTTCCTGACTGGGAGACCTCAGTCAGTCTGGATCGGGAGCAGCATCTCCAACACCATCACACTGACCACGGGGGCCCCTCAGGGCTGTGTGCTCGGTCCACTGCTGTTCACTCTGCTGACCCACGACTGTGCAGCAATACACAGCTCGAACCACATCATCAAGTTCACCAATGACACGAACTCATCTGCAAGAACGACCAGTCAGCATACAGAGAAGAGGTGCAGCAGCTAATGGACTGGTGCAGAGCCAACAACCTGTATCTGAATGTGAACAAAAGAGATGGCTGTTGACTTCAGGAGAGCATGGAACGACCACTCTCTGCTGAACATCGACGGCTCCTCTGTAGAGATCGTTAACAGCACCAAATTTTTTGGTGTTCACCTGGTGGAGAATCTCACCTGGTCCATCAACACCAGCTCCACAGCCAAGAAAGCCCAGCAGTGTCTCTACTTTCTGCGAAGGCTGAGGAAAGTCCATCTTCCACCTTCCATCCTCATCGCATTCTACAGAGGATGTATCGAGAGCATCCTGAGCAGCTGCATTACTGCCTGGTTCGGAAATTGCACCATCTCGGATCGCAAGACCCTGCAGCGGATAGTGAGATCAGCTGCAGGGATCATCGGGGTCTCTCTTCCCGCTATTATAGACAGTTACACCACACGCTGCATCCACAAAGCTAACAGTATTGTGAAGGACTCCACTCACCCCTCATACAAACTCTTCTCCCTCCTGCCATCTGCAAAAGGCACCGAAGCATTTGGGCTCTCACGACCAGACTGTGTAACAGTTTCTTCCCCCAAGTCATTAGACTCCTCAATTCCCAGAGTCTAGTCTGATACCAACCTACACACACACACACACACTCTCTCTCTCTCTCTCTCTCAATTGAACACCACTCCACTCCCTTTGCAATTTTTGCTCATTTCTTTCTCAATTCCTGCTAAAACATTGTTTACATTATTTATTATATTGTAATTTGTCCTTTACAGTGCCTACTGTCTTGTTTAATAATTATTGTACTGTCTTGCGCTGTTTTGTGCACTTTATATAGTCCCGTGTAGTTCTGAAGTCTAATGTACTTTAGTGTTGTTTCACGTAGTCTAGTGTAATTCTGTGGTGTTTCAGGTAATCTAGTGTAGTTTTGTGTTGTTTCATGTAGCACCATGGTCCTGGAGGAACGTTGTTTTGTTTTTACTGTGTACTGTACCAGCAGTTATGGTTGAAATGACAGTAAAAGCAACTTGACTTGACTAGTTCTTTGACAAATTATGAAACATCATGTTTAACTACAGAATCATTTGGAAATCGTCTCAAGTACCCTTGTACTGTCACTGATATAGGAATACTTAGGACAATTTGCTTCTGACACCAGGCAAGTGATCTTTCTGAAGGCATGAACTCACTGATCTCATGCCACCAAAAAACAAAAACCCCAAAACAATCGATATTTAGGGTTATAAATAAAGGATCACTGACAGATCAAGATTACTATATTATAACCATAACATTACAATGTAAAACGGAATGTGATTTTTCTTAGAAAGCATTATTTACATATTGTTGCAGAGCTCTAACCTTGGACAGGAGTAACCACTGGGCCTCGGAAATGAGGGTTTATATGAATGTTCTTTGGTTGCTGGGCTGGGATTACTGCTTCATTCAAACTGATAGGAGCAGCTTCTGAATTCTGCGGTTGGTCTTTCTGCTGTGGATGCTGCTGCTCTGGTTGCTGCGGAGGGCAAATGGATAATTGAGATGCAGAAGGATGTCTTTGAGGTACCAGGAGAGGCGGTGGCTGTTGTCGCTGCTGAAAATTACCTCTACCAGACTGATGATCTGGGGAATTTACAGGAGCACGAGGATTCTGGAGAAAAGAAATAGTTGATCACTCTTTGTTTTCCATTGAGCAAACATCCAAGATCTACATTATGTAATTTTATACAAAGCATTATCTCAGCTCATTTATTGTATTTCAAAAATTGAGAATACAAGAGAGAAAATTTATGATATAAACTTCCTTCATAGTAATCCATTATAAATGAAATTTGGGTGAATTAGTAAGTCTACTTTGTACAGCTTCTTAAACATCACATTATGCATCTGATACTGTACGTATATTTCAAGTAACTTGTGCATTCCCATGACCGGTACGATACTAATTTGATTCTCTGAATTTTAATATTTCCACAAGAATAGAATCAATATGGAGGATCAAATTAGCTCAGTTTTCTGTCCTTTGAGTGAAAGTTACAAGATTGTGGACTATTCTAGAACTTCAATGTCAGATGTATCAACTCAGCGACAGAATTAAATTCAATTCAATTGCTTGTTCCATGCTTCAGCTGATCTTGCAAGACTATCTGAAAGACATTTTTCATGTATACCAGCATCAACATACAACTTACAATAAAAAAATACACCAATCAATCACATAGCTGTTTATGGGACCTTATTTCAAAATCTAAATGATCACATTCAGAGAAGCAGATAGCTATAGTTCATCTAAATTGTCGATTTCAGATTCCAAGAAACATCATTTCTGAAAATTTTATCCAATTGCCCTGACAACAGCATGGAACAAATACAAATATATATTTTTGCATTGATGCTTGGAAAGGCATAATAAATGTATTCAGGAAAATTACATATACAAATGGTATTTCTGTAACATTGGCAAAATTTCAGCAGAAAGAGAAAAGAAAAAGGAGAAACAAGTTTTTATTATTGCTGGTTAAATTAACTGAATCAATTATCTGATTTCATGTTTAATGTTGATTTTACTTAATTAACTTTATTTAAACATTCCACTCCGGGTTTTCATTTTTTTCTTTGGCATTGCAGGTCTTTCCGATTGTATAAAGATTTCTACATTTTCCTCAAGAAAAACTGAAAACAGAATAGATCACCAGATCGTGCAAACATGGTGAATAACCACAATCATCATAAAAATGACACGGAACCGTTTCAATGATCAAGTCACTGAAAGGCAGATTTCTTGCAATAACTCTGAACTGGATATTTTTGTAAGAAGGTAAACTGGATAAAATCAATCAGTTCTTAATGCAGTCAACCTTCCCTTGCATAGTCAATTAATTTTCAAAAATAAAAACAAAAACAAACAAACGTTACCGGCAGTGATGGAGGCACTGGCATCAAAGGTAGGCGCTGGTCTTTCTTCCTTCCACCATCTTTCCTAGGGTCGCCAAAACCAAGGTTACCTGAACGCCCTCTTCGCCCTCTTTTTCCTTGTTTCCGCTGGCGTTCTGTCTCCTCAAATTCACGTAATGCAGCCTTAGCCTCATCAGAAAGTTCTGAAGTTAAAACACGATCATTAGTTGGCCGTGTGTGCTATCAAAACACTAAACACATGCCTAAAACATGCAGATTAATTGAAAGTATGACCCTTCATCAGGATTCATCAGGGGACTGACTGAAATGTCAACTCTATTCCCCTCCATTGATACTGCCTGGCCTGAATTCCTCTAGCATTTTGCGCCTGTTACATTGTATTTCCAGCACCTACAGAATTTATATTTAGCTTTTATTGTGTGGAACAAATCTAGATGTACAGAATGAATCAAAATAAAAAACTTACACAGGGCCAGTGACCCAAAGAAACGATCCAACTCTATATTTGTGCTGAGTTTTTATTTCAGGATTCTCACATTCTGATGAAGGGGTTAGCTGATGAAAATGTCAACTGTTTCTTTTTCGCAGTGTGTGATCAAGAATCATAGAGCACAGAAATGGGCTTTTACAACAGCTCCCGCAACCTTAGAAAAGCAGACCCTCTTTTCTGTGCATCTAATAATTTTATCATCTACCAGCAGTTGCATCTCTGGCACCGAGACGGGACCCTCAACTCAGAAGGGAAGGAGGGAAAAGAGGAGAGCAGTCGTGATAGGGGATTCGATAGTTAGGGGAACAGATAAGAGGTCCTGTGGAAGAGATCGTGAATCCCGGATGGTCTGTTGCCTCCCTGGTGCCAAGGTCCGCGATATCTCGGACTGAGTTCCCGGAATTCTCAAGAGGGAGGGTGAGCAGCCGGATGTTGTGGTCCACGTAGGGACCAATGACGTGGGTAGGAAGAGTGAAGAGGTCCTGAAAGGCGAGTTTAGGGAGTTAGGCGCCAAGTTAAAGGACACGACCTCCAGGATAGCAATCTCAGGATTGCTACCATTGCCACGTGCAGGCGGGTTTAGAAATAGTAAGATAGCGCAGATCAACATGTGGCTGAAGACATGGTGCAGGAGGGAGGGCTTCAGATTTATAGATAATTGGGCAGTTTTCCAGGGAAGGTGGGACCTGTTCTGGCGGGACGGTCTACATCTGAACTGGAGGGGGACAAATATTCTTGCAGGTAGGTTTGCTAGAGAGACTCTGGTGGATTTAAACTAGATACAAGAGGGAGGGGAACCAGAGTGTAGGAACAGATATAGGGAAGAAGGAAAAAAAAGAAAATAGTAAAGTTGTTTGCACCATTAGTGATAAACAAAGAGTAAGAGGCGGAAAATTTCTTAAATGCATTTATTTTAATGCTAGGAGCATTATAAGAAAGGTGGATGAGCTTAAAGCATGGATTGATACCTGGAAGTATGATGTGGTAGCTATCAGTGAAACATGGTTACAGGAGGGGTGTGATTGGCAACTAAATATTCCTGGATTTAATTGCTTCAGGTGTGATAGAATTGAAGGGACAAGAGGGGGAGGTGTCGCATTGCTTGTCAGAGAAAATACTACAGCAGTGCTCTGGCAGGATAGATTACAGGGCTCGTCTAGGGAGGCCATTTGGGTGGAATTGAGGAATGGGAAAGGTGTAGTAACTCTTATGAGGGTGTATTATAGCCCACCAAATGGGGAGCGAGAATTGGAGGAGCAAATTTGTAAGGAGATAGCAGATATTTGTAGTAAGCACAAGGTTGTGATTGTGGGAGATTTTAACTTTCCACACATAGACTGGAAAGCCCATACTGTAAAAGGGCTGGATGGTTTGGAGTTTGTGAAATGTGTGCAGGATAGTTTTTTGCAGCAGTACATAGAGGTACCAACAAGAGAAGGGGCAGTGTTGGATCTCCTGTTAGGGAATGAGATAGGTCAGGTGACGGACGTTTGTGTTGGGGAGCACTTTGGGTCCAGTGATCCCAATGCTATTAGTTTCAATATAATTATGGAGAAGGATAGGTCTGGACCCAGGGTTGAGATTTTTGATTGGAGAAAGGCTAACTTTGAGGAGATGCGAAAAGATTTAGGAGGAGTGGACTGGCACAATTTGTTTTATGGGAAGAATGTAATATTGTGTACAGTTTTGGTCACCGAATTATAGGAAAGATGTCAACAAAATAGAGAGAGTACAGAGAAGATTTACTAGGTGTTACCTGGGTTTCATCACCTAAGTTACAGGGAAAGGTTGAACAAGTTGGGTCTTTATTCTCTGGAACGCAGAAGGTTGAGGGGGGATTTGATAGAGGTATTTAAAATTATGAAGGGGATAGATAGAGTTGACATGGATAGGCTTTTTCCATTGAGAGTGGGGGAGATTCAAACAAGAGGACATGAGTTGAGAGTTAAAGGGCAAAAGTTTAGGGGTAACATAAGGGGGAACTTAGTAGAGAGTGGTAGCTGTGTGGAACGAGCTTCCAGCAGAAGTGGTTGAGGCAGGTTCGATGTTGTTGTTTAAAGTTAAATTGGACAGCTATATGGACAAGAAAGGTATGGAGGGTTATGGGCTGAGTGCAGAATGGTGGGACTAAGTGAGAGTAAGAGTTCGGCACGGACTAGAAAGGCTGAGATGGCCTGTTTCCGTGCTGTAATTGTTATATGGTTATATGGTTACTGTAAGGTCAGCCCTCAGTCACCTACGTAAGCTGCCTATCCAATTTCTCCCTGTAAATACAGCCCTCCATTCTAGGCAACATCCTGGTGAATCACTTCTATGTACTTTCTCAATTGTAGTGATATTCTTCCGGCAGTGTGGCAACAAGCAAGATACCATTACAACTTTTATTCTAAATATCACTGCCTCTTAAGACAAGCAATGCCTTCATTACTGCTCTACCCACCTATGTCACCATTTTCTGAGAACTCTGGACCTGTAACCCAAGATCCTCTATGTTTCTAAGATCTGTAAAATTTACTCCATATATCATACCAAAATTAGACTTCCTGAGATGTATAACCTCACACCTGACAGATTTAAATTTATTCTACTACTACTCCACCCAGCTCTCCATGCCTTGAAAGAGCATTCATCCCCCACAACTATTTTCACGTTTTAATGTTTCATTTCCTAAATTTAAAATATAGGATATTTTTGAGCTAATTTACAAAACATTGCGCATCATGTCAAATCAAAAGAAAAATTCCAAAACCTGTCAACAATATTCTAAAAATTAAAAACCAAGATTGTTAGGCTGAAAAAGTCCCTTTGTGGTTACAATACTAACTTTCTTCAGGTAAAATACCGTATATTCACTTTAGGTGAAATATAATACTGCCTTACCACCTCACCCTATTGACATAGAAAATTGAAGAATCACTTGAATAGATACCACCTCTCTCTGTAAGGTCGCTGTTGAAAACTTACAGACCAAACCAAAATGAAGGCAAAGAGTATTCAAGACGAGTTAGGTGATAGAGAAGCACAGATCTGGGGAAGAATATGGAACATATTGAAAGGCACTGAGCATATCTTAGAGCTCAGTGCTGTCCATCATGAAGAAGTGGGAAAAAAAAACAGGAAACCACAGCCACACTGCCTAGGTCAGGCCAACAATCACACAAGTGAGCTGCAGAAGTCAGTGGCTGAAACTGGAGGTGAAGCTCATGGCTCCACAATCTCTAAGACATTGCACAAAAAGGGTATTTATGGAAGAGTGGAAAGGAAGAAGATACTGTAAAGATGTGGGTTCTTTTCTGTAGTTTCTTGTAGAAATGCATTAAAAAATTAATTTAAAAAAGATGTGGAAGATCTTGTGGTCAGATTTGATTAAAGTGGAATTTTTTTGGCCTCAATGCTGAGTGGTACATTTGACATAAATCTAATAATCCTGAGCATCAGCCAGGTAACACCATCCCTACTATAAAGAATGCTGGAGGTGGCATCATGCTATTGGGATGCTCTTCAGGAGCAGGAACTGGAAATCTAGTCAGGAATGATAGGAAGATAAATGCCGCTAAATACAGAGAGATCCTGGATAAAAACCTGCTAGCCTCTGCTGTAAAGCTTAAACCGGGGAGAAAGTTCAGCAGAACAATGACTCAAAGCACAGAGCAACATGGAGAGGCTTCAAGTGAAGAAAATTGATATCCTTGAGTGGCCCAGTCAAGAGTCCTGACCTCAACCCAATCAAACATCTCTGGCAAGACCTCAAGACTGCTGTTCACCGCCACTCCCCAATTAACCTTGCACAGCTTGAGCAATTTTGCAAGGAGGAATGGACAAATATTGTGCAAAAAGACTACTGGCAGTAATAGCTGCAAGAAATGGTTTAACTAAGTACTAAGCAAAGGGGATGAATACTTCCGAACTGCTGACATTTCAGTTATTGAAATTTTAGTTTTTCATGTTTTACAATTTTCCCTGGTTTTTTTGAGAGGCTCTACTATGAAAAGAGCAACATGTGATTCACAAATGAAAATTCTCAATTAAATTGATCAAAATCCCTGGTTGTAATACTCATTTATATGAACAAAGGGTAGGGGGGCTGAATACTTTTACAAGGCACTGTACATCCTGCAGAACCTTTGAACAGTCTTCTTCACTATCTATTTGACTCCATCAACGTTAGTGTCATCCGCAAACTTACTCATCAGAGCACAGGAGTTCCAATCAGAAAAACATTCTTCCACCATTACCTTCTTCCAAGCAAATACTGGATCCAGTTTACCAACACATCTCAGAGTCTTTCTGCCTTAACCTTGCCAAAAGCCTTATCCATGCAAATTATATATATTGTATTGCCTTCAACAATTTTCTCAGTTAATTTGAGAGACATGATTTTCCCTGCATATAAAAAAATATTCTAACCTCTCCTAAATCCTGTCCTTCAGAATTTTTCCAGCCACATTGCCAAAGCCAATTGTCTTTATTGAAAAACATCAACTACCCTTTAGCCTTCTAATACCTCACATATGGCAAATGAAAATGTGAAAATCTCTGTCAACGCCCAGCAATATTGGCCCTATTTTCCTTACATACTGGGATAGACCTCATCAGGCTGCAAGGATTTACCCATATTAATTTCTCCAATATTTCTATCTCCTCCTCTTTCCTGATAACTAAGTGCTCAAGAATATTAGCATAGCTCTCCCTTAGCTCTCCGGCCTCCAAATTGTACTTCATGGCAATTACTAATGACAAGCCTTCATTTCGGACCTCAAAGATATGCCTTGGCTTCACACAGAGACTACCCGTTTGGTTCTGAGGGGACCTGATCTTAGAGTTCTCAGTTAGTCTTCTTGCCGAAGTAATTTGACAGCTCCTTTATCCATCCTACATTGTTTCCTGCATCTCCTATGAATCTCAAAGGAAGTATTCAAAATAATTTTCCTTTACCTTGTATTTGCTTAGTTCTTTTCCCTCATCAAACCTTTGTTAATCAAGATTCTCTAAGCTTAGTCTCTGTACTTCTCACCCTTATCAGCCATTCTGACTCTAAACCTTCAGTATTTTGCTTAAAATGCCTCTCACATATCAGATGTCTGTTTCCCCTCAAGCAGCTGCTCCCAATTGACTTTTGCCAGTCACACACTTTTGAAAGGCACCCTTCCCCAGTTTAGGGCTCTACCTTGGAAACCAACTTGTCTTTTTCCATGACTGCCTTGAAACTTCCTAAATAACAGACACTGTTCCGAAACCATTCCTGCACTGATACAGTCACTGGTCACTTTATTAGGTACAGGAGTGGAAGCCAGTGTGGCCTTTCGCTGCTGTAGCCCATTCACTCTAAGGTTCAACCTGATGCTCTTCTGCACACCACTACTGTAACTTGTGCTATTCGAGTTAATGTCACCCTTCTTATCAGCTTGAACCAGTCTGGCCATTATCTGATGGCGTCTCTAATCAACAAGGCGTTTTCACCCACAGAACTGCCCTCACTCTGTTCTTTTGGTTTCTCACACCATTTCTCTATAAATTAGAACAAGGGTTTCCTGTTTTTTATGCCATGGACCCTGACCATTAACCAAGGGTCCATGGACTCCAGGATGGGAACCTCTGCTCTAAAGACTGTTGTATGCGAAAATCTCAGGAGGTTAGCAATTTCTGAGATATTCAAACTACCCTGTGTGGCACCAACAATCATTCCACAGCCAAAGTCACTTAGATCACATTTCTTCCCCATTCTGATGCTTGATCTGAACAACTGAACCTCTTCACCACGTCTGCATATTTTTATGCATTGAGTTGCTACATAATTGGCTGACTGGATACTTGCATTAAAGAGCAGGTGTACCAAATTTGGTGCCCACTGAGTGTAATTCTATCATTTACCTATCCTCAATCTCTCAGATAAACCTAGTGCACCCCACTCCTTTGTAAGACCCGCTACAGACCGTTTCAAAAGACTCTTGAAGGCATTTTACAAATTCAACCCCATCTAAGTCCCTTGCATGGAGGAAATCCCAGTCAATATTGGGAAAGTTACCCCACTATTACAGCCTTACTACTTTTATACTCTGGTGATCTGATTACATACCTGTTCATCTAATTCCTGATTACTTTTTAATGGGCCTACAGTTTAACCTGCTGGGCATTACCAGGATATTCTGTTTTTATAAGACCATAAGTTATAGGAACAGAATTAGGCTATTTGGCCCATCAAGCCTGCTCCGCTATTTTATCATGGCTGATCCAATTTTCCTCTCAGTCTCCCTCTCCTGCCTTCTCCCCATATCCTTTCATGCCTTGATCAATCAAGAATCTATCAACCCCTGCCTTAAAAATACCCAATGACTTGGCACCCTCAGCCACCTGTGGCAAAGATTTGCACAGATTCACCACACTCTGGCTAAAGCAATTCCTCCTCATCTCTGTTCTAAAAGGATGCCCCTCTATTCTGAGGCTGTGTCCTCCGCTCTTCGAATCTCCCATCCTCTGCACATTCACTCTATCAAGGCCTTTCACCATTCGATAGAATTCAATGAGGTCAGCCCTCATTCTTTTGAATTCTAGTGAATACAGGCCCAGAACATCATACACTCTTCACACGACAAGCCATTCAATCCTGGAACCATTTCTGTGCATCTCCTTTGAACCCTCTCCACTTTCAGTATATCCTTTCTAAGATAAGGGGACAAAACCTGCTCACAATACTCCAAGTGAGGCCTCACCAGGGCTTCATAAAGTCTCAACATTACATCATTGCTTTTTATATCTTAGTCCGCTTGAAATGAATGCTAACATCGCATTTGCCTGCCTCATCACAGATGAAACCTGCAAATTAACGTTTAAGGAATCCTGCACAAGTACACCCAAGTCCCCCTGTGCCTCAGTGTTTTGTACTTTCTTTCTATTTAGAAAATCGTCAACTTTTTCAGTTCTTCTACCAAACTGCATGACCATAAACTTCCCAACACTGTATTCCATCTGCCATTTCTTTGCCCATTATCCTAATCTGTCCAAGTCCATAAGACCATAAGACATAGGGGCAGAATTCATCTGGCCCATCGATTCTGCTCCGCTCTTCAATCATGGCTGATCCTTTTTGTTTTCCTCCTCCTCAACCCCAGTTCCCTGTCTTCGCCCTGTAACTTGTGATCCCTGTCTCAGAGGCAGAAGTTAGGCTGTCTTTAAAGAGAGTGAACCTTCGCAAGGCGAAAGGTTCCGATGGAGTACCTAGTAAGGCTCTGAAAACCTGTGCCAACCAACTGGCGGGAGTATTCAAGGACCTTTTCAACCTCTCACTGCTACAGGCAGAAGTTCCCACTTGCTTCAAAAAGGCAACTATTATACCAGTGCCTAAGAAGAATAACATGAGCTGCCTTAATGACCATCACCGGTAGCACTCACAGCTACAGTGATTAAATGCTTTGAGAGGCTGGTCATGACCAAACTGAATTCCTGTCTCAGCAGGGCCCAGCATTTTGCCTAAACCACAATAGGTCATCGGCAGATACAATCTCAATGGCTCTCCGCATGGCTTTAGACCACCTGAACAACACAAACACCTATGTCAGGATGCTGTTCATTGACTATAGCTCAGCATTTAATACCATCATTCCCACAATCTTGATTGAGAAGTTACAGAACCTGGGCCTCTGTACCTCCCTCTGCAATTGGGTCCTCGACTTCCTAATCGGAAGACCATAATCTATGCGGATTGGTGGTAACATCTCCTCCTCACTGACGATCAACACTGGTGCACCTCAGGGGTGTGTGCTTAGCCCACTGCTTTACTCTCTATATACCCATGACTGTGTGGCTAGGCATAGCTCAAATACTATTTATAAATTTGCTGACAATACAACCATTGTTGGTAGAATCTCAGGTGGTGATGAGAGGGCATACAGGAGCAAGATATGCCAACTAGTGGAGTGGTGTCACAGCAACAACCTGGCACTCAACGTCAGTAAGACGAAAGAGCTGATTGTGGACTTCTGGAAGGGTAAGACAAAGGAACCAATCCTCAGAGGGATCAGAGGTGGAGAGAGTGAGCAGTTTCAAGTTCCTGGGTGTCAAGACCTCTGAGGATCTAACCTGGTCCCAACATATTAATGCAGTTATAAAGAAGGCAAGAGAGCGGCTGCACTTTATTAGGAGTTTGAAAGATTTGGTATGTCAATAAATATACTCAAAAACTTCTACAGATGTACCGTGGAGAGCATTCTGACAGGCTGCATCACTGTCTGGTATGTGGGGGGGGGGAGGGGCTACTGCACAGGACCGAAAGAAGCTGCAGAGGGTTGTAAATTTAGTCAGCTCCATCTCGGATATTAGCCTACAAAGTACCTAGGGCATCTTCAATAAGCGGTGTCTCAGAAAGGCAGCGCCCATTATTAAGGACCTCCAGCACTCAGGCCATGCCATTTTCTCACTGTTACCATCAGGTAGGAGGTACAGAAACCTGAAGGCACACACTCAACAATTCGGGAACAGCTTCTTCCCCTCTGCCATCCGATTCCAAAATGGACATTGAACTCTTGGGAACTACCTCATTTTTTAAAAAATATACAGTATTTCTTGTTTTTGCATGATTTTTAATATACGTATACTGTATAAAGTATACTGAGTAAGATTTATTTATTTTTCTTCTATATTATGCATTGCATTGAACTGCTGTTACAACTGAAGTTCACAAATTTCACGTCACATGCCCGTGATAATAAACCTGATTCAGATTCTGACCTTTGATGCCACATCCAATCAAGAATCTACCAATCTCTGCCTTAAATACACCCAACGACCTAGCCTCCACAGCTGCACGTGGCAACAAATCCTACAAATTCATCACTTTTTGGCTAAAGAAGTCCTTCTGTAGCTTCTCTACTTCTGCAAAACTACCTGCCCCTCCACCTATCTTCAAACCCTCTGCAAATTTTGCAACAAAGCCATCAATTCCATCATCCAAATCATTGTCATATAACACAAATAGAATCCGTCCAAACACAGACTCCTTGGAACACCACTAGTCACCAGCAGCCAAGCAGAAAATGTCCCCTTTATTCCCACACTTTGACTCCTGCCAATCGGCCACTGCTTTATCCATGCTAGAATCTTCCCTGTAATACCAAGGGCTTGTCAAGCAGCCTCATACGTGGCATCTTATCAAAGGCCTTCTGAAAATCCAAGGACACAACATCAACCAATTCTCCTTTGTCTGTTCTGCCTGTTACTTCACAAAGAATTCCGACAGATTTGTCAGGCAAAATTTTCCCTTGAGGAAACCATGCTGACTATGGCCTATTTTATCATGTGCCTCCAAGTACCCTAAGACCTCATTCTTAATAATCGACTCCAACATCTTCCCAACCACTGAGGTCAGACTAACTGGCCTATAGTTTCCTTTCTTCTGCCTCTTTCCCTTCTTGAAGAGTGGAGTGATATTTGCAATTCTCCAGTCTTCCAGAACCATTCCAGAATCTAGTGATTCTTGAAAGATCATTACTAGTACCTCCATGATCTCTTCAGCCATCTCTTTCAGAACTCTGGCTTACACACCAAATGGTCCAGGTGACAGATCTACCTTCAGACCTTTCAGTTTTCTAAGAACCTCCTCTCTAGTTATGGTAACTTCACACACTTCATGACCCCTATCACCTGGAATTTCTACCATACACATTGCTCATGTCTTCAACCATGACTTGATATCATAAGCTGCAGTTTTCCCTTTGTTGAAATATTTGTTTGCAGAGTGTAGATGTTGGTGACAAAACTTACTTATTGCCCACCCTTAGTTTCCTCTGAACTGAAACTGTCAGGCGTTAGAAATAAATGCCAGTTTTGCCTTACTGGTAGGTCTCAAATAACACACAGACTAAACTGGACAAGAAAGGCAGATTTCTTTCCCTGAAAACCACTGTGAAGGCCTGTTATTCCCCATCTATGTCCTGCCCTGGTGTAACTAAATAACAAATCTATTTTATAAATGCTGCTTGAAGGATTAGTATTACCCAGAACAAGAATAACTCCTCCGCTCTCTGAAATAGTGCCACCTACTAGGCAAGGTTGGGTCAAGCATCTCATCTGAAAAGATGTATATCCTCAAACACAATTTGGATTGTCAGTCTAAAAATTTGCGTTCATCTGGCATAGTTCTCAGTTGCAGTGCTGCAGCACTGTCATCAATTAATTTACAAGCTTAGAGGAAATTGGAAGTTTTACTTAATTAGCGCTGTAACAATTTTCTGGCAAGTCTTGTTTCTGGCACCAACACAATGCGTGGTACAAAGAAAAAACTTCATATTTATAGCAAGATATCCCAGAATACTTTACAGCCACCTAGGTTTAATTACCAATGTAATGGACGCAATTGCCAATATACACACAATGACAGCCAAACCCCAATGAGATATGCAAGATGATAATTTGTTGCTGTATTGGCTGTCAGCACATCAGACATAAGTACTGCCACACAGCTCCATCCTGACTTTGGGCGCCATATGTGTGGAGTTTGCATAATCAGAATCAGGTTTATTATCACTGTTTACTATGATGTAAATTTGTTTTTTTATGACAGCAGTACAAAATTGAGACTTCATGGAATTTAAATTGGTGATTTAAAGGTTAGTGATTTTATTCCTTTTGTTGGAATAACCTTGTTTAAGAAGGTGCTGATGATGCACAGCGACAACTTGGTGGTAGCAAACAAAACTATAAAATACTGTATTGAAGACACTTTTTCTCAGATACTATGACTGCAATCAATAGCCTGTAACTTCCCTTTTGGAGTTAAGCTTTTGAACCGCCCATACAAGTTGACATTTTTACGGTGTGAACTGAAGTCTCAAAGATGCAGGATGGCTGTGGTGTGGCAGGTAAAGGCAGAATCAAGGCGCTGGGGTCCAGGCCTGAGAGTGGGGAATGAGTCAATGTTTGTCCATTGCTGGAGTGGATTTTGAGGTGATTCGATGCGACACAACTGAGGGGAGGAGCTTGGGACTGGGACTGAGAGCAAAGACCAACCTGAGGTTTGCTGATTTAAGCAACAGGCCAGATTGAAATATCAGGGTGTCAAGGCCAGAGATGAAGGACAGGCTTGTGTCCAGTTTTCTACTCTACAAGGCTTACTTGTCTCTGCACAGAACTAAGACTGTGGCCTGCAACTAACAAGCTCCTGGATCAGCTGCAGTGATGACTGGTCTTGCGGTTATAAACTCACTTTAGTGAACTTCAGTTCTGAATGTTATTTGCTCACTCTTATTGTTTTTTATCTGCATGTTGGGTGTTTGACAGTCTTTATTAAACGGATTCTATTGTTTTTTTTTGTTTTGTGGCTTCCTGGAAGGAAACAAATCTCAAGGTTGTATACAGTATAGATACTTCGATAAGAAATGTATTTTCAACTTTGCAAATTGATTGGCATATTTCTAATACTACACTGTGTTTTAGGATGTGCAGACCTTCAAAGATATTGACACCCAGGAACTTAAAGCTGCTCATCCTTTCCACAGCTGACCCTTCAACAAGAACTGGAGAATTTTCTTCTGACTTTCCTTCCGTAAGTAGAAATCTACAGCACCTTACAGGCCCTTTGGTGCACAATCAATTCCTTGATCTTGCTGAAGTCATTGCTGTGACACCACTCAATGAGTCATTTAACAATGGTTTCCCCAAGCTCCATTCATCTCCCACATTCCAAAGTCATACTTGTACATTGCAAGGACCACTAAATTGCCTCTAGTGTAGATGTATCATAGGAGAATCAAGGGTATTGGATTAGCATAAAGAAAGAATTATTTACAGAGAAATAGGTGAATGGGATAGGTGGGAAAAGTACTGAGAGTTGTCAACATTCTATGGGCGTTTTCCATGTTATAAGAAAATACTAAATAATGCAACAATGAATATTATTATGCTACACAGTTAGCAGTTCTCCAGAAAAACATGCCTAAACAATACACAGCCCTTTTCCAAACCTTTGTGTTTTACAAGCCATCTAATGGGTTAATGACCATCTTAAGAATATTCAACAAAGATCAAGGAGAAGAAAGAATATGCTAACACTGTATTTTCTACAGATGACTGCACATCCCAATATACAGTATAGTATTAGAAATATTATCAATTTGTACAAGATTTTTCCAACAAAAGGAATGAAATCACTAACCTTAATCTACTTAAGTGCCATGAAATCTCAAGTCCAGATGAACATTTAAGGTGCCATCCAAAAGATGGAACTTCAGCATTCCCTCAATACTTCAATGGATTACAATTCAAGATAATATCTGAAACCTTTAGATTCAGGCACGAATTTAACATGTTGACTAGGATAATTACACTATTTCTAAACTACAATTACCATTTACTTGGAGATTAAATTCTGCAGTTACATTCTAGGCTTTTATATAACTGCAATGGAAACCGAGCTATTCAGACTGTCACCAAATTTCTATTGCAGTGAACAAAATATTACTCAGAAAAATCTATTGTCAACATAGTTAAGAAACCATCAACTTCAGATAAGACTTTCCTTAAATCAACAATCATTTCTGCTTAGCTTACTAAACATTCAGATTACACCAATCTTCATAGAAGACCTTTTATTTCAAAAATGCATGCAGGATGTTTTCACATATTTTTGTGATACAGTGAATCAGCAATTATAAATGTTACTTGGACATTCTTAGATGTCGGGATTAATTTCAGTAAAGCTGAAAATAAAATGGTTTCACACGACAACTCTAATCAGTTGGCAAGAATGCTTTCACCCAATAGAAATAAGCTGTCACATTAGGTCAGCAAAATCTGACAAAGTGAAGATTGCATTTGCAACTTCAACTGAAATGTCAATTGCCCTTTAAATGCTTTTTCAACTGCTTCAAGCTTCCAGCTGAAAGCAGTTGCAGGGTTCCTTTTGTGTAGACATTTATCGATTTTCAGTTTTTTAACCTGTTCATTTAGCGTCCCCTAGAAAAAGCTAAAGCATTTTTCAAAATGTGTTACCATTTTGAAACAACCACTGGAAAAACTTGAACATAAACTTTGTGAAACAATTAAATCATTTTATAAGCAATGAACAATATTCCAGATTGTATTCCAAGATCCAAATAAAGAACACAGTTTACTAACTAGCACTGCCTGCAGATTTAATCCAAGGAGAAAGAGTCATTACGGCAGTCGTAGCTAGAGGGAAACAACATTTACTTTTTTAATCTTTACCTCTTGATGGAATGAGAAGAAATGGAAGCAATCTCTTTTTCTTAATCTGTCATGGGATGTGAATGTCACTGCCAATACAGACAGTTATCGTCCATCTCTAATTGCCCCTGAAATGAGCAGGAGGAGGACAGTACAGCCAACATTCAACCACTTTGGTTGGTTCAAAGTCACGAATAGCTCAGATTGGTAATGACGGAAAACTTTCTTGCAGGCACAGTGAACCAGATGGACTTTTATGACATTGTGTTGGCTTCACCATTATTGCTTATATTAAGTTGATTAATGACAGGAATGCAAATTCCCAAGCTGATGTGATGTGATTCAAACTAACATCTTGTGGACAGAAGTCCTAGATGTTAGCTACCTATAACATAACAACTATGGTATCTACCCATCTTTTCATTTGTATATCAACGTAATACAAAAGTGAAAAACGATGACAGTGGCATTTAATTTAGTACATTTTCTGCTTCGGACCGCTTTCAGGACCACAAAACCAAAGTAACAAATAAAACTACCAATCACTTTCACCTTTGCCTCTTCCCTTCCTCGCCCCGTCTTCATCAAAATAATTTGGAAGCAGAAATGATAATGGCACTTTAGAGATTTTTACATAGGCACAAATACAACAAAGGGATATGCAGGCAGAAAGGATTAGTTTAATTTGACATCATGTTTGGCACTGACATCATGGGTAAAAGGATGTCATGTTCCTGTGCTATCATGTTCAGTGTTCTATGTTCTATCTCAGGATATAGGTCACAAACAACCATTAGAAGCCCATTGATTTTCAAGGCTCTCTAAACTATACATCCTCAAGGACACCACTGCATTCTCCTAGTTCCTCCACGTTCATTGTTCGGGGTCCAAATGATCAGAATCCCCCTCCCACTTTTCTGCTTTGAACAAGGAGTCAGGTGAAGGAACTGATTCTGAATTGACAATCAACAAGTCTGTCTACTTTCACTGAAGTAACATTACCGATTTCCACCTGCCTCAGTTAGTTAATGGTGAAAGCCTGTAGATTAACGTCTTTCCTTTCAACATCCACATACACCTGAATCATATTACCCACGAGGTCAACAACCAATATCCTAAGACAGCCCTGTCACACCTCTAATTCATATCCTCCCAACAAAAGTCATGCACTAGTTCCTTTAAGGGTGAACTAAGAAGTTACGACAAAATATTTGCGATATTATTGTCAAGATTTTTAGAACACAGGCAATCAAATTTAGTTGCAAGATGATTCCTTACCCAAGGTGTCCGGAATGTTTCTCCTTTTTCTAGCCGCATCTGTTAACCGAATGACTGTTCCTTCTTTCCGTTCAGTTTTAAAACGAATTCGCCCAGATTCCTCATCCTCATCATCTTCATCATCAGAAACATCCTTCTTTTCTTCCACTTCCTGTATTAGCTTCACCATCTAAATAATTTTAAAACAATGAAGGATAAATGTGTGGCTGAGGGATTGGAGCAGGGGGCAGGGATTCAGATTTCTGGATCATTGGGACCTCTTCCGGGGCAGGTGTGACCTGTACAAAAAAGGACGGGTGGCCCTTGAATCTGAGGGTGACCAATATCCTGGCGGGGAGGTTAGCAAAGGCTATTGGGGAGAGTTTAAACTAGAATTGCTGTGGGGTGGGAACCAAACTGAAGTGACAGAGGAATGGGAGGTTGGCTCATACATAGAGAAAACTTGGAGACAGTGCGAAAAGGAGGATAGGCAGGTGATAGCGAAGGGACGCACTCAGACCGATGGTTTCAGATGTGCCTATTTTAACGCGAGGAGTATTATGAACAAACCGAATGAGCTTAGAGCGTGGATCAGCACTTGGAGCTACGATGCTGTGGCCATTACAGAGACTTAGATGGTGCAGGGGCAGGAATGGCTACTTCAAGTGCGAGGCTTTAGATGTTTCAGAAAGGACAGGGAGGGAAGCAAAAGGAGGGGGGTGGCACTGTTGATCAGAGATAGTGTCATGGCTGTAGAAAAGGAGGAGTCATGGAGGGATTGGCAACGGAGTCTCTGTGGGTGGAAGTTAGGAATAGGAAGGGGTCAATAACTCTATTGGGTGTTTTTTATAGACCACCCAATAGTAACAGGGACATAGAGGAGCAGATAGGGAAACAAATTCTGGAAAGGAGTAATAATAACAGGGTTGTTGTGGTGGGAGATTTTAATTTCCCAAATATTGATTGGCATCTCCCTTGAGTGAGGGGTTTAGATCGGGTGGAGCTTGTTAGGTGTGTTCAGGAAGATTCCTTGACACAACTTGTAGATAAGCCTATAAGAGGAGAGCCTGTACTTGATCTGGTACTGGGAAATGAACCTGGTCAGGTGTCAGGTCTCTCAGTGAGAGAGCATTCTGGACATTGTGGTCACAATTCTATCTCCTTTACCATAGCACTGGAGAGGGATAGGAACAGACAAGATAGGGAAACGTTTAATGGGAGTAGGGGGAAATATGAGGCCAATCAGGCAGGAACTTGGAAGCATAAATTGGAAACAGATGTTCTCAGGGAAACGTATGGAAGAAATGTGACAAAGGTTACGGGATATTTGCATGGGGTTCTGCATAGATACATTCCAATAAGACAGGGAAAGGATGGTATGGTACAGGAACCGTGGTGTACAAAGGCTGTTGTAAATTTAGTCAAGAAGAAGAGCTTTCAAAAGGTTCAAAGAATTAGGTAATAATAGAGATTTAGAAGATTATAAGATTAGCAGGAAGGAGCTTAAGAATGAAATTAGGAGAGCCAGAAGGAGCCATGAGAAGGCCTTGGCGGACAGGATAAGGAAAACCACAAGGCATTCTACAAATACGTGAAGAGCAAGAGGAAAAGACGTGAGAGAATAGGACCAATCAAGAGTGACAGTGGAAAAGTGTGTATGGAACCTGAAGATATAGCAGAGGTACTTAATGAATACTTTGCTTCAGTATTCACTATGTTAAAGGATCTGGGCAATTGTAGGGATGACTTGCAGCGGACTGAAAAACTTGAGAATGTAGATATTAAGGAAGAGGAGGTGCTGGAGCTTTTGGAAAGCATCAAGTTAGATAAGTCACCGGGACCTGACGGGATGTACCCAGGCTTCTGTAGGAAGCGAGGGATGAGATTGCTGAGCCTCTGGCAATGATCTTTGCATCATCAATGGGGACGGGAGAGGTTCCAGAGGATTGGAGGGTTGAGGATGTTGTTCCCTTATTCAAGAAAGGGAGTGGGGATAGCCCAGGAAATTACAGACCAATGAGTCTTACTTCAGTGGTTGGTAAGTTGATGGAGAAGATCCTGAGAGGCAGAATTTATGAACATTTGGAGAGGCATAATATGATTAGGAATAGTCAGCATGGTTTTGTCAAAGGCAGTTCGTGCCTTACAAGCCTGACTGAATTTTTTGAAGATGTGACTAAACACATTGATGAAGGAAGAGTCATAGATGTAGTGTATATGGATTTTAGCAAGGCATTTGATAAGGTACCCCATGCAAGGCTTATTGAGAAAGTAAGGAGGCATGGGATCCAAGGGGACATTGCTTTGTGGATCCAGAACTGGCTTGCCCACAGAAGACAAAGAGTGGTTGTACACGGGTCATATTCTGCATGGAGGCCGGTGACCAGTAGTGTGCCTCAGGGATCTGTTCTGGGACCCCTACTCTTTGTGATTTTCATAAATGACCTGGATGAGGAAGTGGAGGGATGGGTTAGTAAATTTGCTGATGACACAAAGGTTGAGTGTGTTGTGGATAGTGTGAAGGGTTGTCAGAGGTTACAACGGGACATTGATAGGATGCAAACTGGGCTGAGAAGTGGCAGATGAAGTTCAACCCAGGTAAGTATGAGGTGGTTCATTTTGGTAGATCAAATATGATGGCAGAATATAACATTAATGGCAAGACTCCTGGCAGCGTGGAGGATCAAAGGGATCTTGGAGTCCGAGTCCATAGGACACTCAAAGCTGACTCTGTGGTTAAGAAGGCATACAGTGCATTGGCCTTCATCAATCGTGGGATTGAGTTTACGAGCCGAGAGGTAATGTTGCAGCTATACAGGACCCTAGTCAGACCCCACTTGGAGTACTGTGCTCAATTCTGGTCGCCTCACTACAGGAAGGACATGGAAACTATAGAAAGGGTGCCGAGGAGATTTACAAGGATGTTGTCTGGATTGGGGAGCATGCCTTATCAGAATAGGTTGAGTGAACTAGGCCTTTTCTCCTTGGAGCGACAGAGGATGAGAGGTGACCTGATAGAGGTGTACAAGACAATGAGAGGCATTGATTGTGTGGATAGTCAGAGGCTTTTTCCCAGAGCTGAAATGGCTAGCAAGAGAGGGCATAGTTTTAGTGCTTGGAAGTAGGTACAGAGGAGATGTCAGGGGTAAGTTTTTTTACGCAGAGAGTGGTGAACGCGTGGAATGGGCTGCCGGCAGTGGTGGTGGAGGCAGAAACGATAGGGTCTTTTAAGAGATTCCTGGATGGATACATGGAGCTTAGAAAAAGAGAGGGTTATGGGTAAGCCTGGGTAGTTCTAAGGTAAGGACATGTTCAGCATAGCTTTGTGGGCCAAAGGGCCTGTATTGTGCTGCAGGTTTTCTACGTTTCTAATGCTGACTTCCACAGGAACTAAAATCAACCCAGGCGAAGAGTCTTGACTGCAACCATGACCATCTATTTGCCTGCAAAGATGCTGCCTGACCTTCTATGTTCAAACAGCCTTTTTTTTATTTTAATTGAACATTTGCCACTTAATTTAGTATCATTACAAGAAAGCAGAAAAGAGTGGTCTTTTTTAAATTGTCATTCATCTTGTTGGAACTGGTTATTATTACCAGCATTTATATCCCTTTATGCGCTTAATTCATCTATGCATTGACTATAGATGCATCGGAGATGGTGATCTCCTATGACAAAGGAGACGGTGATGGACTTTAGGAAGTCTAAGCTTGCACTGCTCCCTGGTACCATTGATGGGTGAGGACGTGGACGTGGTAAGGACCTACAAGTTCCTGGGGATGCACTTGGATGACAGACTTGAGTGTAGCACCAACACAGAGACTGTGTAAAAGAAAGGCCACAGTCACCCCTGCTTCCTGAGACTACGGTCCAATCTTGATGAAGAGTCCTAACCTGAAAAATTGAATGTTTATTCCTCTCCATATATTGAATTCCTCCAATATTTTGTGCTTGATGCACTGGATTTCCAGCACCTGCATAATCTTTTCTGTCCACTGCCAAACCTCTGAGGTATGCCCACCCTAAATAAGTTTAATCTTCTCTTTGACGTGAGTTCAGTGGGACCTTCTCTCACTGCTCCCACTGTGTAGTCTCTGCTGCTTTTCAACTCTTCAACTATGTACTCACCCAGACTCGCTCCCATCAGATTCCTTCCTCTTCAACCCTTTACCTCTTCCACCTTGCTGTCCTTGTCACTGTCATTCAGAGCACAGTCCAACAATTGACTAGACAAGGAGAACTATGTTCCCACACTTGCCACTGAACCCTCACTAGGTTAATTGTTGTACAGGTTAAGCAATGCCATCTATCTCAAGAATATCCCCTATGGAAGCACACTTTTGCTAATTTACATGTTTTCAATTAATTTAATTTAAATGTATTTAGTTCAAGTGTTTGAGTGGTATATTTTAAATACTTGCTGAATTTCTTAATTAAATTTGAATAATTTAATATTTTAATATGTGATTAATTTTTAATACTATTTAAAAATTTTCAAGGGACATTCACAGATACCTTTGATGGGTTTAACTACTGATACATATAGGAGTATCGTTTAGTCAGTTGTAAAGCACTTCTAGGAATTTTGGGCTGTGAGATTGGGGAGAAGGAGAATGCACTTGCATTTTCAGCAGCACGGCCCTGCTTGGTTACCAAAGTTTCAAAGTAAACTTCATATCAAAATACATACACGTCACCATATACTACTTTGAAATTCATTTTCTTGCATGTATTTATAGAAAAATTAATATAATAGAATTTATGAAAAAACTATACAGAAACAATGACTGACACCCAATGTTCAAAAAAAAAAGATTGTTATCAGCTTGGATTTGTCCAGGTTGCCACTTCAGACAAGTCTGGGCAAAGAAGAGTTTGCTACTGTTTGGAATTAGGCCAGCATTGACCAATATTTTTCATGGCTAGCTAAATTACTCTTGGCATCATAATGTTATTAACATAATGTAAAGAAAGAACAACTGAAAATACATACAATATATATGAAATCTCCACCAGGAATACATGAGGAATCTAAGGCTGTGACAAATTTAATTGCTGTTCCATAAAATTCAGCTGAAAGACTTTTAAAGATTATTAATTTAAAATGCTAACAAGTTATCAATTATTTCAGTCACTGTTCATGTTAATACTCAATTCAGCCAATATATCAGTTTAACCACAGCTGAAGTCCTAATGATTTAGCTACCTCTAGACATAACCCCATTGCATTTTTGGCCAAACTCCCACTGTGACCATTCTTAAACTCAGCCAAACCTCCAAGACATGCAGAGCCTTAATGACCAATGCCAATGCCGAGCCTTAATGACCAATGACAATGCCTTAGTACTAAAATTCTGTTTTAAATTCAGACCTCTTCAAACCCTACACTGTCGCACTTTCACATGCCAAATATTACTCACTTTGTTGCTAGTTATCTAATGCCATCTACATATTAGCTGTTCTGGAATTCTATCTCTGATTGTCTCTCAATCATTAGATGCTCTTTGAGTCTCTCTGACAAAGCTTTCAGTCATAAGATCATAAAACACTGGAACAGAATTGGGTCATTTGACCTACTGAGTCATCTCCACCAATCCATCATGGCTGATTTATTATCTCTTTCAACCCCATTCTCCTGACTTCTCCCCATAACCTTCAACGACTTGTAATCAAGAACCTATCAAACTCGGCTTTAAATATATATAATGACTTGTCCTCCAAAACCTTCTGCTTTTATATTTTATCTGTAATGATAGAATATAAGTGATATACAGTGTACATAAACTATCTAATATAGATATCATCTTTACTGAACAGTTAATTGTCAAATTTGGTTCAGAATTTAAGAAGTAGAGATGGGTTAGAGCATAGCAGTTCTCTAGCCTACTTGATTATTCAATAAGATTGTGACTGAACTTTGTATCAGTACTCTGTTAACTACCTTAAGGTATTTCACCTCAAAGACATTGACAAAAAAATGCTTGTCTTCAAAACCACATTAAACCTGTGCTGCACAAAGGAACTGTTCAAACTTTAGGCACATCATCCAAAAGAAATATTCAACTGTGTATGAGACTCAAAGCATAGAACTGGAAAGCAAAGAGAACTAATCTTCAAGCACTAAAGCAGGGCAAGGTGGTGACGCAGATGGTTGGGCTGAAGTAGCATACAAGAAGCGATCCATTTCTGGCTCGTCAGAGAAATGAATGGGAGGCTCGAATTAAGCCAACAGGGAGAGATGACGGGTTAGAATTGAGCATGAAGGGAAATCTTAAAAGTGGACGTATAAAGGAATACCAATGTCTCAGACTCAACCATTGCTGATCAGGGAGACTTGGTCCTTCACACAGTGCAGAGGCATGCCTCAATTGCTATTGAGCACAGTCCTATTCTACCTGCAGGACTTGGGAGACATGAAAATAATTTTAATATTAGCCGTGGTCCATATCAGTACATAGAATTACAAAGAAGTCATGTAAACCAACATTGATCCAGAAGGTTAGGCTACATGGGATCCAGGCGTGTTGGCAAACTGGATCCAAAATTGGTTTGGTGATAGGAGGCAGAGGGTAGTGAGATGATTTTCTGACTTGGCATCTGTAACCATTGATGTACCTCAGTGCTTGTACCAAGTGGACCGATTAGCAAGCTTTCTGACAACAGAATTATTGATGGAGTGGTAGACAGCAAAGGCTGTGAAAAGATACAAAGAATGCGAATCAGTTGGATAGTCTGGCAGGTAGTAGCAGGTGGAACTTAACACAGAGAAGTGTACAGTAATGCATTTTGGATATTAATAGTAACAAAACATATGTAGTAAATTGTCAGGATCTCAGAGTATTGATGTACAAAGGGACCTTGGTGTGCAATTTCAAGTCTCACAGAAAATGGTGAATAGTATAGTGAAGAAGTAATTCAGTATACTTGCCTTCATAAGCAGAGGCACTGAGTGTAAGTGTCAGAATATCACGTTACAGCTTTACAAAACATTAGCTAGGCCACACTTAGTCTTGCATACAGTTCTGGTTGCCACACTACAGGTAGCATCTGATAAAGTTTAAAATAGCCACCAGGTTGTTGCCTGGAATGGAATGCTGTGATTATAAAGAGAAATTAAATGGATTGAGTTTACTCAAGGGATGAATATTTGCAGGCTTATAAAATTTTGGCAACATAGGCAAAGTAGACGTTTTTTTCTCGAAGGTCAAGAAGGCGAAAATCAGACAGCATATGCTTAAATTGAGAGGACAAGTCTTTCATACAGAGGGTAGAGTGTATATGGAACAAGCTGTAAGATGATAAAGGCAGATACAATCACAATATTTAAAAAGTTTTTGGCTAGGTACTTGGATAGGAAAGGAGTGGAGGACTAGGGCAAATGACGGCAAATAGAATTGCACAGTTAGGGTTCATTGTCAGCATGGACAAGCTGGGCTGAAAAACCCATTTCTCTACTATGCACTGAGTAATTTCACTGATCTTAATAAACAGATATTTGAATAAATTCTGTGTGGTGCATGAAAACTTTTTGATACATAGATGATACATACATTTTATGTTTATAAAAAAATGTTGCTGCCAGTACTAAATGAGAAAGTGCACATCTTTTCCACCTTATCGTCATGTCTTGCTCAGAAGGTCAGAACTCTTCTATTTCAATTAGTTGAATTGGCATCATTTGGTAATCAACCATTGGGCATATTGGTCTGCATGACTTCATACAAAAGCAAGTGGTGTATTTCAGGGACTACCAACAGAAAATGCTTTTCAAATTGATTGCTCTCTCTTTCTCAAAAGTCATCAGTTGAGAAAGTGAATCCTATGTGACTGTCAACTATACTTTGCCATTACTGATGGTGTCAAAGGAACCAAAGCTCTTCAAATTGGCTACAAATTCCCAGACAGAAACATTTTGGTTTACTTTCTGTTGCCCTGAATAACTGCTAGAAACTGATTAATAGAGGAATTGAAAAGTGAAAAACTACAAATGCTGGTCAACAGAAATAAAATAAAATTCTAAGTACAGATAGGTCAGGCAACATCTGTGGACAGACAAATAGCATTAAAATTTCAGTGACCTGTCATCAGAACTGGAGAATTAATGGAGGTCTGTCATGTCTAAAACTATATGTCACTTTACCTCTTCAGGTTCATTCACTGTTTCTGTAGCATGCTCTTGTACTTCTGTGGTCACTGCTTCCTCATATTCATCATTACCCTGAGTTTGAAGCTGTTCCGGCATATCTTGGTTTGCGACATACAACTGTGAATATTCTTCATCCTGGTAACAAAAGTAATATTAATGCAATTTAATGTTTCTTGTGTCGCTTTAACATTCTATTTCTCACAGCTAAAATAAAGTAACAATTCATCATTGCAATACAATATAATGTCCACGCAAACAACAGGAATTCTGCAGATGCTGGAAATTCAAGCAACACACATCAAAGTTGCTGGTGAACGCAGCAGGCCAAGCAGCATCTATAGGAAGAGGCGCAGTCGACGTTTCAGGCCGAGACCCTTCGTCAGGACTAACTGAAGGAAGAGTGAGTAAGGGATTTGAAAGCTGGACGGGGAGGGGGAGGGATAGAGCCGAGAGCTGGACAGGTGATAGGCAAAAGGGGATACGAGAGGATCATGGGACAGGAGGTCCGGGAAGAAAGACGGGGGGGGGGGGTGTGACCCAGAGGATGGGCAGGAGGTATATTCAGAGGGACAGAGGGAGAAAAAGGAGAGTGAGAGAAAGAATGTGTGCATAAAAATTAGTAACAGATGGGGTACGAGGGGGAGGTGGGGCCTAGCGGAAGTTAGAGAAGTCAATGTTCATGCCATCAGGTTGGAGGCTACCCAGACGGAATATAAGGTGTTGTTCCTCCAACCTGAGTGTGGCTTCATCTTTACAGTAGAGGAGGCCGTGGATAGACATGTCAGAATGGGAATGGGATGTGGAATTAAAATGTGTGGCCACTGGGAGATCCTGCTTTCTCTGGCGGACAGAGCGTAGATGTTCAGCAAAGCGGTCTCCCAGTCTGCGTCGGGTCTCACCAATATATAAAAGGACACATCGGGAGCACCGGGTGAGGCATCACTTCACCTGTGAGTCGACTGGGGTGATATACTGCGTCCGGTGCTCCCGATGTGGCCTTTTATATATTGGTGAGACCCGACGCAGACTGGGAGACCGCTTTGCTGAACATCTACGCTCTGTCCGCCAGAGAAAGCAGGATTTCCCAGTGGCCACACATTTTAATTCCACATCCCATTCCCATTCTGACATGTCTATCCACGGCCTCCTCTACTGTAAAGATGAAGCCACACTCAGGTTGGAGGAACAACACCTTATATTCCGTCTGGGTAGCCTCCAACCTGATGGCATGAACATTGACTTCTCTAACTTCCGCTAGGCCCCACCTCCCCCTCGTACCCCATCTGTTACTCATTTTTAAGCACACATTCTTTCTCTCACTCTCCTTTTTCTCCCTCTGTCCCTCTGAATATACCTCTTGCCCATCCTCTGGGTCACCCCCCCCCCCGTCTTTCTTCCCGGACCTCCTGTCCCATGATCCTCTCGTATCCCCTTTTGCCTATCACCTGTCCAGCTCTCGGCTCTATCCCTCCCCCTCCCCCTCCAGCTTTCAAATCCCTTACTCACTCTTCCTTCAGTTAGTCCTGACGAAGGGTCTCGGCCTGAAACGTCGACTGCGCCTCTTCCTATAGATGCTGCTTGGCCTGCTGCGTTCACCAGCAACTTTGATGTGTGTTGCTAATGTCCACGCAATTAGTTATAATTAGCAGTTCTACACCTCTATATACTGTAATAAATATATTCTGGCATGATATAAACAGTAACTAATTTGCTTATTAAATAAAATCAGACAATTTACAGAGCCGAGAAACTTTACTTTCCAGATCTTAGTGCAAATTATTACTTCAGTAACCAAGTTCCCTTTTTGTTATTTTGTTCCAATTTGGCCATTATTAAATTTCCAGTTACCACCCCACCACCCAAGTTTTCGAAAACAATTTATCATGCGACAACCACCCTCTTATCTTGGGTTGAGTTGTTCTCTGATCTTGGCAATTTACTTGCCAACATTTTGTCACCACGCGAGACATCATCAGTGTGCTGTTGATTGTGGTGTGCTTGGAATTTATATGCTTTTCTATCAGTTGATCGGAAACTTAATTGTTAATACACAAACCACCTCACCTGGCAGCAACAATAATTCCATGGTCAAAATCACTTAGAAAACAATTCTTTCCCCATTCTGATGTTTGGTCTGAATAATAACTGAACCTCTTGATCATGTCTACATGCTTTTATGCTTTTGAGTTGCTGCCACATGACTGGCTAATTAGATATTTGCATTAATGAGGTATACATTTGTACCTAATAACGTGGCCATTGAATATTTTCAGTCAAATAGATAATACTCCCATTAGATTCACAAATTCAATGTACATTTATTATCAGTACACAGTATACAACCCTGAGATTCGTCCTCCCACAGGTAGCCACGAAACAAAGAAACACCATGGAACCCATCATCTTATCTACGTTAATATCCATACATACTTTGTTTCCCCCTTTTTTTAAAAACATACAACAGTATAATACCTACCCCAGTAAACCCAGAGAGCTTAAAGGGAGCAGGAAATAATCACCTATTCTGGATCCCTCACGCTACAGGCCTCAATGGCCACACACTTCGTCCACAATACAGATCTTGGGCATTGCAGACCCCAATTTTGCCCACGTACTTTACTTGCGCTTTGGACATACCGGTCACATTATGAATTATTGAGTCAGATATGAAATGGAAGAGATTTCCGAGCAATGGTATGTTGGATTAATCACAGATTTGATTTCAGACAGATGGTGCTCATCAGCCGTGGTTGGCAACTCACCTACGAGAAAGAAAACCCCGATCTCAAACCTCTGCTGCCTTGCAGTTATACCAATTCACGGGGAAGCTTCGGGAGCAAACGCCCCCCCACCCTGCCCGGCGAGGAAAAATGCGGAGCTGAAGTCCCTAAAGCAGTCCTTCATTGAACTCAATCACAAATAAGAGAAAATGTGAAGAGGCTGGAAATCCAAGCAACACACACAAAATGCTGGAGGAACTCAGCAGGCCAAGCAGCATCTACGGAAAAGAATCCAGTCAACATTTCAGGCCGAGACCCTTCAGCAGTACTGCAGAAAAAGAGGTGAGGAGTAGATTTAAAAGGTGGGCGGGGGAGGGAAGAACTGGGAGAAACACAAGGTGATATTTGAAACTAGGAGGGTGAGAGGTGAGCTGGGAAGTTGATTGGTGAAAGAGATACAGGCTGCAGAAGGTGGAGACTGATAGAAGAGGGCAGAAGGCCACAGAAGAAAGGAAAGGTGGCGGGGGGGGGGGGGAGAGAAGCACCAGAGAGAGGCCATGGGCAGGCAAGGAGATAAGGAGAGACAGAGGGAAAAGGGGATGGGAATGGTGGTGGTGGGGGGGGGGGGAGCGATTACCAGAAGTTTGAGAAATCGATGTTCATACCATCAAGCAACACACATAAAAGTTGCTGGTGAACACGCAGGCCAGGCAGCATCTCTAGGAAGAGGTACAGTCGACATATCGGGCCAAGACACTTCGTCAAGATGATCTCATGTTCATACCATCAAGTTGGAGGCTGCTCAGCTACCCAAACTGAATATAAGGTGTTGTTCCTCCAACCTGAGTGTGGCCTCATCATGACAGTACAAGAGGGCATTGATAGACATATCAGAATGGAAATGGGAAGTGGAATTAAATGGGTGGCCACTGGGAGATCCTGCGTCTTCTGGCGGACAGAACATACGATGAAGTGGTCTCCCAATCTACATCGGGTCTCACGGATATGCAGGAGGCCACACCTGGAGCACCACGCACAGTATATGACCCCAAGAGACTCACAGGTGAAGTGTCACCTCACCAGGTGCACTGCAGTGGATAAATACATTTCCCCCATGTTGTAGTAAGGGCTAACCTATAAGGACTGGTTTCAAAAACTCAGTTTAAATTTTGTCTGAGATTATAATGTTAAGGGCTGGTACACACAAGTCAAAAATACAAATAGGAGCATGAGTAGGCCATCCGGCCCATCGAGCCTGCCCTGCCATTCAATAAGATCATGGCTGATCTGTACGGAAACTCAGCTCCATCTACCTGCCTTTTCCCCATAACTCTTAATTCTCCTACTATGTAAAAATCTATCTAACTGTATCTTACGTATATTTAGTGAAGAAGCCTCAACTGTTTCCCTGGGCAGAGAATTCCACAGATTCACCACTCTCTAGCAAAAACAGTTTCTCCTCATCTCCGTCCTAAATCTTTTCTCCTTAATCTTGAGGCAATGTCCCCTAGTTCTAGTCTCACCTACCAATGGAAA
Organism: Mobula hypostoma; assembly: GCF_963921235.1. Taxonomy (NCBI): domain Eukaryota; kingdom Metazoa; phylum Chordata; class Chondrichthyes; order Myliobatiformes; family Myliobatidae; genus Mobula; species Mobula hypostoma. The sequence continues at coordinate 209,449,145 of NC_086099.1, forward strand.
CAACTTCTCTACTTTTATCTTATCTATCCCTTTCAAAATTTTGTACGTTTCTATAAGATCCCCTGTCATTCTTCTGAATTCCAGAGAGCATAGTCCCAGGCAACTCAATCTCTCCTCATAGGTTAACCCCTTCATCCCTGGAATCAACCTGGTGAACCTCCTCCGCACTGCCTCCGAAGCCAGTATATCCTTCCTCAAGTACGGAGACCAGAACTGCACACAGTACTCCAGATGTGGCCTCACCAGTACCCTGTACAGTTGCAGCATGACCTTCCTGCTCTTGAATTCAATCCCTCTAGCAATGACGGTCAACATTCCGTTTGCCTTCTTAATAACCTGTTGTACCTGCAAGCCAACTTTTTGCAATTCATGCACAAGTACTCCTGAGTCTCTCTGCACAACAGCATGCTGCAATCTTTCACCATTTAAATAATAATCTGCTCTTCTATTATTCCTTCCAAAGTGCACATTTACCAACGTTGTATTCCATCTGCCAGACCTTGGCCCACTCACTTAACCTATGTATATCACTCTGCAGACTCTCCACATCCTCTCTACAATTTGCTTTTCCACTCAGTTTAGTGTCATCAGCAAGTGCTGCTACACTACACTCAGTCCCCTCTTCCAAATCATCAATGTAAATGGTAAACAGTTGCGGGCCCAGCACCGACCCCTGCAGCACCTCACTCACCACTGACTGCCAACCGGAGAAACAACCATTTATACCAACTCTCTGCCTTCTATTGGTTAACCAATCCACTCTCCATGCCAATACACTTCCTCCGATTCCATGTATCCGTATCTTATTTATAAGTCTCTTGTGCGGCACCTTATCAAACACCTTCTAGAAATCCAAGTATATGACATCCACCTGGTCCCCTCTATCCACTGCACTCATTATGTTCTCAAAGAACTCCAGTAAGTTTGCCAAACAGGACCTGCCCTTTCTGAATCCATGCTGCATCTTTCTAATGGAACCACTCCTTTCTAAATGTTTCGCTATTTCTTCCTTAATGACAGCTACAAGCATTTTCCCCGACTACAGATGTTAAGCTAACTGGCCTATAGTTACCTGCCTTTTGCCTACATCCTTTTTTTTTTAAATGGCGTGACATTTGCTGTCTTCCAATCCGCTGGGACCTGTCCAGAGTCTAGAGAATTTTGGTAAATGATTACCAACGCGTCTACTGTAACCTCCGCCAATTCAATAGACAATAGGTGCAGGAGTAGGCCATTCGGCCCTTCGAGCCAGCACCACCATTCACTGTGATCATGGCTGATCATCCACAATCAGTACCCTTTTCCTGCCTTCTCCCCATATCCCTTCACTCCGCTTTCTTTAAGAGCTCTATCTAAGTCTTTCTTGAAAGAATCCAGAGAATTGGCCTCCACTGCCTTCTGAGGCAGAGCATTCCACAGACTGTGAAATATAGCACTCCCTCAATAGCTAGAATGTCCTTCCTCAAATTTGGAGACCAAAACTGTACACAATATTCCAGTTGTGGTCTCACCAGGGCCCTGTACAACTGCAGAAGGATCTCTTTCCTCCTACACTCAATTCCCCTTGTTATGAAAGCCAGCATGCCATTAGCTTTCTTCACTGCCTACTGTACCTGCATGCTTACTTTCAGTGACTGATGAACAAGGACACCTAGATCTTATTGTACTTCCCCTTTTCCTAACTTGACACCATTCAGATAGTAATCTGCCTTCCTGTTCTTGCTACCAAAGTAGATAACCTCACATTTATTCACATTAAACTGCATCTGCTATGCATCTGCCCACTCATCCAACCTGTCCAAGTCACCCTGCATTCTCATAACATCCTCCTCACATTTCGCACTGCCACCCAGCTTTGTGTTATCTGCAAATTTGCTAATATTACTTTTAATCCCTTCATCTAAATTATTAATAGCTGCAGTCCCAGCACCGAGCCTTGCGGTACCCCACTAGTCACTGCCTGTCATTCTGAAAAGGACCCATTAATCCCTACTCTTTGTTTCCTGTCTGTCAACCAATTTTCCATCCATGTTAGTACCCTACCCCCAATACCATTTGCTCTAACTTTGCCCACTAACCTCCTATGCAGGACCTTATCAAAGGCTTTCTGAAAGTCCAGGTGCACTACATCCACTGGCTTTCCCACGTCCATTTTCATAGTCACATTCTCAAAAAATTCCAGAAGATTAGTCAAGCATGATTTCCCCTTCATAAATCCACGCTGACTCGGACCTATCCTGCCACTGCTATCCAAATATGCCACTATTACATCTTTTATAATTGATTCCAGCATCTTCCCCACCATCGATGTCAGACTAACTGGTCTATAATTGCCTGTTTTCTCTCTCCCTCCTTTCTTAAAAAGTGGGATAATATTAGCTACCCTCCAATCCGCAGGAACTGAACCTGAATCTATAGAACATTGGAAAATGATTACCAATGCGTCCACGATCTCTAGAGCCATCTACTTAAGTATCCTGGGATGCAGACCATCAGGCCCTGGGGATTTATCAACCTTCAGTCCCATCAGTTTACCCAACACCATTTTGTGCCTGATGCGAATTTCCTTCAGTTCCTCTGTTACCCTAGGTCCTCTGGCCACTGTTACATCTGGGAGATTGTTTGTGTTTTCCATAGTGAAGACAGATCCAAAGTACCTGTTAACTCATCTGCCATTTCCTTGTTCCCCATAATTATTTCACCCGTTTCTGTCTTCAAGGGCCCAACTTTGGTCTTAATTAATTTTTTCCTCTTCACGTACCTAAAGAAGCTTTTATTATCATCCTTTATATTCTTGGCTAGCTTACCTTCGTACCTCATCTCCCCCCCTCCCCCTGTATTGCCTTTTTAGTTATCTTCTGTTGCTCCTTAAAAGTCTCCCAATCCTCTGGCTTCCCACTCATCCTTGCTATGTTATACTTCCTCTCTTTTATTTTTATACTGTCCTTGACTTCCCTTATCATCCACGGTTGCCCCTTACTCCCCTTAGAACCTTTCTTCCTCTTTGGAATGAACTGATCCTGCATTTTTTGTATTATTCCCAGAAATACCTGCCATTGTTGTTCCACTGTCATCCCTGCTAGGGTATCTTTCCAGTTAACTTTTGCCAGCTCCTCCCTCATGTGTCCATAGTCCCCTTTGTTCAACTGTAATACTGACACTTCCGACCTTCCCTTCTCCCTCTCAAATTGTAGACTAAAACTTATCATATTATGGTCACTACCTCCTAATGGTTCCTTTACCTCGAGTTCCCTTATCAAATCTGGCTCATTACACAACATTAAATCCAGAATTGCCTTCTGCCTGGTAGGCTCTAACACAAGCTGCTCTAAGAATCCATCTCTGAGGCATTCCACAAACTCCTTTTCTTGGAGTCCAGTACCAACTTGATTTTCCCAGTCTACCTGCATGTTAAAATCCCCCATAACAACTGTAGAATTACCTTTGTGACATGCCAATTTTAACTCTAGATTTAATTTGCACCCTATATCCAGGTTATTGTTTGGGGGCCTGTAGATAACTCCCATCAGGGTCTTTTTGCTCTTACAGTTTCTCAGTTCTATCAATAATTCCCTCAGCACCCTGGGGTGCATCCCATCAGGACCAGGGGACTAATCTACTTTCAGGCCCCCTAGTTTGCTCTTCACTATCTCTTTAGTGACAGTGATTTTATCAAGGTCCTCACCTCCCATTTCGTCCACAACATCATTCTTTGGCATATTAGACGTGTCCTCCACCGAGAAGACCAACACAAAATAGTCATTCAATGCATCAGCCATTTCCTTATCACCCAATATCAATTTCCCCTTCTTGTCTACCAAGGGACCTAAGTTGACTTTAGCCACCCTCTTCCACTTTATATATTTATAAAAACTTTTGCTATCTGTTTTTACATTTTGTGCTAATTTATTTTCAACCTCTATCTTCCCTTTCCTTATTTCTTGCTTAGTTGTTCTTTGTTGCTTTGTGAAGTTTTACCAATCCTCCAGTCTCCCACTACTCTTTGCGACCTTGTACACGAGCTTTTAATCTGATACTATCTTTTATTTCCTTAGTTATCCAAGGCTGGCTTTCCCCACACTTACTGTCCTTACTTTTGAATGGAATATACTTTTATTGAGCACTATAAAAAATCTCTTTGAAGTATTCCACTGTTCCTCAACTGACCTACCAAATAGCCTGTGCTCCCAATCCACACTAGCCAACTCCTCCTTCATCCTGTTGTAATCTTCCTTGTCCAAGCATAATACACTAGTTTTAGATCTAAATATTTCATCCTCCATCTGTATGCGAAATTCAATCATACTATGATCACTCTTTCCAAGAGGATCCCTGACTACAAGATCATTAATTTTACCTGTCTCATTGCACAGGACTAGATCTACGATAGCATTTTTCCTTGTAGGTTCACTAACATGCTGCTCAAGAAAGCCATCACTGATGCATTCTATAAAGTCCTCCTCAAGACTTCCTTGACCAACTTGATTCACCCAATCTATGTGGAAATTAAAATCCCCCATGACAACTGCCGTTCCGTTCTTACAAGACTCAGTTATTTCTTGGTTAATCACCTCTGCCACTGCAATATTTTTATTAGGTAGCCTATAGACAACTCCCACCAGTGATTTTTTTTTTTCCCTTTACTATTCTTAACCTCTACCCAGATGGACTCAACATTCTGCTCCGTAGATCTTATATCGTCTCTCACAATCGCCCTGATCTCATCCTTAACTAAGAGTGCCACCCCGCCTCCTTTGCCTTCCTGCCTATCTTTCCGTATGACCTGATACCCTCGGATATTTAATTCCCAGTCATATCCACCTTGCAACCAGGTTTCTGTAATGGCCACTAAATCATATGCCTTGGTACTGATCTGTGCCACAAGTTCACTAACCTTGTTTCTAATACTACGGGCATTTAGATAAAGTCCCTTTATACTCATTGTCCTTTTAGAATCTAGTGACCTGTGCGACTTTTGCTTTTTACTTTTATGCACTCTACTCTTACTTTTTTCTTCACCAACTCTAGCTTTGGTATCTGCATCACTTCCCTCTTCTCTTCTGCGTGGGTTCCCATCGCCCTGCCATATTAGTTAAAGTAAAAGAAGAATGCAGTAGAGTAGATACTAAAGAACTATTTCGTCAAATAGGTAAATTTGAAAACCAGGTTAAAAAGTATATTACAAATAATGTACAGTCATGGAGTCACAGAGGTGAACAGCACAAGAAACTAGCCCATCAGCTCACCACATCTATGGAACCTTTACTGCAAATGAAAACGCATCCCATTCGTCTGCTCTAGGTCTGTATCTTTTCATGGTTTGCCTATTTAAAAGCTGGTTTAAGTGTCTCTTGATCATAGTGACTGCATCTTCTGACAGAGTTCCAGATACCAACCACCTGAGACCATAAGACATTGAAGAAGAATTAGGCCATCCGGCCTATTAAGTCTGTTCTGCCAGTCCATCATGGCTGATTTATTATCCCTCTCAACCTCATTCTCCCACCTTCTCCCTGTAACCTTTGACGCTCTGATTAATCAAGAACCTATCAACCTCCGCCTTAAATATAACCAATGAACTGGCCTCAACTGTGGCAATGAATTCCACAGTTGCACCACCCTCATCTCTGTTTTAAATGGATATCCCTCAATTCTGAGGCCGTGCCCTCTGGTCCTAGATTCCCCCTCTGTAAGAAACATTCTCTCCACATCCATTCTATCTAGGGCTTTCAATTGGGTCTCGGCCTGAAACGTCGACTGCACCTCTTCCTAGAGATGCTGCCTGGCCTGCTGCGTTCACCAGCAACTTTTATGTGTGTTGCTTTCAATATTCAATAGGTTTCAATTGATAAAGTATGCAAAAGAATTAACACTTCATTAAACAATAGCAACCTGTCTTTCTAAAAGAAACCTCTGATGATCAACAAATGTGCTAAACCATGCTGAGCCATATTTCATCTCGGAATTAGACAGTGTTTCAAGATCTTTTAAAAATGCAAACATGAGGAAATCTGCAGATGCTGGAAATGCAAGGTCTTTGTTTCTTTGTGCAGTCAAGTGCAGAGAGAGAACCACTCCAGCCTGTTTGTGTATTACGACATTTTGCCAGTTCTGTAATTTGTCTCTCGGTACTGTCAAACAATAGATAAATCTGACTCCAGCTTGGTATGTGTGGGGGTACCTGAACATTATATCTCTTCTCTAAGGGGAATTGTGAGTTAGTTGGTGGATTGGGCAGGAGCAGACTATTCCTGTTTGAGTGACTAACTGAGTAAGCCCCGGGTGCTTTGAATAAAGAGTTTGTACTTATACAGTCTCTGAGTGACTTTATCCGGATTCGACTTCCACACAATAAAATCCCCCCTCATTCCTCTAGTGAGTATAGGCCCAGAGCCATCAAACTCATCTGTCAACCTTTTCATCCTGGGATCATTCTCGTGAACCTATTCTCGTGAACCTCCTCTGAACCCTCTCCAATGCCAGCACATCTTTTCCTTGATAAGGGGACCAAAATTGCTCACAATGCTCCAAGAGCAATCTAAGCACTGCCTTATAAAGCCTCAGCATAATATCCTTATTCTTATATTCTAGACCTCTCAAAAAGAATGCTAACATTGCACTTGCCTTCCTTACCACCAACTCAATCTGCAAGTAAACCTAAAGAGGATATGCATGAGGACTCCCAAGTCCCTTTGCACGTCTAATTTTTAAAAAATTTTCTCCCCAATTTAAAAAACAGGTCACACCTTTATTCCTTCTGCCAAAGTGGATAAGCATGTTTTTCCTTACACTGCATTCCATCTGCCACTTCTTTGCCCATTCTCCCAATCTTTCTAAGTCCTTCAGGAAACACCCTTTCTCCTCAGCATTGCCGGCCCATCCACCTATCTTCATATCGTCCGTAAACTTGGCCACAAAGCCATCAAATTCCTTCATCCAAATCACTGACGTATATGACATTGCTACCATGAGCAAAAAATTCTTAATAGCCACACTATCTACGCTTCTTACTAATTCATACACCTCAATCAGATCACGTCTCAGTTTCCTTTGCTCCTGCCTACTCAATCTTTCCCCAAAAGTCCTCCAATCTAGGCACCATCCCAATGAATCTCCTCTGCATACTCCCTAGCACAACCACATCCTTCGTATAGTACAACAACCAAAATTCACACACATTACTCCAAGTGTGGTTGAACCAGTAAATTGTAAAGTTGTAACGTAAGATTCAGTCCAACATCCATGCCCTGACCTATGAAGGGAAACATGCCTTTGCCTACACATCTACCAGTGTAGTTACTTTTAGGGAACAACAGACTTGAGCCCAAAGTCACATTGTTCATCAACATTACTTCATGCCTTACCATTTACTATATTAGTCCTACCAGCACTTGCATTCCCAAATTACAATATCTTGCGCTTGCAAGGATTAAACTGCATCCTCCAACACTCTAAAAAACTTTCCATGTGATCTATATCATACTGTAGTCTTAGATAACCTTTCTTGTTACCCACAACACCACCAATTTCTATCATCCATGACTACTCATACTGGTATGGTGATAGGTGGAGGGTTGTGGTTAAGGTAGTTTTTCTGACAATGATCCAAAGATATTGGTGCTGTATTTTTTGTTATAAAATAGCCTGGGCGAGAATGTTGGTAGTTTGATAAATACATTTGCTCAGGACTCGAAGACTGTAAGGATGGTTCCCCCAAGTATCATCTGGAAAGATGGGCAGAATGGTGGCAAATGGAAGTTAATCCAGGCAATTGTGAGGTAAGGTATTTGTGGTCATATAATACTGGTCAGACATACGTAGTCAACAGCAGTACACTGATGCAGAGAGGGCACTTGAGATGCAAGTTTTAGCTTCCCGAAAACTGTGATAGGTGGATAGCATAGTACAGAAGGTGCTTGCTTGCTTGCTTTCATACGTTGGGGTATTGACTTAGGGCAACATGTTGCAGTTGTACAAGAATTTAGCCACATTTGAAATACAGTGTACAGTTCTGGTCACCACAATATAGAAAGAACACGGAAATGCTGGAAAGAGTGCAAAAGGGAATCACCAGAAAGTTGCCTGCAATAGAAGGTTTTAGTTACAAGTAGAGATTGGAAAGGCTGAGTCTATTCCCACTGGAGCACAGAAGGCTGAGGGGTGACATGATAAAGATCTATAAAATTGTGAGGGCTACAGACAGGATAAATGGTCAGTCATTTTCCAAGGATAAGTTAGCCTAAAACTAGAGGAGACAAGTTTTAGGTGACAGGGGAAATTGCACTCAGAGGGTGGTCAGATAACATGGAAGAGAGCAGAAAGGTGACTATTTTAGAGATCAAAGTATAATCCCATCAAACTGATTGCACCTTTCTTATTTTTTGAGCTTTATCAATTAGTGCGCATGCGCCGGTCGTGCATGCAGCCTGTTATAGTCGCTCCATCTAGTTTTCTTACTTTTTAAACTTTTTTAACTTAGGTTATTTGTTGTATTTTTTTCCACGGTAACACGTTGAAGCTGCACCCTCTCTAACATGCTGGTGGAGAGAGTTTTATTTGGGTTTTCAGTGCTGGAAATAGATACATTTGGACACGTTTCAGTAGCGTGGCAGCAGGATGGTCGCATTGTTTATTCCAGGGACCAGATGATTGCGCTTATGCCAGTCGGTTTAGCCAACAGAGCGGCGGAAACCCCGGCTGAAATCTGGAGGAAAACACACAGAGGATGCAGAGGGGGATCAAAAAGGCGAGGGAAGAGGACCAGGTCGAGACAACAGAGGCTTATGGAGAAGAGAAGTTATAAGCCGTGTCTCCCCTCTCTCATCATGGGCAATGTGAGATCGCTGGGTAATAAAACGGATGAGTTGACGGTGCTTGTCAGGAGTCAGAGAACATTTCGGGAGAGCAGTGTTATGTGTAACCAATTTCTCCCAGGATCAATAAAGTATGACTATGACTATGATTATAAACTCAGTGGGCGAGTCCTCCATTATGCCTCCTCTCAGTGCAGCTATGATACTGTCCCTGTTTAGAGGTGCAATGCCTCCCTTTCTTTCACCTCCCTTCATGTCTTCCAAACCAATGAAATTGTGAAATATTAAGCAGCCAGTCCTGACCTTCCTTCAACCACATCTCTGCAATGGCCACAACAATGTATTCCCTGTACTCATTCATGCTCTAAGTTCATCTCACTTGCCCTTAATTCTCCTTGATTTAAAATAAACACATTTCAACCCTTCATGTACGACTCTATGACATGCCTCCCAGTCACTAATATATAATCAAAAATAGCAAATCACCAACCCCTGCAGTACACCACTGATTACAGACTGTAATTCACTTTATTAGGATCAGTGAAAATGCTTGTCAAAATGATTGGAGCTTTGACCGCTGCCTCCCATCACCAGGTCAATTTTAGATTTAATTAGCCGGCTTGCCTTAAATCTCACGTGCTGTAACTTTCTGGACCAGTCCACCACGGAGAACCTTGCAAATGGCCTGCATTATCAACAAAATCACAAACCAAAGGTGGTAGTGATATCATTCTGAAATGTACAGGAAGTCACCTCTTTATTACTTGTCATCAAGGAGGGGTTAAAGATGTTGAATAACCACATTATCTAATATTCGTATATTAGTATGCATCCAATGTAGGGAAAAGGTATGTTAACACAGCCCAATAAAAAACATGCAACACACATCAAAGTTGCTGGTGAACGCAGCAGGCCAGGCAGCATCTCTAGGAAGAGGTATAGTCGACATTTTGGGCCGAGACCCTTCGTCAGGACTAACTGAAGGAAGAGCTAGTAAGAGATTTGAACTCCCTCTCCCACTTTCAAATCTCTTACTAGCTCTTCCTTCAGTTAGTCCTCACGAAGGGTCTCGGCCCGAATCGTCGACTGTACCTCTTCCTAGAGATATACATCAAAGTTGCTGGTGAACGCAGCAGGCCAAGCAGCATCTATAGGAAGAGGCGCAGTCGACATTTCAGGCCGAGACCCTTCGTCAGGACTAACTGAAGGAAGAGTGAGTAAGGGATTTGAAAGCTGGAGGGGGAGGGGGAGATGCAAAATGATAGGAGAAGACAGGAGGGGGAGGGATAGAGCCGAGAGCTGGACAGGTGATAGGCAAAAGGGGATACGAGAGGATCATGGGACAGGAGGTCCGGGAAGAAAGACAGAAGGGGGGGGTGACCCAGAGGATGGGCAAGAGGTATATTCAGAGGGACAGAGGGAGAAAAAGGAGAGTGAAAGAAAGAATGTGTGCATAAAAATGAGTAACAGACGGGGTATGAGGGGGAGGTGGGGCCTTAGCAGAAGTTAGAGAAGTCAATGTTCATGCCATCAGGTTGGAGGCTACCCAGACGGAATATAAGGTGTTGTTCCTCCAACCTGAGTGTGGCTTCATCTTTACAGTAGAGGAGGCCGTGGATAGACATGTCAGAATGGGAATGGGATGTGGAATTAAAATGTGTGGCCACTGGGAGATCCGGCTTTCTCTGGCGGACAGAGCGTAGATGTTCAGCAAAGCGGTCTCCCAGTCTGCGTCGGGTCTCACCAATATATAAAAGGCCACATCGGGAGCACCGGACGCAGTATATCACCCCAATCGACTCACAGGTGAAGTGATGCCTCACCTGGAAGGACTGTTTGGGGCCCTGAATGGTGGTAAGGGAGGAAGTGTAAGGGCATGTGTAGCACTTGTTCCGCTTACACGGATAAGTGCCAGGAGGGAGATCAGTGGGGAGGGATGGGGGGGACGAATGGACAAGGGAGTTGTGTAGGGAGCCATCCCTGCGGAATGCAGAGGGGGGGGGAGGGAAAGATGTGCTTAGTGGTGGGATCCCGTTGGAGGTGGCGGAAGTTACGGAGAATAATATGTTGGACCCGGAGGCTGGTGGGGTGGTAGGTGAGGACCAGGGGAACCCTATTCCTAGTGGGGTGGTGGGAGGATGGAGTGAGAGCAGATGTACGTGAAATGGGGGAGGTGCGTTTAAGAGCAGAGTTGATAGTGGAGGAAGGGAAGCCCCTTTCTTTAAAAAATGAAGACATCTCCCTCGTCCTAGAATGAAAAGCCTCATCCTGAGAGCAGATGCGGCAGAGACGGAGGAATTGCGAGAAGGGGATGGCCTTTTTGCAAGAGACAGGGTGAGAAGAGGAATAGTCCAGAAAGCTGTGAGAGTCAGTAGGCTTATAGTAGACATCAGTGGATAAGCTGTCTCCAGAGACAGAGACAGAAAGATCTAGAAAGGGGAGGGAGGTGTCGGAAATGGACCAGGTAAACTTGAGTGCAGGGTGAAAGTTGGAGGCAAAGTTAATAAAGTCAACGAGTTCTGCATGCGTGCAGGAAGCAGCGCCAATGCAATCGTCGATGTAGCGAAGGAAAAGTGGGGGACAGATACCAGAATAGGCACGGTACATAGATTGTTCCACAAACCCAACAAAAAGGCAGGCATAGCTAGGACCCATACGGGTGCCCATAGCTACACCTTTAGTTTGGAGGAAATGGGAGGAGCCAAAGGGGAAATTATTAAGAGTAAGGACTAATTCCGCTAGACGGAGCAGAGTGGTGGTAGAGGGGAACTGATTAGGTCTGGAATCCAAAAAGAAGCGTAGAGCTTTGAGACCTTCCTGATGGGGGATGGAAGTATATAAGGACTGGACATCCATGGTGAAAATAAAGCGGTGGGGGCCAGGAAACTTAAAATCATCGAAAAGTTTAAGAGCGTGGATCTTCCTAGAGATGCTGCCTGGCTTGCTGCGTTCACCAGCAACTTTGATGTGTGTTGCTTGAATTTCCAGCATCTGCAGAATTCCTCGTGTTTACACCAATAAAAAACATAGCAGCTTTAGAAAGATGTTCTGTAAAACACCAGCAAGATACTTCTTTCACCATCAGCCATTTGTGTCAGGATCCACCAGTGGTTATAATGGGAACAGTGTTGAAGCTCCTATCATTTTGAGGGCATTTTCACAGATCCTAATATTGCGAATTTGCCAGTTTTAAATGATTCTCTGCAAAGGATATTTACTATACTGATAAAAGGCTTCTTCCCAGAAAAAAAATTTCAGCATTGATTAGAGATGAGTGTAAACTGTGTATCCTAGTTGAAAGAAAATAGGAATAAGATTTTTGGATGGAGAAAAATCGTTTAAAAATAACGCTACAATTCTGTGAATGTTAATGTTTAATTTAGTAATAATACCCACCCTTCCAAAAGAAGTGATCTGGATAAAATCAGCAAACTTTAAAGTAACTTTTGTGTATAGAGTTGCAAAGGGAAAATACAAAAACTGAATTCAAATTTGCTGTTCAAGTACAAGATTTAATAATTTAACCCTCGAAAAAACATGTCATGATTGACTCATTATATAGATCAGAATTTCTTCCCTTTCAAAAACACACTTGACATGTGATTTTACCCATTTAATGATGATAAATGCTTCCACACTAGAGATCATCTCAAGAGCTGAGAGTTAATCTCTTTATTCAGCTTAAGGCTGCTATGTGTTGAAAGAAAGGATGCAAAGAACATCAATCATTTCTAGAAAATTAACATTCTGAAGAGGTCAGTAATCTATGCACCTTTACAGAGCTCAATCAGATCCCATCCAATCTGCTGATAAAAAAAAGCTTTTCACCTTAACTGTGCTCGACAATTGGCAATGTATCTGCATCAGACAATGCAGGGTTTTTCACAAAGATACAACCCTCAAGGTCATAATGCCAAACAGTCTCTAAGCCTGTCAGAAGGGTATTGCCTACCTCCAAACAAGCTGTCAACATAAACTTTGTCAGACAGGAGATAAAGAAACTGACAGCAAGTGATAATAGGTCTAATTTTCACACCTCTCTAGGGACAGAAATAGTTTTAAAATCAGCCTGGATTCTGGTGATGAAGTGTTATCTGAAATGATACAACAGAAAGGGACTTACTTGAAATTCATCATCTAGAGGGTCATTGATTTCAAGGTCTAACACTTCATCATTGTACATCTCTTCTTCGCCCTGTTCTACCGGGTAATCCATTTGGTCGTCTCCTAGGTGAGTGTCGTTGCTTTCATATTGTAAATCTTCAACATATTCTTCCTGAGTATAGTCTGCCATCTCTTCTTGAGCATCGTCTACAGCTTCCAGGGCTGCACTTTCATCATCTGCATCTTGATCTGCATAATGCAATATATCTTCAGCAGATTTGTCACCAATACTCTTAGACAATTCTAAGGATGTACCCGTATAAGATGTCGAAGCATTGATGTCGACCGATACACCTTGGTAACTGGAAAAATAAGGCAAGGCATGTTTTAAAATGTAAAAATCCATTTTCTAAAAATGCTGTCTCTACGATTACAATTAAAAATGATAAATGTATCAGGAGTAACTTTAATTAAAGTATTAATTGCAAAATTACAAAAAAAACTATGAAAAGGAAATGTTAATTCCAAATATGGTCAAGCCAATAGGCAAATATACATTAAAAATGTAGGTTATAACAAAATCATTAAAAATTTCCTTCTTAATCACAATACTGATGTTAATGGTTCATAATGTTCCTTTCAGTAAAAAGCCTGTTATCACTATATAAACTAAAAAACCCTCAAAAGATTCAAAATAAACTCCTTAAATAGTACGTGAGATTTAATCACAATCAACTATGAATATGGATTAAATTCTTATGTAATTTTAATCTTTGGATTAAGAATGAAACAGATACTTCACAATGCAATCACAAAATATTGTGGGTTCTGAAAGTTTAAAGTAAAAATAGAAAATACTGGAAGGAAATTCTTAAGAGGTTTGAATTTAACAGCTTTGATGAAAGCACAATCAATGCATCTTTCTCCTTGGATGCCGGTTGCCTTCAAGGAAGTTAGCTTTTTGTTCTTATAACATGCATAGTCATATTAAACAAGAGTTCAGCAAATAGAAATATGTAGAAATATTTTTATTTCTAAAAATATCACGACTGTCACCATTTCCATCACTCACTTAATACCTTCTGTAATACAAAAGCATTTTAATAATTTATACTCCTATAACTGATGATGCAAATATAAATGTCATACCAAATGTAAAATTTCACATATTGCAAATGTATCCTTTAGGAAATGCAGGGTTCACCACGACAGAGACCTGAAGAACACTGGTTACCTATTACATTTTAAAGTCAAATTTTGAATTCAACTCCAAAAAAATCTATTTCCCACCTGTGTATCTCAGGTGTTTCAACGTCACCATCTATCAATTTGGACATTAGCATTGGGATTTATAACTTAATTTACAAAAGCCTTATGCACCCTCGATTTCTTTTTACATAAATTTTGTTTTAGGTGTTTATTTTTTGCCTTCTGCACTAGTGTAACAGTAGAAAAAATCAAATTTTAGATTTCCAAACATTCATTTTCCAAAATTTAAATATTACAGTAAAATAAGTGTATTTCTTTGAAGGAAGTAACTTACTACTTTGACAAAAGACTCTTCAAATAAAAACTTGATTACTTAGTACTTATATAGCCCAGTGTATAATTAAACAAAGATAACAAGCAGGTTGCTAATGATCAATGACAAGAGTTGAATGAACTAAAATGATTAACTGAAACAGAACAGGGTGTAGAAGGAATAAAACTGGGCAAAGGACAACCAAACTAAAAGGACATGGGTTAACCTTCAAATCATCAATTCTTGTACCATGGCAAGAAGTGAGACAAGGTGGTCATTCTGCATCAGCAAGGTCTCTCCCAAGCATAGATTTCACAACAGAGTTTCAAGATGTGTTCTTCAAGCTCTTCTGAAGCAGCACAAAGAAATGGGAAAGGTTAAGGACCAGAAGCACAATGCTTGGCCACAAAACTGAGTGCAACAGACGAAATACACATCAAAATGATGTCCCTCAAAGTCAGAAGACGACTATCACTGCTATCAGCTCTGAACTGGCAGAAATCATAGGGCCCAAGTACACCCCTCTACAGTCCAGCAAAGTCTTGTCAGAAGTCGTCTTCATGGAAGAATTGCTGCCAGAAAGCCATTCTTCCGAAGTGTAAAGAAAGCCAAGAAACTTACCTACCCACAAAAATGCAAGGATTGGTGTAATGAACAATGGCAGCAAATGCTCTGAACTGACGAGTCAAAATTTGAAATTTTTGGCTCAAACAGGAGGCAGTTTGTAGAAGAACACTCCATGGATGAAGGTCTACAGTCAATAGTGAAGCACGGAGAGGTTCCCTCCAGTACTGGGACTGCTTTTCTGCAAATGGAGTTGGTGATCTGGTCAGAATTAATGGAATCCTCAATGCTGAGAAATACAATCAGATTCTCATCCATCCATCACGCAATACCATTAGGGAGGCATTTGATAGGTCTCAACTTCATTCTGCAGCAGGACAATGAGCCCTAACCTTGTGGCCAAAGTAATAAAGAACAGGAAGTTCCACAACAGATGGGATGGCCTCCACAAAGCCCTGATCTCAACATTAAGGCTGTAGGGGATTACTTGAAGAGATGGAAGCAAGTGAGACAGCCAAAGTCTACAGAAGAACTGTGGCAAGTTCTCCAAGTTGCTTGGAACAACCTCCCAGCTGATTTTCTTATAAAACTGCATAACAGTGTACCTGTTGAACTGATGCAGTTTTAAAAGCAAAGGCCAGTCACAAAAAATATTGATTTGATTTAGCTTTTCACTGTTTACTGGTTTTTATATTTTTTTGTTTATAGAAACTTATCATTTGATTATTTTTGAAAACATCTTCACTTTTCAGGAAAGCCTAAGGCTACATCCACACTAGACCGGATAATTTTGAGAACACCGGCTTCACGTAACAACGATAGGTGTCCACACCAGGTGTTCTTGAAAGTATCTCCGTCCACATTACAACGGATATTTGGGCCAATCTCCTCCTACTGGGCATGCGCAGGACACACAGAAAACAAGCGAAGAGGAAACGGTATACTTGGTGCACGTTTGCCCAGTTACAGAGTAGAAAAACTTAAAAGGAATTGCTGTTGGCTCTCGCACACGAGGACTTAAAACTAAAAAAACAAATACTGGAGCATATGGAGGCAACCGACAGGGAGTTCACGGACAGTATGACCCGCTGACGATGAAAATTGAAAAACTGACCAACTCTGTAGCATTAATAAATCACCTTGTTAAATGTATAAAACATGTCTGCATCAGGGTTATCTGGTATTTCCATACAATGTTACATTAGGCTGTTACACATCTATTGTCAGAGAAGTACTTGCATAAATAGGTAAACCACCTTCATACAAACAAGGACAAAAAACAGGGTCAAGTGAGTATACTTATTTATTCAGTAAGCTACATTTCTAACTCTTCTGGCTTCAGTCTCGTTGCCATCTGTTCTGAAATTGTTAGGTTGTGTGGGGGGGTTGCGTTCAAGAAAACAATAAAATGCCGCACTGCCGCCATCTGTTCCGGCACGTCATGACAGCAGTTTTAAAAATATCCGTTTACCCCGTCCACATACTCTGCACAATCGGCGTTTTCAAATTTACACACTCTGGAAGGCATTTTAGAAAATCTCAGTTTTCGGGGGAGGAAAACGCCGTTTCAGTGTGGATGGAGGATCAAAACGATGAGAAAAAGCTTCAGTTACGGATTTATCCAGTCTAGTGTGGACGTAGCCTAAGACTTTTGCACAGTTCCATACATGAACACTCAGAAATTCACACCACATTTCAGGCACGTGAGTGTCCAATTTCACACCTGCCCTCCCACCCAAACCTTTCCCCAACCCAGTCATTGCTAAGGTTGGGTAAGTGGAAATTTAAATAAGGAAACTGAAACTCAACTACTATAAATCCAGATTAATTAAGCAGCCAGCTTAAAAGTAAAGTTGCAGTTATTGAGGATTGAAATAATTAATTTAATCAGAACCTATTCCCAACCAGTATTAAAATTTGGTGTGTTCAGTCTTCTTTCAGGCTCCCAAAAAGTTTCAAAAATGTCTTAGGAAAACTTTATGCAGAAATAATGAATGCTGGGAAGAAACAATAAAAGAGATGAATTAAACTCTTCTCATTTTCAGACTATCAAATCAGTCTCCTTCCAGGCTCAGAAAATGCCAGATAATATTACAGCTCAGGGTATAAAACATTAAATTTACACCAATCATATAAGTGGTTGAGAAACCACATTTTGTCTGGAGAAAAGCGTTAAAATGCTCGATAAGGATGATTATTTGCAGAGTCATGGTATTATTTAATTACTGAGGTTGCAAGTTAGAAGGATTACAGACAGATTTGACAAAACAAATCCTCATTCCCTAACATTTACGAGTGTGATATCTTGTTTAATAATGCTTCTATCTTGTGTGTGTCGAGCGACTTACAATCTCAGTCCGGAGATAGAATTACTGATCTACAGGACGCGGCATGGGTACCAGCTCGCTTCAATATGCCTCCTTATTCAATACAGAACAAATGAAAAACAAAAAGATTTTAGCACTTATAAACAGCCAAACTGTTAAACAGATGCACCAAAATGGTTATATGAAATTTTGCTAAGTGGTTAAAGCAGACCTGTGAAGCAGGTCAGTGAATTTGGAATAAGACCATAAGACAACGGAGCAGAAGTCAGCCATTCGGCCCATCCAGTCTGCTCCACCATTTTATCATGAGCTGTTCCATTCTCCCATTCAGTCCCACTCCCCCACCTTCTCACCAGAACCTTTGATGCCCTGGCTACTCAAATACCTATCAATCTCTGCCTTAAATACACCCAATGACTTGGCCTCCACTGCCGCCCGTGGCAACAAATTCCATAGATTCACCACACTCTGGCTAAAAAAATTTCTTCGCATCTCTGTTCTGAATGGATACCCTTCAATCCTTAAGTCATGCCCTCTCGTACTAGACTCCCCCATCATGGGAAATAGCACCCACTCTGTCCATGCCTTTCAACATTCGAAATGTTTCTATGAGGACCCCCCATTCTTCTAAACGCCAAGGAATACAATCCAAGAGCGGACAAATGTTCCTCATATGTTAACCCTCTCATTCCTGGAATCATTCTAGTGAATCTTCTCTGTACCCTCTCCAACGTCAGCACATCCTTTCTTAAATAAGGAGACCAAAACTGCCCACAGTACTCCAAGTGCGGTCTTACCAGCGCCTTATAGAGCCTCAACATCACATTCCTGCTCCTATACTCTATTCCTTTAGAAATGAATGCCAATATTGCATTCGCCTTCTTCACCACCAACTCAACCTGGAGGTTAACCTTAAGGGTATCCTGCACGAGGACTCCCAAGTCCAGTTGCATCTCAGAACTTTGAATTCTCTCCCCATTTAAATAATAGTCTGCTCGTTTATTTCTTCTGCCAAAGTGCACAACCATACACTTTCCAACACTGTATTTCATTTGCCACTTCTTTGCCCATTCTTCCAACCCATCCAAGTCTCTCTGCAGACTCTTTGTTTCCTCAGCACTACTGGCCCTTCCACCTATCTTCGTATCATCAGCAAACTTAGCCACAAAGCCATCTATTCCATAATCCAAAGCATTGATGTACAACGTAAAAAGAAGGAGCCCCAACATGGACCCCTGTGGAACACCACTGGTAACCAGCAGCCAACCAGAATAGGATCCCTTTATTCCCACTCTCTGTTTCCTGCCAATCAGCCAACGCCCTAGCCACGTATGTAACTTTCCCGTAATTCCATGGGCTCTTACCTTGTTAAGTAGCCTCATGTGTGGCACCTTGTCAAAGGCCTTCTGAAAATCCAAATATACAACATCCACTGCATCTCCCTTGTCTAGCCTACTGGTAATTTCCTCAAAAAATTGTAATAGGTTTGTCAGGCAGGATTTTCCTTTAAGGAATCCATCCTGAGTTCTGCCTATCTTGTCATATGGCTCCAGGTACTCTGTAACCTCATCCTTGACAATCGACTCCAACAACTTCCCAACCACCTTTGTCAAGCTAACAGGTCTATAATTTCCTTTTTGCTTCCTTGCCCCCTTCTTAAATAGTGGAGTGACATTTGCAATCTTCCAGTCCTCCGGAACCATGCCAGAATCTATTAACTTTTGTAAGATTATCACTAATGCCTCCGCAATCTCCACAGCTACTTCCTTCAGAACATGAGGGTGCAATCCATCTGGTCCGGGAGATTTATCTACCTTTAGACTATTCAGCTTCCTGAGTACTTTCTCTCTCGCAATTGTGACTGCGTACACTTCTCTTCCCTGCTACCCTTGAGTGTCCGGTATACTGCTGATGTCTTCCTCAGTGAAGACAGATGCAAAATACTCGTTCAGTTCCTCTGCCATCTCCTTTTCTCCCATTACAATTTCTCCAGCCTCATTTTCTATCAGTCCTATATCTACTCTCACCTATCTTTTACTCTTTATATACTTGAAAAAGCTTTTATTATCCTCTTTGATATTATTTGCTAGCTTTCTTTCATAGTTCATCTTTTCCCTCTTAATGACCTTTTTAGTTTCCTTTTGTAAGCTTTTAAAAACTTCCCAATCCTCTGTCTTCCCATTAATTTTTGCTTCCTTGTATGCCCTCTCCTTTGCTTTAACCTTGGCTTTGACTTCTCTTGTCAGCACCGGTTGCATCCTTTTTCCATTCGAAAATTTCATCTTTTTTGGAATATACCTGTCTTGCACCTTCCTCACTTCTCACATAAACTCCAGCCACTGCTGCTCTGCCGTCCTTCCTGCTAGTGTCCCTTTCCAGTCAACTTTGGCCAGTTCCTCTCTCATGCCACTGTAATTTCCTTTACTCCACTGAAACACCAACACATCGGATTTCAGCTTCTCTTTTTCAAATTTCGCAGTGAACTCAATCATATTATGATCACTGCCTCCTAAGGGTTCCTTCACCTCAATCTCTCTAATCACGGCCGGTTTGTTACACAATACCCAATCCAGTACAGCCGATCCCCTAGTGGGCTCAACAACAAGCTGTTCTAAAAAGCCATCTCGCAGACATTCTACAAATTCTCTCTCTTGAGATCCAGTGCCGACCTTTTTTTCCCAATCCACTCGCATGTTAAAATCCCCCACAATTATCATAATACTGCCCTTCTGACAAGCCTTTTCTATTTCCTGTTGTAATTTGTAGTCCACATCACTGCAGCTGTTTGGAGGCCTGTATATAACTGCCATCAGGGTCCTTTTACCCCTGCGATTTCTTACTAATAAAGCCATGCCACCCGTTCTGCCTACCTTCCTATCCTTCCAATACACCGTGTATCCTTGGACGTTCAGTTCCCAGAGACATGCATCCTTTAGCCACGTCTCAGTGATGGCCACAATATCATACCTAGAATAACTGCTAGGTCATTTCAGAAGCAATCCACACCTGCATATCTGGGGTCACAAACAAACTGAACTGGCCCAGGATACCAGATTTTACATTTTTTAAAAACTGCAGACTTTGGAAATCCAAAACACTCAGCAGGTCTGAAGGAAGAGAAACAGAATTAATGCTTCAGATCAAAGATCTTTCATGAGAACTAGAAAAGGAAGATAAGATTAGTTTTAAATTGCAGGGAAGTAATGGATAGGGCCAGGATTCCTATGGTCAACTGAATTAACACGACAGGTGGATAACCTACAGCAGAAATTTCTGGTTCTTATTATAAACAGTTATCTGAAAATGTTAAATTTGAAGGTTGCAATATTCCCAAAAGGGAAAAT
Source organism: Mobula hypostoma (assembly GCF_963921235.1). Taxonomy (NCBI): domain Eukaryota; kingdom Metazoa; phylum Chordata; class Chondrichthyes; order Myliobatiformes; family Myliobatidae; genus Mobula; species Mobula hypostoma. The sequence goes on from NC_086099.1 coordinate 209,469,819, forward strand.
GAGGTGCTGTCCTGAAGCTTGAATTGGACCTTGTTAGCAAAGTGCAGAGGACCCAATGAGAGTTAGGTTGGTGAATTGGAGAATTAAATCAACAGCAAACTGAAAAACTCAGGATTGTCAGAGCAAACCAGACAGGTGTTTTGTAATCGTGCAGGGTGGAAATAAGACCATAAAACATAGGTCTTAAAAGATATACAACATAGATCTAGAACACTGCATACCATGCACTAGATTGGAAGAATATGTTAACTCCTGTCTTTACCTTAAAGGATTTTTGGCATTTCTGAATGGTGGGAAAAGAACTAAGATAGTCTTTTTTGTTCCACATTGATATCACAGACAAGCTTGCCAAAACCTCTACTTTCTCAGTAGGCTAAAGAAATTTGACATGGTCCCATCAAATCTTTATCAATTTTTAATGAAGCACCGTAAGTAGTATTCTAGCTGGATGCATAACAGCTTGGTATGGCAACTGCTCTGCACGTGACCACAAGAAACTGTAGAGCACAGAAACTAGCCTCTCCTCTACAAATCTAATCAAAGATCATACCCCGGACATTCTGTTTTCTCTCTTCTCCTATCAGGCAGATGATATAAAAGCCTGAAAGCATCTACCACCAAGCCAAATTGCCTGTACATCAAGGACAGCTTTCATCCCATTGTTAGCAGACTCTTGAAAGGACAGGTTGTATGACAAGATCGGCTTTTGACCTTACATCTACCTCATTATGATCTTGTACTTCACTTAACCGCACTGCATTTTTCAGTAGTTTTTGCACTTCCTTCGGCACTGTTATTAGCTTATCTTGTTCCAATTCAATATACTGCGTAATGATTTGATCTATATGTACAGTATGCAAGACAAGCTTCTCACTACAGAATATCTTGGTACATTTGATAATAGTAAACCAACAATCTGAATGTTTATTTTCCTGTGACTACATGAAAAAGTGGTTGGTGGAAATGAAAAAGCAATCCAATAATAACCTCCAAGATCTCGGCCTCAATACCTCTTTGTGCAACAAGATTCTTGATTTTCCTCACATGCAGACCCTAAGTCAGATTGGATTGGGAACATCTCCTCCACAATCACCATCAGCACACATGCACCACATGATTGTGTGCTTAGCTTCTGCTCTACTTGCTTAATATTTATGACTGAGACAAAACACAGCTCCAATGCCATATTTAAGTTTGCTGATGATACCTCTGCCGTTGACCAAAGGTGGTGACAAATCACCATATAGGAGGGATATTAAAAATCTGGCTGAATGGTGCCTCAACAACAACTTCTCACTCAAGAGCTGATTATTGAATACAGGAAGTAGGAAACTGGAGATCCATGAGCCAATCATCATCGAGGGATCAGAGGTGGAGAAATTCTTCAGTATTATCATTTCAGAAGATCTGTACTGGGTCCAGCACCTAAGTGCCATTATAAAGAAAGAATCTCTAAATTCTTAGAAGTTTGTGAAAATTTGGCACGTCATCTAAAACTTTGACAAACTCCTATAGATGCATGGTGGAGCGTATACTGATTGATTGCATCACAGTCTGGTACGGAAACATCAATGCCTGGAACAGAAAAGCCTACAAATAGTGGATATAGCCACCTTATGGTTTATGTCTTTATTTAGATAGATAGATAGATATACTTTATTAATCCCAAGGGAAATTGGGTTTTGTTACAGCCGCACTAACCAAGACTAGAGCATAAATATAGCAATACAAAAACCACAAACAATCAAACAACAAAATGCAAACTATGCCAGAAGGAAATAAGTCCAGGACCAGTCTATTGGCTCAGGGTGTCTGATCCTCCACGGGAGGATCTGCAAGTTCGATGGCCACAGGTAGGAACAACCTCCCGTGCCGTCCAGTGATGTATCTCGGTGGAATGTGGCCAAAGTCCAACACTAAAAAGTTCAATTCTTCATTGATTCTATTTTGTATTTACTGTGAACACCCCACATAAAATGAATCTCAAGGTTATATAGCAAGTATACGTACTTTGACAATATGTTTACTCTGAACTTTAAGGAAGGATGAGGGATAACGGAAGATTTCTTCCTCTGAAGAACATTAGTGAAAAGAAATGGAATTTTTATAATAAAATTTTAATTTGTGGTCAGCATTACCAATAATTCCAGAGTAATAACTGACTAATGCTAATATAATTTCATTTTATTAACAAGTTTAAAATCCAGCTGCCATATCCCTGGATTGCTAGCTTGATCATTTAACCATTATACCTCAATAGATGAATTCTTGAAATTGAAAATCTACCGTCCTGAGGTGATACCAAGCAGACAGGGCTGCAACTCTGCAGTGCAACAGAATGAGAGCTAATCTCGATGAGATAAAATACATTCTTAAAGAGCCTGACAACGTAAATGGAGGGATGATGCTTCCATTGGATAGCGTGTTTATAATCAATAATTACAGTTTCAAAAATAAGGGATCAGTAATTCAGGACGTAGATTTAAAGAAATGTCTTCACCCAGATGGATAGCCTGTGGAATTCCCTTCATGAGATATGTGGGGGCTCAATTGCAGAGTATTTTCAAGAGATGCACTAAGATATTTAGGAAATCAAGTGGCTTGCGTGAAGTTAAAAGATCAGCAATGATCTCATGGAATGGCACAGCAGCTGCAAGTGGACACATGGTTTATTCCTGCTTATTTGACTTGTGTCCTCATTCAAAATTAAATAGCTTCAATCTGAAAGAGCTCCACATGACATTTATTCAGCACTCTTGTGCTGGTAGATTCACAATGGCATCCAATTAAACAAAGCTTCAGTTTTAAAATTTATAAATTCATTTCAAATCACTCCATGCTCTGCATCTCAAAAGCTGACTTCAGCCGTATAACCATCTATGGCTCTCTCTCCAGCCTCCTGAGTATCCTCAATTGTAATTTCTATCATAATCACCTATACTTTCAGCTACAAAGTTGCTAACTTCCAAACATCAAACAAGAGAAAATCTGCAGATGTTGGAAATCCGAGCAACACACACAAAATGCTGGACGAATTCAACAGGCCAGGCAGCACTTATAGAAAAAAACAGTCAACGTTTCGGGCCAAAACCCTTCAGCAAGACTGGAGAAAAAAAGCTGAGGAGAAGATTTGAAAGGTAGGGGGAGGAGAGATAGAAACACGAAGCAATAGGGGGAAACTTGGAGGGGGAGGAATGAAGTACAGAGCTAGGAAGTTGGTGAAAGAGACAGAAGGTCATGGAAGAAAGGGGGGGGGAGCACCAGAGGAGGCAATGGGCAGGCAAGGAGATAACAAGAGAGAGGGAAAAGAGGGATGAGAAATGGTGAAGGCTGGGGTGTGGGGGGGTGGGGGCGGCAATATTGAAAGTTTGAGAAATCGATGTTCAGACTTCCAAACACCATTCCATTTACTTGGTCCTGAAAAAACTCCTTCAAATCTAATCCTAACCAAACTTTTGCATCATCTGACTAAATTATCTTCCTTTGTATGTTAAAGTTTGATTCTCTTAAAACTTAATTTTTTAAGGCATTGTAATGCTATTTTATCACACTAATAGTAATATACAAGCAGAAAGGTGTCTGGAACTACACCCTGTTCTGTAATGATTATTCTTATTTGCTTTTTCTACACAGGTACTAGGCTTTGCAACACTAAGAACTGATCAAAGTACTTTGAGTACAACCTGACAGGCATTTTTTTGTCATCAACATCATATCTTCAAATCTGCGTTCTATTAATTTAGCAGAGGTCAATATTCAGTTAGATTGGTGACTCCTGCTCTGCAGGGATACTGTGATGGTGCACTGTTTAATTTACCATATTAATAAACCAGATGGTCCTTGATAACAATCCAAAGAAACACATTCAAATCCCTCTATCGTTGTGAATTTTAAACTGGGAATTTTTAAAAGTCTCATTGATTACCTTAATGTTAAAACAGGAAAAGGTTGACACCAGAAAGATACCAGCATTGTCCTATGCTCTGCATCAGGACACAGAAAGGTCGATTGCAGCACAACCATTCAAATTTTTCCTCGTAAATGCCACGTGTCTAATGTTTAAACTAGAAAATTTTGCCAGAGCCTAGCCACATAACAAACTGCTTCAATTTTACTAACATAATCATTTTTACAATGTGCAGGATTCCACTATCACACTGCCTGGATACATGCTATGGCCAGACAGACCATACAAGAGGTAGATAAGCAGTACCCTTCGGAGGCCGCTGTTATCTTTAAGGACACATTTTGCTGAGCGTGACATCAATAAGTCCTGGTGATACCAAAGTCAATGGGAATCACAAAAGAAAACACTACAGCAGTTGAAGTCATGCTTCAAACAAAGATGGTTTGATTGCTATAGATCATTCATCCCAGTAACACAATCCCACTGCAGGATCCACAGATGCTGCCTAACATGCCAAGGTTAGCTAGTTAGTTAGCTAGTAATGCAGCACGGAGTAGGACCTTCTAGCCTCGAGCCATGATAATCCCTGACAAACCCGATGAACCCTAAGCTAATCACAAGACAATTTACAATGATTAATTAACCTACCCAGAACTTCTCTGGACTGTGGGAGGACACCAGAGGACTTGTAGAAAAACCACGCATTCCACAAGGAGGATGTACAGAGACTCCTTGCAAAATGATGCCAGATTTGAACTCTGGAATGTTTCAAGATGTAACAGCGTCACGCTAACTGCTACGCTACCGTGGCACACAGATTTCAGATTTTATTTCAGATTTCTAGCTTCTGCAGTTTTCTACTCAGTTCAAGTTCGTTTAATTGTCACACAACCATACACACATACAGCTAAATGAAACAGTGCTCCCCCAGGGCCAAGGTGGAAAACACAGTGCATGCAGCAATATACAGCACACAGTACATAACATATATATTTACGATAGCACGAAGTAGATTTTCAACTACCAGACAATGTACCATGCAAAAGTTTGGGCATTCCTGGTCAAAATTTCTGTTACTGTGAATAGCTAAGCGAGTAAAAGATGACCTGATTTCCAAAAGGCATAAAGTTAAAGACGACACATTTCTTAATATTTTAAGATTACTTTTTTATTTTCATCTTTTACAGTTTCAAAATAACAAAAAAGGAAAAGGGCCCGAAGGAAAAGTTTGGGTACCGTGCATGGCAGTACTTAGTAATACACCCTTTGGCAAGTATCACAGCTTGTAAATGCTTTTTGTAGCCAGCTGAAAGTCTTTCATTTCTTGTTTGGCGGATTTTCGCCCATTCTTCCTTGCAAAAGGCTTCTAGTTCTGTGAGATTCTTGGGCCATCTTGCATGCGCTGCTCTTTTGAGGTCTATCCACAGATTTTCGATGATGTTTAGGTCAGGGGATTGTGAGGGTCATGGCAAAACCTTCAGCTTACGCCTCTTGGGTAGTCCATTGTGGATTTTGAAGTGTGTTTAGGATCATTATCCTATCGTAGAAGCCATCCTCTTTTCATCTTCAGCTTTTTTTACAGACAGTGTCATATTTGCTTCCAGAATTTGCTGGTATTTAATTGAATTCATTCTTCCCTCTACCAGTGAAATGTTCCCCGTGCCACTGGCTGCAACACAAGCCCAAAGCATGATCGATCCACCCCCGTGCTTAACAGTTGGAGAAGTGTTCTTTTCATGAAATTCTGCACCCTTTTTTCTCCAAACACACATTTGCTCATTGTGGCCAAAAAGTTCTATTTTAACTTCATCAGTCCACAGGACTTGTTTCCAAAATACATCAGGCTTGTTTAGATGTTCCTTTGCAAACTGCTGACACTGAATTTTGTGGTGAGGACAGAGGAAAGCTTTTCTTCTGATGACTCTTCCATGGAGGTCATATTTGTGCGGGTGTCACTGCACAATAGAACAGTGCACTACCACTCCAGAGTCTGCTAAATCTTCCTGAAGGTCTTTTGCAATCAAACGGGGGTTTTGATTTGCCTTTCTAGCAATCCTATGAGCAGCTCTCTCGGAAAGTTTTCTTGGTCTTCCAGACCTCAACTTGACCTCCACCATTCCTGTTAACTGCCATTTCTTAATTACATTACAAACTGAGGAAACGGCTACCTGAAAAAGCTTTGCTATCTTCTTATAGCCTTCTCCTGCTTTGTGGGCATCATTTCTTTTAAATTTCAGAGTGCTAGGCAGCTGCTTAGAGGGGCCCATGGCTGCTGATTGTTGGAACAAGGTTTGAGGAGTCAGGGTATTTATAAAGCTTTGAAATTTGCATCACCTGGCCTTTCCTAACAATGACTGCGAACAAGCCATAGCCCTAACAAGCTAATTAAGGTCTGAGACCTTGGTAAAAGTTATCTGAGAGCTCAAATCTCTTGGGGTGCCCAAACTTTTGCATGGTGCTCCTTTCCTTTTTCCCTCCACTCTAAAATTGTACAAAACAAATACACTAATCTTGCTTAAAATGTTGAAAAGAATGTTTCATCTTTAACTTTATGACTTTTGGAGATCAGTTCATCTTCTACTCACTTAACTATTCACAGTAACAGAAATTTTAACCAGGTGTGCCCAAACTTCTGCATGTCACTGTACATCACCAACAGTAGTCCAACTTACGCTTGCTACACGATGGCATTACCATACCCAAGACCCTGACCAGGGAAATCATCCAACAAGAAACACAGCTGAACTTATCATGTAAACAGTGAGGCTGCAAGAGGTTGGAGATCAATTGTCCTCCAACAATGGCTCACCTTTTGGTATTGCAAAGTAGTTCCACCAATACGAGGCAAAAGTTATTTAATATCCTTGTCTCTGTGTTTTGCAACTAAATTATAAAATTATCAATCTTCCAATGGATTCTAATTCTAATTATTGGCAATTACTGAAGTACACATTTGTTTTGGCATTGATTGACCAACCATATAGTTTTTAGGGATTATTTTTCAGAACAGTGATTGGACCAAGATAAAACTTTATTTGTCCCATAGGAAATTACTGTTGCAAGGTTGCTCGGTCAGAAATATATAGTTTAAAATACAAAATGCAAGGATTTTGATGGTGACTTTTCAGCCCATTCTGTCCATTCAAACCAAAACCTAGGCAATCAACTTAATCCCATTTCACAGCTCTTCTTTAGCTTTGTAGGTTATATTACTTCAACTGTACATTAATTATTTTTAAACGCAGGTTTAATTAAATTAGTAAATAGCTAAGTAAACTAATCTCTTCTGCCTCCATAAAATTCCATTTTCCTCACATTCATGTGCCTATCTAAACACCTCTTAAAAGCCCCTACTATACAGTACTATGCAAAAATCTTGGGCATTGTAGATTTTATACACAAATTTTGTTTTAGACTTTTCTTTTTGTCTTCTGCATTAGTGTAGAAAAGAGCAAATTTTAGATTTCTAACCATTCATTTCCTAAAAATTAAATGTTACAGATGCTGCCTGGCCTGCTGCATTCACCAGCAACTTTTATATGTGTTGCTTAACATATTAAGTAAACTACTTTTCAAATAAAATCTTGATTACTTAGTGTGTATATAGCCCAGTGTATGATTAAACAAGATAACAAATGAGATACTAATGTTCAATGATATCATGAGTTGAATGAATGAAATTGATCAACTGAAACAGAAACGAGTGTAGAATTGAATTGAATTGAATTGACTTTATTACTTACATCCTTCACATACATGAGTAAAAATCTTTGTTACGTCTCTGTCTAAATGTGCAATGTTCAATTTTTAGTCATTTATAATAAATAGTATGTACAACACGATAGTCAATATCACATAGAAATACAGTTGTGTCAGCATGCGTTAAGCAGTCTGACAGAATTTAACTGGACGTAGGGCAACCAATCTAAAAGGTTGGGGTGTGGCAGATGCCAGTTTCACCTTCAAAGCATCAATTCTTACACCATGGCTTGAGTGAGCATAGAAACAAAACACAAAGTGGTCATTCTGCAAGGTCTCTCTCAAGCAGAAATTTTGCAGCAGACAGGAGTTCAAAGATGTGCTGTCCAGACTCTTCTGAAAAAGCACAAAGAAGCAGGCAAGATTGAGGACCAGAAACGCAGTGTTCAGCCACAGAAACTGAGTGCAGCAGATGAGAGATACATCAAACTGGAAGAAGACAAGTACTGCTATCAGCTCTGAACTCTCAAAAACCACTGGCATTGGTGATCTGGTCAGAATTAATGGAATCCTCAATGCTGAAAAGTACAAGCAGATTTTCATCCATCATACAATACCATCATCAGAGAAGCACCGCATTGGTCCCAACTCATTTTGCAGCAGGACAATGACCCCAAACACACGGCCAAGGTCTTAAAGAATTATCTTCAGCAAAAAGAACAAACAGTTCTCCAACAGTTGCTTTGGCCTCTATAGATCCCTGATCTCAAAATCACCAAGGCTGTCTGGGATTAACTATAGAGACAGCAGCGAGACAGCCAAAATCTGCAGAAGAATTGAGGCAAATTCTACCATCCAATTTCCTTATCAAAAATGCACAACACTGTATCTAAGAGAACCGATGCAATTTTAAAGGCAAAGGGTGGTCACACAAAATATTGATTTGATTTGCTTTTTTTAAACTGTTTACTGCTTTTTATAGCAAATTTTTTTGATACTTTTAAATATTTTTAACATGAACCGAAGACTTTTGGACAGTACTGTGTCTGCCTCTATCACCACCTCAGGCAACAGCTTCCAGGCATCCACCACTCTGTAAATAACCTGCCCTTCACATCTCGTTTGAAATTACCCTCTTTCACCTTAAATGCATGTGCTCTGGTATCAGACATCTTAAAACTGGTAAAAAGAAATTGTCGGTTTACTCTATGCCTTTCATAATCTTTAAAAACCTGTATCAGATCTCCCCCTCAGTCTCTGCCTCTCCAGAGAATACAACCTCTCTTTATAGAACATGCCCACTAATCCAGGTAGCATCCTGTTAAACTTCTGCACCCTCTCCGAAGCCAAGATACCTTTCACATAATGGGGTGACCGGAACTGTATGCAATACTCCAGATGCAGACTAACTAGTTTTGTAAAGCTGCAACGTAACTTCCTGACTTTTGAACCCAATTCCTCAATTAATAAAGGCAAGCATGCCATATACATTCCTAACTACCCTATCAAGTTGTATTGCTATGAATTTGGACCCCAAGATCCTTCTGCTCATCAGTGAAATTATTTTGATTGTTTATTTTTAAATCTAAAAATTATGACCATATTATTTGTTCAGCTATTTCTTTCCAACAGTCATAAAGCTTCTTCTGCTTCACAATTGAGAAATGTAACATTGATTTAGGAATCACTTCCTTGTGTTCTCATAACCATTCATATGTATAAACAAAAAAAGCTGTGTTCACTGTTTCAGAGGAAATTAGAAAACAAACTACCAAGAGCTACAAACTACTTCCAAAAGCTAGGAAGCTGATTGATAGAGAGAGATACGGGGCTAGAGAAGGGGGAATCTGATCGGGGAGAACAGGCAGCTATGGAAGAAAGAGGGAGGAGTACCAGAGGAAGGTGATGGGCAGTAAAAGAGATAAGGTGAGAGAGAAATGGGAATGAGGAATAGTGAAGGGGGGGTGGGGGGCATTACCAAAGTTCAAGAAATCGATGTTCATGCCATCAGGTTGAAGGCTACTCCGACCAAATATAAGGTGTTGCTCCTACAACCTGAGTGTGGCATCATATCAACAGTTGAAGAGGCAATGGATTGACAGGTCAAATTGGGAATGGGAGGTGGAATTAAAATAGGTGGCCGCTGGGAGATCCTGTTTCTTCTGGCAGACAGAGCCTGGGTATGGAAGTTCAGTAAGGCTAATCAAGATGATAAGCTTACAGAGACAGTGTGCAGTTATAGTGCAATCAACCAGGCTGAGCACAGCTTTTGAAAACCAAACTCTGCAGGTCAGGAATCTGCTTCAGGACTGGGAAGGCAGGGGGAAGCCACCAAAATAAGAAGGTGGGTTGGGGCAGGGGACAAAGTATAGGAGGCCGGGTGTTAGATGAAACCAAGTGAGGGGGAAGGTGGGGGGAAGAGATGAAATAAGAAGTTGGGGTGTGATCCATGGAAGAGGTAAAAGGCTGAGGATTGAATCTGATAGCAAAGGAGAGTGAACCATAGGAAAAAGGGAAGGAGGAAGAGCACCAGAAGGAGATGATGGGCAGGTGAGAAGATGGGGCAAGAGGGGAGCCAGAATGGGGAAGAGAAAAAGAGAGATATAAGGGAGGGGGAGAAAATACCAAAAGGTAGAGAAATCGGACGTTCATGCCATCACAAGAGATAATACAAATAGACTGGCCTCCAATGCAACATGAGGCCAGTTGGTAACTCTCAAGGCTCCTCCTCTGACATACTCATTGAAAGACCCCATTAAGGAGCATCAAACCATTGTCTCCTGCATCATCACGAAAGTCATTGACTCTGAAGATCTCCTTTCCACTGCCACCAACATCATCATTTTCTCAGTAATACACACAAAATGCTGGAGGAATTCAGCAGGCCAGGCAGCATCTTTGGAAAAGAGTAAACAGTCAACGTTTCAGGCCAAAACCTTTCGTCTATAAAGATCCATAAACCTGGCTGGATAGGTCCTTTGTCTGTGCCTGCTCTTACCCCACTGAACTTATGTCCGCATACCTTGACTCCATTTTGGACCCCTAGGTTCAATCATTTCCCACCTATATCCATGACACTTCATACTCATTCTCAATCACTCTGGCCCTGACCGCCTCACTTTCACTATGGATGTTTTACGTCTTTGCTTTATTCTAGACAACAGCCTAAACAGTTCCTCTCCACCTTCTTTCATTTGGCAGAACTGGTACTCACCCACAATTATCTTCCCACTTTCTCATGGGCCCCATATTTAAGAAAGGGTGCGCTAGCATTGGAGAAGGTCCAGATGAGGTTTACCAGAATGGTCCTGGGAATGAAGGGGTTATCTTTGAGGTGCATTTGTTGCCTCTGGGCCCGTACTCAATTCAGTATAGAAGAAAAGTGGGGGGGGGGAGGGAGGGGGAGGAGAGAGGAGGGAAACTCTCTGAAACCTACTGAATATTAAAAGGCACAGATAGACTGGACATAGAGAAAATGTTCCCAATAGTTGAAGTCTAGTTGTGCAAAACCTCAAAATAGAAGGATCTCCCTTTAGAACAGATGAAGAGAAATTTCTCACTCGACATTTAAATAACAGCTTCTTGCCCTCCGCCATCACATTTCTGAATGGTTCACAAACTCATTAACATAATCTCGTTATTTGTCTTTTGCATTATATTTATTTCTGTACCATACATAACTTGTCTTAGAGTGTACTGCTGCTATAAAACAATAAAATCTACATCAGTGATAATAAATACAATTATGATTCTGCATCATGAAACAAAGTTTGCATAGTAGGCTGACCCAGAAGGTTAAGGCAGGAGATCCAAGGCAAGCTGATTAATTGGACTCAGAATCAACTCAACTGCAGAGGAAGGAGGGTAGTGGAAGGTTGCTTTTATGATTAGAAGTCTATGACTTGTATTCTATCACTGAGACCTTTGCTAATTGTGATATATAGTACACTAACAAATTAGATGTTAGTGTAGCAGGAATGATTAAGTTTGCATAAGTCATGAAAATTGGTAGTGTTATGGATAACAAAGATGGTCGTCAATAAGTAAGATGTAGATCAGATACAAAACTGGAATTTAACCCTGAAAAGTCTGGGGTGATGCATTTTGAGAAGTCAAATAGGGGCAGAACATGTCAAGCAAATGGCAACACACAATGTTCATGAAACCAAGTCCATTGTTCCCTGAAAGTGTATGGAAAACTTCTATAAACATTTCACCCTTGGTTGCTTAACTGACTGCCCATGACACAAAACAGGTGTGAACAAGGCAGTTATTAAGAAAGAAGTTGCTGCAAAAAAACATTCAGGGTGCCAATAAAGTTTTAAACAAGAAATAGTTATCACAGCTGGCCACCAAGATCCAGCAAACTCCGAGACCAACATCACCAAAATGATGGTTGTCTGAAGGATGGTGAAGATAGCACACGGCACGCTTGTCTTTGTGACCCTGGAATGTAGGGAACTTCAACTTTACATATTTGAGAGTATTGTGTGCGGCTGCTACACTTTAGGAAGGACAAAGCTCACCAGGGTTGTGCTGGACTGGAGAACTTGAATTATGGTGACAGATTGGATAGAATGGGCTGGTTTTCCCTTGAGTGAAGAAAGCTGAGGGACGACATGATAGAAGTATCTAAGATTGAGAAGAGCGGCAAGGTAGCTGCTCTTTTGCCCACAGTAGACACATCAAAGACAAGCAGATAAGTTTAAGGTCAGAGGAGGGATTAAAGGAGACTTTAACTTGTGGAGTCAGTACTGAGACCTCAACTCCTTACAATCCACATAATGATTTGGATAAAGAGACTGCAGTAACTGTTAGGGGATTTGTTGATGACACAGAAATGCAAGTTAGCAACTTAGGAACCTGCAAAGGGACAGACAGGTTAAGTGAGTGGGCAAGAAGTTAGCTGACAGAGTGTGATGTGGAGGGAAAAAAGTGACCCACTTTGGGAGGACGAATGAAAAAGAAATTCAAAGAGCAAAACTACTAAAATTTTGTACTGCAAAGGGATCCGAGTGCATAAAACACATAATCAGCATACAAGTATAACAAGGCTAATGGAATGCCAGCCTTGTTTGCCAACATAAGGAGTTTAAAATTAAGGCAGTTTTGAAGAAAGTTGGAAACACACTGATGAAACCACACCTGAAGCACTGAATAAATGTGGATTAACGTGTTTATTTGTGTTGAAGACATGGCAGGGAAATTTTTAATTAATTTTTATTTAGCGATACAGCACAGAGTAGACACCTCCAGCACCGCCGTGCCAGCAACCCCACAACCCCGACTAACCTTAACCTAATCATGGGATAATTTACAATGACCAATTAACCTACTGGGTACATCTTTGAACTGTAGGAGGAAATTGGAGCCCATGCACTCCACAGGGAGGATGTACAGAAACTCCTTACAGAGCAGCACAGGAATTGAACTCCCGAACACCCCAAGATATAATAGTGTAATGTTAACTGCTACACTACCATGGCGCCTCTAAAGTTCACTGAGTTCATTCCTGGGGTGAAGAAATTGTTTCAGAATAAGATATCATCCTCAGAAGAGGGAGGTAAAAAAAAAAGAATATCTCCTCTCAGCAGGTTGCAACTCTTTGGCAGGTTGTATCACAAAGTGCTGTGATGCAGAATCATTGACCATAGTGAGGATGGTGATAACGATATTTGAACTGCAAGGGAGGTAAAATTATGTCAAAGCATAATAATATTGAGAAGAGGAACAAGATTTTTGGCCTACCTCTTTTTTTTGCATACTTATGGAGCCACATATCTATCATCTGTCACAAAAAATGTCCAAAAGTATGAAAGACACTTCAAGTTGCAATATATTACAAAATCAATATGGCTTCTACGAAAGGAGAATCAATTCTTTGGTGCTGAAGTGGAGAAAAGAATTCTTAATAGGCATGCAACGAAATACAATGATGAAGGTACAGCAGAGGATGTGGTGCATATGGATTTCAGTACAGCATTTGATAAAGGTTCTCCATGCAAGGCTCATTCAGCAAGTAAGGAAGCGTGGGGTCCAAGGAGACCTTGCTTTGTGGATCCAGAATTGGCTTGTCCACAAAAGGCAAGGGTGGCTGTAGATGGTTCATATTCTGCATGGAGGTCAGTGACCAATGATGTTTTGCAGGGATCTGTTCTGGGACTCTTCCACTTTCTGATTTTTATAAATGATCTGGATGAAGTAAAAGGGTGGGTTAGTAAGTTTGCTGATGACACAAAGGTTGGGGGTGTTGTGGATAGTGTGGAGGGTTGTCAGAGGTTACAGCGGGACATCAACAGGATGAAGAACTGGGCTGAGAAGTGACAGATGGAGTTCAACCCAGATAAGTGTGAAGTGGTTCATTTTGGTAGGTCAAATCTGAAGACAATATAATATTAATGGTAAGACTTTTGGGTGTGTGAAGGATCAGCGAGATCTTGGGGTCCATATGCAGAGAACATTCAAAGCTGCTGCACAGGTTGATAGCGTTAAGAAGGTCTTCATCAACCATGGGATTGAGTTCAAGAGCTGAGAGGTAATGTTAAAGCTATATAAGATCTTGGTCAGACTCCACTTGGAGTACTGTGGTCAGCTCTGGTCACCTCACTACAGGAAGGATGTGGATACTATAGAGAGAGTGCACAGGAGATTTACAAAGATGTTGCCTGGATTGGAGAGCATGCCTTATGAGAATAGGTTGAGGGAACTTGGCCTTTTCTCCTTGGAGTGACGGAGGATGAGCGGTGACCTGATAGAGGTGTATAAGATGGTGAGAGGCACTAAGCTTGTGGATAGACAGAGGCTTTTTCCCAGAGCTGAAATGGCTAACACAAGGAGGCATAGTTATAAGGTGTGTGGAAGTAGATACAGAGGGGATGTCAGGGGTAAGTTTTTTCACACAGAGAGTGGTGGGTGCGTAGGTATTTTAACAGACTCTTAAATAGGTACATGGAGCTTAGAAAAACAGAGGGCCATGCAGTAGGATAATTCTAGGCAGTTTCTAGAATAGGTTACATGGTCGGCACAACATTGCGGGCCGAAGGACCTGTAATGTGCTGTAGATTTCTATGTTCTATGCACAGGACATCAAGGAAGGTGAATGAAACAGTCAAACACAATATTCTCCACATTAATGTAAAAAAACATTGCATTTCATGACACTTCTGACAACACCTGTCGTATATGGTTGGTGCTCCCAAAAAATACATTCAATAGTTTAGCTTTCCAATCATTTGGAATGAAGGAGTGTGCTATCCAGTACAGTATACTAATGCTGTAAACTGAAGACATGCAGTTAATGTACTTGCCAGTGTTAAACAATATTACTGTTGAAGCTTCTAGGTAACACTTCATCAAGCAATTTTTGAAGATATTTACGTTGCTGAAATCATCACAATTTCATCGCACAGCAAATACAAGACAAGACAGCTGGTTAAGAGTATTGTAAATAGATCCGTGACAGCTTTCATATTTCTAAGGACCTAATTAATTTGTAACAGAATGTAAAAACCATTGGTCAGTGGGAAGACTGGGTGAACAATTCAGGTTATTATTCTCAACTATCAACAACTTTGAAGATTAAGTGAAAAAAGTTACTGTTGGTGCTCTGAAGCACATCAACAGTGCAAATTTTTAACATGTTATTGTAACCAAACCATTATACATGGCAAAAGTGAAAATGGTGAACAGACAGTTTTGGTCATTATGCAGTAATTAACCGGTTCTGGAAAAGCTGTGATCAAAGTTCATCAGGAAGCGAAGGAATGGCAGCATACTTTCTCAAAGAAGGGCAGTCCATTCCTCTCTGCCAAGTCTTCAGTTGCAATATTTTAGCAAGTCATAAGATATGTACTTCAGCACATTTTAATACAGCACAATGTATATTACTTTTTAGTGTTAATGTGATAATTATGAGGTTCTTTCCAATAGATCTGATAAAGTACACTTTTGCTATAAATTGCAATTAAGTCAAGTAGTCATATTTGTTTCTATTATCATATGTAGTGATTAAGCACTCAGCCAGCCTAACGTCTATGTAACTAATATCCCTTTTTTTTAAGTTCCCTACGTTCCTTATGATTTTAAGCTACCAAGGAATATTAACTTCGAAAATTTTGCTGATTGATATCTTGATTTCAATCTTATTTTAACTAAGCTTAGAAGTTTATACCCTGGGTGTTCTGAAAACTTATCCCATAGTGATAGTTCTGCATACATGAGAGCAATCTATTTACCATTTGAATCACTTTTAAAAAATGCCCCAACTTTCTAAATTGAAGTGAAATCAAGCCAGTGTATATATACACTATTTTCTCAATTCAACTTTACACTATGACTAAAAATTAATAATAGTCCAATTGGTCTTTTTCAAATCAAAGGAGATTGACCCCTATTTCTCCTTATTGAAGTCTAAGTCAAAGCCATGCAAAGATGAACCTGACCTATTTGTTCGTGATGAGATTTTTTAAAACTCCATAAATGGTTCTTCCAGTGTCAAATCTGGAACAACTTTAGAGCTGTCAAAATCCTTAAGATTCGCACGTATGTAGTTAGCATCATTTGCAAAATACAAAAGTGATTCATGTTCAGGGAGCACAGTAATCACCATTTCTTTTGACCAAAGTTCACACAACGTCCTTAGTACAACATGCAAAGGTTTCAATTGCATTTTTGCTTATCTGGCTGAAAGCTGTAAGTAGCAGAGAAGCAACTTTAAAAAGAGAAAGGTATGAATCAAAGTAACTACCAAGTGCACATGTTATCATCATTGTCTTAAGGATAATTTACTTTTCAACTTATTGTTCATTGAAGAATAAAATAACTAGAATATGTTCAAAATGCTGTTTATTTAAACTTGTGATGAAACATTCCTTACTCCTCCAAAAGGCAGGAAAACATTTGCAATTTAGAGGGTTGACAACGGTATAACTAATAAAGTTCGTTCCTCAAAGCTCCAAGACATGGGCTTGATCTTGACCTCTGATATCAAGTGAGTGAAGTTTATCCGTTGTCCCTGTGACAGCCTGGGTTTCCTCCAAGTGCTCCATTTTCCTCCCACACTCAAAAGCATGGTGGGCAAGTTAATTAATCACTGTAAATTGCTCTTAGTGTGTAGCAAGTAGAACAATCTATGGATGTTGATGGGAAAGTAGGAGAATAAAATGGATTAGAGTCAGATAATCATTGAGTTATACAGCATAGATACAGACCATTCGACCCTTTATTCATGCTGAATAAGGGTCTTCCTGAGCCAATTTTACACGCCTGTATTTGACCCATATCGCTTTAAACTTTTCCTATCCATGTACTGTCCAAATGGTTTATAAATGTTGTAATTGCACCCACCTCTACCACTTCCCTCTCGCAGCTTCTCAGATAAAAACACCATAACAGAGTACAAAATAAAGTTATACAGTTACAGAGGAAGTACAGTACAGGTAGGCAAAAAGGCACAAAGTTATAACGAAGCAGACTGAGAGGTCAAGAGTCCACTTATTGCTTCAGGGGATCATTCAACAGTCATATAACAGCAGAATTGAAGCTGTCATTGGTGATACATGCATTCAGTCTTTTCTATCTTCTGCTCTGATGGAAGTGGTGGGGGGGGAGGTAGAAGAAAGAATGTTGGGGCTCTTAACCTCAATTTTTCCTTCAGCTCCTCCCACTTTCTACAAACTCAAGGGGCAGCCATGGATACCTGCAAAGTCCCAGCTGTGCATGCCTTCTGTTGGATATATGAAACGATCCATGTTCCAAACCCTTCCCTAGTATAATGCTCCCCAACTCTTGAAGCACTACATTGACATCTACATTAGTGGTGCTTCATGCACCCATACTGAGCTCATCAAATTTCATCAACTTTGCCTCCAATGTCTACCCTGCCCTTAAATTCACTTGGTCTATTTCTGATATATCTCCCCTTTTCTTGATCTTTTGTCTCTATTGCTGTCAATTGACATCTTTTATCAACCTACCGATTCGCACAGCTATCCTGCTCACATGGGGCAAGGCAGAGTCATCTGGGTGCCCACTGTGCTCCAAGCGAGGAACCCTGGAGCACATCCTCAGCAGCTGTGCAAGGGCACTTGGTGAGGGACGGTACAGGTGGAGGCATGATCAGGTCCAGTAGACCATCACTGAAGCCGTCAGCGCAGGAATTGAGCGGGCGAAGCGGTCCCGACCCTCCAAGCAGACCATTGCCTTTGTCAGAGCTGGGGAGCAGCCAATACCTGCCAAAAGAACATCTGCAGGCATTCTGACCTCTGCAAGGGACTGGCAGCTGTTGGTGGACCTCGAAGGGCAGCTGAAGTTCCCCAACCATTATTGGAAAATGCAAATGCATACATTGTATTTTCTATGTATTACAGTATTTACAATATTTACTCAACAGTATTTCAGTATTCACTCAAATGCACACATTATATTTTCTATATTTACTATGTAACTACTGCTAGCTGAATAGAGGGTATTCACTATGTAGCCATGACTTTTGACCTAATCACTATTAATTCATGAAGAGAACTAGAATGAAACCAAGTAGGAAGATAACGGTGGCGAGTAAGGTAATGAAATATGTGGCAGTCTGTCAAAACAAGACCAATTAAGAAATAACTGTGGTTAGGGATGAGGGGACACCTGGTCTAAAAAGTAAACTAGGACATAATTAAATTGGGGAGTAAAACAATAGTGGAAGGTCGAGAGCGGATGTATTGATGATATGTGATCACAGGCCGTCTGGATATGATAATGTAGCTAAGATAGGAGATTGCTATAAAAAATGCTGTGTACAAGCCTCGATGGGCAGTCAGCTACTAGCTTTCTGATTGTCTCAGCTTTGATTTGCAAATTAAAGTTTAAAACGTCTTGAAGGATTTTCTGCGTCTCCTTGTTGTTTGTAAGAAACGAGAAACCACGACACCATATCGCAGCCACCACCCTGCGACCAGACACTGTCCTAGTGTCTGAGTCTACTAAACAAGTGGTGCTGCTGGAGCTGACAGTCCCATGGGAAGGTAGCTTGGAGGAGGCCTTTGAAAGGAAGCTCCCCAAGTACGCAGGACTGGTCAGCAACTGTCAGCAGGCTGGATGGAGAGCGAGGTGTCTCCCAGTGGAGGTTGGTTGTAGGGGATTCGTAGCCCGTTCTTTAGTTAGAGCCTTCAGCATTTTGGGCATCGAGGGAGAGAGGAAGAGGAGAGCCATCCGCAGTACCACCGATGCGGCAGAGAGGGCCTCAAGATGGCTGTGGCTCAAAAGAGGGGAGCTATGGAGTCATAAGCAGCTAGCCATCTGGACACAAGCTGGGGTCTGATCAGCCCCGGCTGGGTCACCTGGAGGAGGTTGTATGATGTTGAAAGACCCGAGACACCCGATGATTCCAGGAACATCACTGAAGATGTGTCCAGAAGCATCAATAGATGTATGTACACAGCTATACTACTAAAACTCTCATGCTCTGTCTGTCTGTTTGTGACCTCCAATTAGCGCAAACGGTACATTACAGCAGCACTTCTTTTTGGCTAAATCGAATTAAAATGCGCTAACTTAGAGAATGCAGGCAAAGTTTAGGGATATGTATTCATATAAAATTGCTCATTCGCCAAAAGTCAACAGGCTGCTTTTCACACGAGACCCAATCGTCTCCAAAATGACAACAATAGGCACAGACGGAAGAGAGAACAAGAATCCCATCAGGCCAGGGCCGCATGACTCCAGGATCAGGGAGAAAGAACAAATGGTAGAAGAGATGAAGAGACGAAGGATGAAAGGGCTGCGTGTCTCCAGAATGACAAAAACAGAGGAGGAGGAGAGAGGAAGAAACAGAGGAGAAAAGGAAAGATCAACTTGAGAATATGCGGCACAGAGTAATTATTGCAAGAGTTGCTGAAGACGACAATGGCCACTTTCGATGACAATACCCCAACAGAGAAACAGCAAGGCAAAATGCACGACTCACATGCCAACACATTTCTGCTGATGTTGGTTCGAAGGTCAGGATAGGCAATTTGCAGCCTCTACTTAATGAACTCAATTTGTACAGCAATGATGAAACTATTGCAAACTAATTCAGGAAGAACATCAGACAATACAATTGCCTCTTCCAAATGACATCCTTTGGTGCCAAAGAAGTCATTCCAACTAGGAATCGATGGAATCCTTCTGTGATTATTCAAGGCCAAATCCATCATTACATCAGACATTTAATTCCAGACCCGACCCAGCAAGCCCGATTCCTTCAAATTCACTTCATGGATATTTAATGTTCATTCTGGTCACGTATTTGTCTTGCTATGCGTCTTTCTTCTTTAATAAGCTGAGTTTTTCTTCTTTAATTTCCAAATCAAAGAGATAGCAATAGCATTCAGGAAAATTTAATGTTCATTCTGGTCACATCAGACTGCACCACCCTTCTCTCAAAGGGTGCCCCAACGGGTCACCCAGTTGTCTAGTCTTGACTATACCTCTTTCCACCCCGTCTCCTGTAAAAATGCCATTCTATTTCTCAGTTCCTTCAACTCCACCGTATCAATTCCCAGGATGAGGCTTTCCTTTCTAGAACATCAGCGATGTCCAAATTCTTCAGTGGAGTTTCCCTTCCTCAACCATTGATGCTGCCTTACCCAATCTCCTCTATATTTTATACTTTATTGTCGCCAAACAATTGATACTAGAACGTACAATCATCATAGTGATATTTGATTCTGCGCTTCCCGCTCCCTGGATTACAAATCAATAGTAAATATTAAAAATTTAAATTATAAATAATAATTGGAAAATAGAAAAATGGAAAGTAAGGTAGTGTAAAAAAAGAATGAGATGCAGATCCGGATATTTGGAGGGTCCGGCCCAGATCCAAGTCAGGATCCATTCAGCAGTCCCAACATCCATGCTCAGCCCATCTTCCCTCCACTTTAACAGGAATAAAGTTCCTCCTGTCCTCAACCATCACCCCATGAGCCTCTGCATCCAACACATCATTCATTCTCAGCAACTTCCACCATCTTGAAGAGGATCCTACCACCAAACATCTTTAACTGCTCTTCCATTTGCCTACCATCACAACAGATGCTATTTCACTACAGCTCTGCATCCCAATACCATTATCCTCACAAAACTGATCAGTAAGGTACAAGAACTAAGCCTCATTACCTCTTTATGCAACTGGATTCTCAGTCTTTTTACCTGCAGACCCCATTCTGTTCAGATTGGCAACACCTCCTCCACAATCATCAATGGCATAGGTACGACACAAAGCTGTGTGCTTAGCCCCCTGCTTAACTCACATTACACTTACGATTGTGTGGTTAAGCACAGCTCCAGTCATTGGAGCTCAATGCCATATTTAAGTTTGCTGATGACACCCCTGTCGTTAGCCAAATCAAAGATGGTGATGAATCAGCATATAGGAGGGAGACTGAAAATCTAGCTGAATGGTGTCACAACAAACACTCAATCTCAGCCAAACCAAAGAGCTGATTGTTGACTGCAGGAGGAGGAAATCAGAGGCCTAGAAGGCAGTCTTCGTCAGGGAATTAGAGGTGGAGGGTCAGCAACTTTAAATTCCTCAATGTTATCATTTCTGAGGATCTGTCCTGGGTCCTGTCCTGTGACATTACAAAGAAGGCACACCATCGCCTCTACTTTTTTTTTTAAGAAGTTTGCAAAGATTTGGCACATCAACTAAAATTTTGACAAACTTCTATAGATGTGCAGTGGAGAGTATATTGACTGTTTGCATTACGGCCTGATATGGAAACATCACCGCTCTTGAATAGAAATACTTATGAGAGTAATGGATATGGCCCAGTCTATCACGGTAAAGCCTTCCCCACTACTGAGCACATCTACAAGGAGCACCGTTGCTTTCTTCTCACTGCAGCATCAGGAAGGAGGTACAGGAGCCTCAGAACCCAAATCACCAGGTTCAGGAACAGTTATTACCCCTCAACCATCAGGTTCTTGAACCAAAGGGGATAACTTCACTCACCCCAATACTGAACTGCTCCCACAAAACTGTGGACTTACTTTCAAGGACTTTTCAGTATTTATTGCTTACTTATTTATTATGACTTTCATTTTGTATTTGCAGTTTGTTGGCTTTTGCACAATAGTTGTCTGTTTTTCAGTGATTCTATTGTGTTCCTTTGTATTACTGTGACTGCCCGCAAGAAAGTGAATATGGAACATATATGTCCTTTGATAATAAATTTACTCTGAACTTTACTTTTTGAAAACCTCAATTAAATTCACGAGTCACGATTTCTTATACATTAAAGCAATGCTAGTAATCTCTAATGAGTTTTTGTCTTTCCAAGTGCAAAATTTAAAAGCGAGTCAAGAATTTACAGAAAATAGTGCAAAATACATCCACTGAGTGGGTAAAATCACCTTATTAACGACAGAGGTCAGAAGAGAATGGTCAGGCTGGTTCAAGCTGACAGAAAGGCAACATTAACTTAAATAACCACTGGTTATAACAGTGGTGTGCAGAAGTACATCTCAGAATGCACAATACATTAACCCTTGAAGTGGATGGGCTACAGCAGCAGAAGACTAATCCTGTGACCACTTTGTTAGGTATAGTATTCCTGTACCTAATAAAGTGGCCACTAAGTATATCTGTGCAGCTTATCTCTATGACTGAGTCAATATTAAAATAATGTTTTAAATATCATCCTATTTAATTACAATAGTTTTTGGTAAGTGGATAAAGGTGTTTTAAGGAGCTTTACACTCACTTTTTCTTTGATCAGGTATCTACACAGATGAATTGCAAGGAAAGTTAGTAACGGAACAGCAATACTGTGGATCTGCAAAATTAGTCTTGTGCTCAATTTCCCCATTACTGTACCTTTCATTTCCTTCTTCATCACTCTGCAAAAGGTTATCATCAAGCTCTTCATCAGACGGGTCAGACAGATTCTAATAAGTGAATAAAAAAAACACCAAATCAACTTAACCAACATTTCTGAATTACCTCTAAATTTCCTTATCCAATAAGCTTCAATCAGCTGTGCAATATCCAAGTTTTAAACTGTCAGGCTGCAGCTATTTTATTTCTAATTAATAGATCCAAGTCCTTACACTCTAAATCAAGAGAGTGAAAAACTTATAAAACCATGACCAAACTAGAAAGTGAAAATAGGCATTTACCATTTCTCAATCATATCTATATTTCACATTACATCTCCATTCTGCTTCACTGTGTTTCTAAACAATGATATTGCACATCTACATTTTAATTTCAAGCCTGGGTATCTATCATTATAAATTTTATGACAATTAAACAAATTTCAATTAAGCAAATTTTACTCATTCATCATTACAAAAATACATTGACAAAATATTGACAACACTAGTGACTGAACAGTAACTGCCAAAGTACAGCATTTTGATTGCTGCCTGAACATAAAACTCAGACATGACCCCATCAGCAGCTGGTAACATTCCTATCTCAAGTGACAATGTAAGAACTGCATCCTGCAGTAAGTATATAATGGTCAAAGGCATCTGCAAAAGTTAGTATTTTGCCAAAGTCCTGACACTAGTTAAAAAGCCAGGAAGCTAAATTAGGTGACAAATCTGGAGTAAATTCAAATGTAATTTCCCCTTTCACCAACATGCTTCTTCCAACTGTTAGCAAAATGGAGAGAAAATTCAAACATTAGAGGTGCAAAGTGACTTGGGAGTCCTTGATCAAGGCTCCCAAAAGGTTAATTCACAGGTTGAGTCTATGGTAAAGAAGGCAAATGCAATGTTAGCATTTATTTCAAGGGGAATAGAATACAAAAGCAAGGAGATAATGCTGAGCCTTTATAAGGCACTAGTCAAGTCACATTTGGGAGTATTGTCAAGAGTTTTGGGCCCCATATTTCAGAAAGGATGTGTTGTCATTGGAGAGAGTTCAGAGGAGGTTCACGAGGATGATTCCAGGAACGAAGAGGCTAACATATGAGGAGCATTTGGCAGCTTTGGGCTTGTACTTACTGGAATTTAGAGGAATACATGGGGATCTCATTGAAACCTACTGAATGTTGAAATAACTAGATAAGGTGGATGTGGAGAGGATGTTTCCTCTGGTGAGGGTATCCAGAATGAGAGGGCACAGCCTCAAAATTGAGGGACTGTAGCGATGTGCTACACACAGAGCTAGAAATAACGACACGCAGTCTGTAAGTTGCACTCGAGACTAGTTTATTCAAACTTCGCAGCACTGGTTTTTATACGCAGTTCCATTCCCCTCCTCTCCGGGTGGAAATGACGTCAGAGGTGCATTACAAAAGTCTCTTCCCGCGCGTGGGCTTTCTCCCCTTGCTGGTGAAGAAGGCGGCCCAACGCCATTTTGCGGCTGGCCTCTCCGCGATGAAATGGCGGAGCAGACTTGCTAGGCTGAAAGCCCTAATTCTGCTTCTATGTTTTATGGACTGCTCGTAACATGATAAACATAAGAAATCCAAAGCAACACGCACAAAATTCTGGAGGAACTCAGCAGAACAGGTAACATCTATGGAAAAGAGTCAGGACTGATGATAGGCCTCAGCCCGAAACTTCAACTGTTACTCTTTTCCACAGATGCTGCCTGGCCTGCTGAGTTCCTCCAGCATTTTGTGTATGTTACTCATAACATGACATTGGCTGTACTGCTTCGGTGCATACTGCTTTGGTACATGGTGGGGAGGTGGCACTTATTAATTCAATTGACAAAATCAAATAGGATTTTAACCAAAAAAAAAATCAATAGAACATTTCATAACCGCAAAGACGAGGAATTCAGCAGATACTGCAAATTCAAGCAACACACATCAAAGTCTCTGGTAAACACAGCAGGCCAGGCAGCATCTCTAGGAAGAGGTACAGTCAATGTTTCAGGCTGAGACCCTTCGTCAGGACTAACAGAACATCTCATAATATACATTTCTGTTATGCCATTCATTTTAATGTGAAATATCACCATATTTGTACTGTGCTCTTTCAAAATCATACATCTCTCAGCTTTATTTAGTCCAAGTCTGGAGTTGCTGACAAAGTCAATATTAATTGCCAATTGCTAATTTCCCTGAAGATCGCTGCAGTAAGATATCCTTTTCACAAAATGGTTAAAAGATGAAAGAATATTTTACCCTTCAATCCCCTATCTGCTCTCAAGAGTGATTCAGTTCATCACCATATGCACTCATGACCCTGCAAAATTTTTCCTTTTAGAGAAAGTGATGGATACAGCCTTGTCCATCAATGGGAAAGCCCTCCTGACCATTGAGTACATTTACATGGTGCGCTGCCACAAGAAAGCAGCATCCATCAAGGAACCCCACCATTCAGGCTATACTTCCTTCTTGCTACTACTATCAGGCAGGAGGTACAAGGAGCCTTAGGTCCCACACCACCACGTTCAAGGAAAGTTATTATCAAGACCTTGAACAAGCGTAAATAATTCACTCAGCTCAACTCTGAAATGACTCCACAACCTACAGACTTTCTTTTAAGGAATCTAAACTCAGTACAGGTTTCCCCCGCCATCTGAAGGTAGAGCGCTCCTATGAAACGGTTCGTAAGCCGGGATGTCGTAAAGTGAAACAATTACCATCTATTTATATGGGAAAAATTTGTGAGCGTTCCCAGACCCAAACCAAATCATGCCAAATAACACATAAAATCTAAAATAACAGTAACATATAGTAAAAGCAGGAATGATATGATAAATACACAGCCTATATAAAGTAGAAATCATTGCACTGTCCACCGTAGCGAAAATCTCACGCAAGCACTCTCGGCAGAAGCACTTTCTCCAGTAACCTTTAAGCTATGAAGCTGTCAAATCAAACCAAACAACACATAAAAATACACAGCCTATATAAAGTAGAAATAATGTATGTACAGTGTAGCATCATTTACTGGAATCGAGAAGACAGCGAGCACACTGATGATGGTGTGTTAGGCTGAGTCGTCAGAGGCTGGGGTGGTGGGACACTGGGGTGTCATCTCATCGTCATCTGTTTCCATCAGAGCACGCAGGTCATCTTCTTTTATGTCTGCCTGCCTCGATGTCGAAGGTCGAGGTTCGTCGTCTGCTGTGGCTGATGTGGAAGGTTTGAAAAACGACAGTATGCTTGACTGCTGGCCTCGCACATTTTTCTATCATACAGTTCTTCGTAAGCACTCAAACCATCTTGCAAATATGCCCTAAACCTACTAACCCTTTCAAAATTAAAGTCATACTTTTCTGCAATCATTGCAGCGTTGTCAATTGCAGCAAAAATCTCACGCAGTTGCTTCACATTCAGTTCCTGGACGACTTCACTTTCGCTACTGCATTCGGTTTTGATTGTTATCGTTTCCTCTTCCAATTGCATCAGCTCTTCATCTATCAGTTCTTGGTCATGAGATGCCAAAACCTCTTCAACATCATCTACGTCAACTTCCACAAGCCAAACTCACTTTGTCCTTACTTTATTCACCACGATCGAAACGCTTAATTATGTCTAGTTTTACGCTGTGTGACACCCTTACGAACTCTTTTAGGCTTTTCTGATACCTTAGAATTCACCTTGCTGATGGATGCTCAAAATAAATTGACATAAAGCACAGATGCTCACAGGCACATATTTAAGCAATGCCGGCTAGAATGCAGTTCCAGGGGAAGAGCTTGGCTGCTCGGGGTACGCACTGCCTTTTTCACGTGCTGCCTTTTTTCACACGTTGCCTTTTTTCGTAACAGTGAAAACACCTTCTGTTCGCGAAAATAGGTAACTAATGTAGGTCTTTCGTAACAGCGAGGTGTTGTAAAGCGAACGTTTGAAAAACAGGGGACACCTGTATTATTTATTTATAAAATGTCTTCTTTTGTATTTTGGTTATTTGTCCGTCTTTAAAAAGTTTTTCATAAATTCTATCGTATTTCATTAATTTCCAGTAAAAGTCTAAGAAAACGAATCTCAAAGTAATCTGGAGATGTATGTACTTTGATAATAAATTAATTTTGACTTCTCATCCAACTCCCTCTATATCTTTCACGATCACTGGCAGTGTATTCCAAACCCTAATCGCTCTCCAGATTTAAAAAAAATACTTTTCTCATGCCGCTTTAGCCTCTTTCTTAGTTTCATTTTATATTCACTGGTTTTCAGCAAATGCATCACAATAACATTTTTTGCTCTAACAGCTCTGTCTTTGTTCTTGATAACACAAAATTCTTTACAATACCCTGCTCTCATGACTATACCCCATCCCCACACAAAACCACCACGGTGGGCTTCACAGCTGAACAGGTGAGAAGACAGCTGAAAGGTTTCAACCCAAGAAAGGCTGCAGGACCGGATGGTGTCAGTACCAGGATGCTCCAAGCCTGTGCCCCTCAGCTATGTGGAGTACTTCACCATGTACTCAACCTGAGTCTGAAGCTCCGGAGGGTTCCTGTGCTGTAGAAGACGTCCTGCCTCGTCCCTGTGCCGAAGTCGCCGCGCCCCAGCGGCCTCAATGACTACAGACCGGTGGCATTGACCTCCCACATCATGAAGACCCTGGAGAGACTTGTTCTGGAGCTGCTCCGGCCTATGTCAGGCCACACTTAAATCCCCTCCAGTTCACCTACCAGCCCCGACTAGGAGTTGAGGATGTCATCGTCTACCTGCTGAACCATGTCTACACTCACCTGGACAAGCCAGCGAGCACTGTGAGGGTCATGTTTTTTGACTTCTCCAGTGCATTCAACACCATCCGCCCTGCTCTGCTGGGGGAGAAGCTGACAGTGATGCAGGTGGATGCTTTCTTGGTGTCATGGATTCTTGATTACCTGACTGGCAGACCACAGTACGTGTGCTAGCAACACTGTGTGTCCGACAGAGTGATCAGCAGCACTGGGGCTCTACAGGGGACTGTCTTGTCTCCCTTTCTCTTCACCATTTACACCTCGGACTTCAACTACTGCATAAAGTCTTGTCATCTTCAGAAGTTTTCTGATGACTCTGCCATAGTTGGATGCATCAGCAAGAGAGATGAGGCTGAGTACAGGGCTACGGTAGGAAACTTTGTCACATGGTGTGAGCAGAATCATCTGCAGCTTAATGTGAGAAAGACTAAGGAGCTGGTGGTAGACCTGAGGAGAGCTAAGGTACCGGTGACCCCTGTTTCCATCCAGGGGGTCAGTATGGACATGGTGGAGGATTACAAATACCTGGGGATACGAATTGACAATAAACTGGACTGGTCTAAGAACACTGAGGCTGTCTACAAGAAAGGTCAGAGCCGTCTCTATTTCCTGAGGAGACTGAGGTCCTTTAACATCTGCCGGACGAAGCTGAGGATGTTCTACGAGTCTGTGGTGGCCAGTACTATCATGTTTGCTGTTGTGTGCTGGGGCAGCAGGCTGAGGGTAGCAGACACCAACAGAATCAACAAACTCATTCGTAAGGCCACTGATGTTGTGGGGATGGAACTGGACTCTCTGACAGTGGTGTCTGAAAAGAGGAAGGTGTCCAAGTTGCATGCCATCTTGGACAATGTCTCCCATCCACTACATAATGTACTGGTTGGGCACAGGAGTACATTCAGCCAGAGACTCATTCCACCAAGATGCAACACAGAGCGTCATAGGAAGTCATTCCTGCCTGTGGCCATCAAACTTTACAACTCCCCCCTTGGAGGGTCAGACACCCTGAGCCAATAGGCTGGTCCTGGACTTATTTCCTGGCGTAATTTACATATTACCATTTAACTATTTATGGTTTTATTACTATTTATTATTTATGGTGCAACTGTAACAAAAACCAATTTCCCCCGGGATCTGTAAAGTATGACTATGACTATGACTAAAATACTTAGCTCCATGCAACTTCCTCGATTTGGTAATTTTGTTCCCACTGCAGCTTGAAAGCACTCCTATGCTATTGTAGAAGTACACGGAATGTATGACAAGCCTTTCGGCCTAGGACAAACATGGTAAACTATGCAGGTACCTGCACATACTCTAAGTTCCTCCAATCGCTGCCAATTCATGTGCCTGTCTACATGCCTCTTAAACTTCACTATTGTATCTACTTCCACCACTTCCCTTCGTAGTGTGTTCCAAGCACCTACCACGCAGTGTAAAAGCAAAAATTACCTTATACATCTCATTTAAATTTTCTTCCTCTCACCTTTAATCTTTGCCCTCTAGTATTTGCTATTTCTACCCTGGAAAAAAAGACTGAACTGATCACCAGCGTTGTCTGTGTGGAGCTTGCATGCTCTGCCTGTGGCTTGCATTTTCCTCTTGGAGCCCGAGTTTCCTCCCACATCCCAAAGCCATGATGGGCCACTCTAAATTACCCCTAGTTTGTCGGCAGGCAAGAGCCTGGTGGTGGCTGAGAGGACCGTGAAGAAAATCAAATGCATGTATGATTGTTGTAAATGATGAGTGGCATGGACATGGGTAGGTCAAAGGACTAGATTCCTTGCTGCAACCTCCTAGACTCCCTTGTGGCAATAAAGAACCGGTGATCCAATGCTAGTGTATCAAATAATGGTGCAACACAAAGCCACAGTGTGACCATGGTGGAAAAGATAAATATTTAAGGTAGCAGTTAGACTGCTGCTCAAGAAAGCAAGTTCCTTTGGTATAGTAACAAGCTCAAGTTTTTCTGAGGCTGCATTTAGCATGATAATCAGAATCCTCCTTCATTCCTGACTTGAACCTGATAGATCAGAGGTTCCCAACCTGAGGTCCGCAGACCCCTTGCTTAATGCTATTGCTCAAGGCATAAAAAAGGTTGGGAACCGCTGCGATAGATTCTGCCAAGGATTTGGGAGCCAAAGTGTAGGTTTCTTGCCATTTTATCTCCAGTTTCTGCACCTGCTCTTGTTAACTGTAGTCTTGTTAACTACAAATGGCTGGTCAAGTTTCAATGTTTCTCAGGATGCAAGTTTCTGTAGTTATGCTTTTTAAAAATTAAGAGATAGATCAGGAGTTGACAGTTGTTAGTAGTTTCCAGCACAAAACATTAGCACCTGTTAGTGGTTTCCAGCATTAAAAAAATACGAGAACTACTCATAACTGATCACAAGTTCCAAAGAATAAATACAATAAATTTTGTTTGTCTTACCTTTTTGCTCAACCCCCAGTCATCACTGAGCAAATCATCTTCAAGATCACTGTAAGACATGGTAATGGTAGATAATTTCAATTACTGACTGGTGCTGCAAAAGTTATGCAAATGTACATTACAGTTGAAAATTATTTAATACATTAACAGAACAGTATTTAAATAATTAATTTGTTGATTTGACTTACATTAGAAAATGATAAATTCAAGAATTATCTGGACATTCAAATACACCTTCACAGAGATTTATACGTTAAGCAAACCTTATATTAGTCTAAAAATGACAATTCAGATTATACATTCATTACAAAAAGATACTCTCGAAATGAATTATTTGCACACACAAAATTAATGCATGGGAGAAGTGAACGTTATCCATTTTAGATCCAGTTAATACTGCATTGTTATAGCTCGTTTTAATATAATAGGGATTCCATTGTGCCTCACAAGAACAATCAGACAAAAGCCAATGCTAATATGAAGGAAACTATTTGGACAATCCTGACCTACATTTTAAGAAGTGCTGTAATAGATGACATAAAAGTTGTATGGTTTAGTAAAAGAATTCTGGACCTTATATGGGCAATTACAGAAGGGGGAACTATTTAGAGTTGAAAGGAAAGGGGAATTCTCAGAAGACAGAACTAGAAGAGTAATAACGGAGGTTTTCATATCTGAAAGTCAGAAATTGCAGCAGGCTTAAAAAAATATATCTCCCATTCTTGAGCAGAAGCCAAGGTAATTCTATGAACAGAGACACTGGTCTGAAAATGACTTGGTACTTATTAGGATATTTATAGCATTTTAGGAAGGTATGAAAGTTAAACAGCCAAGAGTGCATCATAGTGAATATAATGACTGAACAAATCCCAGATCCTGGGATGAAGCATTAGCAGCAATATCTCTCACAAAATTCAAGATATTCTCTTTCAACAAAGCATATATTTTTTAAATAGTCAAAGCATACCTGTTTCATTTCACCAAGCCTAATTTGAAGACTGGCAGTTTTGCTATGTGAATTGCTGAGTGATATCTAAAAATATCAAGTAGGCAAAGTCTGCACATTTTGCAATCATTTCAATTTTTTTTAAAAAGGCCTTGCTCAGAGCTTGATGAGACCCAGTAAAACAAAACTAATTTAAATCAATGACTCTATAGCTCTAAATCAGCAACCACATTAAGTTGACATGTATATTCAACCAGACCTTCATCATGGATTGTCTGTAAGGTTGCTACAAGTATGGCATTCTTACCCACTTAAAATATTTTAGTTTTCATGTTCTGACAGTTCTGATAAAAGGTCACCAACCTGAAACAGTTTCCCTAGCCAAAGATATTGCCTGGCATGATAAATATCTCCAGCATGTTCTCTTTTTGGTGCATTGACAAGTATCATACTTTACTGGAAGCAATTCAGAGTCTAATTGGTTTATATATAATTTTGGTTTCCTAATAAAATAGTGGTAAAGACTTGTATGAAGTTTTCCACACCAAAAAATGCTTCTGGCACTTGGCGATAAATGAATATGAAAAATAAACTGAGCCAAAGATTGTAAAAAGTTACAAGTACCTCCTATATCATACACTTTTGGAGACCACTAGGGAAGGAATTGAGTTGGAACCACATCTATCAACAAAATTTCATGATCCTGAAACAATGGAGATATAAAGTTGCAGATCAAGTCCTATTAAAAAAGGGTTCTTGAATTGAGCACGTCACATTGAATTCACTTCTTCCATTGCTCTCCCAAGCCATCTTGTTTTTCCACTGAATTTCTATAATCTTATGATAACTTTTGAAATCTAACTTGACCAAGATTTTTTTAAACTATGAAGAAAATAAAACATTGGCCTTTTACATTAGTAGCCTCTTTCAGCATTAAAGAGTATTGTATGAAAGGTATCCTCAGATTTTTGATAAACCCACTTGCTGATCAAATACTTGTGTGCATGCCATTTTCAACCCAATTTATGTGTTTGACAAAAATGATAGAATCACCACCCGATCACTACTACTACGTCGACGCAGGCCTAGGGGGCTGGCGTCGGGCACGATGACGGACTCTCCACTTCTCCCTCTTCCTCATCAATGTGTTCAGTTCTTCTACATTAGCCGCGCTGCTGTCTTCTAGGAGCGTGTCGACCATAGTCTTGGGAGGGCGCCCAGAGTTCATCCTCCCGTGCTTGGGCTCCCATATGATGACTTGGCTGGCAGGTAGCTCGGGGTGGCGTAGACAGTGCCCCGCTAGTTGCAGTCTTCTCCGCTCGATTTTAGTAGAGAGCATCCGTAGGTTGTTATAGAGCTCAATGCTCATCATGTGCTGTTGTCAACTCACACCAAGAGCCATCCGGAGCACTCGTGTATAGCAACCATCCAGAGACGTCCGCATCGTCTTGGTGAGTGTCCACGTCTCACATCCATACATGAGAATGGACTCTATGACTGCTATGAAAATCCTATTTTTAAGCCCTCTGGTCAGGTTCGACTTCCAGATTTCCTTCATGTCGCTCATAGCCGTCCATGCCAGCGCCTTCCGTATCTTTATGTCCTTCTCCGAACTTCATCATTCTTGACCCGAGGTACTTGTAGTCAAAAGACTTTCTTAATGGTATCATTCTCTACGGTCTTGAAAGTACCTTCGTCGCAGTTAAATGCCATATACTCTGTCTTTTTAGCGTTTAGGTGAAGTCCAACATTATTGCACTCAATTTCCACTTTTGTCAGTAGCTGCGGTGCTTCCTCCATCTGGTCAGACAGCAGGACTATGTCATCTGCAAAATCGAGATCTGTGAGTGTAACTGGTCTGACCCTTTTGGTTTGCCCCGGTTTTATGGTAAAACCAAGCTTGTCATGATCCTTGGTAGCTTGACGCAGAGCGTAATCAAGGACGATTATAAAGATATAGAGTGCCAGAGTGTCTCCTTGCAGCACACCAGCTGGGAGCTCAAACACTGTTGTTTCTCCGTCTGGTGATACACCGTCTGTTCCAACCACAAATTTTTTACTTGTACATCTTTCTTTCCATTCTACTGTATAAACATGAGTTTATCCAGCATTTCATTTTACTGATACTTACAAAAATTTTGTCCACTGAACCTGACATCATAGTCAGCCTGGAACTGCAAACCTCAGTTTGGCTGCAGATAAAAGTGTTAAAGTGCATTGATTGCACAACTGAAATTAACATTATTATAAAATTTACAAAGGCAGATCAATATGAAACACACTGAAGCCAAAACAATGTATTGAAACTTTCTTTGCTGTGCTCAGTAATTTGTTTTATCATAAAAAGAATCTAGCTTGGTGGAATTTGATTGTGATAGGTTTTATGCAAAAATTATCTTGGCTGAGGTCAAAAATAGAAACAAGCAATCTAAACCAGTAAAATTTTTGTCAATATGTCAACAGCCCCATCATACTTTTCTCATTATACTTCTGTCATCCGAAAAATTGAGTAAATCAATTTCACATAATATGTAATAGATCTAAATTGTCAATAACTTCTAATAATTACATCATAGTGTAATAAATTAAAATGTCAGTTTCATCTAGGGTCTATGGACCAACATGCAACATAACTACAATTGTATTCCCATAATTAGTGCAAATTCTTTGTCTCATACAAGTTCTGCAACATGAACATCATTTCAAATTTTAAAAACACAAGTACCACCTTTAAGCAAAAAGTAAAAATAGGACATTACTACTGCACCTGCACATTAAAAAAAGACACAGCAATAGCTTTGGATCAAGAAACTTTTTGAATTACCATCTTTGCTTCTGAAGTCAAACATCCCAAAACACTGTTGAGAAACTTTAGCTTGCAAATAAAGCTTCGCTCTGCTATTTCTTAATTTTGCTGTGAGCACTTATTTTGAAGACCACCTGTCCAAAATGATCCTTGCCTGTCATTTATTGCTTTTGGGTTGTTCTTTTCTCACTCTTGACCTGCAATCTCCTTCTTCATTGATTTGCTTAAGTTTTATTCCTCTTTGCCTTCAACTTTAAGTTCAAGTTTATTGTCAATAGACTATATATAAAAACCAGATCAAACAATGGTTGAGGACCACAGTGCACCCACAAACATATCACACACAGCACATAAGACAAATATTACAACAAATAAGTTAATAATAATTCAAAATGCATATAGTGCACAGTGCAAGTAAACAGTAAACAATTCACTGCCCAGGGACAAGACCTCGGTGGTGACAGGGTGACAGTCTCTCAGACTGAGGAAGGAAGCTGTTATCCAATCTGGTAGTCCTAGTCTGATGCTTCTGTACCTCATTCCTGATGATAGCAGGTCAAAGAGATTGTGGGATGGATGGTAGGGATCCTCAATAATGCTTTAGGCCCTTCATACACAATGCTCCTAGTAAATGCTTTGAGAGATTAGTCATGGCTAGAATCAACACCTGTCTCAGGAAGGACCTGAACCTACTGCATTTTATCTATCACCACAATCAGTCTACAACAGACACGATCTCAATGTCTCTCCACGCAGCCTTGGATCACCTGGACAATGCAAATACCCATGTCAGGATGCTGTTTGTTGACTATAACTCAGCATTTAATGGTATCATTCCTACAGTCCTGATCAAAAAGCTGCAGAACCTAGGCTTCTGTAACTCAGTCTGCTTGACTTCCTAACCAGAAGACCACAATCTATGCAGACTGGAAATAACATCTCCACTTTGCTGACAATTAACACTGGCGCACCACAGGGATGTGTGTTTAGCCCACTGCTCTGCTCTCTCTACACCCATGAATGCATGGCTAGACATAACTCAAAGAACATCTAATGATTTGTTGATGATACAACCTTTGTTGGCAGAACTTCAGATGATGACCAAAGGGCCTACAAGAGCAAGATATACCAGTTAGTTGGGTGGAGCCGCAGCAACAACCTTGAACTCAACATCAGCAAGACCAAACAGCTGATAGTGGACTTCAGGAAGGATAAGACGGAGGAATAAAAAAAAACAATCCTCATGGATGGATCAGAAGTGGAGAGAGTAAACAATCTTTAAAAAAATTTTTTTTTAAGTTCCTTGGTGTCAATATCTCTGAGGACTTAACCTGGATGCAATGCTGATACAGCTATAAAGAAGGCAAGACAGTGGCTATATGTCATTTGGAATTTGAGGCGATTTGGTTTGTCAACTGAAACACCTCGGAAACATCTATAAATGTAACATACAGAGCATTCTGACTGGCTGCAACACTGTCTGGTACGGGGTGGGGGGGAGCTACTGCAAAAGATTGAAATAAGTTGCAGAAACTTGTGAAATTAGTCAGCTCTATCATAGGTACCAGCCTTTGTAGTATCCAAGACATCTTCAAGGAGTGGTGCCTTAGGAAGACAGCATCCATCATCAAGGATCTCCACCATCCAGGACATGTCCCATTAACATTGTTACCATCGGGAAGAAGGTACAGAAGCCTGCAGGCACACACTCAGCGATTCAGAAACAGCTTCTTCCCCTCTGCCGTCCGATTTCAAAATAGACATTGAACCCATGAACACTACCTCACTTTAATACCTTTGGTTTGTGATTTTGTTGATAATGCAGGCCATTTGCAAGGTTCTCCGTGGTGGACTGGTCCAGAAAGTTACAGCACGTGAGATTTAAGGCAAGCCGGCTAATTAAATCTAAAATTGGCCTGGTGATGGGAGGCAGCGGTCAAAGCTCCAATCATTTTGACAAGCATTTTCACTGATCCTAATAAAGTGAATTACAGTCTGTAATCAGTGGTGTACTGCAGGGGTTGGTGATTTGCTATTTTTGATTATATATTAATGACTGGGAGGCATGTCATAGAGTCGTACATGAAGGGTTGAAATGTGTTTATTTTAAATCAAGGAGAATTAAGTGCAAGTGAGATGAACTTAGAGCATGAATGAGTACAGGGAATACATTGTTGTGGCCATTGCAGAGATGTGGTTGAAGGAAGGTCAGGACTGGCTGCTTAATATTTCACAATTTCATTTTTAAAAATGGTCAGCTTACCCACCAGCCTCTGAGAGATGATCATGTTAAATACTGAGCTAAAGTCGATGAACAACAGACAAGCATATGAGTTATTGTTAGCTAGATGAGACAGGACAGAATGGAGGACCATTACCAGTGGACTGATTTGAGTGGTTGGCAAACTGGTAGGGATCCAAAGTAGTTGGAAAGTGGGATTTTATACAATCCATTACCAGCCACTTAAAGCAGTTCATGATTGTCGAGGTCAAAGCCACTGGGTGGTAATCATTCAGACAAGTTCCAGTCCTTTTGGACACTGGAAAGATGGCAGGTACCTTGAAGCCTACAGGGACAGTGTTCTACTGCAAAGAAATATCATAGCTAAGACCTCTGTTAGCTCAGTTGCAAAATCCCTCAGCAACTGAGCAGGTATGTTGTCTGGCCCTGCAGCTTTGCGTGGGTTGACCCTGGCTAGAATTGTCCTCACCTCGGCTGCAGCCAGACAGGGTGCTGTTCCTCAGTGGGAGAGGGAGAGTTCCTTGATGTTACATCATCCATTGTGTTAATCCGTGCATAGAAGGCATTCAGTCTATCAGGAAGATGTATCACAGTCATTGGCACGAAAGGTAGACTGACTAATCTTCCTTCTGGTTGCATATTCTTTGACCACAACCAGAAGATTGTACCAAAATATACTGGTAATAACGCTATATTTTCCATTTCAACTTAAGCTTTGTTTCTAGCAAACTCGTTTACATTCACTGATACACTGTACTCAGGAAGGAGCAGTCATAGGAGTCATTATCACAATGATTTACTGGCAGCACTGCTGTGTTGGGAACCTGGCACAAACACTCTCCAGCCACTTACTGCAAAAACATGGTATAACTGTAGCTGTGAGTCCACTAGGTGTGGAGAGTCTGTGAAGACAGGATTTGGATGGGCTAGGAAAAGCATTGCAACCACTCTGAGAGATT
The DNA here is from genome assembly GCF_963921235.1 of Mobula hypostoma. NCBI lineage: Eukaryota > Metazoa > Chordata > Chondrichthyes > Myliobatiformes > Myliobatidae > Mobula > Mobula hypostoma. The sequence continues at coordinate 209,506,451 of NC_086099.1, forward strand.
TAGGGCTCAGAGCTCATTTTCAACTTTACCTTCTCCCAAAACATGTCTACAGAAGTATCCCAATCCTTGCACTACCTAAACCAGATATTCTGACATGATGAAAGCTATCATATAAATGCAAGTATGGTTTCACTTGAAAGAATACAATGTAGAATTTTAAAAATTATAAGAATCAAACGCTTTAACTACCTGTCCCATTCTTCATTGGCTGGTCGTCTCCTCCGAAATCTTTCAGAACCTGGTTTATCAACTTGGTCAAATTCATCTTCTAAAAACAAAACAAATATATAGGTTACTAAACACAAGTCACTATCTAGAAAAGCAACCACTTGAACAAATAGACCATAACGATAAAAAAAAGATAATTTGAAAACCTTTGACCTATGATTCTAAAGTTCATGACGTGTACCTTAAATGGTTATAGTATGCAATGATCAGTAAAGCAGAAGTTACAAGTATTTAATTCTTCATTGCATGATAGATGCCCTCTTCATGTCAGGTCAAACACAAACTGAATGAAAACAAGTGTACAATTCACTGAAATCAAACAAGGTATGAAAATTCAATTCCTTTGAATGATGATATATTGGATACATCACAACTCCACTGCACAAAAGTGCAAGAGGGTACAGAGAGTGCTGGACTTGGACAGTTTCATCACACGGGCAGCTCTCACCATCGAGGATATCTGTAACAAGTGACGTCTCAAGAAGACAACATCCATAATTAAGGTCTCCCACCATTTGGGCCATACCCTCTTCTCATTGTTGCCATCAGGCCAGAGGTCTGAAGACCCACACAGAGGTTAAACAGCACCTTCTTCCCACTGGCATCAGATTCTTGAACCAACATTAAAAACACTAATTCTACCTGAGACTATATTTGCCTCAACTTGCAATAATGACTAATGTTATTTTTTATTTTATCGCATAAGCTATGTATAATTTACGTAATTTATGTTTGTCATTTTTGTGATGCACTGCTGCTGCTGTTAAAAGCTAATGTTCTTGGCATTTATTACTTGTACGTCCATCACAATGAACCTGAACTTGAGACATTCAACACCATTCAGAGCTAACACCTTTGTGAACTATTCTTACTTTCTACTTAAACTATATATTTCTGCCAAATCCCACATTTTAAAACAGCACTGAAGAAATTTTAAAGAGGCAACATAGATTAAATTAACATTAAATCAGGATTTGGCACATTTATACATCACCTATGACCGATGATTAAGGGAGAACTTAAATTCAGCATCAAATATCAAAGATTGTATGTGCACGACTGACGAACCAAAAAGCTTGGATTTTAAGCCCTGCTTTCTCAAGAGCATAGCTGAAATAAAACCTGCCTAAGTAGAGGGATTTAAATCAAAGCTATCTTATCACCATCCTCTAATGGAATTGATTATGACTTTTCATTTAAAAATATTTACATTTGACATGCTAACAGTTTCTCTTCACTGGTCAATAACACATCCAGGAGTTCCGGTGCAATCCTGGATCCTCCTTCCAAGTGAAAAGAAAAATGAATCTGATGTTTGAACTTGAAAGGAGTGAAAGGAGCAATGGTGAAATGAAGATTAAAGCACATGAATATGGAGTATTACTATTTCCGTTTTCCTGGACACGGTGATATTCATGGAGATATTTTAACGATTGATTGCAGGTCTTTCAATTACTTTAAGAAATCACTCTTCTTAAGTTAAAGGACATTAATTACACTTAACTTCCACAAGAACATTTCTAAACACTGCTTTGCATAGTTTTTTATTCAAATATCTATAAATCTTAGAAATAATCTAGATTGGAGCCAACCTGAACATTTTTAAGCACTGAAACTTCGGAGGTTGCAGTGAGGTTCTTAATTTTTTTGACATTTACTTTAATGTTTTTTAAAATTTAATAACTCTCAATGATTATTCCTGAAGACCCTATGGTTTATTGTTTTTATCCAAGTACAGATATACAAGAAAGCCATGTGCCGCTGCTCCTCACAATTTTTAGCTATTGGATGACCTTTTCTATCCCCTTTCCGGGCTGAGGAAAATGCTAATTCTCATCGTTAACATACTGTACGAAGGCATCCAGGATTAAGTCTAGAGTAAAAATCTTTGACATGCTCTTTCCAGTGAGCTCTAACTGGTGATCCTGTATAAGCTCTTGGCCATGATTTTGAATGGGTCTTTGTACGTTTAAACCACATATGGGTTGGACATGCATCCAACCATGCGTTATTGGCTGAAACTTTCTGTCTTTTCCACCAATTATCAATCTTTAAGTTTTCTGATGAACTGAAGCTTCAGCCTTCTAATGCCAATAGATGTGCCACCCACTCCCTCCATTCTCTCTTACACATTTGGAAACAATTTCAATTCAAGAACACCTTGCACCAGCGATTCAATAATTCCAACATCTTCGACCTGCCCTCTTCTGATCAAAAACCCATAACTCTCTTCACAGCTCCTCATTAAAGTAGACTTCCGGATCAACAAGGCCCTGTGGAAATTGGCAAAAGCCTCTGACTCCACTGATTTGCATAAATGCTTCTGTCTTCTGCACAGTAACATGCAAGCCATGGGTCTAATCTATGATCAGCCACAGACCCAATCCCAGTGCAGGGTGGGGTCAAGTATTGCACCAACCCTCCTTGCAGACTATCTCTCTGCAATACCGTCCCTCAACCTGCAACATTTCTTGCAAGAGTGGAGTTTATCTACTCTTCAGCAAATGAAAAACCCTTCATCCAATCATCGCTTACATTCCTGAAAAAACACTCCAATTTCAGTCAATCTACAGCTCAGAAACAGCATTTGTCTGAGTTTACATTTGAAAAATAAACTCCAGGCCTTTACTGACTCATTCACTGAAGCTCCAGCACAAATTTGTGAGATCCAAGTCCTCCAAAGCATAACAATCCTTCCTCCCTCAATCTAGATGCATAGCAGGACCCTGAAAAACTTGGAACATGTTCTATATTCTTGGCCATTCTCAATAAAGTCAGAGATTCACCACTGCCTCTAGTACACCAGACCAAGCTTCTGCCAACTGAGAAAGGAATGTTCAGAGACCAAAACCTCAAACCTAGCATACACTGAGCAGAGATGATACCTACCCAGCTTGGGAAACATGGACGGACACACACACACGCGTTACTGTTCCATCATAAAAAAATTTACAGGAGAACAAAAACGCTTCAGCACACAATGCTATGTCAAAGCACTAGAATACTACAGCACAGTACAGGCCCTTCGGCCCTCGATGTTGTGCCGACTCATATTCCTAAAAAAAAGTACTAAGGCCACACTACCCCATAACCTTCTATTTTTCTTTCATCCATGTGCCTGTCCAAGAGGCTCTTAAATACCCCTAATGTTTTAGCCTCCACCACCATTCCTGGCAAGTCATTCCAGGCACCCACAACCCTCTGTGTAAAAAACTTACCCCTGATGTCTCCCCTAAACTTCCCTCCCTTAACTCTGTACATATGCCCTCTGGTGTTTGCTGTTCATGCCCTGGGAAACAGGTACTGGCTATCCACCCTATCTATGCCTCTCAATCTTTTAGACCTCTATCAAGTCCCCTCTCATCCTTCTATGCTCCAAAGAGAAAAGTCCCAGCTCTGCTAACCTTGCCTCATAAGACTTGTTTTCCAATCCTGGCAACATCCTGGTAAATCTCCTCTGCACCCTCTCCATAGCTTCCACATCCTTCCTATAATGAGGTGACCAGAACTGAACACAATACTCTAACTGTGGTCTCACCAGAGATTTGTAGAGTTGCAACATGACTCTCTACTCTTGAACTCAATCCCCCTAATAATGAAGCCTAGCATCCCATAGGCCTTCTTAACTATCCTATCAACCTGTGCAGCGACCTTGAGGGATGTATGGATTTGAACCCCAAGGTCCCTCTGTTCATCCACACTCTTAAGTAACCGACCATTAACCCTGTACTCAGCCTTCTGGTTTGGCCTTCCAAAATGCATCACCTCACTCTTAGCCAGATTGAACTCCATCTGCCACTTTTCTGCCCAACTCTGCATCCTGTCTATATCCTCTTGTAATCTTCAACAACCTACAGCTCCATCCACAACTCTTCCAATCCTCGTGTCATCCGCAAACTTACTCACACATCCTTCCGCCTCTTCATCCAGGTCATTTACAAAAATCACAAAGAGAAGGGGTCCCAGGACAGATCCTTGCGGCACTCCACTAGTCACTCACCTCCAGGCAGAATACTTTCCCTCCACTACTACCCTCTGCTTTCTTCCCGTACGCCAATTTTTTATCCAAACAGCCAAGGTTCCACTGATCCCATGCCTCATGACTTTCTGGATGAGTCTCTCGTGGGGGACCTTGTCAAATGCCTTGCTAAAATCCATGTAGACCACATCTACCGCCCCACCCTCATCAATTTCTTTTGTTACCTCTTCAAAAAACTCAATTAGGCTCATGAGGCATGACCTTCCCTTCACAGAGCCATATTGACTACCCTTCAGTAGACTGTACTTCTCCAAATGCTCATACTGTAGATCCTATCCTTAAGAATCCTTTCCAATAGTTTGCAGACCACCGACGTAAGACTCACCGGTCTATAGTTCCCAGGATTCTCCCTATTACCTTTTTTAAACAAGGGAACTACATTTGCCATTCTCCAATCCTCCAGCACCTCCCCTGCAGCCAAAGAGGATTCAAAGATCATAGCTACTGCTCCAGCGATCTCTTCTCTCACTTCCCACAGCAACCTGGGGTATATCACGTCCGGTCCTGGGGACTTATCAATCCTGAAGTTTTTAAGAAGATCCAACACTTCTTTCTTTATCTCCACATTGTCCAGCACACAGACCTATTCCATTTCAAGCTCACCCTGATCAAGGTCCTTTTCACTTGTGAATACTGAAGCAAAGTATTCATTTAGGACCTCCCCAACCTCCTCCACATCCAGGCACGTGTTGCATTCTTTATCCCTTAACGGCTCCACTTCATTCTTGTCATCCTTCTGTTCTTCACATACACATAAAACGCCTTGGGTTCTCCTTAATCCTACATGCCAAGGCCTTCTCATGCCTCCTTCGAGCTCTCCTAAGTCCTTTCTTAAGCTCCTTCCTGGCTACCCTATATTTCTCATGAGCCCCTCCTGCTTCCTACTTCTTATATCTAACATATGCTTCCTTCTTCCTCTTGACGAGTTGCCTCACGTGTTTTGTCAGACACGGTTCCCTTTTCCTACCACTTTTTCCTTGTCTCAGTGGGACAAACCTATCCTGAACCCAGCACAAGTGGTTCCTAAACTTCCGCCAGATTACTTCTGTGCTTTCACCCTTGAACATCTGTTTCCAATTTACTCTCGCTAGTTCCTGCCTCATCCTTTCATAGTTAGCCCTTCCCAGTTAAGCACTTTCCCATTTAGATTATTTTTTTTTTAGATTATGGGGACACTCAGTCCTCATTTATTGTCATTTAGAAATGCATGCATTAAAAAATAATACAATGTTCCTCCAGTATGATATCATAGAAACACAAGACAGACCAAGACTAAAACTGACAAAGACCACATAATTATAACATATAGTTGTACAGTGCAAAGCAATACCATAATTTGATAAGAGCAGACCATGGGCACAGTAAAAAAAAAGTCTCAAAGTCCTGATAGCCCCATCATCTCACACAGACGGTAGAAGGGAGAAAGTCTCCCTGCCATGAGCCTCCAGCGCCGCAAATTTGCCGATGCAGCATCCTGGAAGCACCCGACCACAGTCTGACTCTGAGTCCGTCCGAAAGCTTCGAACCTCCGACACCAAGCACCAACTCTGCCGAATGCTTCGACCCCACCCCCAGCCGCCGAGCAACAAGCATAGCCGAGGATTCGGGGCCTTCCCCTCTGGAGATTTTGGATCACACAGTAGCGGCAGCAGCAAAACAGGCATTTCAGAAGTTTCACCAGATGTTCCTCCGTGCTCTCACATCTGCCTCCATCAAATCAGAATTGTGCACGGCATCCTACTTGACAGATAACAGATATTCATCACCGGAGAGGCTGCGTGCGCTGCGTCGTGCCACCATCTTCTCCTCCACATTTTGTCTGTTTTTATCCTTTTCCATAGCTATGCTGAAGCTAAGAGAGTCGTGGTCACTCTCACCAAAATGCTCCCCCACCAAGAGGTCCGCCACCTGGCCAGGTTCATTACCCAGAACTAGATCTAGTATGGCCTCTCCTCTTGTCAGCCGGTCCACATACTGTGTCAGGAATCCTTCTTGAACACATCTGACAAATTCAGCCCCAGCTATCCCCCTTGCAGTCAGGAAGCGCCAGTCAATATGAGGGAAGTTGAAATCACCCATAACTACAATCCTGTATTTCCTGCACCATTCTAAAATCTGCCTGCTTATCTGCTCCTCGGTGTCCCCAGGGTTATTTGGGGGGTTATAGACTACTCCCAGCAGTGATTGATCCCTTCCTATTTCTGACTTCCACCCACACTGACTCAGTGGACACTCCCTCTGCAGCGTCCTCCTTTTCTATAGCCATCTCTGACCAGTAATGCTACTCCCCGCCTTTTCTACCACCCATCCTATTCCTTTTAAACCCCAAACTAAGAATCATCCTCAAACTGTGCTTGATAAAATTCAACATCCTCACCAATTGATGGGAACTCTTTACCCATGTCTGTTGAAAAAGGAACAGCAGCATCCAAAAAGACACTGTGCAATAAGTTTCTATGGTTTTCGGCAGAAGATGCCCAGCCTGTATTTCAATCCGGTCACCACTGCACACAGAGCGAGAGAGAGCAGAAGCCAAAAAAATGCTACCAACGGACCACCAAAAAGGAACAAAATACATATGTGTACTATAAAAATGTTAACTTCCATTAGCATTTGGTCTGATTAAAATATTCAACTTTTGTCAGCTGTTAGTGCAATGTGCAAATCACACAAATCATAACCTTTATGAACAACCAATATCTGAACCACCCATAGTTTAAAATAACCAAACTATGTAAATGTGAGGAATCAGAAACAAGTGACACCTATTCTAATTATGTTGCTCTCAACTAAAAGACACAGCTAAGATTTGGAACCACAAGTACATGGCAGCTTATCAATGACCACCTTAGCAGGAGGTTGGAATTTTTAAGAATGCTGCTCATGTCAAAAGATCTGACAACATAAAATGAACGAGAAAATATACTAGAAGCGGTTCTTTTTTGCTCCATTTTGCAATATCTGGAAGACTGGAGTGTTTCCCTTTCTACTGGATACTTAAAATCATTTCAGTTGCCAAACACTAGGCCATAGTGTGTTTTTTATAGAAGCAAGTGGCTATCCATAAGTGCTTCATTATTCACATATCAAGATCAGGTGTACAATACAAGTACAGTAAGAAAAAGTGATTAAGTTAAAATAAAAATATGCAATTTGTTAAATCACTACTGAATTTCTAGGTGATCAAAATCTAACAATCGCCATAGAATCAGATCGGGACAAAAGGAACTGTTAAGTCTGACTACAGCTGCTTGTACCATTCCATTTAATAATTAGGGTTCCTTTCAGTTAATATGGTAACAATGGAAGTCATGATAAAGTCACAGAACCAAACCAAACACAAGTGACAGCAAGTATCAATGAAGGGGAAAATCACGAAAAACGAATCATTAATTGAAACCCAGGGAAAGATGTGATCCCAAGGTTTGAAGCACAACAAACAAAAGGAATAAAAAGCCAATAAAAATATAAATCACAAAGGACCAACAGCTTGGACAGACTGCTATTTGCAACTCTCAGGGATGGCAGCCATGTTAAACTCGTATTCGGAATTATTTTGAATAACGACTCAAACGATTGGGGATCGGGAAAAAAAACCATCGGGGGGGGGTTCTGTAGCCGACTATTCAACACATTTCCTGTAAAAAGCGAATCATAATTAGCAGCATAGTCGCTTTTCCACCACCCCCCACCCCCGCCAATCTCACGGACACACAGGGAGAAAGTGGCGATGGGCACCGATTAAATCACAAAGCCCGCGGCACTGTAAACAACTGAGACCGCCGCCTTCCACAGGCCACTCAGGCTAAACAGGACAGATACCGGTGTTTTTCCGCAAAAAGGTTTTACTCTCCACAGTCACCGTGAGTCTCACCTTACACGAAGACCCCACAATACTCCGGCCTGTGATGTTGTCACTAACATTAGCCATCAGTTACCTTGTGCATTGGAGGCCATCGTGAGGGGACCGTCGTTGTTCTTCTATTTACCCTCGGTGATGCATTAACCAGAATCCGTGCTTCACCAAGTCAGCAAGCGAGAGGAAAGCCAGGACTGATATGTTCGTTCTTTTTTTCAATATTTCCCCCCCCCCGCCGGTACGTCTCTCTCCAGAGAGAAAATCACAACATGGCGGATTTGCGCCGTCCCCCCATTGCATCACGGAATACTGGAAGACTGACTTCGTTGCCGCGCATGCGTACCGACAAATTCCGGCATTACGGAAGTCAACAAATTCTGTTCTGACTAAGTGTGGGAAAGAAAACAACAGGAATTCTGCAGATGCTGGAAATTCAAGCAACACACATCAAAGTTGCTGGTGAACGCAGCAGGCCAGGCAGCATCTCTAGGAAGAGGTACAGTCGACGTTTCAGGCCGAGACCCTTCGTCGACGAAGGGTCTCGGCCTGAAACGTCGACTGTACCTCTTCCCAGAAGTGTGGGAAAGTTTAGTTTTACTTGTACGGGGTTAGATGAAATGTTCTAGCCATTGGGATTCTTTTTTAAATATTGCCTATAATCGGTTATGTTTATTTTAAAGAAAAAGATACATTATCATCTCTGACTAATACATTATCGTCAAGAGGTATTCCAAAGCGTTTTTTACAATTATATTTTTTCTGTAATTGCTCGACAAATGGAATAACTTTGATCTGATATACTGCAGACTCGAATTAACATATTATTGATCTAACTATATGGAGCAATTCGTAATGTAATTGGAACGTATGAGCGCATGCTCTTCAGAGCAGTACACATCAAAGTTGCTGGTGAACACAGCAGGCTAGGCAGCATCTCTAGGAAGACGTACAGTCGACGTTCCAGGCCGAGACCCTTCGTCAGGACTAACTGAAGGAAGAGTTAGTAAGAGATTTGAAAGTGGGAGGGGGAGGGGGAGATCCAAAATGATAGGAAAAGACGGGAGGGGGAGGGATGGAGCCAAGAGCTGGACAGGTGATTGGCAAAAGGGATATGAGAGGATCATGGGACAGGAGGTCCAGGGAGAAGGAAAGGAGGGGAGGGGAACCCAGAGGATGGGCAAGGGGTATAGTCAGAGAGACAAAGGGAGAAAAAGGAGAGAGAGAGAAAGAATACGTGTATATAAATAAATAACGGATGGGATACGAGGGGGAGGTGGGGCATTAGCGGAAGTTAGATAAGTCAATGTTCATGCCATCGGGTTGGAGGCTACCCAGATGGAATATAAGGTGTTGTTCCTCCAACCTGAGTGTGGCTTCATCTTTACAGTAGAGGAGGCCATGGATAGACATATCAGAATGGGAATGGGATGTGGAATTAAAAAGTGTGGCCACTGGGAGATCCTGCTTTCTCTGGCGGACAGAGCGTAGGTGTTCAGCAAAACGATCTCCCAGACTGCGTCAGGTCTCGCCAATATGTAGAAGGCTACATCAGGAGCAGCTGACTCACAGGTGAAGTGTTGCCTTACCTGGAAGGACTGTCTGGGGCCCTGAATGGTGGTAAGGGAGGAAGTGTAAGGGCATGTGTAGGGAGTCGCGTAGGGAGCGATGCCTGCGGAAAGCAGAGAGGGGGGAGGGAAAGATGTGCTTAGTGGTGGGATCCCATTGGAGGTGGCGGAAGTTACGGAGAGTAATATGTTGGACCCGGAGGCTGGTGGGCTGGTAGGTGAGGACCAGTGGAACCCTATTCCTAGTGGGAAGACGGGAGGATGGAGTGAGAGCAGATGTGCGTGAAATGGGGGAGATGCGTTTGAGAGCTGAGTTGATGGTGGAGGAAGGGAAGCCCCTTTCTTTAAAAAAGGAGGCCATCTCCCTCGTGATGGTGGAGGAAGGGAAGCCCCTTTCAGGGATCGCTCCCTACGCAACTCCCTTGACCATTCGTCCCCCCCATCCCTCCCCACTGATCTCCCTCCTGGCACTTATCCTTGTAAGCAGAACAAGTGCTACACATGCCCTTGGAGTTTAATGTTACAGGAGTATAATATTTTGATCACTCATATTAAAGATAAAGATAATGTGATCACTGACTGTCTAGATGTTAAATGTACAATGTAAATTTTTTTATGCGGTGGTATTTTAACATTTGTAACACTCCTACTGTATATTAGTTTGTAAGGTGCTGTATGATGATACTGTGTATATTGTGTATGTTGTAAATTTTATATATTTATGTTTGTTTTTTTTTTGTAAATGGTTAATTGTTAAAATTTTGTTCCTAAAAAGACCAAAAAAAATTTTTTTGGAGGGAGGTGTTACATACCTCATGGATATCTTGTGACTGTCTTATGACCATGATGTAATTGGGTAGCTGATGAGCATGATGTAATGGTCTTTTGGAGGTCACCTGATGTAATTTTCCCGCCGATGTGAGGTCACGTGATGACCTTTTCTCACCAGGTATATAAGTGTAGACCCCGGTGACGCAGTTAGTTTTCAGTTAGATCATCAGTCAGATACTCCGCTACACTGCTTATTAATCTCATGACGCAGTATCGTTTTAAAACGGAGTTTTACTTTCTATTATAAGGTACAGAAGTGTTGGGCCGGTAGTTTCACCAACAGCTGCCAGATTTGTTGATGTATCTTTTCAGTAATGTTGGAGAGTGAAGACAGGAACTTTTGAACGAGTCGTTTGGTGGTTTTGGAGAGAATCGGCCATTATTGAATTCGTTCAAGTAAGAGTGATCTGCATGATATAACCTCTGCTAAAAGCAGCAGAAAAGATTGTGCAGTATCTAGTCTAGTCTACAGAGGAAAAAGGTCAGTGCCTTTAAACAGTTTTATTTCTGTCGTGAATCCTGCAGACAAGGCAGGTTCCTGCTGGGATCGGCAGTGACGTCGTGTCTTTGAGGAATTCTTTACTTCAGGAAAGTCTCTCCTAATTGACTGTATAAATCTCTTGGACTTTCGAATTTACCATTCTAAGAACTGTGTTTGAATTTACCACTTTAAGAACACTTTTCACATTTATCGCTTTAAGAACTAGTACTGGGTGACTGTTTGTTAAATGGCCGCATAGCAGTTTACTTCTGGTTAAGATTTTAGTTTGTTTATTTATTTTAAATATTGAGCAGAGTTTAATAAATGTTTGATTGTTTTTATAAAACCTGATTCGATTGATATACTCATTGTTGCCGATCATGTGACATATCACACAAAAATATGGTGCACACGCTTTCATTTGTGGCCGTGCTGAAAAATGTAGTCTATCTGCCTGTGAGAGACTGAATTTGGTGAAAAGACTCTTAGTCCTGGATAGTGACACAGAATCAGAATACAGTGACTTAATAAAACAGCAAGCGAGAACAGAATTTGATTCCAACGTGGCAAAAGTAAAAGAAGTCATAAAGAAAGATCCCAGACCCATCCCTTTGTTACCAGCATCTGACAAAGCTTGGCCCCAAAAACCAAACTTGCTGGTGCGGTACAATACTGATCTGAAGCCAAAGAGTGACAAGAATCAGGATCCAATTGAAGAAGTGAAAGAACAAGTGAAGGAATTGAGAAGTTTTATTGAAATGATGAAGTCTCAGCATAAAAAAGAGATTACACAGTTAATGAGTGAATTAGATGAAGAAAAGAAGATTCATATTTCATTACAAATGGAAGTCATTGTCGTCGTGGCTATCCCTCAAGGTCGAGGATGATGGTTTTCATTCTGAAGAAGTGGCCCACAGAGCGAAGGCGCCTGTGCATGTATTTGTTCAACATGTACTTGATGTTGCACTCCAAGAAGCACACAATACTTCACAAATCAACCAACTGATTCCAATAGCATGGAAACCACGATGATTGGAGCTGATGGATTTGTTGCAGCCTTCATCCACCTTCACAGCCGTTGAGTTCGAAGTAACTTCATCCGCCTGTTCCAAAGTTGAGTTCTTGTTTGGATTGTTCTTTGTCAGGGACCTCACCCTCGACCTTACTGCCATGGGTGACCCTACCAGGAGCACAGCTCCAGATGGCATTGCTCTCAGGATCACAGGACCACACAAGCTTCTCCACCACGACAAGGTGACAATCCACGGAGAAGAAATGGAAGTAGAAGGAATTAAGAAAGCTACAGTACTACAATAAATGGGGACCTCTTTGACTCTTTTATTTTAGAGAGATGAACTAGACAGGGATGCCCAATTTCTTCTCTCCTGTTTGCACTATACATTGAACCTCTTGCCCAACTAATAAGACAGAGCGAAATTGTAAAAGGTATCAAGGTGGCAGGGATTGAACAGAAAGTGGTGCTATTCGCAGATGACATTTTAGTCTATTTCAGTGAACCAGAAAAATCATTTATAGACACAAACACGAGGAAATCTGCAGATGCTGGAATTTCAAGCAACACACATAAAAGTTGCTGATGAACGCAGCAGGCCAGGCAGCATCTCTAGGAAGAGGTACAGTCGATGTTTCGAGCTGAGACCCTTCTTCGGGACTGTATAGGATTGTTTACACTGTTGGGTGAGTTTGGGAAAATATCAGCTTATAAAATTAATGTAAAGAAAACGCAGGTTTTGTCCTTACATTCTACAGCATCCAAAAAACTGCAGAGTACATATGATCTGAAGTGGGAAGCTAAATCATTAAAATATTTAGGAATAACCCTGCCAAAAGATCTTTCAACATTTTCACAGGTAAGTTATGGGCCATTAATTTCAGACATAAAAGCAGATATACATAGGTAGAATCTTACATCCCCTTTTAAAGTTTAAATTCAAGGATAAATACCATAAAATTGAATATTCTCCCTCAGTTACTTTACCTTTTCCAGATTTTACCTCAGGGAATGGGACAAATGGATTTCCCGCTTTATCTGGCAAGGAAAGAAACCTGGAATCCGATTTAACACCTTACAGTTAGGAAAGGAAGGAGGAGGTATGGCACTTCCTTGTTTGAGAAATTATTTTTATGCTTCACAGATAACCCCTCCGTTATATTTGTGCAATGGGGAATATAAGGCTAGATGGAAGGAAATAGAATTTGGATTGATTGACAGTTTTCCTCGACAGGCCTCAATAGCGGACAAAGGATTGATGGCCCAATTGGAAAAGATTAAAAACAGCTGGATAAATCTCACATTAAAAGTATGGCAGAAGGTGGCTAATTCATGTGGAATCAATAACATGTTAAAACTTTTCAGATGGTGTGCTTATGATGCCAAATTTCTTCCCAGAAGAGGAGATAAAAGATTTGAACTGTGGATAAAAAAAGGTCTTACAACCTATCTCTCATTCACACATAAAAGTATATTACAAAGTTTTCAATCCCTGCAGGACAAACATGGCCTAGAACACAATGACTTTTTTAGGTACCTTCAAGTACGACATTATGTTAACCAGAGTTGTAAATATACAGATTTATCAACAGCAGAATCAGAATTTTTCAAGATTCTGAATCCAGCTTACAGTTCAATACCAAGTAAATCAATTTCTCAATTATATAATGCCCTCTTTCATGCCAAAAATGAAAACACATTGTATATTAAAGAGAAGTGGGAGAAAGAAGCGGGGTTAGTACTTTCAGAGGAGGCTTGGGGGAAAATATACAGCTTCCAGTGGTCTTCAACTAACTCTTTGATTTGGAGAGAACATTGTTGAAAAAATATTATAAGATACTTCAAGACCCCATACCAGGAAAAATATAAAGACACAAACGTGGCATGTTAGAGAAGGTGTGGCTCCATGGAGGCAAATCATTTCCATATTTTTTGGGATTGCCCTAAATTAAGTTTATATTGGGAAGGTATTCACAGAACATTAGTTAAGGTATTTAAGACTCAGATACCTCTGAACTTTGAGACTCTCTACTTGGGGCATGTATTGTTTTTGAAACAGAAGAAAGATATAAAGCTGCTGCAGGCCCTTGTAGCAGCAAGTAAGAAATCAATCACCAGAAAGTGGTTAAATCCATCTTCACCTACATTAGACGATTGGCACGAAATCATTTTGTAAATATTTAAAATGGAAAAGATGACCTACTCTCTGAGAATTCAAAAGTAAAAATTTTATCAAATTTGGAATAAATGGATTGAATTTATAACCCCAGGGTGAGCAGACATGAGATGATTCTCCTAATGGTTTATACTGTTTGTCTCACCAACATAGTAATAGTGCTAACATAAGCACCCTTGGCTCGAACGTTGGAAAATGTGGAATTAACACAAGTAAGGAAAATATCTGGGGAAATTTTGGACCAGAAGAGATACATGGAAATTAGTATTCAACCACTATCATTAATATTTTTATAACAACTATTATCATTATTCAGTTTAATAGAGTGGAATTACAATTGCACATAAACATCTATTTGAGTGCTTAATTATTTTCTATATTATCTCAATGTGCACTTGTGAATGTACTCACATAAAAAATGGAAAAGTTATATATGTAAAAAAAGTTTGTGTATTACTTGTGAATAGCTTATCCAAATAAAAATAAAATTTAAAAAAAAGAAAGCTACAGTACTTGAAGAAGTACAACCCAGATCATACATGGTCCAAACAGAAGAAGGAGCAGTGTTAAGAAGAAATCGCAAAGACCTCAAGAAAGAGCCAACTTCAGAGTTTCAGTTACTGATGCAGACCAGATGAAACGTGAAAATAACAACAAAACATAAGAACTGTGTGAACCACATAGAAGGTCTACTCGTGTCGTAAACCCCCCAAAGAGACTGACAGAGACATGTTAACTTATGCATTTGTTTTGATTAATGTTGCTAATTGTTTCTCTTTTTAAGGAAAGGAAGATGTGGTGATATCACGCGTTACGTGTAAGAACATGATTGGACAGAGTTCAGAGCATGCGCAGAACTGAGAGAATGATCTAGAAACTTTTATGGAGAAAACATGGTTGCTGTTTGCTGTTGTAAATAAAAGTTCTAGTTTTAATTCTTCCAGTATATTGTTTGTTATTAGAAACCCACGGTACGTATAAAGAACACAACACTTGTAAATAAATAAAGAAGATGCTGTCAATGTCAATAAAAGATTACTTATGGGTCATCGAGTTATGCAGCATGGAAGCAGGACTTTCAACCGATCCAAGCTGACCAAGATTCTCATTTAACCAGATTCTGTGGCCCATGTCCATCTGAAAGCTGTGTAGTCTATCCATAATCAATTTCTCTTTTTCCAAATGCTTGTATCTCTCATCTCAGAAACTTCTCCAGTAACTTACCTTCCACAGTTGTTAGGTTTACTTGACCATCGTTCTCAGGTTTTCAGAATCAAAAATCAGAATAAAGTTTAATACATTGTGACATTTGTTGTCTTTACAGCAGCAGTACAATGCAATAGAGGGGAAGATGCTGTTCCTGAACCATTGAGTGCATGCCTTCAGGCTTCTGTACTCCTTTTTGATGGTAGCAATGAGAACATGGCATGACCTGGGTGATGGGGGTCCTTAACCTTTTTGAGGCATCACTCATTGAAGATGTCCTGGATACTAGGGAGGCTAGTACCCATGATGAAGCTGACTGAGTTTACAGTCTCTGCAGCTTATTTCAATCCTGTGCAGTTGCACCCCCCCCCCCATACCAGATGGTGATGCGGCCTGTTAAAATGCTCTCCGTGGGACATCTGTGGAAATTTGCAAGTGTCTTTTGTGAAATTCCTTTGGTTTCCTTTGCAGCACTTCTTAAATAGAGGCACAATATTAGCCAACTCCAGTCTTATAATCACTAACCATGACAAATGATGATGCATAAATCTCGGCCAGGGCTTCCACAATTTCTTCCCTGGCTTTCCAGTGTCATTCAGCATAACTGATCTGACTTCGGAGATTTATCCATCTTCATACATTTTATGACATTCCATGCCTCCTCTGTTATAATGCAGATTATGCTCAAGACCTCCCCATTAATTAACTTAAGATCTGAAGTCTTCATGTCTTTCACCACAGTTAAAAAACAGAAGAGAAAAAAAACCATTGAGGATTTCGCTCTTCCTTTGTGGCTCCACACAAAGAAGTCTACTTTGGTCTTTGAGGTGTTCCATTTCTCTGGTACTGAAAACCTCTGTTAACCAACTGGAT
The DNA here is from genome assembly GCF_963921235.1 of Mobula hypostoma. Taxonomy (NCBI): domain Eukaryota; kingdom Metazoa; phylum Chordata; class Chondrichthyes; order Myliobatiformes; family Myliobatidae; genus Mobula; species Mobula hypostoma. The sequence continues at coordinate 209,522,721 of NC_086099.1, forward strand.
GGAATGAGTGTTCAAGGACATCTTCTTGAACTGCTGCAGTCAGAGGTTCCCACCAGCTTCAAAAGGGTATTAATCATTCCATTGCCCAAAAGACCAGGGTGAGTGCAGTCACAACAACTATTGATTGCCCAGTAGCTTGAACATGTACTGTAATGAAATGCTTTGAGAGGTTCGCCATGGTTAGAATTCATTCTTATCTGAGCAAGGACCTGGACTCAGTGCATTTTGCCTATTGTCACAATAGGTCCATAGTGGACAGAATCAAACTGGCTCTCCTCTCAGCCTTGGACCACCTGGATAACAGCAATACCTATATCAGGCTGCTGTTTATAGATTACAGCTCAGCATTCAACATCTTCAGTAATCAATAAGCCTCAAAACCTGAGCCTCTGTACTGCCCTCTGCAAATGGATCCTTGACTTTCTCAAGGGAGACCATAATCAAGGCAGATTGGAGAATCAACATCGGCACACCTCGAGGATACGTGCTTAGCCCACTGCCCTACTCTCTCCACATTCAGGACTCTCTTGCTAGGCACTGCTCAAATGCCATCTATAAATTTGCCGATGACACTACTGTTGTAGGCAGAATCTCAGATAGTGAGAAGGAGGTGTACAGGAGTGAGATCAATTGACTTTTTTGGGTGGTGTCGCAACAACAACCTTGCACTCAATGTCAGCAAGACCAAGGAAATTTATTGTGGACTTCAGGAAGGGGAAGTCAGGAGCAGACACATCTGTCATTACTAAGGGGTCAGCAGTGGAAAGGGTAAGCAGCTTCAAGTTCCTGGGAATCAAATCTCAGAGGATCTATCTTGGGTCCACCATATTGATGTAATCACGAAGAAGGGAAGCCAGTGGCTATACTTTCTTATGTGATTGAGGAGATTTGCTATGTCACCAAATACTAACAAATTTCCATAGAGAGCATTTTGACTGATTGTATCATTGCGTGGTATGGAGGCTCCAATGCACAGGATCAAAAGAGGCTATACAGGGTTTTTGATTCAGCCAGCTCCATCATGGCCACAGGCCTATCCTCCATTGAGAACATCTTCAAAAGGTGGTGCCTGAAGAAGGCAGCATCCATCATTAAAAGCACTCTCCATCTGAGGCATACGCTTTTCTCATTACTACCATCAGGGATGAGGTGCAGAGTCTGAAGACGCACACTCAACATTTAAGGAATGGCTTCTTCCCCTCCAACTCTACTTCTGAATGATCCATAACCCATGAACACTATGTCACTATTCATTATTGCACTATTTAATTATTATATCTTTACTGTAACTTATCATAAATTTTTATGCCTTGCATTGTACTGCTGCCAAGAAACGTGAAATTTCACGAGATAGGTTAATGGTAATGATCCTGATTCTCATTCTCATTCTGTAGAAAGGTTCCCAAGGCAACAGCTGGTTAGGCCTCCACAAAGTATGATAGCTTGAAAAATAAGGAGGAAGATTTATTTATTTATCATAACATATAAAAGATTAATGAAGGGAACAGTTGCATTTGAATGTGTGAGGTTTATATCATATGCAATACTGGCAACTCAACAGAAGGCAAATTAGTCTTCAGATTCAGATTTGTTCATTTATCACATGTAGTTCAAAACACACAGTGAAAATGAGTCATTTATGTTAACACACAACACAACCTGAGAGTGTTACAGGGACAACCCCAAAGTATTGCCACACATTCGGTGCCAACATAGAATACCCACAATGCTCGGCAGAGCACGGAACACAACATGCAACAAAAAAAAAACAACAGAAAACAACCACCACACATATATTCAGGCCTCTGGGCCTCCAATCTCCAGTGGACTTATGGACTTGTAGGCCACGGGCCTCTGACTTCCCCAATGGACTTCAGATTCATAGCCCCAGGGCTTCAGCCATTAGTCTCTGGCTTTTGGACTTCTGACTTCTGATTGACCTTCAGCTACAGTTTGCACTATTGACCCCTGATCTAGCCTATGAAGGGATCCTAAACTTCAGGCCTCAAAATCCAGACACACGGACTCGCATACCTAGGAGGTCATTGGCCCTCGTGCCTCCTGCTCGCATGTACATCTGATCCTGGGATTCACTGACCTGGAAGGACTCAATAACTCAGTGGCCACCAGCCTGTATCCTTGCTGGTCCTTGTCCACAGCGCTCGCCAGACTAACATCTACTGATCTCCTTCATCACATATCAACATTGGCTGCATTCGAGCACACAGCAGAGGCCTAGACTCCAGATGTCCTTTGTCTGACAGCCACAAGCACAGAGCACAAAATGAATGCCTAGCTCTGGGTGTCCTTCATCATCTGACTATGTGGCTGGCCTTCATACGTGGAATGTGGAGTGCAGGCTTGACCTATAACTCCCCCACGTCTCTGATCCTAAACCCTAACCTGACCCCTAACCAACATTCCTTCTAGTTTTTTTTTCCAGCTTCATGGACTGAGCAGGAAATTTTTACATGGCCTGAAAACTGTGTGGCACTTTAAATTTTTTTTTGTAATACATACACGAAATAAACACATACAACTCACAACACAAGTAAATTACATCAGGCAGTGAAAATAGGCACAATGGCAAAAGTAAAATGCTTTGACTAGACAGCATCAGTGTTCAGTAAACTGGCAGTTTAATTAACAATGAGCTACCAACTTCCATTCTGCATTTATTGTCACAATTTGTAACATAATTGTAACTTGAAACACTGATAATATAAATCATTTAAGCTCTAAAATGTTTTGAAGTAAAGATTGTGCTACGTTCATTATTTAGAAAATTTATGGATGATGGCACCTAACAGCGACTCTGCTGATCTCCTGGGATTTTCATGCACAACAGTTTCTAGACTTTACAAAGAATGGTGTGTAAAACAAAAAAAAAGCATGCAGTGATTGGCAGTTCTGTGGGAATAAATATCTTGTTAATAAGAGAGGTCAGAGGAGAATGGCCAGATTGCTTCAAGCTGACAGGAAGGAAACAGCAACTCAAATAACCATGTGTTACAACAATGGTGTGCAGAAGAGCATCTCTGAATGCACAACACTTTGAACCTTGAAGTGGATGAGCTACAGCAGCAGAAGATGACAAACATGTACTCAGTGGCCACTTTATTAGATACAGCAGGTACCTCATAAAGTAGCCACTAAGTGTATGTGAAAACTACTAGTCAGTAAACTAAGTTGTCCCACATACAATACATCTTGCTGACAACCCTAAGTGCTGGTTACTGCATTCCCATTGCTTGGACTAAATCATTAAATTAGTTTCAGTAATAAATCAATTAATATGATACCAGGCTAACCACGGAGGTTAGCTCCAGTCATGCATCCTAGTGTAACTGACAAATCAGAATAGAACTTCCTGAACAGCTCACAGGAAGGCAGATACAAGACGACATTGTTAAAAAGACTCTATTGCTATTGCTTCATTTCTTCAGCAATCCTTCTCCATAGCAACACCAACCAGCACACCGGGAGCGCCCATAGTCTGAAAATACTGGAGCTGAAATGCATGGTTTCTGTTCATACTGATCGGGCAGAAAGCTTGGAATTAAAATGCTAATGCGATTACTTGATAAAATAAAAATTGAGAAGATTTTTTAAAAAAATTTTCATGAAAATGTTTGAAATACTTTGCAAATTGGCACATCTGCAGAAAGAGGAATGGTTAATATGTCAGTTCTGAGACCCTTGGGAATGGAGAAAAAAGTATGTTTTCAGTCACAGTGAAGGTAATTCTTAATTGGCTTATTATCGTCACGTGTACTGAGATACATGGAGAACCTTCAGGATGGTGTTGAATATTCGTGGCTAGGGTTGAGGCATTTGATGTTGCGGTGTTTGCCGAGCTTGGCAATTATCTTGCAGACGTTTCATCACCAGCCGTGTGACATGCACAGGGCACAGCTGCTAGGGCTTCTCTCTGGGAGTCCTCGTATTTATATAGGCCCCCGTTTGCTTACCTCTGTCCTGACTGGCTACCCCTTCAGTTAACCTTTGAATTCTATTGGCTCGCATTTCTTTGGCCCTTTGGGTATGTAGATTGTGTTTATTTCAATTTATTTGTTTACAGAGTTATCAGACTTCCAAAAATTATCTTCTGAAAACATACTTCTAAAAATGATCACACCTGCTTCTATAAACAAACATATCGAAATAGACGCCATCTACAAACTCCTAACAGCCATTCAGGACCAAGGCAAGCAAATGGGTGCCTACATAAACATGAGCACTCCCAGAGAGAAACACTAACAACTGCGCACTGAGGATGTCACCTCGATTGGTGGTGAAACGTCTGCAAGCTAATTGCCAAGCTCAGAGAACACCACAACATCAAACTGAAAACATTTATTTTGCATGCCACCCGTACAGGTCATGTCAAAACTTAAGTACATCGAGTAAGTACAAAAGGTAAAAAGACAATAACAGAATGCAGGGAATAGTGTTGCAGTTACAGCTGGTAGACAATTTTATTTATTTACTGTATTTTGTGACACAGTGTGGAGTTGGCCCTTTGGCCCTTTCAGCCAGCAACCCCACAACCACGATTAACACTTACCTAATCATGGGACAATTTACAATGACCAATTAACCTACCCAGTACATCTTTGGACTGTGGGAGAAAACAGAAGGACAGGGGGGAACCCTCAGGATTCCAAGGGAAGGACATACAGAGACTTCTTACAGAATGGTGCCAGAATTGAACTCTGAACTCTGAACTCTGGAACATCCTGAGCTGTAATAGCATTGAACTAACTGCTATGCTACCATGGCACTCACATAAGGTGTAATGGCCATGTCAAGATAGATTGTGAGGTCAAGAGTTGAAGAGTTCATCTTTACCATGAAAGAGGTCTGTTCAACAATATTATAATATTAGGATAGAAGATGTCCTCAAGCCTACAGTAGTGGTGCATTTTTTCTTCAAGCTTTTGTATCTACTGCCCAATGGAAGGGAGAAGAAGAAACAATGTCCAGGGTGGAAGAGTGTCTTTGATTATATTGGCTACTTTCCCAAGGCAACAGGAAGTGTAGACAGAGTCTGTAGAGGTAGCGGATGAATGGGCAGAACAAAGGGAATATCTCCAATTGGTGAGTCCAAATAGGTTAAAGAAAATAGTTTTATCTACATTATGTCTCTCTGACTGTGTAATTCTTTATACTAAGGCCAGACTATAAAAATAGAATAAGACAAAATAACTTTAGGCAGAAATGTCCCATTTTGATGCACACATGAAAGAAAGAGTGAGTTCCTTAAAAATAGAATTGTAATATTGAGTCCAGAAGGCTACAACGTGTCAGACAGAAGATGAGGTATTGTTCCTCAAAATTCTGTTTGGTTACATTGTAACATTGCTGGAGGCCATAGGCAGTGAAGTCAGAGCAGGAACTAGATGTCACTGGAAGTGTCAGTCAACCAGCAACCTTCAAAATACTGAAAAGGGAGGGGAGAGAAATATACGTCTGGAGGAGGAAACTTTTTGGAACTCACAGAAATTATAAAGGTTGGTACTTCAGCCCACGATGTTCCACTAAACCAATTAACAGAATGACACCTAATTAATCAAATCCCTTCTGCCTACGCATGGTCCATATCTCTCCATTCTCTGCACATTCATGCACCTGTCTTAAATGCCTCCACCACCATCCCTGGCAGTGCCTTCCAAGCACACACCACTCTCTGTTAAAAGTTTAAGCTCAAGTTTATTCTCACCTGACTGCACATATATACAACGAAACAAAACAGCATTCCCCCAGACCACGGTGCACCCACAAAACATATATCACAGACAGCACATAAAACAAAATATTACCACAAATAACTTAACAAAATACAATTGAAAATGCATGTAGTGCATAGCTCAAGTTTAAAAAACAACTTGCCTCGCTCAACTCCTTTGATCTTACTCCCTCTCATCTTAAATGTATGCCCTCTGATATTAGCATTTTAATCTTTAGAAAAAGATACTGTCTGTCTACTCTCTCTGTGCCTCTCATAATCTTATAAACCTCCACCACATGTCCCCTTAGACTCCACCAATCCAGAGAAAACAACCCAGGTTAGATGAACTTCTCCTGATAACACATGCCCTCTAATTTGAGCAGTATCCTGATAGACTTCTTTTGAAGCCTCTCAAAGCCTCCATATCCTTCCTACAATAGTGTTGAATGAGAAGGGTGTGGATCTGTGGAAACTCTGTTTTTGCTCCATGGAAGAGGAGAGGGGGATATTGCAGAGGAGGGTAGATGAGTTACAGTCAAGGGCTTTGACCATGATGGTAGAGGGAAAGCCATGGTCTAAGAAAAAGGAAGACATTTTAGAGAAATAACTTAATGCCACTACAGAATTTCTCTTCTCCCAGTACATCTGTTTCCCTCTTAGACCGTTGAATATTTCTGATATATACAGTCTCATATTTCCAATACTGGTTAAGTACCCCTTATCTGAAATGCTTGAGGTTGGAAGTGGTTCATATTTCTGATTTTTCTTGGATTTTGGATGCATAATGAGATGGCTTGGGATTGTTATTATTTCAAACTCTGAATTTATGAGCTACCAGTAAGCAGTCCTTGTCTTACACTTGTTTGTCACACGTACTGTATGTACTGTTGCAGCCATTCAATATGTTAGATTTTCACCAGCAACGATCTTGGCAAACTCATCAATGACTTGCTGTGCTCCTTCATGATCAGCAGACACTTTATCGCTGCAAATCTTTAGAAATTTAATGCCATGCATTTTCTTAAATTCCTGCAACCAGCCTGCTGAATATTCACAATTACCTTCAATTTTCAGTTCATCGTGATAGATCTTTGCTTGCTTCATGATCAGCATACTGTTAGCGGCATATGTTCATTCTGTCACTGATGAATTCACCGCTTCAATGCACAATCAAGATCTTCATTTTTCACCATGCAGTGTCTTTCTATTTTTCATTAACTTCTGTTCATTACATATGTGAAGTAATTTCTCAGACTTCACATCACCTGGAATATTCCCAGCACCTTGTGGAATTTTCCACTTGTGGCATCATGTCAGCACTGAAAAAAAAAATCAATTTTGAATGTTTTCAGATTTCTGAGTTTTGTATCTAGAATATTTTATTTCAGGAGGTAGATCTCATTAGAGTAAATCTGTCAGTTCTGAGGAGATTTGCCTTTGGAGAGGCAAGATAGCGTAGCAGTTAGTGTAAGACTATTACAGCACCAGCTGGTTGTTTTCCTTCAGATGTGCGTATCTTATTCTGATTAACGATAGCTGCATAAGACACACAAACTTTCCTTGCACAACTCCTTTGAACTTACTGCCTCTCTTCTTAAATGCGTGCCCTCTGATATTAGACATTTTAATCTTTGGAAAATTAAAGATTTTAATTTTAATACCTATTCAGTACCTGCCACTGCCTGTAAGGAGTTTGTGCATTCTCCCCATGATTGCATGGGTTTCCTCTGGAATCCCCTGTTTCCTCCCACATTCCAGATGTATGAGTTACTAGGTTAATTGGTTACATGGGGGTAATTGGGCAAGGTGAGCTTATTGTGCTGGAAGGGCAGTTATCCTGCTGTATTTCATATTAAAAATAAACAACTTTGCCATAGAGCACAAGAGTTGTGACTTTCCTGTTTCTTTAACCTGCAAATTCAATGCAGCTGTGGATGTTTCAACACCTTGTAACAAAAAAAAATTGGACTCAGTCTCAATGGAACCAACTTCTAACAGATCATTTTGTGTGCACACTCTCCTGCACGTCTACACACTCCTGCACTTCTTCCCACAATCCTGTATTTCTACACATACTCAAGTCAAAATCAAAGTAAATTTACTATCAAAGTATGTATATGTCACCTTACAATTCACTTTATTGCAGGCAATACAGGAAATAAAAGAAATACAATAGAATTTATGAAAAACTAAACATTAACAAATACTGACAAACAACCAATGTGCAAAAGAAGACAAACTGAGCAAATGAAAACAATATATAAATAACACTGAGGATATGAGTTGTAGAGTCATTTGAAAGTGAGTCTGTAGATTGGGTTGTGGAATCAGAGTTGAGGTGAGTGAAGTTATCCACACTGGTTCAGAAGCTTGATAGTTGAAAGGTAATAACTGTTCCTGAACCTGGTGGCATGAGACCGAAGATTCTTGTACTTCCTGCCCAATGGTAGAAGTGAGAACCTGGATGGTGGGTGTCTTTGATGATGAATGCTGCTTTCTTGTGGCAGTGTTCCTCATAAATATGCTTAACAGCAGCAAGGGCTTTGCCTGTGATAGACTGGGCTGTTTCCACCACTTACTGTAGACTTTTCTGTAGAATGTATAAACACTCTGCATGTTTATACATTCTCCGACAGACATGAATAGGACAGATAATTATGAAATTATTCTGTAAGGAAAGCAGTATTTATGGAGTGAGAAACTGAGTTAACGTTTCAGGTCAATACCCTTCCATCAGAATTGAATGAAAATTCAAATTTGTAATGATCATTTTCTTGAAAAGTCATCAACCTGAAACATTAACAAAGTTTCTCTCTCCATTGGTGCTACTTGACTTCCTGAATATTTACACCATTTCAGATGTACTAGATCTTCAGTAGTATACTTCTTGTGTGACTTGTGCATTTATCATTGTTAATTGGAATAAAACATTGCACATCTGAAGGAAAATAACCAGAAGAACTACTTTCATGTTTTTAGGGTGTCTTCCTTTGCTCAAAAATACAGCAGCTTATTAAGGTTGTAGTATAAGAGATGTATGTAACGACAGAATGGGATGAAAAATTCAATAGTGTGAAACAAGAAGTTGAACATTTTGTTCCAAATAAATTGTCTGTTTATAGATCCATATATTAGGAAATATTTCAAAGAAATGTACGTTGAATTGTTCTATTCAGAGATAAGTGAAGTAAAAACCAAGATTGAGATTAAAACCCAAGCTCCTCACTTACTTAAGCCCATCACCCCTACTGAGGCATAGGCTGCCAATAGTAGCTCAGCAGACTCCTCTGTCCTGGGTTGGTCTTTCAAGTTAACCCCAAGTGTAGCCCATCCTCTTGCTGTATCCTTCCTTTGCCAGGGATGAGGACTTTGGAGCTCTGTTAGCATTCCTATAGCTCTGGGTTTTTATGGGATAGGGTTGCTAGCCCCATGCCCAACCCTCCTTTCAGAGCCAGGCTTGGGGCCATCCACGGTGGAGTTAAACTCCTCAGTTGTGACGATTTTTCTAAATGTGTTTTGGAGATTTTTCAGACCTGAAAAATAATTTCTATACAGTATTCAATATTTATTATTGTTATTTTTTTCTTTATGCATCACAACATTTTAAACTAGAAATTTCTGTTATTATACTAAATGTCATTTCTGCTGATAGGGTCTAAGCCATTAGGAAGCACAGATTCATTATGTTAGCTGAAGGAAATAATGCAGACTGTTTATTTTAATTGCCATATTACTGAAAGCTTACCCAAATATTGGCCAAGTAGAGATAATTTTAAAATGAATGAAAATTGAAATTCATTGTAAGTCATCTGTAATAGTAGTGGAAACAAACAATGTCAAAACCAAAACATGCAAATTGAGAAGCTACAGAAAGTTGTAAAATTAGTCAGCTCCATCTTGGGTACTAGCGTCCATAGTATCCAAGACATCATAAAGGAGCAGTTCCTCAGAAAGGCAACATCCATTATTAAGGACCCCATCACCCAGGGCATACCCGCTTCTCACTGTTATTGTCAGGTCCAGAAGGCCGAAGACACACACTCAGGGATTCAGGAACAGCTTCTTTCCCTCTGTCATACGATTCCTAAGTGGGTATTGAACCCGTAAACACCACCTCACTTCTTTTTAATGTATATTATCTCTATTTTTGCACTATTTTAAATCTATTTAATATACATATATATACTAACTGTAATTGATTCTCTTTTTTTTTCCCCTTTTCTATATTATCATGCACTGCACTGCAGAGTTAACAAATTTCACAACAGATGCTGGTGATAATAAACCTGATTCTGATTATTCTGATTCTGTATTGTATGTGCCCATTCTGTGGTTGGCTAATTGCTGAATCAAGAATTAGTTACATCATCGAAAGGGACCATTAATATAATGGCTTAATATAAGAGCAATTCCACTCTCCCTCAATCTCAAACAGTCCTACAAATTCTTTCCTTTCAGATTCCCTTTGACATGCCACTATTGAATTTGGTGCCACTACTTCCACAGTGGGTACTTTTTAGTCCCGAGCCACTCACTATGTGAAAAATATTTCCCTTATGTCACTTCTGGTTCTTTTGCCAATCATTTCTAGTCTGTGTCCCCTAGATATTGACTTCTCAATTTGAAGAGTAACTCACTATCTGCTTTGTCCACGCCTTTCCAGGTTTTAAATACTGCTACCAAATGTACCATCCCTCTCTGTTTCAAAAGGAATAAACCCAGCTACTCCAGTCTCTCCATGTAACTAAAGTCACTCATCCCTGGAAACTTATTAAATCTCCTTTGAATCCTCCCTAAGGCCTTCATATCTCTACTGGAGTGTGTTGTCACCAGTGTTCAGCAAGGTTGAGTCATCACCACAAAATGTTTCCAATATTTCTCACTACACATCTTCACTGAACTTCTTGCTGGAGTGTAACAAATCTGCAGTAATAATAGGAAACATTTCACTCACTCCTCTCCAGAAACAATGCTTCCTATCCCTAACTGAGCGAAATACATGTTAGTAGGGAAGTGGTGTAACTGAGCAAAATACATGTTAGTAGGGAAGTGGTGTAACTGAGCGAAATACATGTTAGTAGGGAAGTGGTGTTAGGTAAATTTAAGGGATTGAAGGCAGGTAAATCCCCAGGGCCAGATGGTCTGCATCCTAGAGTGCTTAAAGAAGTAGCCCAAGAAATAGTGGATGCATTAGTGATAATTTTTCAAAACTCGTTAGATTCTGGACTAGTTCCTGAGGATTGGAGGGTGGCTAATGTAACCCCACTTTTTAAAAAAGGAGGGAGAGAGAAACTGGGGAATTATAGACCGGTTAGCCTAACGTCGGTGGTGGGGAAACTGCTGGAGTCAGTTATCAAGGATGTGATAACAGCACATTTGGAAAGCGGTGAAATGATCGGACAAAGTCAGCATGGATTTGTGAAAGGAAAATCATGTCTGACGAATCTCATAGAATTTTTTGAGGATGTAACTAGTAGAGTGGATAGGGGAGAACCAGTGGATGTGGTATATTTGGATTTTCAAAAGGCTTTTGACAAGGTCCCACACAGGAGATTAGTGTGCAAACTTAAAGCACACGGTATTGGGGGTAAGGTATTGGTGTGGGTGGAGAATTGGTTAGCAGACAGGAAGCAAAGAGTGGGAATAAACGGGACCTTTTCAGAATGGCAGGCGGTGACTAGTGGGGTACCGCAAGGCTCAGTGCTGGGACCCCAGTTGTTTACAATATATATTAATGATTTGGATGAGGGAATTGAATGCTGCATCTCCAAGTTTGCGGATGACACGAAGCTGGGTGGCAGTGTTAGCTGTGAGGAGGATGCTAAGAGGATGCAGGGTGACTTGGATAGGTTGGGTGAGTGGGCAAATTCATGGCAGATGCAATTTAATGTGGATAAATGTGAAGTTATCCACTTTGGTGGCAAAAATAGGAAAACAGATTATTATCTGAATGGTGGCCGATTAGGAAAAGGGGAGGTGCAACGAGACCTGGGTATCATTATACACCAGTCATTGAAAGTGGGCATGCAGGTATAGCAGGCGGTGAAAAAGGCGAATGGTATGCTGGCATTTATAGCGAGAGGATTCGAGTACAGGAGCAGGGACGTACTACTGCAGTTGTACAAGGCCTTGGTGAGACCACACCTGGAGTATTGCGTGCAGTTTTGGTCCCCTAATCTGAGGAAAGACATCTTTGCCGTAGAGGGAGTACAAAGAAGGTTCACCAGATTGATTCCTGGGATGGTGGGACTTTCATATGAAGAAAGACTGGATGAATTGGGCTTGTACTCGTTGGAATTTAGAAGATTGAGGGGGGATCTGATTGAAACGTATAAGATCCTAAAGGGGTTGGACAGGCTAGATGCAGGAAGATTGTTCCCGATGTTGGGGAAGTCCAGAACGAGGGGTCACAGTTTGAGGATAGAGGGGAAGCCTTTTAGGACCAAGATTAGGAAAAACTTCTTCACACAGAGAGTGGTGAATCTGTGGAATTCTCTGCCACAGGAAACTGTTGAGGCCAGTTCATTGGCTATATTTAAGAGGGAGTTAGATATGGCCCTTGTGGCTACGGGGGTCAGGGGGTATGGAGGGAAGGCTGGGGCGGGGTTCTGAGTTGGATGATCAGCCATGATCATAATAAATGGCAGTGCAGGCTCGAAGGGCCGAATGGCCTACTCCTGCACCTATTTTCTATGTTTCTATGTTTCTATCCCAGGCTAATATCCCTAGCACTAAACTGGCACCTTTGGGATGGGCACATTAATCATGTGCCCTACATGGACTCATGAAACTGATACCCTATTCTGAGATCTGTTACAGCAAGAGATTATGAGATGAACAAATGAAAAAGTTCAAGGCTATTCTCTAAATATGTGTGTACGGAGTCTCTTGTTTGTACGTTAAATTTAAAATGGCTTCTTTGTTATGGTAATCTTTTAAACTGCTGCGTATGTGGATTGAAATGGTTTCTATGTTATGTTAAATACTGAGAAAGTCTCCAGCTAGAAACTTGCTTGGGTTAATACAAATAGCAGGGTGCTATTAGCCAATGGGTGTTCATGTTATTATTTCTTGGGGTGATAATGCTGTCTCATATGACTAGGAACGGGGGTTTTGGGGGGGAGTCGGAGGAGATACGGAGAGGATGACGGATGTGCTGGAACGCTTCGGTCAATCACTCCGGGTGGTCCTGAGCCGTGAGTGAACAGGGTCTGGGTGGTCCCGAAGAATTTTCTGAGCTCCAACTTGTGCACGAAGAACTTGAACTTTGATAAGTCTGGCGCCTTTTTCCATTCCTTCTTTTTCTGTATCGAACTTATACTAATTTCATAGACTTAGTAATATCTATAAAGTGTACTTGGTAAAACGTACTGTGTGTGCTGGCTGATGATTGATGTTTGGGATTGATTTGGGTGGCAGTGGTACAGCAACCGACCCAGCAGGAGGCGTCCAGGCAGGTGCCAGGTGGGATTTCCCCTAGATATATACAAGCCAATATAGCGGAGCTTTACATTGGGAAATCCCAATGAGTACTGGAAACCATAACCCATGACTGTCAAAGTGAAGTGAGAACATTTTGTATGGCGCCAAGAGCGTAGAATCCAATGGGAACATATAAAGCCCAGCATAAGTACTGTTAAAAGAGCACCACCTTACAGGTTACCCACCTACTCATCCCATTAGGCTCTCTTGCTCTATCTTTGTGGTGCACACATTGGTCTCATAAGACACTTCAAAACCCATTGACTCAAAGTAGAATCTAGATATCCTTGACTCGAAGGACCATTTAGAGAAGCATGCTCAGAACTCAATACAATTACCAGTAATGTTTTATAAGCATTTATCATGACTTTCATGTTCTAGTATTTCTTTTGGAGCAGCTATAGATCACTCTCTCCCTCGAGTCTGCTAAGCCATTTGATAAATTACGGCTGATTGTAACCTCAACTCTGTATTCTGGCTATCCACAGTAACCTTTCATCCTCTTGCTTATCAAGTATTTGTCTCTCTATATCTTTACATAAACAGACATAACCTACACTGTCCTTTGAAGAAGAGTTTCAAAACCTCAATATCTTCAAATAGAAAAAAAATCACTTAATCTCTGTTTTAAACGGACAATTTTTTATCTTAAAGAAATAATCCCCATAGTTCTAGATTCTCCCATGAAGAAATATCCTCTTTGCATCCACTTGCCAAAGCCCCTGAGGATGTTATGTTACAATCCTGTTTTACTCTTCATTTTGCAGATACAAGCCCAACCTGTGCAACCTATTCTCAAAAGACAATCCACGTTTCCCAGGTAATAGTCTGGTAAACCTTCCAACACATCAATATCACAGCACCTTAACTGCTTCCAACGCAATAACTTCATATGTGCAACACAAAACTTATAGAATTATCAGTGTATCAGTGATCACTGTCCTGCTTAATGCATCTATGATTTGAACTACCTCAAACAGAACCATCCACATATATGCCCAGATCCTGCTGACCTAGTACCCCTTTAGAATTATTTATTTTAAAGCTTGTATTGCCTCTTCTAATTCCTCTAAACAAAACAGTAGCACTTTAAATATCGGTGTTCAATTTAATCTGTGAATAATTTGTCCATTCCAACATTTTATAAACAGCCTCGTGCTTTTACAGAAACCTCATGGCTCACAGCACCAGGTTTAGGAACAGTTATTACTCCCCAATCATCAGCTCTTGAACCAGTGGGGTTAATTTCAGTCAATCCTCTCACTTTACTGGAGTGTTCAGGTAGTCTACCTCCATTAGATATAGTGTCTTTTAAAAAGTTCTAATGTTGAAAACATTTCACAAACTGAGACTGTTCTTAAAAAAAGGAATTGGTGAATAAAGGAGAGAAGCAATTAAAGAGAGAGTGAGAGAGTGACCATTAAAAACAAAGAGAAAGACAGTTATAATGTTGGTAATCCTTGCAACACCCTGGTAAAAATTTTATTGCTAATGTTATAGGGTATTTCATGTAATTTTTACAGACTTCTAATCTGCGCCTTGTAAGGCATGAAAATGTCTGACGCAGACCTCCCATGGTCCGAGTCGACATTCCCTCCCCATGTAATAGTTTTTCTGTAGAAGCAGTGTGCTATGCTGGTAGTGTTTGGGTTACTGTTAAAGATAAAGGATGCTTGGGAATTTTGTGTCATCCAATCAGGAGGATGGAACTGGGAGAGGTTCTAGAGAACGCTGGGGGAGAGGTTTTGTGATGGACACTGATGTGGGTCAAGGTCTTGATCGGTGAGAGATGGAGAGAGAAGAAGCTTGAGAGAACTAGCCGTAGGTTTCAATCCAGCAGGAATGTGCAATCCGATGTAGCCCAAGAGGGGGAATTCTACCAGGGATCAGTGAATACGAGTTGGTGCTGTGAGTACATCGGACACATCGGCTTTTGGAAGATTTGAGCTCCAACCTGTGCACATTTGACTATTTAATTATAATGGGCCCTTTTTGTTTATTTCCCCTTTCTTTTCTTTAATAACTCTTTGGTTAACATTCATAAATATAATTTATTTATAACTGTATGCAGCGTAAGATGTTATTTCTTGCTGACGAGTGATTACATGGGGCAGTAAAATCACACAGTATTCACACAAACTTGGTTTTGAGTGGGCAAAAAATCCCAGCCTCATGGCTTTGGCATGGCCCAAGTCATGTCTACCCTAGACGTACAGAGTCTGAGAAAGATGGTTTTCCCAACGCTGAGTCCAGTAGCTGTTAGCAAGGGGCTAATGAGACGCATCTCTAGAGACGCCCAGTAAAGAGCAGTTTCATTTTTTAAATGTTTATTTAAGGAGCATACTTTACATACTATGGGTAAAATGAACTGAATTGCTCAATTTCAGTGACTATCTTTTCAATGCACTGCTATGGACAAGTAGTACATACCAAGTTTTTCTTTTTTCCCCCCACTCCCCCAAGAAGAGGAGATGTGATGGTAGTTAATAGTGTTATTGCTGTGCCACTTAGTTAGCCACCCCCACATGGGAGGAGTTCACATATTGTACAAGCAGAGTTATCAATAAAGTTCAGTTGAATATCCTGCATGCTAGCGTCTTGGAGTGCTCTGCAATATTGAACACAACAATAACTGTTCCCCAATCTGCTTTTTGGGTCCTGAGGCTCCTGTACCTCCTTTCTGATAGTAGCAGTGAGAAGATACCATGCCTGGATAGTGTGGATCTTCGATGATGGATGCTGCTTTCCTGAGACAGTGCTCTATGTATACCTGCTCAATGTTTTATCTGTAACACAATGAGCTGTATCTACTACTTTTTGTAGTCTTTTCCATTCAAGAGAATTGTTATTTCCATACCAGGCCATGATGCAGTCAGCTAATATTCTCTCCCACCACACATTTATAGAAGTTTGTCAAAGTTTTAGATGATGTACTCAATCTTTGCAAACTGCTAAGAAAGTAGAGGTGCTGCTGTGGCTTTCTTCATAATAGCTTTTAAGTGCTGGACCCAGGACAGGTCCTTTGAAAGGATAATACTGAGGAATTTTAAGTTGCTGACCATCTCCACTTCTGATAGCTGAAGAGGACTGGCTCATGGACCTTTGATTTCTTCCCCCTGAAATCAATAATCAGCTCCAAGGTCTTACTGACATTGAGTGACAAGCTGTTGCTGTGTCACCACTCAGTCAGATTTTCAATCTTTCTCCTATATGCTGATTTGTTGTTATGCAGCAACAGTACATTGCAATACATAATTTTTAAAAACTGAATTAAGGAGGTGGGGGAAGGGGAAGGAATACAAGCTGTAAAGTGATAGGCGAAGCCAGGTGAAGGGGAAGGCAGGGAGGCAGGACGCTGGACGCTGGAGCAGGGATCCAATCGCAGACCTAGTACTGTGCATACAGTGATATTAATTGAGCAACAAATCCCAAGGTGCAAACAAAGTCAGCATCAAAGTTCAGGCAGAGATCAAAACATCCAGAGAAATCCAAAAACCAGAATTGGGAAGCAGGCAGAGTCGATATTCAGATGGACAGAGTACAGATACAAATGCTGGAAAGGCTCAGGAAAATTCACTGGCACAATCTAGCAACAAACAGGTCCAACACAGGACTAAAATGCACTGAGCAATAAACAAAGGCAGATGATAGGTGGAGCACAATGAGACAGAAGTGGCTGCAAAACAGGTAATAATGAGAAACAGGTGAGAGATGGAGTACTCAATAATACAGGGGCCAGAGTAGAGCAGGAGCACATGGGACATGAAAACAAACAAGACTACATGGCAATACAAAACCACAGACTGACGGCTAGGGGGAAAACACACAAAAAGACAAAGTTCAACTGAAGGTACTAACAGTAGCCCGCCCCCTACGGACACCTCCTGGCATCACAGCAGGTAGAGCTGGGTGCTGGCGATGAAACTCCCTGAGGAGAGAGGGATCCAGGATGTTACAGGTGGGTATCCAGCACCTCTCCTCAGGACCGTAGCCCTCCCAGTCTGCAAGGTACTGGAGGCCACGGGCCCAGTGAGAAACGTCCAGCAGTTGATGGACCTTGAATGCCTCTGACCGATCGATGAGCTGTCAGGGGAGGGGGTGTTTGGGGACAGGACACAGGTGGTGGCTCATGAAAGGCTTGATGCGGGACACATGGAAGGTGGGATGAATACGGCGGAGAGGAACTTGAGATGGACGGCAGCAGGGCTGATGACTTCAGCAATGGGAAAGGGGCCGATGAAGCTGGGGGGGGGGGCGAGCTTGTGGGAATTCACCTTGAGGGGCAGGTCTCGGGTTGAAAGCCACATACGATGTCCCTGGCAGTAACATGGGGCCTTGGACCAATAGCGGTCAGCTTGACGCTTGATCCTAGCAGAGGCATAGCGAAGGGCATAGCGAGTGAGCTTCCACATCCGCTGACAACGGCGGGTGAATGCCTCGGCAGATGGAACGCCAATCTCTTCCTCCTGGGCAGTATACAGTGGAGGTTGGTAGCCAAAGCAGCACTAGAAGGGGGACAGACCAGTGGATGAGGACAGATGAGAGTTTATGGCATATTCGGCCCAGGTTAACTGCTGACTCCACGCGGAGGGGTTCGGTGAGACCAGACACCGCAATACTGTCTCTAGCTGTTGGTTGGCCCGCTCGGTCTGGCCATTGGTCTGTGGGTGGAATCCTGATGATAGACTCAGAGGCACCCAGAAGATTACAGAATGCCCTCCAGAAGCTGGATGTGAATTGACAGCCCCTGTCTGACACAACATCTACAGGTAAAATATGTAATTTTAAAACATGCAGTACTAGTAATTTGTCTGTTTCTTTGGCAGAAGGGAGTTTAGGTAAAGGAATGAAGTGTACAGACTTGGAGAAACGATAACTACTGTGAGAATGATGGTGTTACCGTCTGATGGGGGAAGACCGGTGACAAAATCCAGGGCAATGTGGGACCAGGGTCTCTTGGGAATAGACAGGGGTTGTAACAGACCAGCGGGTGACCAGTTAGAGTTCTTGCCTGAGCACAGACCAAGCAGGCTGAGATGAAGTTGCGGATGTCATCTCCCATGGAGGGCCACCAGAACCGCCGACTGATGAAGGCCTGAGTACGCTTGGTTCCAAGGTGACAGGATAACCAGGAAGAATGACCCCACTGCAATACCTGTGAGTGCACAGAGCTGGGAACATAAACACAGTTAGTGGGGCATTGACTAGGGGCTGCCTCGCTCTGTTGAGCAGCTTGCACAATGGATTCAATGTCCCTTGCGTTGCACCCACGAGATAGTGAGCAGGGAAGATGACACTGGGGACCTCATGGGTCTCAGAGGAGGGAAATCTTCAGGAGAGGGCATCAGGTTTTCCATTCTTGGAACCGGGGTGGAAGGACAGAGTAAAATTGAATCTTGAGAAAAACAGGGACCAACGAGCTTGTCGGGAGTTGAGACGCTTGGCAGCACTGATATATTCCAGATTTTTGTGATCAGTCCAGAATAAGAATGGCACCGAGAAAAAAAAACAAATTGGTTCAGCATGTCCCTGAGAACGTCATTTACCAGGGCTTGGAAGACAGTGGGGGTATTGGTGAGACCGAATGGCCTGAGCAGATACTCGTAATGGCCTGAGGTGGTGTTGAAGGCCGTCTTTCACTCGTCCCCTTCGCAGATGCGGATAAGATGGTAGGCATTATGGAGATCAAGCTTGGTGAAAACTGAGGCTCCTTGCAGTAGTTCAAATGCTGAGGTCATGAGCGGAAGAGGGTAATGGTTCTTAACAGTGACTTCATTCAGTCCCTGGTAATCGATGCACGGACATAAGGAGCCGTCCTTCTTTCCAACAAAAAAACAGGCACCAGCATGGGAGGAAGATGGCCGGATGATGCATGCAGCCAGAGACTCTTGAATGTACTTACTCATGGCTTCTGTTTCAGGTACGGACAGGGAATACAGGCGGCCCCTTGGGGGAGATGTGCCAGGCAAGAGGTAAATGGCGCAATCATATTCCCTATAGTAGGAAAGTGGCCCGGGACTTGCCGAACACAGCCTTGAGGTCCATGTATTCAAGAGGGTTGGCACGAAGGTCCGGAAATTCCTCAGGGGGATCTGGGCTTGGAGACAAGGGGATCTGAGCATGGCGGAGGCAGTGGGAGTGACAGAATGGGCTCCTGCCTACAATCTTGCTAATGAGCCAGTGTGGGGGTTGTGTCTGACTAACAAGGGATGGTCCAGGACAATGAGCCTGAAGAGAGTCAATAACATAAAGGGTTAACTGTTCATGATGGTTGCCGGATAAACTGAGACTCAGCAGGGCTGTGATATGGGTAATGTTAGCCAGTCTGTGACCGTTCAAGGCGTTGGCCACCAATGGTGACTGGAGAGCAGACGTGGGTAATCTCCACTGGGCAGCCAAGCCAGAATCGATAAAACACCCCTCTGCACCAGAATCGACCAAGATGGAGACCGCTCACCATTGGGCACCCCACTCCAGAGAAGCAGGTATGAGTGTAAATGGTGTCGAGGAGGGCTGGACAAGGGTCACACTCATTAGTACTCCTCGTCCTACTGGTGAGCACTTGGCTTATACTGGGCAGGTGGAGATGAAGTGGTCTGCTTGGGCACAGTACAGACAGGAACGGGTGCTGATTCTCCTTTGTCTTTCAGTCAGTGTCAGGCGAGTACAGTCAACCTTCATAGCTTCAGGCTCTGGGATGGGAATTGTAGATGGGGGCAAATGGCAGGGCAATGTAGACTGACGAGGAGCTTGGAGCTCACCCAGTGCTCCCAGGGACCCTCTGGAACCCCTCCCTCTGCAGCACTGCTGAAAGTGAACAACAATATGGATGGCTAACTCCACTCGGGCTTCAAAGATGGCAGGAAGGTCCTGGGTGACCAGCTCATCTTTGATGTCTTCGGAGAGGCCATTCAGGAAGGTGTCGTACTGTGCCTCCTAGTTCCAGTCGCTGGAGATAGCTAGGGTCTGGAACTCTATGGCGTAATCTGACACAGATCTGCGCCCCGGTGTATGTGCAGCATTTCACAGGCAGCCTCTGTCCCATGTTTGGAGCTTCTCATCTCCTCAGAAAATAACTGAAAACTACTACAGAAAGGGGAGCCTGCCTCCCAGACGGCTGTTACCCATTCTCTCACCCAACCGGACAGTTGGGTGATGACATAGGCTACCTTAGCTCGATCAGTCGAAAATGTTGTTGGTTGCAGTTCAAAAATGAGGGTGCACTGGGAAAGAGAAGAGCGGCAGGTACCAGGCTCACCTGAGTACTTTTCTGGAGGAGGCAGATGGGGCTCTTGGACGGGAGGAGCATGCGGGGACACAGAGGGCAGGGCAGATGATGCAGTCACAGAATGTTGATGGGTACTCTGGGACAGCTGGAGTGACTGAGTCTGGGCCACAAGATTGGTTATATTGGCAGAAAGCAAATCCACTGCCCTGAACATGGAGTCCAGCTAGTTGGTATCTCCCCAGCATCACTCCCTGTTGTTCCAGGGCAGCTCTCAGACAATCAGGGTCTGCTGGATCCATTCTGGCCAGATTGTACAGTCAGGACACTGGAGCAGGGATCCAATCGCAGACCTAATACTGTGCACACAGTGATATTAAATGAGTAACAAATCCCAAAGTGCAAACAAAGTCAGTGTCAAGGTTCAGGCAGAGATCAAAACATCCAAAGAATTCCAAAAAACAGAATTGGGAAACAGGCAGAGTCGATATTCAGACAGAGTACAGATACGAATACTGGAAAGGCTCAGGAAAATTCACTGGCACAACCTGGCAACAAACAGGTGAAAACACTGAACAATAAACTGAGAGGCAGATGATAGGTGGAGCACAATGAGACAGAAGTGGCAGCAAAACAGGTAATAATGAGAAACAGGTGAGAGGTGGAGTACTCAGTAATACAGGGACCAGAGTAGAGCAGGAGCAGGGACAGGAGCGCATGGGACATACAAGACCACATGGCAATACAAAACCACAGACTGACGGCTTGGGGGAAACACACACAGAAAGACAAAGTTCAACTGGAGGTACTGTCAAACTGACACAGATTGGCACAGAAGGGTCTCAGCCTGAAGTGTTGATTGTTTATTCCCATATATTGATGCTGCCTGGCCTGCTGAGTTCCTCCAGCATTTTGCATATGTTACTTTAGATCTTCTTTTGCTGTAATTTCCCTGATGTTGATTTTTGTCAAGGCCAATATCCTCCTCCCTATCACTCGTCTTTCAGTTCTGTGAATTCACACATTCAGTATGAGCTTGAGAATATCCTCTTTGTTTCAACTCTCAGTTCCCATACAAAACAAATTATCTTTCTTTTGAATATTAGGTTGCTATTCAAGAGTCAAATAGTTCTTCTTACTGAGATAGCTAGCACATACAGAAATGTCAAAAGTTCCAGTGGCCTAACTTCTGTTAACTTCCCATGTTCCAGTAACACATTGTTGAACTAATATTCATGATTTAATTAAGTTGGATGTTTGCTCAGAAAAGTTCATGAATGGCCCTTAATAGTTTATCAACTATCCATGTTATGTGTTTGCACAGCTGAACGGTTTATGGATGATGTCGACAGAAATGTCATGAATTTTCATGGGTGACTGCACACAAGGAGGAATAATAATCCACTTCACGTTTTATAGTTCTTTATAAATATTTATGTGTCAATTTTTTTCTGTTCACATTCATATTACTGGAATGAACTCATTAAATTGCACATCACCAGTCTGAAACAAATGAACTTTTGTGTAATCCTCAATGAAATGCTGAAAATTGCAATGGGATATTGTAATTTGTGTGCTATCCTCTCAATGCTGATAAATGTGCAATGGTGTGCTGTACTGATCCATACAGATCAAGAAGACTCAATTGTCTAGAAACTTCCCAATACATGGAAATTCATGATGAAGGGCAACTGTCATTGGGATCCCTGATAAGATACCACGCACAGTTATTCATGACATAATAGCTCTTACTCGTGCAAACACAAACAAAATCATTCTTCCAATGTGAGGGTTAGGATGATAATCAGGAAGAGGGAATGAGGAGAAGGAAGCACTCTTTAAACTCAAATCCTCCTGCACTAAAGGCCAACATGTTGATCACTTTTGTAATTGCTGTTGGTAACTGATGAGGTTAGCTTCATGTATTACATGTACATTGAAACATAGAGTAAAATGTATCATTTGCATAAGAACATAAGACATAGAAGCAGAATTAGGCCATTTGGCCTGTTGAACCTGCTCCGCCATTCGATCATGGCTGATTTATTATCCCTTTCAACTCTATTCTCCTGCTTTCTCCCTATAACCTTTGACACCCTCACTAAGCAAAAACATTTCTTTCTCCAGTTTAAATGTACCCAATGACTTGGCCTCCAAAGCCATCTGTAGCAATGCAGGAGTTCAAAGAAGTGGGAAGACTATGGAAGAATTTTATAAAGAAAAAAAGGTGGGAACTTCAAAATCAGCACATCATTTAATGTTCGATGTAGGTCATCAGTGGCAATGGGTGAACAGTGGTTGGTCAAGTTAGGATGTGGAAAGCTGAGTTTTAGGTTGTCTCAAGACTACAGGCAATAGAAGAAAGTAGGCATTTTAGGAGACAGTCATTGTAGTTAAGTCCTGGGGTAACAAAGTATAAGGGTTACAGCAGCAAATGAACCAAGGCAGTTGAGTGTCAGGCAACATTACAGAGGTAGAAAAGGTGTATTAGCAATAGAAACCATAGAAACTACAGCACAGAAACAGGCCTTTTGGCCCTTCTTGGCTGTGCCGAACCATTTTCTGCCTAGTCCCACTGACCTGCACATGGACCGTATCTGTCCAATTTATTCTTAAATGTGAGAAAAGAACCCGCATTTACCATCTCGTCTGGCGGCTCATTCCACACTCCCACCACTCTCCGTGTGAAGAAGTGCCCCCCCTAATGTTCCCTTTAAACTTTCCCCCCTCACTCTTAACCCATGTCCTCTGGTTTTTTTCTTCCCTTGCCTCAGTGGAAAAAGCCTGCTTGCATTCACTCTATCTATACCCATCATAATTTTATATACCTCTATCAAATCTCCCCTCATTCTTCTATGTTCCAGGGAATAAAGTCCTAACCTATTCAACCTTTCTCTGTAACTGAGTTTCTCAAGTCCCGGCAACATCCTTGTAAACCTTCTCTGCACTCTTTCAACCTTATTTATATCCTTCCTGTAATTTGGTGACCAAAACTGAACACAATACTCCAGATTCGGCCTCACCAATGCCTTATACAACCTCATCATAACATTCCAGCTCTTATACTCAATACTTTGATTAATAAAGGCCAATGTACCAAAAGCTCTCTTTACGACCCTATCTACCTGTGACGCCACATTTAGGGAATTTTGTATCTGTATTCCCAGATCCCTCTGTTCTACTGCACTCCTCAGTGCCTTACCATTAACCCTGTATGTTCTACCTTGGTTTGTCCTTCCAACGTGCAATACCTCACACTTGTCTGTATTAAACTCCATCTGCCATTTTTCAGCCCATTTTTCCAGCTGGTCCAAGTCCCTCTGCAGGCTCTGAAAACCTTCCTCACTGTCTATTACACCTCCAATCTTTGTATCATCAGCAAATTTGCTGATCCAATTTACCACATTATCATCCAGATCATTGATATAGATGACAAATAACAATGGACCCAGCACTGATCCCTGTGGCACACCACTAGTCACAGAGAAGCAATTCTCTACTACCACTCTTTGGCTTCTTCCATTGAGCCAATGTCTAATCCAATTTACCACCTCTCCATGTATACCGAGCGACTGAATTTTCCTAACTAACCTCCCATGCGGGACCTTGTCAAATAGTTGAGATATGTTGTCCAAAGTTCATCTCCATTAAATTTAACCATGGATGTGAACTATCTAATTTACTCTAAACAGTAGCCAGGAAATTAAATCAGTGATTATTGCGCTGAGTAGCCTGCAAGTGTCGCCATGCTTCCAGAGCCAACATAGAATGTCCACAACTCACTAACCCTAACTATACATCTTTGGAATGTGGGAGGAAACAGGAAAAACAGAAAGAAACTCATGCAGTCTTGGGGAGAATATACAAAAGTCTTACAGACAGTGGCAGGAATCAAACCTTGATCATACACCTGACGCTGTAAAGCAATAGCTCTAACCACTGTGCGACTGCGTCACCCCTGCATGTCCATATTACTGTGCCCATTAATGAACATGTCTTTGGGAGGTTGCAGAAAACTGGAGTCAGATTGAACCTGAGTTGCTGGAGCCACATGAGAGCTACACACTCTATACTGATATTGTGCTCCCCTATTTTCCCGTTTTATTCCAATATCCCTTGATTCCCTCAGTATTCCACAATGTGCTGACCTCTATGGCTAAATGACTGTGCCTTCACAGAGAATTCCAAAGGTTCACCTCCTTTACTGCGAAGGAATTTCTCCTAATCTCAGTAGACTACCTGTTATTCTGAGACTGTGACCCCTGGTTCTAGGCTCCTCAGCCAGGGGAAACATCCTTCTTACGTCTGGCCTGTTAAATTCTGAAGAGTTTTATAAAATTCAAGAATCATACAGCAATTGGAATGACCAGATATCACCAAGTTTTAAATCATGCACAAAGGGCAAAGTAAACATAGAGAGTCCTTGAATCAGATAGCATAGAAACAGGCTCTTCAGCCTATCAAGTCTGTGTCACTCACCTAATTACTCCAAAGACACTAGCTACACTCTATACACGTACTGCGGAGACCATTCCAACTGGTTACATCACCGTCTGGTGTGGAGAAGCCTCTGCGCAGAATCAGAAAAAGTTGCAGAAGGTTGCAAACTCAGACAGCACCATTATGGGCACTAGCCTCCCTTCAGAAGGCGATACCTCAAAAAGGAGGCATCCATCGTTATCTGCATCACCCAAGGTATGCCCTCTTCTCACTGCAGCCATTAGCGAGGAGGTACAGGAGCTTAAAACCACATACTCAATGTTTTAGGAACAGCTTCCTCCCTCTGCCATCAAATTTCTGAACAGAAATAATGACCAAACCCTTGAACACTACCTCACTGTTTTTATAAACGAGAAAATCTGCAAATGCTGGAAATCCAAGCAACACATACAAAATGCTGGAGGAACTCAGCAGACCAGGCAGCATCTATGGAAAAGAGTACAGTCGATGTTTCGGGGCAAGACCCTTCAGCAGGACTAGAGAGAAAAAAAGACAAGGAGTCAGAGTTAAAATGTGGGGGGAGGGGAGGGAGAAACACAAGGTGATAGGTGAAACCAGGAGGAGGAGGGGTGAAGTAAACAGCTGGGAAGTTGATACCCTATATCTCTTTCACTTATCAATTTCCCAGCTCTTTACTTCACCCCTCCCCCTCCCAGTTTCACCTCGTGTCTATATGATTTCCCTCAAATCTGAGGCAAGTTTGCTTTTTCAAAAAGAGTTCCATAGGATCTTTTAGATGTCTCGAATTTTTCTTAAACTCTGTTTTTTTATAACCACTCATTTGATCAGTTCCTAAATCTTGATTCCAGTTGTGATTTCCTGTCTGCAGCTAGATTACCAAGCATCTCAGATCACCATTCTTGGCCTTCAGGTACTGTTTACAATTTGACCTCTCAGTTTTAAGCTGCTGAAGGTTTACTCACTCCATCCACATTTATATCCCATATGCTGTCATGATGAGTGTAAAAATGCCTATGGGTTACTTGATACTGGAGCCATTCTAGAAAACTGGCACAAAGATATTCAAATTTAACTCAGATCTTTCATCACGGGCCCTCTCAACTTTGCTTCATTCTGCATTTAGAATTCTGGACTCAGAAGTTGCCACTCAGTCCCCTGCATCCCACCCCAAAAGTTTTCTTTACAAAGCCAAGGCTGGCATTAGTATTTCATAAATATCAAAATATATTAATAGCTGCTAATCAGCTAGATCAGATTCAGTGCTGCAATAATTTATTACTTCATAACCTCTGTTGAATGGTTCAAAACAGATGATATTAGTAAATGTTATGCTTCATTTTAAAGCAAAAATGAGATTTAACAAGCAGTGGTTTGCAAAATATTATTACAAATTACATGTGTTATTGGATACAAGCCACAGTCTATTTCCTGGTGTTTCCACTCAACTAGTTATTGTACATTTTGATGCTAAATCTAAAAATGATGTAAATCCCCCAGTTAAAATCTGAAAAGTCATAATTTGGAGAAATGCATCTAACAGAGCTCAGAAGTTCTAAGAACAGTACAGACCTTGAGCCTCTCTTATCTGGTTTTTAATGAGCTTATTTTCAGTTTCCGTTGTTTATGGTGCAAATGAAGACCTTGAAGATAAGATTGGAAATAGTATAAAAACAGATTTTATCATATTATTCCCTAATTCAAAGTGTAGATATAAAATTAATATAATAATATACTTAATAATAAACTTCAATCTTGCAAAGCATGATAATGCTGGAAAATGAATGTATTACTGTATTTCTGTATTTTGAAAAGTTTACACATTTCCATATTTCTGAAAAAAGGTAAAGGTTTCAGGAAATTCTAAATCTCAAAACGTTCTTTTTGCCTGTCTTCAGGAACACTTGTGATCCCCTGTCAACAGGTGTAGTGTCAGAAAATTTAGGGACTGTTAACTTATACCATTGTGTAAAAAAGGGAGTAAGCAGTAAACTGAGTGATTATAGGCCAGCTGTTGAGCAAATTATTTGATTTACTTTTGTCAGCATGCACCTTCATTTAGAAAGGCACAGTTTATTTAAGAAGAGGCAGAAAGGAAGGTTGTGATGGATTATTTTAATTGAGAAATCAGGAGGGTAAAATGAGTTGAATGCGGTGGATCTGGCAGGTAACATTAAGGAAAATCCCAAGAATTTCTCTAGCTATGCTGAAAGGGTGATTAGGGAGTGAGTAGGACCCCTTAAAGATCAGCAGGGCTACCTTTGTCTTAAACTGCAGGAGATGGGTGGGATTTTTAATAAATATTTCTCCTTGATGCTTATGGAAGAAAAATCATGGTTGCTCAAGAGATAAGTGAAACAAATGGAGATGTTCTGGAGGACATTCATATTACCAGGTTAGATGCAATTGCAGCTTCACAGTGCATTAATTTGGCTCAATCCCCAGGCCTGAGTAGCTATATGGGAAGCTAGATAAGAAATAGTAGAGATGCTTGCAGAGGTATTTGTTTCACCACTAGCAATTGGTGAAGTTCCAGAAGACTGGAAGGTGACTAATGTTGTTCGGTTGTTTAAGAATGGGAGTAAGTACAAACTAGGGAACGATGTAGAAAGATATCAGTAATGGAAAGATTCCTGGAGAGGATTCTGAGGGACATAATCTACCAGCATTTGAATGGATCGAGTGTGATTAGGAGGAGCTACTATGTCTTTGTGATGGAAAGTTGATCTTGATGAATCTTTCCAAGATTTTTGAAGAGGTAACCAAAAGGTCGATTTTTTTTAGCGTGTCACACCAGTTAGCCATTCTTGTCTGGCAAGTGGTGTCAGGATTGGTCTCCTTTTGGATTAACTGGGTCATGATATGAACATTCCTGACTTGACCCTTTTATTTTTAAGGAGGCCAAGTGGCTAGCTCGACACTCAACCCGGCATGGATGGAAAGCGTGCTCAGGGGGTGGCCCGACTTGGATTTGAACTCAGGAGCCTTCGCTCCGGAGTCCGGCACTGATGTCATTCTGCCATCAACCGGCTGACCAAAAGTTCGATGAGACTAGGGTAGTAGATGGTGCCTATTTGGGCTTTAGCAAGGCCTTTGATAACATCATCTATGGCAATCTGGTATGGAAGGTTAGGTCCCATGGAATCCAGGGAGAGCCAATTAGTGGTTTCAAAATTGGCTTGGAGGTAGGAAGTAGAGCGTGGTGATTGAAGGTTGTTTCTTGGAATGGAGTCCAGTGACTAGTGGTGTGCTTCAGAGGTTAGTACTGGGACTCTTGTTGTTTGTTATTTTATATTAGAACATTAAAAAGTTTTTGACAAGGACAGGCCATTCAGTCCAACAAAGCATGCCAAATTCCTATTCACGTAGTGTGTTGAAATAAATATGAAATAAAAATAAATGATTTGGATGCAAATACATGAGGTTTGATCGGTAAATTTCTGGATGACACAAAATTCGGAAGTCCTGTTAATAGTCAAGAAGACCTAAGAGTACAAGTGCATTGTTCATCAATACCAGAATTAGAGATGGACAGGGTAGTGAAAAATGCATTTATCACTCTGGCCTTCATCACTGGGTATAGAAGTTGGGATATTATATTGCAGTTTATAGGTCATTGAGGCCACACTTGGAATACTCAAAGTTGAAAGTTGGAAGTAAATTTATTATCAAACTACATATATGTCAACATATACAACCCTGAGATACATTTTCTTGCAGGAATACACAGTAAATCCAAGAAACACATTAGAATCGATGAAAGATCGCACTCAACAGGACAAACAACACATATAGAAGACAATACTGTGCAAATACAAAAGAGTAAGTACATAAGTAAGCAATAAATATCGAGAACGTGAGATGAAGCATCCTTGAAAGTGAGTCCATAGGTTGTGGGAAAGTGCTTTTAATAGTCAAGAAGACCTAAGAGTACAAGTGCATTGTTCATCAGTACAAGCATCAGAGATGGACAGGGTGGAAATTTAATTTTTTTCCCTTTGTAAAATTTGTTTTTTACAATCCAAAGACCATTCAACTCCAAGAACACCGAGTACTGCAGAGCTACTCCATCAGTGAGCTCCTCGTTGATCGGAGTAGCTGTACTGGTGTCTGTGGGAGTGCCAGCCCAGGTGTCAAAGGGGTCAGCCAAGACCAGGATAGTGGCGGAGCCAGTCGGTATATTGGAGGAGCCTGTTGGGATGATGGAGGAGCCCGCCAGAATGTTGGAGGAGCTCGCTGGGATGTTGAGGAGCCAGTCTGAGTATGAAGAAGCTGACCTGGCTGTAGACCACTCCTTGGAAGCATCAGTGTTGGTACAGTTTAACCGTAGGAAATTGTCTCCAACATTTCACTTGCAATTGCAAGACTCTGTTGGACAATGATAATGTAACTTGCTGCCCTTGTCTGTTGGAGGGACAGACGACATGGGAGCTGTGTAGCCTCAGCTGTAGCGAGGTCTAGGCCTCAAGCCTTGGGTCTGCCTGCTGCTTCAGACCAGGTGAGAGAACATGGATGTGTTTACAGAGTGGCGTCCAAGGTTGGCAGGGTCCCAGCCTCTCCTGTTGGTGCTGCCCTCCCGTGTTCAAGTGGTGGACTGACAGGCTGGATTGCAGAGGTACTGCACCATCGATTGTCGAACATTGTCGCTCAGGGACTTGAACTATATATATATTTTTTGAGTGAATATGCTTCTTCGCTCGCTATTTTGATTATGTTACTCACTATTTCTGAACATCTGTTTGCTATTTTGAAGGTTTTGCACCTTGGCTCCAGAGGAACTCTGTCTCATTTAGCTGTATCTATGTAGGGCTTGAATGATAATTAAATTTGTTTTGATTTGATTTGAACAGTGCAGTAACAGGGCAGTGAAGTTGAGTGAAGTTATCCCCTCTGGTTCAAAAACCTGATGGTTAAGGGCAGAGGAATCCAAAACTAGGGGGCATAGATTTAAGGTGAGAAGGGAAAATTTTATAAGGGACTTGAGGGGCAACATTTTCATGCAGAGATGGTGCTGCCAGAGGAAGGGGTTAAGGCAAGTACAATAGTATTATTTAAGAAGCACTTGAATAGGTACATGTAAGGGCATGGCAGAAGGATATGGGCCAAATACAGGAAATTGGGATGAGCTGGGTGGGCACTGTAGTCAGCAAGGACTTGTTAGGCCAAAAGACTTGTATCCATGGTGCATTGCTCTATAACTCTACAATACTGAGTGGTGATCTGCAGAAAAAGTGGCCTTAGACTGGATTGACAAAGTCTGTTTCAAAGAATCCAGTAGCTTTTTGTCAGATGAAATTGCTGTAGTATTTAGTCCAGCGTGAATGGAACTTCAGTGGTGCTGAAGCAGTAGAATTTCTGGACCAATTATTTTGTTTCTGATTAATACACAACACATTTTAGTTCATTTCTTTGATGTTACATGCTAATATAATTTTCCAGTGACCTGATATATTTCAAAGGAGTACAAGAAATAACCAGGTGAAATTCAAGGGAGCACGAGAACTGGGACCAGTGTGTGTTGAAGGGAGTGTGGAATACAGGATCACAGTGAACGAAATATCCAAGAAGCAGGATTTCGAATAGTAGAATTACGGAATATTATGGAGTTTAACTTTATACACTAAAATAGCAACCTTCATTAATATTTCCTGGTGAAGTTATCCACTCCGTAAGTGTATGTAAGTGGAGTGTATGGGGTGTCAGGGAGGGGTAGCACCTCTGGTGGGGGAACATGTCGTGTCCTTTTCAGGGTGGTTTGTCCACCTTTGGTCCCCAGCTGGAACTCAGCTCTCACCTGTGGCTCCCCGTAGCTGTTTGCATGCAGAGCAGCCACACCCCGGGCAACAGCTTCAACAAGCCGGGTAAACCAGGTGAGGGTCTCAAACCCTCGGTGAGATAGGGAGTTGTCTATCCCAGCATGTGAAGATGCATTCCGGCGAATTGAGTGGACAAGACTAATGGAAGGTCCAATGGTCAAGAAGGCGGTCTCTGCAAGCGTCGTGGAACACGTAGAGCACAAGACACAGAAGATGTCCTGGTCATCCACTGCGCCTACTTTCATCTCCAGCCCTCCTATATGCTCCCATAATCACCACCTTTGATTCAGTCAAGACACCATGTCACTAGGTTTTTTTTATCTTCCTCCTGTGCTCTGGCCCATTGTTGTTTGAGATACAGCCCACTACAGTGGCATCATCTGCAAAATGGTAATTGGAGTTAGAGCAGTCATGAGAGCTCTACAGGGTAGGGGACTGAGGATGCAGATTTGTAGGGCAACAGTTTTGAAGATAATCATGGCAGAGGTGAAATGAGGGTATTGTTCCCAGACAATTTAAAGAAACTTAGCCAATACTGAATTAAATTTACAGGCATGATGAGTGATTGAACTTATACGCAAGATTCTGTGAGTGATGTTTGAGCTCAGTGCTGATGGGATGTTCCCTTTGAGTGTATCAGAGGATGTCTTAGGACTGAGGCAAAGGATATTTATTGATTTATTGATGTGCTGAGATACATCACAGAGGAGGGCCTTCCAGCCCTTTGAGCTACAGCACCCAGTAATCCCCCAATTTAATCATCGGACAATTTACAATGACTAATTTACAATGACAGAGAAAATCCATGCTGCCATGGAGAGAAGGTACAAGGTAGCAGCGGCAATCGAACCCGGGTCGCCTGCACTGTAAATCCATTCAAGTCAAGTCAAGTCACTTTTATTGTCATTACTGACAGGGTTGGAATTATTTTCCTTGGAGCACTGTGAAAAATGAGCATATTCTACACTATGATCCATATACTTTTGGGAAAATGGCATTCAGGGTGTAAGGAGACACAAAAGATTGCAGATGCTCGAATCTGGAGCAACACAAAAAGCACTGGATGAACTCAACAGATCAGGCAGCATCAACTCCTCCCTTGGAGGGTCAGACACCCTGAGCCAATAGGCTGGTCCTGGACTTACTTCCTGGCATAATTTACATATTACTATTTAACTATTTATAGTTTTATTACTATTTAATTATTTGTGGTGCAACTGTAACGAAAACCAATTTCCCCCGGGATCAATAAAGTATGACTACTACTACTACTACTAATGGAGGGAAATTGACAGTCAATGTTTTTAGTCAAGCTTCTTTGTCTGGACTCGACCAAAAATGGCACCTGTTCTTCCCTCTACAGTTGCTGCCTGGTTGTGTTGCTCCAGCGTTTAAGGGTTCAAGCAGGAAAGTGGATTTGAGGTTCAAGTTCAAGTTTATTGTCATTTATTGTCACATGTATACTGCTAAAGATTCCTCCAGACTAAGGTCTTCTTCTTGGAAGTCCGTTGGGAATGATGACGATGTCAGTGATGCCTCTGATGAGAGCCAAGCTCAAACTGGGAAGCGCAGGTGCACCCACAGGTCGGGCACGCAACAGCCATTGAAGTTGTTTCCCCTTGAAGTGGTCTTGGCACTTTTGATCGCGGTCCTTCAGCCACTGTTCTTCGAATGTGCTGGTGCCTTTGTATACTGCCAGGTGCCAGGTGTTGCTGTCTTTGGCTAAGGCCTCCCAACCAGTCACAGGGATATTGCATGCCTTCAAGGACTCTTTCACGTAGTCTTTATAGCGTTTTGTGGGGACTCCCTGCTTTCTGGTGTTATGAGCCAGCTCGGAAAAGAATACCACCTTTGGAAGGCGGTTGTCTTTCATCTAAACCACATGTCCATCCTATCGAAGTTAAGCCTTCATAATCAGTGTCTCTGTGCCAGAACTCTCAGCCCTTTGTAGCACGTCTGTGGTGTGGACTCCGTCTTGCCACGAGATGCCTATGATCTTGCAAAGGCATCACAGGTGGAACAGGTCATATTTTACAGTTATATAGCAGAGAAGTCAGGATGACTCATCTGTAGACTGCCATCTTGGTCTTCAGCCGAATGCCATGTTCTCCTCACACACGTGTCCATAGCTTGCCAAAGTGTGCGCCAGCTTTTGTAAGTGCGTTTCAGAGCTCTTGATCTAGACTGCAGGGTGAGGTGAGGCAGCTTCCCAGGTAGGTGAAGGCATCAACATTATTGAGCTGTGTGCCTTCAATTTCAACTCATGGTTCCGCAGGGTTGGTTAGGGGTATGGACTAAAGTAGAACTTCTGCCTTCTGCAGGCTGATGGTTAGGCTGAATTTTCTTGCTGACACAGCAAGGCAGTCAGTGAGCTCCTGCAGGTCCCTTTCACTTTGCGCTGCACAAGCACAGTCATCTGCAAAGAGGAAGTCTCGTAGCACTTTGGTCTTGGCCTTGAGGCGTCACAGATCAAAGAACTGTCCATCAGTCCTGTAGCAAATAGGAGAGCAGAAAACAGTTTTGTGGCAAACAGCAGGCCGAACAGAGTAGGTGCAAGGACACAGCCCTGCTTGACACCGTTAGTTACTAGGAAGGGGTCAGAGGAAAGGCTTTGGGAGTAAACCCCAACAAAGAAATCCCGAGTCACAGCCTCTAAGGCAGTTTGATGTTGATTCAATGTCATTCTAGCAGCTCCTTTGCAGTTCAGCCGTCATCAAAACATTATGCCTGGCATCCCTTTTTGACATCAGACGCACACACGATACATAAAGCAATATTACAACAATTAAATTAACAAATACTAAAATTAATATTATTTTATTATTTGAAGATTGACATTTAGCATTAAGGTGAATTTATGACACAAGTTAAAAAGTAAACAGTAGCTGGTGCTTCATAAGTGATGAGATCTGGATGGTGGCAGGCAGCCTGGGGGAAGAAGCTGTTTTCCACCCTAATAGTCACTTTCCTAACGCTACGCACCTCCTGCCTGATGGTGGAGGGTCAAATTGAGAGATAGGAGGGATCCTTGACAATGCTAAGAGCCCAGCATATGCAGTGTTCCTGATAAATATCTCAGGTTGGTGGAAGACAGACCTCGATGATCTTCTCAGCAGGTGGCGGATTAGCCGTGATCTTATTGAATGGTACCATAGATATGAGGTCTGGAAGACATATGGATTTAGCAGGTAAACTGCTTATCTCTCCATTGATGCTGCATGGCCAGTTCCTCATTTGCACCATTTGCTTATTTTACTTCAAATTGTAGGCTATGAACAATATTTTGGCAACACAAGATAATCAGGAGCCAAAAACAAAGTGTCAGAGGATCTTAGTTGATCAAGAACTTCTGTAGAAGCAAAGGGATGGTAAACAATTTGAGTCAAGACTCTGCATCAGGACCAGAGTGCAGAGGGGGAGATATTAGTATTACAAAGGTGAGAGGGGAATGAGGCAAGGGCTGTTAGCTGATAGGCAGAACCAGCTGAGGTGGGAGATGATAGGTGTGAGGAGGAGGGAGTGAGAAAAATAGGTGGAAACAGATAAGAACCCATGATAAGAACATTGCTATTCGGCTATGATTGAATGGTAAAGCAGATTAGACAGGCCAAATGGCCCACCTTAGCTCCAAAGTCTCATGGTCTTATTCCTCTTTTGCACTTTTTATTTATTTTTGTTACTTATAGCAATTTTTAAATTTTGCACTGTATTACCAACATAAAATATGAAATTTTACAACATACTTCAGTAATAAATCTGATTATGAAATAGAATTGAATGGAGGACCAGTTAGGAAGGATGGCCAAACGAAAAGAAACCCTTGCAGATAAGTGCAAGGGTTTCGACAGATGTAACTAGGCATAGTGGATTTAACAGGGCAGGTTGGCAGAATAGAAAAAAAAATCAGCAAAGTAGACCATTTGGAGTGGGAAAGCAACACAGAGATTTCCTAATGTTGAAAACTCAATGTTCATACTATTAGTTGACGACTATCCAGGTGGAATATGAAGTGTTACCTTTGCAGTCTGGGTTCTACCTCATGCTGGCAGCAGTAAAGGCCTAGGGCAGACAGGTCAGTGTGGGAACGGGGAGTTGAAATGGTATGCAACCAGGAGCACAAGATGGGTCAGAGTTGATAGAGCACAGGTGATTATAGAAACATAGAAAATAGGTGCAGGAGTAGGCCATTTGGCCCTTCGAGCCTGCACCGCCATTTATTATGATCATGGCTGATCATCCAACTCAGAACCCTGCACCAGCCTTCCCTCCATACCCCCTGATCCCCGTAGCCACAAGGGCCATATCTAACTCCCTCTTAAATATAGCCAATGAACTGGCCTCAACTGTTCCCTGTGGCAGAGAATTCCACAGATTCACCACTCTCCGTGTGAAGAAGTTTTTCCTAATCTCAGTCCTAAAAGGCTTCCCCCTTATCCTCAAACTGTGACCCCTCGTTCTGGACTTCCCCAACATCGGGAACAATCTTCCTGCATCTATCCTGTCCAATCCCTTCAGGATTTTATATGTTTCAATCAGATCCCCCCCTCAATCTTCTAAATTCCAACGAGTATAAGCCTAGTCGATCCAGTCTTTCATCATATGAAAGTCCTGCCATCCCAGGAATCAATTTGGTGAACCTTCTTTGTACTCCCTCTATGGCAAGGATGTCTTTCCTCAGATTAGGGGACCAAAACTGCACACAATACTCCATTATCTAGCCTATACTTTGCCTTTCCGATGTAGATGTCATATAAAGAGCTCGGAGAGCTAGACCAGGTTGAAAGAGGTGTCAGCAAATCTCTGCCTCTCCCGGAGGTGCTGAAAGGTGGCGTAAGGGCAATGCTGATGTTAAGGACAAAGTATTTGTGGTAGGTAGTTGGAATAAGCTGCCAGAAGTAGTTTAAGTTAGTACCACTACACAGTTTAAAAGACATTTCGACAGGTGCATGGATATAATAGGTTTGGAAGATTAAGGACCTAACGCGGGGAAGTGGGACAAGATCAGGAAGACGCCTTCTGCGACAAATGCTATACACGCTACTGTTACAGGAGAAAGTGGAGGGGGTAAACAGAGCGATGAGGGATTCGTAGATATATCACGTTTATTTTCATCGCCATACCATTTGTACTCAAGCCTCGGCAGCTCAACAACAATCGTCCAACGTGCCGCTTACAGTTATCGATGCCACCGCCAGATGCGCTCGCTTCCAGCTTCTCATTGGCTCGCCCCGAAGAGGGCGGTACCGGCGCGCGCACGCGGCGTTCTCTCACTGGCTGAGAGGAAGCGGGCGGGAGGCATGACGGACACCACGCGCGAGTGACGATCGAGCGACGTGGCAACGTTTACAGGCTGCATGCCGGGTTTATGTTTGCTCGCTGGGACCTGTGGGCGGGGCTGTTGTCGGCGTGGAGGCGGTGCCGCTCGGCCGGCGGTCTCGGATTGCTTTGAAGTCCGCGAACTGGGTGATTTAAATATTAACTCCAGCGCGAGACCGATTACACCATAAATTGAGCAGTTCGGAGTGAGCCCCGAGTCAGTCTCCACGTATAGGCTCAGGAGGAGAAACTTTTCGCTCTGACAGGTCGCTCCGCCCTCTTCTGTGGGAGACGGTTGGATCAGCGCGAGGATCGACCATGGGCTCGCGGCCGCGGTGGGACATCGCTCTGCTGCTCGCGGAGCTTCTCGCTCTGTGCTCCCCGTGGGCATGCGCGGAGAGAGACGCGGAAACGTACTGTGGAGGTGAGCGGTTGAACGGCGGCGTCTGCCTCTGTGCTGACCTTGTTGGTGGGGTGGGAGATGGACAACAACGTGGCTCTGAGACGAGGATATATGGAGCTACGTGTTCCCCCCTTCACGGATGGGTCAAGTCAAAAGCCGAGCTTGTTGTCATGTGCACAAGTGCAATGAAAAACTTAATTGTCGTAGCAGTAGTCACAAGAAAACACATTTATGCCGCATGTATTTAATATAGTGTGTTAAGAGGTTATGGAAAAGATTTAAGATGGGTTTCAGTAAAAAAAACTTTACAGAGAGAGGTTATGATTCGGAATTACCTATCCATGAGAATGGTGCCTTCAGAACGGATAAATATAGAAAAGCCAGCGAGATAAGCGGTTGCACTTTTGAATCAATGACTGTTTGGCAGAACTGGAAAAGTGAGAAAACAGCTTGCAAATTGAAGGGTGTGGGGGGAGGGGGGACCTGGCATTAGGGTGGAAACTAAGTCTGTTGTAGGGTGGAAACTGAGATCTTGCGATGACACAATTGCTCTTGATCCTACTACGAAGGAAAGGAATAAGACCTTGGCTTTACTTTACTTTATACTTTATTGTCGCCAAACAAGTGGTGCTAGAACGTACAATCATCACAGCGATATTTGATTCTGCGCTTCACACTCCCTGGATTACAAATATTAAATATTAAAATAGTTTAAATTAGTAAATATTAAAATGTTAAATTATAAATCATAAATAGAAAAATGGGAAGTAAGGTAGTGCAAAAAAACCGAGAGGCAGGTCCAGATAATATAACAGTTCTGTAGACTTGAGGGGAAAGATTGAGGGGGTGTGGAACTTTTGGGGTTGCTCTCCTTAGAATTGACAGGAGACTTCATAGTTCAAAGTAAATTTATTATCAAACTGAGTATATGTTGCCATATACGACCCTGAGATCCATTTTCTTTCGGACATTCTCAGTAAACACAAACTAAGACGATCGGGCAAATGACCATTGTGCAAAGGAAGACGTACTGCAATTGAAAAAAAACCTCGTAATAATTAATATTGAGAGCATGAGTTGCACAGTCCTTGAAAGTGAGTCCAGAAGTTGTGGAATCAGTTCAGTGTTGATATGCCTGAAGTTATTCACTTGACCATTGGTGGAAAAGCAGACATTTTTAAAGAGTTAACTTTAGATATGGTATTGTAGCAATTCAAAGAGAAACCGACTTGGTCTGCTTTTGGCTAAACTGAATAATACTGTCTGTAGGAGGCCAATGTTGGTTTTTAAACTCACTCTTTAAATCCTCCACAAACATTTATTTTCAGGAAATGAAGATAATCAAAACCTACAGATACTGAAATCAAATAAAAAATGCTGGACCTCAACAGGAGAGGGAAACAGTTAACATTTGAGATTGACAGAAGGTTTCATTTGTATTTCTTTAGCTGAAGTGTATTTTTTAAAATTACAATACCCATGGACTTTCATCACCAGTTCAGGGAGTAGCAAAGAATATCTACTGAATATTAATAAAAGCGAGGAAGTCTGCAGATGTTGGAAGTCCAGAGCAACACCCACAGAATGCTGGAGGAACTCAACAGGTCAGGCAGCGTCTATGGAAATGAATAGATAGTCGATGTTTTGGGCCAAGATCCTTCAGCACCAAGAAGGAAGGTGAAGATGCTAGAATGAAAAGGTGGGTTATTTAAGATTAGTGCTTTATAATCAAATCACTGAAGTAATTTGTGAAATGTAGGTTTTGGTGTAGTAGTTTTTATTGATTTGTTGGATAGACTTAGACCTAATTACTCTAACTACTAATAGCTAGAGAACTGGCATTTGTCTAGTGACACTTTTAACCGTTCAGCTTTCAGTTAGCCTAACACCTTCAGTAGCCTCGCCTTGTGCTCTTCCAGAGTAGACCCAAACACTGAGATTGTCCAGGTACACCAGCACCTCAAAGAAGTTCATATCCCTGACAGTTTTCTCCAAGATAAGTTGGAAAGTAGCCAGAGCTCCTGATATGCCCTGGGGCATCCCTTCAAACTGAAGAAATCCAAGTGGACTTATGAGTGCTGTCTTCTCGTCAGCCTCACTCATGGGTATCTGATAATACCCACTCTTTGGGTCCAGTACACTGAACCATTTCGATCCACTCAGGCAGGCCAGTGCGTCCTTGATCCTCGGAACAGTATACTGGTTGGGGAATATGTGTCAGTTCAGAGTACTCATTCGTACCTTCCCATTCTTCTTCCTCACCACCACTATGGGGATGCACAGGGACACCTGTACTCGGTGATAATCCCAGCTTCCTTCAGCATCTGCAAATGCTGCCAAACATCCTCCACCTCGTCAGGTGCCAGTCACTAAGATCTTTCTCTGAAAGGGGTGTCTCTGTCACTCGGATGGTGTGGCAAGTACTCTTAAAACAACTCACATCAATCTCATCAGTAGAAAAGACATCTTTGAACTTCAACATCTTCTCTGTCAACCTTCCAGGTACCAGGAAGTCGCCAAAGTTGAATGATTTTACTGTCAATTTTCCCTTGCCAGGAGATGGTTTCTCTCCTGCTTGTTTCACCAGAAAACTAGACATTACAGTTACCGGAAAATGGTGTGCCATTGGCATTTCCAGCTTGAGAGGGACCTCCCTTTCCAAGGTGTTTCTGGTAATCACTGTCATCCTGTACAACTGACAGCTTCTGCAGTTCAGGCCTCTCCAGTATTCCTGCAGGTAAGTATGACTCTTCATGGTCTTCTGGAACATCCACCAAGAGGGTCTTAGCATCAGGCATGCCAGGAGATTTGGAGCTTTCCGTCACTCTAGCTACTTCTCCAGGCTGTAACATGACTGGTTTGGACCAGGTGTACTACGCAGTTCCTCATTTGTGCTCATCATTGAGCCTACGACAGGCACACTCTTCCTTAAAAGCTGCTCTGAACACAGGATGAATGGACAAGGTTTTCAGAAAGCTCTCTCCAACTTTCTCCTTGCAGGTTCACACTAGACTCCTCAAAGTAGAGTATCTGTTTCCACAAGAATTGAAGCTTCACCCTTCTCAACCAGGTCCATACAAACCAACACTGAGGTATCAAGGACCTCAGCTACTCCCACATCTACCTCCGAAAACTCCAGCTTCAACAACAAGTAACTGTCATATGGGTAGTCATCAGTACTAATGCCCCAGAGCTCTAGGGCACTGAGTGGCACCAATGGTAGAAGAATCTGTACAGCAGAGTAACCTGAGAACCTTTGTCAAGTATGGCTCGAGCATAAATACTCTCAATCCGTAGGGATACACTGGAGCTTGGCCCCACTAAGCCCTCAGGAATAGGTTTTTTCACTTTAGTGTATTTCTGGATACTTTGATTGGAACGCATTTCTTCTTCCCTCCAGCACCCCTCCCCCCCCCCCACGAGACACCAGGCCGTTCGCTCACTGGATCTCTGAAGTTTCCCGACTTTCCTTTCTGCTTAAGTAACTGTGGGCTCACTTTCCGAAGTTTGTCCCATCCTTCGTGCTCCTGTCTAATATGACCCTCGACATAGTTGTAACAGACAATACTGGTCGCTCCCCTTTTCTAAGGACCCTGTTCAATAGCAGCCCTCTGCTTAGTAAGTCCCCTCAGTGGGTTCGGCTCCCTCTCGACTTTGTCGGGCTTGGTGGCAGCACCTGCTGGTAACAACTGGGATATCTCAGCTCTAAAATCTGCCAAAAAGCTCCTATAACACCCATTTGTGGGACATCAGGAGTCACTTCAGCAACAGAGGCTACTACCGAGGACTGTACCCTGCTGAAGGAGGTCTCCTGCTCCTCCATCGCATTTTCCGCCTCTTACTTCTCTGATCAGCTTAACAATCGGGAGGGGCGGTGGTTCATTGTGCATCTTACGAGACATTTGGAGGCTGCAAGTGATCATGTCCTGTAACTGGGCACCCTTCGCCACTTGGTCTATCATTAATTGATTCACCTCGGCTGTTTGGATGGCTCCTCTACACCACAGGCAACACAGTTGTCTCTCTAGCAGAAAAATGTAGGCAGAAAGTTTCTCCCCCTTCTCCTGAAGCATGCATAAGCTCCGTTGGGCTTCCTGTTGTCCCAAGATCGTTTTCTAGCACTTGCATGTAACCTGCACAAGTAGCTAAGGGTCCTTTGCCTTTATGGACCTCACTTCTTCAGCAGCCGGACCTTTTTAGACTCTCTACCAGTTGCTGTCTTTTCGCATTATTGAAGCACTGCCACTCATTCAGCATGTGAGAAGTCTGCTCCACCTTCCCCTCAGGGGTGGGCTTCCCTTGCGAGAACATCCTCTGCCTATGATTAACATTGACTCTCTGCCGGTGCACTTGACATTTATCTGCCAGGGACGTAAGGATTTTCACCACTCAGAATTTTCACCACTCGCTGGAGGACTCATTAGATCTTCCACATCAAATTATTCGTTCCCCTTGCTCCACAGAAATGAGAGCAACTTGTCTTTAAAGTCTCCACCCTCAGCTACGGGAAACTCTGCTTCCAATTCAGCACTCTCCCCTACACTCCTTTTCTTGGATGGACCATGGCCCTGCATTTCCTGGGACCCCACTGGTACCAGTCAGATCCATTCCTGTTACATCAGTGCTAGTCTGAACTAAACTATGTCTTTCCCCACTGTTCGGTCAAATTGCCATTGCATGATCATAACTTTTCCTAATGATTTAACAGCGCTTAAAACCCTAATCAACAATTCATCTGGGCTGCGGATATCCACCCTGCTTGGAATACAAGCGTTAGCTACAGGTGATCTTTGAATTACACCAACGCTTAATCCCTGCAGCATCCTTAACCACGTATCTTAATCACTTTCCCGGACAATAGTTTAACACAGGCTAACCACAAACCCACTTAATCAATTCGTGGGGCAATCACACAGTTTTCAATTAATTCAATCCTAGAACGATAACGCCACAATAAAACACCCTTTTACTGGGCATCTCTGGAAACGCGTCTCGTTATTCCCTCGCTAACAGCCACTGGATTCCGCGGCGATGAACTCCCCTTTCTCCGGCTTCGTACATCGAAGTTATATGTGACTTTGGTCCTGCCAAACCCATGAGATTGGGATGTCTCGCCCACACAGACCACTGTTTGTGTGAGTGTAAAAGTCAGTCACATAAATTAAGACTGCACACTCCATACAATTATAAAGTATATTTGTGAAAAGAGTTAGTAAAGAAAAGAAAGGGGAGGGGGGGAAACAAAAGGACCCATTATAATTAAACAGTCAAATGTGCACAGGTTGGAGCTCAAACCTTCCGAAAGCCATATTCACCGATTCTTGGCAGACCTCTGCGCCTGAGCTCCATCAAATCGCTTTCCCC
The DNA here is from genome assembly GCF_963921235.1 of Mobula hypostoma. Lineage (NCBI taxonomy): Eukaryota > Metazoa > Chordata > Chondrichthyes > Myliobatiformes > Myliobatidae > Mobula > Mobula hypostoma. Next base: position 209,564,516 of record NC_086099.1, read on the forward strand.
CACCGGATTGAATCCTATGACTGGTTCTCTCCAAATTCTTCTCTCTTCATCTCCCGCTGGCTTAGACCCACCACTGGTTCAAGTCACAAAACCACTCCCCCAGCCTTCTCTTGAGCATTCCCCCTTTTCCAATCTCCTGATTGGATGGCCCACATTCCTAAGCTCCCTTATCTCCAACAGTAACCCAAACACTGCTTCTACAGAAGATACCCTACAGCATTAGCAGTAAAATCTTTACCAGGGTGTTACATACATGAGGTGAAGAACCTTTGAACGTGAGTCTATAGGTGGTATGAACTGTCTAGAGAAGTGGCGAGTGAAGTTATCCCTACTGGTTCAAGAACCTGATGGTTGAGGGGAATGAACTGTTCCTGAACCTGATGTGTGGGACCTGAGGCTTGTGTACTTTCTTCCCAATGGCAGCTGTGAGAAAAGAACATGGCTTGGGTGGTGGGGGTCCTTGACAATAGCTGCTGCTTTCCTGCAACATTCGCAGCACTCTGAGTGGATCTGCTCATTGTTGGGGAGGGCTTTACCCATGATGGACTGGCCTGTATCCACTTGTTTTTGTGGGATTCTCCATTTAAGGGCATTGTTTTCCATACCAGGCCAAGATGCACCAGCACATCTTTAGCACATTGGTTGTTTGCTGGTCTTTGTATGTAGTTTTTCATTGATTCTATTGTATTTCTCTGTTCTACACTGAATACTTGTCAGAAAATGAATCTCAAGGTAGTTTATGGTGACATATATTTTGATAGTACATTTACTTTGAACCTTGTACATTGTAGATTAAAGAACTAACAGTGAAATTAAACAAATACTTTCTATACACCTTCACACGTGATTCAATAAATTTTCCAGAAACAGTGGGAACAAGTAACTCAGAGATGGGTGTTTAGAATATTAGTCTTGAAGAAATTAAATGGAACTTGAAAAGTGATAAGCCAGGGCCGGCTGGTGGCACAATGACATCGGTGCCGGACCCGGGAGCGGAGGTTCCTGGGTTCGAAACCAGTCGGGTCTGCTCCCGAATACGCTTTCCATCCGTGCCGGGTTGAGTGTTGAGATCACAACTCGACCTCGTAAAATAAAAAAGGGTAAAATACTGTGAAAATGTCTGTGTGAAGAGTGACGTGTCACACAGTCTCTCTCTCGCTCTGCGCCTTGTAAAAGCCATGAAAAAGACATCATCACGGATGCACACACGCGTAGACGCAAACACACAGACTCGCACACACACAGGCACACGTCAAAAAAAGTGATAAGCCTGTAGGACCAGATAACCTCATCCCAGGGCTTAGAGGTACTTAGAAAAATTAAGGGTATATTTCTTCTTCAAAATTTCATGGATTCTTAGTTCCTGGTTTAGGATATTTGAACTGCAGAGAAATTTAGAGTGGATGGTGAAAGATCCAGTTTTTATGGTCCATGTAGGTACCAACCATGTTGGTAGAACAAGGGAAGTGCATATGTCCTGAGATTCATAACCCTGAAATTCATCTTCTTGCAGGCATACGCATTAAATCCAATGACAATAATAGATTCAATGAAAGACTGCAGCAACAGGGCAGACAAGCAATGCAAAAGATAACAAACTGTGTAAATACAATAAGAAGGGGAGGAAGAGAAAAGAGATATTAAATAAGTAAGCAATAAATATTAAGAATGAGGTGAAGAGTCCTTAAGTGAGTCCCATTAGTTGTGGGAACATTTCAATAACGGGGCTAGTGAATTTGAGTGAAATTGTTCCCTTTCATTCAAGAGCCTGATGGTTGACGGGTAATTAGTGTTCCTGAAACTGGTAGTGTGAGTCCTGAGGCTCTTCTACCACCTTCCTGATGGCATCAGCAGGAAGAGAGCATGAGCTGGGTGGTGAGGTTTACCGATGATGGATGCTGAAGGATTTTCAGTTCAATGGCATTGATGTTTCCATACCAGACCATGAAGCCACCAGTCAATATACTCTCCACCACACATCTATAGAAGTTTGCTAAGTTTTAGATGTTATGTTGAGTCTTTGCATTTTTCTAGGGAAGTAAAAAGGCTGCTGTGCTTTCTTTGTAATTGCACTTGCATGCTGGGTCCAGATCAGGTCCTCTGAAATGATAACACCAAAGAATTTGAAATTGCTGACCCTCTCCACCTCTGATCCTCCAGTGAGGACTGGCTCATTGACCTCTGGTTTCCTTCTCCTGAAGTCAATAAACATCTCCTTGGTCATTGAGTAAGAAGTTGTTGTGGTGGCACCTCTCAGTCTGCTGAGTAAATATGAACAGCTACTGACTAAATCTTAAAGTAGACTGGAAGTGACTTTTTCCCAAGGCAGCAGTGGCCAATACTGGAGGACATCTGTTTAAGGTGAGTGGAGCAAAGTTTAGGACAGATGTCTTAGAAAGGAGGGTGCCTGGAATGCACTACTGGGAGTGGTGGTAGAGGCTGTTACAATAGGGATCTTGGATATGCACTTGGATGTAAGAAAACTGGAATGTAGGAGGGAAGGGTTAGATTGATTTGTGAAGTAGATTTTATAGGTCTGCAGAACATTGTAGGCTCAAGGTCCTGTATTGTGCTCATGTTTTCATGTTCGGAATTGTTATAGAGTGACACTACTTGCACAGCAAAATGTTGGCTTATTTCTATTGCAGGTATGAGCCTATGTTCTTGCTTAAAAGGCTTCATAATGAGCTTTTCTTGTAATTGTATTCATATGCAGTTATGTCAATATTATTATTTTCCCACTTAGCAATCAATTACAGTTTTAATTCTAACAATATTAACTGGCAGTAATTTTAAAAATGGCATGTTAATTATAAATTTTTGAATTGTGCACACATCCTAAGTTTGGAACTGTTACTTTGAAGCAGAAAATAATGGTAAATATATGATCTTTTCATCAGATTATACTCTCATGCTGGAGCTATAGAACAATGTACAATAGTTATGGAATCGCTGACCCAGCACTTGTGTGTACTTCATTAAATGTTGCTGGAGTATAAAATGAAGCCATAGAAAAGATTTGTTTGCATTTATATACTTGTGTTCCCAGCTTTGAGATCCTATACATTTTTGCAGACAGTGAATTAATTGTGAAAGGTTGGCAAGATAACAGCCATTTTGTTAACAACAAATTCCCACAAATAGCAACAGGGTAACGGCCAGGTAGTTTATTTGATAGAAAAAATCTCAACCAGACTACAGAGTATGGTTGTATGCACAATGCCCTGATCTCTGGCCCATTTTTATCCGGGGGGGGAAAAATGTGTCTGAAGGTTTTCGGTTTCACTGTTTTCTATGCTTCTAAGTAGCTTTGGGACTTCCAATTCACACTTTCTCCTCTCCTTAGTTTTCATCTTAAAAGATTTAATAATGGTGGAAGGAGAGGTTGATCAGCGTCAGACTAACAACTTCCATTGTAATTTATAGTTGGTATTGTTTTGTTGATGAATTGTCCTAGTTTTAATTCTGTTCCATTGTTAAATTGGTCAACAAATTAATTATTCAGCAGCACTGAGAAAATTGTCATCTCATTTCCTTATATCAGTGCAGAACATCTACAGCATGGACAGAAAATTCTACTCTTTCTCTTTCCTCTACTGCCTGACCAGCTGAATGCTCTTAGCATTTTCAGTTGCTGGTTCATATATCCAGCATTGACAGTTCTTATTTATTTTCATGAGTTGGCTCGTTGACTGCACCGCAGCTCATGCAGATTGCTTTTCCCTGCTTTGTCTAGAAGCAGAATGGATTTCACAATTAAAATTCAGTTACCTAATTGGTATGAACACTTTTTGGAAGTGTCAAAACAATAAATTTTTTATTAAATCTACCAAGAAGATTATATTGAAGTTTAGAAATCACACCTTAAGAAAGATGTACAAAATGCTGGAGGAACTCAGCAGGTCAGGCAGCATCTGTGAAGTAAAATGAACAGTCAGTGTTTCAGACTGGAAAGTAAGGGGGAAGACCTTGTGTTTAAGACAGAGGTCTTAACAAGATGTATTCATCTTGGCAAGCAAATCTACTGGAGCTTAACAGGGTTAAAGAACGCTATAAGTTAAATAAACCATCTTAGAGGTTTAAATGGTGTTAGCTTTCAGGTGCTAGGTAGTAGTAAATTATTCATGTAAAAAGGAAAGTGTGTCCTGCCTACATTTGATGTTCACATAGAAAATGGTAATCATGATCAAAATACAAACGTAGAATAATGTCATGCTATATGGACTCGTCAAAGAACACTGAGGCTGTCTACAAGAAGGGTCAGAGCCGTCTCTATTTCCTGAGGAGACTGAGGTTCTTTAACATCTGTTGGACGATGCTGAGGATGTTCTACGAGTTTGTGGTGGCCAGTGCTATCATGTTTGCTGTTGTGTGCTGGGGCAGCAGGCTGAGGGTAGCAGACACCAACAGAATCAACAAACTCATTCATAACGCCAGTGATGTTGTGGGGATGGAACTGGACTCTCTGACGGTGGTGTCTGAAAAGAGGATGCTGTCCAAGTTGCATGCCATCTTGGACAATGTCTCCCATCCACTACATAATGTACTGGTTGGGCACAGGAGTACATTCAGCCAGAGACTCATTCCACCGAGATGCAACACAGGGCATCATAGGAAGTCATTCCTGCCTGTGGCCATCAAACTTTACAACTCGTCCCTTGGAGGGTCAGACACCCTGAGCGAATAGGCTGGTCCTGGACTTATTTCCTGGCATAATTTACATATTACTATTTAACTATTTATTATTTATGGTGCAACTGTAACGAAAACTAATTTCTCCCTAGATCAATGAAGTATGACTATGACCATATGTAAAGCTGTGTCTTAGGTTATAGCAAAAGGGCTGATTTAGTAGTATTGAAAAATACTACTGTGTTGCATTTGGTTATTGGGGGCATTAAATGATTAAATGTGTTGACATGACTAGAGACATGTATCCAGAAAGATTTTGATTCACAGTATCAGGGCATATTCTGAAGTATTTAATTAAATTTTGCACTATTTCTATCTAAAAATGAGGGGAAAAAGAGGTTGTGTTCATAGGTTAATTTTGCATTCAGAAATGTGATGGTAGAGGGGAAGAAGCTGTTCCTGAAATGTTGAGTGCCTTATCTTCAGGCTCCTGTACCACCTCCTTAATGGTAGCAATGATTAGCGGGCACGTCCTTGGTTATACTGTTCGTGTAAGTGCCTCGTGGCTATTGTTGTTGCAGCAACTCGTCCTGATCTTGAGCACTTTTCTCACTTTGAAGCAGGTGGGAACCTCTTTGGCTGGTATAGTTTAAGGATTTTTAAATTATAAGTGCACAAATGGTAAAGTGATTCGAAGGTAGGGAAAAAAAAAACAAAAATCAAATTTATGGTAACAGCTTAACAAACTAAATGTGGGGAATACACCCTATCCTTGTTATATGCGGGGGATGTGTTCCTCGAAGTCGACGCATAATGTGAATAATTATTTAAATAGAGAAAGTAGGGATGCGTTCTAGAGGGCTTCCTAAATATGTTTTATCTGTAATTTATTCACATTTTCATACCAATACAACATAAAAGCAGTACCACAAGGCAACATTCGTATTATATTTCATCAATTTAAGGTAATATTCAATGTAATAAATGAAAGTTAACATACTAGGGTGTACAGTACTCACCGACAGTGGCAGGTGTGTTCGCTCTGGGAGATGGGTGGTTGTTGTGGTGTCAGGCAGCTTTTCATGGATGAGGTGGATGGTTGTGTGTTGTCAGGATCATCAAGGACAGCAAGGGGTGAAGGAAGGCTCTCAGAACTACTGGCAGCAGGAGATGACACCGGTTTGAAGAAAGTGGTGAAGGTTGTTTGCTTGGCAGCATTTTGTTTTTCAGTACAAATTTGGTTGTAGGGAAGAAGGCTTGACTGCAGGGAACGACTGAAATGCTGACTCCATTCTAAACTTGGGTCCATGTCCATCGCCATTTGTGCCAAGTGTTCCGCAGCCTTAAAAACAAATTCTGCCAGTTGCTTCACTGTAAAATGGTTCACCTGCAACTCGACACTTTCTTCTTCATCGTTATCACCTTCAGTCTGAGTTAAACGCAGAAGATGATCCACACTTAATTCTTCATGAGAATCCAGGAGTTCTACCAGGTCAGCAGTCTCGAGATCTGAGAATCCTTCCCCATCAATTTTACCGCCCAGGGCCACACAATCCTGGACAGCTGCAGTGAAGGCAGGAAACCCCTTGACGGTGTGCACACACTCCACCAAATTGATTTCCATGCTCCATTGAGAGGCTTCTTACTCAAACCCTTAAGAGCACGGGGGTTTAGTGAATGGTAAACTAAGAGGCTTCATCTTACACTCTCTTTCGGCATTGGAACACATAAGCAAAGTCAATCTATCCTTTGCTGCCTTGGAACCTGACGCAGTTTTTTCATTCCTACTTGTGTAAATATGTTTCAGCAAACGCTTCCAAAAAAGCCTTGTCTTGTCTGCATTAAACACCTGCTTTGGTGTGATGCCTAACTCCGCTATCATAGCCCGCAACTGCACAGAGTAGCGTCCCAGAGCTGTGTTACCTTCACCTGATGCTGCCCTGTTTATAATTTCGAACTTTTTTTCAAGTGTTAAAGCGGTTCTCTGCAGCTTGGCTGATGATAGGACTTGACATTGGACGTTTAGGAAGCATAGTTAAATATTTTTAAGCACAAAATCACTGCACCGTAGGTAAGAACAACAAAAGTTTAAGAGCACAAAATCGCACATACATACGTTGCCAAAACCAATGTGAGACCGGCGGGAGTGAGGTTGTGAGGTGTGCGCACGTGACTTGTATTGGCGGGAAAGCGGTGCTCCTCGCATAACTGGGTTTTGTATGGATACAAGGTAGAAATAGGTTCCTCACATAACTGAATCCGCATTGTCTGAAGGCACATATAACGAGGATAGGGGCTTTTTGGCTCAGTGGGGTCCTTCTGGACAGTAACTTTTGAGTCATTGTTGGAGCATAACAATGTATACATTGTTTTTACAATTATTGCAAGTATTACTTTTCTATTGTTAGCTGATTTGTTAAACCTAACATGCATGTGGGAAATCCTAAATTTATTTTTTGTTTGAAATTGACTCCACTGTTGTGCATTCATCAATTCAACTTGGTTACATTTACATCAACACCGATGGACAGATCTATGCTTTTGTAGTTGTAATCTCTTTCTTCATTACAGATTATATGTTCTTTAGCTTTAATATTAGCATTTGGGATTTGACATTTTGAATCTGTAGGCAAAAGCGGATTAATATGTCTGGATCAGTGTCATAGTTAAGTGCTTACTTTCTACATTGCAGCAATCAAAATGCCAATTAATGGAAATGAATATTAAATAGATAATGTAAATTAAGTATTAACAACAAAAATACTTGCCTTCCACATTTTGCATTCTCTTGTCGGGAAGTGGTCCAGGTTCACCTTAAACCATAGGCTGCCGTTCCATGATAGAAAATGAAGGGCTACGTAGAAATAAAGGGTTGGATTGATCTTAGAATAGGTTACAAGTCGGCACAATTTAGTGGGCTGAAGAGTTTGTGCAGTGCTATAGTGTTCCATTAACATCTACCATACCAGACAGAACTTGATATGGACTAAGATGCTAAAGATGCATGTAATAACCGTTATTAATCGATTGGGACTTGCCCAGTCAAGGTGTATTCCCTTCTGTGTCAAATCATCCATTTCCCATCTTTCCTCCTGATCACTCGGGTTTCTCCCTTTTCTGAAAAAGGGTCTTGGATCTAAATCATTGCTTCTTTTCTAATAAACGCTGCCTGACCTGCTGGGTGTTTCAAGCATTTTCTGTTTTTGTTTGAGTTTGACCAAGTGGTGATTATATCCCATTACCTTTTTCAAAAGTTTCTTTTAGTTAATTGCTTTTATCGTTACAGTGCAATGAAATTTTAATTGTATGGCTGAAAATGTATTTTGTGATGTATAATTAATTTTCTAAAGGCTTTTTTTGAATTGGGGGCGGTGCGAAGGTGGTGCTATAGCCCCAGCAGAAATTACAGTAGCTTTGCATTCTCTGTATAGTTTTGAATACAGCTTGTTTCTCTAGTTGATCTAGTGAAATAGCACCCCCAATTACCATAGCACCCACACAGCAATAAAGTTATAAATTCTGTGCTGGTCTAAGGTCAGATCCACTCTACACTTCTGCTTATTTGTTCATTGTCAATGTCTTGCTGTTGCTGTCCTCAGATCAGTAAGGCTGATCTAAGATCACTTAAAGTGGTGATGTCACTCACTCTCACTCATGCGAAAGATTGATAGTATACATCCAGGTGCAGATCCATGGTCTCGCAAGACTAACGGATGCCACACGCACATACTGTGCTTTTACAAGTTAGCGTGGGCCTGGCATGTGCATTATTTTGGCCGGCGTGAAAAATGGATCGATTTTGAGTGAGAAAATGATCTCATCCAGAGGAATCAGTGGTGTCTCAGCCCGAGCCTGTCTTAATTGAAAGTGACATGCAGAAAGAAGTAAGTGGGGATGAGGACAACAGCAGTTCATCAAAGGAGTGTGAGAGCGAAGTAGAGGAACAAGAAGTGGAGCGGGATTCGGAAGAGAATGTAGATGAAGCTGCTCTTAGTGCTAGTGGGAACACTGTTAGCGATGTTAGCCAACAGCCTGAGGAAGGACCCCATCGGCTAGCATTGGAAAAAGTACTCTTTGCTGCTCGCAACAGTTTGGCAATCAGCAAAGGAGTTTTATCCGTGGCTGGTTTGACAGACTGGAATATTCGATCACGAAAGATACTACATTCTGCTTCGCATGCAGGCATTTCCTGTGTGGAGGACATGGGTTCCATTCTGAGTCTACCCTTCACTGTCATCGGTTACCACAACTGGCGGAAAGCTACAGCAGCTTTCAAAACCCACCATGCTGCTGGAGGAGGAGGAGAAGATGGCGCAACGGCAGCACGCGTGGCCACTTCGGTGGTGATGTCTGTTGTCTGTCAAGTAGGGGACCGTGCACAATTCTGATTTGATGGAGACAGACGTGAGAGTACAGAGGAACATCTGGAAAACTTCTGAAATGCCTGCTTCGCTGCTGCTGCTACTGTGTGGTAACCAGAATCTCCAGAACAGAAGGCCCCGAAATCCTCGGCTTTGCTTGTTTCAGCAGCCGGGGTGAGGTCGATGGCACTCGGGAGGCTGTATCAGAGCGGCTGGTCGGAAGCTCAAAGTTTTCGGACGGATGGACTCAGTGTCGGCTATGGTCGGCTGCTTCCAGGTCATCGGCAAGTTGACAGTGCCAGGTTTATGGCAGGGAGTTTCTCCCTTTTGCAGCCTGCTATCGGGGACTCGGGAGTCAATCGACTCGAGGACTTTTGAGACTTTATTTACCGTGCCCATGGTTTGTTCTTCATCAAATTATGGTATTGCTTTGCACTGCTGTAACTATATGTTATAATTATGTGGTTCTGTCGATGTTAGTCTTTGGTTTGTCCTGTTTTCTGTGATATCACTCCAGAGAAACATTGTATCATTTCTTAATGCATGTATGCATTTCTAAATGACAATAAAAGAGGACTGAGTGTTCTCATAATCTAATGTAAGTGCAGCTCTTAAGTTTGCTATGGAGGCATGGGCCGAATTCAGATTGAGAAAACAAGACGGTTCGAGATTGGGGAAATACGCTTGACAAAGGACATGCAAAGATTGTCCCAAGAAAATGGTGAGTATAAGAGCAGTGGTTGAGTCTCTACGCTATACAGCGTGCCAAGGCATTGCCCAGCGAGGACACTGGGAGGATGATGGATCTGGCAATAGGGGAAACTTTGTTGAGTTGCTCAGTTTAATTAGATAGTTTGATAAAACTGTAGCTAAAAAAAAAATAAGAGGATAATCCTGGAAATGCAAAAAAAACCACGCATCACAATATCCAAAATGAAATTATGGGTATTATGGCAGATATGGTCAGACATCAAATAAGTGCAGAAATCAAGGAGTCTGGACATTTTGCCATCATGGTGGATAGAAAACATAGAACATAGAAAATAGGTGCAGGAGTAGGCCATTTGGCCCTTCGAGCCTGCACCACCATTCAGTATGATCATGGCTGATCATCCAACTCAGAACCCTGCACCAGCCTTCCCTCCATACCCCCTGATCCCTTTAGCCACAAGGGCCATATCTAACTCCCTCTTAAATATAGCCAATGAACTGGCCTCAACTGTTTCCTGTGGCAGAGAATTCCATAGATTCACCACTCTGTGTGAAGAAGTTTTTCCTAATCTCGGTCCTAAAAGGCTTCCCCTTCATCCTCAAACTGTGACCCCTCGTTCTGGACTTCCCCAACATCGGGAACAATCTTCCTGCATCTAGCCTGTCCAATCCCTTTAGGATTTTATACGTTTCAATCAGATCCCCCCCCCCAATCTTCTAAATTCCAACGAGTATAAGGCCAGTTCATTCAGTCTTTCATCATATGAAAGTCCTGCCATCCCAGGAATCAATCTGGTGAACCTTCTTTGTACTCCCTCTATGGCAAGGATGTCTCCTCCGATTAGGGGACCAAACCTGCACACAATACTCCAGGTGTGGTCTCACCAAGGCCTTGTACAACTGCAGTAGTACCTCCCTGCTCCTGTACTCGAATCCTCTCGCTATAAATGCCAGCATTCCATTCGCTTTTTTCACCACCTGCTGTACCTGCATGCCCACTTTCAATGACTGGTATATAATGACACCCAGGTCTCATTGCACCTCCCCTTTTCCTAATCTGCCACCTTTCAGATAATAATCTGTTTTCCTGTTTTTGCCACCAAAGTGGATAACTTCACATTTATCCACATTAAATTGCATCTGCCATGAATTTGCCCACTCACCTAACCTATCCAAGTCACCCTGCATCCTCTTAGCATCTTCCTCACAGCTAACAGTGCCGCCCAGCTTCGTGTCATCGGCAAACTTGGAGATGCTGCATTTAATTCCCTCATCCAAGTCATTAATATATATTGTAAACAACTGGGGTCCCAGCACTGAGCCTTGCGGTACCCCACTCGTCACTGCCTGCCATTCTGAAAAGGTCCTGTTTATTCCCACTCTTTGCTTCCTGTCTGCCAACCAATTCTCTATCCACATCAATACCTTACCCCCAATACCGTGTGCTTTAAGTTTGCACACTAATCTCCTGTGTGGGACCTGGTCAAAAGCCTTTTGAAAATCCAAACATACCACATCCACTGGTTCTCCCCTATCCACTCTACTAGTTACATCCTCAAAAAATTCTGAGATTCGTCAGCATGATTTTCCTTTCACAAATCCATGCTGACTTTGTCCAATGATTTCACCGCTTTCCAAATGTGCAGTTATCACATCTTTGATAACTGACTCCAGCAGTTTCCCCACCACCGATGTTAGGTTAACCCGTCTATAATTCCCCGGTTTCTCTCTCCCTCCTTTTTTAAAAAGTGGGGTTACATTAGCCACCCTCCAATCCTCAGGAACTAGTCCAGAATCTAAAGAGTTTTGAAAAATTATCACTAATGCATCCACTATTTCTTAGGCTACTTCCTTAAGCACTCTGGGATGCAGACCATCTGGCCCTGGGGATTTATCTGCCTTTAATCCCTTCAATTTACCTAACACCACTTCCCTACTAACATGTATTTCCCTCAGTTCCTCCATCTCACTGGACCCTCTGTCCCCTACTATTTCCGGAAGATTATTTATGTCCTCCTTAGTGAAGACAGAACCAAAGTAATTATTCAATTGGTCTGCCATGTCCTTGCTCCCCATAATCAATTTACCTGTTTCTGTCTGTAGGGGACCTACATTTGCCTTAACCAATCTTTTTCTTTTCACATATCTATAAAAGCTTCTACAGTCAGTTTTTATGTTCCCTGCCAGTTTTCTCTCATAATCTTTTTTCCCCTTCCTAATTAAGCCCTTTGTCCTCCTCTGCTGAACTCTGAATTTCTCCCAGTCCTCAGGTGAGCCACTTTTTCTGGGTAATTTGTATGCTTCTTCTTTGGAATTGATACTATCCTTAATTTCCCTTGTCAGCCACGGGTGCACTACCTTCCTTGATTTATTCTTTTGCCAAACTGGGATGAACAATTGTTGTAGTTCATCCATGCGATCTTTAAATGCTTGCCATTGCATATCCACCGTCAACCCTTTAAGTGTCATTTGCTAGTCTATTTTAGCTAATTCACGTCTCATACCTTCAAAGTTACCCTTCTTTAAGTTCAGAACCTTTGTTTCTGAATTAACTATGTCACTCTCCATCTTAATGAAGAATTCCACCATATTATGGTCACTCTTACCCAAAGGGCCTCTCACGACAAGATTGCTAATTAACCCTTTCTCATTGCTCAATACCCAGTCTAGAATAGTCTGCTCTCGAGTTGGTTCCTCAACATGTTGGTTCAAAAAACCATCCCGCATACATTCCAAGAAATCCTCTTCCTCAGCACTCTTACCAATTTGCTTCACCCAATCTACATGTAGATTGAAGTCACCCATTATAACTGCTGTTCCTTTATTGCACACATTTCTAATTTCCTGTTTAATACCATCCCCAACCTCACTACTACTGTTAGGTGGCCTGAACACAACACCCACCAGCGTTTTCTGCCCCTTAGTGTTATGTAGCTCTACCCATATCGATTCCACATCTTCCTGGCTTATGTCCTTCCTTTCTATCGCATTAATCTCCTCTCTAACCAGCAACGCCACCCCACCTCCTTTTCTTTCATGTCTATCCCTCCTGAACATTGAATATCCCTGATTGTTGAGCTCCCATCCTCGGTCACCCTGGAGCCATGTCTCTGTGATCCCAACTATATCATAATCATTAATAACAATCTGCACTTCCAATTCATCCACCTTGTTACGAATGCTCCTTGCATTGACACACAAAGCCTTCAGGTGTGCTTTTACAACTCTCTTAGCCCTTATACAATTATGTTGAAAAGTGGTCCTTTTTGATGCTTGCCCTGGATTTGTCGGCCTGCCACTTTTACTTTTCACCTTACTACTTTTTACTTCTACCCTCATTTTACACCCCTCTATCTCTCTGCACTGGTTCCCATCCCCCTGTTGTGAACTAACCTCCTCTCGCCTAGCCTCTTTAATTTGATTCCCCCCCCCCCCAACCATTCTAGTTTAAAGTCACCTCAGTAGCCCTTGCTAATCTCCCTGCCAGGATATTGGTCCCCCTAGGATTCAAGTGTAACCCGTCCTTTTTCTACAGGTCACGCCTGCGCCAAAAGAGGTCCCAATGATCCAAAAACTTGAATCCCTGCCCCCTGCTCCAATCCTTTAGCCACGCATTTATCCTCCACCTCATTGCATTCCTACTCTCACTGTTGGGTGGCACAGGCAGTAATCCCGAGATTACTACCTTTACGGTCCTTTTCCTCAACTCCCTTCCTAACTCCCTGTACTCTCCTTTCAGGACCTCTTCCCTTTTCCTACCTATGTCATTGGTACCTATATGTACCACGACCTCTGGCTCCTCACCCTCCCACTTCAGGATATCTTGGACACGATCAGAAATATCCCTGGCACCAGGAAGGCAAACTACCATCCGGGTCTCTGGACTGCGTCCACAGAATCACCTATCTGACCCCTTTACTATCGAGTCCCCTATTACAACTGCCCTCCTCTTCCTTTCCCTACCCTTCTGAGCTACAGGGCTGGACTCTTGTGCCAGAGGCACGGCCACTGTCGCTTCCCCCAGGTAAGCTGTTCCCCCCAACAGTACTCAAACAGGAGTACTTACTGTCAAGGGGCACAGCCACTGGGGTACTCTCTATTACCTGACTCTTCCCCTTCCCCCTCCTAACCGTGACCCACTGGTCTGCCTCCTGTGGCCCCGGTGTGACCACCTGCCTGTAACTCCTCTCTATCAACTCCTCACTCTCCCTGACCAGACGAATGTCATCGAGCTGCAGCTCCAGTTCCCTAACGTGGTCCCTTAGGAGCTGCATCTCGGCGCACCTGGCGCAGATGTGGACGTTCCAGGAGGCTTGGAGACTCCAGGGCCTCCCACATCCGGCACCGAGAACAACAAACTGCTCTCACACTCATACTGCCCCTCTCCTCAAATAACAACAAAAAATGAATACCAAACCTTCCTCGCCTTGCCCGTTTCCGCCTATGAAAGTAAAGACTTGAGTAAAAAGGAGCAAATATCAGTGGTGGTGCGGTATTTGAATAACTAATAATAGTGCTTGAAGAATTCTTGCACTTCACTCCAGCAGAAGGGTTGGTTGCAGAGTCACTTCTTAAAAGCATTGACAGACACTCGCCCAGTGTGTGATTGATAAGAACGTGTGTATAGGTCAGTGTTATGACGGGGCGGCAGTGATGTATCCCGTTATTGCACCCAGACAAGGGAGGCTCAGGAAAGAGGTCCCGCAGGCATTATATGCACACTGCCATGCTCTCAGATTTGACCTTGTTTTAGTGGATGTTGTGAGCAATGTACTGCAAGCGGGCGGGTGAGTTTTTTGAAACTCTGCAGCTGCTTTACAACTTTTTTTTTAAAACTCTGTTGCCCACCATCTTTTTATGAAGAAGCAGAGAACTGGAATCAACTCCACAGCCTGTGGAGTTGAAGAAATTGTCAGATACACGTTGGGCATGGCAGTATGCAGCTTTGTGGGCTATAAGGAAATCACTCCCTGTCATTGTAGCTACACTACAGGATATTATGGGTCAACCAAATGCATGGAGGAAAACAGAGGCCAGAGCTGTAAATGGACTGATTGACGAGCATTTTGCTTTACTTCTCACCATGTTTGAGGATTTATTCCGAGTCACCAAGTTCATGTCAGACCAGCTGCAATCTCCCAGTTTGGAGCTTTCATCTGCTGTGGACTTGGCTCAGTCTATTATCGATGCACTCTCAGCAAAGTGGGGAAAGGAATCATGGAGTGAAATTCAGGCAAGAGCTCGGGACCTGTGCGTCAAGGCCGGTATACAGAGCAGACCACATGAAAGGAGACAGGCCCAGCCACACCACCGCCTACATGATTTTGTTGTTGAGGCCCAAACTGAATGCACACCTGTCACATCCTCTGATGACCTTCGCAACCACTGTTTCTATCCAGTTATAGACGGCCTTCTGACTGAAATGAAAAGACGGTTCGCACTTGAGACTGGGGGTGTTCTGACTGGAGTCTCAGCATTGAATCCCAAACACAAGCTCTTCCTAAACAAGAATTGTCTTTGGCCAATGGCCCAGTACTACGGAGCGAGTGAAGTGAACCTGACTGCAGAGCTACATCAGGTCGGCGTCTGCTGGAAACAAAAGCAAGGATAGACAGTGAATGACACAGTGGAATTTCTAGCTCTAATGAGACCCTACTGCAATGCATTTATAGATTTGTACAAACGAATCTGCATATCACTGACTCTACCTGTGATATCTGCCTCATGCAAACGGAGTTTCTCTTGCCTCAGACGCCTTAAAAAGTACCTAAGGAATAGCAGCGGTGATGCTCGGAACAGCAAATTGGCCCTGTTGGCCATAAAGAGCCGGAGGACCAAAGCACTTGACATCCAGAAAATCAATGATACTTTCACCACCAATCACAACAGACGGATTGTGCTTCTCTGAAAACATCAATGGTGAGTGCAGTTGATTTTTTTTTAAATTTGGGCCTAGGCTAATGCTGATTATAATTATTATTTTGTGATGGATACCCCATAGTCCTTATGTTTCCTGCAAATCCTAAACTATTACATTTACTGCTATTGAGCCTACTGGTTTTGCTTAGACTTCCAAGTGGTGATCCTGTTGATTTTTGTTTTAAATTCAGTAGCCGAATTAATTGAGGTATTGCATGGTCAGAGTATGATTTGTCCAACTCCTGGTAAAGTCTTGCATCTGTTGTTTGCCGTATTTGACTTTAATAACGGTGTATCTTTTGCCATTGTCTGTCTATGTAATGCGAATAGCAGTGGACATTGTGGGTTAGTGTTGTGTTTTTCAGTTGAAAAGCACGCATTTGATGCTGATTGCGGGATTGGTGCGTGATTCACGTTGTGTGCTGTGGGTCAGATGCTCTGTTGGTTTGTTTGTTTATGCTCTGTGTAGCCTAGGTTGTCTTCGATGCTGTTGACACTGTCACAGTTCACTTCTAATATTATATCTATCAATTGCTGTTGCTTGTGAATCAACAGAGGCATTTATAGTAGGCACATAATGCTTGAAACTGACTTTTGAATGCCACGCGTCTGGCCTTGCGAATACAGTACATCCCTCAGCACCATCACTGAATAATTCAGCCCCACTGTAGCACCAGCAAGAAAAAAATCTCTGGCGCCGCCACTGTTTTGAATACAAGCTTAAGATTTTCTCAGTTGGTGAAATAGAGTACATTTCTAAATGCCACAGTTTTAGGAAGCAGCACTACAGCTTTGCTCTTGACTCAACAACTTTTTTTTTCCTTGATTACTGATTTATCTTAAACCACTGACGAAACAATTTCTTTCTTAATTTTCACTCTCTAGAAATAGCCATGGTGGTTTTCCTCTACTTCAGTTCTTGTGATGAAAATACCCATTAGCCATTTCATCTCCATCTGTTAAGTGAAGGTCACTACTTTTTCAAAGAAGTGCAGTCTTAGAACAAAATCAAAGTTGTATTTAAGGGTTTATATTACTTATCATACAATTCTGGTTTAAATGTATCATTTATACTAAAACTGACAGTTGAAAAAGTAATGACAGATGGTAACAAAGTGAAAGATACTAGATTTTACATTTTCCGCCCTGGTGATTACTGTTCTTTGGAGTAGGTGCTGAAATGTGAAGCTTACAGTAGATTGATACTTCCTGGTTAACTTGTCTCAATTTTTTAAAAGTGATTCTGTTTTAAATGTGTTTTATTTAAGTTGCAGTACTCTTTGATTTTTTGGGCCTTCTCACCTGTATTATTTGCTTATCTTGAACTTTCTCATTTTAGCAAATGGTGGGACAGGCTTTGGGTCAGTAGGGCCATTTGTACAACAAGGTTGGCTAAACATTTTCTTCAAGTCCTTTCAACATCTTTATTTTGGGTATTGATTTTAATGATTATTAAAACTTCTGTAGTCCATAAGTTTCATGATTGTGGTGAGGTTCTTCAGCATTGGAAAATTATTACAGCAGTAATTTTTCTCTAGACAGCTTAAAAGACCAACCTTTTCTCATTGTTTTTAGAAGAGTCATTCTACTTTAGTCACATGATATTTGGTGGCATACTTTGAAAGTCCACTATATTTTGTTATTTTTCTTTTGTACTGTTGTTATAATGTGGTGAAATTGTCTGTATTAATGCGAAAGATGTTCACTGTACCTCAGTACCTGTGACAATAATAAACCAATTTACTTGGTGTGATCATAATCAGGTGGAAGGGAATTAACACACTTTTAAAATTTGGAATTGTATTTCTTATTGTGCACTTTCAGAAAATGATCTTACTCCTTTTGGACTAGAACCACATGAAAAGGAATACCTATCACGCTTCATAAACAAGTTAAGGCAATCTGTCCATAAAAATAGCACTAAATCTGTCACCCACAAACTGCAGCCAATGAGGAATTTAAGTTTCGAAAAGTATCTTACTTGAGGTGACTACTCAGCCCACCAAGACCATGCTGGCTTCCAGAGAGCAATTTCATGAAGGTGAAGTAAGGGGAACAACTTTAAGTTCCTTGTTGTAAACATCTTGGAGAATCTGTCCTGGGCCCAATACATTGATTCAGTCATGAAGATGAAATGCCAATGGCTTCAATTCATGAGGAGATTGAAGAAATGTAGTGTATCACCACAGATTCTTACAAATTTCTCTAGGTTTATGGTGGAGAGCATTCTGACTGGCTGTTTTGCTGTCTGGTATGGAGGCGTCAATACATAGGATTACGAGAAGTTGCAGAAGGTAGCATCCATCACTCAGGTCCCCCTTTCTTCTCTTCCCCTCCCCCCAAACCCACATGTGCGGTTGGTTTTTGGGGGGGGGGGTCATCAGGGAGTAGGAGAATAGAGGCAAAGCGCTTGTGCTCAATCTCTGGCCTCAACCCAGTTAGAGGTACTCTTATTTGAGTTGGAAAATGATTGTTTCCAGACTCGTTCTGAGATGCTTCAGCTCAAAAATTTAAGTTGTCTCTGAGGCTAGATTGTTGAAAATGCCATTTTGCTAAAGGAATGTTAAAATGGTTTAACTGATTCTTTTTCACTTTTCAGTGAATAAAACAATGAAACTACTGTACACACAAGGTTGCAAGTGGAACAAGTAATTGGGAAAGCAAATAGTGTAGCATCAGGATTTGTTGTAAGATCTTGGGGTTTGGAAATGGGGGTGTGGTATTACTACAGTTGTACAGATGGTGATGAAGCCACCTGTGTGCGGTTTTTGCCCCGATACAAGAACTTGCTTGCATTGGAGACAGTACAGAAGAGAGTGATTCCAGGAGTTATAGGATTTTCTTAGCACAGACAACTTTAAAACAGTTCTATATTCATTGGACTATGGAAAAACTGAGGGTTGATCTTAATTCATCTGCATGAGATCCTAAGGGGCATGATTGATATCCTGTGCTGTTATTTCTAGGGGCAGCACAAGCGTTCTCAATGGTTTGGCTAGAGTTTATCAGCCAGCTATTATCTGGTCATTGCTTCTTGTAGAAACTGGTTATAGGCAGTTTGCATGTGAAGCTTGCATCAGTGGTATATGTACATTTGATAAAATAGGCTGATCAACTATGGTCAATATGTCTTTGTCAGGGGGAGGAGGGAATTTGGCTTCATTGATTTTGTTTTTAAGAAAGTAACGAAGAAGTTTGAAAGTGATGTGGTAGATGTCACATACATTGAAATCCATTTAGACAAGGTCTGGGTGGAAAGTAACAAGGTTAAGGGACATGGCATTAAAGCAAGCTGGCTCAGTGCATGTAAGTGTAAAAATTGTTCTGGTGATTAGCAGAGGGTGGTAATGGTGGAAGGTTGCTTTTCTGATTAGAAGTCTGACCAAGGCTGAGTGTTGGGACCTTTGGTTGTCATGACTTGGATGTGATTGGTAGGAAGAACAGTTGTATTTCAACTGTTCTTCTCGTATTTCATCTTTTTCCTTATGGCTTTTTCAGTTACCTTTTGTTGGATTTTAAAAGCTTCCAATCATCCAACTTCCCACTCACTTTTGCTACCCTGTATGCCTTTTCCTTGGCTTTTATGTAGTCCTTAACTAACTTTGTCAGCCACAGTGGCCTGACCTCTATTTGACAACTATTTCTATTCATCCTGCACCCTGTGAACTATTCCCAGAAACTTCAGCCACCTGCAGTATCCCCCTGTAATGTACCTGGGCAAGCTTCTCTCTCATGACTCTATAATTCCCTTTTATTCCATTGCGATACATGTGACTTGTGCTTCTCTCTTTCAAATTGCAGTATGAATTCAATCATATTATGAACACTGTCTCCAAAGGGTTCCTTTACCTTAAGCTCCCTAATAAAATCTTAATTATTACACAACACCCAATATAAGATGGCCTTCCCTTGAGTAGGCTCGAGCACAAGCTGCCCTAAAAAGCCATCTTGTAGGTATTCAACAAATTCCCTCTCTTGCAGCCCGACATCAACCTGATTTTCCTAATCCCCTTGCTTATTGTAAAAATTGTTCTGGTGATTAGCAGAGGGTGGTAATGGTGGAAGGTTGCTTTTCTGATTAGAAGTCTGACCAAGGCTGAGTGTTGGGACCTTTGGTTGTCATGACTTGGATGTGATTGGTAGGAAGAACAGTTGTATTTCATCTGTTCTTCTCGTATTTCATCTTTTTCCTTATGGCTTTTTCAGTTACCTTTTGTTGGATTTTAAAAGCTTCCAATCATCCAACTTCCCACTCACTTTTGCTACCCTGTATGCCTTTTCCTTGGCTTTTATGTAGTCCTTAACTAACTTTGTCAGCCACAGTGGCCTGACCTCTATTTGACAACTATTTCTGTTCATCCTGCACCCTGTGAACTATTCCCAGAAACTTCAGCCACCTGCAGTATCCCCCTGTAATGTACCTGGGCAAGCTTCTCTCTCATGACTCTATAATTCCCTTTTATTCCATTGCGATACATGTGACTTGTGCTTCTCTCTTTCAAATTGCAGTATGAATTCAATCATATTATGAACACTGTCTCCAAAGGGTTCCTTTACCTTAAGCTCCCTAATAAAATCTTAATTATTACACAACACCCAATATAAGATGGCCTTCCCTTGAGTAGGCTCGAGCACAAGCTGCCCTAAAAAGCCATCTTGTAGGTATTCAACAAATTCCCTCTCTTGCAGCCCGACACCAACCTGATTTTCCTAATCCCCTTGCTTATTGAAGTCCCCCTTTACAATTGTGACATTACCCTTATTAAATGCCCTTTCCAATTTCAACCTCATTATGTGGTGACTATTTGGAGGCCAATATGATCCACATTGTTCTTTTCACTCTTGCAGTTTCATAACTCCACCCACAAAGATTCAACATTCTAACCCTATGTCACCTCTTTCTAAAGATGTAATTCTATCTCTTATCACCACACCCACACCACCACCTATGCCTTTCTGCCTGTCCTTTCACTAGAAGTAATGGTGGACTTCAATATGCAAGGAAATTGAGGAAAATCAGGTTGGTGTCAGGTTACGAGAGAGAGAATTTGTTGAATGCCTACAAGATGGCTTTAGATCAGCTCGTGCTTGAACCTACTCAGGGACAGGCTATTTTAGATCGGGTGTTGTGTAAAAACCCAGATCTTATTAGGCAGCTTAACATAAAGGAACCCTTGGGAGGCAGTGATCATAATATGATTGAATTCGTACTACAATTTGAGAGGGAGAAATCGGAAGTATCAGTATCGCAATGGAATAAAAGGGAATTAGAGGCTTGAGGGGACTTGCCCAGCTGGATTGGAGGAGGATACTGGTGGGGATGATGGCAGAGCAGGGATGGGTGATGTTTCTGGGAATAGTTTACAAGGTGTGGGATAGGTATGTCCCACAGGGAAGAAGTTCTCAAATGATAGGGATAGGCAACCGTGGCTGACAAACGAAGCCAAGGACTGCATAAATGCCAAGGAAAGGGCATAGAAGATTGCAAAAGTGAGTGAGAAGTTGGATCATTGGGAAGCTTTTAAAATCCAACAAATGGCTTTAAGAAGGGAAAAGATGAAATATGAGGGCAGACTAGACAATAATGTAAAGAAAGATACTAAAGTTTTTCCCTTTATATAAAGGGTAAAAGGTGAGAGCTGATATTTGTCTATTGGTGAGGTAGTAATAGGGGACAAAGAAATGGCAAATTATCTTAATGGGTACTTTGCATCTGTCTTCACTGTGGAAGACACTAGTAGCGTGCCAGAGGTCTGTGAGTTTCAGGGAGCAGGAGTGAGTGCCATTGCTATTACAAAGGAAGTGCGTGGCAAGCTCAAAGTGCTTAAGGCGGATAAGTCACTGAGAGAGGTTGCTGAAGAGATAACCAATGCATTGGCCATGATTGTTCAAGAATCACTTGATTCTGGCGTGGTCCCGGAGGACTGGAAGATTGCAAATGTCACTCCACTCTTTAGGAAGGGAGGAAGGCAAGAGACAGGAAATGATCAGCCTGTTCGCCTAACCTCAGTGGTTGGGAAAGTGTGGAGCCCATTAAGGATGAAGTTTCGAGGTACTTGGAAACTAATGATGAAATAAGTCAAAGTCAGCATTGTTCCATAAAGGGAAATCTTGCCTGACAAATCTGTTAGAGTTCTTCTGAGCAACTAGTCAGGCTACCTTTTGAATATTATCAACAATTTTGGGGCCCAGAGCTCAGAAAGGATATGTTGTCTTTGCAGAGGTTCCAGAGGAGGTTCATGGGGATTATTCTGGGAATGAAGGGGTTAATATGTGAGGAGCATTTAACAGCTTTGAGCCGTACTCACTGGAATTTAGAAGAATGCGGGAGGATCTCATTGAAACCTATTGAATGTTGAAAGGACTAGATGGGGTGGATGTGGAGGGGGTGTTTCCTGTGGTGGGGTTATCCAGAATTAAAGGGCACATTCTCAAAATTGAGGGGTGACCCTTTCGAATAGAGAGAAGGAAGAATTTTTTTCGCCAGAGTGTACTAAATCTGTGGAATGCTCTGCCACAGACTGCAGTGGAGGCCAAGTCTGTAGGTATATTTGAGATGGAAATTGATTGTTTCTTGATCACTCAGGGCATCAAAGGATATGGCGAGAAGGCAGGTGTATGGAGTTGAGTGGGATCCAGGATCAGTCATGATGGAATGGTGCAGCAGACTCGATGGGCTGAATTGCCTAATTCTGCTCCCATGTTTTATGGTCTTGTATCCTTTGTTAAGCACCTAACTATGACCTCCTTTCAGCCCCTATTCAGTAATGCCCACAATGTCATACTGACCAATCTCTAATTGCACCATGAGTTCATCCACCTTATTCTGAATACTACATGCATTTAAATACAGCACCTGCAGTCCTGCAATCTCATCCTTTTGAATGTATGCATTTGTATCCAATCATTGACTTGTCCTTTGTCACATTCATATTACACCACCATCTACTTGTAAACCCACTAGCTCATCCTCACCTCTATCATATTGAGGTCTCATCTGTGAATTTAACTAGATGTGAATTAGCACATTAATCTGAGAACTAGTTCTCCCACTTCAAACCCTGAACTGCAGTTATTTCTGCAAAAGACTTTGTTCAAAGTAAATCTATTCTCAAAGTAGATGTATGTCACCATATACAACCATGAGATTTGTTGTGCGATCATTGGACAGGTGATTAACTCATTTTTGCATCTACTACCCAATTTCATATTGGGTGATTATCCTTTGTTTATTTTAGCAGTACTATCGCAGAACTTGCTCAGCCAGCAGAGAAAAGCAAAGAATCAGCACATTACTTGTGTGTATGCCAGGACATAATGGCTATGAATTTCAGATTGCCTTCTCTGACAAATGCTATAGATGGGTTTTTAAGGCAATCTGGTGGAACCTAGTTCAAAACATTTTTAATTTGAATTTAACAGCTGCATGGTTAGCTTTAAATTTTACATTGAAGTATGTACAGAACCTTTTAATTGTAAAAGATTCCAGCATGTGCAGTCTAATCTCAGCCTTTTGACTGGTAAAGCAATCAGGTAACCCAAGAAACTTGAGGCTATCTCCCTCTAGAGGCTAGTTGCAGTTGTAACTGTGTAGCCTTTGAGGAAATTTAAGATCTGTCTTTTCATTTGCACAAAGCTGCGGATATTGTGTTCCAGTAAGATAAAATTCCAGATCCTGTGACATGCAGTTCCTGGAATCTGGTGATTTTAGGTTGAAAGCTTAATTCAAATCGTGTTTTATGTTGTATGGAAAGAATGTATGTTTGCTGTTTCTCATTTGAGATTTTTGAATCATACTGTAGCGATGTGCTACACACAGCGCTAGAATAACCATACGGAGTCGGTGAGTTACAGTTGCGATGAAAGAGATTTATTCAAACTTAGCGGCCCGCTTTAAAGCCTTCCCGTTCCCGCCCTCCCTGGGCGGGATTGCTGTGGGGAATGCATATTCCCAGACCCTTTCTGCGTGCGGGGTTTTCCCCCTGCTGGTGAAGATGGCCTGGCGCCCTTTTTGGGGCCGGCCCTCTGCCTGCGCGCGCTGTTGTGAGCCGGTTCATGTGTGCCAGAAAGTGGGTCGCCACATAACCGCCCCCCCCCGCCCGAACCGGCGATACCTCCCCCAATGTCCACAGTCTGGATCAGCCTCTGTTTGGGAAGTCTGCCCCTGCGCCGCGGTGCCTGAGCCTGGACTGGTTGCGCCAAGTCCACATGGGCCGGTTTGAGTCGGTCCACCGTGAAAACCTCCTCTCTCCCCCCAATGTCCAGCACGAACGTGGACCTGTTGTTCCTGATCACCTTAAATGGTCCCTCGTAGGGCCGCTGTAGTGGTGCCCGGTGTCCGCCCCGTCGTACAAAAAGAAACTTACAGTTCTGCAGGTCTTTGGGTACGCAGGTCGGGCTCTGTCCGTGCTGTGAAGTGGGGATGGGGGCCAGGTTACCGAGCCTCTCCCGTAGTCTGTCCAGGACTGCTGTGGGTTCTTCCTCTTGCCCCCTTGGGGCTGGTATGAATTCTCCTGGGATGACCAGGGGCGCGCCGTACACCAACTCGGCCGACAAGGTGTGTAGATCCTCCTTGGGCGCCGTGCGGATTCTGAGCAGGACCCAGGGAAGTTTGTCCACCCAGTTAGGCCCCTCCAGGCGGGCCATGAGAGCCGATTTCAGGTGACGGTGGAAGCGCTCCACTAGTCCGTTCGACTGTGGGTGGTAGGCAGTTGTGTGGTGTAGCTGTGTTCCTAAAAGGCTGGCCACAGCCAACCACAGGCTGGAGGTGAACTGGGCGCCCCTGTCGGAGGTAATGTGGGCCGGTACCCCAAAGCGTGCTACCCAGGTTGCGATCAGTGCTCGGGCACAGGATTCGGAGGTGGTGTCGGTGAGCGGGACTGCCTCTGGCCATCTGGTGGACCGGTCTATCATAGTTAGGAGGTACTGCACTCCTCGCGACACTGGCAGGGGCCCCACGATATCCACATGAATGTGGTCGAACCTCCGGCGAGTGGGTTCGAACCGCTGCGGCGGAGCCTTCATGTGCCGCTGCACCTTGGCATGCACGTTTTGGCCCATTCACTGACCTGCTTACGAAGTCCATGCCACACGAACCTGTTGGCGACCAGCCGGACAGTTGTCCTGATGGAGGGGTTCGCTAAGTTGTGAATGGACTCGAAAACCCGCCGGCGCCAGGCTGCTGGGATGACGGGGCGGGGTTGGCCGGTAGCTACGTCACATAGTAGGGTCCTCTCACCTGGGCCTACGGGGAGGTCTTGAAGCTGTAAACCGGAGACTGCAGTTCTGTAACTGGGGATCTCAGTGTCTGCCTGCTGTGCCTCTGCCAGCGCTGCATAGTCCACCCCCTGGGACAGGGCTTGTATGGTAGGTCTGGAAAGTGCATCCGCCACGACGTTGTTCTTTCCAGAGACATGCCGGATGTCTGTCGTGTACTCGGAGATGTAGGACAGATGTCACTGCTGGCGGGACGACCAGGGGTCGAACACCTTAATGAACGCGAAGGTAAGCGGTTTGTGGTCTGTGAACGTGGTGAAGGGCCTACCTTCTAAGAAGTACCTGAAATGCCAGATTGCCAGGTATAGTGCCAATAGCTCCCGGTCGAAAGCACTGTATTTGAGTTCGGGTGGTCGTAGGTGTTTGCTGAAGAACGCCAGGGGTTGCCAGTGACCCGCGATAAGTTGTTCCAGCACTCCACCGACCGCTGTGTTGGATGCGTCCACCGTGAGGGCAGTAGGAACGTCCGTTCTGGGGTGCACTAGCATCGCGGCGTTTGCTAAGGCTTCTTTGGTTTTAACGAAAGTGGTTGCGGCCTCTTTGTCCCAGGTAATGTCCTTGCCCTTACCCGACATCAGGGTGAACAGGGGGCGCATGGTTCGGGCTGCTAAGGGGAGGAAATGGGGGTAAAAATTCACCATACCCACGAATTCCTGCAAGCCTTTAATTGTGTTGGGTCGGGGGAAGTGGTGGACCGCGTCTACCTTGGCGGGCAGCGGGGTTGCCCCGTCTTTAGTAATCCTGTGGCCCAGGAAGTCGATGGTTTTGAGTCCGAACTGGCATTTGGCTGGATTGATTGTAAGGCCGAATTCGCTCAGGCGGGAGTAGAGCTGGCGGAGGTGGGACAGATGCTCCTGCCGACTACTGCTGGCTATGAGGATGTCGTCCAAATAGATGAATGCAAAGTCCAGGTCGCATCCCACTGCGTCCATTAGCCGCTGGAACGTCTGTGCGGCATTCTTTAGACTAAATGGCATTTGGAGGAATTCGAAAAGTCCGAACGGGGTGATAAGTGCTGTTTTGGGGATGTCGTCCGGATGTACAGGGATTTGATGGTATCCCCGGACGAGGTCTACCTTGGAAAAGATCCTTGCGCCGTGTAGGTTTGCTGCGAAGTCTTGAATGTGCGGCACAGGGTAGCGGTCTGGCGTTGTAGCCTCGTTCAGTCTGTGGTAGTCACCGCATGGTCTCCAGCCCCCCGTTGCCTTGGGCACCATGTGAAGGGGGGAGGCCCATGGGCTGTTGGACCATCGTATGATCCCTAATTCCTCCATCTTCTTGAACTCCTCCTTCGCCAGTCGGAGCTTGTCCGGGGGAAGCCTTCGAGCACGGGCATGGAGGGGTGGTCCCTGGGTCGGGATGTGGTGCTGTACTCCATGTCTGGGCATGGCTGCCATGAACTGCGGTGTCAGTACTGATGGGAAATCCGCCAGGACCCTGGTGAATTCATCATCGGACAGCGTGATGGAGTCCAGGTGTGGGGCTGGCAACTGTGCTTCACCCAGGGAGAACGTTTGAAAAGTCTTGTTGTGGACTAATCGCTTCCCTTGCAGGTCGACCAGCAGGCTGTGGGCTCGTAGAAAATCTGCCCCCAGCAGTGGTTGGACCACGGCGGCCAGTGTAAAATCCCACGTGAACTGGCTGGAGCTGAACTGTAGCCGTGCCGTGCGGGTGCCGTAGGTTCGTATTGTGCTGCCATTAGCGGCCCTCAGGGTGGGTCCCGGTTCTCTGTTGCGGGTGTCGTAACTCGTTGGAGGTAAGACGCTGATCTCCGCTTCGGTGTCGACCAAAAAGCGGCGTCCCGACTGCTTGTCCCAGACATACAGGAGGCTGTCCTGATGGCCAGCCGCTGTAGCCATCAGCGGCAGCTGGCCCTGGCGTTTCCCGGGAATTTGCAGGGTTGTCTGCAGCGGCGGGCCTCTGTGCCCCACCGCTGGTGGTAGAAACACCATTGTTCGTTGGGCTCCTCACTCCCGTCGCCAGGTTTTGTAGGCTCTGCTGCCAGGCCTGGTCTGGTCTGTCGTTGGGCACGCGGCTTGGTGATCTGTGCGACGGATGCCCCTCTCTCTTTCCTGGCATTCCACAGCACATCTGCTCGGGCCGCCACCTCCCGGGGGTTGCTGAAATCTGCATCGGACAGCAGCAGGCATATGTCCTTGGGCAGTTGCTCTAGGAACGCCTGCTCAAACATGAGGCAGGGTTTGTGTCCTTCAGCCAGGGCCAGCATCTTGTTCATTAATGCTGACGGCGGCCTGTCTCCCAAACCATCCAGGTGCATTAAGCGGTGTGCTTGTTCACGCCGTGAGAGTCCGAAAGTCCTTATGAGCAGGGCTTTGAATGCTGTGTATTTGCCGTCCTCCGGGGGCGACTGTATAAACTCCTCAACTTGTGCAGCAGTCTCCTGGTCGAGTGAGCTCAGCACGTAGTAGTAGCGAGTGGACTCCGAGGTTATCTGCTGAATGTGGAATTGTGCTTCTGCTTGTTCGAACCATAATTGGAGTCGCCGCGTCCAGAAGCTTGGCAGTTTTAACGAAACTGCGTGAACAGATGCAGCGTCGGTCATCTCTGGTCCAAATATCATTTGGGCCGTCGGGGTCACCAATTGTAGCGATGTGCTACACACAGCGCTAGAATAACCACATGGAGTCGGTGAGTTACAGTTGCGATGAAAGAGATTTATTCAAACTTCGCGGCCCGCTTTAAAGCCTTCCCGTTCCCGCCCTCCCTGGGCAGGATTGCTGTGGGGAATGCATATTCCCAGACCCTTTCTGCGCGCGGGGTTTTCCCCCTGCTGGTGAAGATGGCCTGGTGCCCTTTTTGGGGCCAGCCCTCTGCCTGCGCGCGCTGTTGTGAGCCGGTTCGTGTGTGCCAGAAAGTGGGTCGCCACAATACTAAGAATATTAGCAGACATCTGTAATTCTTAATAGATGTAAGGCATAAAACAGGACTCTTTGGTCCACCAAATCTATGCCAACAATTTTGCCTATTTAGACTACTCCTATCCCTTGCCTATTGAAGTGTTTGTCTAAATTATTCTTCAACATGGTAATTGTGTCTGACTCTGCCACCACCTCTGACTAAATGGGGAAGAAATTGATAGGTGCATCCAGGAGGGTTTCTTGTTAATAATCCAACTAGGGAAGAGGCTGTACCAGATTTTGTGTTGGAAAATGAGCTTGGCTAAATGACTGGAGTTTAGATGGTAGAGTATTTTAGGATGGGAATCAAAACTCTGTGGGTGTTCACATTCACTTTTACAGCTAAGGTAAGAGTGCAAAATTGAGGAATGGAGGTGGGATTCCTTGTAGGAACTTGGGACTAATATCTTCCTGTGTGGAAGACTGAGGATGGCAAGGTTCATGGACCTTGCATGATGAGAGATGTTGCAAAACCTGAAAGGAGAATAAATATGTCTGAGTATGATTTAAGAAACTACCACTGCATTTTATGAGGCAGGCTAGTGAAGTTTAAGAAGCTTTTCTTGGACACAAGCGTATGATGACAATGAAGGGATTATGGAAAAAGCACAGGAGGATATTTAGTATAAATTGACATTGAGATCAGCACCGCATCTTGGACCAAATGGCCTGTCCAGTGCTATGCTATTTTAAGTTCTGTGTTCATATTTTATGACCCTTTTTGTACTCCTTATTCATTCCCTTCTCTCCCACACTCTCTATTCTTCAAGAGACTCTTGATTGCAGTTGTCTCTGTCTGCTATGTTCCCCACTGCGCCCCCCCCGCCCCATCAATCCTTTTGTCTGTTGTCATCCAGGGTTCCCTAATCTTGCCATATTTGCATTTCACCTTTTACTGGAACATGCTGGCCTTGAACTTCTACTAACTCTTAAGTATTCCACTTACCAGCTATCATTTTGCCCACAAGTATTTACTTCCAATATATTTTTGCCAAGTCCTATTTTGTGCTTTTCAAATTGAGCTTTCTGCATTTCAAAACCTCAACTTGAGGACCAACCTCAAAATTAAAAGCTGAGTCAGTCATTACCTTTTCTCCTAGGCTTCAAGGATAAGCTTCTAAGCCCAAGGATTGAATTCCAATCTTTCTTTAGTTTCTGCTTCAACTTCTTCTGGTGCCCTCTGAGTTCATCTTGTCTGAAGCCCTTATCCTTGTTTTTCATCCCACTAAACAACTTGTGCTCCCTATTTCCTGATTTGCTTCTGAGCTGATAATGTCAGTGGCTCTCTCCCACTGGTATTGAGCTGTGTATTTCAAATTTGTCTCTTAAACTTCTATTGATTTTTTTTTGGTCAAACCAGTTCTTCATCTACATATCCAAATTCTTCCAAAGTATTTGTCCAAATCTGGGATTACATTTTTGAAAAATTGCAATTCAAGGCAATGGATGTGGATTTATTAATGGTGCAGAGTTGAAAATTGTTCCATTTTGTGTTTTGTTTTGAAGATTTTTGCTTCCTTTTCTTGATCTTTAACATGATGCACCATTGCTTCAAACTTTTATCAAATCATGAACAGTAATGGCCTCTTGTTCTCATCCAGTGTTGCATGTTGTTCCCACTCCTGTTGCTTGTCTTTGTTTTGCTTTTCAAGTATGCTGGTGGCAGCAAATTCTAACAATTCTTTGCTTCATGCCTCTGTTATCTGTAAAGTTTTTAATAGAATTTTTCTTTTAATAGACATGTGAAATCCAAAGCTCTTCACCCAGAATGTGTAATATCTCGATGTACGTGCTCCATTTACTTTGGTGTTTGTGCAAATGTAGACCTTCAGAGTTTTTAATCTGTAGCTTTGAAGTCCTATGTGGTGTTAAGCCTTTGTGAAGAAAAATGGCACAATGTTTCTTACAAATAGCACAAAGATACAGTTAATAGTTCTGAATCTGTATTCTAAATTAGGTTTCATTAAAACTCTGAACTGTAATGAGAGTTTGCATTCTATCTCCCTTCTGATAACTGCTAACATTTCAATTCCCATCAGTTATGTTCTGTAACTCCAAAACATTAAATTTATTGAAAGGAAAAGACAGGATTCTGAAATGTGAGTCTAACTTGTTTACTTTAAGTGAGGTGCGCTCATATTGTATAGTATCATGACGCATGCAGTTTTCTTATTTTTGCATATAACTCAAATTAATTAAATGAACAAAAATGCTTAAACAATATAGTTACAATATTATGCAAATACTACTGCAATATTAAATCTGCAACACTCCTGCTTAGCTATAAACATCAACTCAATGTAGAGGCATGTTAGCTGTACATATTGTACAGATTAACTATAATATACCTATTATACAGACACACAGCTTATGGCAAGGTCTGCACACCATCGCCGACTTCAAAGCTAAAGACATTGGAGTTTCCAACGTCACTGCCTCTCTCCCAGACGAGCTAAATCCTTTTTGCACTCGATTCGATGTCGCCAATACTGAGCCCCTGAGGAGACCTGCAGATGATGCAACCGACATCTTGGTCATCTCTGAGGCCAAATTACGCAGGTGTTTCTGGCAAGTGGACAGTCGCAAGGCTGCGGGACTGGATGGCATCCCAGGGTGGGTACTCAGGATGTGCATGGCTCAGCTTGTAGGTGTGTTTACAGACATTTTTTAATCTCTCCCTCTTCTAGTGCAGAGTGCCCTCCTGCTTCAAAACATCCACTGTTGTTCGGGTACCTAAAAAGACCAAGGTAACATGTCTGGACGACTGGCATCCTGTTGCACTCGTCTCAGTAAGCAAATGCTTTGAGAAACTGGTCAAGGACTACATCTGTAGCATGCTACTACCCACAATGGATCCCTAACAGTTCAGCTACCAACACAACGGATTGACAAATGACGCAATAGCCACAGCTCTACACACCGTCCTTGCATATCTGGAGAAGAAGGATGCTTATGTGAGAATGCTGTTCTTGGACTACAGTTCAGCATTCAACATCATAATTCCCTCCAGGCTTGACAAGAAGCTCAGAGGCCTTGGCCTTCACCTTGCCTTGTGTAGTTGGATACTGGTCATCCTGTCAGATTGTCGGCAGGTACTAAGAGTGGGCTCCCTCAGCATAGGTGCCCCTCGGGGCTGTGTACTAAGCCCCCTCCTTTATTCTTTGTATACTTGTGACTGTGTCATCACCCCCAGTTCCAATCTGCTAATTAAATTTGCTGACAATGCTACACTGGCCTAATGTCAAATAATAATGAGGCAGCCTACAGAGAAGAAGTCACCACCCTCACACAGTGGTGTCAAGAAAACAAACTCTCCCTCAATGTCGCAAAAACAAAAGAGCTGGTTGTGGACGAAAGGAGGAATGGAGACAGGCTAGCTCCTGTTGACATCAATGGATTTGGATTGAGAGGGTGAACAGCTTCAAGTCCCTCGGCATAAACACCACTGAGGCTCTCGCGTAGTTTGTACGTACCGGCTATGTGGTGAAGAAGGCACAGCAGTGCCTCTTTCACCTCAGACGATTGAGTAAGCTTGGTGTGTGCTCCCTAATCCTAAGAACTTTCTCTACAGGGGCACAACTGAGAGCATCCTAACTGGCTGCATCACTGCCTGGTATGGGAACTGTACTTTCCTCAATTACAGGACTCTGCAGAGTGGTGCGGACAGCCCAGCGCATCTGTAGATGTAAACTCTCCGCTATTCAGGACATTTATAAAGACAGGTGTGTAAAAAGGGCCTGAAGGATCATTGGGGACACGAGTCACCCCAACCACAAACTGTTCCAGCTGCTACTATCTGGGAAACGGTACCGTAGCATAAAAGCCAGTACCAACAGGCTCCGGGACAGCTTCTACCACTGCTTAACTCATGCTGACACAACTGTATTTCTATGTTATATTGACTATCCTGTTGTACATACTATTTATTATAAATTACTATAAATTGCACATTTAGATGGAGAAGTAATGTAAAAATTTTTACTCCTCATGTATATGAAGGATGTAAGTAATAAAGTCAATTCAATTCATCCACAGCATAGTAAATTTTTAAATTGTCCCATTCAGGCGTAAAGATTTAATTGCTGTGGAGGTTTTCAAACTCTTGTGGGTAACTTCTTTCCTGACAAGGTGATTTGGGGGGTGGGGGGGCGGAATCATTCTGCTTGGCGGGTGAGACTTGTGTCTGTGAAACAAACTCTGGTTCTGGGGCCTCCTCTGTGATGTTTGTCGGGATTGACTCAGAAATGGCAGTAATTGATTCTGATAGCTCTGGACACTTTTCTTCTTTTCTCTGGATCTACTTCAATTGTTGCACACCTCCCAGTCCAGGCTTCTTTCATTGCTATCCTGATCTCGATCCTTTTCTTTTTCTTCCTTTTTCTGAGATGTGTGTCTTGATCTTGGGAAGGTGCATTTAGTTCGCAGGAGTATTCTCTTATTAATCCTTCTACTGCTCACTTTATGAACAGTTCTTTCCTCTTGGTTTCCTCATCCAGACCATAATCTGATGTCGCTTGTTTTCAACTGTCCATTAACTCCTTTCTTCTTAGTCTTCTATTCATTCAGCTGGGCTCTGGTCTTTGCATCTACTTTTACAAGCAGCTTTGTTGTCTCCCCCTTTAAGTTTGTGCATACCCTTAATGCACTCAGAGTAAGTTCTAGTTCTTTATAAGACCACAAGACATAGGAGCAGAATTAGGCCATTCAGCCCATCATGTATGCTCTACCATTCACTCACGACAGATCCCGATCCCACTCAACCCCATGCACCTGCCTTCTCGCCATATCCTTTGATGCCCTGACTGATCAAGTAATGATCAACTTCTGCACCGCAGTCTGTGGCAGAGCTGTGGCTGATTTACTACTCTCTCTGGCTTAAAAAAAATTCTCCGTACTGTCATTCTAAAGGGTCACCCCTCAGTTTTGAGGTTGTGCCCTCTAGTTCTGGATCCCCTCACTATAGGAAACATCCTCTCCACATGGACCCTATCTAGTCCTTTCAACATTCGGTAGGCTTCAGTGAGATTTCACCCCCCCCACCCCCCCGTCCCCACTTTGCACTCTTCTAAATTCCAGGGAATACAGGCCCAAAGCTGCCAAACGCTGCCATGTATTAACCCTTGCATTCACGGAATCATCCTCGTGAACCTCCGCTGGACTCTCTCCAATGACAGCATATCCTTTCCGGGATATGGGGCCCAAAATTGTTGATGGAAATCCAAGTGTAGCCTGACTAGTGCATTATAAAGGCTCAGCATCATTTCCTTTTTTTTTTAACATTCTATTCCCCTTGAAATAAATGTCAACATTGCATTTGCCTTCTTTACCACAGACTCGACCTAGAAATTAACCTTCTGGGGAGTTTTGCACGAGGACTCTGAGGTCCCTCTGCACCTCTGATGTTTGAACCTTCTCTCCATTCAGATAATAGTCGGCATTATTGTTCCTTTTACCAAAATGCATATCATACTTTTCCCAACACTATTCCATCTGCCACTTCTTTGGCCACTCTTCGAATTTGTCTAAGTCTAGACACAATCACAATGCTGCAATCACATTGCTTCCTCAGCACTACCTACTCCTCCACCTATGTTTGTATCATCCACAAACTTTGCTGCAAAGCCATCAATTCCATTATCCAAATTACTGACAAACAATATGAAAAGCAGCATCCCAATACTGACCCCTGAAGAACACCACTAATCACTGGCAGCCAAACAGAAAAGACATCTTTTATTCCCACTTCCTGCCTCCTGCTTGTCAGACACTCCATTATCCATGCCAGTATCATTCCTGGAACACCATAGGATTTTATGTTGTTAAGCAGACTCGTGTGTGGCACCTTATTAAATGCCTCCTGAAAATCCAAGTAAATGACATCCACTGCCTCTCCTTTGTCCACCCTGCTTGTTACTTCCTCGAAGAACTCGAACAGATCTGTCAGGCAAGATTTCCCTTCACAGAAACCATTACTGACTTTGACTTATTTATTCAGTAAACTCCAAGTATGTCAAAACCTCATCCTTGATATTAGATTCAAACACTTCAGACAATAATAGATTCAAACAACCAGTGAGGTTCGGCTAACTGACCTATAATTTCCTTTCTTTTGCCTGCCTTCCTCAAAGTGTGGCGTAACATTTGCAATCTTGCAGTTCTCTGGGAGCACACCAAAATCTAGTGATTCTTGAAAGATCATGACCAATGCATTTGTTATCTCTTCAGCAAGATCTCTCAGGACTCTGGGATGTAGTCTATCTAGCTCAGGGAGAACTTTGAGTTTGCTTTGCAGTTTTTTCCTTTGTAATAGTAATGACACTCACTCCTACTCCCTGGCACTCATGGACCTCTGGCACACTGCTGGTATCTTCCACAGTGAAGACAGATGCAAAGAACCCATTTAAGTTCATCTGCTATTTCTTTGCCCCCCCCCTCCCATTTCTACCTCACCAGCATCATTTTTCAAGGGTCCAATAACATCTCTCACCTCCCTTTATTCCTTTATATAAATGTAAAAAATTTTTGTCATCCTGCTTTATATTATTGGCTAGTCTGCCCTCACATTTCATCTTTTCCCTTGTAGCTTTTTCAGTTGTCTTTTGTTGGATTTTAAAAGCTTCCCTATCATCCAACTTCCCACTTACTTTTGCTACCTTGTATGCAGTTTCCTTGGCTTTTATGCAATCCTTAACTTCCTTTGTTGGCCACGGTTGTCTACCCATATAACCATATAACAATTACAGCACGGAAACAGGCCATTTCGGCCCTTCTAATCCGTGCCAAATGCTTACTCTCACCTAGTCCCATCTACCTGCACTCAGCCCATAACCCTCCATTCCTTTCCTGTCCATATACCTATCCAGTTTTTTTTTAAATGACAAAATTGAATCTGGCCATTTGAGATCTTCTTCCTCTGTGGGATGTATCTATCCTGCACCTTGTGAATTATTCCCAGAAACTTCAGCCATCTCTGCTCTACCATCATCCCTGCCAGTCTCCTCCTCCAATCCACCTGGGCAAGCTCCTCTCTCATGCCTCTAATTCCTTTTTATTCCATTGTGATACAGGTATGTGAGTTATGCTTCTGTCTCAAATTGCACTATGAATTCAATCATATGATCACTGCCTCCTACCTACGGGTTCCTTTACGTTAAACTGCCTAATAAGATTTGGATTATTACACGACACCCAATCTAAGATGGCCTTTCCCCAACTAGGCTCGAGCACAAGCTGATCTTTTTTAAATAAATAAATAAATAGATAAATACATACATACATACATACATCTCAACAAATTCAAAAATTCAATGAAAGCATTCAACAAATTCCCTCTCTTGCTACCCGACACCAATCAGATTCTCCCACTCCCCTTGCGTATTGAAGTCCCCCATTACAATTGTGTTATTTACATGCCTTTTCCAGCTCCCTTTGCAATCTCAACCCTACAGCTTGGCTTCTCTTTAGAGGCCTATATATGATTCCCTTAATGTTTTTTTTACCCTTGTGATTTCTTAACTCAGCTCACAAAGATTCAACATTTTCTGACCCATGGTGACCTTATTCTAAAGATGTAATTCCATCTCTCAGCAACAAAGCCACACAACTGCATATGCCTTCCTGCCGGTCCTTTCAATACAAAGTATATGCTTTGATGTAAATCTCCCAACTATTGCCGCCTTTCAGCCACGACTCGGTGATGCCCACAATGTTATGCTGACCAATTTCTAATTGCACCACGAGTTTGTCTACCTTGTTCCAAATTCTATGTGCATTTAAATACAGCACTTCCAACCCTGTGTTCTTTGCCCTTTTGAATTTTGTCTCTGTGGTACAATTTAACTCTCTGTTCTGTCTGCATTTGTACCCAATCATTTATTTATCCTTCCTTGCATTCATGTTACACCCATCATCTGCTTTTAAACCTGCTGGCTCATCCTCAGCTCTTGTACTGTTTTCCATCCCCCTGCCATATTAGTTTAAACAGCTGTCATAAATCTGCCCGCAAGAATGTTGGTCCCCCTCGGACTCAAGTGCAACCCATCCCTTTTGTACAGGTCTCACCTGCCCCAGAAGAGGTCCCAATTATCCAGAAATCTGTATCTCTGCCCCCACTGCTCCAATTCTTCAGCCACGCAGTTATCTGTCACCTCATTCTATTCCTAGCTTCGCTGTCATGTGGCACAGGCAGCAATCCTGAGATTATTACCCTTGAGGTCTTGCTTCTCAACTTCTTTCCCAACTCCCTATATTCTTTATTCGGGACCTCCTCCCTTTTTCAACCCATGTTGTTGGTACCAATATGTACCATGACTTCTGGCTGCTCACCCTCTTTTTTTGGGATATTGAGGATGCATCCAGAAACGTCTCAGACCCTGGCACCAGGGAGGCAAACTACCATCCATATTTACTTTTTGCATCCCCAGGATTGTCTATCTGTCCCCCTGACTATAGGGTCCCTTGTAAGTGCTGCCATCTTCTTCAGTTTCGCTCTCTTCTGAGCCACAGAGCCAGACTTGATGCCAGAGGCACGACTGCTGTTGCTTCCCCCAGGTAACTCATCTTTCCTCCCCCCACCCCCCCACCCCACCCCAACAGTACTCAAAATGGAGTATTTATTGTTGAGTGGATAGTGCTCTCCACTATCTGATGTTCCCTCTTCCTTTTCCTGATATTATCTGTCTGCTGTTGCCTTGGGGTGATTACCTCCCTGTAGCTGCATCTGTCACTGCCTCCCTTTCCCGAACAAGCCAAAGGTCATCAAGTTGCAGCTCCAGTTCCCTGACTCGGTCTCTAAGGAGCTGTAACTTGATGCACCTGGTGCAGATGTAGCCATTGGCAAGGCTGGGAGTCTTCTGGAAATCCCACGTCTGACACACAGAACACTGGCTCTGTAGACATAACCCTTATTCTCTCTAGAGTTGAGTAAGAAATAAGGAATGAACTTGCCTCAACTCAATCTGTTCTCGCCAGGCCCTGTTAAGCCAAAGCCTTCCTACTCTTGACTCAAGACTACTCCAACAACGATTGTTCCGCTAGGCGGTACCTCTCTTATAGAGACTGGGTTAACTCACTTTGTATTATACTCTCAAAAGCTAAACACTTGCAACTTTTTTGAAGCTCCTTGAACTCTCTTCCAGCTTCAAACCAAGCCACATTTTGCAAGTAACGGCCTGATTAATATATCAGAAGCATTCTCAGTTACGTTGCCTACAGAAACTGTTGTAGCCCATCCACTGCTTTTAACACTGTCACGGTTCCTCTGAGCAGCATGGTTCTTCCTTGGTCTAATACGCTTTCCAATCAGAGACACGGAGGTTGGCGCCAATACTTGTTGCCCTCTGGGCAGTTGTTCATAGTATTCTCATAGTATACCATTCTCATAGTATACTATTCATAGTATACCATTCTCTGGCACATTGGAAGGGGGCCACCGACTGAAAACTGAAAACTGAGAAGGGGAGCCCCAAGGATTTATGGGGGCCCTGGTAAAAGAACTGATGAAATAAGTATATTTGTTTGGATATATTGTACTTTAAGGTAGGTTACTTAAAGTGTTGACTGGAAATGAAGTCACCATAAAAAAAAAATCCCTGGCTCCAGGTGACAGCATTTTTTTTTTGTCAGTAATGTATCTGTATTTCACGTGCTTATTATTTTCAGAAATAATTCTACCCACCAGTTCCTTGGCGAAAAAAAAGTGTCAGCTGCATTCAATGGAATACTTACCGTATGGTTTCATTGCATCTCCGCAAAACCCATCTTTGCCCATGTGTTTGAACTGCATGACTACACTGTCAAATGAAAGCATGAGGCTGAACAAATTGAAAAAACATTTGGATACCTCGCATCCAGAGAAGAAGGGATAAACACTTAGATTTCTTCAAAAACCTTCGAGAAGTCCAACACTGAAACAAATGCTTACTCAAATGTCACAGAAATTAGAGAAGGGTCTTGTTGCATCATACAAAATTAGTAAACTGATTGCTAAAACTAGAAATGCTCACAACATTAGTGAGTCACTTATCCTGCCTTCAGTGTCCGTAATAATATCTGATTTCATGAATTTGAGTGCCTGAGAAGCATGGCTTGTGTGAGATTCTGGAACGGAAACAAACTGATGGAAGAGATGTTGTTTGCCAGGAAGATTAAAATGGATACTAAGGGACTGTCTATTTTTGAAGAAGCCGAAAGTTACTTAAGTGAGAACAATATTCCAACAGAGAATATAATTGCTTGTGCAACTGATGGTGCCACTTCTATGGTTGGTCGATGCAAAGGATTCATCGCCCATCTAAAAAGAGTTATACCTTCTGTCTTTACTATTCATCACATCATTCGCAGGGAGCACCTAGTAGCTAAAACTTAGGAGGATGTCTCATTCTTTCGCTTTCAGTTGTCATAAAGGCTATAAACTTCATCAAATCCCATGCCCTTCAGGATCGTCTTTTCCAGCAGCTGTGTGGAGAAAATGATGAAGACTTCCGGACGCTGCTGCTGCAGACTGAGGTGAG
This sequence comes from Mobula hypostoma, assembly GCF_963921235.1. Taxonomy (NCBI): domain Eukaryota; kingdom Metazoa; phylum Chordata; class Chondrichthyes; order Myliobatiformes; family Myliobatidae; genus Mobula; species Mobula hypostoma. The sequence continues at coordinate 209,602,844 of NC_086099.1, forward strand.
GTGGTTTTCCAAGGGAAGCTGTCTTCAACGTTTTGTTACACTCTGGGACACCACAGTTTCCTTCATGTCTGATTAAGAGCATGGAGAAAGACTCGTTGATGCTAAGGCGGACATATTTTATCCGGCAGATATCTTTCAGAAACTTAATTTGTTAAACAAGACTTTACAGTAACCTTGTAGATTGTAAGAAAACCATTGTTTCTTTCCTTAAGAAACTCTAAGTCTTTTGCCACATTATGGAACGTCGGGAATTTTTACAATTTCCAAACCAGAAGACAATCACAGAGGCACTGAAGGACGATGACCTTGCAGTTTATGTGAAACATCTCAGGCAGATACACAAGGATATGCAAGAAAGATTTAATGACCTGATAAACCTCGGTATCCCGGATTGGATTTTGAATCCATTTGAAGTACAACCCACCCAAGTTGAGGCAGAAATTCAAGAGAGTTTGATTGATCTTCAGAGTGATATAACTGCATGTCGTCAGTTCAGTCAGTTTGAAACAGATTTTTTGGAACAAGAGTAATCTGCCGAATAAATTTACAACATTGTGGGGGTGGGGGAGGGGAAGCTCAAGGATTTTTTATTGCCTTTCCCTCAACATATTTGGTTGAGAGCGGATTCGTCAAAGTAGTTTCCTTGACAAAATCCAAGAACAGAATTGATATCACAACAAGAGGTGACCTCTGACTGTCATTGTTTAACTTGGAGCCCGATATCATGAAACTTGCAGAAAAGCACCAAGCTCAAGGATCCCATTAGGCCTGATAGATGTTTAATTTCATGCAGTCTTTTTTTTAAGTTTTGTCCAGTATGTTGGAATGTTCAAGTTTTCTTGGTGTTCAATAATAAATGATTTTCTGTCTATCTGTTCGTCTTGTATCCCTGTTTGAAAGGAGGGCCCTGGAACTAGAGAAGAGCTCTTAAGGGGGCCATGGCCAAAAAACGGTTGAGAATCACTGGTATACAGCATGGAGGCATCTTCCAGTACCTTTCTTAATTTGCTTACAGTTGACTCAGTTACAGGGGATGTGCCATGTGGTGGACGGATCTCCAATGAAGTTGTAGTTGCCTCACTCAATCACACCCCCACAATGCTAGTTCTCCTGTTTTTACCATATTCAAGTCAAAAGTGGCTTGTTGGTTGTTATTGTAACCCTCTCACAGTAGGCTCATAGTGAGTTAATACTGTAAATAAAAGCTAACAGCAACATAACTCAACAATGCTTGGGAATAATAATGAGAAGGCCATTTCCACTAAATAAACATGGCTTGGGTAAATGTGTTTCAGGTAAATACAAAACATAAAAGTTTGAATGTTCCTTTAAGGGAAAGTAGGATTGTTACTTATGAACACTGACCATCCATGCAAATTTACTGTTCGCCAGAAAGCAATAATTTAATTCGCACCTTTATAAACTTGGATTGAAGTTGTAGTGACAAAATATTTTAAACTATAACAAACAAAATAAAGAAAGGGGTCCATGACATACATCAGCCTGAAGTGTGAACATAATTGTTGGAGTTCATTGCGTAGTCAATACAGGTTTGCTTCACTCCGTTTACTCCTGGTACAGAACAATTCTGCCAGAAACACAGTCCAAACAAAGCATAAATAAATATCCAAGGTGTGTCCAAGGACTAGGTGTATTGAACTTTCTCAAAGATCATTGTGATAACTAGCTAATTAAAAGTTATCCATACATTCTCTTGAGACTATTGTCTGCATGAAGATTTTCTGACAGCCGTATCTGTCCTTCTGAGTGAGTTCATGTTCTTCTACTATGTGTGTTGTCCATTTTCATTTTTTTTTCTTCTTCCTCAAACTACTGCACTCTCCCCAGAAAACGGTGACAACCCCCCCCACCCCAAATCCTCTAGTGTTCCAGGGCACCTTGTTGGACAAAATGTCAATAAGACAAATCCTATTGGCTATTACAACAAGCCTAACTTAATCAACAGAATGATTATTTTAAACAGCAAAAAAATACTCCATTGTACAATGTAATTAAAGGAACACATTGCATTTCAAAAAATCTGCAGAAAATGAAATGCCCAACAAAACTGTATTAATACAATAAAGCATGATCTAAATTGGGGTATTACATTACAAATGTCATTCCCATAGGAATTACCTTTTCTGCAGTATTAGTTCTTGGTTATCTGCAGGCTTCAATTCAGTATCTTTTGAAATGCTGTTGAAACTCATTTTGTTGAATGACTTAAACAGTTGAGCCAGCATCTAATTCAATTTTAATTGACTTACTGTTCACTTCTAATGTAAGTCATATTGCTCGTCTATAGTAAGTTTTCACATTTCAAATCTCAAGGCTACTCAGTCCTTTGTCCATTTTTTTTCATCAACAGCATGCAGATTAGTGATCTTTTTGAAGCTGTAACATGACTTTTTTTTCCTTTCCTGCGCAGTCCATTTATTTCTGTCTGCCTGACATGCTTTTGTATGTGTCCTACTTCATGGTATATTCTGCAAGTTTCACCTTTTAAGCCTGCATTGGTCTGGTGTATGTGAGCCCCTGTCACAATGATAACACAATTTGTTTGGCCAGTCCAGTTTCTGCTTAATGCTGCAATTTTGTTCATACTCTTTCATTCCTGACTGCAACTTGCTTGTGTCTCTGTCTGTCTGCTGATACATTGATACAGCAATTTCAACTGCTCTTAAATGCAAGTTGTGTTTTAGTCAGGAGCAGTTTTTGTATGCTTTCCTGGAAGATTCCACGAACTAAATGATCTCTCAGCACATCATTAACCCCTTTACCAAGCTGACAATGCTCAGACAATAACTTTATTTTGGCCATGTACGCAGATTTTGATTCCACTTATGAAACCTAAGTGTTATGCATTCAACAACTGTTGGGATTCTCAGTTTTCCTGTGTTACTTTCATGATATCAGCAAGCTCATTTCAGCCTATTTACTTGGATCAGTTAAGTTTCTAAGCAAACTGCGTTTAAATCCAATGCACTCAGGAAAAATTGGCACTTGTTTCTCATAGGCTATTCATTTGCTTTAAAATAGTGCTCAATCCAGTCCGTATACAGATTCCAGTTGTTATTTGTGTACTCAAATGTGTCAATCTTTCCGATGTCATGGGTATTTCTGCTTTTTTTTAATAATTATCACCTAGTACTCACTGTTTGAGGCCATGAATTCTTCAGTTTCTTGCTTTTTTTAAAGAAAAACACAACTGTCTCCTTTACTGAAGAGCATGCGCTGTGCCGTTTTTTTAAAAATTCAAACGGCTCACTGTAAAGACTGATCACTACTGTTGTGTTTTGTAATTCCAAAGCGTTAAATTAATTGAAAGGAAAAGGTAGGAGTCCAAAATGTGAGTCTAACTTCATGTTTACTTTAAGCGAGGCACGCATGTATCACATGGTAGTGTCATGACGTATGCAGTTTCACTTTTTACACATCTCATAATGAATTATTTAAATGAACAAGAATGATTAATCAAACAAAATATTTACAATATTATTCATACTACTGAAATATTAAACACACACCATACTACTTGCTGCACCCACATACTTGCTTTGTGTGTCATCAGCTATGTATCAAAGTATCTGCATGTGCTGTTATGCAATTTGTGCTGAAATGGTTTGAGATTAAGCTTTTTTGTTTCCTTTCTGTGAAGCCACTTGAAGTTTTACTGTGTTATTAGAAGTCTGATAGTAGTTCTAGCTGTGGTGATGTATGAAAATAAATTCTGAAATTAGAAGTGGATATCAGCATAAGGCACAGAAAAATTTAACTTTCATTGCCATTTTGTTTCTCTTTTAGAAACTAATAGTGGAATAGATGACATGAGGCTTGTCTTGAGGCAGAGAATAAACTAAATGAATATTTTGATATGGAAGAAAGTCAGAAAGAACTATAATGAAGTGACTAAAAATAGTCTCAATGTGCAATTTTTTTTTGGTAATATTCCTTCAGAAAAATGAAAAATAATGCTGTCAGCTTGTATAGATAATTTTGATTGTAATTCTAATGTGAGTAGAAATAAACATTTGAGAGGAAAAAATAAAGATTTGAACATGTATTCACATGGCTTCCTACTTCATGATTTTGCATGAAGTGCTGGGTTAGAAACTTCACAAAAGCCAATGAAACAAATTTAAATTGGTTTCCCTTGAGTCTTGTGACATTCTGCAATCTCTTAAAAGCCAAAAGCAGTCTTCTACATTCCTCTGGAGAGCATAATCCAGCCATTTTTCTTTTCATTATCCTGTCTGCCTCTAAATCGTTTGACTTGTACGTGCTCTGAAGACCGAAAGAAATCGCTTGCATCAGCAGCAGCTTCTGATAATTTTGTGGAATTTTTTCTCACCATAAACGTAAAGCTCAAATAGAGAAAGTAGGTTAGGAATTGTGATTGTCCACAGTCAATGGAAAATATTTTAGTTTTTTATCTGGTTTATAAATTTTACTTTTCCCCCTGCACCACCTGCCCACCCCCCCCAGATAAGCCGGAGTTTTCCTGCTCAGAGCATTAATGTTTCAGATTTAAGAGCATAGTGATGCAGAGTTAGCGCTACTGCCGCACAACTCCAGTGATTTAAATTTGATCCTGACTTGGGGTAGGATCTGATAAATTTGCATGTTCTCCCAGTGACTGAGATTTCCTCATACTCCTGTTTCTTTTCCCCCATCTCTTGTACTGATTAGGAGATTAATTAGCTGCTCTAAATTTTCCCTGTGTAATGGGTGTCAGGAAAATGTTGGGCTGTTGGGGGGGGCGGGGTGGCTCAAATCTGATGGATACGCAAAATAAAGTAGCAGGTAAAGACCTCTGGATGAGCTGAATGGCATAATGAGGAATTTTAAAATGAAGAGGCAATATCACTGGTATCCGGGGATATAACTTAAAAGATAATTGCAAAATTGTAGGTGTAGTGATCGGAGGGAAAAGTTGCATTGTATGCATCTGGAATTTTTTTCTCTGGTTAACCTTATTCCTTAAATTACACTTTTCATGTAGAATGCTTTGTTCAAAGTTACAAGTAAAATTTATTATCAGAGTACATGCATGTCACCACAGATTTTTTTTTTCTCTCAGTCCAGTCACAAAATTCTCAATGGAATTGAGGTCTGGACTCTGACTTGGCCACTCCAGGACATAACGATGTTGTTTTTAAGCCATTCCTGTGTAGCTTTAGCTTTATTCTGGGGGCCATTATCTTGCTGGAAAACAAATCTTCTCCCACGTCGCGGTTCTCTTGCAGACTGCATTAGGTTTTCCTCCAGGATTTTTCTGTATTTTGCTGCATTAATTTTACCCTCTTCGTTCACAAGCCTTCCAAGGCCTGCTGCAGTGAAGCATCCCCACAGCATGATGTAGCCATCACCATATTTCACAGTAAGGTTAGTGTGTTTTTGATGATGTGCAGTGTTTGGCATTTGCCAAATATGGCATTTAGTCTGATGGCCAAAAAGCTCAATTTTGGTTTCATCAAAACATAGAACTTGTCTCCCACATGCCTTCTGGCAAATTGTAGCAAGATTTCACATGAGTTTCTTTTTCAAAAACAGGGCTTTCTCCTTGCCACTCTCTCATGAAGCACCTGGGCAACAGTTGTTGTATGTGCGGTCTCTCCCATCTCAGCCACTGAACCTTGTAATTCCTCCAGAGTGGTCATAGATCTCTTGGTGGCCTCCCTTACTAGTCTCCTTGCACTAATCCCTTCACTCAGGTTTTTGAGGACAGCCTACAGATTTACAACTGTGCCATATTAGACCATAAGACCATAAAACATTGGAGCAGAATTAGGCCATTCATTCCATCAATTCTGCTCTGCCATTCCATCATGACTGATTCTGGATCCCACTCAATCCCATACACTTGCCTTCTCACCATATCCTTTGATGTGCTGGCCGATCAGGAAATGATCAACTTCCGCCTTAAATATACACACAGACTTGGTGTCCAGCGCAGTCTGTGGCAGATTATTCCACAGATTTACTACTCTCTGGCTAAAAAAAATTCCTCCTTGCCTCTGTTCTAAAGGGTCGCCGCTCAATTTTGAGGCTGTGCCTTTTTAATTTGGATACGCCCACCATAGGAAACATCCTCTCCACATCCACCCTATCTAGTCCTTTCAACATTCGTTAGGTTTCAGTGTGTCCCCCCACCCCCGCATTCTTCTAAATTCCAGTGAGTACAGGTTCAAAGCTGCTTCCCATATGTTAAACCTTTCATTCCCAGAATAATCCTCAAGAACCTCCTCTGGACTCTATCCAATGACAACACATCCTTTCTGAGATACGGGGCCCAAAACTGTTGACAGTACTCCAAGTGCGGCCCGACTAGTGTCCATAACGGCTCAGCATTATTTTCTTGCTTTTACACGCTATGCCCTTTGAAATAAATTCCAACATTGCGTTTTCCACCTTTACCACAGACTCAACCTGGAAATGAACCTACTGGGAGTTTTGCATGAGGACTCCTAGGTCCCTCTGCACCTCTGATGTGTGAACCTTCTCCCCATTTAGATAATAGTCCTCACTATTCCTTTTACCAAAATGCATTATCATACATTTCCCAACACTGTATTCTATTTGCTACTTCTGTGCTCATTCTTCCAATTTGTCTAAGATGTGCTGCAATCACATTGCTTCCTCAGCACTACCTACCCCTCCAGCTATGTTTTGTATCTTCTGCAAACTTTGCCATAAAGCCATCAATTCCATTATCCAAATCACTGACAAACAATGTGAAATGCAGTGGTCCCAATACTGACCCCTAAGGAACACCACTAGTCACGGGCAGCCAACCAGAAAAGGCCTCTTTTATTCCCACTTGCTGCCTCCTGTCTGTCAGACATTCCATTCTCCATGCCAGTATCTTTCCTGTAACACCATAGGATTTTATCTTGTTAAATAGCCTCATGTGTGGCACCTTATCAAATGCCTTCTGAAAATCCAAGTAAATGACATCCACTGCCTCTCCTTTGTCCACCCTGCTTGTTACTTCCTCAAAGAACTCCAACAGATCTGTCAGGCAAGATTTCCCTTTAAAGAAACCATGCTGACTTTGACTTATTTTGTTATTAGTCTCCAAGTACCTCAAAACCTCATCCTTAATGGACTCCATCACTTTCCCAACCACTGAGGTTAAGCTAACTGGCCTATAATTTCCTTTCCTGTTGCAATTGCATTGCTTCCTCAACACTACCTAACCCTCTACCCATCTTTGTATTATCTGCAAATTTTGCCACAAAGCCATCAATTCCATTATCTATATCATTGACAAACAATGTGATAAATATTCCATTTCTTGATGATTGACTTAACTGTATTCCAAGGGATATTCAGTGACTTGGAAATTTTCTTGTATCCATCTCCTGACTTGTGCTTTTCAGTAACCTTTTGGTGGAGTTGTTTCAACTGTTCTTTTGTCTTTGTGGTGTAGTTTTTGCCAGGACACAAACTCACCAGCAGTTGGGCCTTCCGGATACAAGTGTATTTTTTTTTTAAACTGCAATCAATTGAAATGCCTTGACTGCACACAGATCTCCTTTTAATTATGTGACTTCTAAAACCAGTTGGCTACACCAGTGATCATTTGGTGTGTCATATTAAAGGGGGTGAATACCTGTACAATCAATTATTGTGTTTTTATATTTGTAATTTAAATCACTTTGTAAAGATCTGTTTTCACTTTGACACTAAATCCACTGATTCAATGTTGTGAAAACTTCTGAGGGGGTGAATACTTTTTAGAGGCACTGTATAAGTAAATAGCAATAAATAACAAGCATGAAATAACAACACAAGGTGCTTAAATGAGTGCAGCTATCCCCTTTTGTTCAAGAGCCTGATGGTTGAGGGTAGTAATTGGTCTTGTGCCCAGTGGTGCGAGTCCTGAGGCACCAGTACCTTCTACATGATGGCAACAGTGAGAAAAGAGGATGGCCTGGGTGGTGAGGTCCTTTGACGGATGCTGCTTTTCTATGGCAACAGTTCATGTAGATGTGCTCAATGGTTGGGAGGCTTTTACCCTTGATGTACTGGGATTTTCTGCTCTAAGGCATTGGTGTTTCCATACCAGGCCATAATACAGCCAGTCAGCACACTGTACACCACACAGCTATAGAAGTTTGCCAAGGTTTGTGATGGCATGCTGAATCTCCACAGACTCCTGAGGAAGTAGAGGTGCTGCCATGCTTCCTTTGTAATAATATTCAAATGATGCATCCAGGATAGGTCCTCTGAGATGGTGACACTTAGGAATTTAAAGTAACTGACTTTCTCCACCTCTGATCCTCTGATTACTGGCTCATGGATCTTTTGGTTTCCCTCTCCTGAAGTCTACAATCAGTTCCTTGGTCTTTTTGATGAGGTGGTTGTTATTACACCACTCAGATAAGTTTTCAATATCCCTCGCGTATGCTGATTCATCACCTCCTTTGATAGAGCTCTCAACAATTGTGTCATCAGCAAACTTGTATATGGTGTTGGAGCTGTACTTAGACCCATGCTCTACTCACTTTATACCTATGACTGTGTGGCTAAGTGCACATCCCTGTGTTGCTCCTGTGCTGATAGATTGTAGAGGAGATGTTTTTGCTAATCTGAACTGCCTGGGATCTAAAAGTGAGGAAATCCAGGATCCAATTGCACAAGTGGGTATTGAGGCCCGGGTCTTGGAGTTTACTGACTAGTTTTGAGTAGATGATGGTGTTAAATGCTGAGCTGTCATTGATTTAAAAAAAAAAAAAAAAATTCTGATGTATGCATCTTTACTGCCTAGATGTTCTAGGATTGTGTGAAGAGCCAACGAGACAGCATCTTCTGTAGATCTGTTGTTTGGGTAGGCAAATTGGAGTGGATCCAAGTCACCATTCAGACAGGACCTGATGTGCTTCAACACCAGTCTCTCAAAATACTTTATCACTGTGGATATAAGGGCAACTGGGTGATTGTTATTTAGACATGTTACCACACTCGTCTTGGGCACTAGTACAATTGAAACCTGCTTGAAGCAGGTGGGCACCATACACTTATTTTCTCTCACATTCTCAATTGAGTCTGTCCTTATCACTATTATATCTGCAGACAATTCTATTTCTTTGATTCTACACTATATTCATAGCAAAATTGTCAATTTGGTTGGGTTGGTTCATAAGACATTTTTTTGCCCTCTTTGTACATCTCCCAGATGCACTCTAGAGGGCACCATACAGTTTATATCTTGAGGAATCACTGGTGCAAGTTGAGGACGGGATTTCTTGACTTCAGTAATTAATATTTTTACAAAGACTAGAAGCTAGTAATGTTTTTTACAATGGTTTGTTGAAAGCTGTTTCTCTTTAAACTTAAACTCAAAACAAGATGTATAGAGTGGTTTAATTCCATCTAAAGTAGTTACATATAATAAGCCATTAACTATTTTAGAGCTTGATTTGTGCTTTTGTCTTCAATGACCAAAAAGACTTGATTAGCTCTTTATCCATTTGTGTTGTAGTAAAAAGACAGATCCATAAAATTTAATGACACTAATGTTGGCAGAATCTCATGGTGATAAGTAAGTGTACAGGAGTGAAATAGATAGGCCAGTTAAGTGGTATCACAACAACCTTGCTCTCAGTGTCAGCAGGACTAAGGGACTGATTGTGGACTTCTGGAAGGGGAATTTGGAAAACCTCACAGCAATCCTCATTGAGAGGTCACTGGTGGAAAGGGTGGGCAGCTTCAAGTTCCAGAGCAGCAACATGTCAGAGGATGTCCTGGGCCCAACACATTGATACAATCATGATGAAGGCATACTGTACTTCATTAGAAGTTTGAGGTATTGTGGTATGTCACCAAAGATGTATTGTGGAGAGCATTTTGACTGATTGCATCATGGTCTGGTGTGGAGGCACCAATGCTTAGGGTCATGGAGGCTTCAGAGGATTGTAGACTACCAGCTCCACATGGGTGCAAGCTTCCTAACCGTCAAGGACACCTTCAAAGTGTGATGCATCAAGAAGGTGGCATCCATAATTAAGAACCCTCACCATTAGGGACATGTCTTCTTCTCATTAGGGACATGCCTGAAGTCCTACACTCAATATTTTATGAACAACTTCTTCCCCTCTAATATCAGATTTCTGAATGGCCCATGAACACTGCTATTCCTGTTTTGCACTATTTATTTATTATGTTGTAACTTGTATTTATTATTTCCTCTGCCTACACTCTACTGCTACAACAGAACAACAAATTTCGTGACTGATTTCAGTGACAGTAGACCTTCTGATATTGGTGAATAAGAATTGCATGAAGCATTGCTCCAAAAAAAACTAGCAGAGATTAAGTTGATTTAAAAGTTTGAAATTATCATTTAATGCATCTATGATTGCAGCCATCGGGAAAGTGCAACTTCCTTTCCAAGCAAAAACCATGCCAGTGGCTAATATGCACCAGTACTTTCAATGCTAATCGAACTTAGTGTGCCAGCTCCTCTTACTCAGCAGAAGTAGCAGACTTCTGAATGACATGAAATATAATTAACGCTATAGCACTGGGATTTATATCTGTTGGTATAGATCTATTCACATTTTAACCTCCAGGTCGCTTAATATAGAAAAAATGGATTGAATTGGGGGTTTGTTGCTTATATAACTCAATTAAAGCAGCTCAGGTTCAGTATGATATGGAGGCAAAGATAACAAAAGCAAACAGTTACAGCCAGTAAAATCTCTCTACAATTCAGTGTTATTTCTGGTTTGAAAGTGAAAATATTCATGGATTTTCAGATTCTGTGAATTAGATTTTTTGATATTTTCTCCATTTTTGTATTTCCAAAGACTGTTAAGATCAAATGTGAAACAAAAAAACTCAGCATCTTGGACAGTAACTTTATTTCCAGTACTTCTGTTAGAGCATGATAACAAGCCCTTCCAGCCCAATATATTCTCACTGGCAATTACACCCATGTGACCAATTAACCTATGAACCCCCAAGTCTTTGGAATGTGGGAGGAAACTGGAGCACCCAGAAGAAACCCATGCATTGTGGAGAGGATGTACCAACTCCGTGCAGTCAGCTGTTGAATTGAATCCAGATCACTGTCACTGTAATAGTCATAGTCATACTTTATTGATCCCAGGGGGACATTGGTTTTTGTTACAGTTGCACCATAAATAATAAATAGTCATAGAACCATAAATAGTTAAATAGTAATATGTAAATTATGAAATAAGTCCAGGACCAGCCTATCGGCACAGGGTGTCTGACCCTCCAAGGGAGGAGTTGTAAAGTTTGATGGCCACAGGCAGGAATGACTTCCTGTGACACTCTGTGCTGCATCTTGGAGGAATGAGTCTCTGGCTGAATGTACTCCTGTGCCCAACGAGTACATTATGTAGTGGATGGGAGACATTGACCAAGATGGCATGCAACTTAGACAGCATCCTCTTTTCAGACACCACCGTGAGAGAGTCCAGTTCCATCCCCACAACATCACTGGCCTTACGAATAAGTTTGTTGATTCTGTTGGTGCCTGCTGCCCCAGCAAACATGATAGCACTGGCCACCACAGACTTGTAGAACATCCTCAGCATTGTCCAGCAGATGTTAAAGGACCTCAGTCTCCTCAGGAAGTAGAGACGGCTCTGACCCTTCTTGTAGACAGCCTCAGTGTTCTTTGACCAGTCCAGTTTATTGACAATTCGAATCCCCAGGTATTTGTAATCCTCCACCATGTCCACACTGACCCCCTGGATGGAAACAGGGGTCACTGGTACCTTAGCTCTCCTCAGGTCTACCACCAGCTCCTTAGTCTTTTTCACATTAAGCTGCAGATAATTCTGCTCACACCATGTGACAAAGTTTCCTACAGTAGCCCTGTACTCAACCTCATCTCCCTTGCTGATGCATCGAACTATGGCAGAGTCATCCGAAAACTTCTGAAGATGACAAGACTCTATGCAGTAGTTGAAGTCCGAGGTGTAAGTGGTGAAGAGAAAGGGAGACAAGACAGTCCCCTGTGGAGCCCCAGTGCTGCTGATCACTCTGTCGGACACACAGTGCTGTAAGCACATGTACTGTGGTCTGCCAGTCAGGTAATCAAGAATCCATGACACCAGGGGAGCATCCACCTGCATCGCTGTCAGCTTCTCCCCCAGCAGAGCAGGGTGGATGGTGTTGAACGCACTGGAGAAGTCAAAAAACATGACCCTCACAGTGCTCGCTGGCTTGTCCAGGTGAGCGTAGACACAGTTCAGCAGGTAGACGATGGCATCCTCAACTCCTAGTCGGGGCTGGTAGGCGAACTGGAGGGGATCTAAGTGTGGCCTGACATAGGCCGGAGCAGCTCCAGAACAAGTCTCTCCAGGGTCTTCATGATGTGGGAGGTCAATGCCAGTCTGTAGTCATTGAGGCCGCTGGGGCGCGGCATCTTCGGCACAGGGACGAGGCAGGACGTCTTCCACAGCACAGGAACCCTCCAGGCTCAGGTTGAATACATGGTGAAGTACTCCACATAGCTGAGGGGTACAAGCTTTGAGCACCCTGGTACTGACACCATCCGGTCCTGCAGCCTTGCTTGGGTTGAGACGTTTCAGCTGTCTTCTCACCTGTTCAGCCGTGAAGCCCACCGTGGTGGTTTTGTGTGGGGGAGGGGTATAGTCATGAGAGCAGGTTGGGGGACTGTGAGGAGGGGTAGGAGGGGAGAGTGGAACATGTGTTGACTGGGGGCCGACAACAGATGGCTCATGTGGGGGATGGGCAGGGGTCACAATGTCAAATCTGTTAAAGAACAGGTTAAGTTTGTTGGCCCTGTCCACACTGCCCTCAGCTCCTCTGTTGCTAGTTTGCCGGAACCCAGTGATGGTCCTCATCCCGCTCCAGACCTCTCTCATGTTGTTCTGCTGGAGTTTCCACTCAAGCTTCCTCCTGTACCTGCCTTTAGCCTCCCTGATCCTGGCTTTCAGGTCCCTCTGTATTGCCCTCAGCTCCTCCCTGTTTCTATCTATAAACACCCTCTTTTTAGCGTTCAGGATGTCCTTAATGTCCTTTGTCACCCATGGCTTGTTATTTGAATAACAAAGGACAGTTCTTGTCGGAACAGCATTACGCTAACCACTACGCTACAGGTCTGTGGAAAGAGAAACATTAAACCGTAGAATGAGTTATTTTGCATATAAATAAAAATCTTTCCAACCTTTGAAATATTTTTTTCTTCAGAAGAACAGTAAAATTTAGAGATGTGAAGTAAGTTCAGTGGAATAAAGTTTTTTTTTCTTGTTTTATTTTCAACACCCTTGTGTATCACCCAGGTACTCATTTCATGATCTGCACAATTCTGATTTTTTTCCTGATTTAGTAGTGTTAAGCCTTGCAAATAAATTATGGAGTGCATCATTGAACTCTTTCTGAAGAAATATATTAGCTATGTTGCTGAGATATTGCTCTTGTTTTTTGTATTAAATGATGAACTGTGTTTTGTTCATAATTGGGGATTCCAAAAACAGATCTATTCTGAATGTACTTCAAAACTCATTTTGTCTTTAAATATAAACTTTATGTATACTTATTTTGACTTGAATTGCTTTTCTTTTAAGTTTGCAGGGCATTAGTAGATGAAATAGACTGGGCAGTTAAGAAAGTAGATCCAAAAAAGACAATTCAAGTGGGATCTTTTCGAATTAGTCCTGATGGCTCTCAAAAACCAAATGAGGTATGTATATTGTTTATTATGCATAATTTATAGCCATTTATCCAAACAGCAGTGGTCCACAAATTTGGTAACCTTAATCACATAGGATAATAGAATATGAATTAACTTTATCCTTGGGAAATGGACATTTTTGGTGATGTGTGGAGTGGACTTGAATATGTGAAGAATATAAAACATTCAAAGTACCTTAAATAAGAGAGAAATCCCAAATTTACCCTTCCAATACAACATTTACAACTCTTCAATTTAATAGAATTATAATGGACAATTAAAATTACATTCTCTATTGGTGAACTTCATATTCTTCTTAGACTTCTTTAATCTCTACATTTATTATGAATATTTAACATTTTATGGCAGTTCACTAAATGTACGTTGGTTGTTTGGGTTTTGCTTATGTGTATTTCTTATAAATTTTATGGTTTTTTTTTTGTTTCCCTGTAAATGCCTGCAAGAAAATGAATCTCAAGGTCATATATAGTGACATGTATCTACTTTGGTAATAAATTTACTTTGAATTTGACTAAAAGGTTAATTCAAAGTTGCATCAATTTCCACCTGCAAAACAACTGCTTTTTTTTCGGAATAAAGTATATCAGTAAAGGTAGGAAATTGGAAAAATGGTCAAAGGCTGATGTGGATTTGAAATCCTACCCAGTGTCTAATCAAGTGTTATGATCTGTATAACCAAAGATAAAATATTCTGAAATATCATACATGGCATAAGAAGAAAAGGAAACACTTAAGTAGCATTAACCTTCTGCCTGTAGGTAATGTCTCAGCCATAGTAAGAAATACTTGTAAATTTTAGAATGTGTTGTTACTTAAGGAAGCTTTCAAAGAGAGATGATTTAGATACAAAGTAGAGAAAAGAAAGATATCTGAAAGTAGAGCCTACTCGGTGATCTAAAGATAGACCTGAAATGAGATAGAGAAAGGGGATTTAAGAAAATTGTAAGATTAATTTAATGCAATAGAAATCTAATCTAATTTGAACATGAAAGTCACAGAACATAACTTGGAAGAAAACATTAATGAAAGTAGATTACTGACCATAAAAAAGAATGCAAGTATTCTGTAAATGTTTAAGTTGTAATGAAAAGTGTAATTAAAGGAAGATAAGGCTGTCCAACAAAGAGATTTGGTGTGCAATGAGTACTTTGTATCTGTCTTCACTGGGTAGGGGTGGGGTATAATGTCTTGGTACACAATAGGGAATAAAATAAAATTAAAGGGGAATGAGATTAGTTAGATAACTCTTTCAAAGAATTGTGACACACACTTTTTGTTCTAAATGATTCATCCCAATTATTTTTCAGAATGGTGTAAAAGTTCCTTTCCTCCTCTAATTTGTTAGCTACATACCCCCTGGCTTGAAGCAGTTCCATACCTGGATTAATGTCTTTTGGTTTAATGCTCATTGTGTACTTGACACGTAACCAAAGCAAATAATTATTAAAATGCTATTCTTTGAATTATTATTGCTCTGTCTACTACTTATGGTGTCTTGACCAGTATTCTTTCCTTAATCAAAAGAAAATTCAATTAGGCACAATGGCTATTCATTTTGGATTGTTTTCCCTGGATGGTTGGCTCAACAAAACGTTTGCTTCAGCAAATTAAGGTAAGTATGTAGAGGGAAAAACATCTAATGTTTCATCTTGATGATGTGAAGAGTGGTCATCAGCATTAATGTGTTTTCACCACAGGTGCTGCTGTCTGATTTGCTGAATATTTCATTTTTATATCAGATTTCTACCATCTGTATTACTTTAATTATGTAATAAAAGTTATGTTTTCTTTCTCTACACGCACTAGATGCTATCAAAACTGGCAGACTTCCAGTTCCTAGTACTTGATAAACTACCTTCTGCAACTACTGTGGAGGTTTGATTTAACGGAGAATTTGCTGGGCCATTTGGAGGACATTTTAATAGTCAGCCACATTTTCATGGATGAGGTACAGATGACAGTTTAATGAGGCCTGGATCCCAGAGCCAGTTATGAGTTAACTTGCTGGTCTCAAATCATCTTTTCTGATTGTATTTTGTTTATGGAAATAGATCAGACAGTTTGCTTTCAGCCAGTTATGGTAGGATTTCAACTCCAAAGTTTGACTTCAGCTTTATTAGCAATGTGTTGCTATAGATGATGTTAATGAACTACATATATCAGACATCTGTGTTGAGCAAGATATATGAGTTAATAATTGTTAATTGTTAGCAGCAGGAGGTGCCTTAAAACCCATCAGAGTTAATGTGGGTTTAAAATTGGATTTGATGCTTGGCAGATAAAAGTATTTTGAGTCCTGGAAATCCATGGTGACTTCGAAATGCCTACTGTTTTGAAAAACTGAGGGCTCCTATAGAGCCTAATCGGTTTGTATTTGGCTCTGCAGAGGTTTATATGGACAGTAGCTTTTGATTAAGTGCTTTTCTATCTTATTCCCCAGTTGAAATGCAGTATATTTTAAATAATACACAGTAATTTTCTGTTAAAGATGGCACTGGTAACTGGCGACTTTGCGCATGCTCTCCCGAGCAAACTGCCCTCTCCACTATCCTATACCCGAGAAACCCTTCTAAACCTCCAAATTAGCAAGATAAAGATAAACAACACCCTGGTGAAGCTACTGACCGAGCTGGAGACCACCACACCAGAACTGCTTCTTAAACTCCGGACCACACCTGGACCTGACCAACGTTCCCGGAGACCCACGGTCTGCTACCGTGCCGGAGCGCTTGGAGACACGGCCCATTCCGACCAGCACCTCTCCGGAGCAGACGACCACACAGAAGTGATGGCGGAGACCCCAAGGTGCCCCAGACGCTTCCCCGGAGCGACCACCGTAAAGCCCCATTGGTGGCCATCCACAGTTGCCGGAAGTGAGGCCTCCGCCACCAACCTTGAAAATCGAGCATGAGGCTCGGCTGGAGCGGAGGCCTCTGCAACCGTGACTCGGCTTAAGGAAGGAGCCCAGCCATTCGGGATTAAGTGTTGGCCTCGGGGCCCAACCCAATCGACAGCCCGGGCCCCCGGCAGCTGAAAGTGGCAGCGGAGCCTCCCCCGTTACTCAGCCCGACCTGGAGCGCACGACAATGCGACCGGGCGATCGATTCTGGTGGGACGCGTCCACCAACATCAAAGAGCTGGCAACAACACACTACATCGATAGAAACCTGGAAAGATGCACTACTTACTGAGGAAGCGTGGGAAAAGAGCTGGGCTGCTGGTCAGATTGAAGCTGAGGGGCTTCAGGGTCCCTTTGCCCACCATCCTACTAGCTAATGTGCAAGTCATAGAGAACAAGGTGGATGATCTCAAAGGGAGATGCAGAACTGCTGTGTATTCTGTTTCACCGAGACCTGGCTCTCCCCTGCCACCCCCGACTGTGCCATCCGACCAGAGGGATTTTCGATCCATCGGATGGACCGCATGGTGTCATCGGGCAAGACGAGGGGAGGTGCTGTCTGCCTACTGATCAACACTGGATGGTGCTCGGACACAGTGGCACTGACAAGCTCCTGCAGCCCGGACCTGGAACACCTGTTGGTGAAGTGTTGTCCCTACTATCTCCTACGGGAATTCACCTCAGTCATACTGACAGTGGTCTACATTCCTCCCCAGGGAGACGTGGAGTGTGCTCTGAACATACTGTATGCCAGCATCAGTGAACTTGAGACCAGGTATCCGGAGGCTTTGCTCATTACAGCCGGGGACTTTAACCAGGCCAACCTCAGAAAGGCACTGCCAGAGTTATACCAACATGTCTCCTGCCCCACTAGAGGCCCGAATATACTTGACCACTTTTACACAGCAGTCAAGGATGCCTAGCGTTCCGTCCCATGACCTCACTTCGGAAAATTGGACCATCAGGCCGCACTCCTCCTCTGGGCTTACAAACAGAAACTGAAGCGGGAGGTCACGGTGTCAAAAGTAGTGTCACGTTGGATGGAGGAAACGGATGAGGTCCTCCGTGACTGCTTTGAATTGGTGGACTGGTTAGTATTCAAGGACTCGGCAGCTACCCTCGATGAGTATGCCTCAGCTGTCACAGACTTTTTTTGGAAATGCACGGAGGACTGTGTGTCTCACAAGACGATCCAGGTATTCCCTAACCGGAAACCTTGGATGAATTATGAGATCAAGTCCCTTTTAAAGGCTAGAGCTGCGGCTTTTAGGTCCGGGGATACCAGTTGCTACACGGAATCGAGGCGTGAACTCCGGAAAGCCATTAAGGGCACCAAGAGGCAATATCGAGCCAAGTTGGAAGCTCAGGCTAACCAAAGGGATGCCAGTAGACTATGGCAGGGTCTAAATGAGATCACTGGGCGCAAAGAAAAGACTGGGAATATCAATAACTGTAGCGCTTCTCTTCCTGACGAACTTAATGAATCTTGCGTAGAACACGAACAGAAGAGCATCCCGCTCCCTCCGGATCAACTGGACCTGGTGGCATCGAGATTCATCGTCACCGAGGAGGACATTAGAAGGGCGTTCCTGAAGATAAATCCAAGGAAGGCGACGGGCCCAGATGGCGTCCCGGGACGGGTTCTCCGGGCTTATGCAAGCGAGCTAGCTGGAGTGTTTGCTGACGTCTTCAACTGCTCCTTGGTTCAGTCTAAGATCCCCTCGTGTTTTAATAAGGCAACGATAATCCCAGTGCCGAAGAACAGCAAGGTGGCATGCCTGAATGACTATCGACCTGTGGCTCTGACATCAATTGCTATGAAGTGCTTTGAGAGATTGGTTATGGCACAAATCAACCACAGCCTACCGGTCAACCTCGACGCTTTGCAATTCGCCTACCAGAGCAACAGGTCGACGGCAGATGCCATCTCTCTGGCCCTACATTCCTCCTTAGAACACCTGGAGAATAGAGACGCATACGTAAGGCTCCTTTTCATTGACTACAGCTCTGCCTTTAATACCATCATTCCAAATAAACTGATTCCTAAGCTCTGGAACCTGGGCTTTAGCACTCAGATCTGCAGCTGGATCCTCAACTTCCTCACAGACAGGACCCAGGCTGTAAAACTAGGGGACAAGCTCTCCTCTACAATCACTCTTAGCACCAGTGCCCCACAAGGCTGTGTACTCAGCCCCCTGCTGTACTCACTGTACACCCATGATTGTGTAGCCAAGTTTCCATCAAGCTCAATATACAGGTTTCCCCCGCCATCTAAAGGTAGAGCGTTCCTATGAAACAGTTCGTAAGCCGAAATGTCGTAAAGCAAAAAAGCAATTACCATTTATTTATATGGGGAAAATTTTGTGAGCGCTCGCAGATCATAAAACACATAAAACCTAAAATAACAGTAACATACAGTAAAAGCAGGAATGATATGATAAATACACAGCCTATATAAAGTAGAATTATTTGTCTGCACAGATCTCCGTAGCGAAAATCTCACGCAAACGCTCTCGGCAGAAAGTCTCACGCAAGCGCTGTTGGCATAAACGCGCTCTCCAGTAACCTTTAAACTATGAAGCTGCCAAATCTACCGAATAACAAGTAAAAATACATAGCCGATATAAAGTAGAAATAATGTATGTACAGTGTAGTATCACTTACTGGAATTGGGAAAACAGCGCCAAGCACACTGATGATGGTGTGTTAGACTGAGTCGTCGCAGGTTGGGGTGGTGCAGTGGCCCCCACCCTCCAGGCCGCTGACCGATACATTGCCGCGAAGAACGCAGCAGTAACCAGGAGGCACACAGCATATCTTTAAGAAAAAAGCCGAAATAAACAAGCTAATTAATTAGGTGCTGCCTAGCACGTTATTGATGTGCTGTGTGCCTCCTGGCTACCACTGCATTCTCAGCGAATCGGTACAGTATCTGTCCGAGGCCTGGGGGTTGGGGTGGTGGGACATGGGGGTGTCATTTCATCGTCTGTTTCCATTAGAGCAGGCAGCTCATCTTCTGCTATGAGTGCCCGCCTCGATGTCGAAGGTCGAGATTCGTCGTCTGCTGTGGCTGATGTGGAAGGCTTGCTTGACTGCTGAACCTCGCACATTTTTCTATCATACAGTTGTTTGTAAGCACTCAAACCATCCTGCAAATATCCCCTAAACCTACGTACCCTTTCAAGATTAAAGTTGTACTTTATCATTGCAGCGAAAATCTCACACAGTTGCTTCACGTTCAGTTCGCTACTGCATTCAGTTTCGATTGTTATCCTTTCTTCCAATTGCATCAGCTCTTCATTTATCAGTTCTTGGTCATGGGATGCCAAAACCTCTTTAACATCATCTTCGTCAGCTTCCACAAGCCAAACTCACTTTGTCCTTGCTTCGTTCACCACGATCGAAACGCTTAATTACTTCTAGCTTTACACTAAGTGCAACACCCTTACTCTTTCAGGCTTTTCCGACACCTTAGAACTTATCTTGCTAACGGCTGCTCAATGTAGTGTGTTTAAGCAATGCCGTTCCGAATCCGGGGGAGAGCGGCTGCTTGGGATGCGTGCTGCTTTTTATCGCGCGCCGATTTTTTTCACGCGCTGATTTTTTATCGCGCGCTGCCTTTCTTCGTAGCAGTGAAAACACCTTCTGAAAGTAAAAACAGGGTACTAATGTAGGTCTTTCGTAACAGTGAGGTTTCGTAAAGCGAATGTTGGGAAAGCGGGGCACACCTGTATAAGTTTGCTGATAACACAACAATTGTAGGCCGTATCTTGGGTAATGATGAGTTTGAGTACAGAGAGGAAGTTAAGAACCTGGTGCCATGGTGCGAAGACAATAACCTATCCCTCAACGTCAACAAGAGGAAGGAATTGGTTGTTGACTTCAGAAGGAGTACCGGACCACACGACCCAATTTACATCGGTGGTGCGTAAGTGGAACAGGTCAAAAGCTTTAAGTTCCTCGGGGTCAATATCACAAATGACCTGACTTGGTCCAATCAAGCAGAGTTCACTGCCAAGAAGGCCCACCAGCGCCTTTACTTCCTGAGAAAGCTAAAGAAATTTGGCCTGTCCCCTAAAACCCTCACTAATTTTTAGAAAGCATCACAACCTGGTGTGGAAGTTGTCCTGTCCAAGACCGAAAGAAGCTGCAGAAGATCGTGAACACGGCGCAGCACATCACACAAACCAATCTTCCGTCCATGGACTCACTTCACACCGCATGCTGTCGGAGCAGTGCTGCCAGGATAATCAAGGACACGACCCACCCAGCCAACAGGTTTTTCGTCCCTCTTCCCTCCGGGAGAAGGTTCAGGAGCTTGAAGACTCCTACAGCCAGATTTGGGAACAGCTTCTTTCCAACTGTGATAAGACTGCTAAACGGATCCTGACCCAGATCTGGGCCGTACCCTCCAAATATCTGGACCTGCCTCTCAGTCTTTTTGCACTACCTTACTTCCCATTTTTCTATTTTCTATTTATGATTTATAATTTAAATTTTTAATATTTACTAATTTTAACTATTTTTAGTATTTATAATATTTAATATTTGTAATCCAGGGAGTGTGAAGCGCAGAATCAAATATCGCTGTGATGATTGCATGTTCTAGTACCAATTGTTTGGCGACAATAAAGTATAAAGTATAATAATAAGTTTGGTTAAGATGCTCGTCATCAAGCATCTAGTCAACCGCGACTTCAGACATGGCAGGTTGTACACACAGAATCTGGGAACTTTAGGGAGCTCTCTCTACCGCAAGCTATGTGAAAGCAACATCTTGCAAGCTGGCTCCACATTTGAATGTATAAATGCTCTGAAGTTCCTTTGGTTGCATTTTAAAAATAGACTAAACTTCCACAGAAAGTTGGGCTCATTTCATTTGAAGTGCCCATTTTAATGGCACCACGAGTCTCAATTG
Organism: Mobula hypostoma; assembly: GCF_963921235.1. Lineage (NCBI taxonomy): Eukaryota > Metazoa > Chordata > Chondrichthyes > Myliobatiformes > Myliobatidae > Mobula > Mobula hypostoma. Next base: position 209,624,363 of record NC_086099.1, read on the forward strand.
CTACTATTAACTTCCTGAAAAGTAATTGATAACTATAGACCTGCAGTCTTCAGCTTGTAATTTTTTTAATAATTTGTTTTTAAATCTAAATTATGTTGAATTTTTAATCAAATCTTTCTTTATCTTTACATTTTTCTTTCTGTGCCTGTTTGGAGATTTTAATTCAAACTTGTGCTGGCTCATCTACTGAGCTGTTCATTATCAGTTCTTAAGTATAATACAAAAGATGCCCAGAAGCTTTCCTTTTTACTCTGGGTTCCTTTCCATATTGACTGTTCATGGAATGCTAACGATGCACCATGCAGGACAACTGTCTCCTTGAGATGTGGATGGAGCAAATTGTAATTCAAAATCAGTTACTCAGACTAGATTTTTGTCTCTGAAGTTTATTGTTTGTAGTTTAAGATTTAGGGAAGCGTTGGCAAGACCATTATAATGCTATGGAGGCATGTGACAAATCTCACTGCGTTACTGGTCCAATTCAACCTTAATAATAATTAATAAAATAGTTAACATCAATATAACCATTATGGAATAAGTGACAGCTATGAAAATTTGAACACACTCATAATTGACTGCTTCCTCAAATTACATCTTCAAAAAAAAACAAGATATCCTACAAAAAAAGAGCCTGTGGCGACCCACTTTCTGGCACACACGAACCGGCTCACAACAGCGCGCGCAGGCAGAGGGCCGGCCCCAAAAAGGGCACCAGGCCATCTTCACCAGCAGGGGGAAAATCCCGCGCGCAGAAAGGGTCTGGGAATATGCGTTCCCCACAGCAATCCCGCCCAGGGAGGGCGGGAACGGGAAGGCTTTAAAGTGGGCCGCGAAGTTTGAATAAATCTCTTTCATCGCAACTCTAACTCACCGACTCTGTGTGGTTATTCTAGCGCTGTGTGTAGCACATCGCTACAAGCCGTGCTAACTATCACCCCTAACTTTCAAAACTTGGGTTTTAATAATAATTTCCCTACAATTAACTATTCCCTACTTCCTCAAATTGACTGTCTGCTTCTTGCTGTGCCCAACATGCTCAATTAAAACAATTCAAGTGAAATTCATGAAATTATAACAAAATTCAAGTGAAATCAACGACAACACTTTGTACGAAATTGACTGCATTGGCATTCTGAATGACGTAAAATAAACTGAAGGCTTGAGGACTGATTTCAAGTAGCTAAGCTAGTGAGAGATAATTGAAGTATTATTAACGTAAGTTAGCCCAGATACATTTTCTGTGACACAGAATATATGGAAATGAATTATATAAATTCAATGAGTGTTGTGTGCAAGTTTCTGTGCCTGCTCCTGCTGGCTAAAATGGATGAAGTATTTTCCACTTTAGTCCAAGGACTCTGCATGATCCTAATGCAGTAACCTCTGAGGTGTTGCAGGTATCTGCTGACATTGCTCACAGATGAGATGCCAAATGATTAAGAGGCAGCAAATGCTGTACTTTTTTTACTTACAAGGATAAGCCAGGTAATTCGAGTACAGTGAGTTTAATAATGGGAAATTATTGGAAGGAATCATTACTGAAAGTCAAGATTAACCTAGCTTTTGAAAGTTAGGGGTTGATAGCTAGCATGACCTTGTGGGATATCCTGTGTTTTTTATCTTTAAATTTTTATTTGAAGATATAACAAGATGAGAACAATGTGGTGGATTTAGTTTTCATGGATTTTAGTAAGGCCTTTAATAAGGTCCTACATTGAAGGTTGGTCCAGAAGCTTTGAGCTCTCCATGGAGAAGCCATTCATGGGCCATGTGCATTTGAGGAATGGTTAGCTTGCACCTTTCTAAAGTCTGCAATCATCTCTTTAGTCTTGTGCTTGTTGAGATTCAAGCTGTTGTGCTCATACCATTCTACCAGCTGGTCTACCTCCTCTCTGTACGCTGTCGCATCATTGTTGTTGATGAGGCCAACTACTGCTGTGGTTTCATTTGAACTGGATCTAGCATCACAGTCATGCGTCAAAAGCATGAACAGCATTGGGCTGAGCATGCAAGCCCTGGGGGAGCGCCGGTGCTTAGTGCCATGGAGCTAGGGGTGTTGCTGATAACATGGACTGACTGGTCTTTCTTTCAAGACATAAAAGCTCCAGTTACAGAGAGAGGCATTGAGACCCAATGAAGACGGTTTACCCACCAGCTTCTGAAGGATGATCTTATTGAATGTCAAGCAAAAGTCAATAAACAGCATCCTGGTGTATGAGGCACTGTTTTCCAGAGTAGGGCAGAACAGAGTGGCGTGCAGAGACTATGGCATCATCAGTTAATTGAATAAGTGAACTGTAAAGTGTCCAATGTAGCAGGAAGACTGGATTTAATGTGATCTGTAACCAGCTGCTCAGAGCACTTCATTATTGTTGAGGTTAGTGCCAGTGGAAAGTAATCATTATGGCAGGTTACTGTCACCCTTTTGGGCACTGGGATGATGGTGGCTGCCTTGAAGCCTGGGGGTTCAGTGGATTGTTTCAGAGAGATGTTGAATATGTCAGTTAGAACCTCTGTTAGCTGCACTGCATAGTCCCACAGCACCCAAGCAGGTATGTTATTGGGCCCTTTACGTGAGTTGCCTCTGGCTAGGGTATTACTCACAGTAAAGCTTGTATACATTGATGACTTTTTAAAGTGAGTTATGTATGATAGCTAATTTGCATAACTATCTTGGACAGATGGTAACTTGGGTGGAGAAATGGCAGGTAAAATGTAATCCCAACAAGTGGGAGATCTATTAAAGGTAGGAGCAATACTGTAAATGGTAGGACCCCGGTGTATTCAAGAACAGAGGGACCCTTAAGTATAATTCATGGAATATTAAAGTCACAACACAGATACATAAGTGGATAAAGAAAGCATATGGCAGGATCTCCCAGTGGCCACACATTTTAATTCCACATCCCATTCCCATTCTGATATGTCTATCCACGGCCTCCTCTACTGTAAAGATGGAGCTACACTCAGGTTGGAGGAACAACACTTTATATTCCGTCTGGGTAGCCTCCAACCTGATGGCATGAACATTGACTTCTCAAACTTCCGCTAATGCCCCACCTCCCCCTCATACCTCATCCGTTATTTATTTATTTATATACACACATTTTTTTTCTCTTTCTCTTTTTTCTCCCTCTGCCCCTCTCACTATACCCCTTGCCCATCCTCTGTGTGCATCCTCTGTGTTCCTCGTGTGAGCATATGGGATGCATGGCTTATTAACTAGAGTATTGAATATAAAGCATGGTGATCATGGAAACGCGAGGAAATCTGCAGATGCTGGAATTTCAAGCAACACACAAAAGTTGCTGGTGAACGCAGCAGGCCAGGCAGCATCTATTGGAAGAGGTACAGTCGACGTTTCTGGCCGAGACCCTTCGTCAGGACTAACTGAAAGAAGAGCTAGTAAGAGATTTGAAAGTGGGAGGAGGAGGGGGAGATCCGAAATGATAGGAGAAGACAGGAAGGGGAGGGGTGGAGCCAAGAGCTGGACAGTTGATTGGCAAAAGGGATATGAGAGGATCATGGGACAGGAGGCCTAGGGAGAAAGAAAGGGGGGAGGGGGGGAAAAAGCCCAGAGGATGGGCAAGGGGTATAGTGAGAGGGACAGAGGGAGAAAAAGGAGAGAGAGAAAAATAATGTGTGTGTGTGTGTATATATAAATAAATAACGGATTGGGTACGAGGTGGAGGTGGGGCATTAGCAGAAGTTAGAGAAGTCAGTGTTCATGCAATCAGGTTGGAGGCTACCCAGACAGAATATAAGGTGGTGTTCCTCCAACCTGAGTGTGGCTTCATCTTTACAGTAGAGGAGGCCGTGGATAGACATATCAGAATGGGCATGGGATGTGGAATTAAAATGTGTGGCCACTGGGAGATCCTGCTTTCTCTGGCGGACAAAGCATAGGTGTTCAGCGAAACAACCACCACCCTACTAGGAATAGGGTTCCCCTTGTCCTCACCTACCACTCCACCAGCCTCCGGGTCCAACATATTATTCTCCGTAACTTCCACCACCTCCAATGGGATCCCACCACTAAGCACACCTTTCCCTCTCTCCCCCCCCTCCCCCACCGGCTTTCCACAGGGCTCGCTCCCTACGTGACTCCCTTGTCCATTCGTTCCCCCCATCTCTCCCCACCGATTTCCCTCCTGGCACTTATCCTTGTAAGTGGAACAAGTGCTACACATTCCCTTACACTTCCTCCCTTACCACCATTCAGGGCCCCAGACAGTCCTTCCAGGTGAGGCGACACTTCACCTGTGAATCGACTGGGGTGATATACTGCGTCTGGTGCTCCCGATGTGGCCTTCTATATATTGGCGAGACCCGACTCAGACTGGGAGATCGTTTTGCTGAACACCTACGCTCTATCTGCCAGAGAAAGCAGGATCCCCCAGTGGCCACACATTTTATGTTGTGGTGATCGTGCTACAGTTTTATAAAAGTTTGGTTAGACTAAAAAGGTTGTGATTCCACTAGAAAGCCTGCAGGGGAAATACACCATGATGTCGTCGGGCAGTGATGGAGTGTCTCAATTGTATAGAGAGACTGGATGGTCTGTGGCAAAAAAAAACTGCTGGACAAACTCGGTAGGTTTACCAAAAGGATAGTCAATATTTTGGGCGTCAATATTTTGGTCTGTGCTGCCAGACTTGATGCAGGGTCTTGACCTGAAAAGTCAGCTATCCTTTTCCCTCCACAAACACTGCTGTATCTACTGAGTTCCTTCAGAAGTAACTCTGGATGATGAGAGATGTTGCAAATTTAGTCAAGAAGCAAAAGTTGAGGAAGCTGAAGTCAGACAAGGTCTGTGGAAGCAAGCTGAAGGGTTAAACTGCAAGAGGGTTAAATCAGGCCAAGAAAATTGTTGTGCATGATTAAGGAAAATCTCAAGGCATTTTACACATACATTTAAAAACAATTGAGTGGCTAGGGAAAGGACAAAGCAACTCATAGACAAACGAGGGAATTTACAATGGAACCACAGAAAATCGGCAACTACTAAATGAATACTTCTGTATCAGTATTTACAAGGGAGAAGAACATGGAGGTTGATGAAGTCAGAGAGGTGTTGTGTCTTGAAGAACTTAAGTGTATTAGTCCCCAGAGAAATAAATGAAGTGATTGCAGGGGCCCTGATTGAGATCTGTTATCCTTTTTAGTGAAATGTGAGATCTCAAAAGACCAGAGAATAGTTGCGATTTCTCAGGACAAACCAGAAAATTATAGGCCTGTGTATCTTGCATCAATGTTAAGGAAATTATTGGGGATATGATTTACTTTCATTTAGAAAACCATATACTTATTAAGGAAAACCAATGTGGTTTTATGTGTGTGAGAGGGAATAAGACCATAAGACATAGGAGCAGAATTGGGCCGTTCAGCCCCATCGAGTCTGCTCCACTATTCCATCATGGCTGATCCCAGATCCTACTTAACCCCTTACACCTGCATTCTCACCATATCTTTTGATGTCCTGACCGATCTGAAAACTATCAACTTCTGCCTTAAATATATGCACAGACTTGGCCTCCACTGCAGTTTGTGGCACAGCATTCCACAGATTTACTACTCTTTGGCTTCCTTGCCCATCCTCTGGGTTCTCCCCCCCCCCCTTCTTTCTCCCTAGGCCTCCCGTCCCATGATCCTCTCCCTTCTCCAGCCTTGTATTCCTTTTGTCAATCAACTTTCCAGCTCTTAGCTCCATCCCTCCCCGCTCCTGTCTTCTCCTATCATTTTGGATCTCCCCCTTCCCCTCCCATTTTCAAATCTCTTACTATCTCTTCTTTCAGTTAGTCCGACGAAGGGTCTTGGCCCAAAATGTCGACTGCACCTCTTCCTATAGATGCTGCCTGGCCTGCTGCGTTCACCAGCATTTTGTGTGTGTGTTGCTTAAATACATGGGTACCATGATTTTCATATACTGGATTTAAAATTGTTTTGGCCATAGACTTGAGGGTAATAGAAGAGGGATGTTATAATGCTGGAGGTCAGTGACAATTGATGTTTCACAGAGATCAGTGCTGGGATCTCTGTTTAAAAGATTTGGGCAAAAATGTAGATGTGCTGAATAGTAAGTTTGCAGACAACACAGAAATAACTGGCAGAGTTGTAGATAGTGAAGAAGGTTGTCAAAGGATACAGCTGGATATAGATCTATTAGAAATATGGACAGAGGAATGGCAGATGGAGTTTAATTCAGACAAATATGGTGTTGCACTTCGGGGAGGTCATTTGAGAGGAAAGTAAATGGCAGAACCCTTGTGATAGTTCTCAAACTGGAAAGTTAAGTAAATAGGATGATAAAGAAGGTGTAAGGTAGCAACAAGCTTTGTCTCATCCTGAGGTCAGCTTGATAAACTGCTAGAGGACTCTGCAGGTCAGGCATAATCCAAGGTCGGGAATGGGCAGTGGCCATGTTAGGTAGTTTATTGTCATAATTACGTATGCACAGTTGCTATAGAAAATCAATGGCAGGGAACATGTTGTGTAATGTTCTGTTCCATATGATGCTGAACATTACAAATGAACATTGCAATCTTAACCAGCATTGTGGCTAATGGAGACCTGAGAGACTGCAGATGCAGGTTGAACAGCACTAGTGGAGGGGAAAAAGGAATTGTCAATGTTCACTCCAAAACCTTGTGGAGAAGAAAGATGGCCAGAAACGGAGGAGAGGCAGAGTTGCGATGGGAGTCAGTAGGTGACAAGTGAATCAACAGATGGAACCAAGTAAGAGAAATAAGTGGAGTTGAGATTCAGAGGCAGGTGGGTGATGGGTAGAAGCAGCCAAAAGGCAGATAGTCAGACAGAGGTGGGGAGGGAGAGTGAAAGTAGAGACAGCTAGGAGGGTGATAAATGAGAACCCATGCTACCTGTACTGGAATCTGCTCAGTAGGGAAGGTAATAATGGGAGCCATTTCGGGCAGATTTTAAGGGTAGATGGAACAAGATGAACAAGGAGTGATCTAGTGGATAAGAGTGTGGGTGATAGCTGATATGATTAAGCCTTGGGTGAATGTTATCCTCTAGTGATAGCTGTCTATGCTGTCAATTCATCAGGGTAGTTTTTTTTTAAATCATTACTATGAGCTGTATTGGATGCAAGTGTGACTGACCTTTTGTGGTCTGACTGTTACACCGCTCATGTTTTGGGAGAAAGGTTGGAGAAAGTGTGAATGGATTTGCACATGTTCCTAATTATAACCTCATGATGAGATATCAGCTTTTTTTTCTGCCAGCTGTATGTGGTACTTTTTTTTTGAACCCACGTGATTCTGCTAAATTCATTTTAATTTCATTAATTTTGTATCCTTTACAGTATAGATCATGTCTGTAGGTTTAAGTTTAGTTTAGCCACATTCTGGACACATTCTTAAGGTGAACGCCAAAGAAATTTATTTCTGTAAATGGCTTTAATGAAATGTTAAGCAGCTGGAGGAGGCCATCAGGCCTGCTGTGCCTTTTGCCAGCTTATAATACCATACTCTGGCCTTTTGCTAATAATACTGTGAAATAGTTCTCCAAGTTTTATTATTACTAATTGTTGAATGGATTGCTGCCACAGTGAATGTAAAATTCAATTTCCCATGACTGATCTCTTCTTGCTGAATCCAAGCATAAATTTTCTTTTAAAATCACTCCTTATTCATTACAGACTGCTTCCAGTTGTATCACAATAGTGTGACACTGTCTCTGCATTTGGAGTTGGGTATTTTTATGTGAATTCTGTTACCACTTTATACATACCAGATAAATATTTCATGACTTGCAGGATCTTCAGTTATTGTTTTTGATAACATTATTATAGACAGACAAACCAGGTCTCAACGAAGTATCTTTCTATATTATACTTTACCTGTAATAAATAATGCACGAGGAGACGGTTGTGTTTCCTGAGAGGAGTCTTAATGCTAAAACCGTAGAGCTGAATTGCAGTGTCTTATTAGTAGAAACAAGAAACATAATTAGTTGGTGTAATTAATGACTTGGAGTGACCAAGGCCTCAAAGCATTCCAAAAATATCATGACTCGTTTCTTAAAAATGTAATACAGATGTCAGATACTGGGATTAACTGTGATATCAGGTTCTTGATTAGCCAGAGCATCAAAGGGTATGGGGTGAAGGCAGGGGAGTGGGATGACTGGAAGAATTGGATCAGCCCATGCTTGAATGGCCTACTTGTGCTCCTATATCTTATGATTAGACTGAATTTCAAAAGTTGAGTTGGCAATGATTCCCACTTGTTGCTTTCTGCTAGGATGGATGTTTCATTCACAATTTGTTGCTGTTATATTTAGCTGCTGGACTTCTGATGCCTCCACTGGTCAGAGTTGACCATGGCTATTGTGTCCTAGCTGTCTAGATATGAAGTCTAGGCGTATTATATGGAGAGCAAGCTGTTGCCCATGTAGCAAGCTCACCCCCTCCATGCATTTGATGAGCCCAAAGAGACCGATACAGTTTGGTCCCTGCAGTGTTGCAGGAGTTGCCAGTCAACATTGAACTCAATGTAGGACTGCCTTAGGGACTCTCGCTCCAGTTTTTCCCCTGGGATTTATTCCAGAGTCCTTCCCCATAAGTTGCTATAGCTGCAATGCAGCGGAGGATTGAGATCAGAGTTTTCCTTCTAGATGAGCTGCCAACCATGGCTGACGAGCCCCATCTGCTTGAAGCGACAGGTTTTAAGGTGCCAGTAACCTGCCTTTGCCCCTTCTCCTGTCAGTAGAAATGGTTCCGCCGGGCTTAGTAGCTAAGCCACACCTGAGGGCCAAGTAGTCGGAGGCTATTTGAGGCACACACTATTGGGAATATTTAATGGATAGTGAAAGCTTGTCCCTATTACCACCCACAACTATAACAACCAGATGCTGGACTTAATGAACTAGGTATGTGACAATTTGGTCCTTGTATAGGATAACGAAGAGTAAAACTGCAACTTCTGCCATATTACGAGAAGCCATGTAGAACTAATGACATTTTTCTAAATAGTTTTTTTTTGAGATTATAAGGACACGCACTCCTCTTTTATTGTCATTTAGTAATGCATGCATTAAGAAATGATACAATATTGCTCTGGTGTGATATCACAAAAACACGGGACAGTCCAAGACTGAAAAACTAACAAAGACCACATAATTATAACATATACTTACAACAGTGCAACAATACCATAACTTGATGAAGCACAGGCCATGGCACAGTAAAATAAGTTCAAAGTCTGTTGAATGTTCCACATCTCACGCAGATGGGAGAAGGAAGAAAACTCTCCCTGCCATGCCCGACCACAGTCCAACTCTAAGTTGTCCGAAAACTTCGAGCCTCCGACACCGAGTACCGAGCACCATTTTCGACCTCAGCCTCAGTCGCCAGCAGCAGGCAAAGCTGGGGATTTTGGGGCCTTCCCTCCGGAAGATTCTCGATCGCCCAGTAACAGCGGCAGCGAACCGGCAATAGTTGGACAGCTAGTTGCATTTTTATGTTTTGGGAGAACTGCTGAAGGGTTCCTATTTTGACAAAGAAATATTTTCATAACAGTTCACTGGATCTTGAGTTCAGAGATTTTCTATCTATCTGGCTTAAACCACCGTTAAAGGCTAAATATTGTCACTCATTTAGCATTATTATTATAAAGATGGTCTTCGGGTTCAAATATCCTGATTTAAAACTGTGTGGCTGAACAGTAAGTCCAACATGTGGAACACATGAAGGTCCCTGTTTTAATCCTGATAAGTATGGAGCTTTTCTATCACACATCATGTGTTGATTGGCCATGCTAGATATATCTCAGATGCATATCTGTATAAATACTTGCATATAGTTTTGGCAAAGTGCTTGTCATTGTTCATTTTTACATGTGGGTAAAGATGTTAGTGTCAAGTTAAAAAAAAATAAATGGATGTGTAATTGATGGTGAACGCAGCAGGCCAGGCAGCATCTATAGGAAGAGGCGCAGTCGACGTTTCAGGCCGAGACCCTTCGTCAGGACTAACTGAAGGAAGAGTGAGTAAGGGATTTGAAAGCTGGAGGGGGAGGGGGAGATGCAAAATGATAGGAGAAGACAGGAGGGGGAGGGATGGAGCCGAGAGCTGGACAGGTGATAGGCAGAAGGGGATACGAGAGGATCATGGGACAGGAGGTCCGGGAAGAAAGACGGGGGGGGGTGACCCAGAGGATGGGCAAGAGGTATATTCAGAGGGACAGAGGCCTCCTCTACTGTAAAGATGAAGCCACACTCAGGTTGGAGGAACAACACCTTATATTCCGTCTGGGTAGCCTCCAACCTGATGGCATGAACATTGACTTCTCTAACTTCCGCTAGGCCCCACCTCCCCCTCGTACCCCATCTGTTACTCTTTTTAATGCACACATTCTTTCTCTCACTCTCCTTTTTCTCCCTCTGTCCCTCTGAATATACCTCTTGCCCATCCTCTGGGTCACCCCCCCCCCGTCTTTCTTCCCGGACCTCCTGTCCCATGATCCTCTCGTATCCCCTTCTGCCTATCACCTGTCCAGCTCTCGGCTCCATCCCTCCCCCTCCTGTCTTCTCCTATCATTTTGCATCTCCCCCTCCCCCTCCAGCTTTCAAATCCCTTACTCACTCTTCCTTCAGTTAGTCCTGACGAAGGGTCTCGGCCTGAAACGTCGACTGCGCCTCTTCCTATAGATGCTGCCTGGCCTGCTGCGTTCACCAGCAACTTTGATGTATGTTGCTTGAATTTCCAGCATCTGCAGAATTCCTGTTGTTTGGATGTGTAATTGTCCCATTTAGTGCACTAGTTCTATAATGTAAAACTCCCATAAACTGCTGTCTAGTGATTCAGCCATCTCAATGGTTTAGGATAGGAGTAAATCCACAATCTTCTCAAGTGAAGGCAAGTTCTACTAAGTGAACCATGCCTATTAACTATAAAAACACTTCTGCAAATCTGGAAATATTACAACGTAGTGGCAAGTAAGCCTTCATTTTGATTTTCAGGTGCCCTAATTAACATAACCATTTTTCTTTTGAGTAGTGCAGTCCATGAACAACGTTTTCAACTGGTGCTTGTATTTTTTTCTAACTTGATCCTTGAGTAATGCACCCTCACCTTTACCAGCTCTTTTCTGTGTTCAGCATGCATATTTGTAATTGCTACTAATATGATGTTACAAAAAAATGTTAAATATAAATGAGGAGGCTCATTTGGTATCTCTTGCCTCGTGTGTGGGGAAAATGCAGCTACATTTTCAACCTGAGAAACCAAAAAACTGTGCATTCTGTCTAAAATGATTACCATCATCTATCAATCTGGAAAATGATTCATATTCTTTGTATGAAGTTTGTCATTGTACCTGTCAGGTAGTGGGAAGCATGTAAAAGAAAAAATGCATAATTTGAAAAACTGATATTTTGTGGCGTAAGAACCCAACAGGAAAACTGACACATCTGTGGGTGACAAGAAAATCTTAGACACCCAAGGAAGTGGTTTGTAAGGTAGCCTGAACAGCAATGGGCATGAGAATTAAGAACATTTGAAAATGATTGAATCCCAAGGATTTGATGGTTTGCATCCAATTTCTGAACTGAGTTGCTTTAGAGATGGATGCTCCAGTTATCTTCTGAACTTCTATGTATTGTGGAATTGTTCACATGGTTTGGAGTATGGAAAATGTGAGCCCTCTTTTCAAGAAAGGAGGGGAGGAGAAAATGGAAACTACCTATTTGTTAGCTTAACTTCAGTGGTAGAGGAAATGCTGGATGACCTTAAAGAATGGAGTTGTGAAAGGAAATCATGTTAAGTTAATCTGCTGGAATTCTTTTGAGGATAAGAGGGGAGAGAATGAGTTTCAAAGGCATTTAGAAAATATCCTTTGTAGTGTAGTATATTGATGAACAACAGCATATGAAATGGGGTAATATACCAACACTAAGAATTAGTTAGTAGACAGAACCCAATGAGCAGAATAAATGGATCATTTTGAGTTGGTAGGTTGTGACTCAGTGAATGGCTTCCAGCTGTTCACAATTTAAACTGAATATTAAAAACACTTGGTAGGTAAGGCAACGTATGTAGAAAGAGAAATGGACAAGAACAAAAAGAGAAAAAGAACAGTTCAAGCTGATGATCTTGAAGATGTATTTTCTGTTTTTTATTTCAAATTTCCATTATCAATGATTGTCTTTTGTATGTCTTTGTCAAAAGTATTTTTTTAAAAATTCCATATTAACTGTTTGCTTTAATCTCTTCATCAACCATTTGTTACCTTTATCAAAATATTCAGTCAGGTCAGTTAAGCACAACTTGCCTGTAACAAATCTGTGCTGATTTTATATTAGCTCAAATTTAGTACCTGATCAGTTCTTTCACTGGTTATGATTTCTAAAAGCTTCTCTATGGATGCTAACTTGACTGATTTGTGGTCTGGTTTGAACTTGTACCCTATTTTGAACTAAGCTTTGCAAGATCATTTCAAACCCTCCTTCAATCTTGCTGCTCTTGGCAATTAAGACTGCAACCTCTGTACCAGGTGATCAAGTATAGCCAGCCACCTTTGTCACCTCTTTACCAATGTTTCACTCAAATTTTCGTACATATTCTGTGACATATTTTGAGATTTTAACGTTATGTGCACCAAATTGGATGACTTTACTTTGAAATTCTCCCAGAGAACTGTGAAGATAAAGACTGATACACTGTATTCTAGCCATGTGTCTCTATGCAATGATTGTCTTTACGGTTCCTAATACAGTGGATTCTGGCCCTGGATTCTTTGAGTTGCCTCCAATGTTGTCTCACTATTTTCAGGCAAGGGAACCAAAACTGCAGAGTTTTTCAAGTACATTTTGGCCCAATTAAGTGGCTGCCCTCATTAGTAGAAGTTTTGTGAAATTTATTAAGGTCTTTTTTTAAAAAAAAAAGACAAACTACTGTTTAACTGACTAAGAAATTATGTATTTAGCCTCATGATTAGGCTGGGGGGTTGGTTTCTGGGCAATGTAGCTTGAAGGGCCAGAAGGGCCTTTTCCATGCTGTATCTCTAAATAAAGTTAAATAAAAGTGCAGATAATGAATGGATTGCTTTCATGCAATGCTTTCAATGATTGCATCCTCCAAATCTTCATTTTCGTTGTAACATTGATGATTTTGATAACCATCTTAAAATTCTTTGTAGTTCTTAACTTGTTGAAGTAGTGGAATTGTTTCATTTTCATTCCCTTCTGTTTCTGGTATCTCCAAGCCTAAATAATTGAAATTGCAGTGAGCAAAACAGTTCTGAATTGTCTTACTGCTATTTCCTGCTAACTATCAGTGACAAAATACTGCTTTTTGAATGCAAACACATGCAACTGATGCTATTTTAAAAACCATTTGCTCTAAGCATTGTGTAGTGTCTATCAGCTACACAAGTGCATGTGACTGACACTAGTTAGAAACTGTTCAGCAACGTTCTCCCAAAGTCCCAAATGAAGATTATCCTGGCTATTTTCTCGCCTTGCTTTTGTTCTTTAATGGTTGTCCCAAATATGTGGCTACCCTGACGAACCAATAGCCACATTAACCGGAATCCACTGTACTTAGCAAAATAGAAAGCTACTGGTTGAAGCAATTCTGAATGCTTTTCAGAAATTCCTCTTGTTTTGCTCTGATTTTACTATTATCCCAATCAGTCTAAGGGTAATTGTAGTCTCCCAATATCACTAAAGTTCATGCACATCTTTTTAACTTCCCTCTATATTAGTTAATCCATTTCCCTCTTTTTGGCAGCTTGGTTATCATAGGCAGTAGTGTGGCAACACTTTTATTTTGTTTATCTCCCAATAGTAAGACTCTGCCCTTGGTCCCTCTGGGCATATTTTGTCTGTTTGTCTCTCATTACTTTGCCTACTTTTCCTTCCTAGTCTTTTCTAAATACCTTTTTAACTACGAGAATTAACAGTTAAGTCTTGTCCTTTTTTATATTGTTTGACCCATTTTATAATCACTACATTAGACATTCAGGGAATATATTGATGTGTACAACTCACCAACCCTAAACGCTGTATTTTTTGGATTTGTATATATGCTTTCTAAATTGGTCTTTTTATTTCAAATTGTCTGCTGTCAGGAACACGTTTTTGTGCAGCTTATTCTTTTGTTTTACCTCTAACTTGGATCTCACCATAGGCAAGACAGAATTTTCTCCTTTTTGTTAGATTGTATACTTTTGTTAGATCTACCCTTGATTTGCTGAATGAATACGTACAGTTCAATCTCTAGTCATAACTAATGAAGCTTGTCCCTGAACCTGTCCTGCTAAGACCTCTTCTGTACTGTCTTCTTGGGTATTGACAATCTTCCCCATGACACAGGGAGCAGCAGTTCAACCCATTTTAAGTTTATGCTGGCTCTGAGCATTGTCATAAGACTCAATAACCCCAATGATCTCCAGTAACCTGTTCTCTCAGTGTATTGATGCTGCATGACCTGAGTATTTACAACACTGTTTTTGCTTTTAATTCCGATTTCCAGCAGCTGCAGTGTCTTTAAATGCAAATGCAAGGAAGTGATTGATTCTTTATTCCCATTTAGAAAGTGAAGTACTCAATATACTTTCATTAAAAGCCTTATTAATTTGTAACCTTCAGAGACTTGTCATGTGCATCCTAAAGTGTCCCTTTTATTTTCCACTGGCAAGTCCAGCCTTCATTGCTCATGCTTAATTAACTTGGAAGATGATACCTCCTCCTTGAACTATTGCTGTCCTAAAGAAAATTCTTCTAAATTGCTATTAGAAAGTTCTAGAATTTGGGTTGTATTGGAAGAAGGACTAAAATCTAGTGGACTTTGTTGTCCTGGACATTTTGGAAATTGTTGAGAATAGATGGTGCTACACCCAGGAACATAGCAGCATGAAAAGGCCACCAGGCCACTCGAGCCTGCCCCATCATTCAATATGTCACTTCACTCTTTGAGTGATTAACGGATTAACCAATAGCCACATTAATCGGAATCCACTGTACTTAGCAGAATAGAAAGCTACTAGTTGAAGCAATTCTGAATGCTTTTCAGAAATTCCTCTCATTTTGCTCTGATTTTACTATTATCCCAATCAGTCTAAGGGTAATTGTAGTCTCCCAATATCACTAAAGTTCATGCACCAGCGCCTTTACTTCCTGAGAAAACTAAAGAAATTTGGCCTGTCCCCTAAAACCCTCACTAATTTTTATAGATGCACCGTAGAAAGCATTCTTCTAGGGTGCATCACAACCTGGTATGGAAGTTGTCTGAAAGAAGCTGCAGAAGATCGTGAACATGGCACAGCACACCACACAAACCAATCTTCCGTCCTTGGACTCACTTCACACCACACGCTGTCGGAGCAGTACTGCCAGGATAATCAAGGACACCACCCACCCAGCCAACACACTTTTTGTCCCTCTTCCCTCCGGGAGAAGGCTCAGGAGCTTGAAGACTCGGTACGGCCAGATTTGGGAACAGCTTCTTTCCAATTGTGATAAGACTGCTGAACGGATCCTGACCCGGATCTGGGCTGTACCCTCCAAATATCCGGACCTGAATCTCAGTATTTTTGCACTACCTTACTTTCCATTTTTATATTTTCTATTTATGATTTTTAATTTAAATTTTTAATATTTATTAGCGATTTGCAATCCAGGGAGCGGGAAGCGCAGAATCAAATATCGCTATGATGATTGTACGTTCTAGTATCAATTATTTGGCAACAATAAAATAAAGAAAGGAGGAAGGCAGCCAGAAAGGAATTTAGCCTGACATCAGTGGTTGAGAAGATGTTGGAGTCAATTGTTAAGGATGAGATTGTGGAGTGACTGGTGACACAGGACAAGATGGGACAAAATCAGCATGGTTTCCTAAGGGAAAATTTTGCCTGACGAACCTGTTGGAATTCAATGAGGAGATTACAAGTAAGATAAAGGGGATGCAGTGGATGCTGTAAATTTGGACTTTCAGAAGGCCTTTGACAAGGTGCCACACATAAGGCTGCTTACCATGTTAAGAGCCCATGGTATTACAGGAAAATTACTGGCATGGTTAGGGCATTGGCTGATTGGTAGGAGGCAGAGAGCAGGAATAGAAGGATCCTTTTCTGGTTGGCTGCCAGTGACTAGTAGTGTTCTGCAGGGGTCGGTGTTCGTCTGCTTCATTTTATGGGGTATATCAATGATTTAGATGATGTAAAAGCACTCCAGCATGTAGTGAAAACTGCCCAGCAGATTATCGGCACCCAGTTGCCCACCATTGAGAACATCTACCATAAACACTGCCTGGGCAGGGTGAAAAGCATTATCAGGGATGCATCTCACCCTAACCATTGACTTTTTACTCTCCTCCCATCCGGTAGGCACTACAGGAGCTTCCGCTCCTGCAGCAGCAGGCACAGGAAGAGCTTCCTTCCCTTAAGCTGTGACACTGCTGAACTTCTCATCATAGCACTAAGCAGTATTGCATCCGTATTGTACTGTCTCAGTACTTTTATATTTGTGTGCTGTAGCACTTTTTTTATTCGCAGTTATTTTGTAAATAACGCTATTCTTTGCATTTCTGGTCAGATGCTAAATGCATTTCATTGGCTTTGTATCTGTACTCGGCACAATGACAATAAAGTTGATTCTAATCTAATCTAATACTGTACTTGGCTCTGTTGCCAAGTTTGCAGGTGATACGAAGATTGGATGGGCAGGTAGTGCTGAGGAAACAGGCAGGCTGCAGAAGGACTTAGGCCATATTAGGAGAAAGGGCAAAAGAGTGACAAATGAAATAGTGTTGGGAAAATGCACAGTCATGCACTTTGGTAGTAGAAATAAATGTGCAGCCTATTTTCGAAATGGGTTGAAAATCCAAAAATCTGAGATGCAAAAGGACTTGGGAGTCCTTGTGCAGAACAAACTAAAGGTTAACTTGCAGATAGTCAGTGGTGAGGAAGGCAAATGCAATGTTAGCATTATTTTCAAGAGGTCTAGAATACAAGAGCAGGGATGTGATGCTGTGACTTTGTAAGGCCCTGGTGAGGCCTCAGCTTGAGTATTTTGGGCTCCTCATCTAGGAAAAGATGTGCTGGCATTGGAGAGGGATCAGAGATGATACACAAGGATGATTCCAGGAATGAAAGGGTTATCATACAAGGAACTGCTGATAGCTCTGGGTCTGTACTCGCTAGAATTTAGGAGGACCTCACTGAAACCTTTCCAATGTTGGAAGACCTAGACAGTAGATGTGGAAAGGATGTTTCCCATGGCGGGGGAGTCTAGGACAAGAGGTCCTGGGGGGGGGGGGCATCCTTTTAAGAGTTGTGGAGAAATTTCTTTACCCAAAGGGAGGTGAATTTGTGGAACTTATCACCACAGACAGCTGTGAAGGCCAGGTCGTTGGGCATATTTAAGGCAGTGCTTGATAGGTTCTTTACTGGACATGGTATCAAAGGTTACGGAGAAAAGGCTGGGGAGTGGAGCTGAGGAAGGGAAAATAGGATCAGCTACGATCGAATGGTAGAGCAGACTCGATGGGCTAAAGGACCTAATTCTGCTCGTCTGCCTTATGATCGTAACTGATCTGTATTGGTCTCAACTCCTGTGCCAGTTCCTCATGGCCCTTAATTCTTTAGGCTGCCTCCAATGTTGTCTGTTTTTAGACGAGGAAACCAAAAATGCACAATGTTTCAAGTGTAGTCTCAACACCACGTGCAACTATGACAAAAGCTCCCTATTTTCAGCTCAAATTTCTTTGTAATAAAAGTTAAAATACCTGTTGGACTTGTCTGTTAATTTTTGTAACTGGTGCACCAGAGCACCTATATCCCATCATTTCCCCCAATTTCTATCTCTATTTAGATGATCTGTCTTTTGTTTTCTCTTGAGATGCATGACCTCTCATTTCACTGCAAAAATACTCCCATTTGCCAAGTTTTTACTTGAGTATAGCCAATTACAGAATCTCTTGTGTCCTAATTATATTTTGCTTTTCTGAAGAAGTCCTGATGTCGGGTATTGCTCCGAAACATTGACTGTTTACTCCTTTCCATAGATGCTGCCTGGCCTGCTGAGTGTTAAGGACTGAAAATCATAAACTTCACTTTCAATGAGCATTCTTCATCTTTGTTGCTTTTTTCTCGGTAACTTCCAACCTTGTCAGATATCCAGTTGCATTTCATAAACGATAAAGTTGTTGTTAATTTTACTTTAGTGAGGAAGACTATGTAACCATGAAGTATAATGTCCTTCATTCAGTGGGTGGAGATGAAAAGATTCACTCCTTTGGATCATGGTACAATTTTTTACGTTACTTGGAATCAAGTACAATCAAGTTCCTTTTTATTTTTAAAAATCTGACTACTTTCTGTTCAAATACAGACTGCTCCATCTTGGCCAGAAAGATCCTGTAAATTGTCCTCAATTGCTGGATGCATTACAGTGATTTGCATTGTCTTGTCGGATGAGTGCATTTGAGAAAACAATTGTATCATGGTTATTATTGAACTCAAACTAAGGTTAGTTGTCATTGTGTACTTGTTTGAAGGCAGTAAATAGATTCCTAATTCATGCAATAGACTCAGCAAGAAAAATGCTTTCTCCACAACAATGTGGGGAAAAATGTGGAGGGACAAGGGCAGCTAAAAGAAGGCATACGGAAAGAATTACAATTTAGTGGTGTTATTAATTTGAGAACTGCATCACCTTGGCCTGGAAACGGATCACTCTCGCTGGCAGAATCCTTTAATATATGCAAACTCTTCTTAATTGCCTGGACTTGGTATTACAGAGCTTGCAAACTGCTTTAAATAGACATAAATTAACTTAACTGTATGGTGTTTCTCCATTGCTATAAGGAAATTCTATATACTTCAGTGCAAAATGGTATAATTGCAATAGTTTTGGAAAATTCCAAGGACACTTGGTGTTTTTTTTTTGTGTAACTCATAGAACTTTATAGAAACTACTCTGTGACAGGACTTTTACAATAGTGCTGCTAAAGAAGGACGTAATTCTATAATGTATCTCTTTGGTGGAGTTTGGTAAAATGGAGTATGTCTGAATATTTAAACTATCCCTCAGATCCTTTGTTCCAAATTAAACTGTGTCCTTTGTGAACATTTTTCTTTGGTTGATATGCTGTAATTATCTAATTTTACTGCATAGGCTAATTTTCACTTTTTTTTCTTACTAACATAGTTTCCTACAGAAGGATTGTGGAATCTTTGGGAAATTGCAAATATTTTAAAGGCTTCTTGTATCAGTCTTTGTATTAAGTTTTAGGGTGAATTTTCATTTTGGTTGCCTATTAATACTTTGGTACAGCAGTGGTCTCTCTATTTGGCTAAGTTACAGAATGCTGTTCCCATGATCCTTTGTGACCAATATTAAAACTTACTTGCTGAATAATTGTCAAGAATACTCTATGGAATTTTATTGTTCACCTTCAGTTTAAAAAAAAATGACTTGAGGGGTTTCATTAAAAGGTGGCTCGAGGCTTAAGACTGACATCTGACAGTTACTCTGTAAGCCATGAGCAATATGTTTTTGATTTGTTTGGACCTCACTGGGCTCAAATTTCAAAGAGTTGATGAGATTTATTTTCTGGTGTAAACAGCTTTAGTTCCTCTTCCATCCAATTTTCACACTTCTGATTTTCAATAGTAATTAATTCAGTTACACTCTAATTTCTGAAAAATTTGTTTCAAATGTAGTCTTAAGTTTATCAAAACCTAATCAGCCTGTTCTTTGAATTGAGCAACAGTATGTTTTAACTCAAAACTTTCTCCTTGTAAAAATACAGCAATTTTAGAAGAATTGTGCGTGGAACTTAATAGTTTGCTTTTAATGTAAAAAGAAACAGAAAATGCTTGAAGTACTTTAATTTCAGTGGTTTTTCCCTTTATTCCTTTAAAGCTCCTATATTCATCAGAAATTATAGCATAGATTTGTAATTATTTAGAATTTCAGCCTTTTACTACAGATAAAGCTGCTTTAATTATATGTTTTTGTCCAAACCCACATTTGGATTAAAATCTTCAGATATCTAGCTGTGTGTCTTTGTATGTCATCTCAAATTGATTATTTCTATTTATAAAGTAAACTGTGGTAGTAAGTTTATTAAAAAAATTAATGTTATTACTGTAACCGTGACAATGCATTTTTAAAAATTTGTCATTTTCCAAATTGTGGGCTCCAAGTTATATTCACTGAAATAAAATAGCAATTTCAAATAACTGTTAAGTGCATGTTTGGTATGCATTTTAAATTTTCTTTTCAATGTGTGCTGTCAAATTGTAGATTTCTAGTATAATGTTATAAGTAAGTAGGCTATGTTTTTTTTACATCATATTTGGGGTAAATCTTTTTTCATTAAATTGTGCAGGTGTGCATTTTCATTAGCACTTGGTTATCTTTATTTACGAGAAAAGTACATCTGTATGTAAGCTTTTGTTGTCCTGAAGGTGGGAATCTATGCTTATGTTGCCCCATCATTTGAAAATCAAAAGTGCTTCATCTTTATCACCTCTTTGCAGAACATGTCTTATTTTTTCAGTAAGATAAGAAACTTTTGTCCAAAGCAGACAGGGAAAATTGATTGTGATTCTCTTCCATCACATTTTAATGATGGCAATCTCTTCATTCTTATTTCAATGGCAACACAATTTGCAGGGCGGTATCTCAGACATCTTTTCTACTGGCAGAGGGCAATGTGTGTTTTTCTCCCCCCTCCCCTCTGACACACTGAGAAATGCCTTTTATGAAAATGATTCATCTGAGGTCGTGTGGCTGTTTTAACGAAAATCTTTTATTTTTGCTGCTTCCAACTATTTGGTTGGTGCTGGTCACTAGAAAATTAGATTTTGTCCATAATGCTAGTAACTGTTGTAGATGTGAATTAAAATGTGCAAGTGTGCATATAATGTTTTTCTACAGTCTTGCCAATTACATATATAACTTGGAAGATTTTGTCAAAAAAGTTTATTGAAGATAGTTTGCTTAATTCTTCTGAACTTTTTATCAATTGGGTTTAATAGGGAAAATATCTGAGCTGGTAGCAAAATACTTTAAAGTTTAAGCGCTGATGTCTTTGCTTTGTGATCGGATGGCAATGAAGCAAGGAGAAACCTTTTGTGTGAATGAACTGCTTATGTGAAAATGCATCCATAATGTAATCACTGGGACCGGAAGGGGCCATACTGTGTCTGAATGGAGACAATGGAATCTGGCCATATCTACATTGCTGAAATCGAGTTCATCAGCAATTCAGCCCTTTGACTGTGGTTGTCATGCAAACTTCCTACTTTGATCAGTAGAGGGTGGAGGGAGGGACATGCAAAGGCCTATGGATGTATCTCTCCTGTTTACCCTGTACTTGGCTTCAATAGAAACTCTTCCGGAGATAGCAACGGGGCACATTTTGCACCTTGACCTGTCTAGACAGTTAAAACTTTTTGCCCAGTTACCAAGGAAAGGACTGTTTTGACCTCTGGTTTGCTCTTTGTAGCAATTCATTCTGGGCATATAGCTATTGTCTGGGTTTTTCTTGAATTTGGTGAGGGGAGAGATGAGAGGCAATTCAGCAGCTTTAACTCCAGGAAATGAAAATTGAGACTGTCGTCTTGAGTGATGTTAACTTCCTAGGCCTTGCTTTCCCTCTGAATCCTGAGGAAGGATTAAGCAGCTGCTGAACGATGTCTGAACTAAACAGTCATGTGAACAAACTGGATATAGTAGTCCACTAAATTTAATTTACTAAAGTGAGGTGTTTTCTTTCCATCTGCTTTTGTCAAATTTGTTGTTTTCAAAGGAGCAAAGATTGTGTATTTACTAAACAGGAATCACAAACTACATTATCAATTTGAGCTCTTAAATTAGTTTAATCTTAAGGAATGTATAATATAATATTCACATTGCTCATTTCCTACAGATTCCATATGCGAGATCTGAGATTCATCTACTTGAACTTTTTGAAAATATTTGTTCTAACATGGATGATTATGCACTATATGTGGATCCTGACACCCAGAAGAGGACTTACATGAGATTTGCTCCAAGAGATTCTGAGAAAATGGGTTCAGTAGATTTCAAGAATTTCAAATTTGATCCTGAAAATTCGAAATCACTAAAGTTTGTGGTAAGGTTTTTAAATGTGTTCAGATGATTCAGCAGAGGGCACTAGAAGCTTGTGAAATTGATGATAAGAATTATGCTAAAATGGTTTTGGAAATCATCAAAATTAAGCAGAAAAAAATCATTTTAGTAGAATGGTAATTAGCTGGCCATAATTTCTTGGTAGTTTCAGGTTTTGGTTATTTTGCTGTGGAACTACTCAAGTGGTTTTGCAAGCTGTTGAAAGAGGAAACAGAAAGTGGTAGGGTAACAAAGAAGCATATAGAGCTATGCATGCCTAGCAGTGATGAAGATTCATTTTGACTGTGTTTTGCATTGTAATGCACTCCAATTTAACTCTGATCTTGCAGTGTGAAAATATAGTGGAAGAATATGAAGATGAAATCATTTCCTTATTCACCCATGAGGCAGACCATGTGGCTGACAAGCTGTGCAGTGAAAGATCAGGTATTGTGTCCGATTTAATGTATAGTTTCTTACATTTCATGTTACTATGTCGCTTTGATGTTCTGTAGAAGAACATCTCCTCTTCAATCCATATAAAGTGACTTGGCTTGTTACTCGCAAATGCAAGCTTTTTTCTATGAAGTTTCCAGTAGGCAAATTAAAATTTGGCCTAATTACTGTTATTTGTAGCTATTCAAATTTATCAACCTTTCTTTTCAGTATGCTGCCTAGAACTTGATTTTCTTTTAGTGCATATAGCTTGCTTGTACATGAATACAGAATTGTGCTAAGTATATCCTACTATCAGTAACTGGTTGTCATTAGTATTCAGAAAAGCTGCTTGCTCAAAATCCCCTTAGCTGAAATGAGATTCTTTAGGGAATGAGTGGCTAAAATCTCAATTTTCTTTTGATTAAAGTCCATCTTTAATAACTAATGCTTTTTTCATTTGTAATGTTGATAATGAAAAGGTGATCTATCATAATATTACAGGCTGCAAACCTTAATTTCAACAATGTTTTACTTGATGTGTAATGGTCTGCCTGTGACCCAAAAGCTTGTTTCCTTTTGCTGGCTCTTGAAGATATTTCTCTCGTGTCTCACTGCTGTTAATGTTTTATTTCAAAATGTTGGTGGAACCATGTTAGGAAATCTTTTATTTCTTTTTTTTAAAAGAAATTTACAATATTTTTGTGTATTTTACCACACAATTTTGACTGGTGATTCACACCTGACATTAAAATAAACAAAAATATCAAAGAAATGACGTAGCTTGAGAGAATTCGATACTCCTGCAAAATATCTTGGAATACCATTGTATTTTAAACTTGGGGTTTCTGGCTCAGTTTTTTAAAATGAGAAACATAACTGTATGATTTTGATACTGTAGGCATAAAAATGAGATCCAAATACAATTGAAGATGAAAAATAACTTCACCTAGTTCAGAATATCAAAACTTGAATTTTCATTCGGTTTCTGAGTGTTAGTTTTATATTGTCACTAACATAAGGAACCTTAAATAAATCTTGATTATCATCGTATGATATCGTCAGTACTGGATATTCAAAATTTACAGAACTCTAGTCTGACCCTGTGAGTTAGTTCAAGACTTAAGTACATTTCTATTATGATAAACCTATATTTAGTGCCTGTTATACATTTACTAAGCTTGCAAACAGGCATAGCAGAGCGTGGTGCTTTCCCAGGTAGAACTCTGCTATTTTATACACGTCTTCCTGAAAGAATCTAACTTCACAGTTCTGGGAAAATTAGTAACTTTTAAAAATAAAAGTATAACTTAAAATGCCTAAAATAATATGTATAATAATAAAAGATACTCCAATAACTATAAAAATGGAAAGTGTTTTTGCCATACTTCCTCGTTTTCAATTGTCTTTTTCTCTGCAAGAAAAGATGGTAATATTCTAAATTTAATCTAACTGGTTTTGAGAGCCATAGATAGTTTAAAATCCCTTTTTAAATTGTGACTGGCTAGAGAGGGCAGTTTACTTCAATATAACACGAATCTAAAATTATTTCCTACAGGATATAAAAATGATAAATTTTGGAATGATTGTACCATCCTTAGAGTTTTGCCACTCTTCTTTGTGGAACTATTTATATAAATTGATTCCTTTAATACTAAGTTTACTTTGATACGGATTCTCCAGGTTTCAGTTGTTCAAACAATGGAAAAGATAACTTTAGAAATGGATTCACCTTCAATATAACAAAGTTGATTTTTTTAAATCCTACAGTTCTGTTCCAAAATGCAGAATATAAAGTCACATTATTTTTGAAAACCTGTTTTGTTAATTTGCTTTCATTTTTCAATAGTAAGGAATGTTTTCTTTTAAATTGTATTGTTTTGTAGTAATTTAAACATGATTTTTTTTCAAATGGATTTTGTGCTGAGTAGATATTAAAGATATTACTAGCTATTAAAATATTCATACAGTTTGAGCTATTCTTTAATAAAATGTGTATTTATTTTTCCCTCCTACCTCACTCACCAGAATTTTGCAAACCATCTGTACAAACTCACCACCCTGAACTATAAAAAAAAATGATATTTCAAGCTGGAATGGAAGAGTTCTTAATGTCTGCATCAACAACTGGCAATTTACACTGGATCAGAACTGCTGCTCTGTATTTAATCTTTGCTTATATCTTCTGTCCAAGAACCACTCAACCACAGATTTGGATATTTTCATTATGACTATCTTTTGATAATTCCTGATTTATTAAAGTCTATCTGGATTATCTAAAATTTATTAGAGGAGTTTTGTAAGTCATTTGTATTAATGCCCATTTTCAGGAAGATTTTTAGCTTAATACTGGAGGTAAGAAAATGCTCCTTTAATTTTCAAATGGTGTGTTTTGATTCTTTCTAAAGCTTATGTTCCAGTTCTTGCAAATAAAGTTTTTATTCAAAATTTGTGGATTTGTCATTATTTCTGCTAGTTCTTTTTGTGAATTGGCTTTTACTCCTGTGGACCACCCTATTTAAATTTAAACTTCCCCACTGCAAGTTTCTTAATTGCCCTTTTGAAAATTGAAGAATTCTATAAAAATAGTTAGCACAGAATATAGAAGTCGTTTTTTATCTCTGCATAACAGTAAAAATCCCATTTCTATGACTAATAATGCACTATTGAGGATCTGTATTATGTTTAAAAAGAAATTGTACCAGTTTATCTGGGAACGCTATTTTCTCTTCTAAAACTGAGATTGATGGAAAAGTAATGTCCTTTTCCACCGCCCCATACCACCCCCCCCCCCGCAAAAAGTTCGCATAATGGTTCCAATAGACTGTGCAGAAAATCATTTTTAGCAGACAACTTGCTTGGTATGGGCAATGCAAAGACATTGTTCCTACCTTGGCATTTTTATATAAATAACGGTTCGCACCCTTTTAATTTCTGGGCTATAAGCATTTTAAATGGTCCCTTAATTTACGTCGTAACGATAAGGACGAAGCATTGTATGATTTGATAACTTTCCCAACAACAGGTTTTCAATTATGCCCAATTCTTCTGTGACATAGCCGCCGTGCTTTCTAAATATACTGCTCAGTTGATTATAATAAAAGGAGGACAATGGGCAAGCGTCGGCAAATGTTTTAATGCTTCAAATTCGACGACTTTTTAAATAACACTACAAGTAAACTTCATTATCGTTTAGTGAAGCCAAAGATTCCTTAACCTGGAACCATTGCTATTGGCTCAATAATTGTTTCTTTATGATGCTGAAATTGACACATAATCTGTGGTCATGAGGTCAAAGTCCTACAGAATGACCAGTATAAAGAGAAACTTTCGAAGTTTGAAAACACCGTAGGAAAATCTGAAACGCTCTGGTTGTTAGCTCGTTTCAGCTACCGACCCGAAAATGTTCATTTAGTTGATACTTTGAAATGATTTTTCTCTCTTCTGATGATCTGCAGCAAAGTATTAGCTCTTTGTCAGCCTACCATGTTTACATTTCAAATTGTGCACGGACTCATTAATTGTGTGAAGGTCCTATAGTGTGTTTCCTTTTAAGCAGGAGCATATAATTGTAATTCAATACAGAGTCCTGCTGAGAAGGGTACACTTGTGGAGATGCAGCTAATGGCGTTCCTTTTTAAATAAATATTTACCATCGTAGGTTTGTACTTTTGTTAAAAACTTCTAAAGACAAGCACTGTCCTCGATTTCCTTTATAATAATTCCGAATTTCATGTACCGGTTTTAAACAAACTTTACCAAAGGATGGTTGGATTGCATTTATACTGACCGATCTCGAAGAGCAAACGCTTTCCCGAATTATTAATTTGAACAGTGATGAGGAATTAATAGTATGACTTTCGAGTTCGGGCTGGTAGAACTTCCATCCACCCCAACGGAATGACCACCTATGTTACTTCCAGAAATTACCAGCGTCTTTTAATGGATAATCGCTTACAAATTTTGTTGGTCGACTGCAGAAAAATAGAACCTTACATTTAACAAGGCTTCTGCTTTAGTTTCAAGAATATATAGACATGGGTATTACAATTTGGTTCACTTGGTAATGATTTGTATTTACAATTAATTTTTCATCTGCGTCTTCCATGAACCAACCTCTCCAATGCCACGGTGTACTTTTAAGCTACTTGACTTTTTGAGTCTATTGTTGTGGACTATATTTCTATAACTACAACACAAACTGTCATTAACAATTGTACCAATGAGCGAGATCAATGTTCTGCCTCGATGTAAAATTAGTGGAATGGATTTAGTTTGCCATCTACAAACCGGACAGATAAATGCTCATTTCCTCCTGCTCGTATTCGCCTTGGTAGGGGAGCTTAGCAAGGTCAGTGACACAGCTGCTAAGGCTTTGGGTGGAAGGGAGGGAGTATCTTTCTTTAGACTAGCCTGGTCTGTATGAAGGAGCATTTTGTAAAATTACTTAAATTCAATATCATTGAACCAGGAGGTCCACCTCAATCAGAACTGCAGCAAAGTGGTTCTCTACAGTCTGACAAAGTTCAGCCTCTGAGCTGCAGCATTAACTTGTATTCTAACAAGATTAAAATATATTTGTCCTGGGGATTAGCATACTTAAATCCCCCTTCCCCTTTTTGGTGGTGGCAGTTCCCTTTGATCTGTGTTGCATGGCAAGAGCCTGGCTTGGTCCTGGCCATCCGAGTGCCAAGTGTGAAATCGGCCTGATGTCATCCCTATTCTTCACTTTTACATCTTTCACCAGTTTAATTATATTTCCGCCACAAAAGGCTGGCGCTTCATTGCATATTCAAGTTGGACAAGGAAGCATTAAAAAGTATGGGTGAAATAACTGTGGGGGGAGGGGATCGCTTTTGTGTTGAAGACAGCTAGTCGGCCCCCAAAAAAAGTAATTTTCATCTGCTTATTTTTTCTTTTTGTTTCCCCACCCCAAGACACATTACTACATAGTGCATTAAATGATAACATTGCACTCTGTAGTGTATCGTGCTTGACTAAAATATTTAAGTTGGACCTTTATATCTCCCCCGATACATTTTCTACCCACCCGCCATTTGCAATACTTAATTGTAAAGTCACTGGGGGGATAATCCTTTTTAGCTCAACGTCGCAGGTTTTGATTGGTTAAAACGGGTTTTGATGGGAGAGTGTCATCTCGACAGTTTGACGAGGTGCTCTGAAAGTTTGTGAATTTTATTCAGAGGCGCAGATGATTTGGGACAGAGAGGAAATGAACCACCTGCAGTTGTGGCAGAAGCTTTGACCTTCACCCCGGTCTCCTGGCCGCAGACTCCATTCACAGTGTCTGAGAGGCACACAGTTGCTCCCCACTTGTACAGGACCAGGCTCATCAAGGCAGTGACCATTGGGCGTTACTTCCACATACAAGCTAAGCAAGAATAGAAATGCAGATTACTTCTTTAGCATTTGATACCAGGTCAATGCTGGGAAATGCTCAGGCCTGACAGCTCCTTTTGTCCGACGTTTTCAGTAATGTTTCCCAGTCTCTATATTTAGCAGAGACAGGTAGAAACAAATGGAACTTAATGACATTCAGGGACGAAACAAAGGTACTAAGATTTAAAAAAAGAAAGAAAAAGCTCTTATTTACGTTGTAGCTACTTTATAAGTAGAAAATTCAGCTAAACAGGAGTTTCCTGTTTCAATCGAAACAAGCCTGACGGATGTTAAAAGTTATTAGCCAAAATGTTTCAGTAAATTTGGCATTTGTTTAAATATAATTAATTGCATCAAGAATGCTTCACTACCGCGCGGATTATTTTTTTTTTAATATCCTGAACTGAAATGATCCACCTAAGAAAGTTGCTGAGAATTGCTGAGAAGTTTGAAATGGTGAAGGATAAAATATTTAAAAGTTCTTTGAAGGCTACAAAATTCGATATCCTAATATAGATTGTTTAAACGTTAAATATAAATGACAAACATAAAGTTTGCAATCTCGAAGAGACTTTTTTCATCTCGGAAAAAAAACCTTCAGCAAAATTCGGAAAACCGCGATCTGATCCGCTGCGTTTTACCCCCGCACACAAAAGCGTCATAGAGAGTGACCCAAAAAAAGCACTTTATTCAAGCCATCTGTTCTTTAATAACTCGATTTGCCAGCATCTTGGCTTTTTCCAAGTATCATTTCCAAAATAAATTAATTGGCCGATATACTGGAGGATCTGGTTAGGGGGATATAAAGATGCAATTCGGTTGGCAAGGGAGGACCATGATTTTAATTCATTCACACACTTTACTGGGATCAAATTTCTATTGGTTCCAATTAACAAATTCTTTCAAAACCCAATTATCACTGGTCTTCTATCTGCCGGAAATGAATCTTTGCCATGTTTTGTACAATATGAGTATTTTATATTTTTATTTGCAATGCGTTACAATAAGTGATCTCAGTTAATACTCAAACCCACAGCCAAATTTCATTGGATTAAACTCGCCGAAATATCCCGTTTAACAGCAATAAGAACTGTGAGCATGAACCAGAGTGTGAAGCAACATTTATTTTGTTAACAACGACATTCCGTGAAAGGGAAATTTTCTTTAATTTTCATTCCTGAAATGTTTTCAAAATCTCTATAATACACAAGAGTACGAAATTCTTGGGCACTTCAGCGTCTCTTTCAATTCACACCCTTTAAACCCCTATGGCAGAAGTGTGTCACCTTTTTTCTGTCCTTTGCGACTAGTTTAAAAACTTTCTAACTCATATCATCCTTTGCTAATGGTATTTGTTCTATTTTACTCCCCACTTAAAAACCAGGCAATACTTGAGGAAAAATTAATATTATGAACGGCAAGCCCATTGGACAATTAGATCATTATCTGCCAACTCATTGAGAAAGTTTCGAAAACAGTGCAACAAAATATTATTTTAATATACTCTGCCGCTCGAAGATTTATTATCAAGTTTTTAAAAAAAATCTCATTTGCATTAAGACCAATTAAGGGTTGAACTGGCATCAATATATATAGCCCAGCTGGCAATTGTTGCTCCTTCGTCCTCTTAAACTTTTAGGCCAGATCTTGTTTTCCTATTAACCTCATGCATATCAGTTACTGCACGTTTTAATTGTTGAACAGTGACCAAGATAGGATTTTGCTAAATGAGCACGCTTCCTAATGCTCCACTGGTCATTGGCTGCCGGGCCGTTATACTTAATGCATTGATGAGAAATGCCTACCCATCAGCTTTCTGTTCCTCAGTGTTTGGCGTTACCAGACAAATAAGATGATTTGTGTATTAAGGTAAAGAAAAATAAGTTGCTCAAACCTGTATTTACGATTATATTTACTTCTCTTAAATTTCCTCCACCGAATATAAAATATATAAGCCAAATCTCGGGTGCACTTACCATTCAGAATAATTATCATTTTACAAAATCTCACAAAAAATCACTACATTTACTTTATTAAACTCTGTCTGATTTAAAATATATTTAAAGGGCAATTAATTGTAGAGTTCCAAGTTTACACGAGTACAAATTAGCAATGAATCTGTTGAATGACCTTAAATGGTCTGACCCCAGAATTTACATTCCTTTCTATTTAGTTTGCTTGTGGTTCTTATTGAATTCAAAGCAAACCATGGTATACTAAGCGGCACAGAGATCAGTACCCATCATTTCAGTTACGAACGTGACAATTTTTAGTGGCGGGAAATAAATGTTTTGGAGACTTTCTTTTACTTCCCAGAATGCAATGAGTTTAGCTTTCAAGTCCCAGTTATTAATTTATTTGAATTACATGAAACATTGTGAATTTTCTTCGCCTAACTACACGTGCTGAAGCCGCTGCTTTTCCACATTACTCCCAAAGTTTAAAAAAAAATATGAAATCCTCAAAATGATTTTGACTTATAGGGATATATTGGAACTGATGGCCGAAAATGTCAGCAACAGCCAGTCAAATATAACTCGAATGCAACGCTCTGTTAATTTCGACTACGTCGTACCTGGTAACTACTTAAGGTCACAAGCTTGAAATATAATTCCCTTGTAACCGGTCCGCCTTGCGTTCGCGGAGTACAGATTGTTATCATAAGATCCTTTTAAAATTAACTATCATCAAATGTCCTTATTGATGCAGAAGATCACTGTCTTTGATTCTTGTAGCAAATTGTGCTCCGTGTTCCTTGGATTAACTGCAACCTTTTGAGTGGAATGAAAACTAGACTCCGTTTTAGACTGGCTTCCGACGACTTGCTAACATTTACTTTTCAAAATATCAAAATTAGAGTAGTTTTAATCCAGTTCCTCACACACCTCATCTTTCCAAAATTATGGCTTCATTTGTTCTGGGAAACCAACATAGAAGTCAGTAATCCCATAGTTTATTGCCACAGGAAAGTTTTTTAAAAAATATTTGTTTAACAGGATATTTAGCTGCGTTAACGGCCAAAAATTCTGTTATTTTATAATAGAACACCAAGCTGAATCGTTCACGAAAGTTATGCAACTTATAAATAGAGCCGTAATGAATAAAACTTCTTGGTTCCATTTATGTACTTGTTTACGTCTGTCTCATCCTGTATCGTAACACAATATGGCGCCAAAGTCAGTATTTTAAACGAGTTTTTTTTCTTCATGCTGTTACTGGTTTGTGGAGTCTGAATTTTTGGTCACTTTGTCTATTAAAACGAATCCTTAAATGTTACGTGGCTTTTATCAAACTACAAACTGCAATTAAGAAAATATTTCCTTTCGGTAAACATCAGATTGAGCAAGAGTAACATATACTGCTGCACACAACGTCGACTTTTTGTAAAATGTGATATATAATTAATAAGAAAATGTTGTACATTCCTCCTGTCCTTTATCGCGAGACTAACATGATATACAATATATATTAAATTAGATGCGATTATAACATTCCAGACTCTATCACAAAGAAGTGAAAAAGATCTATGATTCATAATTGTGCGTCGTTTTCACTGTACATTACAATCACGGTGTAAAGATAAATGGAGTAAAGAAAGTCGGTTACGATTGGACTGATAATATCTGGAATTGCCATTAAACCCTCGCTCTTGTCGTTAAGGTGTGACCTCGGTATTCATATTTTGCCAGTACTGTATAGGGTCAATGTGCTTCAGTTTTATCCTCTTTGGACCTCAGTGGCAAGTCTTTGAAGTATGAAATTGTTTACTTCATCTAATTAGGAACAAAACGTTTGTAAAATTGAGATATGAATGAGTGAAAATTAGATATAATTATATATCATTTCCACTGTATGAAATCTGAAGTCATGGAGGCGCGGATAAGTTGGGAAGAATATATACAAAATGATTTGCTTGCTTTGCATTTCGGAGGCCAAAAGAAACCACATATCCACCGATAATACTTCCTGTATTACACAGTCTAGGTAATTGCTATTAGTCCTCATTTTCAAAACGATCTTTTCCGCGGACGGTAGTGCACTAACAGTGGCTGCATGGAAATCATCTACAGAAAGTATGTAGACCCATTGCAGCTCCTGGAGTAATTGTTACGTGATTTCACTAAACTTAAATAATCAGGTGCGATATGGCAGTTACAGAAGTATCATAGTTTATGCTATAGCGGCTTTATTAACAGTTAAAAGCAAAGTTGTTATATTTAACTTGTTAAAGTAGAAACTTTATACAAAAGTCGACGTACGATTGTACCCTTGCTTAGGTAAGAGATATCAATGCATTGTATAATTGTTACCGTTAGAATAATTTTGTGAAAAGGCATTAGCAAAGGTATTCGGAAGCCTAATTTTTCCCTTCGCGACTTTAGATTATTGACGATCATTTTTTTTTATCAGAGAATAATGCCTTTGGGGTATATTTTTACCGGGTTCAGTTCATTAGAAAACTAGCAAGGAATACGACAATAATATTTTTGCAAAGAAAGGACGCTCTCTATAGGTCTTGGAAATTACAGCAAAAATTACGTTGCACTTTTTTTGTGTGAAAGACAGGCTATAGAGCACGTGGGCTAAGCCGCAGAAATTGTATTTCCGTGAGGCTCTGATTGCGTCGAATTTTAGGTCGGAGACTGAACGAGAATGAGCTGCTGTTTCTACAGTGCAGTCTTTAAAATGGTGCCTTTAAATCGGAGAGTACAAACGCACTCGCAACCAGATACAAGGGAAAGAAAAAAATATTCTCCACGTTCCGGTTGATTATCTACAATTGCAAAGTAAGTGGCACCTTTCGTGTTATTTATGCTTTAGTGTGTGTTTAATTTAAAAAAAACAACATTCAACAGCAATGCAAGGATCCAAATTATAAAATAGCTATAGAATTTTAAAAATTCACTGTTTACAACAATACTTAAAAGTGTTTTCTGGTCGATTGCATTGTGAATCAAGTTCTGAGTTGAACTTGACATTTCCCCCACCTCTCCATCTGCCGCATGAAGGCGCTCCAGAGGCGGAAGACAGTCGACTGAACACTTTTAAAACCCAACCACCTTCCCCCACCCCACCCCCACTCCACAACAACACACTCCGCTTTTTTTGAAAAAGGAATGAAAATAGTTTCACTTATCTAGACCGTTTGTTTCCAAAGTTTTGTCGAACGCTTGCAGCGTCCCCACTCCACAACACTCCAAATGTTTTAAAAACACTGAACACCTCACCAAAGCAAACGCATCAGTGAAAGTTTCATTCACCGCGCCTCACAACCTTTCATCAAGCCCAAAGAATAATGTATACATTTTCACACAGTTAACAAAATTTGACCGTCCCTCACAACGTAATTATCCGAGCCTCTGTTAAATCCTTTAAATTGATAAGGCTCACATTTCCGCTATTAACAATCTAGACCAGTTGATGCGACGCTTGAGTGTATTTTGCCTTACCACCGCCTTTCGTTCTTTGTTTCTTTTAAAGAAAAGTCATATCAAAAATCTGTAAACCTTGTAGTAGAATCAAACATTTGATATTTATTTAATTTAACATTTTTGTCTGTAAAAGAACAGCAGGAAAAATCTTTGGGCTTCAGCGGGTAGGTTTAAATGTCACGTTAGACTGTTCACCGAGCGCCTGCAGCATCCAGTCGACGCCTGGTAGAAAATGCGACCAGCAAACAATATCCACGGCAAAAAAAAAGTAGCTTCTGAAATCCCAGAAACAATATCTCATCATATATTGAAATATTTTTTCAGTTTTTTACAACACCTTACCTGAATTATATACACAGAATATTGCGGAATAATATTTCATACAATTTCATTTCTTTTAAAAACTATGCTGGTATCTTTTTTTTCTCTCTCTCTTTCTCAATACACTGGCCCTTTATTTTTGATTTATATTATTGCATTGTATTTTTTCGCACTTTAGTTAAATCTTTGCTATTCACTTTCTTCCTTGTCTTCTTTCCCCGTGCTGGAATGGTTATAAAGTCCTTGCGCCATTAAATGGAGTGCCAGTGTGTTCTTTGATCCGCTAGCTTTCTTGATTTTGGCTCGCTTATTCTGAAACCAGATTTTGATTTGGGATTCGTTGAGACTGAGTTCGTGAGCCAAGCTCTGCCGGCGTTGTTCGGTTAGGTAGCGGTTAGTCTGAAACTCGGCTTTCAGTCTCTGCAATTGTTCGGCAGTGAACGCTGTCCTCGGTCGCTTGTCCTCTTTATTGGGAGTCTTTTTCTTTGGTTTACGGGACCTGGGACCTAAAATGAAAATGGAACGCAGTGTTACAAAAACGCGATGAGATTTTAAATGGCAAAATCAAACAAAAACCCAATCTGCCATTAAGATATACTCTTGTACGAAAGGCATAGACGTGAACACAGGTGCCATTTTTTTTCTCCCTCGTGACATGTTTGTTTCCTAAAATCAAACCTTAAAACTATGAACAGTTTCTTAGCTCTCGAGCAATGTCTGATCATTGACAATTTCTGTCTATTAAATTAGTAATTTTAACATGTAAATATTTCTATCAAAACAACGCTCAAATTTACATACCAGAAAGTACATTATCGGATGGTGTACATCAGCGAGATTGGTGAAGGCTTGAAAATGTGCAGTAGAATTGCAATTAAGATCATTTTTGTATGTGTTCAGTGCAATAGAATTAATTGCAAATTGATAGAGACATGATCCAGCACATATTAAAATACAGACTGTGTGATAACAGTTGTCTACATCTTTAGCCTCCGAAGTTGTAATTGCTTCTGCCTCTCTCTCCCTCTCTATTTCTAAATTATGCAGCTTTCCAAACTTCTGAAAACCATGCAACAACGCAATCAGAGTGACGTTTCTGCTTACTTATTGACTCTCCATTAGATTGGCTTCCGATTATACCAGAGTGCGTAAGGGCATAAGATATCTCGAGGCCAAAACACAATAATGCAACAGCACAATATTTACTTCCACACGCAACTCAAAAAGTTGTGAGAAAAGCACAAAACATTTGCCGAGAGTTGAGTTGCCAACACTGACCCTCTCAGTATGACGTTTAATGGTGGCGATTAGACAGAGAAAATGTGAGATTTCGTGCGGTAATAACTCCCCCCTTTAACAGAGTTGCAGCAGATTTGCAGTAGCTATCTGATATGTGGCAACGCGCAATGCAAAGTTTCTGGGCCACATTTGATAAACCAGGATAAAAGAAAAACATTATCACCTGCGTTAAAAAAGTGTCATGAAAATAGAAAAATGGAAAATAACTAAAATACACTGAATTAATGAGCATTGTTTTCAACGCTTCAGTAAAACAACAAACTTTAAATATATAATAAAATAAGGGTTGTGCAATAATGACAGAAGAACCACTCATTCTTACTGACTCTATGGTCTGAAAGTTGTAAGATTATCAAATAACATTGAAAGTAAGCTGCTAACTAACGCCTGATACACAGTCGGCATCTCTAGGTACAAATGCACAACTTTGTCTTCTCAGCGTTGGGAAGAAAAATACATTTAAAATGTGACTTGAGGTGGAATGCTAAGAGTTTAACACGTATTTATCCATAAATTGCAAGCGTTATCAGAAGCAGCAAATCTTTGAGCAGCCTTGGAATAAAGTGCGACAGTCCAGGGGGGCAGTGGGTCTATGTGTGGCTGTAATTCGGCCGGCGAGTATAAGGCTAGTTAAATTTTTAATGCATCCCCCACTCAGCTTCTATATAAAGTATGATATCTCATAGTCTACTGTTCACAACTACACGAATAAAATAAAATTTGGATCGAAAAATCAAAAAGTATAATAAACAGTTTCCATCGGACTAAACTAATTATATATGGTCTATATTTCAAAACCTCTCTTTAGTTATTACGTTTTATTATTTTTAATTAAACTTGCGATCATCTAAGTTTGGGTTAGACTTAACATATTATTTGATGTTATTCGTCCTTAGAATCAACTCCTCCGAATAAAACACGCGCTGATATTTATATATCCTTAAAAAATCCCTGTTATTTCCGGTGAGTTATTGCTCGTGTCTTTCGAGGGCTGAAGTTGCAATTTTTGCGCATTACGAAATTTCTAAATCTGGATTTCAACACTGCATTGTTGAGGGTTATTTACTGCGTGTGCTGTGATACTCTTCGCCGATCCCGCTCTCATGTATTTCTCTCCTCATAAACTGCAAGTCTGAAGCCGATCGAATATAGTGAGGCCTACTTCGCTGGCAAAAATATGCTAAATACTAGTCAACAAAGAAGCAGACAAGAGCGATGGAGTGCATCGTGAGCGTTTTAGTAATAATAATCAAACATATTTCTTCTTTAAAAATCCACTTTGTTTTCAGACATGAAACTCAAAAATATCGTCCATTTTATTCTAACAATGGAAGGGGCTTTCTTTCAAACAAAAGATCTTGAGATAATTTATCCTATAGGCGCGCTATTGAAAAATGTTAACCACCAAAACGCGCCCGGGGAAACAGTTGGAGGGACTTGTTCATCGAGTCGATGTTTTCAGACAGATCCCGTGCCTGCAATCTTTCCAACTTCAAAATATGACCTTTAGATTTTTACCGGGAAACGGTAAAGCCGATACTTGGGTCGACTCGATTCAAAGTATGTTAAGTAGAGAGTTGAGGGCGTTCCGTGTCCAATTCTTTCCCCGAAAAAAATCTACAATTTCGACTAACCATAAAAAATTATATTATAAAAACTGATGTCTGTTATGAGGATCCCACGTGTATGAGAATCAATCTTTTGTTATTTCAGAAAGCAAGATGCGTTTGGAAAAGCACTCAGGATACATTTCAAGGCCATCGCCGTGTTTTAGTCTATTTTTGGGAAACTTTTAATATACTGAAACATTCCTGTAAAATGGCACAAGGAAACCGAACGTAAGATCAGTCTATATTTATCTTATGTTTCCACGTCTGCAAAATTAATTTAAACGATGATTCTAAGCCCTAGATAAGCTGCCTTCCAAAGTTTAACACAAGCCCTTTTCCAAAATAAAGATGACGTGGAGAGTGATTTTATTTTTGTGTTCCCTCACCTGAAGAAGGCCTGTCCGAGTATCTAGTGCAGTAAACCCAGGCAGGCCAGAGCATGGGTTGGGAAACTGCGTTGGTGCTGCTGTGGGAGCTGTCGGAATCCGAGCTTTGGGACTGCTCGGCGCTCTCGCCGTTCCTCAGCGCTCCTTCTCCCGCCACATCTCGTTTCTTGGCCGGGGCAGACGGGCTAGGTGGAGCTCCTCCTCCTCCACCACCGACACCACCACCACCTCCTCCTCCTCCTCCCAGCCCGGGCGGACTGCCTCCGCTCTGCCCGGACACCACCGCCAACGGGCTGACGTTCTCTCTCCCAGGGACGTGGTTCTGATCGCGGTGGCCGTCTTTCCTTTTTCCGAAGTCCGGCCGCAAGATGTTGTCGATGAAAAAGTTAGTGATCCGGTGAGGGAGCTGGTTGCCCGGCGCCTGAAGAAGCGGCATGATGGCTCGGTTAGACTCGTTGCTCGACTCCTGATTGTCCACTGGATGGTTATTCTGATCATTTTCTTCCATAGTGTGTGAACGCTTCGGAACTGTAGTCCCCGTCCCCTTTCCCCACTCTCTTTATCCTTTACCCACTCAGTATGCAACGATATCCAACTTGGTTTAGAAAGAGAGAGAGAGAGAAAGCCCAGATCTTGCCTTTTAGTTGTCCCAAACGTTCCTCCTTTAATATCTTGCCAGCATCAATCTCTCCGCCTTTAACGTCTCCCCCCTCCCCCAGTCTGATTCCCTTTGCTCGTTTGGTTTAGGTGCGGATAATCATGCTTTGCCTTGCCTCAGTTCCACACTCAGGTATCCATGGTTCACATTTAATCTGCAGCCTTCACTTTTCAAGGCTCTTGTCTCTCCTCCTCCTCCCCCTCCCTACCCCAACCTGCCGCTCACCCCTCGACTTGGGCAGCAGCAAGGGGGAGACAATCTCTCTCTCCCTCCTTCTTTCTCTCTCACTCACGCAGGCACACACACACACGCACACACTTAGACAGGGAATTAAAATTAAGGAGAGCCGCTAACTGATCAGAAATACTTTCAGTGCGCTGGATTTTTGTTCTTTTTTTAAATAGAGGCGGTCACGTGACGCTGGTCCCCGGGATCCTAGACACGTGCCTCCGTCCAATAAACGGGAGGAGATTTCACCACATGACGATGAGACTTTGATGAGATGACAACGCCGCGTAACTCTCATCTCCCCTCTCCTTACTTAAAGCTGTAGTACTCTCTCCTCCAAGGCATAACCGCACCGTAAAAGCTCCCCACAAATACTCAGCACACGCCAGTGCTTTAAGTTCATCAGTCATTTTCACCTCCAGCCAATTAGAACAAAAAATAGCTCACTCATTTTACTATGACCTTTTTTCCCTAATACCCTCTGTACAATAGAAATCTTTTTTTTCTGTGCACCTACCCACAATCCTTCGCCCTATTATTACACAAATAATATTTGATTGGGTAAAAGCACAAAGCGATGGGGGAAGAGAGAGAGGCAGGGAGGCGTACAGGACGGCTATTTCTCATGCCCGTTG
Source organism: Mobula hypostoma (assembly GCF_963921235.1). Classification (NCBI taxonomy): domain Eukaryota; kingdom Metazoa; phylum Chordata; class Chondrichthyes; order Myliobatiformes; family Myliobatidae; genus Mobula; species Mobula hypostoma. Next base: position 209,662,873 of record NC_086099.1, read on the forward strand.
AAAGCTTTTAATTTCAGTGTGGGTTTCCCAATCACGCCAACGAGTTTTGGAAAGGCGATTTGAAATTGCATAGGTGGTTTAATCTGCCTTCCTATAAAATCTTAGAAATTCAGTAGTAATGGGAAGTCTTCAAGGTAAGATGTTTCATAGTAACCGGGGAAAACCTAGACCCGAAATAGACTTATTATGGGGCCCTTTGAAAGTCAACAATTCATTAAACCGCCCCCGCTCCAAAAAAAAAATCTGTCGAAAAACTCGGTTGATATTTGCTTTATTTGCTGGACCGCAGCGGGAGAGACAAAGCTAAGGGAGCAGCCGATGCAACTGGCCAGTTTATTTTGGGTCAGACGTCAGTGCATTATTTAGGAGCCCGACGCCTGAAAATCGGACTGTGAGAGTCATTTTAACTAGGAATATCAAGCCACTCGGCAGCTTTGGGTTAAGCATCCGCATCCCACCTCCGCTTCCTCCTCTTTAACCAGGAGCTGGTTTGAAATGGGAAGGCTATAGAAGTTGCCGACAGCTGACGAGGTGGAAAGGAGATTTTCTATTTACCGAGGGAAATGCTGACCCGCGTTGTGATTTTATTTTAATGTACGCACGATTCCGAAGCCCGCATCCCGCGGTACATACTAAGTCGGAAGGTGGCGTGCGACTGTGAGGAAAGGGTAGAGCGGTTCGGGGCGGCAGAGGACCGGAATCGGTTAGTCACCCCCCCCCCACTCACTATACTCCTTTCCCCTCCCCCCAGGGACATAATGCGACGGTCTAACTCTCACACAATAACTATCTGGAGCGTTGAAACGCCAACAGGCTTCGGCGCAATCTCCCACCTCAGAGAAAGAGAAAAACGCTCTGGACGGCCGATCCTGTGAAACTTTCTCCGTGTGCTTATGGTACCAGAATCCAAACTGCGGAGTAATGTATTCGAAAGTTTTTTCAAACTTATTTGCAGCCCTCCCCAACCCCCACCAAAACACCATAGTTACATTCTCATGTTTACGTGCCTGCAGATGGGAGAATTCCAACTTTGCACAACTCCAAAGTTTTTTTTAAAGAAATCTTTAAGCACCGGACCGTTTTTCTTAACCACAGGTTTACCACGCTCACAGAAACTATGAAAGTCAATTAGAGAGACTCCGCCAGCAGTTAGCGATCCTAGGGCAGATCTAGCGTGTTAATGCTCAGTAATTAGGCCCCAGAATGTTGCTGCAAAGTGTTTAGCTATTAGCTATTTTCCTTGCGGGGCTTCACCAGTTGAAACAAGTTGTAGGTGCAATCGCATTGAATGGACTTAAAATCCGTTGCCTTTGGAAGGGGGTTTAACCTTTCAGTAGGAATGAAATAATTTAGAGGCTTCTTGTAGGGCACTAATTTCAGGAACATACATATTCTGGGATGTCTGAACATAGGACGTTATATCAAACCACAAACAAGAGAAAATCTGCAGATGCTGTAAATCCGAGCAATACATACAAAATGCTGGAGGAACTCAGCAGGCCGGGCAGCATCTATGGAAAAAGAACACAGTCGACGTCCCGAAACGTTGACTGTTCTCTTTTCCATAGATGCTGCCTGGCCTGCTGAGTTCCTCCAGTATGTTTTGTGTGTTGATCGGACGTTATATAAATCACTTTATATGCACAAGATGTGAGCTATGAGTTTCAAACCCGTGCCCAGTCGTCGTCTTGAACCGCGACCGTGTTGCTGATGGAGCTCTCCACTAGTTTTGTTGGGATTGTGAACAGTTTTGGCTTCGCTCTTCTCGCCAGCCAGCAAACATGAATACATATATCTTTATTTGCACTTGTGTACTGGAAACAATCTTGAATCGTTCTCGCTTCATACCGTATCATGCGGTGTATACAATTCTTGTTTCCCCCTCCCCCCCCACTACATTAACGAGGGTGGTTTGCTCGGGAGAGCTACTGGTGGGGTGGGCCAGGCCAAGATGGCCATTCAGGTGGCGAGGAGTCGAGTGCTCTGCCCGGGCCGACTGGCTGCCCCTCTTCCAGGTTTACGCTGGTGCTCGAGTTTCCTTAGGGAGGGAGCATACGGTCACTACGGACGCAGTGAGGGAGTTCCGAGAACGGTGCACCCATCCCCCCATACACACACACACGCACACACACACACACTCAGGGAATTGAGTGTAAATGATAGTAACCGTATTTTAATTTGAAATTGTAAATAGTTTTGTAAATCTCTGATCATTGCTTGTTTTTGTGTGAGCGAATAAACTTTTGTAGTTTTGTAGAAAGAAAAATCGAGGTTGTATTCTAAGACGTGTGTTAGTGAGTCTCACAAAGCACAAAAAAAATGCTGGAGGAACTCAGCAAGTCAGGCAGCATCTATGGAAATGAATAAAAAGTCGACGTTTCGAGCCTAGATTCTTCATCGGGACTGAGTCTCTTGTGTTACTGATTTGCAGTTAGGAACATTACTACCATACAAACATGTCTGAAGTCTAGAATATCATCATTGTTATTTTTGTGACAGATGTAGTTTTAAACAAATCCATATAGAATTTCACGGCTAATCTCCCATAGTACTTGGCGCAGTATAGTCAGTGCATCGTTGCTGGAGAATACATTTATTCAGACTCTGCACCTCCCGTCACTCCCCCCCCCCATCCCACTTCCCATACATTCCATGCACTTGCTAAAATCAACATTAGAATTGTTATGGAAATTAGCCCGAACGTTTCTAACAGGCAAGCAGAGGAAAATGCCACATATGCTACGGTGCGTATCAATGCAGAAAACGCCCGTACGTGTTTTATTATTGCAGTGCAATATGATAAACTCCCTATTATTTTTTCTCACGTAACACCATCGCTTTAATTGAGGGGACAAGATGCCCAAGACTATCATATGCCGAGTTAAGCTCGTTGAGCATTTGAAACGAACTCTCCCAGCAGCCGCAAGGAGTCTTGTGGATGTTTAATTTTGCGTTTTTTTTGTATCGTAGTGGATTTTTCCCGCACGCCCCCACCCCACACATTGCGTGGTTTTGAGTGTCACGTGTCATGAAAGGCGCTATGGAAATGCAGGCTTTCAGAAGGGAATAAAGTCAGAGGAGATTAAAGTACTGTAACTGGTTGGAAACCATTCTTAACGTTGTAGTTGTTCACTGTCCGTGGTAGTCTGATAATCCCGTACGACAATTCAGCTCAGAACGCAATGGGAACGCACAGAACCGTCGACTACTCAATCCTCGCCGTTTGCTGTAACGACCTCACTTTTCTTTAATAAGTTTCCAGATTCCCTCCCCACGCCAATTCACTGGAGACTTATTTTTGGCAGGATGGAGTTGGTGGCGGAGCGAATAATAAGACCATAAGACATTGGAGCAAAATTAGATTTTTCGACCCATTGAGTCTGCTCTGCCATTCTATCATGGCGGATTTATTACCCCTCTCAATCCCATTCTTCTGCCTTCTCCCTGAAACACTTAAGCTCTTACTAATCAAGAATCTGTCAACCTCCACTTAATGACACCAACAACTTGGCCTCCACAATGGTCTGCGGCAATGAATTCCACAGATTCAGCACTCTGGCTAAAGAAACTCCTCCTCGTCTCTGTTCTAAATGGACGTTCTTGTATTCTGAGGCTGTACCCTGGTCTTGGACTCCCCTACTATTGGAAACATCCTCTCCACGTCCACTCTATCTACGCCATTCAATATTCGATAGGTTTCAATGAATCCCCACTCCCCATTCTTCTAAACTTCAGCGAGTACAGACGCATCAAGAACTCTGTACAGCATCGATCGAGACCACTCGGTCCATCGCGTCCTCTCCAGCCCTTTGTAGAGCGTCAGTCCCATCTCTCGTTCTCCCACAATAGCCTTTCAAATTTTAAAGCTTCACCTACTCCCTGATCATATTCTTTTGGGTTCGTTATCCATGCTTCTAATGGGATCTGATATATTATATGGCGAGGCCTCGTTGCCCTTCCAACAGCAGTGTTTAAAGTTAACCCACAGTTTAATTCTCCCCTGGAAAACCATTCTCGATCCAGAACGCCAGTATTAATTAGCTCTGCGAGAGTGAAGGTGTTCTTATCAGTGTGAGAGGAAGTCCAAACGCCAGCAGTATGAACCAACAAATTGCAACATTCTAAAGAGCCCCACGGCTCATATACACTCAGTTCACAAGTACTGAAACTACCTTCTGTTTAGTTTCCACATCAGGCAGTGGGTGAATTGGGAAGCATACCAAGACCTAATTTGTGTCTTCCCGTGCCTTCGACCTTGCTGTTGAGCTCGGGGACCTAGCCGGCACTTTATGTTTCAGACCAAATGTCACTGAAGATGACTTGTAAACACTATTAGCATTCTGTACTGGATACATTGATAAACATACATTGGGATAAAGATCCGTCAGTGTAACTACTGTTCATTCACCCACACCACGAGAGAAAAAAAATGTATGAATGAACTAACAATTAAGGCTATCTCTGGGTTTAACATTTGTTTAAACAATTGTGCCCATGCTGTTCCCAACAATCCATTAAACGTCACAACAATTGTATTTTTGTCTTTTAGTAACAACTTGGTAAATTAATCCCAGCGTCTTCACACATACAGTATGGGGTCGTTGAATGTCGGTGAGTTCACCTTTAATGAGAATTTCTGTTGCCATATTCTCTTTTTACCCAGTTCTTCCTCAGTCCTGAGTTCAGTGGAAGTTTTCGTTCACCGTGACTTCAATGACAACTTCCGCTAATGATATAGAAAGTCCTTTTTGATACATCTGAGCTGGGACTGGTGAAGCTCGCAGACTGGCCGATACTTCTTCAGGACAGTGTCTACTCTACAGGTTAAACTTATTCAGATAGAAAAAAAAGATCTCTCCTGTATACGGCGTGCGATGACAATGACGAAGATAACAAACACCAGAAAGACACCTGTGTATTAAAGGATAATTATGTTAACGCCTGAAGTGTTTACACCAATCAGTGTCCGTCGTAAATAAAAATACATGTCACCTTTTATATCATCTTCGTATGAAGAGCCCAGGCTCCACACTTCAGAGGAAGTATTCACACCTGTGTAAAGTAACAAATTAGGTGAAATTTATTAAATACTCCGTATATTTAAGACCATAATAAATAGGAGCAGAATTCGGCCATTCGGCCCATGGAGCATGCTCCGCCATTCGATCACGGTGGATTTATGGTTCCTCTCAATCCCATTCTCCTGTCTTCTTTGACAGCCTTACTAATCAGGAACCTATCAACTTCCAGTTTAAATATACCGAATGATTTGGCCTTCACAGCCGTCTGTAGCAATGAATTCCACAGATTCGCCACCTTCTAGCTAAAGCAGTTCTTACTGAACTCTGTTCTAAACGAACGTCCTCTGATCCTAGAGTCTCACACTGTTAAAGACATCTTCTCCACGTCCACTCCATCTAGGCCTTTAATATTTGGTAGGTTTCGATAAGGCCCTCCTCATTTTTCTAATTTCCAGCGAGTACAGGCACACAGCCATCAAATACTCCTCATACGTTGGCCCTTTTTGCCCTGGTATCACTCTCGTGAATATCCTCTGAATCCTCTCCAATGCCAGAGCATCCTTCCTGAATTAAGGGGGCCAAACCTGCGCGCAATACTTCAAAATGCAATCTGACCAGTGCCTTATAAAGCCTCCTTGTTTTTATAAGACAGTAAGACGATAAGACATAGGAGCAGAATTAGGACATAACGGCCTATCGAATCTGCTCCGCCATTCCATCATAGCTGAATTATTATTCCCCTCAACCCCATTCTCCTGCCTTCTTCCTATAATATTTGACGCCATGATTAATCAAGAACCTATCAACCTCCACATTAAATATACCCAATGACCTGGCCTGTGCAAAGAACTGTCTGTGGCAAAGAACTCTACATGTTCATGAATTTCTAGCTAAAAAAAGGTTTCCTCATCTCTGTTCTAAAGGCACATCCCTCTATTCCAAGGCTGTGCTCTCTGGTCCTAGACTCCCCCACGATAGGAAACATCCTCCACATTCACTCTATCTAGGCCTTTCAATACTCGATAGGCTTGAATGATGTCACCCTGAAGTCAAATGCAATGTTAGCGTTCATTTCTAGAGGATTATATTTTAGTCCTGTCGAAGTGAATGCTGACACTGCCTTTGACTTCCTTACTACTTTCAATGATTCTGTTCTGGTTATTACTCTATGGATTTATTGAGTATGGAGATTGGTGAGCCTCTGGCGATGACCTTTGCATCATCATTGCAGACGGGAGAAGTTCCAGAGGATTGGAGGGTTGCGGATGTTGTTCCCTTATTCAAGAGAGGGAGTAGGGATAGCCCATAAAATTATAGATCAGTGAGTCTTATTTCAGTGGTTGGTAACTTGATGGAGAAGATCCCGAGAGGCAGGATTTATGAACATTTGGAGAGGCACAATATGATTAGGAATAGTCAACATGGTTTTATCAAAGGCAGGTCGTGCCTTATGAATCTGATTCAATTTTTTGAGGATGTGACTACACACATTGATGAAGGTAGAGTAGTAGATGTAATGTATATGGATTTCAGCAAGGCATTTGATAAGGTACCCCATGCGAGGCTTATCGAGAAAGTAAGGAGGCATGGGATCCAAGGGGACCTTGCTTTGTGGATCCAGAATTCACAAGCACACAGAAGGCAAAGAGTGGTTGTAGACAGGTCATATTCTGCATGGAGGTTGGTGACCAGTGGTGTGCCTCAGGGATCTGTTCTGGGACCCCTTCTTTTGGTGATTTTTATAAATGACCTGGATGAGGAAGTGGAGGGATGGGTTAATAAATTTGCTGAAGATACAAAGGTTGGGAGGTGTTGTGGGTACAGTAAAGGGCTGTCAGAGGTTATAGCAGGACATTGATAGGATGCAAAACTGGGCTGAGAAGTGGCAGATGGAGTTCAACCGAGATAAGTGTGAGGTGGCTCCCTTTAGTAATGGGAAATTCAAAGCTGCTGCGCAGGTTGACTATGTAGTTAAGAAAGCATGTAGTGTATTGGCCTTCATCAACCATGGGATTGAGTTCAAGAGCCAAGAGGTAATGTTACAGCTATATAGGGCCCTGGTCAGACCCTACTTGGAGTACTGAACTCAGTTCTAGTCAGCTCACTACAGGAAGGATGTGGAAACGATAGCAAGGTTGCCTGGATTGGGGAGCATGCCTTATGAGAATAGGTTGAGTGAACTTGGCCTTTTCTCCTTGGAGCGACTGAGAATGAGAGGTGACCTGATAGAGGTGTATAAAATGGTGAAAGGCATTGATTGTGTGGATAGTCTGAGGCTTTTTCCCAAGACTGAAAAGGCTACCACGAAAGGGCACAGTTTTATGGTGCTTGGAAGTAGGTACAGAGGAGATGTCAGGGGTAATTTTTTTAAAGCAGAGAGTGAGTGCGTGGAATGGGCTGCCAGTGATGGTGGTGGAGGCGGATACAATAGGGTCTTTTAAGAGAATCCCGGATAGGTACATGGAGCTTAGAAAAATAGAGGGCTCTGGGTAACCCTGGGTAATTTCTAAAGTAAGTACATGTTTGGCACAGCATTGTGGGCTGAAGGGCCTGTACTGTGCTGTAGATTTTCTATGTTTCTATGTCCTCAAGAAAATTAATCTCAGGGTTGTATATGGTGACATATACGTACTTTGATAATGAATTTACTTTGAACTTTGCAAGTATAGTGAGTCTCACACTAGGATCACAAGTCCCTTTGCTCCTCCAATTTATGAATTGCCCTCCCATTTAAAAAATACTCTATGCCTTTATTCCTAGTACCAAAGTGCATAACCCTGCACTTTCCTACATTGAATTCCAAATGCTACTTCTATGACCATTCTCCTATTCTGTCCAAGTCCTTTTGCAAACTCCCTGATATCTCAACACTACCTGCTCCTTGCATATCTTTGTATCGTGCACAAAATTTGCCACAAAGCACTCAAATGCCTTCTGAAAATCCTAATGAAACACATCCACAGAGCCTCATTTTTCTATCCTGCCTATTATTTCCTCAAAGAACTCGAACATATTTGTCAGACAGGACAAATAAGATAAACTCACCAATTTGGCGAGTTTCCAGTCCTCCGGAACCATTTCAGAATCTAGTGGTTCTTAAAAGATCGCTATTAATACCTCTACAATATCTTCAGCTAACTCTTTCCGAGACCTGGAGTGTAGTCCATCTGGCCCAGTTGACTTATCTTTCTTTAGACCTTTCAGCTTTCCAAGCACCTTATCCTAAGTCATAGTTAATACACTCACTTCTGCCCCCTGACACTCTCGAATTTCTGGCAGTTGCTGTTGTCTTCCACAGTGAAGACTGATGCAAAATACTTATTCATTTCGTCCCATATTTCTTCAACCCCACCCCGTTACTACCTCTCCATTTTCTAATGGTGTGAGGTCTACTCTTGCCTCTCTTTTACTCTTTATATGTCTGAAAAAAAGTTCAGGCATTTTCCTTTATGTTATTGGTTAGTTTACCTTCATATTTCATATTTCTCTGCTATTGATTTAGTTGCCTCATGGTTTTTAAGTACTTCCACATGTTCTGACTTCCCACTAATTTTTTTTGCTATATTGCATGCCCGCTCTTTTGTTTTTATGCTGCCTTTGCCTTCCCTTGTGAGCTGTGGTGACCTCATCCTCCCTTTCGAATCCTTCTTTTTTGGGATGAACTGATCCTGCGTCCTCAGAATTACTCACACAAACAACAGCTATTGCTAATATAATCGCTGCTAGGGTCCCCTTCCAATCAACTTTAGCCAGCTCCTCTCTCATGCCTCTATAGTTACCTTTACTCAACTATGAAATCTGGTTTTAGCTTCTCCCTCTTAAACTGCAGGGTGAATTGTATCTTACTATGATCACTGTTTCTTAAGGGTTCCGTTACCTTAAGCTCCCTAATTAAATCTGGTCCATTAAACAACACTAAATCTGACACCGTATTTTCTTTCGTCGGATCAACCACAAGCTGCTCTAAAAAAAATCTCCTAAGCATTCTACAAATCCCTTTTCTTGGGATCCAGCACCAACTCGATTTTCCCAGTATACCTGCATATTGAAACCCTCAATGATCATTTTAACATTGCACCTTTTTACATGACTCCTCTATCCCCGATTGCAATTTGTACTCCACATCCTGACCACTATTCAGAGGCTTGGTATATAACTCCCATCAGGGTCATTTTACCATTGTAGTTTCTTAACCCTGCTCACAAAGATTCTACCACGTCAAATCCCATGTCACTTATTCCTAAGTATATTGTTCAACTTTTTTTTTTAAACCAACCGACCCACCACATCCCTTCTGCCTGTCTTTTCGATATGGTTTGCATCCTTGGATATTTAGCTCCTAGCTGTGATCTTCTTTCAACCACAACTCCGTGATGCCCACAACGTTATACTTGCCAATGTCTCGCTGTGCTATAAACTCACTGAATTTATTTCGTATGCTGCACGCATTCAAATACAACATTACTGTATTCACCTCCATTCTCAAGTTTGTCTTCGTGTTGCCTGAAGTTAAATACTTACCCCTTTCTAAGCTTTCTGTATTAATCTTTATTATGGAGACATCAGTAATGTCTCCTGCACTCTCCTTCCATTTTACTTTATTGATACTTTCCCAAACTGCTGAACCCCCACTATTTAGTTTAAAGATAGACCTGCCTAATACTTCAGTCTCCCGAGCGCTATAACATCTTACTGAGTGTTGTTTAAATGAACCCTCGTGCTTTCCAAAAGAACCATATGTCCTTCCTTAACCCAGACAACTCCTGCTACATTATTACTGCTTCGGCTGGCGTTTTCAGCTCGCGAAAAATTAATGAGGCATTCCTCTTTCGGAGTCTAATCAACGTTCCAGCAGCGTCTCCAGGTACGTCGCTCGGGAGCGAAGCATAACTTTCACATTTGGAAGATTACAAATGAGTCAGTCCAATTGTCCTTCAGAAACAGGGGGTTGTGATACATACAAACCGTTGGATGAATTCAGCAGGTAAGGCAGCATCTACCGAGAGGATTCTTCCTCGCCATAGACGCTGCCTGACCTGCTGAGTTCCTCCAGCATTTTGAGTGTGTTACTCTGAATTTTCAGCATCTACAGAATCTCTTTTAAGGTCTGTGATATTACGGACGAGAAAACCCTGCCGGGGGGAGGGGGAAAGGGACCTGAAATGATATGACTCCCAGACAAGAACGGGGAGCGGGGGGGAGGAAGAGAGAAGGGAATTTTAGAGTTCTTGTACCTCTGAATCTCCACTGGATACACGCAGTCTTTTTAGTTTTACCTCAAGCTATACCTAGAAAAGGGTAAACAGACTCCGGTAACAAACGCATAAGTCCTTTTCTGGTCTACCATCCGACTGATCTGCCGAAGTTTAAGGACGCTGCTCAGAAATTGGAGTATTTTAGCGCGACAACACACGAGTCGAACATTGACGCTAATCTCTCAATAGATGTGTTGCATTCCCACTCTGCCACCCCCCCCCCTCCCGCCCCCGCCGATCTGAGACTGTTTAGCATTTTGCAAACTGGAGGTAAAAAGACCGTGGCTGGAAAAATTGGGAATTAATGCACCCGGCCACACCGGAGCTAAACAAAAAGAAGAACACGAGCTACTGTAGAGGTTCCCACTCCGCCCTGGATTTAATTTCAGACCCAATAAACTCCCTGTCTCTCTCTCCTTCCCTCACTCAAAGCACTTTGATGGCTAACTAATGACTTCGGGCCGCCGTTGCAAATCACATCACAACATATGAAATCAGGACGTTGAAAACATAATGGCAAAATGTAGCACATGTACAACTGTGACCGTGTCAACATGGTACAAGCTGTTATCGGGTAAGTGCCCAGAGATGTGGTAGGCAGCGAGCGGACCGGTGTTGGGAATGCACGCTCAGTACAGGCAGGTCAACCGGAATCTTTCATCATTCTCCCTTATCTTACTATTTTCGTTTAGAATTCGAAACACAGTATTTCCCTTTGCCTCGAGTTTCAAAGCTTTTCTCACTTCCGAGCTGCTAATCCTCCTAGACACAACAAGGAATATTGTGACGGTAAAGTTCTGCAATACTATCCGATCCTGGGTATTAACGTAGGCCCTGGCGAGTGAAACAGGATCCGCTCGAGTATTCAGTCAAAAAAAAAGTAGCGAATTCCTTTGGCTTTTCACGTCGGTATAATTTTCTTCTAACAGGGGTTCGGAAACGGGCCTCCTTTAAGGTGACAATTTGAACCCACACATTCCACGATTGTTAGTTTTGTTTTTGAGCTGTCCTTTAAATCGATATCAGCCCGTGCTGATTACTGAGAGGCGTCTATATATCATCCCTGGGGCATCCAGTGATCAGTAATAAATAAACCGTAAGACATAGGAACAGAACTAGACCAATTGGCCCTTCGAGTATATTCCATTCCACCACGATCGATTTATTTTCCCTCTCAACCCCATTCTCCCGCCTTCTCTCCAAAACCTTTGGCACTCTTACTAATCAAGAAACTATCAGCCTTCACTTTAGATATACCCAGTGACTTGGTGTCCACATCCGTCTGTAGCAATGAATTCCACAAATTCACCACGCTCTGGCTAAAGCAATCACACCTCACTTGTTCTAAAAGGGCATCCTTTTACTCTGAGGAACAACGCTTGCTTGCTTAGGGGAAAGGGGAAATGACTTTACGTGGAATTGAAGGGCCTCACTATAGGTCCCAATTTTGACTTTCCCTTGTGCAGCCAATTCTTCCCCTGGAACCTTTGTCAATTACAGTGTTCTTTGTTTCCAGCAGTCTGTTGTAAGCCCAACAGTTAGTTCCCTGCCAAGGTGCTCAGTTTGGAAGTATTGTTTAAAGCTTTGCCCTACTTTGTTTATTTGCACTTCCACTTTTTCTTTCGAGGGAGGGGGCAAAATCACCCAGAGGGGGTGTAAAACACGTGAGTCCGGTTGTACCCAGTGAGTGAAATCAGTTGCAAACGGACCGACATCGCTGCCTCATCATTCCTTGGTGAATGTTGGGACAACATCTCCCCACCCCCACCGGCTCCCGCCAACTCTCCCACCTGCTTTCCAATCCCACACTCCCCTCTCGTTTTTTTTCCCATTTTACCATCCAGTTCTTTTTTTTGTCAACCTGACTAAATATAAAATCGATAAGTACTTCCAAACTAATGCCGGAACTGTCAGACACGGTTTGAGAAACAAGAGCCTGAATCAAACATTTATGGACGTTTTTTTTAAAAAAAACTGGAAATATAAAAGAAGAGAACACCTCCGCTTGAATTATAAAAAAAATGTTTGTCTAAGCCGTCAAGTTAGAGGATCTTGTAATTTCCGAAGCACAAGATCTTTTTTTCCACATTGTTGAGTCTGTTTGAATAGGCAGCTAATACGCTCGTCCCACGGCTGCTTTAAGGGTTGTGTATTTCCTCCAATTCTAAATTCTACAAAGTGACCAGCTGTTCTCCGTCAATACTTCACAAACGGGGCAAATGGCGAAACTGTTGTACTTTAAGTGGCTAATTGCTATTTTTATATATAAATATTCGATATCTGCTCGTTAGGATCTGGGATCGGAGGCGTTTATATTCAGAATGTCATTGGCAATTCAGTGCTGTAAGGTCAGAGATGTCACACTTGTCTCCGCGTTTAAAAGTATTTATGAATGAACGGCGTTGAGGTTGCCAGTCCATAGATCATAGAGCCAGTGCGGCTACAAGGATGTGGTCCAATGAATTGGCGCAACAGCAGCCGAAACACAAAGCGAGGGGTCACAATCTGAATCTTCAAACTCCAAACATGAGCGGTGAAAAAGCCAGATCGCCTGTCATGTCCTTAAAATGTGACTTACTAAAAACAAAACGAAGGCTTCCTGTCATTGTGGGGAGTAGATGAGAGGTTAGAATATTGGTTTTAAATAAAACCCTGTGCGGAGTCTACTACAGTCCCAGAACTGTGTGTATTGTTAACGACACACGTTGTAAACCCCTTATGAGGGCCCAGCAGATGACGCAATTTCTATTAAAATGCAGCCTCTATCTAAAGCGTGAAACATCTGCTTTTATTTTGCAATGGACACTCTAGCTGACAATTATACGAAATTTGTCAGCTTATCATAGATTAAAAAAAATAGAAGTAAACTTGTCCGAAGCGTAAGTGGAATTCTTGTCCTGATCTTATCTAAGCCTTTGCTGTTTTTACAACCTATTAGTTTTTATTTAACGGGAGTCACACTAATAACGCGTGAAATCACAATCAGGTGACTGGGAAACTAATCAGAAATGCCGTATTGGTGAATATTTTGTAATTTTAACCCGAGAAAATGTAGAACAAACTAGACAATTCTGCCTATATTAAAAAAAATAAAGACTTACAACGGATGCATGCAGTGTTTGAAGTTGGTGCAATGGCTGGTTTAAAATCTTTATTTTGGTGAAGGGGGTGGGGTAGGGCGTTGTTTGATTGGATTTTAATAAAATAAGTATCGATATCTCATCCGGCGCCAGGTCTCTGCTGAGCACCGCTCCCTTCTTTCGTCGCTGTTTTGTTTTAAGCTTGATCCAATTTCTTTGAAAGGGCAAAGACAGCATCAGAGGCCTTCTCTTGAACCGAGTGGACACTTTGAAAAAAAATGTTGCGAAAGATAATTTCCAGGTTTTAATTACTCTTTAATCCGCCTGATCGCCGCGGCGTGAAGAAATCCCTTCTGAATGGGCCTTTCTGAAAAGCGCCGTCAGGATTGTGCATGCAGCCCCTAATCAAGCCCTTTGCAGTAGTGTATTACACACTCCTCGCTCCTAAAACGCAATTAAGGACCTGTAGATAAACCTAATTGAATGATGGTTCTTGTCTTTGGAGACACCGTTTAGTAAAATGGCTTCATTGACAGCCGGAGCCTGATCATTTATCCCGCTTTCAACTTTTGTATAGACGGTGCTGGTGTATAATAGGATGATAAACAATTTGAAGTCATTAGTGGCGTCCTGGCCCATTTTTCCAGAATGCCATTTTCGTGATATTTTCATTAAATACACGTGTGAATTCCACGGGACCCTATTTCCAAAGAGCCGACGGAATGACAACAACAAAGAAAACAATAATAATTGCTAATTTGGTCGCCTCGCTGGCCTTTTCTTGGGTGGATATTGCTATTATCGCACGGAAAGTGAAGTTTGTGCAAAAATAAAGCTTTTTGTAAAGAAAGTACAATTACGGCACGATGATATAATGTATAGCGGCAGGAACAAGCAAAGTGTATTTTTTGACAGGAACAATGTTCAGGTCACTTTTCCCATGAATGAATGAATGGATTGTGTGCTTCCGATTGAAACAGACCACATTCATTCATAAGAATTTTGTTTTCAGATTCTAGTTCCATATAGTATCACACATTTTTGTTGTAAGGGACTGGGAAGGTTCACTAACACCGTAGGCAAAGCAACTTCGCAGGTTGACTGAAACATCTTGAGGTGCAGTGGTGTGATTTGGGAATTAGCAAATGGTGTCTCTAATGTTCTAAGGAATTAATTAAATATATGGGAAATTTATAAAGAATGCAGCTGATTCATCTGCATTTGCACATACCAACGGTATATCAACCCCTGCACTCTACTCATTGCACACTGAGGCTGTCTGTTACAGAAAGCGGTTTGGGAACTCTCTGCAAAGCCGATTTATCTTGACGAGTGGCCTCCACTTTACTCCGAAGAGAGCTGCTTTAATACAATTTCTCTCGGTGCCATTATTACATATTCTGATATTTTTAATGATCAAGTTTCAGTAAATCAAGTCATATCTGTTGAGTTTTTTCCACCTTTCAATAATCCAATTATTGCATACAGGACTGCTCAGTAAATCTTGAAGGAGAAAGTATATTTTGTCTTGGCATCAGTTGAAGAGAACCTCAACCCTGAACAGCTACCTGTCCGTTTTACACGTGCCGATGAACCACTGCGGCTGTCCGAAATGTTTCGCCTTCTTTAAAATCTCGAGCATCTTTTTATATCCTTTCAAAATCTTTATTTTTTTGGCAGTTTTTATTGCTAGGAGGCCTATATCTAGAATACTTGATTAAAAACAGCTATGCCTGGGTTCTGGAAAAAGTCTAGATTTTCCTGCTCCGGAAATCACGAAGTCATGTTTTCACCCAATATTAATATGGTCGGTTAATGAGTAATTGTATTCCAGTGAAAATAAAACACAAGAACGATTCCGACGTGAAAGCCCTTCAGAGTGAAAGGAAGCCACAAAAGTTAACTTCAGGGGGTTTATATATATAAAAATCTACACGGCTGTGCTAATCCATTGCTGAAATAGGGTGGAAATCTGTGGGTAAATCTTGTACAAACGTTTTTGTACTTGTTATAACGGACAGCTAATGTTGACGAAAGGCAAAAATTTTTAAAAAATCACTACGACACAACCATAACTGATACTGAATAAAGTTTACCAGAAGACCGAAAAGAACGGCTAATCTGTTTCCCAATTTCCTGCAATAAACAGCATTAGGGTGTCCTAACATTTCTTTGGAAAACAAAATGGGGATGAAATGAGTTCAAATAAACACTAAAGCACCTTGCTACCAAAAATTTGACACTGCCGAGCCTCAGCTTTTGGGAATCGACAGCATGACAAATCGATTCATAGACAACAAACGTCTGGAATTTGAATTCTGTACAAACTCGTTTCCAAAGACCCCTGTTAATAAACTTGACTTGTATATATTCGCACCGGAAGCGTTAATAATAGATGAAAGAAAGAGCCCAGTGTCCCTAATGCCGGACAGAAGGTAAGCAGCAAAACTGGACGAGTACTTTGACCCTACAGACAGTGTGTTTACTCCTTTACCCGCCTTCTTTAAGATCAAGGAATTGCTAAAACGGTATGGGAATTTTATTCGTGGGCCCAGCTACTCAGAACTTCTGTTGTGGGATAGGTCATCCAAGTTCTCTTATTTGTATATTTTAAAAAACTATTTTATGATCACTTTGTTGTGAGTGGGATCCTGATTTCCCTTGCCCGTTGACTTTACCCCCCCCCCCCCCCGACTAGTTACGAATTGATATTATTACCACCGCTGCGTATCCGGGATTCCATGGTTTACATTCAAAAGGCACATCTTTCACAAGGCAGATATTTGTATATCTGCGCAGTGCCCCTTCATTACTGCAGTAGAACGTCTTCCCATTTTTTTTATTCTGCGAATTTTAATCCTCGCAGTTCGGGTCCCCTTCTTCCCCCTCATACACACACTTGCAATACATACACACACTAACAAACACGTCCCGGAATAAATCAAGACGATTATCGGATTGTTGTACAAATATTGTTTTCCCCCCTTCCCAACTGCATCGGCAACATTAAACCACGAAGCGGAGCACTTAAATGTCCCACTAACTTGCTTTAATCCCAGATATTTAGCAATTATGAATTCTCAGATACTCATTACAGGGGAAGACAATACCTTTGTACCGCCCTCAGCCGCAGCTGTGGGCTACAATAAACCTAATTACCATAGGCGCCAGCTTTCCAAACATTTTGAGGGCAGATCAAGTCAAGGTTGAGGTTTAACAGGCAGAACATGTTTTTTTTAATTTTTAGAAGGGGTGCTAGTGGAAATTTTCACCATCGCGCCGGTTCCTTATATTAAAAAAACATTTATAATAAACATTCATTCCAATCAAGGGCCGGGTTTCAATTCCCAAAACCTCCCGGAGTTTGCAGCTATGCTAATTACCCGTGGATTATCGAGCGGCCGGATAGTTTGTTGTAGGAATGGAATGTGGATTCAGGGACGACTCGTTACACCCCAGAGGTCAGTCTTGTAATTCGATGGAACTATTTCTTTTTCGGGACAATTTTTTTCCCGAGTTCTTTCTCTCTCTCTAGGCGTGTTCTGTTTATCATTTTCCCCAACAAGAGTAAATAGGTCGCAATGAGGGTTCAAAATGTTTCAGATTTGCCAGTGGTGTTGCACCTTAAATGGCCGAGGTTATTGGCAGGGTCTCGAGGTCACTCCTGTAAACTTCACACGCAGAAAATTGCAGTCACTATTCGTTTGTCACAGTCAATTACCAGGATTTCATCTTCTCTGAATCATTTCAGGAGGAGCTCGTGAGGCATCGGTCCCCAGACCGTGAGATCGAAGGGTAGAGATAACACCACCATGACGTCATCAAGGGAGCACGAGCCCTTTGATGTCAGCTGTCACTGACGTGGCTGCCCTGTCAATCAATCTACTGATGGGGGGGAGCCTGCCTATCCTATTCATAGCCAGAGACTCCTTTTTAAAACAATCTCCAATACTCCACTCCTCGGTGTGAAGTGAGATTGCCATGAACCACAGGTGTGTGGGATCCTGAAACTATATAAAAAAATCAGAAATCAATACCGAACCTGTTCAGGTGCCCCACAACAGTTCACCTACAGTCAATTACTCTGAAAAGTAAGGTGTCATAAATCAGGCCCGGCTAGTTCCTCGATTCCCCTCTCCCCTCCTCCCTCAAAGCTTGCTCGGAAGTTTAGAGCCAGGCAGAGCCGAAAAGCATTTCAGCTACTTGTAGAAAAAGGGACATTAATCGGAGGCAGGGATTTTAAATATTAGTTGAAAGCAAGGAAAACCAACAGGAAATTCTGTCCTGTGGTGGCTAACATTTATCTGGGTTCCACTAATCACAGTGCAGGGGCCAATGCAATACTGCAATCTCCCCATACTCAGTGCTTTGAATACCTCAATGACTGTCCTTCCACAGGTATTTTGGGTAGAGATTTACAAAGATTCACCACTTCAAAGTGAAGAAATATTTGTTTCAGTCTGAATTGCCCACTCCTTTTTCTGAGCCCATGACACTCTAGTACATGTGCCATCTAGTCCTGGACTCCAAACTCAGTTGAAATGCCTCCATTCATCTACCCTACTCACCCCTTTAAGTATTTTGTACTTGACATTGAGATTAGTTTTCATTCTTCCATTCTTGCACTACTTATTTAATTTAAAATTTAAAAAAATATAGATACATATAGTTGAAAATAAAAATAGATATTGTTTTTATGTATTGCACTGTACTGCCAAAAAAGAATAAATTTCATGACATATGGAAATGATATTGAACCTTCAAAATTCCAGATTGTTTAAAGTCATTTTGAAATAATTGTTACTTCAGATCCCTAATTCTGATTTTGATTCAAACTCTGGAGAAAAGGGGCCCAACCTACTTAATATCTCCTCAACTGCCAACCCAGAACCCAGTCTGGCAAATCTTCACTACATCCCCTCATTTGCAAGGACGTATTATTTTTTATATGAAAGGTGACCAGAACTGTCCACAGCACTCTAGATATACCCTCACCTAAGTCCTATTTAATTGCAGTAAGACTTTTAGACTCAAATCAATTTACAGTAAATGTTAATGTAGTTTTTACCTTCTTTGTAGCTTGCAGTTTAACCTGCAGATTAACTTTCAGTGACCAATGTGTGCGAATTCAGATTTTTCCTCTGCTATGAATATTCAGGGTTGAGGGATACGGAGTATGTGCAGGCAGAGAGGTTAGTTTAAATTGGCATCCTTGTAGGCACAGACATTGTGCACCGAAGAGCCTGTACACTGCTGTATTGTTCTATAGACTATGTTCTATTGTTGGTGTCTCACAGAATTTGCCTTGATGCATTCTCATCACTAGCTACATTCCCATTTAGTTTCAGGTCAGCCAAAACATTCATCCAAATTGTAAACGGGTGATGCATTCAATTTGCAATTGGAAGCCCAAGTATTGATCTTTATGCACTCCATTAGTAAGAGCCTGGCAACCTGACAAGAACCTGCTTAGTTTACTCTTTGTTATCTACCTGTTTAACCAGTCTCAATTCTCACTTGTACATTTTCGATTATTCCATGTGCGCTATCTTGTTCAGAATCTCCTGTTCAGGATCTTATTTTGAAAATCCAAATAAACTGCATCCACTAGTTTCCTTATCTACTCTACCATATATATATATATATATATATATATATATATCCTCAAAGAGCTTCAATAGATTCAAACAATATGCAATTTTCAAAGACATGACAGTGGCTATATTTCACTCAGAGTTTGAGGAGACTTGCTAAATCACCAAAGACTCACATGTTCTGTGGAGTGGATCCTACTGATTGCATCACCGTCTGGTATGGAGGGGCCACTGGAAAAAACTGCAGAAAGTTGTGAACTCAGCCAGCTCCATCATGAGCATAAGCCTGCCCAGTATTTAGGTCATCTTCAAAAGGCGGTCTCAGAATAGTGGCATCATCACTAAGGGCCCCCATCAACCAGGACTTGCCCTCTTCACATTGCTACCATCGAGGAAGAAGTAGAGGAGCTTGAAGAGACACACTTAATGTTTCAGGAACAGCTTCTTCCCCTCCGCCATCAGATTTCTGAATGGGCATTGAACCCAAGTATACTACCTCACTACTATTTTTTGCCCTCTTTTTACACTACTTATACATTGTATATATATTTCTTTTGTAAATTTATAGTTTTTATTATTATATAGTGCATTTCTACTATTAAGTATTGCAATGTGCTGCTGCCACAAAACAAATTTCACAACATTTACCTGTGATATTAAACCTGATTCTGAGTCAATGATTTTCCTTTCAGAATTCTGTGTTGACAGTTCAAAAAATATTGTCTTCTAAATACAAACATAAAAGATTCTGCAGCTGCTTGAAATCCAGAGTAATATGTAAAAATGTTGGAGAAACTCAGCTGGTCGGGTAGCATCTAGGGAAAGGAATAAACAAATGGAGGGACCTAATATAGGCAAATAGGATTAGCGTAGTTAGGTTTGATGATTGGTACAGAACAGTTGGGCCAAAGGCCCTGTTCCTGGGCTCTACAGCTTTATACCATAAGATATAGGAGCAGAATTAGGCCATTTGGCCCATCAAGTCTGCTCTATTTTTCCTCTCAGCCCCAATCTCCCACTTTCCCCCCCCCCACCTCCCATATCCCTTTATGCCCTGACCAATCAAGAATCTATCAGTTAACAAACAAGAGCAAATCTGCAGATGCTGGAAATCCGAGCAACACACACAAGATGTTGGAGGAACTCAGCAGGCCAGGCAGCATCTATGGAAAAAAGTATGGTCGGCATTTCGGGCTGAAACCCTTTGGCAGGACTAGAGAAAAAAAGCTGAGGAGTAGATCAACTTCTGCTTTAAATATACAGTACATCAAGACTTGGCCTCCACACTTGCCTGTGGCAACAAATTCCACAGATTCACCACTCTCTGGCTAAAGAAATTCCTCCTCATCTCCATTCTAAAAGGACACCTCTTTATTTTGAGGCTGTGTCCCCTGATCTCAGATTCTCCCACCGTAGGAAACATCCTCTCCACATCCACTCTATCAATTCCTTTCACCATTTGATAGGTTTCAATGAGATCAACCCTCATACTTCTGAATTCCAGTGAATACAGGTCCAGAGCCATCAAACATGACAAGCTGTTTGATCCTGGAATCATTTTTGTGAACCTCCTTTGAACCCTCTCCAGTTTCAGCACATCCTTTCCCAGAGAAGGGGTCCACTCTGCTCTCAATACTCCAAGTGAGGCCTCACCAGTACTTTATAAAGCCTCTACATTCTTGCTTTTATATTCTAACCCTCTTGAAATGAATCACATCATATTTGCCTTCCTCACCACAGACTCAACCAGCAAATTAACCTTTAGGGAATCCTGCACAAGGACTCCAAAGTTCCCCTGCACCTCAGTTTTTTAAAATATTTTTTCTGCATTTAGAAAATAGTCAACCTTTTCATTTCTTCCTCCTAAGTGCATGGCCATACACTTTGTATTCCATCTGCCACTTCTTTGCCCATTCTCCTAATTTGTCTAAGTCCTTCTGCAGCCTCTACTTTCTCAAAATTATCTGCCTCTCCACCTATCTTCATATTGTCTGTAAACTTTGCAACAAAGCCATCAATCCCAACATCCAAATCATTGATGTGTAACGTTAAAAGGATTGGTCCCAACACACACCCCTGTGGAACACCACTAGTCACTAGCAGCCACACAGAAAAGGCTCCCTTTATTCCCACTCTTTGCCTCCTGCCAATCTGCCACTGTTTTATCTGTGCTGGAATCATAGCTTTTTAAGCAGCCTCATATGTAGCAACTTGTCAAAAGCCTTCTGAAAAACCTAGTACACCATATCCACCAATTCTCCTTTGTCAACCCTGCTGGTTATTTCTTCAAAGAATTCCAGCAGATTTTTCAGGCAAGATTTTCCCTTGATGAAACCATGCTGACTACAGCCTACTTTATCATGTGCCTCCAAGTACCCCAAAACCACATCCTTAACAATTGACTCCAACATCTTCCCAACCACTGAGGTTAGACTAACTGACCTATAATTACCTTTAGAACATAGAATAGTACAGCACGTTACAGGCCCTTTGGCCCACAATGTTGTGCCGACCCTCAAACCCTGCCTCCCATATGAACCCCCAACTTAAGTTCCTCCATATGCCTGTCTAATAGTCTCCTAAACTTCACGAGTGTATCTGCCTCCACCACTGACTCAGGCAGTGCATTCCACGCACCAACCACTCTCTGAGTAAAAAACCTTCCTCTAATATCCCCCTTGAACTTCCCACCCCCTTACCTTAAAGCCATGTCCTCGTGTACTGAGCAGTGGTGCCCTGGGGAAGAGGCGTTGGCTATCCACTCTATCTATTCCTCTT
The DNA here is from genome assembly GCF_963921235.1 of Mobula hypostoma. Classification (NCBI taxonomy): domain Eukaryota; kingdom Metazoa; phylum Chordata; class Chondrichthyes; order Myliobatiformes; family Myliobatidae; genus Mobula; species Mobula hypostoma. The sequence goes on from NC_086099.1 coordinate 209,684,601, forward strand.
AATATCTTGTACACCTCCATCATGTCTCCTCTCATCCTCCTTCTCTCCAAAGAGTAAAGCCCTAGCTCCCTTAATCTTTCTTCTGCCCCTCCCGTCTTGAACAGAGGAGTAACATTTGCAATTTTTCAGTCTTCTGGAATCATTCCAAGATCTAGTGATTCTTGAACAATCATTACTAATGCCTCCACAATCCCTTCAGCCATCTCTTTCAGAATCCTGGGGTGTACACAATCTGGCCCATGTGACTTATCAATTTCCAGAGAACCTTCTCCATAGTAATGGTAGCTTCACACACTTCATGGCCCTTGACACTTGGAACTTCCACTGTACTGCCATTCTCTTCCACAGTGAAGACTGATGCAAAACACTTATTCAGTTCGTTTGCCATTTCCTTGTCCCCCATTACTACCTCTCCAGCATCATTTTCCAGTGGTTCATATTCACTCTTGCCTCTCTTTTACACTTTATGTATCTGAAGAAACTTTTCGAATCTTTAATATTATTGGCTAGGATCTAGTGCTTTCACAGTGTATATGACGAATAAACTCTTTTCGGACTTCCAGCTGGGTGAAAGTATGATCATAACCAATGTTTCAATGTCAAACTCTGCCATCTTCATCAGGGATGATACCTGGGTATGTCTCGGCTGGTGGTATTTATACCCCCATCGTCCACCCCCCGACTCATTCAATCAAGTTTCCGCTCAGCCACCTTGTTTACAATCGAATTCCAGTTCTTACTTTGAGTGAGATCTTCTTCTTTGTTAAAATTCTTTTCCTCTAGTTTTATTTCAATGGCTTTCTTTACCAGGAGGTTTCAAGTTTATTAGTGCGGCGCAGTAGTTTTGTGCTGTTGAAGTCAATCCTATGGCCATTGAAAATGCAGTGTTCTGTTACCACCTATTTCTCCGGGTAACCCAAACGGATACGCCTGCTGTGCTCCTCATATGCGTTTCCACCATGTGTCCCGTCTGGCCAATATACGCTGCTCCACATTCACAGGGAATCCTGTAAATGCCAGCTGACCTGAGTCCCGGTTCATCTTGTACCCACATAAGCTGTGATATGAACACATGGTATAGGAGTCAATTCTGGGGCTGCAGGAAGCGGTTCTGACAGCGCTGGACACCCTTCTTCTCCAACAGTTGACTGATGTGTCAATCCCCACCCTTCTTCTCCTCAAATGACTGATATGTCATCTCCAGATGATATCAGACACAATCTCCACTGTGTAGGAGAGTGGTCCAACTCTGTCTTTTATCTTTCCAAGTACTATCTTTTGATCTCCTCTGTAGTCCCTCGCCAGGACTGCTTGTCCGGGTGGGAAACATCGAATCCTGTTTGAAGATCCCTCAATTTGTCTTGCCTGTTTTTCTGCATGTTCCTTCTGAGGTGGGGTCTCAGGAGGTCTGAGCATGAGAGGAAGGGATGAGCCAGGAACAGGATATTTGGCGAGTTGGTGGCTGTGGAGTGCGCTGCATTGTGACATGCAAGGAGGGATTTAGCAAGCTTCTGATTCAGTGACAGTCTAGTGTGTTCTTTGGACTCTGGATCAACCTTTCTGCCAAGCCATTTGTTGCTGGGTTGTACAATGCAGATGTAATATGCCTTATTCCATTAATTTTCAGGAATGACTGAAACTGTTCACTGTGGTCCATTGTCACCGGCTAAGTCCTTGAGAAGAGGCTGCTCAACACTTCAGCAGTCTGCAAAGCTGTAGTGGCGTCTACTGGGTACACTTCTGGTCAGTTTGTAGCTGCATACACTACTAGCTAGAAATTTGTGCCCATGAATGCTCTGGCAGAATCCACATGAATCCTTTACCAGGCAATGTAGGCCAATCCCAAGGATAGACAGGCATTGCTCCTGACATCTCCTGGATGTGTTGGAATGCTGAACAGTGCATGGTGAGCTGTTTGATCTGCTGATCTTTCCTAGGCCACCAGACAAAGCTTTGAGTCAACACTTGCTTTTTTAAAAAATTTTGTTTTTATTTGGATAAGGTATTCACAAGTAATACACAAACTTTTTTTTTACATATATAACCTTTTCCATTTTTATGTGAGCAAATCTATATTAATTTGTACATTCACAAGTGCACATTGAGATAATATAGAAAATAATCAGGCACTCAAATAGATGTTTACGTACAATTGTAATTCCACTCTATTAAACTAAATAATGATAATAGTTGTTATAAAAAATATTAATAATAGTGGTTGAATACTAATTTCCATGTATCTCTTCTGGTCCATTTCTTTCTGGTCCAAAATTTCCCCAGATCTTTTCTTTACTTGTGTTATTTCCACATTTTCCAAAAAAAAGAACAGTAAATGTTCGAGCCAAGGGCGCTTACATTAACACTAATACTGTGTTGGTGAGACAAACAGTATAAACCATTAGGAGAATCATCTAAAGTCTGCTCACCCTGGGGTTATAAATTCAATCCATTTATTCCAAATTTGATAAAATTTTTCTTTTTGATTTCTCAGAGAGTAGGTCATCTTTTCCATTTTAAATATTTCCAAAATGATTTCATGCCAATCTTCTAATGTAGGTGATGTTGGATTTAGCCACTTTCTGGTGATTGATTTCTTACCTGCTGCTAAAAAGGCCTGCAGCAGCTTTATATCTATCTTCTGTTCCAAAAACAATATATGCCCCAAGTAGAGAGTCTCAAAGTTCAGAGGTATCTGAGTCTTAAATACCGTAACTAATGTTCTGTGAATACCTTCCCAATATAAACTTAATTTAGGGCAATCCCAAAAAATATGGAAATGATTTGCCTCCTTGGAGCCACACCTTCTCCGAGCCAACACTTTCATTCTAACCGTGCTTAGATGACCTCTAAAACATTAGCTCTCAGCTTGGATTATAAAATAATTCTCAATCCCCACATAATGCAACCTCTATCAAGGGCAAGTTCATCCCAATGCTGGTAAAAATGGGGGCAATGGAATTTCTGCTGCCCATTCCAGCTATTTTGAGTTGCCAGGTAGATGTGAGTCAGTGTGGAGTCTTTTCTAGTTTCTCCCTGGATCATCACTGCTGTGATTGGGAAACTTTCGATTTCCATTCAGGAAAACTCGTCAAGGCGAGTACACTCTTCTGTAAATGTTTCAGGTATTTCCATTTCCAAGGGTAAAAGGGATAATAGACAATAGACAATAAGCGCAGGAGTAGGCCATTCAGCCCTTCGAGCCAGCACCACCATTCACTGTGATCATGGCTAATCATCCACAATCAGTATCCTTTTCCTGCCTTCTCCCCATATCCCTTCACTCTGCTATCTTTAAGAGCTCTATCTAACTCTTTTTTGAAAGAATCCAGAGAATTGGCCTCCACTGCCTTCTGAGGCAGAGCATTCCACAGAACCACAACCCTCTGTGTGAAAAAGTTTTTCCTCAACTCCGTTCTAAATTGTTTACCCCTTATTCTTAAACTGTGATCTCTGGTTCTGGACTCCCCCAACATCGGGAACATGTTTCCTGCCTCTAGCGTGTCCAATCCCTTAATAATCTTATATGTTTCGATCAGATCCCCTCTCATCCTTCTAAATTCCAGAGTATACAACCCCAGTTGCTCCAATCTTTCAACATATGACAGTCCCGCCATCCCAGGAATTAACCCCATGAACCTACACTGCACTCCCTCAATAGGTAGAATGTCCTTCCTCAAACTTGGAGACCAAAACTGTGCACAGCATTCCAGGTGTGGTCTCACCAGGGCCCTGTACAACTGCAGAAGGACCTTTTCGCTCCTATACTCAATTCCCCTTGTTATAATCCATCTGCAGTTCCATGATTAGTTATCCTCTTGGATTCAATCTTGTAATTGGATTCTCCAAGAAACAGAGTTCACTTCTGCATTCGTGCTGCTGCTGTTCACCCTTCCGTGGATTGAAAATGGACGCTAGTGGTTCATGATCAATAATGAGGGTAAACTCTTCCCCCATGCAAGTACTGATTGAAATGTTTTACACCCTAAACCAGACTCAAGACCTTTTTGTCAATCTGTATGTAACTTTTCTCTGCAGCGGTAAGGGAATATGATGCAAAGGCCATGGGGTGTTCACTTCCATCACTCATAACGTGTGACATGACAACACCAATACCATAAGGAGAGGCATCACAGGCAAGCTTCACTGGATGATGTAAATCATAACGTGTGAGTAAAGTGTCCGATGTCATCATTTCCTTTGTTTTGGAAAAAGCCTTGTCCATTGTCCAATTCTTCCTGATCTGTAGTAGTGCGTTCAAGGGGTGGAGCACAGTAGCCAGGTTTGGCAGAAACTAGTTATAGTAATTGACAAATCCAAAAAAATCACCACAACTGTGCACACATCCCTTGGCCTTGGGGCATCCACCACTGCTTGAATTTTCTCATCGCACTTGTATAATTCTTATACATCAATGGTGTGATTGCAGTAAGTGACGCTTGGTTTAAAGAATTCACATTTGCTGTGTCGTGCTCTGAGCCCATAATCTTCTAATCTTTTTAACACTGTCTTGAGGTTTTGGAGGTGCTCTTTGTTACCCTTAACAATGATGTCATCCAGGTAACACTGAGTGCCTGGGCAGCCTTGCAGTACCTGGTCCATAGCTTTCTGTCTGATGCAGGTGCAGATGCTACTTCAAACATAAGCCGATTATAGTGATTAAAGCCTTTTGTGAGTGTTTGTGGTGAGAAACACTTTGGACTCTTCTTCCATCTCCATCTATAGCTAAGTCTCAGCTAAGTTCTGTTTTGTTGATTACAATTTACCATTCAATAATATCATCCTCTTTGTATAATCATCAAGCTTCCAAATCTGAGTCTCCGTACCCCCCTCTGCAACTGGATCCTCAGTGCAGATCAGTAATAATTTATTATTTATTTTGAGACACTGCACCATGACAGATCATTCTGGCTGCTGAGCCTGACCCACACAATTACATCGATGTGACCAATTAGCCTACTAACCTGTACATATTTGAAATGTGGGAGGAAAGCAGAGCACCCAGAGGAAACCCATGTTGTCACAGGGAGAAGGAATAAACTCCTTACAGACAGTAGCAGAACTGAACCCGGCTCGCGGGCATTGTAACAGCATTATGCTGACTGCTACGCTATCATGCCACCCCAACTTCTCAGTGATAATCAACACGTACAACTTAATGATGAATGCTTCACCCACTGCTCTACTCTCTCCACGCATATGACTACGTGGCAAAGCACAACTCAAAAACACCATCTATAAATTTGCAGATGGCATCACTGTCGTTGATTAAAATCTCAGATGTCGATGAGGATGTGTACAAGAATGAGATACATCAGCTGGTGGGTCACGTTGCAACAACACCCTTAAACTCAACATCGGTAAGAGCAAGGAATCGCTGATGGACTTCAGAAAGGGGAACTTGGAAGAACACACACACAGTTCTCACTGAGGAGTCAGTAATGGATAGGGCGAGCAGTTTTATGTTCCTGTGTGTTAACACCTCAGAAGATCTATCCTGGTCCCACCACACTGATGCAATTATGAAGCAGGCACACCAGTGGCTCTACTTCATTTGGAGGTTGAGGAGATTTTAGTAGAATCTGGCAAATTTCTATAGATGTATGGTGGACAGCATTCTGACTGGTTGCATGACAGCCTTTTCTGGGCTCCAATTCACAGAGGTTACAGAGGGTTACAGATTCAGCCAGTCGTGGACACAGCCCTTCCCAGCACTGAGGACATTTTCGAGACATGCTACCTCAAGCAGGCAGCATCCATCGCCAAGGACCTTCACCATCCGGGACATTCAAAGATTCAAAATCAAAGTCAAAGTACATTTATCATCAAAGTATGTAGGCAACCCTGAGGTTTGTCTTCCCGCAGCCAGCCATGAAACAAAGGAAAACGATGGAACCCGTTCAAAGAAAACATCAATTACCCAATGCTCAAAAAAAAAGAGCAAATTGTGCAAATTGTGGGACCAGGATTTGTGGCAAAATTTGCCGATGTTACAAAGATAGTTGGAGGAGTGGGTAGTGCTGAGGAAACAGAGAGCCTGCAGAGAGACTTAGATAGTTTAGGGGAATGGGCAAAGAAGTGGCAAATGAAATACAATGTTGGAAAGTGTATGGTCATGCACTTCGGTGGAAGAAATAAATGGGCAGACTATTATCTAAATAATAGATGGGGAGGGAATTCAAAATGCAGAGATGCAAAGGGACTTGGGAGTCCTTGTCCAAGATACCCTAAAGGTTAACCTCCAGGTTGAGTCAGTTGTGAAGAAGCTGAATGCAATGATGACATTCATTTCTAAAGGTACAGAATATAAGAACAGGGATTTGATGTTGAGGCTTTATAAGGCACTCGTGGGACCACACTTGGAGTACTGGGTGCAGTTTTGGGCTCCTTATTTTAGAAAGGATATACTGACATTGGAGAGGGTTCAGAAAAGATTCACGAGAATAATTCCAGGAATGAAAGGGTTACTGTATGAGGAACATCTGGCAGCTCTTGGGCTGTATTCCCTGGAGTTCAGAAGAATGAGGGGGGATCTCACAGAAACATTCCGAATGTTAAAAGACCTGAACAGATTAGATATGGCAAAGTTATTTCCCATGGTGGGGGAGTCTAGGACAAGAGGGCACAACTTCAGGATCGAAGGACGTCCATTTAGAACAGAGATGTGGAGAAATTAATTTTGTCAGGGGGTGGTAAATCTTTGGAATTTGTTGCCACGAGCAGTTATGGAGGCCAGGTAATTGGGCGCATTTAAGGCAGAGATAGATAGGTTCTTGATTAACCAGGGTATCAAAGGGTATGGGGAGAAGGCTGGGGAGTGGGGATGACTGGAAGAATGGGATCAGCCCATATGGTCTTAAACGGCAAAAACAAGTGAATAACACACTGAATATTAAACATCAAACCGCAAAGCCTTGTAACAATCTAGGAACACCCTGTTCTCGTTACTACCATCAGGAAGGAGCACAGGAGCCTGAAGAACTAACCCAACATTTTAGAAACAGCTTTTTCAAAGTTCAAAGTATATTTATTATCAAAGTATGTATAAATGATACGACCTTGAGATTCGTCTTCTTACAGGCAGCCACAAAACAAGAAACCCCAATGCCCAGAGAAAGAGGAAAAAAAACACATCATGCAAACAATAAAGCAAACAACAGCATTCAGAAGAAAATTGACTCTATAGACCCGAAGCTCTGACAGCCAGAACAGGCCCATAGCCTCAGTCTCAATTTATCACACAGTGGGGCAAATTGCCGCGAAGCTTGCAGACATGAAGCCTGGAGCAGCTGGTGTAGGGCGCAGCCTCAGCACCGAGGAGAGCGGAGTAAATGTGGTGGAGCGGAACCGGGCCCGACATTCTGCTTTTTCAGTCCATCTAGCCCAAAGTCTGAAGTGTCCAAACAGCAGGTCATTCCCTGCACTTAAACACGGGCTCTGCTGCAGAGACACACTCCTCAGTCTCCAGACTCTAGAAACCATTATCACTTCATTATTCTCTTCTTTCAGTATTTATATTGATTTTATAACAAATTTCATGCTCTATAAAACAGTGATAATAAACCCGATACTGATGTGAAATACTTTGTTTCTTCTGAGTCATAATCAGAGAATCCTCTAATGCTGTTCTAATACTAACACCCCTAGTTTTCAATCAGAGGAAACTTTGCTTGAAAATTTTATCACATTTGTTTAATGTTTTGACCTTCTTGCATAGATTTATCTTTCAATAATTTTATACACTCCCTTTTCATTGAAAGAATCTCCCATCTATGAATTTGTCTAAGGGTCTCTAAGGGTCCTGGGTACAACATCAGCATATAATTGCAAAGGCTTCCTTACTCTGGCATGCTGAAACTAGCTCTGAAACCTGAGCAGAGTTCTCCCTGTGACCACCTGGATTTTCACCGGATATTCCAACTTCCTCCCACATCCCAAAATCCTGTTGGTTTTTAGGTTAATTGATAACCGCAAATCCCCGCTAGTATGGATGGCTGGTGAGAGAATCAGGGGCTTGTTAATAGGTATGTATGAGGGAATTAATTTCAGGGAAATTGATGGGGAATGGGATTGTTCTGATAACTTTGAGAACCAATATAGACTTGAATCAGAATCAGGTTTATTACCACTGACATATGTCAGGAAATTTGTTGTTTTGCGGCAGCAGTAGAGAAAATACATAAAAATACTATCAGTTACGATAATAAATATATTAAAAAGTAGTGCCAAAAAGCAACATAGTTAAGTACTGATGGACTGAATGACTTGTATCTCTGTTGTAAATAATTATAAAATAGCAATAAATATTAAAATACTACTTGTGTTTCTAACTACTTGGTATCTGCATTTTATTTGTGTATGATTTATAGTTATGAAAACCCAAATTCTGATTTCCAGCATTTGCTAATGCTTTACAATTGAGAAGATGACCTTCTTTTCCATTCTTTCAGTGAGAGAGGAAAATCTACCCACCCTTATGCCAGTCTTTATTCTGGTCTCTGGCCTTTTGCAGTTTCTTGCTTTTCCTTGCAGCCTACTGTTCCATCAAGCTTTGTAGGATTAACAAATGGCACTGGGACAGTGACGTTTAGCTGGAGCTATGGAATGATGATCCAAAGACTTGAGTTCTAATCATGGTGTCTGGGGAGTTCAACAGACCACAAAACAACAAGACAAAGGAGCTGAATTAGGCCAATCAGCCAGTTCAGTTTGCTCCATCATTTGATCAGGGCTGATTTATTTTCCCTCTCAACCCCATTCTCCTGCCTTCTCTCTGCAAACCTTAATGTCCTTACTAAATAAGAACCTATCAGCATCCATTTTCAATGTACCCAATGATTTGGCCTCTACAACCATCTGTGGCAATGAATTCCACAGATTCACCACCATCTAGCTAAAGGAATTCCTCCTTATCTTTGTTCTTAGGAGACCTCCTTGTATTATGAGGCCATGCCCTCTGGTCCTAGGCTCTCCTAGTATTAGAAACATCTTCTCCATGTATTGTATTTGGAGTACTGTGTGCAGTTCTGGTCACCTTCAGTGCCAACAGGAAAGATATCAATGAGTTTGAAAGAGTATAGAGAAAATTTACAAGGATCTTGCCAGGACTTGGGGACCTGAGTTGTATGGAAAGGTTGAATAGGTTAGTGCTTTGTTCCCCAGGGCACAGGAGAATGAGAGGAGATTTGATAGAGGTAGATAAAATTATGAGGGGATAGATAGGATAAATGGAAGCAGGATTTTTCCACTGAGGTTAGGTGAGACTAGAAATAGAGTTAAGGGTGAAAGATGAAATGTTTAAAGGGAACATGAGGGTGAACTTTTTCACTCATGGGGTGGAGAGAGTGGGATCAAGCTGCCAGTGGAAGTGGTGGATATGGGTTTGATTTCAACATTTAGGAAAAGTTTGGATAAGTCCTTGGATTGGAGGGCTACGGTTCAGGTGCAGGACAATGGGACTAGGCAGAATAATAGTTCAGCATGGACTAGATGGGCTGCAGTTGCTCTTTCTATGCTGTAGTGTTCTATGACTCAATATCCACTTGATTAAGGCCCTTCAATATTTACTATATTCCATTGATTCTGATTCCGAGATCCCCCCCCCAAACCTTCTAAATGTAATCTAATCAAATAAACTTCAAATTTAAAGAAAAGTTGGTCTCAATAATGGCAGCCATGAAATTATTGGATTGTCATGAAAATCTGTCTGGTTCTCCAATGTCTTTTAGAAAAGTTATCTTGCCTTTATGTGCTTCCAGACTTGTTGAAACGGTCGAACCTTAGCCTGCTAACTCAGCAGCAAAAAGACATTTCTCTTGTGTTTCCCATGATATGGGAGATGATTTAGCCCATTGAATCTATGCAAGCACTCAAAGCAGTCAAATAATTATAGCCATGAAATTACTGGATTGCAATGAAAATCTACCTGGCTCATCAATGTCTTCTAGAAAAGTTATCTTGCCTTTATGGCTTTTGGGGTGGCAGAATGGATATACTTCTCTACCAAAGTAGGAGTAAGGTGCTCCTTCCCTCCGCTAGCTTGCAGGTCACCCTTAGGCAAGGTGTAGCATCTTCTTAGCTCCCCTGATCAGGGTCATCTGAAGTCATGGAAGCAGGTGGTAGATAGTCGTATGAGTAGCTGGTGCATATCACATATCCTGGTTATGCGACCACTGACTCCAGGCAGACAACCTCTGAAGAGTATTGATAATAGCTGGGGTCACCTGTCTTGTAAACACTGCCCTGAAGAAGGCAATGGCAAACCACTTCTGTAGAAAAGTTTGCCTAGAACTATCGTGGTCCTGGAACGACTATGATTTCCCACGTCATACGACAGGGGACATAACAATGAACAATATGCTTCCCAACTTGCCAATGTGTTTGAATCTTTGCCTGCTTACCTCAGCAGCAACTGGAGATTTCTCTTGTATTTCTCGCGATATGGAAGGCCATTGAGCCCAGTGAATCTCTGCCTCTGCTCAGAGCAGTCCCATCCCACAACCCTGCTGATATCCCTGTACTTGTTCTCTCATACCTGCTCATCAACTGGCCTAAAGAAGGGTGTGGTAGCCAACTAACCCCACCGACCAGTTCACTTTTGGGCTGTGGGAGGAAAGCAGAGCACCTGGGGGAAAACTGTGCAGTTACAATGAGAATGTGCAAACTTTAATTCCCCTCATCGAAGTCACCTGTCAATCCATTGTGCCTGTTGGTTCATTCGGAGACTTCAGTTAAGGAAACCTGCCGTCCTTCACTGGTCTGGCCTGTATCTGACTCCAGACTCAGTAGATGTGACTGATTCCAAAGCCACTCACTTCAAGGTCAAATAGGGAGGGTACTACGCTCTGGCGTTTCCGGCAATGAGCAGGTCCTGAAATATGAATTAAAAATACCCTTCATCGTCACCCTGTTGGCTGTTTCTCCAACTGGTACTCCTCTAATGAACGGCCCACTGTGCCAAGTATTCCAGCAAGGATTTATGTCTCAACTTCTCATTACATGGTATAATGGTTGATAAAGTAAAATCTCATAATGACTTTGAATGTTACTTGCACTCATATTAAATGGTATTGATGCAAAAATATACTCTGTAGGCTCTATGTTTAAGTTTCTTTCCAAGACAAAATGCATGCTTAAGTCTTTCATATTAAATCAGTTGTAAAAGTAAATATTTATTTTCTTTAGTTTTCACTGTGAGGACATAAAAGGAGATTTAAATAATTTTAGTGAAGTGATTCTATCATAAACATTGCATTAAGGAGAAGTAAATGGCTTATCTGAATGAAATCACAGTAAGGAAATAATTAAACAGATAAACGAAATTGTGAGGGGTATTATAGAGTAGGCTTTTTTCATTGATGTTGGGTGGCGCAAGAACTAGAGGTCCTAGGTTAAGGGTGAAAGGGAAACATGAGGGAGAAGTCCTTCACTCAGAGGGCAGTGAGAGTGTGGAATGAGCTGCTAGTGAAATAGTGAATGTGGGTTCGATTTCAACATTTTAGAGGAGTTTGGATAAGTACATGGGTGGCAGGGGTATGGAGGGCAATGGTCCAGATGTGGGTTGATGGGACTAGACAGGAAAATAGTTTGACACAGACTAGATGGGCTAAGAAACCTGCTTCTGTGCTGTAGTGCTATATGACTCTACGATAAACAAGTTTACTGATATGTTCTACGTCACATTGACTTTATTTCGAAGTTCCCTTTGTGTGTGAAGGCGTTTCCTTGAATTTCCTAGAAACATCCAAAGTGGTTGCTCTTTATTGGTGTGCCTCCAACAGAATAATGACCTATTTAAGGCTTGGGCGAGTCCGTCCTGAATTTCCACTTCACATAGTGGAGTTGTTAGCCAGTGAGTGGAACCAGCTTGGATTCCTCTGCATGGCGGGGCTGACTGGAACAGCTCGAAAGCTGCCTGTCTCAGATCCAGGAGAGACTGGCCCTGTTTTCCCTGCAGAGAAGGAGGTTAAGAAAGTACATGATTTATGAAGTGTATAAGCAGGTAACTTAGAGGCAAATAAAGCCAGATGACATAGTTTTCGGATGAGGGTAGGAGATTTAGAAGGGGTCTGAGGGAGACCTTTTCACCACCCTGTGAGTGGTGAGTGTCTGCAATAGTACCTGAGAGAGTGGTGGAAGCAGAGTGCTGGTAGAATAATATTGGCTTAGTGCGTCACATGTACCGAGACACTGTGAAGAACTTTTGCTTGTATGTCATTCAATGCATTAAGTACAGCAAGATAGTGAAAAGCAAAACAGAATGCAGAATATAGTGTTATAGTTACAGAGAAAATGCAGTGCAGGTGGACAGATAGAGTGTAAAGGCCACGATGAGGTCGATTGGGACATCAAAAGTTTATCTTTTTGTTTACGAGAAGTCCATTCAAGAATCTGATAACAGCGGGATAGAATCTGCCCTTCAGCCCAGTGGTACGCACTTTCAGGCTTTTCTATTTTCTGTCCGATGGGAGAGAGGAGATGTGAGATTGAGGGGTCTTCGATTATATTGGCTATTTTCCAGAAGAATTTAAGAAGTGTTCCAGACAAACCCTTCAAATTACACAGGCATAAAAAGCTACAGGCCAAGTGATGGAAGCTGAGATTAATACAGGTATGTGCTCACTGGCTGGTTTGGACATGATGGGCCAAATGGCCTGTTTCACTGCTATGACTATCAGATTCAGCAGATTGTATTGACAGAAATGTTACACTCAGCACTGTTGTTGACACCGTGATCATGGAAGGAATTGGGGAACTTATTTATTTGTCTCTGCAGCAGTCAATTCTAACCAAGGCAAACTGCTGCTGCTGCTGACCCCCACAGGTTTGTCATACTTCTATGATGCACTCTCAGCTTCAATAATGATTGTTCCAAAAGCAGAAGACATGTATTCGATCCTTTATTAGCAACTAGCAAACATACAATATTGAAGCGATGAAACTGAAGCGTAACCAGATGTAAGTTAAGTGTCAAAAACAAGAGAAAATCTGCAGATGCTGGAAATCCGAGCAACACAGACAAAATGCTGGAGGAACTCAGCAGGCCAGATAGCATCTATGGAAAAAAGTACAGTCGACGTTTCGGGCCGAGACCCTTTGGCAGGACTGGCCAGTTAAGTGTAAAAGAGCAGTCAACAAAAGATACGACATCCGTCGGTCCCCAGCCTCAAACTTCCCCAAACAAAGCACAAATATGTAACTTAGTCTCTTTGCTTTTACCATGCCCCCACCTGTGTGACTAGTTGCCAGAATAGACATAATAAACGTGCAAGACAGAATACAACGTTAATAGAGAACAGATGCATGGTTCTTCCAGCCTCTCCAGTGCACACAATGTTTCCCTGTGCTGTGCAGCATCTTCTTGTACCTGGCCACATCAGAGTTTGGCCATGGTACACAGTGCATCAGGGAATGTAGAGAAGGTTTGACCCGAAAGCAGAGCAGCGGAGATGATTTAGCAGTAAGTGATATTTTACAAATAAACTGTAACCTAGCTATTCATGAGGGGCCACAAAGTAAGAGCGAACAGTTACTTAACATGACAAGGCAACAAGGTAACTGAAGGCTAGGAGCAACTGGTTGTGGCTGGCTGGTTCATATGATTGTGGTTTGAATAGGCTGCAGGTGATGTGTTGGAAATGAGTGGCAGATGACTCCTGAAACTGAGAGAAGACTGGGAGGTGCCTGTGTATGTCGGCCTGTCACAATATCTCACTGGGTGTTGCCATGTTCCCCTGTCACCTGGTGTCATGTGTGTCTCCCCATATCAGGCAGTGCCCCTCAGTGTCACACACTATCTCTCCATGACATGGCGCTAAGTTTCATAGCATCTTCCTCATCAGCCAGCACACCTCCATATTGTGTCTTAACTCTCAGTGTCTCTCCATGTCAATCAGCATATTTCTTTGCGTCACCTAGGCAATGTCCCTGCGACATGCCGTGCATCTTTCTTGTCACGCAATGTGTCCTCCCTTGTCCTTCTCAGGGGATCACCACCTTGTCGTGTTGGAGAGGCTTGTGAGTTCCTGCGATCCCACAGCGATGCTGTCTGCATCCTTGCTCCTGGTAGGGTCACCCACGGTGGGAAGGTCAAGAAGGAAGTCCTAGCCAGCCAGCGACCCAACAAAGACTTCAACTTTGGAACTGGTGGAAGATGCTGAGACAATACAACATCAGTGAAGGTGTAGGAAGTCTGTAGCAGTGAAAAGTCACCGGTCATCTTGCTCTCTCTGCCACTGGACCCTAACCCTGACCTGTCAAGGACTGTGTGGTGGTTGCCTATGCATCAGCTTCCCCACATGCAACAACATCATACACGGGCATTCTCCATTAAGGGAAAAAACCCCTTGGGAGAACATCATACTCAACGCAATCGATCACTCAACTGTTACAATTCTCCACTTCACTTAGTGACTGTCTGTGCATCCCTTAGCTTTACAGTGCTTTTCTGCGATGTGGCCCAGATTGCCATGTACTGTGTCAAATCGTGTCATGTAATGTCTCTGTGTCACAGTGTCTGTCTGGGCAGTACAGTCTAATTTTTTCGGGCAGTCCTTCCATGTTACACAGTGCATCTGTCCAATGCGACTCCCCACATCACGCTGCAACTCCTCATTTCTCGCCCAAGCCATGAAATGTCCCCAGTCCCTCTGATCCATGGAATGTGCATCTCTGCAAAAGTTAAGGAGACAGGGTGGTTTCTTACCAATATGAATTGTTTGTCACTGTGTGGCAGCATCTCTCTGTTTCATGCAGGTTTTCCCTGTATAATCCTTGGATTTCTTGGTGTCAGGCAGTTCAAATTTTAAAGTTTAAAGTAGATTTTATTATTACAGTGTGTATTTGCCATCAAATACTACTCTGAGGTTCATTTCCTTGCAGGCATTCATAGTAGAACAAAGATATACAATAGATTCAATGGAAGACTAATTGAATTGAATTGAATTGAATGATCTTTATTGTCATTATACATAGGTACAATGAGACTCTGTTTGGCTTCCTCTCAGGCAATTATGTAAATAAAGTGGTAGATAAAAACAAGACAGTAATAGAAAAGCAGTATTAAATAGATAAGTAGCAGAAAATAAGTTCCAGCAGCACCAGAATATCACAGTAATGCACAAAGTGCCGTTAGTGCAAGTATTTGAGTCCTTGATGTGTGTGCTCACAGTTTCAGTCATTGTTCTGTGGGAGTGGTGTGATGGAGGCCACAGCTCTGGGACAGAAGCTGTTCCTCAGTCTGTTTGTTCCGGCTTTTAGTGTCCTGAACCTTTTGCTGGACGGCAGCGGGTCAAACAGGGAGTGGCCGGGGTGTGTGGTGTCTCTGGTTATGCTGATTGCACACAAAGACTGACAAGTTATGCAAATACAAAGAGAAGTAGTAATATGATTATTATATTATGATTATGAGGACATGTAGTTCTCTTTTATTGTCATTTAGTAATGCACGCATTAAGAAATGATACATTATTTCCTCCGGTGTGATATCACAAAACACAGGACAGACCAAGACTGACAAAACCACATAATTATAACATATAGTTACAAACAGTGCAACAATACCATAACTTGGTGAGGAAGTCCATGAGCACAGTAAAGTTCAAGGTTTCTCAAATGTCCCACATCTCACGCAGACAGGAGAAGGAAGAAAAACTCTCTCTGCCATGCCGACCACAATCTGACTCTGAGTCATCCGAAAACTTCGAGCTCCGATCAGCTCTCCGACACCGAGTACTGAGCGCCATCTCTGTCTGAACGATTTGACCTTCTTCTCAGTTGCCAAGAACAGGCAAGGCCGGGGATTTTGAGGCCTACCCTCCGAAAGATTCCCAACCGCGCAGTAAACGGGCGTTTCAGAGATTTCTCCAGATGTTCCTCTGTGCTTTCACGTCCATTCTCCATCAAATCAGAATTGTCCACGGCCCCTATTTAACAGATACAATATCATTTTTCACAGGAGGGCTGCGCACACGCAGGTGCGCCGCCATCTTCTCCTCCCGCCTATTAATAAATAATTAAACAAATATTTAGAGTCCTTGGAAGTGAGTCCAAGTGATCAGTTCAGTGTTGTGGTGAGTGAAAATGTCCACACTGGTTCAGGAACCAGTCTCACCTTGGTGAGTAGTCTGCTCCTGTGCATTGCCGTGTCTCCATTTCACCCAGCGTCTGTCTGTTTCATGATGACCATCTGCACTGTGCACGGTTAAGCAGTGCCATGTTGCATGATGGTGTATGTGTTGACTAAAGATTAAAGAATAGCTTTATTTGTCACATGTACATTGAGACATTGAAATACAGCAAAATGCATCATTTGCATCAACAATCAACCCAGTCCGACTATTCGCTGGGGTCACCACACTTGTGGCACCAACATAGCATACCCACAACTTGCTAACCCTCACCCAGACGTGCTTGGGATGTGGGAGGACAGTGGGAGAGCCTGGAGGATACCCATGTTGTCATAGGGAGAGTGTACACCGTGTCCTCCTGCTTCATGTGGTGTCCATATCACACAGTATCACGTAAGATCACATGGTGTGTGAGAGCGCATCTTCATATAAGACCATGCAACATAGGAGCAGAATTAGGCCATTTGTCCCATCGGGTCTGCTCTGTCATTTCATCATGGCTGATCCATTTCCCTCTCAACCCCATCCTCCTGCCTTTTCCCCATAACCTTAGTCATGCCCGGACTAACCAAAAACCTATCAACCTCCACCTCAAGTACACCGAATGACCTGACCTCCACAGCCGCCTGCAGCAACAATTTCCACAGATCCACCACCCACTGGCTAAAGAAATTCCTCCTCATCTCTATACTGATTGGGCATCCTTCCATCCCGAGGCTGTGCCCTCTGGTCCTAGATTCCACCACCATAGGAAAGACCCCCTCTACATCTATGTTCTTTCAACATGCGATAGGTTTCAGTGTCCCATATCACATGGGCTGTCTCAGTGCTCTGCAATCTCCTTCCATATCAATATTGCAGTATTTTCCTGTGAAATTAAATATCACCTTGTATTGTAGTGCCAATCTGTGACAGCCTGTTTTATACAGTGTCTCTTCATTTCATGCCTGCTCTCTCTACAGCATGCTCTGTCTCTCTGTTTCATTGTACCTTGACACAGCTTCTCTCTGAGCCGCACAGTAATCACATGACATCTCCTTCTGCCTGCAGCGTCTCATTCTGTTGCGCAATCTTTACCCCTTTCCTTGGTATCTCCCCACCGAATTGTGCAATGTCTTTTCCCCGTCCCAAAGTTTTTGCCCCCCCATCCCACAGTGACTCATAAATACATGCTAACTCTACTCAAGAACACAAGAGATTCTGCAGATACTGGAAATCTTGTGCCACACCCACAAATTGCTGGAGGAATCTATTGACAGGTCCTGCCCCTCCATAGATGCTGCCTCCACTATTTTGTGTGGCTAATTTTGCTCAGTTTTGTTTTCAAGGTATCTTGTTATTAACATCCCTTATTGGAGAACACAACATCTTCCTCACCATTGATGACTCACTAGTAGGTCAGTCGTCCCTTCTTGCCCCTCTTTCCTCAATACTGGAGTCATAACCTGCAGAAACCATTTCAGAAGCTGTAGAACTTGGAAGAGGACAACCAATACTTTTACATCCTCTATAGCCACCTCCTTCAATACACTGGGATGTAGAAGATAGACACAAGAGGTACTGCAGATGCTGGAAATCTAGAGTAATACACACAATGTGCTGGAGGATCTCAGCAGGTCAGGCAGCATTTATGGATGGGGATAAGCAGTCAAAATTTCAGGCTGAGACCATTCTTCAGTACCAGTCCTGATGAAGGGTCTCTGCCTGAAATGTCAACACTTCATCCCCATCCAATAATTCTGCCTGACCTGAGCTCCTCCAACACATTGTGTATATCGCTGGGATGTAGAAGATCCAGTCTTGGGATTTGTTGTTTTATTGCAGGGATCGCTCCCTACACAACTCCCTTGTCCATTCGTCCCCCCCATCCCTCCCCACTGATCTCCCTCCTGGCACTTATCCGTGTAAGCGGAACAAGTGCTACACATGCCCTTACACTTCCTCCCTTACCACCATTCAGGGCCCCAAACAGTCCTTCCAGGTGTGGCATCACTTCACCTGTGAGTCGACTGGGGTGATATACTGCGTCCGGTACTCCCGATGTGGCCTTTTATATATTGGTGAGACCCGACGCAGACTGGGAGACCGCTTTGCTGAACATCTATGCTCTGTCCGCCAGAGAAAGCAGGATTTCCCAGTGGCCACACATTTTAATTCCACATCCCATTCCCATTCTGACATGTCTATCCACGGCCTCCTCTACTGTAAAGATGAAGCCACACTCAGGTTGGAGGAACAACACCTTATATTCCGTCTGGGTAGCCTCCAACCTGATGGCATGAACATTGACTTCTCTAACTTCCGCTAGGCCCCACCTCCCCCTCGTACCCCATCTGTTACTCATTTTATGCACACATTCTTTCTCTCACTCTCCTTTTTCTCCCTCTGTCCCTCTGAATATACCTCTTGCCCATCCTCTGGGTCACCCCCCCCGTCTTTCTTCCTGGACCTCCTGTCCCATGATCCTCTCGTATCCCCTTTTGCCTATCACCTGTCCAGCTCTTGGCTCCATCCCTCCCCCTCCTGCCTTCTCCTATCATTTTGCATCTCCCCCTCCCCCTCCAGCTTTCAAATCCCTTACTCACTCTTCCTTCAGTTAGTCCTGATGAAGGGTCTCGGCCTGAAACGTCGACTGCGCCTCTTCCTATAGATGCTGCCTGGCCTGCTGCGTTCACCAGCAACTTTGATGTGTGTTGCTTGAATTTCCAGCATCTGCAGAATTCCTGTTGTTTTTGTTAAAGTTTATTCACTCATAATCCCAGATATCCTCTCTTCTTCTCACTCCCATTGGGTAGAAGATTCAAGAGCTTTAAAGCACATACCACCAGGCTCAAGGACAGCTTCTTCAGCCCTTGTTGTCAGACCACCCCTTGTATGGTAAATTGGACTCTTGGCCTCAGGATCTACCTCATTATGATCTTGCAGTTTGTTGTTTTTTTTTGTCTGCACTGCACTTTTTCAGTAGCTTTTATACTTTATTCTGCATTTTTGTGGTTTTGCCTTATTCCAGGTCAATGATTTAATCAGTATGAACAGTGTGCAGAACAAGCTTTTCACCCTCCCTTGGTATATGTGACGATAATGAGCCAATTCAGAATTTAGGAACGGCATGTTCCTGTGAAGAAGAAGGATAAGGATGGCAACATTTGGGATTCTTGGATGATCGAGACATTGCAAATTTAGTCAGCTAGAAAAAGGACACACATGTTATGTTTAGACAGGGCTCTTGAGGAATATAATGGAAACAGAAGAGAATTAAACTGGCAATTTGGATTGCTAAAACAAACCGCCAATTGTCCTTGATGAGTAGGATTAAAGATAATCCTAAAGCATTTTATGCATGCATTTAAAAACGAGAAAGGAACCAGAGAAAGGATAGGACGTCTCACGGACAAAGGAATAGATTTTTACCTGGAGCCAGAGGATATAAATGAGGTACTTAAAGATTAGTATTAGCAAAGGAGAAGGACACAGAAGACATTGAGATTAGGGAGGTGTATTCTGATCCACAGGACATACTGATATCAAAAGAGAGGAGTTGTCGGTTCCTTGGAAGAGCATTAAGGAGGCCAAGTCCTCAGGAACACCAGATATGATCTATCCTAGGATTTTAGGAGAAGTAAGAAAGGACATTGCTGGGATGATGACAGAAATTTTCACATCCTCTTTAGTTCCTGATGAGGTCCCAGAAGACTGGAGAATAGCCAACGTTACTTTTCTGCAAGAGATTCTGCAGATGTTGGAAATCCAGAGCAAAGCACACAAAATGCTGGAGGAACTCAGCAGGTCAGGCTACTCCTATGGAGAGGAATAAACAGTTGACCTTTTGGGCCAAGATCCTTCATCAGGTCTGGAAAGGAAGAGGAAAGAGTAAGAAGCTGGGGGAAGGAGAACAAGCTGGCAGGTGATAGGTGAAACCGCATGAGTGGGAAGGGGGGTGGTATATATTAATCGGTTGTGCTACCCTAACACAGCAGCTTAGACCTGGCTCAGAACAAACTGTGGTTTGAGAGATTATTCAGTCTTAGGAAAGGATACAGAAGTACATATTTTTTTAACATCTTATCTTGCTGACAAGCATCTTTGGGGAGCTGCCACTCGATGAAGATATAGAAGGTGATATTTCATGGTGAGTAGCCTCGCCCACAACTTGGGACTCAGCCTGGCAACACAGAACGACTCCCCCAAGGCCAAGAACAGAGAAACATTCCAGTGCACTTGGCAAATCCAAGCTGATGAGGAAAAGCAAGGCTCTGCGCAGGCCGAGATCAAGTGGGATATCGCACGTCCTCCAGTGGGGCAAGTTCAGGTAGATCAGTTGCTTGAAGGTCTCAGCGCATGGTTTTTATCATTTAATCAAGCGAGCTCTCCTTCATTCCCCTGTAGAATACAGGCAAGCCATTCAATATTATTTAACTTCAGAGGCGAACCTATGTATTCAAATGCACTCGAATCACGTTTGCCTGTAAGTGCAGCTCCCAGTGAGTTTCTATTAAAGTAATCAATCTTCGACTCTGTCATTCATTATTATGGAGATTCTCTCAATGGGGAACACAACAGTTTGATTGGCTAATTATTCCACCTTCATTTAAATGTCTTTTACCAGGCTAAGTAATCAGTCCAAAATGATGCAATTACTGCAGGTTCTTTTTCCAGGTTATTATGTGACACCTGCTGGATGTGACATTATTACTATTGCTGATGGGAAGGTGAGTGACAGGGGAGGTGGCTGTCACATCACAGCTGGCGCCCGCACGCTTCTTCAAATAACATATTTGGATCTTGGATCAGCATAGTGATTCTCTATCGTTTATATCGCAAAAGAGAAGTGGGGAAGGCACCTCTCAGGTGATAGGAACATATGCAGTTCAGCATAGCCCTGGGCAAGACATTCAGCCCACCATCTTTTGCGAATCATGGTGCCAATTTATACTAAGTGGCCTCTTCCTGTGTATCAAAGTTAAAGCAAATTTATTATCAGAGTACAGTATATGCCACAATCTACAACCCCAAGATTCATTTCTTGTGAGCGTTCATAGGAATATAAAGACATACAATACAATTTATGAAAAGCTTTACCGCTCTCCCTGTTGGCACAGCAGCCACCAGCAAGGACCCCCACCACACAGGTCACTCTCTTCTCGCTGCTGCCATCAGGAAGAAGGTACAGGAGTCTCAGGACTCGCACCACCGGGTTCAGGAAAAGTTATTACCCCTCAACCATCAGGGTCATAAACCAGAAGGAATAACTTACACTCAACTGTTCCCACAACCTACGGACACACTTTCGAGGACTCTTCAATTCCTGTTCTCGACATTTATTGCTCAATTTATTATTATTATTAAGTCAATTTTTTTCTTTTTGTATTTGCACCATTTTTTGTTTTCTGCACATTGGTTGTTTGACTGTCCTGTTGGGTAAAGTCTTTCACTGATTCTATTGTGTTTCTTGGATTTACAGAGAATGCCTGTAAGAAAATGAATCTCAGTGTTGTAGATGGTGAAACTTACTTTGAACTTTGAAATAAAGACTGACAAACAACTGATTTACAAAAGGGGATAAACTGTGCGAATAAACGACATATAACTATTTTTCAAGACTATTTATTGTCGTTCTTCAGTACAGCAGTGTAAGGGAGAACTAAATGACTGTTACTCTGGGTCTAGTGGCTGTCCTGTTCCTCCTGCATGAAGACAGACTGTAAAGAGCAAGGCCCCAGAGATAAGGAAAACAAATAGGCGGTCAAGGGATGCAAAGGAGCGGCTGAGGGATTGCTTTGAGCTGGTGGACTGGGCCGTGTTCAAGGACTCAGACTACTGATGTCACAGACATTCTAAGAACAGTTGTAAATGAGTGCGTCCTCACAAAATTATTCAGGATCTTCTCTAACCAGAAGCCCAGAATGAACCGTGAGATCCACAACCTGCTGAGGGTCAGATTAGTGGCATTTAGTTCTGATGACCAAGTAAGGTACAAGATGTCCAGGTATGATTTCGGGAAAGCTATCTTAAGGGCAAAGTGGCAACTCCAGACCAAGCTTGAATCACTGAAGGATGCTTGATTCCATGCAGGGCTGGGATGCTATTACCTCTTACAAAGTGAAACCAAGTGACATAGGTGACGACAAGGTTTCACTCCCAGTTGAGCTCAATGCCTTCTGTGCTCACTTTGACCATCAAGATGCGAAGGAACCATCACGAACTGCCACAGCCCCTGATGACCCTGTGATTTCAATCCCTGAGGCAGACATACAAGCATCTGGCTTAGACGGGATACCTGGCCGAGTACTAAAGATCTGTGCTGATCAACTGTTCAATAATACCTTTAACCTCTCGCTTGGGCAATCTGAGGTGCCCACCTTCTTCAAACAGGCTTCAGTTACACCAGTGCCTAAGAAGAACATGGAAACCTGTCTCAATCACTATCATCTACTAGCACTTACATCCCCTGTTATGAAGTGTTTTGAGAAGTTTTGTGATGGAATATATCAACTCCTGCTTCAGTAGTGACTTGGATCCACTCCAATTTGCCTACTGATACAACAGGTCCACAACAAATGTCATTTCATTGGCTTTTCACTCAACTCTAGAATATCTGGACAGCAAAGATATATACATCAAGATGCTGTTTATCAGCTACATCTTGGTATTCAATATTATCACCCCCTCAAAACTAATCAATAAGTTTTGAGACATTGGCCTCAATACCTCCTTGTGGAATTGGATCCTTGATTTCCTCATTTGCAGACCCCAGTCATTTCAGATTGGCAGCAACATCTCCTCCACAATCTCCTTCAGCACAGATGCACCACAAGGCTGTGTGCTTATCCCCTGCTCTACTCACTTTATATTACGACTGTGAGGCTAAACACGGTTCCAATGCCATGTTTAAGTGTGCTGACGTCACTGGCTGAATCAAAGGGGGTGACGAGTCAGCATGTAGGCGGGAGATTGAAAATCTGGCTGAGTGGTGCCACAACAATAAACTCTCAATGTCAGCAAGACCAAAGAGCTGATTATTGAGTTCAGGAGGAGGAAACTGAATGTCCATAAGCCTGTTCTCATCGGGGGGTGGGGGGGGGGTCGGGAATCAGTGGTAGAGAGGATCAGCAGCTTAAAATTCCATGGTGTTATAATTTCAGAGGACCTGTCTTGTAAGTGTAATTATGAGGAAAGCACAACAACACCATCTACTTCCTTAGAAGTTTGTAAAGATTCGGCATGACATCTAAGACTTATGACAAACATCTGTAGATGTGTGGTAGAGAGTGCATTGACTGGTTACATCACAGCCTGGTTTGGAACCACTAATGCTCTGGAATGGAAATGCCTGCAAAATGCAGTGGATATGGTCCAGTCCATCACGGATAAAGCCCTTCCCACCACTGAGCACATCAACACAGAGCGCTGTCACAGGAAAGCAGCATCCATCATCAAGGACCCAACCACCTTGGCCAAGCTCATTTCTCACAGCTGCCATCCGGAATAAGGTACAGGAGCCTGAGGAGCAACACCACCTGGTTCTGGAACAGTTATCACCCCTCAACCATCAAGGTCTTGAACCAGTGGAGATAACTTCACCCACCCCATCACTGAACTGTTCTCACAGCCCATAGATTCACTTTCAAGGACTCTTCATCACAAATTCTCAATACTTATTGCTTATTATTATTATTATTATTATTATTTCTTTCCTTGCTTTTTTTGTATTTGCACAGTATGTTGTCTTTTGCACGTTGGTTGTTTGTCTGTCCTTTTGGGTGCAGTCTTTTGCTGGGGTTCTTCGGAAGACGATGGCACCAGCGAACGATGCTAGCAAAGGCAACATCCTTAAGATGGTTCATGAAGCGATTCCTTTTGCTTCTTTTACATATTCTTTTTATTACATATATACTTCTGCTGCTGCTAGAGCCTGTTATCTACACCCTGTGGTGCGTTTTTGAGTCGATCAGGTGATCTGGCGTTCCGCTGTCTTCAAGAGTGTTCCATGAGGCAACGACCAAAGCGTGCAGCGTGGAGGCCAGGATACATGACGCACGCCCATGATCAGCTCCAGCTTTTGCCGATTAAATTGCCGAGGAAGATTGAAATCATTGTGATGGGCGCAAACGAGTTAATGTTCAGCGCCATCCACCAGCCTCTCACTTGTTGCTGCTGGAGAAGGTGTCCGCGTGTGGTGGTGTCTTGCTCTCTTGTCCTTGACGCTGCTGGCGGATGGTGCCGGAAGAAAGCTTAATCGATGTGGGTTGTAGATTCGGACTCTAATTCAGGTTTATGATGTGTTCTACTTGTAGTTCTAGTTCTGGTCATTTTTTTTTGTTACTACTTTTGGGTGACTTTTGAATCAGGGTGGCCTGCAGATAATGAACACTGAACCGAACTGAACTGAAATATGCTATTTGATTTTGTATTATATATTCTGTGTTTTTGCTCATTTTTGTTGCTATTTGCACGACTTTTTTTTTGACCGTGGGTGATAAAAGTGTTTTGATGTTTGTTACTTTTCTTTGATCAGGTTGGTTCCACGGTTCTTCTTTGTTTCGTGACTGTCTGTGGGGAAGAGGAATTTTTGGGCTGTATACTGCATACATACTTTGAGCCTCTGAATCTTGAATCTTGTTTCTTCAATTTGCTGAGTATGCCTGCTAGAACCTGAAGAACACAATAAAATCCCAGTAAATATAAATACATAAGCTTATCTTACATACAGTTCATAGATAAATAATACTGATAATATATATGATTATGAGGACATGCAATCCCCTTTTATTGTCATTTAGTAATGCATGCATTAAGAAATGATAAAATGTTTTTCCAGAATGATATCACGAAAACACATGACAAACCGAGTTAAAAACTAACAAAAACCACATAATTATAACATATAGTTCCAACAGTGCAAAGCAATATCATAATTTGATAAGAACAGACCATGGCACAGTAAAAGTCTCAAAGTCTCTCGAAAATCCCACCATCTCACGCAGACGGTAAACATCCAGCGCCGCCAACTTGCCGGTGCAGCATCCTGGAAGCATCCAACCACAGTCCGACTCCGAGTCCGTCCGAAAACTCCGAGCCTCCGAATAGCTCTCCGACACCGAGCACTGAGCACCATCTCTGCTGAGCGTTCCGACCCCAGCCCTGGCAACAGACAATAGGCGATACGCAAAGCCGAGGATTTGGGGCCTTCCCCTCCGGAGATTCTCGATTGCACAGTAGCAGCGGCAGCGAAGCGGGCATTTCAGAAGTTACTCCAGATGTTCCTCTGCGCTTCTCACGGCTGTCTCCACCAAATCCAGATTGTGCACGGCCCCCTAGTTACACATATTGATATCATTTGGAACGGCCGCGCGCGCTGCGTCGTGCCGCCATCTTCTCCTCCCTCCTTGTAATAAATAATACGAAATAAATAATACTGAGAACAGGAGCTGCAGATTCCATGGAAGTGGGTCTGTAGGTTGTGAGATCAGCTCAGAGTTGAAGTGAGTGAAGTTCTCCACGCTGGTTCAGGAGACTGGTGATTGTCGGGTAACAGCTGTTCCTGAACCTGGTGATGTGCAGCTTAGGGCTTCTGTGTCTCATAGCCATTGGTAGTAGCGTGAAGAGAGCATGGCCTGGATGGTGGGGGTCTTTGATGATGGATATTGCTTTCTTGTGGCAGCGCTCTGTGTAAATGTGCTTAACGGTGGGGAGGGCTTTGCCTGTAACGGACTGAACTATATCCACCACTCTGCCGTAGACTTTGGTCAGTCAGCTGTTAAAGGTGAAGGAATGTATGCGCATGATAGAGTTAGACACTCTCATGTTTAAGACTATCCAGGTGAGCAACTGGATACAAAGTACGTTACAGACAAAATACTGAACAGAGGATAGTATGGATTGGCACTTGATGTTTGGCATGGACATGAAGGGCCGAAGGGCCTATTTCTGTGCTGTCTGACTGCCTCTCTCTGCCTCTCTATCTCTGTCTCTCCCAGCCTCACTCTCTATCTTCCTCTGTCTCTCATCTCTCTCTTCCTAATCCAGTTCATGAATTTTGAGACGTTTAGAAATTCCAGTCCTCAGTTAATCTTGCAAGAATTAGTTGATGGCTGTTGCGACTTTTGCTGTCATCAATGTGATAATTTCCTGACCTGACATTTATGAAACGTAATGGGTGGTGGAGAATTAATTCCAGAGCCATAATCTAATTGAAGGGTTCCAATCACTTTGGTTCGGAGTGAAGATCAAAGCATTTACAACTGCAATGTGACCCCTCAGATGAAGCCAGAGCCATTGTTTACATTGAGGTAAATATAAATCACTCAATGCACAGCGTTTGTCGATTCCACAGCTGTCAGTGAGACCCCTGTCTGTCAGTGATCTTTAGACAGATGGTGACAGTCAGGAAAAGAGTACTAACGCCTGCAGGCATAAGCAGAGAACGGCACTGATGAGTTAAATGGGAAGCTAAGAATGATGGAAATCTCAAATATAAGCAGTAGATTCTGAAATGCCAGATGCCATCTGAGGGGACAAAGAGACAGATGTTTCAACTGAGCTTGTGCCAAGCAGCTGGTGAGGTCACGTTGCGAGACTGACCAATGACAGGCAGATCGCAGGGGCTTCTCTGGGTAATGACACAGTCTCACATAGGGTGAACCGTACTTATGGGTGGGACTGAAAGGCATATGTTCATGTGACCCCTTTCATAAACCTTTAAGGACGTCCCAAATTCCACACAGCCAACGAATAACATTTTTGGCTGCTTGTGTGAAACAGGAAAGGTGGCAGATATTTGAATAGAGTAACATACACAAAATGCTGGAGGAAGTCAGCAGGTCAGGCAGCATATATGAAAGGGAATAAATAGTTAATGTTTTGGGCTGAGACCCTTCATCGGGACTTCATCAGAAGTCTTGATTGTGTATGAATAAACTCTTCTTGGGCTTCCAGCTCAATTATGACCGACATTTCTATGACAAACTCTTCCATCTTCATCAGGGATAATGCCCGGGCATATCAAGTCCGGTGGTATTTATACTCCCATAGTCCGTTCCTCCTGACTGGTTAGTTCTCATCCAATTGGGTTTCTGCTCTCCTCCCTTGTTCACTATCAAATTTCAGTTCTTTCATTTTCCCCTTGAAATAAATGCCAACATTGTATTTGCCTTCTTTACCATAGACTCAACCTGTAAATTGACCTTCTGGGAGTCATGCACGAGGACTCCCAAGTCCCTCTGCACCTCTGATGTTTGAACATTCTCCCCATTTAGATAATAGTCTGCACCATTGTTCCTTTTACTAAAATGCATTATCATACGTTTCCCAACACTGTATTCCATCTGCCACTGTTTGCCCGTTCTTCCAATTTGTTGAAGTCCTGCTGTAATTGCATTGTTTCCTCAGCACTACCTACCTCTACCCCTACCTTTGTATCATCCACAAACTTTGCCACAAAACTATCAATTCCATTATCCAAAGCATTGACCCAATACTGACCCCTGAAGAATACCACTAATCATCGGCAACCAACCAGAAAAGGCCCTCTTTATTCCCACTCGCTGTCTCCTGCCTGCCAGCCATTCCGCTTTTGTAAAACGCCATAGGATTTTATCTTGTTAAACAGCCTCATGTATGGCATCTTATGAAATGCCTTCTGAAAATCCAATAAAATGGCATTCACTGCCTCTCCTTTCTCCAACCTGCTTGTTAGTTCCTCGAAGAACTCTAACAGATTTGTCAGGCAAAATTTCCCTTTACAGAAACCATGCTGACTTTGAATTATTTTGTCATTAATCTCCGAGTACCTCAAAACCTCATCCTTAATAATAGACTCCAACACTTTCCCAACCACTGAGGTTAGGCTAACTGGCCTATAATTTCCTTTCTTTTGCCTTTTTGCCTTCTTAAAGAGTGGAATGACATTTACAATCTTCCAGTCTTCCAGAACCATGCCAGAATCAAGTGGTTCTTGAAAGATCATCTATTATCTCTTCAGCAACCTCTCTCAGGACTCTGTGATGTAGTCCATTTGGCCCAGGTGACTTAACCACCTGAAGACCTTCCAGTTTGCCAAGCACTTTTTCCTTTTTAATAGCAATGTTACTCACTCCTGCTCCCTGACACTCACGGACCTCTGGCACACTGCCGTTGTCTTCCACAGTGAAGACTGATGCAAAGTACCCATTAAGTTCATCTGTCATTTCTTTGTCGCCCATTACTAGCTCTCCAGCATCATTTTCCAGTGGTCCAATATCAGCTCTCACCTCCCTGTTACTCTTTATATAACTGAAAAGCTTTTGGTATCCTGTTTTATATTATTGGCTAGACTGCCCTCATATTTAATCTTTTCCCTTCTTTTGGCTTTTTAGTTGGCTTTTGTTGGATTTTAGAAGCTTCCCTATCATTCAACTTCCCACTCACTTTTGCTACCTTATATGCCCTTTCCTTGGCTTTTGTCAGCCATGGTTGCCTACCCCTGCCATTTAAATGCAGAATACTTTCACTTAGAGAAGACACTGAGCCATAAACAGGCATTCTTTAGTGTCATGAAGAAGATGGTCCAGCGACCAACAGCGACGTCCTTCAGACAGCTCACAAAACTACTTCTTTTGCTTCTTCTTCTTTCAAATATGATTCTACTACTAAGCTGTGTGCAATTGGAACCTGTGATTTACATTTTGATGGGGTGTTTTCAGGCTGATTGAGGGATCAAGTGCTTTGCTGCCTCCGAGGGTGTTTGGTGAGGTTGGGAGTTGAGTATGTGGCCTGGAGACAGGGTGCAAGCCCATGATCGACTCCATTTCTCGCCGATCTCATCAGTTAAAGCATCGAGCAAAATTGAAATCAATGAGGATGAGAGTGGAAAGCGAGAGGGTGTTCAGCACCTTGTCTGCAGTTGACCAGGTTCTCTATCCATCTTGCTCGCTGCTGCCCCCGGAGGATGGTGCCAGAGTTTCCGGTCTTGGGCAAGGTTTAATTTTCACGGTTTCTGGATTGGACTCTGTAGTTTATGTTATGATATGTTTCTGGGTTCTGGTGACTTTTTAATTGCCATTTTGTGCAATTTTGATTGGGGTAGATTGGCTCTGCGGTCTGCAGTCAACAAACAGCACAGCGCTAAACTTAGCTAAACTGAACATTCCCAGACTGCTTCAAGAACTTGGGGGTGTGATGTTTAATATAGTGTGTGTTTTTCACTCGTTTTTTACTATTTATGCAACTTATTCATTTTTTTGTGTGTTTGGTGTTTGATGTTTTCTTTGAACATGTTCTACTGTGTTTCTTTTTCTCGTGGCTATCTATGGAAGACAAACCTCAGGGAGGTATACTGCATACATACTTTGATAATACGTCTACAAAAACAAAATGAACAGATGGAATCCTTCACCTGAATTTTCCAGTCAAAATTGCGGCTTTGACTCAAATTCTTCCTGTGTTTTGTGACATGCAATGTATACTGTGCAGTTCATAGAATTAAATGCATTACAATGGGATTGTTGGATTACTGTTGTGCTCTTTGCCTTTCTTTATCAATGCTCCGGTCTCCTTTGCTGAATTCTGATTCTTGGCGACATACCGTAGGTACTAACTTCTTGTTAGCTACAGCTAGATTACCTTTCCTGTTTAAAGCGATATATATTTGCTGTCACTTATATATTAAGTTTTTAAAATGTTAGCCATTGTTTGCTATTGCACCTTTAAATATGGTTTCCCAACCTATTTTAACCAACTCATGCTCTAAGTTTCTGTAGTGTGTTTTGCTTAAGATCCATGACTTCAGGTTGAACTAAATCATCATTCAATCATCGGTCACTTTACTCAAGCCACCCAGTCGAGTACCAACAATCATTCCATGGTCAAAGTCACTTAGTTCAAACCTTGACGAAGGGTCTCGGCCCATAACGTCGACTGTACCTCCTCCTATAGATGCTGCCTGGCCTGCTGCGTTCACCAGCAACTTTTGTGTGTGTTACTTGAAATTCCAGCAGCTGCAGGTTTCCTCGTGTTTTGGTCAAATTTCTTCCCTGTTTTGATGTTTGAACAGGAGCTGAACCTCTCGACCAGGACTGAATGCTTTTATGCATTGAGTTGCTGCCACATAATTGGCTGATTAAATATTTGCATGAATCTATGGCTGTACCTAAAAATATGGCTACTGAATGCATGTCCACCATACTAGGCCACCAATTCATCTACATCCATTAACAAGGCAAGCTGTAAACCTAAATTCAATGTGCTGGGCCATCCATAAATCCAGCTTCAAAGAAAGCGAGGGTGCAGAGCAGTTTTCCAAAGATGTTGCCTGGAGTGGAGGACTTTTGTTATAGGGAGAGATGGGATAGCCTGGGGTTGATTTAACTGGAGCTAAGGAAAACATTTAAAGGGGAGTGACTGATACCTGGAACACGCTGCCAAAGAAATTGGTAGAATCAGATACATTCAGAATGTTTAAAATGCATTTGAATAGGTAAGGGATAGAGGTATATAAACTCAATCCAGGTAAATGTGATTAATAAACAGAAAAAAGTCTGCAGATGCTGGAAATCCATAGCAACACACACAAAATGCTGGAGGAACTCAGCAGGTCAGGCAGCATCTATGGAAATGAATAAACAGTCAACATTTTGGGCTGAGATCCTTCTTCGGGACTGAAAAGGAGGGAAGAAGATGTCAGAATAAAAGGTGGATGGAGGGGAAGGAGACTAGCTGGAAGGTGATAGGTGAAGCCAGGTGAGTGAGAAAGATAAAGGGCTGTAGAAGAATGAATCTGATAGGAGAGGAGAGTGGACCAAAGGGAAAAGGGAAGGAGGAGGGGTACCTGAGGGAAGTGATAGGCAGGTGAGAAGTGATAAAAAGCCAGAGTGGGGAACAGAGGAAGAGGGAAGGGGAAGGGAATTTATTTTACCAGAAGGAGAAATCAAAGTTCATGCCATTGTGTTGGAGGCTACCCAGATAGAATACAAGGTGTTGCTCCTCCACTCTGAGGGTGGCCTCATCTTGGCACAAGGGGAGGCCATGGAATATCATGTAGATATGCAGATAGATTGGCATGGAGATGTGTGAGAATCACTAAATCTAAAATGTAACTTTCCTCTCTTCCTACTCTGTGGAAAATTGAAAATACTTGCCAACCATCTCCCTGACTGGCACTGATGCAACACCTCATAACCAAAGCCCAGTATTGCGAAGTTATGATAATAAAGTATGGGATAAAATTGGGAGGGAGAAAAGATTTTAGTTCAGAAAATCAAGTGCTGTTGATAAGGGATGAGTTCAAGGAAGTGGAAATGGCTTGGCAATTTAGGAAAAGGAATTAGAATCAGCCTAGATGACGTGAAGAAAATGGAAGGGATATAAAATCTTGATATAAGTTGTACATGGATCTCATTCAGCAGTGCTCTAATAGGGTAGGAAAATAGAACTGTACACTACAAACTAATGCAGTATTCATGTAGGTATGGACTGCACGAATGGAATTATGCAGTGGTAAGAAACATTGAGTGTGTATGAGATGGCTTTTTAGTTTAGTATGCCAAAGAATCATCATGTGTACAAGCTATTTTAGATCTGGTATTGTGCAATGCGAAAGGATTTATTAATAATTTTATATTTAATGCCTTGGAGGAGGAGCAATCATAATTACGATAGACTTTTCTAAAGATCTATGATGATTTAGCTCAATCTCAAATCATGAGTCTTAAAACAAACTACAGGAGTACAGAGTTGGGAAAACATATTTAAAGGTGTAATAATAAATAATAGCTGGCCGGTGGTGTAGTGGCCTCTGCACGGCCTTTGAAGGAAAGGTCCTGGGTTTGAATCTGGCTGCCTCCTTGCATGTTTTCCATCCATGTTGGGTTGAGCATCGAGCTAGCAACTCGTCTGCGTAAAAAACAGAAGAATGCTAAGGGAATGGCGAGGTTGACACCTGATGCGCCTCAAGGCACGGAGAGAAACAACAACATTTAAAATCAGTATCTAATCAGCCAATCATTTGGTAGGAACTCAATGCATAAAAACATGCAGACATCGTCAAGAGGTTTAGTTGTTGTTCAGACCAAACATCAGAATGTGGAAGAGGTGTGATCTATGTGATTTTGGCTGTGGAATGATTGCTGGTGCCAAGTGGGAGAGTTTGAATATCTCAGAAACTGCGGATTTCCTGGGATTTTCATGAGCACCAATCTCTAAGGTTTACAGAGAATGAAGTGAAAAACAAAAAACGTTCAGTCAGTGGCAGTTCTGTGGGTGAAAATGCCTTGTAAGTGATTGAGGTTAGAAGAGAAGAGAATGGCTACACTGGTTCAAGCTAATAGGAAACAACAGTAACTCAAATAACCACGTGATACAACTGTGGTGTACAGAACGCACATGTCAAGCCTTGAAGTGGATGGACTACAGCCAAAAAAGACCACACCAGGTTCCACTCCTCTACCTAATAAAGTGGTCACTGAGTGTACATTCACGTATGGTCCAGTTTGTTGGATACAGATTTTTGGATGACTCATTTCTGAATTGCTCTGATGTCTGGATGATCCAGTGTCTTGAAATTGTGCGTGGCCCAGAGCTCCAGTGATCCTAATTCAACCTGACCTCCGCTGCTGACTGCATGCAGTATGCACATTTGGGTTGAGACTGCGTGAGCTTCCTTCGGGTGCTCTGGTTTGCCTCAATATTCCAAAGGTGCGAGAGTTGGTCAATGAGATGACTACTATATATTCCCCCTAGTAGAGGAGGTGTAGAATGTGGAGTGTGTTGATGGGAATATCGGGACAATAACAAGGGAATAATGTAGGATTAGCATAATGGGTGCTTGATGGTCAGTATGGACTTGGTGCACTGAAAGGGCTTGGTTGTTCCTATGCTGTACAGCTAGACATACAGATGACTCCATGCAGTGAATTTAGATCTCTGGATCTCCATTTCTGCTGGATTTAGATCTGGAGCTGGCCTATTGTTGTGAATTTTGATTCACGGATAGCCTGGTGCATTGCCATTAGTTGTACAGGTGGCCCAGCCACTCGGATGCAGATTTACGGGTTTCCTGCTGAAGTGGATATACATTTATATGTTTCCTGCTAAAGTGGATATGCACTTATATGTTTCCTGCTGAAGTGGATATACATTTATGGGTGATAGTTTATTGGATCCAGATTTATGGGTGACCCACTGAATTTACTTGGATGGCCCACTGTAATGTATTTAAGTTAACAAAGGTTGATAAGACCATAAGACATAGGAGCAGAATTAGGCCTTTAAACCTGATGGATTTAGGTTTCTAAATACTATCTGATTTTGATGTATTGCTAATCCAGTGTATTGAATCTATATTCATAAGCGATCTGGACCATGACTTTGAGATTTATGGGTTGTCTAGAATGTTGGATTTGGATATATGATAATTCAAATCTTTGTCTTTACATTTACAGATGGTCCAATTTATTGGATGAACCAATTAATTCAATTTATGGATGGTCAAATAATTTGATATAGATGTACAGATGACTCAGTGAGATAGATTTATTTTTTAGTAATTTCCCAGTGTATTTGATTTATATTGATGGATCATCCAGTGAATTGGATATTGATTCATGGTTGGCATAGTGTATTGGATTAAGATTTGGAAAATTTGCACTAGGATTTAGATTCATGGATGACCTGGTATGTTGGATTCAGATCAATGGATGGTCCTAACTATTGGATTTATATTTACTGATGATACAAAGTTTTAGATTTAAGTACTGCCAATATATTGGATTGAAGTTTACGGGTGACTGGATAGAGTCATAGACTACTACAGCACAGAGGCCCCTCAGCCCATCTAGTCCATACCAATGTAATCTGCCTAGTCCCATCTACGTACATCCAGGCCAGCTCTTACTGAACCCCTTCCATCCATGCACCAATCCAAGCTTCTCTTAAATGTGGCAATTGAACCTCTACTTCCAGCGGCAGCTCATTCCACACTCGCACCACCTTCTGAGTGAAGAAGATCCCCCCTCAGGTTCCTTTTTCACCTTTCACTCTAGACCTATGACCTCTAGCTCTAGTCTCACCCAACCTCGGGGAAAAAGTCTGCCCATATTTATTCTATCTATATCCCTCATAATTTGGTATACCTCTATATTAGGAATTCCCAACCCTTTTTATGTCATGGACCAATGCCACTAAGCAAGAGGTCTGCAGACCCTAGGTTGGGATTTCCCTCTCAATATGACCTCCCCTCATTTTCTTATGCTCCAGGCAATGATGTCATAACCTATTCAAGCTTTCACTATAAGTCAGGTCCTCAGTTCCCAGCGACATCCTTGTAAGCAGGATGTCTATTTAGATCTGTATGGTATTACATTTATGAATGGTCAAGAATATTTTCTTTTGACTTATACATTTATGAATGAACCAGAGTTAATATAAATTTGTTGTGGCCTTGTGTTTTGTATTTAAATTTACTGATGACCCAATGTATTTGATTTAGACATATGAGTGATCCAGTTCTTTGCTTTTGTATTTATTTAGTATATTGATTGACTAAAATGTTGGGTTAGATTTATGGATGGTCCAATAAATTGGATTTGGGCTTTTGGATATCCCAGAGTATTTTCTTTAATTTTGCGGATGACATGGAACATGTAAATCAGTACGCTGGAATGAAGTTTGTGTACAATTCCACCTTCCACCGTGAGAATAGGCTTTGTACGCAATAAATGGAACTGAATTTGGTCTACTGTACACACGTGTTAGCCTTACAGTGTGCATAAATCCACATGCTGTCCAGAATACTAGGACAGATCTGTGAACAGCCGATGCACAGAGGTCGGACTTGTGTGGCAGTGCATTTTATTGGGATTAGATTTATTTACTGTATTTGAATATGATAACAGATTCTGATTAGATTTGTACACAGCCCTGCACATTGGGATTATGGTGTGTACTGACTAGTGAACAGGATCTATGTACAGTGTTGTGAAAAGGGTTAGATTTTTTGTGTTCCCAATAGCAATGGGACTAGTGAGCTTTGATTAAATTTGCATACAGTCCATGTACTGGGATTTCTAAAGGCCAGTGTATTAGGATTAATATGGTGCCCATCCAATTAAATTGAGTTCAGGTGTGTTCAGCCTAATGAACTGAGGTTAGGTATGTGTGCATCCCAATGAAAGTAGACAGCCAACTGCTGTATTTTTCTAAAGCCCAGTGCGTGGGGATAGATCTGTGCCCCACCTTAGGCTTCTGTACCTCCCCATGAAATGAATTTAGATTTACTAGTAAACTACAATGAAATTGGTGAACAATCCAACGGCCACAGGATTGACTGCGACAGCACAAAACCACTGTGCCACACCAGTGGCTTTTGGGACTGCCTGGTGAAGGAAGCCACTGAAAGGAAACTAGAGAAAGAGTTTTAACAAAGACGAAGGTCTTGCTCTAAGTAAGAACTAGAATTCAATTGTAAACAAGATGGGGACAGCAGAAACGTGATTGGATGAGGACTAACTAATCAGGACGGATGAAGGATGGGTGTATAAATACCACCAGACTAGACATGCCTAGGCATCATCCCTGATGAAGATGGTGAAGTTTGTCATCGAAAGGTTGGTTAAAATCAACACCTGTACCTGGCTGGAAGCCCAAGAAGAGTTTATTAGTCATACACCCTGGGAAAGCACTAGATCCTTTTTCAAGCAACACACACAAAATGCTGGAGGAACTCAGCAGGCCAGGCAACATCTATGGAAAAGAGTACAGACGATGTTTCGGGCTGAAACCTTTCCGCAGGACTGGAGAAAAAAAGCTGAGGAGTAGATTTAAAAAGTGGGGGGTGGGGAGAGAAAAACACCAGGTGAAACCTGAAGGGGGGGGGGATGAATTAAATTAGTAAAAGAGACAGAAGACTATGGAAGAAAGAAAAGGGGGGAGGAGCACCAGAGGGAGACAAGGAGATAAGGTGAGAGAGGCAAAAGGGGATGGGAAATGATGAAGGAGAAGTGGGGTGGGGGGCATTACCGGAAGTTCAAGAAATCGATGTTCATGCCACCAGGTTGGAGGCTACCCATCCGAATATAAGGTGTTGTTCCTCCAACCTAAGTGTGGCCTCATCACGACAGTGGAGGAGGCCATGGACAGACATAACGGAATAAGAATGGGAAGTGGAATTAAAGTGGCCACTGGGAGATCCTGCTTTTACCGGTGACGGAGCGTCGGCGCTTGGCGAAGCGGTCTCCAATATACCGGGAGCACCAGACACAGCACCTGACCCCAACAGACTCCCAGGTGAATTGTCGCCTCACCTGGAAGAAGTATTTAGGGCCCTGAATGGTAGTGAGGGAGGAGGTTTAGGGGCAGGTGTAGCATTTGTTCTGCTTGCAAGGATAAGTGCCAGGAGGGACGAATGGACAAGGTAGCGATCCCTGCTGAAAGCTGAAAGTTGGGGGGGGATGGTGGTTTAGGAAAGGTGTGCTTGGTGGCAGGATCCCATGGGGATGGCAGAAGTTTCGGAGAATTATATGCTGGACGCGGAGGCTGGTAGGGTGGTAGGTGATCCTCATTCAACCCATTTTTGGTTCTGTGCATAGCCTTATACACTGAGGAAATATCAATTAATGTTTCGTTGTGCTGGGATCAGTTTTGTACAATTTAATGAAGTGGAATTGGATTAATGTACACTTTAGTTTATTTAGAGATACAGCATGGTATCAGGCC
Source organism: Mobula hypostoma (assembly GCF_963921235.1). Taxonomy (NCBI): domain Eukaryota; kingdom Metazoa; phylum Chordata; class Chondrichthyes; order Myliobatiformes; family Myliobatidae; genus Mobula; species Mobula hypostoma. The sequence goes on from NC_086099.1 coordinate 209,721,410, forward strand.
TTTCTGGTCCAATGAGCCTGCACCACCCAATTCCAGTACATCCCTGTGGCTAATTAACATAATAAAATGTATATTTTTGGAATGTGGGAGGAAACCAGAGCACCAGGAGGAAACCCATGTGGTCATGGAGATAATGAATAAACTCATATCAGACAGCAGCACGATTCACACACGAGATGAAATGTGTGTGCATCACTGTGAACGGGGATGAAAACTGTGTCATCCCATATAATGGGTATTGATTTCCATCAAGTCCAGTATACAGTGATTAGATTTATATACAGCCCAGTGACCTGGAATTAGGTTTGAAGGCAGCATAATGTACTTAGAGATCTGTGTGAATTGGGATTGGATTTGAGTTTAGTCTCTGCAGTGGGATTGGATATATACACAGCCAAGTGCTCTGTGATTAGAAAAGGAAATTCAAATAAAAAAAATAGAAAATGCTGGAAGTACTCGGCAGGTAAGGTCGAAGCTGTGAAAAGAAAAACAGTTAGCGCTTCCAGTCGAGGACCATGAGATTCAGAAGGTTACTGTATCTGGCACAGAAATGGTCATCTCAGCTCAATTTGCTCACGCCGACTAAAATGCCCATCTACACCAATCCCAGTGCCTGCTTTTACCCAAAGCTCTCTAAACCTACCCAAATGCCTTTTAAATGTTATGATTGTACCTGCCTTGACCACCTCCTCTGGCTGTTCCTTCCAAATACTCATCACAGTCTGTGTGGAGAAGGTTTCCCCTCAGGTCTCCTTCAGTATTTCCCCTCTCACCCAGACTCACCTTTGCTTGGAAAATGACAGAGTTCGTGTTTTATAGACCTCCATGAGGCCATTCCCTGGTATCTTTCACTGTGGCTTATCCGGGAACTGTTTTCCCTGGAGTGAAGGGACACAAGAGACAGGGTTAGATAGCTGTGAGCCTGCTACGTTGGGGCGAGAAGCGTGCCAACACTTGCGGCCAGCCCCAGGCGCATCCTCACACTGTGCTGGTTGTTGACATAAAGAACAGCTTCACCGTATGCTTTGATGTACACGTGACAAATAAAGCTAATCGTTGGTCTCTATCTTGTCTGGTCTTTCCTTATAACTCAAATCCCCCTGTCCTGGCAGCATCACTGTGAATCTTGCACCCTCTCTTCTTTAATCGCGTTCTTCCTACAGCATGATGTAATTGGTGATTAGATGTGTATACGACCCAGTTAACTGAGATTAGGTGTGTGTACAACACAATGTACTCGGAGACACAAGGGAATGCTGATGTTGGAATCAGGAGCAATAAACAATCCACTGCAGAAGTACAGCGTTCATGTGGTATTTGTGAAGGGAAAGGAGTTGTCGACGATATGCTGCTCAGTCCACGGTCTACTAGGATTTGCTTTGTTTACAGATAATTGCATGAGGCAGGCTTGTCTATGGCTGGGAATCATAATCATATTCAGAATCAGGTTTAATATCTCTGATCCTAGTCATGAAATTTGTGGTTTTGCAGCTGCAGTACGGAGTAATACATTAAAAAATACTATAAATTACAATAAAAGATGTACAATAAAAATAAATTAAGTAGTGCAAAAAGAGAGCAAAAATCGTGATGGGTGGGTTTGTTGTCCATTTTGATGGCAGAGGAGAAGAAGCTGTTCCTAAAATGTTGAGTGTGTGTCTTCAGGCTCTTGTACCTCCCCTCTGATGGTAGAGAAGAAATCATAGGAGTCCTCAATGATGAATTTTTTGAGGCATCACCTTTTGAAGTAGCAAAAATAGGTTTTTATACAGTCCTGTATATAGTGGTTTAGAATTGTGAGCAGTCCATTTACTCATGGTTGTAGTACAATACATGAAAAACGTCCCTCTCACCCATGCAAACCCAAATTTACTGGGTTTAAATTTGAGTACAATCTAATGCAGTGAGATTAGAATTGTTTGTAGCCCAGCAAAGTCGGTATAGATTTCAACGTAATACAGTAAATTGTAAATATATTTTTGTGCTGTTCTGGGTAATTGATTCGGATGCAGCCAATCTTCTTGGATTAGTTTTGTATAGAGTTCAGGAAGGTATACGATGTTTGGGGTTTAGGTTAGTGTACAACCCAATGTACAGGTGTTGGCCAGAAAGTACTACAATCTAGAAATCAGTGAATAGGAATGAGGCAAGGTCAGTGGAAGTAGACAAAGCAGAAGTCTTTGTTCTTGCCATGTGGTTACAGGAATGGAGAAGCCATTTTGTGAGACTGTTCTTGCAGCTGCCATTTTGTGAACTGTTTGGTGAACCGGCTCTTGCTCAGGGATAACTTAATCAGAGCAATCGAACGTGGACGCCAGGAGTTTCTGTTGATGATCTGCTAAACCCGAGGCCTCTCTCAGATAAGGAGCTGTTTATTATGTAATGTGACAGACATGCAGAAGGAACAGCCTGTAATTCGGTCATCTAGGTGGAGCTACAAAGAAGGCACAATGGCGCTGTATTTCATCAAGAGTTTGAGGAGAGTTGGTATATCACCAAAGACACATGCAAAATTTTACAGATGTACAGTGGAGAGCATTTTAACTGGTTGTATCACCATCTGGTATGTGGGCGGGTGGTGCTGGTGGGGGGGGGGGTTGCTACTGCACAGGATCAGAATAAGCTGCAGAAAGTTGTAAACTTAATTAGGTCCATCATGGGCACTAGCCTCCACAGTATCCAGGATATCTTCAAGGAGTGATACCTCAAAAAGGTGACAGCCACCAATAATGACTCCCATCAGCCAGGTTATGCCTTGTTCTCATTGTTACCATCAGGGAGGAGGTACAGAAACCTGAAGGCACACACTCAACGATTCAGAAACAGCTTTGTTTAATCTGACATCCGATTTCTGAATGGACATTAAACCCATGCACATGACCTCACTATTTTTTAATTTATATTTTTGCACTTCTTATTTAACTATTTTATATATAGACTTACTGTAATTCACGTGTTTTGCTCTATTATTATTTATTACATTGTAATGCTGCCACAAGGACAACAAATTTCATGACCCGTGCTGGTGAAATTAAACCTGAATCTGATACTGAGTGTTTGGTTGACCTGGTTTGAACTAGTCTGAGTTGAACAAAGGACATTACCTCGGTCACAAGACTGGAGGGAGAGCCTTAAAGCAATATTGCTTGTAGTCTTGTGCTATATCAAATGGGAAGCTGACCAGGTCATTCAGATGACATTGAGCCAACGGAATTGAAACATCATAGGTTGAACTGATAAGGAAAATGAAAAAGAATGGAGGATTTTGGGAGCACAAAAACGTTTGGGAACCACTGTGGCAAATTGTCCTGTGATTAGGCTAGTGTGGGTTTCTGGATGGCACAGTTTGTTGCGCTAAAAGGGCCTGTTCGATGTGGTATCTCCAAACACATGAATAAGAAAGCAGATGTACAAGATAGATAGAATTTTGAATATTGTTGCCTTTTGTTGCATGCCATGCCAATACACCACAGCAAATTCCCAAAACATGTAAATAAATGTGGTGCATAAGGTTGATGCTTGATTCTTTATGTACATTGCTGTGTGCTGTAGATAGATTTGTATACAGGCCAGTGAAATATGATTAAACAAGTGTATTGCTTCTCTCATTGTGTTTACATTTGAACTTGCACTGATATACAGACCATCTTACTGGGATTAACGTGCAGTCCTGAGACTGGATTTTTAATTGGCCTAGTACACAGGGCAGAAATGTATGTATGGCCCAGTGTTCTGGCATTTGTATTTTTTTTCTCTGTAGTCCAATGTTGTGGTTCAAGATTTATGTAAATATCTGTCAGGGTTAGGTTAGTGACCCCGTGTGCTAGGTACAGGTTTATGTATAGGCCATTGTGCACTGGGTTCACATTTGTGTGGAGTCTCAAAGTTCGAAGTAAATTTATTATCAAGGTACATATATGACACCATATACTACCCTGAGATTCATTTTCTTGCAGGCATTCATAGTAGATAATGGAGATACAATAGAATCAATGAAAAACGACGCACAAGCAAAAACGCAAACACAAAGAAATCTGCAGATGCTGGAAATTCAAGCTACACACATAAAAATGCTGGTGAATGCAGCAGGCCAGGCATCACCTATAGGAAGAGGTACAGTCGACGTTTTGGGTCGAGACCCTTTGTCAGGACTGACTGAAAGATCACAAGACCACAAGACAAAGGAGCAGAATTTGGCCATTCGGCCCATCGAGTCTGCTGCGCCATTTTATCATGAGCTGATCCATTCTCCCATTTAGTCCCACTCCCCTGCCTTCTCACTATAACCTTTGATGCCCTGGCTACTCAGATACCTATCAAACTCTGCCTTAAGTACACCCAATGACTTGGTCTCCACTGCTGCCCGTGGCAACAAATTCCATAGATTCACCACCCTCTGACTAAAAAAATTTCTTCGCATTTCTGTTCTGAATGGGCGCCCTTCAATCCTTAAGTCATGCCCTCTCGTACTAGACTCCCCCATCATGGGAAACAACTTTGCCAGATCCACTCTGTCCATGCCTTGAGGTAAAGAAAGCTGGAGGGGAGCCCAGAGGATGGGCAAGGAGTTATAGTGAGAGGGACAGAGGGAGAAAAAAGAGAGAGAGAGAGAGAGAGAGAGAGAGAGAGAGAGAGAGAGAGAGAGAGAAAGAAATAAATAAATACGGGATGGGGTACGGAGGGGAGGTGGGGCATTAACGGAAGTTAGAAAAGTCAATGTTCTTCTGGGCTCCCCTCCCCCTTTCTTTCTCCTTAGGCCTCCCATCCCATGATCCTCTCCCTTCTCCAGCCTCGTATCCCTTTTGCCAATCAACTTTCCAGTTCTTAGCTCCATCCCTCCCCCTCCTGTCTTCTCCTATCCTTTCAGATCACCCCTCCCCCTCCCACTTTCAAATCTCTTACTAGCTCTTCTTTCAGTTAGTCCTGACGAAGGGTCTTGGCCCAAAACGTTGACTGTACCTCTTCCTATAGATGCTGCCTGGCCTTCTGCGTTCACCAGCAACTTTTATGTGTGTTACACAAACAAAAACTGACAAACAACCAATGTGCAAAGGAAAATATGCAAATAACAAATACTGTAATAATAATAATAGATAAGTAAGTAAATGATACTGAGAACATGAGTTGCTCATTCTTCAAAGTGTACCTTAATCATGATGAATTTGTTGGCTAAGAACCAAAAAAGCCCACAACTCAACTTGTTATTGAATCTAGAAGAAAGGCATATATCTTCCAGCCATGAAACAAGATATTTCAACCAATATCTTCCCAGTGTGTCCAGTCAATTAAATTCTATATCTGGCTTCTTACTTTTTTCTCTATGGTTTCCCATAAATGGTCAAAAAAACACTCTCAAACCTACTTAGAAATGCCTTGAAGTAATGTGAGTTGAGAAGAAGATTACAATGGCAACCATCCTTCTTGTGTTGAGAAAGTAGGCTCTGAAACTCAGTACAAACACATCACTCGCCAGTTGCCTTTCGTTGTGAGCACACATTACCCAATTGTAACTCTGGGCTTAGAGTAAGCGGAATGTAGTGGGAAACCCAGATTAGTTAAAAAATGCAGATAGTATTAGATGACTTTGAACATACAAGTATAATTAATATTGTTACATTTTTACAAACAATAAAGGAAAATGTAGCCAAGCTAAACAAGAAAATCCAAAAACAAATAATTCAGCTCCTAAATGCACACCATATAGTGATTCATGTTTTTATTCAACTGCTGAATCTGGAACTTAGCTAAAACCCACTGGACAGAAAATCCTCTCATCCTCATTAAAGTTTTATCAAGTGAATGATGCTGAAATCCATTTACTCGCATGCTCTTACGATGGGGATTCTCTCTCCCTATAACTGCACGCCCTCCTCACGTCGCCTGCATCAAGAATCACAATATTCTGCAGCTTCTTATTTCTCTTCAGGAAATATAGAAAACCTATTCCATGTGCCCAACTTCTCCTGTGATGATGAGACTTTCATGATCTTGCACTGGCCCAGAATTAAAACTAACTAACTAACCATACTGCCGCACAAAAAATCCCTCAATACATAATCTTGAGCAATTACCTTCAGCATTATATTCCTGATTTAGTCAGGGCATGAAAGCTGAAACAGGCTGAAGTGAAGGCAGTGACGAGGGATTATACAGTCAGACTATACGTACCCAAGCTAAAAATATTATTGTAAAAATGTCATGTTTCTCCACGAAAGGGAGCAACTCATTTCTCCCCCCAACACCCACTTCGCTTTCTGTCTGCTACCCATTCTGGCTCCCCTCATACCCCTTCGCTTCTCCTCACCTGCCTATCACCACCCTCTGGTTCACCTCCTTTCTCCCATGGTCCACTTTCCTCCCCTATTAGATTCTTCCTTCTTCAGCCATTAACCTTTCCTACCTGTCACCTCTCAGATTTTTACTTCGTCCGCCCTCCCCCACCCACATGGTTTTCCCCCCTCACTTGGTTTTACTTATCACCTTCCAGCTTGTACTCCTTTCCTTCCCCTCACCTTATTCTGGCTTCAATTCAATTCTTACTTTGGATCGGAACAGTTATTACCCTTCAACCATTAGTTCCTGAACTAATGTGGATAATGTCACTCACCTCAACTCTGAACTGATTCCACAACCAATGGACTCACTTTCAATAATTATAACTCATGTTCTGAGTATTTATCTATCTATCTACAGCAGCAGGCCCTCCATTGATTGGGGTCAACCATGGATGTTGTATCCTAGTTGTCTACACAAGCCAGGGCAGTACCATATGGAGAGCAAGCTGTTGCCCATGCAGAAGGCTCCCCCCCTCCACACAGCTGATGAGTCCAATGGAACAGCAGAGACCAATACAATTAGGCACCAGTGGCGTTGCAGGAATTGTCAGTCAGCATTGAACTCAATGTAGGACTGCCTTAGGGACTACAGCTCCGGATTTTTCCTCAGGGGTTACTCCCATAAGACCATAAGACATAGGCCATTCAGCCCATCAAGTCTGCTTCACCATTCCATCATGACTGATCCTGATCCCAGTCAACCACATACTCCTGCCTTCTTGCCATATCCTTTGATGCCCTGACCGATCAGGAATCTATCAACCTCTGCCTTAAATATACCCAGACACCTGGCCTCCACTGTAGTTTGTGGCAGAGCATTCCACAGATTCAGTACAATCTGGCTAAAATAAAATCCACCTTACCTCTGTTCTAAAGGGTCACCCCTCAATTTTGAGGCTCAGCCCTCTAGTTCTGGATATCCCCACCACAGGAACATCCTCTCCACATGAACCCTATCTAGTCCTTTCAACATCTGGTAGGTTTCAACGAGATCCCCCAGCATTCTTCTAAATTTCAGTGAGTACAGGCCCAAAGCTGCCAAACTCTCCTCATATGTTAACCCCTTCGTTCTCAGAATCATCCTCATGAACTTCCTCTTGACACTCTCCAATGACAACACAAGTGCGGCCTGACTAGTGTCTTATAAAGCCTCAACTTTATCCCCTTGCTTTTATATTCTATTCCCCTTGAAATAAATGCCAACGTTTCATTTGCCTTCTTTACCACAGACTCAACCTGTAAATTAACCTTTGGGGAGTCTTGCATGAGGACTCCTAGGTCCCTCTGCACCTCTGATGTTTGAACCTTTTCCCCATTGAGATGATGTCTGCACTATTGTTCCTTTTATCAAAAGGCATTATCATTCATTTCCCAACATTGTATTCCATCTGCCACTTTTTTGTCCATTCTTCCTGCTCCTTCCATGTCTTAAGTCCTGCTGTAATCGCCTGCTTCCTCAGCACTACCTACCCCTCTACCTATCTTCGTATCATCCGCAGACTTTGCCACAAAGCCATCATGGCCATGATCTAAATCATTGACAAACAATGTGAAAAGTAGTGGTTCCAATACAGTCCCTGGGGATCACCACTAGTCACTGGCAGTCGACCAGAACAGGCCCCTTTTATTCCCATTCGCTGCTTCCTGTCTCTATCCATGCCAGTATCTTTCCTGTAATGACAGAAGATTTTATCTGGTTAAGCAACCTCATGCATTGCACCTTATCAAACGCCTTCTGAAAATCCAAGTAAATGACATCCACTGCCTCTCCTTTGTCCACCCTGCTTATTACTTCCTCAAAGAACTCTAACAGATTTGTCAGGCAGATTTCCCTTTACAGAAACCATGCTGACTTTGACTTATTTTATCATTAGTTTCCAGGTACCCCGAGACCTCATCCTTAATAATAGACTCCAACACTTTCCCAACCACTGAGGTTATACTAACTGGCCTATAATTTCCTTTCTATTGCCTTTCTCCCTTCCTAAAGAGTGGAGTGACATTTGCAATGTTCCAGTCCTCCGGGACCATGCCAGAATCAAGTGATTCTTGAAAGATCATGACCAATGCATCCGTTATCTCTTCGGCAACCTCTCTCAGGACTCTGAAGTGTAGTCCATCTGGTCCAGGTGACTTATCCACCATAAGACCTTTGAGATTGCCTAGCACTTTTTCCTTTGTAATAGCAATGGCACTCACCCCTGCTCCCTGACACTTGCTCGTGCCTTCCACAGTGAAGACCCATTAAGTTCGTATGTCATTTTTTTGTCCCCCATTACTACCTCACCAGCATCATTTTCCAGTGGTCCAATACCAACTCTCGCCTCCCTTTTACTCTTTATATAGCTAAAAAAAACTTATAGTATCCTGCTTTATATTATCGGCTAGTTTGCCCTCTTATTTCATCTTTTCCCTTCTTATAGCTTTCTCAGTTGCCTTTTGTTGGATTTTAAAAGCTTCCCAATCATCCAACTTCCCACTCACTTTTGCTACCTTATATGAGCTTTCCTTGGCTTTTATGCAGTCAACTTCCCTTGTCAGCCACGGTTGCCTAGCCCTGCCATTTGAGGACAACTTCTTCTCTGGGATATATCTATCCTGCGCCCTGTGAACTATTCCCAGAAACTTCAGCCATCTCTGCTCTGCTGTCATCCCCACCAGAATCCATCTCCAATCCACTTGGGAAAGTTCCTATCTCACACCTCTGTAATTCCCTTTATTCCATTGTGATACTGATACATGTGACTTGTGCTTTTCCCTCTCAAACTGCAGTATGAATTCAATAATATTATGATCACTGTCTCCTAAGGGTTCCTTTACATTAAGCTCTCTAATAGGATTTGGGTAATTACACAACACCCAATCTAAGATAGCCTTTTCTCAAGTAGAGTCAAGCACAAACTGCTCTAAAAAGCCATCTCGTAGACTTTCAACAGATTCCCTCTCTTGTGATCTGACACCAACCTTATTTTCCCAATCCCCTTGCATATTGAAGTCCCCCATTACAATTGTGTTATTTACATGTTGGGGAAGTCCAGAACGAGGGGTCACAGTTTGAGGATAGAGGGGAAGCCTTTTAGGACCGAGATTAGGAAAAACTTCTTCACACAGAGAGTGGTGAATCTGTGGAATTCTCTGCCACAGGAAACAGTCGAGGCCAGTTCATTGGCTATATTTAAGAAGGAGTTAGATATGGCCCTTGTGGCTACAGGGGTCAGGGGGTATGGAGGGAAGGCTGGGGCGGGGTTCTGAGTTGGATGATCAGCCATGATCATAATAAATGGTGGTGCAGGCTCGAAGGGCCGAATGGCCTACTCCTGCACCTATTTTCTATGTTTCTATGTTTCTATGTTTCTATGCCTTTTCCAGCTCCCTTTGCAATCTCAACCCAACATCATGGGTACTATTTGGAGGCCTACATATGATTCCCATAATGTTTTTTTTAACCCTTGAAGTTTCCTATCTCCACCCACTAAGAGTCAACATTCTCAGACCCTATGTCACCTCCTTCTAATGATGTAATTCCATCTCTTGGCAACAGAGCTACACAACTGCCTATGCCTTCCTGCCTGTCCTTTCAATACAAATTATATCTTTTGATGTTAAGCTCCCTACTATGACCTTCTTTTAGCTACGACTCAATGATACCCACAACAGCGTACCAACCAATCTCTAACTGCGGCAAAGGTTTGTCCACGTTATTCCGAATGCTGCGTGTGCTTAAATACAGCACCATCAGTCCTGCCTCTTTGCCCTTTTTGAACTTTAAATGCTTCTGCGGTACAATTTAAATCTTTGCTCTGTTTGCATTTGTACTCAATCATTGGCTCGTCCTTTGTTACATTCATATTACACCCATCATCTACTTGTGAACCTGCTGGCTCATCCTCAGCTCTATCATCCTGGTTCCCATTCCCCTGCCATATTAGTTTATACCACTCCCAACAGTTCTAGTAGACCTGCCTGCAAGAATAGTGGTGCCTCTCGGATTCAAGTGCAACCTGTCCCTTTTGTACAGGTCACACCTGCCCCAGAAGAGATCCCAATTATCCAGAGATCTGAATCCTGGCCCCCTGCTCCAATTATTCAGCCACGCAGTTATCTGCCACCTCATTCTATCCTTAGCCTCACTTTCGCATGGCACAGGCAGCAATCCCGAGATTACTACCCTTGAGGTCCTGCTTCTCAGCTTCTTTCCCAACTCCTGATATTCTTTTTTCAGGACCTCCTCTCTTTTCCTTCCTTCCCAAATCCCGTTATTCTTTTTTTCAGAACCTTCTACCTTTTTCTTCCTGTACTGTTGGTACCAATAGGTACCATGACCTCTCCCTGCTCACCCTCCCTCTACAGGATATTGTGGACGCGTCCAGAAACATCTCGGACCCTGGCACCTGGGAAGCAAACTACCATCCGCGGTTCTTTTTTGCATCCACTGAATCGCCTATCTGTTCCCTGGCTATAAAGTCTTCTATTACTGCTGCCATCCTCTTCAGTTTCCTTCCCTTCTGAGCCACAGGGACAGACTCAGTGCCAGAGGCAAAAATGGAATAATTGTTGAGAGGGTTGGCCACAGGGGTACTCTCCACTATCTGACGTTCTTCCTTCCCTCTCCTGACAGTCACCCATTTATCTGTCACCTGTAGCCTTGGGGTAGCTCCTGTCTATCACTGCTTCATTTTCCCTAACAAGCTGAACGTCATCAAGCTGCAGCTTCAGTTCTTTAACATGGTCTCTAAGGAGCTGCACCTCAATTCACCTTTGGTGAGGCTGGTAGTGCCCTGGAAATCCCACATCTGACACCCAGATGAGAACACTGATCCTATAGACATACTCCCTACTCTCTAGAGTTCAATCAGAAACAAGAAATTAGAAATAAGGAATGAACTTACCTACTTACTTTGCCTCTGCCTGTCCTCACTGAAGCCCTGTTGATCAAAAGCCTTACCACTCTGACTCAGACCACTCCCTCGATGACCGCTCCACTAGACAGTACCCCTCTTTTATGGAGACTAGGTTTTTAAAGCTCATCATTGGACTCGTGCAGGAGCATTTCTCTAGCATCTGTGCAGTACTCCAATGAACGACTCCCACCGGAAAAAAATCCTCCTTTTTTGAAGCTCTTCGCTGGATTTACGCAGGAATGCTTTCCCTGCGACTGCGCAGTACTCCAGTCAATGACGGCCGAAGCCTTCCCCATGAGTGGGTGTAGCCACAAGGCAGCAGAGGTTTCAGATCAGAGTTTTTCTTCTCCTAGAGGAGCTGCCAATCATGACAGATGAGCCCTACGTGAACGAAAGTGACTGGTTTTAAGGCACCAGTCATCCCCTTTTGCCCCTTCTCCTGTTAATAGAAACATTTCTATTGGGCTTAGTAGCTAATCCACGTGAAGGCCAGAAGCTAGGTTTGGTTGTCAGAGGCTATTTGAGATGTACGCCACTGGGAGCATTTAAAAGTTAATGGGGACTTATTCCCACTACCACCCCTGGCTATAACAATCCTAAGCTATCTATCTGTCTATCATTGTTTATAACCCAATGAACCATGATTACATTGGTTCATGGTCTGAGCACTCAAGTTGGATTTGTCTGCATAATGTGCTGGACTAGATTTACACACTACCCTGATACTGGGATTAGAATTGTGTACAGCACACTCTACTTGGACTAATTTTATGTCGAGCCCTGTGCGGTTAGGCCTGTTTGCTTGCTGCCATTATATTGCCTGTCCCTATCGCAGGGTCCTCTTGTTATTTCTACACACGTCTCAGTGCACTGGGTTGCACGCTTACCCTACTGCTCCACATGACTGCGTTGCTCAACACTCTTCAACTGCATCTACGCATTCACTGATGACACCACTGTTGTTGGTAGAATCTCAGCGACTGATAAGGAGACTTATAGGAGTGAGATCGATTGGCTGGCTGAGTGGTGTTGCAATGACATCAGTATGACTGAGGGATTGACTGTGGACTTCAGGAAGAAGAAGTTGGGAGTACATACATCAGTCATCGAGGGGTCAGTGGTGGAGAGAGTGAGCACTCTGGGAGTCAACATCTCTGAAGATCTGGGCCCAACACAGTAATGGAGTCATGAAGAAGGTACAACAACAGCTCTTTACTACTGATGTATGGTGGAGAGCCATCTGACCAATTGAATCACTGCCAGATGTGGAGGCTCTAATGCACAGGATTGCAAGAGGCTGCGGAGGGTCGTAGACCCAGCAAACCCCATGACGAGCACAATCTCCCGATTTTAGGGCAGTAACCAACTTTAAGGACTCTTGCCATCCAGGGGATGGCCTCTTCTCATTAACACCATCAAGGAGGAGGTACACGAGCCACTGTACCAGATAAATATCAACCTACAGAAAAGTTAAACTGTTTGTTGTATATCCTTGTAAGCTGTAACTAAACATTAAGCATGCATCCTCAGGAACGATGGCAGATAGAGTCATATCACATTGTAATATAGTCCTGATGAAGGGTCACGGTCCAAAACATTGACTGGTTATTCATTCCAATAGATGCTGCTTGACCTGCTGAGTTCCTACAGCTTTTTGTGTGTGTTGCTCAGCAAAGAAACATTTCCTGGGTCCATCGAATCCATGCCAGCCACCAAGCACAAAGCCAACATTAATCCTTTTAATTCTCCCCATATTCCTATCAACTCCTCTCAGATTATGCTGTTCAGTGACACACACTGGGCGCATCTTACAGTGGCCAGTTATTCCACCAACCCACGCATCTCTGAGACGTGAGCAGAAATAGGAGCAACTGCAGGAAACCCTCAGAGTCACAGGGAGAAGATGGAAAATCCACACAGATAGCACTGGAAGTCAGGAATGAACTCTGGTGCCTGGCATCGTGAGACAGTAGTGTTGCTAACTGTACTACTGTTTGTGTACATGTCACTCAATGGAATTCCATTTGTGTGCAGCTGAGTGAATTGTGATTAGAGTTGTGTACCGTCCAGTCTATGAGGTTTGATTTGTATGTAATCGTGGTACTGGTAGTAGAGTTGAGTACAGCCCAGTGGACTGGTATTGAATGTGTGTGTAGTCTGTGCACAAAGATTAGATCTGTTTATATCTCTGTCTATTTGGATTAGCTATCTGTGTTGCCCCAGTTATTTGGAATCTTCTGTATACAGCCCAGTGAATTGGGAATAAGGCTATGTATTGTGATTAAATTTATGGACCATCCCATGTACTGGAATTCAATTTATTTATGTTCCAGTGTACTAGAACATAGATCCATGCAGCACAGGAACAGGCCTTTTGGCCAACAGTGTTGTGCCAAACCAATTAAATTAGTAATCAAATGGCCAGCTAAAGTAATCCCCTCTGCCTACACAACATCCATATCCTTCCATTTCCCTCACATTCACGTGCCTATCTAAACATCTCCTAAAAGTCTCGAATGGGTTTGCCTCTACTCCCACCCCAGGTACCGCATTCCAGGCACCCACCATTGTTTGTGTAAAAATGTGCCCCTTACATCTCCTTTGAATCTGCCCCTCTCATTTTAAATGCATGCCCTCTGGTATTAGATATGTTAACCCTGGGAAAAAGATACCGTCTGTCTGCTCTATCTGTGCCTCTCATAATCTTATAAACCTCTATCAGATCTCCCCTCAGACTCTGCCACTACAGAGGAACAACCCAAGTTCATCCAACCTGCTGTATAGCTGTATAAACCTCTGATCCAGCCAGCATCCTGGTAAACAACTTCTGCACCCTCTCCGAATCTTCGACATCCTTTCAATAACGAGGGCACCAGAACTGTATGCAATATGCCAGATGCAGCCTAACCAGAGTTTTTAAAGCTGCAACATTACTTCCTAAGCAACACAAAGAAAATGCTGGCGGAACTCAACGGGTCAGGCAGCATCGATGGGCGTCCCTCCAGCATTTTGTGTGTTGCTTTGGATTTCCGGCATCTGCAGACCTTCTTGTGTTTAATGTAACTTCCTCATTTTTGAACTGAATGGTTCAACTAATAATAGCAAGCATGACACATGGCTTCTTAACACCCTATCAAACTGTGTGGCCACTATCAGGGAGCTTTGAACTTGGACTCCAACATCCCTCTGGGCTCATCCACTGGAATTAGGTGTGCAAACAAGTCGGTGTACTGGGGTTACATTTGTGGATAGACCACAGAGTTTCTCTTTTTACAGTTGATGATTGCAGTTTTTTCTGTGTTTTACTGAAGCCAGTGCCAGTTCCTTTCTCCCCAGAATGATTTTCTCAGTTACATCCTCTGGACACCAAATTTCACAGCAGCCTCTCCCGTCTTTACTTATGGAAGCTCTTACAATCTGTTCCTATAGTTCTCACTCATTTACTCTCGCGTTTTTTTAAAAAATCCTTTTTAACTTTTCTCTCCTCCTTACTGGATTCCGAATTTATCCCAGTTATTTTGTCCTGCCATCAGCTCTTGTCTCCTCACATATTTTTACTTTCAGTTTAGTACCCTCCTTTTCTTCTTCTGACATGGTTAGTTTATCCTGCAGTGTAGCAGTTAGGACAACACTATTACAGTGCCAGTGATCGCGGTTCGATTCCCACCACTGTCTGTAAGGAGTTTGTGCTTTTTCCCTGGGTGCTTCCTCTGGTTTCCTTCCATATTTATTTTGAGCTAATAGCTCAGAAAAGGCACGTCCATCCCTTTAAGCTGCATAGCCCAATTTAACCCCCAATTTAAGCCTAACTTAGGTGTGTGGCCAAGTGGTTAAGGCGTTCGTTTAGTGATCTGAAGGTCGCTAGTTCGAGCCCCAGCTGTGGCAGCGTGTTTGTGCCCTTGAGCAAGGCACTTAACCACACATTGCTCTAGTGTCTGCGCGAGGAGTGGTGCCCCACACAGACTTCCAGTCTGCGCCTTATAAGGTCTGAGTCAACATTCCCCTCCCTAATCACAGGACAATTTACGATTAACTTGCTATCCACTACATCTTTGGACTGTGGGAGGAAACTGGAGCTCCTGGAGAAGACCCATGGGGAGAACGTACAAACTCCTTCCAGAGGATGCCGGGATTGAACTCAGAATTCCGACACCCCCGAGCTGTAATAGCAACATGCTAGCCGCTCTGCCACCATGGTGCCCATTCTAAAGGTGTACTGTTAGGGTTAGGGAGTTGTGGGTATGCTATGCAGGTGCTGGAAGTGCGGCGATGTTTGCTTGCTGATTTGATTTGATGCAAACTCGGCAGTGTATTGTACGTTTTGATACTTCGACGTACATGTGACAAATAAAGCTAATCTCAATCTCAGTCTCATAGAACCCTTCCTCCTGAATGGGATATATGCCTCCCTGAAGGTCTGTCAAAGCTTAAGCACGGGTGTAATTTATTTACACTGTGATTAGGTCTGTGTTCTGTAGTGAGACTGGTGTGCAGGCTTGTGTCCTATGAATGAAATAGAGTGCAATGTAGTTAGCATGGACTTAGGTCTATGTACTGGTAGGTTCGTGTTCAGTCCAGTCTATTGGGATTGGACTTCTGTGCAGTCTGGTGATTGGGATTCGATTTGTCCACATCTCAACGTACTGGCCCCAGGAGTTAAGTAGAATGAGGGGAGAGTTGACAGAGGTAAACACAATTATGAGGGGTATATAGATAGGGTAAATACAAGAAGGCTTTCCCCACTGAACTTGGGTGAGACTAGAGTTAGAGGTCACAGGTTAAGGGTGAAATTTGAAGTATTTAAGGGAAACCTGACGGGGAACTCCTTCACTCACAGGGTGGTGCCTATGTGGAATGAGCTGCCAGGGGAAGGGCTCAATTTCAAATTTTGAGAGAAGTTTGGATAAGTTGGGCATAGATTGGGTACAGAGTAGGAAGCAGGGAACATTCCTCATGGTAGAGGTGTCTAAAACCAGAGGGCCTGTTGAAGGTAAAGTCAGAATCAGGTTTATTATCACCAGCATGTGACGTGAAAATCTGGGACATCTCAAGAGGATTTGAGGAAGATTTTTCTTTCCACTTAGAGGTTGTCATGATTACAGTCAGAGTCAAACAGTCCAGTAAAAATAGATATGAGGGCCTCATGGTTCTTTCAATGTAGATTAGTGGATACATCTATGATCAGCGCTTCTATGCTCTCTTTCCTGTCACATGCTTCTGCATAGACACACACACACACACACAGGTCTCACTGTTCATACAGGTCTGACCCCACAAAGTTGATTCTTCCAGGGCATTTGTACCACTTTGCTTTTCTTACTTCTGATAGAATTGCCAGTGGTTCTAAACTTCTCCCGTCATTCTAAACTTCCTGCCTTTCCCATACTACCTACCCTTGTTCAAAGATTCAAAGTACATTTATTATCAAAATATTTATGCAGTACACAACCCTGAGATTTGTCTTCCTGCAGACAGCCATGTTCAAAGAAAACAAACACCCAACGTCCAAAAAAAAGAACAAATCACACAAATGGGAAATAACGAGCGAATAACACACAGAATATTAAACATCAAACTGCAGAGACCTTGAAACCATCCAAGAATGTTCAGAGTCGTTCAGTAATGTTCAGTTCAATGTAGTGCTGTGTCGTTTGTTGACTGCAGGCCACTGAGCCAGTCTGCTTCGAAGTGCCTCGAACAAAGTCGCACAAAATAGCAATAAAATAGGTGTAGCTATGGGAACCTGTATGGGTCCTAGCTATGTCAGCCTTTTTGTTGGCTTTGTGGAACAATCTATGTTCCAAACCTATTCTGGTATCTGTCCCCCACTTTTCCTTCGCTACATCGACGACTGCATTGGCGCTGCTTCCTGCAAGCATGCAGAGCTCGTTGACTTTATTAACTTTGCCTCCAACTTTCACCCTGCCCTCAAGTTTACCTGGTCCATTTCGGACACCTCCCTCCCCTTTCTAGATCTTTCTGTCTCTGTCTCTGGAGACAGCTTATCCACTGATGTCTACTATAAGCCTACTGACTCTCGCAGCTATCTGGACTATTCCTCTTCTCACCCTGTCTCTTGCAAAAATGCCATCCCCTTCTCGCAATTCCTCCGTCTCCGCCGCATCTGCTCTCAGGATGAGGCTTTTCATTCCAGGACGAGGGAGATGTCTTCCTTTTTTAAAGAAAGGGGCTTCCCTTCCTCCACCATCAACTCTGCTCTCGAATGCATCTCCCCCATTTCACGCACATCTGCTCTCACTCCATCCTCCCACCACCCCACTAGGAATAGGGTTCCTCTGGTCCTCACCTACCACCCCACCAGACTCCGGGTCCAACATATTATTCTCCGTAACTTCTGCCACCTCCAATGGGATCCCACCAATACGCACATCTTTCCCTACCTCCCCCACCCCCGCTTTCTGCAGGGATCGTTCCCTACGCAACTCCCTTGTCCATTCGTCCCCCCCATCCCTCCCCACTGATCTCCCTTCTGGCACTTATCCGTGTAAGCTGAACAAGTGCTACACATGCCCTTACACTTCCTCCCTTACCACCATTCAGGGCCCCAGACAGTCCTTCCAGGTGAGGCGACACTTCACCTGTGAGTCGACTGGGGTGATATACTGCGTCCGGTGCTCCCAATGTGGCCTTCTATATATTGGCGAGATGCGATGCAGACTGGGAGATCGTTTTACTGAACACCTACGCTCTGTCCGCCAGAGAAAGCAGGATCTCCCATTTTAATTTTAATTCCACATCCCATTCCCATTCTGATATGTCTATCCATGGCCTCCTCTACTGTAAAGATGAAACCACGCTCAGGTTGGGGGAACAACACCTTATGTTCCGTCTGGGTAGCCTCCAACCTGATGGCATGAACATTGACTTCTCTAACTTCTGCTAATGCCCCACCACCCCGTCGTACCCCATCCGTTATTTATTTCTATACACACATTCTTTCTCTCTCTTTCCTTTTTCTCCCTCTGTCCCTCTGACTATACCCCTTGCCCATCCTCTGGGTTTTTTCCCCCCCTCCCCCTTTTCCTTCTCCCTGGGCCTCCTGTCCCATGATCCCCTCATATCCCTTTTGCCAATCACCTGTCCAGCTCTTGGCTCCATCCCTCCCCCTCCTGTCTTCTCCTATCATTTTGGATCTCCCCCTCCCCCTCCCCCTCCCACTTCAAATCCCTTACTCACTCTTCCTTCAGTTAGTCCTGACGAAGGGTCTCGGCCCGAAACGTCGACTGTACCTCTTCCTAGAGTTGCTGCCTGGCCTGCTGCGTTCACCAGCAACTTTGTTGTCTGTTGATAAAATAGGTGTAACCAGAAACCAGAAACAAACATAACGTCAACTGCAAAGAAGTCCAAAAACGAGTCCAATCCACGAACGACACCGATCAAAGCTTGCCCAAGAACAAAGACTCCTGCACCTTCCTCTGGTAGCAGTGAGTGAGAGAGCAGGGGGAGACTGGTGAAACGCAGGCAGACAGCGCTGTCCGTCTATTCACCTTCCGCTCTTGCCTTCGTTGATTTCAATCTTGCTCGATGCTTTAATCGGAGAGTATTTGAGCTGATCATGGGTTTGCAGTCCACCATTAGGCTGCATACTCTATTTTCAACCTCGCTCTTAACAAAGCCAAATTCCCTTAGAGAAAGTAAAAGCCCCAGTTTGCTCAGTCAGCCCAAAAACGTTATCGAACTGTAAATTACAGACTCCAATCACACACAGATTAGTAATAGAAGTGCATTCAAAAGAAGAAGGAGAGAAGTAATTTTGATGAACTGCCTGCAGGACGTCACCGTTAGTTGTGTTGGTCACTGGCACCATCATGTCCATCATGGGGGATTTCTTGGTTTGTTGCATGACTCCAGTATGTACCACCTGAACCTGTGCTTCAGAAACCCTAACTCTCGAGCAGTCTTGTTGCTTTTCCTGTCATCAGATCACAAAGAGTTAGTCCAGTAGATTACTTTTGAGTACAACCTTGTGTGTTGGAACTCAATTTGTTATATCTCATTTAAACGGGATTAGATGCATTTGGTTCAATATAAGAAAGCACAGGCAGTGGTGAGAAGAACTATACGTCAAGCTAAAAGGGCAAGTTGGAGGAGTTTTTGCGACAAGGTAGGAAGAACAACACCTGTGGGAGAGATATGGGGAATGATTAAGAGGATGGGAGGAGATAGAAGGGAATGGGAATATCCAGTAATGATATCTGAGGAGGAAACTGCAGTCTCCAGTAGGGATAAGGCTGAGGTCATGGCCAAGTCATTTGTACTGATACACAGTTCAGAAAATTTGTCTGAAGAAGGGAGAAGAAGAAGGGAAAGAATAATGAGCCAACACCCAGGTGTGTTAAGCAGGAGGGAGGGAACAGATGATATAATTGATGATCGATTTACATTAGCAGAAATGGTGAGAGCAATAAAGAGATCGAGACCAACCTCCCCAGGGAAAGATCTGATATGCTCTGTGATGCTAAAAAATCTAGGAGAAGGAGCGCTCTTGAAGTTGCTGCATTTTTATAACAGAGTGTGGGAGGAGGGAAGATTACCAAGTGCATGGAAAGAAGCCGTAGTAATTCCAATAAGGAAGCCCGGCAAGGATCTGTCAAAACCCACTAGCTACAGACCAATTGCATTAACATCAAGTATATGTAAGATAATGGAAAGGATGATAACAGAAAGGTTATCATATGAGCTTGAGAAAAGGGGAATGCTGGCAAGTTATCAGAGTGGTTTTAGAAAGGGAAGGAATTCCATGGACTCAGTGATTATGTTAGAGACTGAAATAAGGAAGGCCCAGGCAAATAGAGAGTCAGTAGTGGCAGTGTTCTTTGACATTGAAAAAGCCTATGATATGATGTGGAAGGAAGGATTATTAATTAAACTGCACAAGATGGGGGTTGGTGGGAGAGTTTTTAATTGGATTAAAGATTTTTTGTTTGGTAGAAAAATTCAAGTTCGGATTGGATCAGAATTATCAAAACAGTACATAGTGGAAAATGGCACACCTCAAGGTAGTGTGATTAGCCCGTTACTTTTCATGATTATGATCAATGATGTCTTCACAAAGGTACCAGTGGATATAGGTAGGTCACTGTTTGCGGATGATGGGACCTTGTGGAAAAGAGGCAGGAACATGGACCATATAATCAGGAAACTACAAGAAGCAATTGATGAAGTGGTGGAGTGGGGTTATGATTGAGGATGTAGATTTGCAGTAGACAAAACCCAATCTGTATTTTTTACCAGGAAAAGGGTTGAGGTAGGGAAGAAGTTAAGGATGTGTGGGGTTGAATTAGAAAGGGTTGCATCATTTAAATTTCTGGGAGTTATATTTGATTCACGATTAACATGGGCAGACCATATCAGGAAAGTTGAGGAGAAATGTAAAAAAGTAATAAATGTGATGAGATGTTTGACTGGTAGGGAATGGGGAGCAAGTTGTTCAGCTTTGAAGAGAATGTATGTGGCTTTAGTAAGATCTGTATTGGATTATGGAAATATAGTATATGGATCAGCAGCTAGGTCTCTTATAAGGAAACTGGATGTGATTCAGGCTCAGGCCTTGAGAGTGTGCAGTGGGGCTTTTAAAACGTCACCAGTGTCAGCCCTACAGGTAGAAATGGGAATAATGCCTTTGGAACTAAGAAGGATGCAACTGATGGCAAACTACTGGGCTAACCTGCAGGGGCACAATGATTCTCACCCTACTAAAGGAGTGTTGCAGGAGTGCTGGGAAAATGGGAGGTTTCAGAGGGATACCTTTAGTCGGGTAGGGAATGATATCGCGAAAGAACGTGGAGTATTTGATCTGAGGATAAGTCCTTCAGTAGTTTATCCGGTTGTAGCTCCATGGAAGCTTGTATGGCCTGACATAGACTGGCATTTGTTAGAGGTAAAAAGGAAAGAAAGATATAAAACAGATTTGGTAAATGCATTTAACTGTCATGTGATGGAAAAGTATAGTGATTATACTCACATTTATATGGATGGTGCAAAGGAACCTGAAACAGAAGTGACAGGGTTTGGGGTGGTCATACCAGCAAAAGAAATTGGAATCAGCAGAAGAACATCTAATAAGTTAGGGGTGTTTACAGTGGAGATGCTGGCAGTGTTGGTTGCATTGCAATGGGTGCAGAAAGCCAGACAAGTCAAAGCATTGATATGTTCAGATTCATCCTCAGTTCTAGCAAGTTTAAGGTCTTTTCACACAAACAGTCGGCAAGATGTACTTTATGAAGTCCTTCAGTTAGTTACAAGGATTGCAAATCAGGGAGGTCAGGTAAAATTTCTATGGGTTCCAGCACATGTAGGGGTGAAGGGGAATGAGAGGGTGGATGAGTTGGCAAAGAGGGCGTTAAAGAAAGAAAATGTGGAAATGCACATTAGTATCAGTAAAGCAGAGGTTAAGTGTGTAATCTGGGAAAAAGTCAACCGAATATGGCAAGAAAGATGGGACAGGGAGGGGAAAGGGAGGCATTTATATCAAATACAAAAGAGTGTTGCAGTTACTAGGGTAGGTAATGGAAACAGAAGAGAGGAAACTGTGTGGACTAGGTTAAGGCTGGGGCATTGTGCATTAAACAAAGCATTGAAAATGATAGGGAAACACCAGACAAGATTGTGTGAGGAATGTCAGGAAGAGGAGTCAGTAGAACATGTAGTTTTGTGTTGCAGGAAGTATGGGATACAGAGAGAGATGATGAGAAATAAATTAAGGGAGTTGGGGATGCAGGAATTCACATTAAAAGGGTTGCTGGGCATGGGTGAGAGAGCACAAGTCCGGGTATTTTTAGCATTTTTAAGGGGTACAGGGGTTTATTATAGAATATGATGAGTAAACAGGAATAGGATACTAGGATGGTCAAAGATGGGAGGGTGAAGTGTAGGTTTGTGTGTGTGTGTGTGTGTGTGTGTGATTGGGTGAAGGGATTTAGAATGTATGTCTAGTGCACATTCTGGAGCAGAGGGTGGCGGTAATGCACCATTAAGCTGGATGCCAACCGCCGTAAAACAAGATACAGACAGACAGCTCAGGGCATCTGGGATTAAATAATTTATTGCCTTGTTTACTGGGAATTGATTTGACTATGTTGAGATTAAATTTGAGTGTAGTTGAGTATATTAGGATTAAATACGTATAAAACCCATTGTACTATGATTAGACGTGCATGTAACCAGTGGGTTTGGATTATACTCGGGATTAGATTCATGGCATATTGGATTTATATTTTTTGTTGCTCATTGTACTAGGATTAGGTTTGTTTGCTGTCCACTGTACTGGAACTAGATTTGATAACAGCCCACTGTATTGAGATTAAATTTGTGTACAGATCCGTGTATTGGGATTAGATTTGTGTACAGACCAATGTTTTGGGATTACAAATGTGCAGAAACCAGTGTATTAGGACTGGATTTGAGTACAGACAGGTACTCTAGGATCAGGTTTGTGTATCGAGCTGTGTACTATTATTATGTGTGGACTAACGTATGCTGAGACTGGTTTTATTTATAGTATTTGCCTTTACACTTCACAGACCGTACTGGTAATAGACTTGCATTTAGCCTAGTGAACCAAGAATACATTTTTGTAATATATAGTGGGATTAGATTCATGAACACCTCATTGTAATGGGATTAGATTTGTGTACACCCAATTTTAATGGAAGTAGATTTGCGTACACTGTTAAAATGGGATAAGATTCGCGTACATCTCACTGTAATGGGATTAGATTGTGTGCACCTTATTGTAATGAGATTTGATTCACATACGTCTGATTGTAATGGGATTAGATTGTATACATCCCATTCTAATGGGTTTAGATTTAGTGCTTTCCTGATGTATATGACAAACACACTTTTCTTGGGCTTCCAGTTGGGTACAGGTATCGATTCTAAATGATATTTCAATGACAAACTCTACCATCCTCATCAGGATAAAATCAATATTTGTACCTGGCTGGAAGCATGAGAAGAGTTTATTCGGGATTAGATTTGTTTATGCCTCATTGTAATGGGTTTAGATTGTGTATACCATATTGAAATGGGATTAGATTAATTTACACCTGCCTGTAATGGAATTAGATTTGGGTACACCCTATTGTAAAGGGATTAGATTTAGGTACAAATTGTGTACACTCTCTGTGATGCTTGGACATAACAGTTTTGTTCTTGTTGTACTCTTGTTCCCCCCAACCTAAAACGTCTAACGATTAAATGCCAACCGTGCTACTTACCAACAGAGTTCTCCTCCATTATCTTGACCACAGATTACATACTGCCAAGAGCTGATGTTAACTAGGCACTCGAGATTTTGAATGACTCCATCACCAAACAAGAAACTGCCCACTCCGACACATTTCAAATCATAGTTGAGGACTTCATTCAGGCTTGTCTGAAGAAATCTCTGCCCGATGATCATCCTGATATGATCCGCAGCACTGGGGGTTGCAACACACTGATTAGGAGTGAGTACAGTTCCATGCCTAGACCGCATTTCAGGAAATCTGATCACTTGGCTGTCCCTCTCCTACCTGCATACATGCAGAGGCTAAAGAACAAGGCTCCAGAGATAGGAATACAAGGAGGTGGTCAGAGGAGTGGCTAAAGGATTGCTTCAATTCACTGGACTGGGCTGTGTTCATGGACACATCAGAGGATCTGAATGATTACACCACAGTTGTCACAGATTTTATTAAAACTCTCATGGACGAGTGTGTCTTCACAAAATCACTCAAGAGTCTTCCCCAACCAGAAGCCCTTGATGAACCATGAGATCCTCAATCTGCTGAGGACCAGATCAGTGGCATTCAGGTCTGACAACTAAGTACAATACAAGAGGTACATGTATGTCTGGAGGACGCTTGACAGCTGTGGCAGGGCTTGAATGCTATCACCTCTTACAAGGTGAAACCAAGCAATATAGTCGGCAACGTGGCTCTACTCCAAGATGAACTCAATGCCTTCTATGCTCGGAAAATGGAGAAGCTTTCACAAAGTCCCACAGCCCCTGATGACCCAATGGGTTCAGTCTCTTAGGCCGATGAGAGAGCATCCTTCAGGAGGACGTACCCATGAAAAGCATCCAGATGGGATACCTGACCGAATACCTGTGCTGATCAACTAGGCTGGAGTGTCCACCGATATCTTTAACCTTCACTTTGGCAGGCTGAGGTATCCACCTGCTTCAAGCAGGCTTCAATTACACTGGTGCCTAGGAAGAACATGGTAATGTGCACCAATGTCTATCGTCCAGTAGCACTTACGACCACTGAGATGAAGTGTTTTGAGAGGTTGGTAATGAAACATACCAACTCCTGCCTGAGAAGTAACGTAGATCCACCCCAGTTTGCCTACTGGCACAACAGGTCTGCAGTAGATGCTGTTTCACTCACTCAACCCTAGAACATCGGGAAAGCAAAAATGCATACATCAGGATGCTCTTTATTGACTACAGCTCAGCATTTAATGCCATCATCCCCTCAAAACTAATCAATAAGCTTCAAGACCTTGGCCTCAATACCGCCTCGTGAAATTGGATCCTCAATTTCCATACTTGGAGACCCTAGTTAGTTCAGATTGGCAACAACATCTCCTCCACAATCTCCATCAGCACAGGTGCACCACAAGACTGTGTGCTGAGCCCCCCCGCTCTACTCACTTTACACTTATGACTGTGAGGCTAAGCACAGCTCCAATGCCATGTTTAAATTTGCTGATAACGCTGCTGTCATTGAATGAGCATCTAGGAGGGAGACTGAAAATCTGGCTGAGTGGTGTCACAACAACCTTTCACTTAGTGTCAGCAAGACCAAGGACCTGACTACTAACATCAGGAGGAAGAAATCGGTGGTTCATGAGCCAGTCCTCATTGAGGGTTTAGAGGTGGAGTGAGTCAGCAACTTTAAATTCCTCAGTGTTATCATTTCAGAGGATCTGTCCTGGGCCCAGCACTTAAGTGCAATTATGAAGAAAGCACAGCAGCGCCTCTACTTCCTTAGAAGTTTGCAAAGATTCAGCATGACACCTAAAACTTCGACAAATTTCTATAGATGTATAGTGCAGATTATATTGATTGGCTGCATCACAACCCAGAATGGAAACACCAATGCCCTTGAACGGAAAATCCTACAAAAACTTGTGGATACAGCCCAGTCCACCATGGGTAAAGCCCTCCCAACCATTGAGCACATCTACATTGAGCGTTGTTGCAGGAACTTCATTATCAGGGACTTCCACCACCCAGGCTGTGGTCTCTTCTTGCTGCTGCATCAGGAACAAGGCACTGGAACCTCAGGATTCACACCACCATGTTCAGGAACAGTTATTACCACTCTTGAACCAGAGGGGCAATGAGGTTATACTGTATTTGTGTACATCCCACCGTAATGGGATTAGATTTCTATACAGCCCAGCAGACTAGTAACATATCTGTGCACAATCTATTGTATTGTGATCAGAATAGTGTAGAGCTCAGTTTACTGAGATCAAGCGTGTTTAGAGGCCATTATACAGGGATTACATGTATGTACATGTGTGCAACTTTATATACTGAGATTTAATATGTCCACCTTCCCATGATTGGGATAAAATTGTGCATCTCCTAGTGTTCCAACAATCTGTTTCTTTACACCGGCTTGTAATGGGACAATATTCAACGTCTTGGGAACAGACATACGTATAGTTCATTACATTGGGATTGGATTTATGGACTCAAAGTATTGGATCCTAATTTCCAGACAGTACATTTTTTTATGACTAGAACTATGGGTATCTCTCTGCATTGGATTCAACTTCGTATAGCCGTGACACCTATTCGGAAGGTAGTCTATGATCATTGCAATCTTTTGTACAATATCGACAAGTAACCGATTCTTTTTTAAAATGACATATCATATTATCCCGTTAAGATTTAAAATCCTAACCCCTTATCGGGCCTATGTGCACAGGGATCTATTGTCATTTGGGAAACTTGATATTGCTGGAGGATCGTTTCTGAAGCTCGCTCTTGCCTTCAGAACCTTGAAGCCATTTAACTCGCATTTCTATTTTTGCAAATTAGTTTGTATTTAACTCTATTGAAGATTTTAAAAGCTTAATTTATCCCTTGACGTTGTAGAGGTCCATACATTGACGAGAAGTCCCAAACAAAAATGTATCTTGGCTCAGCCCTGCCTTCCCGCAGCACGATTATATTTTCTGTCACCGCGAAAAGCCAGGAGGAGACGAGTTTCAACAGATGGTATGAAACTACAAGAGATAATGAACCTGGAAGGGATTTAACTGTCAAAGCCGTGGCATCTTACAGAACCCGTGATACTTGGAATCTCCCCATACCTCATGCAACCGTTGCTGAACTCCTGCTGCCGCCTCTCAAAGATCCAGTCGTGCTTATCCGCCTTGTTCTGGTTTTCTTTCCGCTCTGCGCAAGCCCTTTGCTCCTTCCGTACTTAGAGTTAGCTCGCATCGACTGCTTGGGGCACATACACTTTTTGTGTTTATCAGGACGGTCGCCCGGTATCTAATTAAAATACTCAGTTGACTACCGAGTGTTTTGCAACATTTTGAACGGGTAGTTGAAGGCGTTATTGTTAGGCAACGCTTTGATTATGCAGTGCAGACCTTTTTCGGGATACGGGGTTTTATTCTTCTGATTCGCCAATTCTGATCCAAGGTCCGGGACGTGAAACACTGTGTCTCTTCCCCCAGAAGCTGCCTGACCTGCTGAGTGTTTCCAGTATCCCCCATTTTTAGCTCAAGTGTTTCCATTTTGGTTAGTATTGCAAAGGGTCTAAATCCAGCTCTTCACGCCACCTCTACTTCACTCCAGCTGAACAGAATGAATTCCCCGCCGGGATCATTGGGAAATGTCTAAGACCTGCGGTGGGACAGAGTTGTCTTCCACTCTTTCTGGTATGGTACTCAGTTTGCTACTGAAGGCCGGTGTGTGTTGGGCCTGGATTCACCCTTGGCCTCGCTCACGTGAGCATCGATGTACTCCAACTCCCGGCTCCTCTTCCTTTCTTTTTCCATTCCCCAATCTGAATTTCCTCTCATTCCTTTTTCTTCCCGCCTGCCAATCAGCTCCTTCTAGTTTCCCTTCTACTCCCCTTTATCATATGGTCCACTGAACTCTCCCATCAGATTCCTTCTCCTCTTCCACAGATCATCTCCCAGCCTTTTTTTTTTATCTACCTCCATTACCCACCCACTTTCCGCTGCGCCTGATTTCACCAATCACCTGCTAAGTTTGTAGTAAGGGCATCAAAGGTTACGGGGAGAAGGCAGGAAAATGGGGTTGAGAAGGATAATAAATCAGCCATGATGGAATGGTGGAGCAGACTTGATGGATCGAATGGCATGGTTCTGCTCCTACTGTATATTGGTCTTGTGCTCCTTCCCCTCCTCTATCTTCTTAATCTGACTCCTTCCCCTCCCCTATCTTCTTAATCTGACTCCTTCCCTTTCCTTTCCAGTCCTGATGAATGGTCTCAGTCCAAACGTTGGCAGTTTATTCCCCTTCACAGATGCTGCCTGACCTGGTGATTTCGTCCAGCACTTTGTTTCCATTGCTCAATTGATTTCCCTTTGGGGGAGAGGCAGAGTGAGGTTCACGGACAAGATGGGCTGCCTTTGTTGCCAACTGGAAAAGCTGCCAAGGCCTTCAGTATTCTCTGGACTCAAAGATATTAAATTGCTTGTTTTAATGTTTGTATTTTTAAAATAAAATGAAACAAAATCAATTAGAACTGTTCTGAAAAGTTTAAAAACACTAATAATGACATAGGGTAGAAGTTTGGGTGCATGTATCTTCATCAGTGGAGGCACTGAGTACAAGTGTTGGGATGTTATGTCAGAGTGTGCAAAATGTCCTTGGTCTGGGCAGCACACTATAGCCTGAATATGATTAAAATTGAGTGAGTGCAGAGAAGATTCACAAGAATGTTGCCTGGATTGCCGGATGAGGTTAGATAGATTGGGTCTGTTTTCCCTGAAGTAAAGGGGACTGAGGGGTTACATGATTTAGGGATATGAAACTATGAGGAGCATAGATAGAGGAGCCAGGAAGAATCTGTTTATCATACTGGGATATAGAGGGCATGGGTCGGTGAGAGGGAGGAGGTTTAAATGGAATCTGATGACTTTTGCTTTTATGCTTAGGGCAGCAGCTATCTGGAATGAACTACCGGAGGAGGTGGTGGAGGCAGGGACAGAAACAACATTTAAGAGATGTCTGGACAGGCACTTGAATGAGTGGGGCAGATAGGGATATGGAATTAATGCATTAAGATAGGGGAAAGGGAATGTCAACATTTTGGGTCAAGAACCTACGTCAGGTCAGATACTGCTGGACCTACTGAGTTCTTCCAGCAGATTGTTCGATGGTTCAGACTGCAGTCTCTGCATTTCTTTGTGACTCCAATAATCTTTTGTAACTAGGGCTGGATGAAAATCAAATCCTAGTTCATTAATGGGCGATAAATTGGTCAGCCATTTTATATGTTCAAATTGTCCAGTTTCTGACTGAAGATCCTACAAATGTCTTCACTGATCTGTTTCTCTTCACATATCTATAGTCAAAGTCAAAGTAAATTTATTATCAAACTACATATATGTGCCCATGCTCTCTTCTCGTTTCTACCATCCGATAGAAGGTACAGGAGCCACACCACCACGTTCTGGAACAGTTATTCCCCTACAATTATCACGCTTCTGAACCGGAGTGGATAACTTCACTCACCTCAGCACTGAGCTGATTCACTCTCAGGGACCCTACAACTCATCTTCTCAGTATTATTTATTTATTGATTTTATTTGCACAGTTTGTCTTCTTTTGCACATTGGTTGCTGCCAGTCTTTGTTTATGCATAGATTTACATAAATTATATTATATTTCTTTATTTTCTTGTAAATGCCTGCAAGAAAATGAATCTCAAGGTAGTATGTTGATCTAGACACATTAAGAGAAACAGATATAGATGGGATAGAGCAGATAGTATCATCAGTGTTTGATCACAAACGCTTCCTCGCAACTTTGCAACACCAGGACTTTCACAATGTCTCACGTCCTACAAGAGTTGCGACTCTTGAACGGAGTGGGCTCATCGACGGGTGCACGTGGTGTTTAGTTACTCACTGATAATCCACGCACAGTTCACGGAAGATTATCCCAACAAACGTCAAAGGCAGGGCATGTGCGTGAGAGGCACTGTCCCACCGACATTCGGTCACCCTAACACCCAACAGCATTTATCTGTCAAAGTAGAACGGTTGAGCCGAACTGGTAACGCAAAGGCAAGGCTGATTTAGTCAACAGGAGCGTGAATCTGTTGGCCGCGAAAGCTGGGTTCGTATTTCATCCCTTCTGTTAAACCCAGAACACAGGTTCGGGTGCCAGGTTAGGGAGCGCGGCGGGACGGTCTGTCTGACAGTCTGCAGCCTCTGTCTGACGCCTGTGAGACATTCTGGCACTGTGTGGACGCGCTGCTTGGCACTCTGCTGGACCATGCTGATATTGGCTCGAGTTAAGGCGGCGTGGATGGTAAAAGTCGTGGGCAGGTCTATTTGTTTCCAGAATAAATAAGGAGTCCACTGAGAGGAAGAATAAACACGGTGACGCGGCAGCCGAGCCTCTGTTCCTTGCCCTTGAACTTACTGGACTTTAGCAGTGAGCGCGGTGATCTGTACAGAGCCCCTCAAAGGAGCCCCAAATAGCCACAGTCAGCCTCCCTCTCAGAACTGTCAAAGTCAAACAGATACCAAACATGCACCCGCTACCTCGTCGAGAATTCTGGAGGGAAATGTGGGGATGATTCTATGACATTAAAGCTAATTAATTCGTTTCAGAAATGCCATTATTGATCTACGTAAAACCCCGAGCCTGGTTCTCTCGACCTTACCTGCTGCCCAACAGTGGACAGACTGACTGCTCCTCACTGAGTCCGCAGATGTCAACAGACCGAACCTCCTCGCCGCCCGCATCACTGGCACACCGGGCTAACGGAATAATTGCTGGCTTCAATTAATATCTCACCCCACTTGCTCGCAGACACACAAAAGGATATTAAAACTCCTTCACTCACTCACACACACACACACACACACAAACACACAAGCAAATACTCACATCTTCCTCTCTCTCTCTCGCGCGCGCACACACACACACAGACACAAAGACCCATAGATAATCTAAACACACCCTCACACACATAACCCACATTCACATTAACATTCACTCGCTCATACCTTGTTGCACACAATTATGGATACATTGATACGCACACACATGTAAAACTTTAAAAATAGACATCCACAGAAGTGCCTGAATGCAGGAATGAAAGCATACGTGTACAATATAACATGCATGTATACGAACACATTAAAACACGATCAAGTACCCACGAACAAATATGCATGCAAACACTTGTACACATATGTAAAACGTAAACTCGCACATTGGCACTCTCATGCTTATGAACTTCGGGATGCGCCGCGGCATCTATCTATACATTGGTGCGTGGCAGTTTGAACTATTATCACTATTCCGTCGTTAATGGTCATTTCCTCTTGCCCACTTATAGAGAAATGCTCACAATTTTTCGAATAATAATGCAGTTGGATTGCTTTTTCACAAATAAGTACTGAGTTCTTTGTCAGTATTGACCTTGTTTATTTTCCTGTTCGATATTTCCTCACTTTGGCTTTAGTTTTCACCAAAAACTAAGCCTTGTTATATTCCAAGTTCACCATTCATTTTATTGCGTGGCGAATAAAGAGAGAGGGTGACTCGGAGACACATCTGTAATTCGGACTTCAGTCGGGGAGATTATTGCAGATTTTATTGACTCAGTATTTTCCAACAACCAGGAAATATCCTCCCACAATTTGTACTCCGACAGGGGAGCCATGTGCAGTTTTATGGATGACATATTGACAGCAATGTTATATAAATGGGCAACGGCCGCAAACGAAACCACCTTCGGTAACCAAATTTTTGCAACAATTCAGTTTCCCAAGCCACATCGACACCTGTTCCTTAACTTTTCCGGGTGGCGTGTTAGTTTTCCCTTCAGTTGGGAAGACGAATGTTGGATACTTCCTCTTTCCTTCTTTAAAGTTCGACCGCGCCCTCGAATGTAGAAACTAGACTAAGATTGAACAGCGGAGACACAAGTTGAATTTGTTCGGAGTAAGGCAATGCTTCACCTTGCACTCTACTCATCCTGAATATTATATTTGTTTTGGGCATGTGATGATTTTTTTTTGTATCTGTGTACATGTACAAGCTAGTTATTAGTGACTGCTACAGATATACAGGGTTGGAGTCTCTCTTCCTCCCGCTATTTTCAATCTGAATGCCCATTTCTGCCTCACTCAGATTGGTTTACAACGTTTGTTTATTCTGGGACTTCGCTCGCAACCAGCTTTGCTCCACTAATTTTAATGTGCGCTTGACTTTTTCCACAAAGCGCTTCTCAATAACGTGAGGCGGCTTAATCAAAGCAGATGCGAGTATTCTAACTGGTTGCTTCACCGTCTTGTCCAAAGTTCAAAGTTCAAAGTAAATTTATTATTGAAGTACATATGTGTCACCATATGCATCTTCTAGCGGACATACTGAATAAATCCAATAGCCATGATAGAATTAACGAAAGACCGCACCAGCAGGGCGAATAACCAGAGTGCAAAAGGCGTCAAACTGTGCAAATACAAGAAAAAGTAATACTAATAAATAAATAAGCAATGTATATCGAGAACATGGGATGAAGAGTCCTTGGGAGTGAATCCATGGGCTGTAGGGACAGTTAAGTGATGGGTTGAGTGGTTCATGAGCCTGGTGGTTGAGGGTAGCAATTGTGTGGAGGGGCCGCCGCACAGGTTCGGAAAAAGCTGCAGAAAGTTGCGAACTCAGCCGGCACTAGCCTCCCCAGCATCGGGGACACCTTCAGAGGCGATGCCTCAAAAAGGAAACCATCACCCAGGACATGCCCTCGTCTTCTCATTTCTTCCATCAAGGAGCTGGTTCAAGAACCTGAAGACACACACTCAACATTTTAGGAACAGCTTCTTCCCCTCCGCCATCAGATTTCTGAATGGACAATCAACACCACATCAACATTTTATCGTTTTTTGTTCTCTTTTTGCGCTACTTATTTAATCGAATGTTTAAAAATATATTTCTTATCATGGTAATTTCTGCTTTTTATTATAATTTGCACTGTACTGCTACCGCAAAACAACACACACCAGTGATATTAAAACTGATTCTGAAGCTTTTTTAAACGAGTCGTGTTCGCGAAAGCTACACGATTCAAGCTGACGACATTCCTAATTTTCTTCCCTGGTTATCGGAGAGTTCTCCTTCTCTTCTGCGGGTGACTGGGAAGCAACAAGTTTGTACAGTTTTCACAGCACCAGACAAATGGAGGCTATTAACAGGTGGGCGACATCAGCTTGTTTTTTTAAAACCCTACCTACTTTAATCTGTGCCGACGACGGCTCCGCGTTTTGCCTGTAAAGGTCAATGGAATATTAATTGCTGCCGTAGCCACAGAGGAGTTGGTTACACAGCCCACTAAAAGCAATACGGCAAGGCTCCATAACCCGCCAGTGTCATGTTATTTGAACGGGCAGGAGAAATTCCTTGATTCAGTACCTGACAATGCTTTTTGTCTCCCTCTGTTCCATTTGCCACCCCGTTCTTGAAATGCACAGAAACTAATACAACACCACCAGCATTCTCACACCAGGAATTTTAGCAAGGATTGGGAAAGGAAGAATATTTAACAATCTGATCACTTGGTACTGTAAAATAATCGTAAAAGGTCCCAGTCACCGAACGCTGGAAGTCGGAGATATTCCCCACTGTGTCCCACATTACACTGCAACTCCACGCTTTAAAACATTGCTATTTAAATAATGTTTTTATTGAATAACAGTTATACCACAATCAGTGTGAATATAGATACCGTTGGAAAAGGGAAGTTAAAACATTGCAAAGTTTAGACACTCAGATCATCACCGTCCCTACAAAAATACAGAATGTGTTTATATATAAAATATGTTAAAGTATGTCATCAATACTCTGTATCTCTAAATCTAGAGGTATATTTGTACACGATGAGCAGTGCATTGAGTGGATTTGATCTAGTTCTAAGTTCTTCGTTGAAATTGTTGGCCGTGTTTTTTGGAGTTTCTGTTGGTATAACAGCCCACAACTTTCCCCCTGCTCCTCAAAGTGTTTCTCGCAGTGATCCGTCTAATACGTGCTGTGTTTCGAGCTCCATTGCACAAAACAGATAGATGCCCACTCACTGTAAAATCACGGCTTTTTCTCTTCTCTAAACTGTTCGGAAAGTATCTTTTTTTAAATTCCCAATCTGAGTGCTTCCAGTGTAGTAGAAACCCGGATTGGTTACGCATCATTTTGTGTTCTCTCCACCCCCACCCCACAGCTTGCAGTGTTTTCACTATATCCTTGTTCTGGGGATGGGGTCAACCCTTTCGCGCTTGTACTCTCTCCATTGTCTGGAAAGTTCGATTTCCCAAAGGTGGACACAGGACCTGCTTCACCTGGAGTTCGTGCCGGCACGAACGGAGTCTGCCTGTGCGGATACAGTTATGGAGGGGTAACTATCGTCGCTGCAGGCACAACAGCTCGAGTTGGAATCAACTTTCCCCTCAACTCATTTAACAAGTCTGTACCTCCCGCCCCATCTAAACTGCATCATTCTTGCTTATACACCTGATTGCTTGGTAGATTTCGTCGCAACAGGGTGTCTCATTCGTATGAAATAAAACACTGCCGCCATTTTCGTTCGCCCCATCAGCCCGCGTTATCAATGGGACAAGTTAAAGACGGCGTTACTAATAGTTTCATAGCTTCCAGCCATAACACCGCTCAGGTTCAGAAACCAGTCGGTTAAGTTAAAAACTCCAACCTCACCCCACGAAAGATTACATTCAGATCAACTTTAATCGGCTCTCGGAACGAACGAACTACTCACTCTTGGCAGGACAACAGGTGGGGTGCTTTGGGCGCGCCACTTTACAAAGTGAGGGACGACTCAGACACAGCGGACTGGGCTGGGGTGACTTCTGGACATTTGTGAGCTCACGGGAGGGAGGAGGAGGGAGAGGGGGGTGGGGGGTTCGGACGGTGAACACACTCCACCGCCGCCTCCTCTCCTGTGCCCAAATATTCAAGTTTACTGAACCTCCAAGTTCACCAAGTGACCGGTTCGAAGTGGCCTCTGCAGCGTGGCGGCATTTCCCCTCCCTCTGTGGGACACATCTATCACAGGACGGCGTTAAAACCAATGGGATCCCATTCGCAATTCAGGACCCATTCAACTCCTCCCTGGGGGTTGGGGAAGTGAGGGGGTGCGGAAGTCTCCAGAAAGTTGGGATGTATTTTTTACCGCAGATCATTGAACATGATGGGCTCCCTTTTATGAGAGTCAATGGGAGAAAATAAATAGTGTTACAGTATTATAACTTGGAACTTTGCAACTGATAATATACTGAGAAGTGGTTAGTTCGAGGTTACAGTCGCGGTTCGATCTTTTGGTTACTGGTTATTTTCCAAATACCTTCTCAGAAAGGACCAAGAAACTTTATTTTGTTTTTCCATTTCCACCTCTGAACCAAATCAGGCTGTGATACCAGAACTGGTTGGACACAGTGCAACCAAAATGCTGATTGAATTGAGATTTTGACTTGCCGGGGATACTGTTTTAAGTTTCTTGAGCTGTATAATGGTGCATTGCCTTACCTGGAGGTAGAAGTTAAACACCGAGATAAGAAACAGATTACATCCAATGAACAGGCTGCTCCGGGAGCCCGTGAACTTATTTAGTGTCCATCGATACTTACTTGCGCGCCTGTAAACACGTGTTATCTCCTCTGACATCGCACAAAAACAGACATCTCGAGAACAAGTCACTTGTAACAACACTTTCCATCGCCTTCCTCAAGCATGAACTTACCGTAGTTGTTGAGTTCAGTTTTTGGACTCTGATAATCTGAAGGGAGAATGGAGTTGTGGATTTATGAATTATGTATACGGACGCCGTGCGTTTGCTTCAATGTGACTTCTCGCAGGGAAAATAATGCACGGTTGCATCGATTAGATAGTCTTCCGTAGTGTGCATTGCACCTTGTATTTCAATCCTGGATTTATAACGAAAGATACGAGAAATCCTGAACAACATATTTTAAATTCACTGACACATCAACCACTGTGAGAAAAACGCTAAAAATCTGCCACTAATGTATTCTATCTCCATCTAATATCGCCGCTACACGCCGTTTCCCCGGTATTTTTATAGCCGATGATTGTTACACGCTCTTATATAAAACAGCCACATAAATTGTGTTAAGGTTTTAATTGCCAGTGCGAATGCCTCCCAACATTACTGCGTCTTTAAATAAAGAATTGAGTCAGGCTGGAGAAAAGAAAGAACAGCGACTGTCTTGGACTCCCGGCTCGTTTATGCATTACTGATTTTTTTGAACGCGGTTTCCCTTCAGTGATTTCTTTACTCTGCCTTGTCTGGAAGGTCTTTGCTCATATCTGGGCCAGTGCAAGTCCCTGGGTCCTACGGCGAATGAAATGGCACCGGCAGAACGCCAGACGTCTTCCACGGCGCTCGGAATTCCTACCTTAACCCTAGCCCGTTACTACAAGAATTCCAGTCCTAAAGGAACAAAAAGGTGAGTATCTGTGGATTAAATGTCGGATATCAGATTTTATCCAACTGATTATGTATCCCGAAAAAGGATCCTGGCCCGTTACGTTGACTTTAATTTATTTCCATGGATGCTGCCTGACCTACTGAGTTCCTCGAGCATTTTGTGTGCGTTGCTCTGAATGTGAATTTTAACGCTTTTGAAAATCTGGACGTGAAATCGTTTATTTTTTTTTAATGAAATCGTCCAGTTTTATTAATGGATATCGTTCTTTAGGAGGCTAGTGTGCAGCACCCGACAGCATCAGTCAGTAAAACCTTATACGGTTTCAGTAAAACGTTGGCATTTGCTCTGAAGGTGACTTTGACTTTCACGAGCCTGAAGTTTTAACTGTTGCTCTCTACTGCCACCTGCCGATACGTCTGGTGCAACGAGGTCTGAATTTCATTTTAGTGATTGCGGCCGACGCCTTGGGTGAAGTTTCGTTTGAGGTTTAAAGTTTATCAGCACACGTCAGTCAAAAGGGCATTGGTTGTATTAGTACTGGAGACCTGTCGCATCGGGAAGAGCTAATATCTAAGCTAATCTACTAGCAGGCTTGAAACATAGAAAGTACTGACTCAACAATAATTCATATATCCCCAACTGTAAACTCGGCAGCATGGCTATTTCTTACATTGAAAATCGAACTACTTATGTACAGTACTTTAAAAATTACCTTATCCTGCTTCTATTAGAACGATGCGGGCATTAACCTTGCCTTATGGTTAAATGGCAAAATTAAACCGGTTCTCTGTAGGAATTTTTGGCAGAGTATTTATTAAACCTACGGAGTAGACTACTTCTATAATCAGAAAAGGTGGTGTGATTCGAAACAGTTTCTTTTACGAGGACATTGGAGGATATCAGAAAGCAGCGCTTTATTCTAATTGCCGCCTAGGAATGCTTCTGAAATGCTTACCTGTAAAATGAACGAAACTCGTGTTATGCAGAAATCAGAGGAACTCTTGTGAGATTGTTACTAGGTCATAACATCGTTCAGTGAACCTTGAACCGATGTGATATCTCAAGAATTCTCGTAATGAAAAGAGAGAAAGAATTTGGTGCAAAAAATATTTCCTTGTGAATTTTATTGTGGTGAATACATCTCCTTAATGTAAGAACACAATAAATTCTGCAGATGCTGAAAATCCAGAGTAACAAATATAATATGCGGGAGGAACTCAGCAGGTCAGTCAGCATCTGTAGAAAGGAAGACACAATTAAACTAGGATGAAGGGCCTCAGACTGAAACATCGGCTGTTTATTCCTCTCTATAGACGCTGGCTGATCTGCTGAGTTCCGCCAGCATTTTGTGTGTCACTCCTGAATTTAAGGCTACCTTTGGTGGAGGTGCCTTCCAAAGTGTGTAAAAAGACTAACAGATTTAGGTTTCAGATATACGGATACGATAGGGTCTTTTAAGAGACTTATGGATAGGTACATGGAGCTTAGAAAAATAGAGGGCTATAGGTAAGCCTAGTAATTTCTAAGGCAGGGACATGTCCGGCACAACTTTGTGGGCCGAAGGGCCTGTATTGTGCTGTAGGTTTTCTATGTTTCTATATACTGTAATTGATCCAAATATTTATCCCACTTTCGCTAATACAAGAAGACAGGACAATTTCAAGACCATTAAGCCTTCACCAGGAACGCACGGTCGTAAACATAATGGCAGTCACAGAAAATATAAGGAAGATGGCAACTGCGATTTTCTCACTTAGGTTTGATCAGCTTCGAGCAGATTTACAAAGTAACACGTTTGAAATTTACTGATGGAAATTTACAGGTCGAAGTTATGAGCTGGGTGCTTGATTATAAGTTACATACCAGACCCCGCAGACTGCGTCACCGCTGCAAATTCAGGGCAGTCCGTTTCAAGTTTCGGTGCAGGAATTCGGTACACTCCTATAACCAAGCGATCAAGGGACAAAGAATAATCAAAATTTTAAATTATTCTAAGCTAATGTCCAAGAACATTTTAGCACTGTATTATAGATGACAAGTTTTATAGGCGAGACGTAGGAATTTAGATTTAGAATTAAATGCGAAATTTAATGTTTACATATCCATTATTAAACCTAATATCATTTACGTTTCTATTTGTACATCAAAAGGCCATTTGAGGACAATTTAAATACAGAATGCAAGTTCAGGCTCACCTATATTATATATATCTATTTTAGTATTAATGCACGCTCATCTTTGGAAAAGGAATCTGCTTATATTTTGTTAACTTATGTATTTTTAAAATATTTGGCAGCATTGGATAGTAGCAACTGGCTTGACCTGTACGCAGTCAAACATATACAACTGCCTATACATTAGCGAATGGCTTCTCACGCTGCTCCAGATTCACTCCGAAGTCATCTCATCCAAAAGTGTAATACATAGTTTTGACATATCAATTTACACCGGTATCGCCGTATCAGTAGGAACCTGCAAAATCCTAAAGCGAGGGCAGTAGGTGAAATTTGAGGAATTGGCAGCAAGGACTCCTGTCTAAGTGACTGGCGTATGTCTCTATCACGGACAGCTGCTCTGCACCCGAATCTGATAATTCGACACTTTATCGAGAGCCCCCCGACTTTCCCCACTAAATTTCTTCGGTTGACGCCAAATGGCGAACAGGTAACAACGCGGGCCCGCAGATTTCACACAATTCGCTGCAACATGATAAAGCTGCTTTCCCCAGCAGCTCAGTGAGATTGCCTTGTTCACGAATAACAACCTTGATTAAACGATCCTGCAAACAACGAGATTTGCACGCTTCAACACAAATAAATAAATAAATAAATAAATAAATAACGTGAACTGATGCAACACAAACTCCACAGTTGGTAATTTGAATGGTGTAGGCCCCGCTCAGATTGTACGTTGGTTCGCGATACTGATTAATAACTGCTGTTACCCGACAAACGACTTTTTCAACTTTTCTCCATTAAACGCACAGCCAGCTAGCACTCTCAATGTATAAATAACCCGGCCAAACACGTAGGCAAACTCGATCCACACCTTTAAATAGAAAACAATGGGCCGATTTCCATCTGAAGACCGAATAAGGCAATATAGAATGTATTCTGTCCCCATTCTAGTACAGAGTTTGTAATTTATTAATCTGACCGGACTATTTATTACATGGTTAACACTGGTCCGTCAATCGAATGATAAACATAGTGTTCCTTTCCCAATGCACTCCTTGATAGCAGACCGAAAATGTATTTCAGCGCGCAGTTTAATTACCATTACAAAATTAAACTTCCCATAAATATTTCAGGTATCTGCATATGTAAGATTATTGCAAACACTTCTGCCTGTTAATTACTGCGGGGGGGGGAGGGGGTGCGGGTGAGACAATTTTCAGGGTTAAGACTCTACTCATAACGAACAAATCATCAACAGACTTTCTATAAACCGGAGTTTTGTTTTTTTTTAGCTTTGCAAAGGAACATTATGTGCTTACAGGCTAATTTAAAAAAAAAGATATATAATCAGCCAATCTAATTATACTCGCAATTGGCTCTAGTGATTGTTCAGAGTGGCATCATTATAGTTAAGATTTACTTATGTGACGAACGCCCCGCTGCTGCACAGGAGACTCATTTTTAAAACCTCAAATCAATATTAATTTTACACTTTAAATCTCGTC
Organism: Mobula hypostoma; assembly: GCF_963921235.1. Classification (NCBI taxonomy): domain Eukaryota; kingdom Metazoa; phylum Chordata; class Chondrichthyes; order Myliobatiformes; family Myliobatidae; genus Mobula; species Mobula hypostoma. The sequence continues at coordinate 209,761,030 of NC_086099.1, forward strand.
CAAATGCAACCTCAATTTTAGTGAACCGCAGAATGAAAGCAAAATGTTATTTTTAGCCATTGGATTGTATATCCTTTAAGACAACCGTTAATATCAGTGGATATACCAGAAACATCATAACATTGTGTAATCAGGGAGAAACTCTCGTTCCCGGCCAGGAGATAATGCAGGGACGCTTTTCCCTTCCCTTGTCTGTCTGTTCAGATATTTCAGTAGATATCACCACCTTCTTCCCCATCTGGTTTGTTAAGTAATTCATCTCAAATTACTCAACTTTTCCTGGTTATGGAATTAAAAAGGTTGCAGCGGATGTATTATCCTGCTTTCCTGCCTCGCCAACCTCGAAATATACAACAGACATTACAGATTAAACACACGCATTACATACACACAAATGTTACACGCACACTATGCACACACTTGCAAATGTTACGCTAACACAGACAAATAATGAACACCACACACAATCTTCAGATATTACACGCACAAATATTACACATAGAAATATTACACACAGATTACACATTACACATACAAACGAAACATATTACACCCAATCATTAATACACAGATATTACAAACCGCACACTTCACACACAGCCACCACGCGCACAAACATAAAGACACAAACATTAGATACACAAACGTTGTATATGCACACTCACACAACCTCCTCGGGCGCGCACACACACGAACTCGCAAAGAATCAAACAGCACACGCAATGTTAAAAAAAGGGCATACATCACAAACACCACACACACAACACACAACCATCACACTTAGACTCACATAGAGACAGGCCGCGCATCTACACAAGCCCCCCCCCCACACACAAACAGATACAGAAATAAGTACAACATACAAACACCCACACACCGACACACTTACACGCCCACCAATAAATTTTATGTCTGTTTATATATATAAATTTAATTATATACTGTTGTTTCTCCGGCTAACTATAACATTGTTATTTGTACTAACTTATATCAATGTCTCTCAGCATTGTGGTGACGAGTTTATTAATAATAAATGATGAGAACTTTTCTCGAAATGCTTGTTTGACCTCCCGGTGATGTACTGAGCCAGTGTTGGTCGTTGGGTATCATATACAGATGATACTCGGCGTCACAATTTGATTGGCCTTCGGAGCCCGTACAGTCCGAGGCGAAAGCGGGGTTAAATATTCTTCTCGCCTCGCTGTCTCCGGGTCCTGCAGCACGGTTCGCATTTCTTCCCAGCTCCATCAACATTATTTAATGATGGATGGATACAACACTAGTATCTTCATTAACCTCCAGCGTGCTGAGATTTCTGCTCGCTAAACAAAATAAACTTCGGTTCGGCCTGCATTCATTATCACCGCCTTCATATTAGCTTGAAACTATCACACCATAATCTATACACTACAGCCAGTCAAAATTAGGTAGGCTGGGTAGATTGAAATTTAATGAACTCGCTTCAACAGAACGTGTAGCCCTGGGCCGAGGGGGTGAACTGCGCCGAGGAACCCTGGGCATGGTCTCGGCGCTGGGTGCAAATAAAATGTTGAAGAGCAGAAGCGAATAAGTAACATCACTGTACGCTGGGTACTTCCAAGTAGGAGATTATAAAACGTTTGCGCGGTTTACTCTGCGACAGAGTTAAGCCCAGCTCTGGATTTGTGAGCGTCACTAACGAATGTCGCTAGGCCGCGCTTTTCCTAGGGTTTATTTCCAGCATCGTTACTCCTCTTCAGATTTGAGAGCCTGGGTCGAGGTTCACCCTCGCAATTCCATTTGGTTAGATGGCCCGGCAGAAAACGACGGAAAATCCAAAACAAAACCGCCGAAATACCTCAAGAACCCGCTTGACTAAAACAGCAAAGCGCTTACACTTCACGTACGCCCGGCTCTTTGTAGAGGAGACATATGTTTCAATGTTACAAGTTAATTAATTCGAGAGTTTTAAAGGTCAAAATGTTAACGGGTTTCGTAATTAAAGCCATATATTTCTAGCGCGTACAGTATAATTACAGCGCCGCACAACACACTGTTTTAATGAGCTATCTGGATACCAGGCGGCTTTAACTAAGGAAGTGTTCCGCCTGGTACACGTGTATATTTCCCTTTTGGGTTAAATTGCGCCGATCTTTCCTTCTCATTACAGTCTGTTTTACCATCAGCTCGTCCGTCCGCTTCATCTTTCTCAATTCCTTGTACTAAATTTGTTTAAACCAGGTTGTTTTAATTCACCATCCTTTGAAATATGTATACTTCGAGTGGAAAAATGTGCATATGCTTGTGTTTGATTGACACACGAGTGTGTTGCGTCCTCGTGTCTTGTGATGATTGTGTGTGCTCGATCGTGATTCTGCGTGTAACCTAATGCATATTGTGTACATTAGATCCCTGTGTGTGTGTCTGTAGGGGGGGGTGGGGGGAGTTTATCTGTCTATGTTTGCACGTGTGACTTAACCCATGAAAATATCTGTTCATTCTGCCCTCATTTGTGCCAATGTTGTTTCCATGTGAAATTGTGCATGAGGCGAGGGTATGTTTGTGAAAGATTTACATTGTGTTGTTTCTTGGTAATTATACGTGATTATTGCATTTATGTTGTGCATCGTGTGAGTGTGTGTGAAATCCTCTGTTGTTTCTGTGTGTTTGCATTTGATTCTCGTGTCTTGGTGCAAGAGAATCAATTTTTTTGTGTGTGGTGTTTGCCTCTCCGTTTATAGCGTTTTTACGTGTTTCTCCGTGTGCGTGTTTCTATATTTATGGTGGTTCTGTGTGTCCGTGTGTGGTGTTTTCTCCCTCTCTCTCTCTCTCTGTGCGTTTGTTTATGGCTTTTATGTGTAGATGTGCGTGTGGAGTTTGCCGCACAATCTGCTTGTTTATAGCTTTCTATGTGTTTCTCTATGTGCGTATTTGTGTGAATATGGCGTTTCTGCGTGTGTGTGTGTGTGTGTGTGTGTGTGTGTGTGTGGTGTTTTATCTTTCTCTCTCTCTGCATGTGTATGCGTGAGAGAGAATGAATATGCACGTGGAATTATTAAGAAGCCACGCGTCTGAAACCGCCTGGTGTCACCGCCTGGTATAGGGACTGATTGCATTTTTCCAGTTGCAAATATCCCCTGAATGCCTCATAGTGAAAGATTAAGTTAAGAGAAAACATCTCGATTTTAAAAGCAGACGCTTTTAGACCCTTTCACAGAGACACAACCATGGGAGGCAGGAGCTAAGTAAGACCTTTCCACTAAAACAGAGACAGGGCGAATCATTATCGAACTCAAGGTGAAGCTCAATAACAAAACCCACACAAGGGTTTCCAGTTTCCTAAATATTTTTAGACTGATTTAAATAATACTGCATTTGCTTCCAGCGGCGTTTTTACATCCTGCATTTGTGCCACTTGTTTTTATTCCTTAGTTTATCCGTCCACATTAGAGAAGAAACAGACGTCGAGGCACAGGCTTTTAAGCGTCACTTTAATTGGGCAGCAGTTTCTGTTCACTGGGTACCCTTACTGATCTCGTTCAGATTTTCTAAGTGTGGTTCGTTAGAATGAGGCCTGAATGTTAACTTTCAGATTCTCGAAGAAATTCGTTCTCCGCCCGTGCTGTCCTCTCCATCCAGGATTGTGCGAACTTTGTTGGACAGGTGAAACTCGCACTTTTATTTCGTACCCTCGGTGTGTAATACCAGCTGGCCTGAGACCACAGCATGTAAGAGGTCCGGGCTGTGTTTGTCCGCATTGGTTCAGCTAACAGAGAAACAAAAGGTAAAATCCTGGAAACATTCAGCAGGCCAGACAGCATCCGTGGAGAGAGAAACAGATTTATCCTTTCAGGATGAATATCCTTCATCAGCCGATAAACTGTGTACGTGGTCCATTGGGATGTACAAACCGATACTGAGATGCCATCGTGTACAATCCACTGCATTGGGATTTAGATGTGTCCACTGTAGGATTACATAGTCTCCCCCCACCCCCCCCCCCAATGTACAGGAATTTGAATTGGGATTGGAATGAATTTATGTTGGAACTAGAATGGCGTGCAACTCTGTACACTAAGGCACATTCCTCTTCTGAAGTGTCTTCGAGATGAAAGTTTAACTGTTTACTCTGTCCACAGGTACTGCTGACCAGCTGATTGTTTCCAGCATTCTTAATGTATCGAGGATCTGTAATGTTTGCTTTCCTTTGAACCGGTTAGGGCATGACATTGTTAAAAGAAATAGCCCGGGTTTAAGTAGCGACCTTTGCTATGCCTGACAGTGGTCGGCAACTTAGCACTGGTCAGAGGTACAGGTGCTATTGTAAAGAGCCTCACTAAAGTAACTAGTTCACAAGAATTTACTCCGAGAGTGTGTTTTTGTTCGACCGGTTTAGGTTATGTGATGCGATTGATACATCTACACTGTATGCTTATTGTGGCAAAATTTGCAAATGAACTTCCGCCGAGTCCAGCCATCCTAGTCATTCTATTCCCCCCCCCACCCCCTCCATCGGACAGATGATAAAAATACCACCAAGTTCAAGGACGGTTTATATTCCAGTGTAATAAGATTATCGAACGGTTCCCCAGTATGATAAATCTGACTTTTGACCTCACAGTCTACCTCGTTCTAACCTTGCACCTTTTGTCTCCCTGTTCTGCAATTTTTTCCTGCATCTGTAACACTTTATTCCGCATTCTGTTATTATTTTACCTGGTACTACCTCAATGCACTGTGGAATGGTTTGATCTGTATGAAAGGTATGCAAGACCAGCTTTCCATTGTACTTCGCTATGTGACAATAATAACCCAATTTACCAGTTTACCAATGCCAGTTCAGGTGACGCCAAAGTGGCAGAATGCCACTGGGTAAGTGTGTTTAGACAGGATTCTCCATACAGGGAACAGATGCCTGTGTGGAAGACACGGTCCACACACATCTGTCTCGGCAAGTGTTTTGCTCTGGAGGTGATAGGGTGCAGCTAACAATGTGAAGGTTTCGCAGAGTTGTGCTTTCTCCCTTGCCTGGCTTCCCTGTTGTCATACGCCAGCTCGCAATCCTAAAGATTGGCGTAAAAATGGACCCCCCGCGTGTACGAATCTTCGAGTCACCCAGTTGGTTTTCCTGTTCCTGGCTATCAAAACTGAAGCCACGTTATGAGCAATTACATGCATTGTGAATTCCTTCCTACACCCACGTTGATGATGAAATAGCAACGATTTGGCTTGTGAGACCGTGGGTTTGGGGGCAGTAACCCTCCTACCCTCCTGTCATTTTGTTGGGTAGGTTGACGACAGACACGGAGAGGAAGTGAAGCTAGTTCGGCCGATGACCTGTTTCTTCGTTGACAATGCAAAAGTAGGCTTGCATAAGTATGCATAAACGCAAAGAAGAAAATGAAGACGGAATATTAAAATGTAGCTATTGAGTTATGAGAGACTTGTAGAGCGCGCTTCCGCTTTATAGCCCTGTGGTAAGAAGAAGCTATCAAATCGGAAGACACTGGTAGAATCCACCGTGTTTTCTGAAGAGGAATTAGACGCAGAGACAACAGCAGTAGTATTCCGCCATGACTGATCAGCACCGCAGATTAGAAACGGTCTCAGAGAAAGGAAGCGAAGTATAAAACTTATATCTTCACATAATGTACTCATTGGGATCCAAAGATTAGAAAAGGACACCACGCATTTTAAGATCTCTATCCCTCTCACCCTCACGATCCGAAGATGGCGGGGTTACCAGCAGATGCAATGTTAGTGTGGGCTTCTTCCCACATTGATCATCTATGTATGTATACGAATTCTCTACACCCCACCCCCGCGCCTCTGCATGTGTGAATCTGTTTATGTGGTGCGCAGGGACGATCATACTCCAGCTCCCTCACCTCCTCACTATAACCATTGAGTAGGGCCCATGAAGATTCCCCCATCTCGTTCAGTCGCCAAAATTTCCAAACCAATCAATCCAGATGAAGGATCTGGACCTGAAACGACGATTGTCTCGTCCCCCCCATACTCGTTCTCCTCCTGAGTTACACCAGCAAGCTATTGGTGCGGATTCCAGCATCCGCGGTCTCTTAAGTCTCCAGTCTCTATCATAGTTCGCAGCATTAGGACACGCACGCACAAACCAATCGGTTCCTTCATTTCACGAGAAGGATCTACAAACAACACATTTTGCTGTAGATTCGTGACAAACCAAGGGAGATACTTACTGGGAAGGAAGGATCTAAATAATATTTGTGACCTGCTCAGTCCGCTGCCTAGACTGCCAGTCTAAACCATTGCACAAGGGCCCTTCCAGTGGCTATGGTGTGTGGGATTGCACTCCGTTAATAAAAGAACCCCAAAATTTAAAGTTAAAAGTAAATTTATTATCAAAGTACTATATAATGTATGTCACCATATACAACCCTGAGATTCATTTTCTTTCAGGTATTCATAGTAGGGTAGAGTAGAGTAAATATACACACAAACAAAGACTGAACAACAACCAATGTACCAAAGAAGACAAACTGCGCAAATACAAACAATAATAACACATACATGCACATAAGTAAATAAATAATACTGAGAACTCGAGTCCTTGAAAGTGAGTTCACAGGCTGTGGAGTCAGTTCAGAGTTGTGGCGAGTGAAGTTCAAAGTTCGAAGTAATTTTATTATCAAAGCACATATATGTCACTGTATGAAACACTGGCATTCATTTTATTGAGCATATACTCAATAAATCCATAATAAGATAATAACCAGAATAGGATCAATGTCCGCACCAACTTGGGTGTTCACCAGTGTGCAGAAAAATAAACAAACTGTACAAATACAAACTTAAATAATAATAATAATGAATATTTAAAACATAAATATCGAGAACATGAGATGAAGAGTTCGTGAAAGTGAGTCCATATAGGATGTGGGAACATTGCAGTGATGGGGCAAGTGATGTTGAGTGAAGTTACCCCCTTTGGATTAAGACCCTAATGGTTGAGGGGTAGTAACTGTTCCTGGACCTGGTGGTGTGAGTCCCTGAGGCTCCTGTACCTTCTTCTTGATGGCAGCAGCAAGAAGGGGTATGTCCTGGGTAGTGGGGATCCGTGATGATGGATGCTGCTTTCCCGCGACAACACTTCGTGCAGATCTGCTCAGTGGGAGGAGAGCTTTATCCGTGATGGAGGAAGTTATCCACACTGGTTCAGAAGCTTGATGGTTGCAGGGTAATAACTCTTCATGATCATGTCGTTGTCAGACCTAAAGCTCCTGTACCAAGAAGAGAGCATAGCCTGGACGGTGGGGTTACTTGATGACGGGTGCTAAAACATAGCTGTTCAGTGTTATCTTCTGCTGTATTCAATGAGCAGAAAAGGAGGATGAAATCAGCCTGAATTATTTTGTGAGCGCTAACAGTGTGAACAGCGGCGACATCTGTGCGGTATGTGGCACCCACCTTGTTCTACACCAGAGTGATAAAGTTCGGAACCGAAATGTCACTGAAAATATCGCTCAGCAGTGTGGTCAGAACGGTGGCGCCGCCACATACTCACATTTCGTTGCTCACCATTGCTGTCCAGAAGGTTTCTGGTATCGTTTCTTTTTTGTGCTTTTGTAAAGTTTCAAACCCTCAAACAAGTCAAGTGAACGAAGTTTCGCGAGGTGCTTGCGGACTTCTTGAAGCGGTAACATAGGACAGCGAGCGAGCAGAGCAAAACTGATTCAGCTCAGGGATCTCAACGACTGAAGCGGATCTTTAAGGAGCAGATTTTGAACTTCCTTTGAGGAAATCCGGAGGAACCGAGGTGTCATTTGATCCTGGGTCTCGCTCCCCTTTTTCCGTTAGGCGAGCACAATATCTGGACAGGAAAGTGAAAGGCTAACTGCAGATGCCGGAAATCTGCAACAAAATCGAAATACTCCGCAGGTCAGGCAGCATCTTTGGAGAGAAAAACAGAGCTAACCCTTCGGTTCCATGAGCTGGTAAACCTCAGAAGTCTAACATGGTTCAAGTTGCAAGCAATATTGGGGAGAAGATCAGAGACAATGTCTGAATGAGTGCAGACCAAGAAAGTCGTGATGGTGCCGGCTGAGAGAAGGCGGCGAAACCTCGTTAATATCAGTTGATTTATTTGCTGTTAGTTGAAGAAAAACGATGCAGCAGCGAGGGATGACATTCTGCAGATGTCGACCATCCGAAATAAAATCAGAACATGCCGGAGACGCTCAGTATCTGTGGCGAGAGAAACAGATTCAAACGTTTCAAGCAAGATCGTCGACCTGAAACGATAATGCTGTTTCTATCTCCACAGATGCGGCTGGTCCATGTTTTTACTCGTTTGCATATCTTTGATGAGTAACAGGGTGCTAACCTGATACCGAGTGGCTTTGTGCTGATTTACTTTCACCACTGCACAGGAGGCAATCCAAACCTTGGGCGTCAGCAACTATTTTAACTCTCCGGACTGAAACATTTGATGTGTGTTCCCACAGGAGAGGAAGCGCTCTCCGTCCCAGGGTCCAGCAAATGCTTTCCTCTGTGAACACCGGGAAACATTGCGATAAAATTCTGTCAGATTCGCGATATACCCATCACCCAACCCATTGAACTCCTCCACGGCCTTCATTTTATAACAGTTGATACTAAAAATGGTCAGAATTTAAATGTTAAAAAAAACTTTGGTCTGCAACTGACGTTTTTAAGTTTTCTTTTGCTTTTGTAACTGTCGTCAATGTTTCGGTTTTAGTTGCCAGGCCGACCGCTCGTGCTTCTGGGCATCAGATCCGAGGATTGACTGTAAGTTAGTGACGGTAGGCAGGCGCACTTAAAGGAAGGCTCGTGTTTTTTAAAAAAAAAATTGAAAACAGCACGCCACGGTTGTGTGTTGGAATCGCACGTTGTGCTATGTCTCGGAGACGCGCCAGGGTTGCAAAAATAAAATGCAAACAAGGGACTGGGTTTTGATTACCAAGTTCTGTAATGCTGAAGAATTAGAGGATATTGAGCTATTTTGGGGGGAAAAAATAAATCTGCTCTAACAAGTCTTGTCAGCTCATGCAAGTGTATGCACTTATTTCGCTCCCCACTGTTATTTCAAACAGATACATAAACCTAGAAACTGAATGTTGATTTCATAGGTTGTGAACACTTGTGTCGTTTACACCATTTCGTTTCCACTTTTCCAATAGGTTAAATATCACCTTTTAAAGAATTTTATAAGGGAACGGTAACAATCTACAAACGTTTGTAGAAAGGGATAATATCGTTGCCAATTACTTCTGTATAGTAACCGGGGCTCTGGGTCGAATTGAGAATATTAACAAGCACAGGCTCTGATCAGTTTTACTGATTAGAAATATGTTTAAAGTGTAGATATTTCAAAATAAACAAATACAGGAAATTATTCGACAGGAACTGCGAGAAACAAGAAATAAAGTCCTTGTGTTGGGGGCCAGTGGCCAATTTCGAACATGTTTTAGCTGATTTGCAGTTTTTCTTCTGGGTTCGTTCAGAGCGCCAAGCTCAATGTTGTGGGTAGTGTTTCCATATCGTTGAGATCTTTGCCTTGTTCGAATATATATTTGCTGTTATAGCTATGGTGCGGCTACGGACGCATGAATAACTAAATAAGGAAAACGTTTGTGATAGGTTGCGATTATGTATTATGATTATATTATAAATGCAGCTGAACATTATGTCGGTTTTATACTTAAATAAATACCATGTCAAGTTAGAGGAGCCTCTTCGGTTTTTAACTTCCGTACGGGTCCAGTCAGTACATGTAATAACTTTATCTGTCCTCCCAGCCAACATTTCTGATTGCACATTCTGTGTAAATAGATAAGTTACTTTAAACACAGACAGGCAAAAAGAACACATTAAGAAACTGATTGATGAAATAAAATTTGCAAAACGGAGATACCAAGTCTTATGACCGAACACGAATTTGATGTTTTAATGAAAAAGTCATTGTTGGTAGTTGAGTAGGTGTGAAATGATGTTACAATCCGCTTCCTTTCCTCGGTTCACTCAGTGGATGTGTTCCAGGTGTCGATGGTTCGGTAAAGGTTACCCCAAATCGATGGCCCAACGATGAACGTTAAATTTCAACGCATTCGAAGAAATAACACATTCCGTATTAAAGTTACCGAAGGCACGTCTCGGATTCTTGCTCAGCAAATTCGGTGTAGATAATTCGGCTGGAATAACGTGCTGTGTGGATCAGGGGTCGATGAGATTTAGCACGGGGCACTGTTTGGAATTGAAACGGGTATGGGCGCAATTATTTCATTTTCTCAAGACTCGATGGTTTATGTGAACAGTTTATAATGTGGCACTCTCTTACGTTGTGTTTTTTTCTATCTGTAAAAACAACACACCGGTGTTCAAAAGAAGACAGATCGCCTCGTTTAAACAGGGGATCTGTGCTGCTCTAATCTATATATTTACATTAAACTGAAATAGATTGCGGTAGGAATCCCCTGAAGTGCTTTCTTTCGGCTAGGAGTGTAGAATTAGGGTTCGAGGTGGTCCTTGAACAGGTCATGTCAGTACGTTGGACTGCAGGTGCTGGGCCGGGATGGACTTCCCAGTTCAAGTCCTCCTAAGGATCCGTTTAACTTAAGCAACCCGTGCCACTGAGCAGAAAGTTGTGAAGCAAGCCCTCTATATATTTTAGACTTTACGCTAGTCTAATAACTGGCAGCTGCCTTCTCACTCGCACGCGTGATGTTTAAAAAGGGGAACTACGTTTGCCTTCGACAGGAGAGCAGTGGATGAAACTCGGTGCATTGAACGGGCTGAAATGCCGGAGATCAGATTACAGTAACTGAAAGCAGCGGCTTACTGTATTCGGCAGAGACTTGACAGAGACGCGGTATCTCTGACAGACTCGTTCGCGTCTCATTGAACGTCTGGAACAGTCCCAGGATATATCACTAAAATCTGAAGCGAGCACTCAAAACAAATGAGCCTGGTTTTTACTTGGTGTCCCGTTGGACACAAGATGGGCAGACGTTACGGCGTTAAAATTTTTGTTAATTTTATTGTTCTTATTAACTTTACGATAGGCTTAGTGCTCGGCCCCTCGCTCGGCAGCCACCTGTAACTTGAATATAACGAACATAAGACATACTGCAGATGCAGAGCTTGTGTGTGTTAAACTGTATATAACAAATTTGCTCGTGGATAATCCTGAGGTTTAAGAAGAACGATTACTCTCCATGTATATCCAGTGACCACTTTTTTACATACCTCCTGTACCTAATAAAGTGACCACGGAGTGTATATTCATGGTCTCCCGCTGTTGTTGCCCATCCACTTTAGGTTCGACATGTGCGTGTGTTCAGAGATACTCTTCCGTACGCCACTGTCGCAACGCGTGCTTATTTGAGTCAGTGTCACCTTCCCCTCAGCTTGAACCAGCCTGACCATTCTCCACTGACCTCTCTCAGTAACAAGGCGTATTCACCCACAGAACTGCCGGCCACTTGATTTTGTTTTGGGTTTCGGACCAATCTCTGTAAACTGTAGAGACCATTGTGCTTGAAAATCCTAGGAGATCAGTAGTTTCTGAGTTACTCAAACCACCCCGTCTGGCACCAACAATCCTCCCACGATCAATTAGATCACATTTCTTCCCCAGTCTGAACAACAAATGAATCTCTTGACCATGTCGGTATGCTCTTATGCATTGAGTTGCTGCCACATGATTGGCTGACTAGATATTTGCATTAACCAGCAGGTGTACAGGTGTGCCCAATAAAGCGGCAAGTGAGCGTATCTGCTTACAATCTAAAAGATTGTCGTTGAGTGAAAAAAAAAGGGTGGCTGGCTTTATGGCAACTATTCCCTGATCGTTACCGTAGACCCGGGACTAGTTCAGCTCCACTGAATTCATTCCCCAAACTAGCTGATTACATTGGACTTGGGACGCCCCTGAGTTTGGGCGAAACGTACGGAATGCAGTCCGTACTCACTCAGGGACAAAACCTATTAAAATTCACAACAAGGTCCAATTTATAACACCGGCCGCTTGTTGAAACCCTTTTGTTTGGATAGAACACATCAAAACGGAACAATATTCTTATTCGATGTAGAACCTGGCGCAGGATCACTGTAAATTCCCCTAATCGGTAAAAACGAACCGCTGAGCTCATATTAAGCAGATGTTCAGGGCTTCTGTTGTAAGGCACATTGCTGTCTATGGCGGAATGATATTGACTGTTAATATTAAGAATGACAACATTCCCATCTGCAGGTCGCCTGGCAGATTTCTATCAATGTCACTCATTAAAATCAGGTAAACGGGCCTTGTTTGCTTTCATCCTGTGCTCCTATTGGCAGTTTTATACATAAACACAACAATAGAACAGACTGAGTATATGTTCCCTCTTCGTGAACCGTGGAAGCAATTGAATCGCGGCAGACCGTACACCTCAGGGCTGTGAGCGGCGACCAAGTGTAACCCTATCATTGACTAACACGTTGCACCCGAATAATCCACTCTTCGATATTCAGGCAATGTCTGGGGCAGCCACCAACATCCACTCGTCTCCCTTCCATTGAGGATCTCCTGGCATAAAACATAGAACGTACAAAAGCCTCTTAAAAGCCACTCTCATAGCTGCTTCCACTACCGCCACGGTGGCTCATTCCAGGTGCCCACCACTCTCCGGGCAAATAAACCCCGCCTCGCACATCTCATTTATATTCCGAACCCCCACCTTAAATCTGTGCCCTCTAGTATGTGACCAGATATTCGTTAAAAGGACAGGCCGGCGGAAGAAGCACTTCACGATCTCGCGTTATATTTTTTCACCATCTGTATTCTTTTACAGAGGGTAACAAAGGGCTTCAGGAAGTGGTTGGCAAATTTTGGCTGGAATTTCCGATGGCCGACCAGCCATTCCGTCCACCGAGGCTGAGTCGACCGCTTGAAAGAGTTGTCTATTTCCCACTCCTCGTCTCTCCCCACCACCACCGCCCTGAAATTGTTGCATGCGCTGTATATTTATTTCCGGATAGCCCCCTCATTCCCGGCGAGTTACAGACTCTGCTAGAGGCGATGCCAGAGAAGAACTTAGATCGGAAACCGGATCGGAGCTCTTTTGATGAATACAATTGGATCAAGACGAGATCTTTACAAGCGTGTAGCGCTCTTGTGGATTTTGATAAAGTAATTCTGAAAATGAAATACTTTTTATCAAAACCCGGAACATGCCCTCTTCTTCTTGAACCATCAGATAGGAAGTGCAGGAGCCTGAAGACACACAATCAACGGTTCAGGAACAGCTTCCTCTCCGCCATTGGAATTCTGAACACCACCTCAATATTTTTGCACTACTTATTTACTTTGGTTATACTTTAAATCTATCTATCTATCTAGACACAGCAGGTACTGCAGATGCTAGAAATCTAGAGCAAAACACACAGTGTGCTGAAGGAGCTCAGCAGGTCAGGCAGCATCCATGGATAGGAATACACAGTCGACGTTTCGGGCCAAGACCCTTCATCAGGACTGGAAAGGAAGGAGGAAGAAGGCCTATTCACGCCGACTGTTTATTACCATCCGTAGATGCTGCCTGATCTGCTGTGCTCCTCCAGTACATTGTGTGTATTATCTATTTCGTACTTCTTTTTATAATTTTACAGTTGATATCTTGCACAGCACTGCTGCAGCAGAACCACATTTTTTCACGACATATGTCAGTGATAATAAACCAGATTCTGTAAATCTAAAACGACCGCCGGAAACGAAGCGGGCGAAGTGAGGCGAGCAGCCTTACAAAGAGAGTTGGGGCATGTGGAATGAACCCGCGGAAATCACGGCAGGTCACCGAATATTTTCCACATTGGAGCTGTGCAGACGTTGGAAGAAACATTATAGAGTGCTGGTATATCAGAAGCACACTCTGTGAGAGGTTCAACATAGATCGGGGAGATTTCCTTCTGAGCTAATAATTCTGTTCATGTATACGGTGACTTGAATCCAGATTTAAAATCTCATAAAAATACGTGCACACGAGCCTGTATCTGAAAATTCTTCCAGGCCACACACATCAAAGTTGCTGGTGAACGCAGCAGGCCAGGCAGCATCCCTAGGAAGAGGTACAGTCGACGTTTCGGGAAGGGCCTCGGCCCGAAACGTCGACTGTACCTCTTCCTAGAGATGCTCCCTGGCCTGCTGCGTTCACCAGCAACTTTGATGTGAGTGGCTTGAATTTCCAGCATATGCAGAATTCCTCGTGTTTACATCTGAAAACCTTTCTCCCGCATTTTAGTCGGATCAAACCTGTGCAAAATACGGCGGATACTGAAAACCTGGAATAAAAGTAGCAGCTAATGGGAACCTTCAGGTGACCAGGCACTATTAGTTGAGGGCCTAAAATAGGACGTTTATACCACTAGTGACAAGCCTTTCGTAATCGGGAGACCTCTCACTCGAACCTCAGCTCCCGCGTTAGGAAAGCCAACCCTGCCTCGTGCGGGACTCTGTAGTCAAGGGATATGTACTGAGGGTCAGGCCCGCTGTCAAAGGGGTCCGGGATCCAAATATTTCGAAATATCCTAAAACATTACTTAAAGCCCCTGTCTTAAGACTATTAAAGGTGAAAGGAACGAATTAAAACATTGAAATAATTATTAATTCTTTAAGTAAATACAGCCAAATCAGTTTTGGAAATTTCGATTAAATCACAAATCGAACCTTTACTGTTCCTTTCTCCACGACTCAGGCAATCTATCGCTGGACACACAAATCTTGTCTAAACTCCGGGAGGAAATAGGTTTCTGGAACAGCAGGGATGCTCAGTGTGACCCAGCTCCGCATTTGGAGTGCAGCGCTGACTGCAGCTGGGAAGTAGATTGTCAGGAGCTCTGTGATTTTGGCCTTCACCCGTGGTGCTGAAACATTCTGGCACTGATTCCAAAGAACACCTTCACCAAATTAACAAAAAACAGGCAAAAGTTTCAAGTACTGCTGCCACCTTTTCCTCTGTAGGAAATGGTATCTATTTCTGGGAAAAGGTTTCAATTAGTTTTAAATCTCATTTTTTTCCCATCTCACCATCTCCCATCCCTGCAATACCCTCCTGTGCATAGACAGGTCCATCCTTGTAACGTCCTCCAGACCCTGCACCCACTCACATCTCTGCAGTATCTTCCTGAACTTAGGTCTCCTGTCTCTTTCATCTCCTCTCACTCCTGTACATCCCCAGCTCTGAAAATCCCCTTATTCCTACCTGCCCATCTCCATCATCTCCTATACTGCACCCTATCTGTAATCACCCCCTCTTCCCATCCCCGTAACCTCCTACTCACTCCTCTATCTCTGTAACCTGCTCCTCTTGCCACACCACCATTCTCTATAACTCGTCGGTCTCCTACATGCTTGGGTTAGAGTGATATGGGCAAAACACAGGCAAGTGTGACTGGCTCCGTAGATATTTTGTTCAGCATGAACAACTTGGTCTGAAGGGCCTTTTTCCTTGCTGGGTTCTATGACTTGATGACATTCCCCCATCTCTGTAACCTCCTCCTACCAACCCTAGGTACACTCTACACTCCTTCAACCCCAGACATCGTGAGCATGTTCTGGCCCTCTATCGGCACTATCCCGTCTATGCTTCTCATAGATTTATATACTTCAGTTGAATCATTCCTTAGTCTCTGACTCTCCAGGGAATGCAATCCCAGTTTATCCATCCATTCCTTATAACCAATATTCTGCAATCCAGGCAATGCCCTGGTGAACCTCTTTCTATACCATGGGTTCCCAACCTGGGCTCCATGGGCCCCTTGGGGTCAACGGCATTAAAAAAAAGTTGGGATTCCCTGTTCTATACCCTCTCCAAACACTCCACACACTCCCTGTTAAGAGATTATCAGAAGTGCATTCAATCCTTCAAACGTAGCTTGACCGATGTGTTATACAGGTGTAGCATGACGTTTCCACGTCCGTCCACCGTAAAGACTGGCCCTGTATCATGAAACTATGTCCACTGGTTTGTCACTCTCCCACTGGTGAAAACATTTGGACATCTGCAATGTAATGCCCATTCAATAAGCCGCCCTTATTCTTTCAAACTCTAGGATATAGAGACCAAACCTGCTTAACCGGTTTTGATAGGACGATCTTCTTAATTCCAGAGAATGGCCACTGAGATTTTGCCAGATTTGTGTAAGAGCAACCCAAACCTCTTCCTGTAGCTCTGTGATTTATTTCCTTTCAGACCCCATACTTACCCGGCTCCTGATGGAGCAATGCAGCTTAACCTGCCACCGTTACTACCCCTGGAATCACATTCCATACGTTAAGTACTCATCGGGTAGAACATCTTTTTTCTCATGTCATTTTGAACCCAGAAACTTCTCAGTTTTTAGAGCTGCATTAACTTCGTGGCATTCTTGCATCACAAGGTGGTGCTGGGGCAGAACGATCTGCAGTACATTGCAAAAGTCTTGGGCACGTATATATGGCTAGTGTGCTGAAGACTTTTTCACAGCACTGTATTTGTCAACGTGGAGCAGAGACGTGAGTTTGTAAATCTGGAACAAACAAAGGATGTTGGGAGTGCTGAGGCTGGAGTGACACGGGAGGGGTGGGACAGGTTGCAGTGGAGGTGAGAGATGGTGGGGGTGGGGGAGGCATGGTGCAGACACACCCAGCCCTGAGACACCAGGGTCTGGCCAGGTAATTTGATTCCAAACAACTGGTTTCTTGATCATTACAGAATGTCTCTCTGGTGCTTCCTAGTCTGTCCCCTCTCCCTACCCATTTTCCCTACCACGATTCCCCTCTCTCTGCCCCCTCCCCACTCTCCGTCCACAATAGAGACCCATATCAGAATCAGGTTTATCATCACTCACGTAAGTCAGGAGATTTGCTTTTTTTTTGCCGTAGCAGTACAGCGCAATACAGAAAACTACTACAGTACTGTGCAAAAACCTTAGACACCTAGCTATATATATGTGCCTAAGACTTTTGCACAGTCCTGTACTTGGTGCTGTAAAGATAAACCCAGTGTAAACACAGTTGAGTAAATCAATAGGCATTTTCCTGGCAAAGGGTACCTCCAGTTTGACACTACTTGGAATGTAAATTGAGTCAATTTTGGTTTGCAAATGCTCAGTGAATCCCGTGGACATTCTGACACTTTGTAGATAGACATATCTTTATATTGAAGGACCTGAGCAAAAGGATTCTTGTCACCTCCCCACCCTGCCCCCACCTTGCCTCTGCCCAGCCTTTCAAGTCTTTGGAAGATGGTTGTGTTTCTCTCCATGCTGCACTGAGGTCAGTCAGAAACAGGCTAATTAAGAGTGAATTTTCAAACTGAAACAGTTCTTAATGTTTAAAATTTTTCACTTTTTAAAATATATTTCTGCAGCCAATCTAATACTAGTGAACATTTTGGAAAGAGTTTCACATCGCAGTTTAAGACCGAGTGTTATGTTGGTTTGGATTCTGACTCTGCAACGGAATATGGTTTATTTGTCCATGAGAGTTCCTAAAATGATATTTTATTGCTCATTAACTTTTCTGATTGGCAGAAATCCGAGGCTTAAATGTTTGTCATGGAACATAGAACTTTGGCCCACAACATTGTGTTGTGCTTTTATCTACTCCACAATAATCTAACCCTTCCCTCCTACAAAGTCCATAATCTTCCATTTCTCTTACACCAAGGTGTTAATCTAAGAGTCTCTGAAATGCTCCCTTTCTGTTCCTGAAAACTTCCATTTCAGAATAGAACCAATTGGGAGATTTCACCTAAAGTGACAAGGGATTTCCTCTGTTAATAAACAGTACTTGACTCAACTGAGGTTCAAGATTGTTTAATTTCAATTTCAGTAAACAAGTGTAAAAGAGAAGAAAATAATTGTTACTCCAGATCAAAAACAATAAAGAACACAATAAATATAAATACATAGGATAGCTTATATTATAGATTGATTGTATGTAGATAAAGTGACGTACATAGGAGTATCTGTACATAAAATGACTCTGACAGGAAATGATAAAGTAGTGGTGGTGGTGTAGGTTAATAGGTGGAGGTGTTGGTCTGGATGCTACTTATTCTTCTCCCTGATGGGAATGCTAATTACTGGACTAACATAGCAATTCCTGATTCATCACTTAGTTGGAAGTTTTCTCCATTTCATTGGACCACATGACCATAAGAGATAGGAATCGAATTAGGCCATTTGGCCCATCGAGTCTGGTCCACAATTTCATCCTGGCTGATCTATTTTCCCCCTCAACTTCATTCTCCTGCCTCCTCCCTGTAAACTTTCATGCCTTGACTAGTCAATAACCCATCACCCTCTGCCTTAAATGTAGTCAATGGCTTAGCTTCCACAGCCACCTGTGTCAACAGACTCGTCACCTTCTGGCTAAAGAAATTCCTCCTCATATCTGTTCCAAATGGATGTTCCTCTATTCCGAGGCTATGCCCTCTGGACCTAGACTCCCCCTCTATAGGAAACATCCTTTCCACATCCACTCTAGCTAGGCCTTTCAACATTTGATAAGTTTCGATGAGATCCCCCTTTCTTTCTGCTAAGTTCCAGTGAGTACAGTCCCAGAGCTATCAAACGCTCCTCATATGATAACTCATTCCTGGAATCATTCTTGTGAACTTCCTCTGAACCCTCATCAATGTAAGTACATATTTTCTTAGAAAATGGGCCCAAAGCTGCTTACAATACTCTGAGGCCTCACCAGTGCCTCAGCATTACATCCTTGCTTTTATATTCTACTCATCTCAAAATGAATGCTAAATTTGAATTTGCCTCCCTCACCACTGACTCAACCTGCAAGTTAACCTATAGGGAACCCCGTATGAGGGCTCCCAAGTCCCTTTGTACCCTGGATTTTTGAATTTTCTGCTGGTTTACAAAATAGTCTACGCTTTTGTTCTTTCTACCAGACTGCATGACTATACACTTCCTGACACTGTATTCCATCTGCCTTTTCTTTGCCCATTCTCCTAATCTGTCTAAGTCCTTCTGCTCTTTCCTGCTTCCTCAACACAATCTGCCCCTCCACATATCTTTGTATTGTCTCAAACTTGGCAACAGAGTCACCAATTCCATCATCCAAATGATTGAAATATAACGTAAAAAGAAGCAGTCCCAACACCGACCCCTGCGGAACGCTGCTGGTCACTGGCAGCCAACCAGAAAAGGCTCCCTTCATTCCTACTCCTTGTCTCCAACCAATCAGCCAATTCTCTAATCACGCTGGTATCTTTCCTGTAATACCATGGGCTCTTATCTTGTTAAGCAGCCTCATGTGCGACACCCTGTCAAAGGCCTTCTGAAAGTCCAAGTACATAACATCCACTTGCATGTTATTTCCTTAAAGAATTCCAACAAATTTGTTAGGCAAGATTTTCCCTAAAGGAAACCATGCTAACTTGAGCCTATCTCATCATATGCCTCCCAGTAACCTGAAACCACACTCTTAAACAATCAACTACAACATCTTCCCAACCTCTGAAGTCAGGCTAACTAGCGTATAGTTTCCTTTCTTCTACCTCCCTCCTTTCGTGAAGAGTGGAGTGACATTTGCAATTTTCCAGTTCTTGAGAACCATGCTAGAATCTAGTGATTCTTGAAAGATCATTACTAATGCCTCCAAAATCTTCTCTGCTACCTCTTTAAGAACCTTGAGGTGTAGTCCATCTGGTCCAGGTGACTTATCAACCTCCATATCTTTCAGCATCCCAAGCATCTTCCCCTTAGTAACAGAAATTGCACTCACTTCTACCTCCTGACACTCTCGAACTTCCAGCATTCTGCCTTCCACTGTGAAGACAGATGCAGACTACTTCCTGAGTCTGTCCACCATGTCCTTGTCCCCCACTACTCCCTCTCCAATGACATTATCCCTTTTACTCTTTATATATCTGAAAATATTTTTGCATCCCCTTTGATATTGTTGGCTAATTTACCCTCAAATTTAATCGTTTCCCTCCATACTACTTCTTTAGTTGCCTTTTGTTGGTCTTTAAAAGGTTCTCAAACCTTTAACTTCTCACTTTTTTTTCTCTATTATGTGCTCTTTCTTTTGTTTTTATGTTGTTTTGGACTTCCCTTGTCATCCTGTCTTCAGATTACCTCTTCATTTTTGGGATGTAACTTAATATGTAAATATAGGCCTATAGGCTCCGTTAGTCTCATGAATTTGCGCCTTGGAAGGTTTCCAGGGTGCAGGCCTGGGCAAGGTTGTATGGAAGACCGGCAGTTGCCCATGCTGCAAGTCTCCCCTCTCCACACCACCGATGTTGTCCAGGGGAAGGGCATTAGGACCCATACAGCTTAGCACTGGTGTCGTCGCGGAGGAATGTGTGGTTAAATGCCTCAGGCAAAGGCTCGAACTAGCAACCTTCAGATCACTAGACGAACGCCTTAATCACTTGTCCATGCGCCAACACTGGGATGTAACTATCCTGTGCTTCTTGAATAGCCGCCAGAAACTCCACCCATTGTTGTTGTGCTGTCATCCCTGCTAGTGTCCCCTTCCAATCAACTTTGGCCAGCTCCTCTCTCACACCTCTATAATTCCTTTTCACCACCATCATCATCATTATGTATCATGTGATATGACGTGGGTGATTATGGTCTCAATGGACATGATTGTTCATGGCAAAATTTTCTGCAGAAGTAGTTTACCATTGGCTTCTGCTTGGCAGTGACTTTACAAGACGGATGATGCCAGTCATTATCAACACTCTTCAGAGATTGTTTGCCTGGAGTCAGTAGTTGCATAACCAGGACTTGTGTTATATGCCAGCAGCTCATACGACCATCTATCACTTGCTTCCGTTGCTTCAGGTAACCCTGATTAGAGGGGCTAAGCACTTTGCTCAAGGGTTACCTGTAGGCTAGTGGAGGGAAGGAGCACCTTACTCCTCCTTTGGAAGAGACGGATCTTCACCCTATCACCTAGAAATTCCCTTTACTCCACTGTAATAATAACTGCATCGACTTTAGCTTCCCCCTCTCAAATTGAGGTGTGAAATGTATGATATTATGATCAAGAAAGAACGTATGTGCCTGCCTGGTGCAGAAAGCTCATTTGTTTTGCCCTGTTTGAATAATAACGTTAGAATGAAGATGTTTGTTTCACCCAGTTCTTTCTTCATCAGCTGAATTGCGGCTGAGCTGACAATCTACCACCCATTGACGGTAATCCTGTTTCATTCTCCCCATCAAATCCCCCCGATTCTACTTCTCACCTGCACACTATTGGGTCAACTTGCATTGTCCAATAACCTACCAACCCACAGCATTGAGATACTGGAGGAAACTGGAGCACCCGTAGGAAACTCATACAGTCACATGGAGAATGTACAGACTCTGCACAGACAGTGCTGAGTATCAGAATTGAATTCAAGATGTTAGAGCTGTGAAGTAGCAGGTCTACAAGCATCACTGTGTCAGGAGACAGAGTGTAGAGGAAACATAGAAACAGAGAAACATAGAAAACCTACAGCACGTTACAGGCCCTTCGGCCCACAAAGCTGTGCCGAACATGTCCCTACCTTAGAACTACCTAGGCTTACCCATAACCATCTATCTTTCTAAGCTCCATGTATCCATCCAGGAGTCTCTTAAAAGACCCTATTGTTTCCACCTTCACCACCACCGCAGGCAGCCCATTCCACGCACTCACCACTCTATGCGTAAAAAACTTACCCCTGACATCTCCTCTGTACCTACTTCCAAGCACCTTAAAACTATGCCCTCTTGTGCTAGTCATTTCAGCCCTGGGGAAAAGCCTCTGACTATCCACATGATCAACGCCTGTCAATACTTGAACACCTCTATCAGGTCACCTCTCATCCTCGGTCGCTCAAAGGAGAAAAGGCCGAGTTCACTCAACCTATTCTCATAAGGCATGCTCCCCAATCCAGGCAACATACTTGTAAATCTCCTCTGCACCCTTTCTATAGTTTCCACGTCCTTCTTGTAGTGAGGTGACCAGAATGGAGCACAGTACTCCAAGTGGGGTCTGACCAGGGTTCTATATAGTTGTAACATTACCTCTTGGCTCTTAAACTCAGTCCCACAATTGATGAAGATCAATGCACCGTATGCCTTCTTAACCACAGAGTCAACCTGCGTAGCAGCTTTGAGTGTCCTATGGACTTGGACCCCAAGATCCCTCTGATCCTCCACACTGCCAAGAGTCTTACCAATAATGCTATATTCTGCCATCATATTTGACCTACCAAAATGAATCACCTCACACTTATCTGGGTTGAACTCCATCTGCCACTTCTCAGCCAGTTTTGCATCCTATCAATGTCCCGTTGTAACCTTTGACAGCCCTCCACACTATCCACAACACCCCCAACCTTTGTGTCATCAGCAAATTTATTAACCCATCCCTCCACTTCCTCATCCAGGTCATTTATAAAAATCACAAAGAGTAAGGGTCTCAGAACAGATCCCTGAGGCACACCACTGGTCACTGGCCTCCATGCAGAATATGACCCATCTACAACCACACTTCACCTTCTGTGGGCAAGCCAGTTCTGCATCTACAAAGCAATGTCCCCTTGGATCCCATGCCTCCTTACTTTCTCAACAAGCCTTGCATGAGGTACCTTATCAAATACCTTGCTAAGATCCATATACACTACATCTATGGCTCTACCTTCATCAATGTGTTTAGTCACATCCTCAAAAAATTCAATCCGGCTCGTAAGGCACAACCTGCCTTTGACAAAGCCATGCTGACTATTCCTAATCATATTATGCCTCTCCAAATGTTCATAAAGCCTGCCTCTCAGGATCTTTTCCATCAACTTACCAACCACTGAAGTAAGACTCACTGGCCATAATTTCCTGGGCTATCCCTACTCCCTTTCTTGAATAAGGGAACAACATCTGCAACCCTCCAATCCTCTGGAACCTCTCCCGTCCTCATTGATCATGCAAAGATCATCGCCAGAGGCTCAGTAATCTCCTCCCTCGCTTCCCATAGTAGCCTGGGGTATATCTCATCCAGTCCTGGTGACTTATCCAACTTGATGCTTTCCAAAAGCCCCAACACATCCTCTTCCTTAATATCTGCATGCTCAAGCTTTTCAGTCCACTGCAAGTCATCCCTACAATCACCAAGATCCTTTTCTGTACTGAATACTGAAGCAAAGTATTCATTAAGTACCTCTGCTATTTCCTCCATTTCCATACACACTTTTCCACTGTCACACTTGTTTGGTCCTATTCTCTCACGTCCTATCCTCTTGCTCTTCACATACTTGTAGAATGCCTTGGGGTTTTCCTTAATCCTGTCCGCCAAGGTCCCTTCTGGCTCTCCTAATTTTATTCTTAAGCTCCTTTCTGCTAGCCTTATAATCTTCTAGGTTCCTATCATTACCTAGTTTTTTGAACCTTTCATAAGCTCTTCTTTTCTTCTTGACTAGATTTACAACAGCCTTTGTACACCATGGGTCTTGTACCCTACCATCCTTTCCATGTCTCATTGGAACGTCCCTACTCAGAATTCCACACAAATATCCCCTGAACATTTGCTACATTTCTTCCGTACGCTTCCATAAGAGATCTTTCTGGGCAATTTCAGAAGCTTTCCTCCACATATGCTGCCTGACCTGCTGCATTCTTACAATGTTCTTATAATTTAATACCATCATTCCCACAATCCTGATTGAGAAGTTGCAGAACCTGGGCCTCTGTACCTCCCTCTGCAATTGGATCCTTGACTTCCTAACCAGAAAACCACAATCTGTGCGGATTGGTGATAACGTATCCTCCTCATTGATGATCAACTCTGGGGCACCTCAGGGGTGTGTGCTTAGCCCACAGCTCTACTCTCTATATACATATAGCTGTGCGGCTAGGCATAGCTCAAATACCATCTATAAATTTGCTGATGGTACAACCATTGTTGGTAGAATCTCAGATGGAGATGAGAGGGTGTACAGGAGTGAGATATGCCAACTAGTGGAGTGGTGCCGCAGCAACAACCTGGCACTCATTGTCAGTAAGATGAAAGAGCTGATTGTGGACTTCAGGAAGGGTAAGACGAAGGAACACGTACCAATCCTCACAGAGGGATCGGAAGTGGAGAGAGTGAGCAGCTTCAAGTTCCTGGGTGTCAAGATCTCTGAGGACCTAACCTGGTTCCAACATATCAACACAGTTATAAAGAAGGCAAGACAGCGACTATACTTCATTAGGCATTTGAAGAGATTTGGTATGTCAATGAATACACTCAAAAACTTCTGTAGATGTACCGTGGTGAGCATTCTGACAGGCTGCATCACTGTCTGGTATGGAGGGGCTACTGCACAGGACCGAAAGAAGCTGCAGAGGGTTGCAAATTTAGTTGGCTCTGTCTTTGGTACTCGCCTAAAAAGTACCCAGGACATCTTCAAGGAGTGATGTCTCAGAAAAGCAGCGTCCATTATTAAGGACCTCCAGCACCCAGGGCATGCCCTTTTCTCACTGTTACCATCAGGTAGGAGGTACAGAAGCCTGAAGGCACACACTTAGCGATTCAGGAAACACTTCTTCTCCTCTGCCATTGGATTCCTAAATGGGCATTGAACCCGTGAACACCACCTCACTGTTTTAATATATATTATTTCTGGGTTTTTTTTGCATGAATTTTAATTTATTCAATATATGTATACTGTAATTGATTTACTTATTTATTTATTTATTATTATCATTATTTTATTTTTTTCTTCTATATTATGTGTTGCATTGAACTGGTGCTGCTAAGTTAACAAATTTCACAACACATGCCGGTGATAATAGACCTGATTCTGACTCTGATGTTCTCATTTTCTTGGTCCAGAATTGCCTTATCTAAAACTGGGGAGGCTAGAGGAAAGAATTAGTCAAAGTCTATAAAATAATGAGAGACTTAGAAAGAGGAAAGACCAGCAGGGAAGGTTTGGAGGGTGTTTGGGAGAAAAGTATTTTTATCAAGAGGGTGGTGGGGTCAGGACATCATTGCCTGAGGTTTATTTCTTTGGAGGGTCAGAGACTGAGGAAGATCTGATAAAAGTTTATAAAGTTATGAGAAGTATGGATAGAGTGGACAGCTAGCTATTTTACCCAGGGTTGAAATATCTAATATTGGATGACGTGCATTTAAGGTGAGGTGAGAAAATTCTATGGGGATATGTGAGGCAAGTTCTTTCTCACAGAGAGCTGTGGGCTCCAGAGGTGGAGGCAGAAGTGGCTCTCTTCAGATGTCCAGCATTTGTTGAATCTCTTGCATTTATGACTGTGGACCTAAAGGGTCTATTCCTGTGCTGGACTATTTTATGTTCTGAAAACTCTCACCACATTTAGAGTGTGCAAGTGTACATGGAGGAACACTTAAAGTATTTGTTATGGTACACATCTGACTGCGCCAGCCAGCGGGGTTTAGGCACTCTAACTCCCTGGAATATGGTTATCTGGCATGGCCTCTTTAAAGATTTAGGCCCGCTCCGCTAGTTGGTGGCTATGTCTTGGTACCAGATTTTAATATTTAAAGATCGCCTGAACTCGGGTTTAGTGCTCAATTGTCAGCTCAACTTCAGTTCAGTCTGCAATTGCATTTTGGATTTCTATCTTGTTTGGATTTTTGTCTACCATTGTAGTCAGCAACCCTGCTCTTGTCTTGTCTGGAGTCTAGTCTCAAATTCTCCACACTTGTGTCCTTCCCATCCTTGCCTAGGCCTCTTGTCACAGTATTATAACCCATGAGGACATGGACCGAAAGGTAGGGAGTAGGATAAGCCTCAATAGCCCTCTTTTTTTTGGCCAGCACAGACACACTGGGCCGAATGGCCTCTGTCTTTTGCAACCACAGATCTGTAACATTGTGCAGTCCTCCTTTAGCTCCTTATAACATTCACAGTGAGCTTTTGACAGTACAGAATGGCAGGTTGAATGACTGAAGGTATCAGTGATGTGCCCTTGTACTCCCCTGTAGGGGTCACTGGATTGCAACTAGGAATCGTCCTAATTTCCCACTCCTCCGCTGAAGGCTGCTGGGGCCAATTACAATGTCACATTGCAGTCCTGGCTGAAACTCGGCAACAGACTGGAAATCCAACCTGGGACCTTATGATCTGTGTGGCTGAGAGCCATGTCCTGCAACGAATGTATGAACTAAGGCACCAGGGGAGCCGCAAATATTTCATCCATAATAGCATGATAAACGCTCACTGTCAATGTTATACGGTGGATTCTTGCTGCTTCCGATTTAGAAGAGAGAGTGCACTAATTAAGTGAGAATTTTGGTAAACTTGATCTCAGAAACTGTAGTAGGTTTATTTACCTAACATCTGACTGGCGACATCTCTTATTACCCTCCCCTCATCCTCCCTCAGTATAAAAAAGCCATTTCTGAAAAAGCATAAGTTGGGCCGAAGGGTTTGTTTTCCAGATTGTAAAGCCCTATGACTCTACAGGGGATGGGCTTTGGTGTGGTGGGAAATGGAGGAGAGGTGGTGCTCTGCGAGAGGTAGGAGTGTGGTGGAGATGTTTTAGTTTGCAATGTGCAGATATTGAGAAAGAAAATTACTTTAACCAGGCTTTTGGCTGTTCAGAATTACAACCCCCTTTTCTAAAATGATGTATTTGTCAAAACCTCCACATTAGGAAAGAGTTTCCTAATGTGTCAATCTAACATCTCACTCAAAATTCAGAATTTCATCCAGGTATTTTCAATATCGAACTCCGTCATAGATGGTCCAACATCACCGTGGACGGTTCCAAGTCTGGCTGTGAAATGAGGAGTATTGGGCATGGGGTGAGCTACCCCTATCCTGTAAGAACCCATAGCTTCAAAAACTTCATCCTTGGGATCTTCGAAGATGGGATGCACTTGGGGACAACTTGAAAGACCTGCCCAGGACAGAGCACTCTGGCAAGTTGCTGTCGGTGGCCCATGTCCCAGCTGGGACAATGGGTTTAAGAAGAAGAAGAAGCAAATTTTCATTACAGACCACCTTCTGATCTATCCAAAAATTGGGAGCAGCTCAACCTTTCCCAAATCTCATATTCACTGCTGTGAGTAATTCTTCAGCTTGTTGATTGGCCAAGTCCAATTTGAGGCCCCAGCTTTATGCCTCAAAGGACTGAAAAACATCCAGTCATTGTGCATTCAGGATTGCAAACTGGGGCTTCTTCACTTGTTTCAACTATTCCAATTGGTTGATCCGAACATCTTTCACAAGCAATGTCATTCTAACTGTTTCTCCATAGCCCTCTAGACCTTGCTTTCTCCTGGGCAGTCTGGTGGTAGATCTAATCTACAATCTCAATTCTTCAAGGATGTTCAGCCACTACCCTACATCAGCAGAAATAATATTGCTGATTACGTGCCATCTTTTATGAGCCTGGGGTCTCTCCCCAGAGATGACTGCACTTTTTGTTGGATCCTGACGCTTTTCTGATCCAAAAGTTCTTTAGAAGTTAAGAATAAGGCATAAAACTTGTTGGTTATGGCTGTTTTGTTAAATGTTAGAAGAAGGAAAAATGAATTATGAGAGAGTTGAGAGAACAAAGGAGAAAAGCAGTCATGATAGTCTCATACTCATACTCAGACTGGAGGTAACAAAAATCCCAGTGATATCAATTAATCTATAAAATAGACAGATTCAGGTAGTGTGAGAGTTGCTACTGAAAACTAAGAAGTTTCTAGAAAAACTGTACCGTAATTACTGGAAGATTCACTGAGCAATTACATCTATATAGGTGATTATATAAAAATACAAGCAGGCATAGGAAAGTTAAACTACAAGTGAAGTAACAAATCTACACCCTAGGACATGCTCTCTTCTTGCTGCTGCCATCAGGAAGAAGGTACAGGAGCCCCAGGACTCACACCACCAGGTTCAGGAACAATTATTATCCCTCAGCCATCAGGCTGTTGAGCCAAAGGGGATAACTTCACTTAGCTTCTCTTACCCATCATTGAAATGTTCCCACATCCAATAGACTCACTTTCAAGGACTCTTCAGCACACGTTCTTGATATTGATTGCTTATTTATTTATTATTATTATTTCATTATTTTTGCATTTGCACAGTTTGCTGTCTTCTGCATGCTGGTTGAATGCCCAAGTTGGGTGGTCTCTCATTGATTCTGGTATGGTTATGATTCTATAGATTTATTGAGTATGCCCACAAGAAAATGAATCTTAGTGTTGTATATGGTTACATATATGTACTTTGATATTAAATTTTTTTTGAATTTTGCAATCAGCAAGTGGAACGATAACTGCTATTGTTATTTAGAGTGAATCTTCACTTACTTTGAACAGATATACCTTGCTTACCATTGTCTGTAGGACAATATCTCCTTAGTTTCATTCAGTACCATTACATTGCATGTAATGTGTTGTACAAATGCAGTTCTGTGGTAGTTATTTTGGATCTTTGGAGTGAGAGAAACAGGGGTCAATGTTTCAAGTCAATAAATTTACATCAGAACCTTACACATAATTCCCATGAAAGGCCATCGACCTGGAATGATAAGTCTGTTTCTTTCACCCCAGATGCTGTCTGACCTGCTGAGTATCTCCAACCCATTCTGTATTATTGTAAGATTCCCAACATTTGCACCGTTTTGTTTTTGGATTGGTGCTCATGCTATGGACAGGTATTCAGAGACCGGGATCCACAGGCGTGACTTTGAATTTCACCATTTCCAGCAAGGGAATTTGAAAATACGGAATCAAAAAGTTAGCAGCTTTAGCTATTGGACAAACATATTTTGATAAAGATTTGTCAACGATATTGTCTAAGGAGTCTGTCATCCTACTGGGGCAGCGTGGTAGTGTAGCAGTTAGCACAATCTCGACATTGCTAGTGATCATCAGTCAGGGTTTGATTCCTGCCACTGTCTGTACATTCTTCCTGTGACTGCATGGGTCCCGTCTGGGTGTTCCATCCCCCACATTCCAATCACGTACAGTTAGAGTTAGTGAGTGGGCACTGGAAGCTTGGGAATACTTGGGGACTATCCACAGCACGATCCTTGTACTGTTGGTCCTTGACACAGAATGATGCCATTTCACTGTTTTGATGTATATGCGATAAATAGGCTAATCATTAAATCTTTAAGACTAGATCTGCACCTGATCACAGACTTGCCGATGTGGTGATAAAAATGGTCCTCAGCCACAACTCAGGGGACTTTCTGCTGAGATTCATGTTCTGTGAAAAAATAAATTAAAAGGAATCTCCCTAACAATTTCTCCTTGCACAACGTCTGTGATGTAGCTTTGCCTCTTACCTTAACTTTGTTTGAGTTTTCCCACTGTAGGAAAAACTATGTGCTACTATGTAATGGAACCCCTCTGTTGATTTTTTGGTACTTTCTAATATGGAAGCTCAAATCAAGCTAAAAATCTAACTAAAATTGACTCGAGACATACTATGCACTCTAAATGAGTAGACCTACTTGAAGAGAGCATAGATTGGCAAACCAGTCCCAGGATGTTGGCCAGCTTGAAAATGCCCTGGCACTGGTGGCTGACAGCAAACGATGCCAGGAAAGGGAACTACCCACAAACTTCACTAACTTTTTTGTGGGCAGTCCTCTGAGGCCAACAACCAGAGTTTTAGCTTCGCAAACAACAGGAGTTCTGCAGATGCTGGAAGTTCAAGCAACACACATCAAAGTTGCTGGTGAACGCAGCAGGCCAGGCAGCATCTCTAGGAAGAGGTACAGTCGATGTTTCAGGCTGAGACCCTTCGTCAGGACTGTACCTCTTCCTAGAGATGCTGCCTGGCCTGCTGCGTTCACCAGCAACTTTGATGTGTGTTGCTAGAGTTTTAGCTTTATTGCTGATGACTCATGCTGTCTTTTA
Source organism: Mobula hypostoma (assembly GCF_963921235.1). NCBI lineage: Eukaryota > Metazoa > Chordata > Chondrichthyes > Myliobatiformes > Myliobatidae > Mobula > Mobula hypostoma. The sequence continues at coordinate 209,790,857 of NC_086099.1, forward strand.
GCGAAGCTGTCATTCCTAGTTGGACTGGTTTTTGGATTACTTTCTTTGCATGCTCCCTCTCTGTATTTCTAATAAATACACTTCCCAGAACATAAACCAGGTGTATAATGAGATAAGGAACTCTGATCTTCTATTTCCAAGATCACAAATGGTGCAATGACCTTGCTGTCTGTCCAGAGTGATCAGCTATGTTTGCGATTGAACCAGGAGGCTGTCAAGTTGTACACATTACAGAATGGATTTGAGTGGTGCATTTACCAGCTAAGCCACTAGGGGACTCTTTAGCATTATTTTATTGTACGTTACCGTGGAGATTGCAGCTCTAACCCTCATCATCGGATGTCTTTACCAGATCATTGATCCCCCGGGCCAAAACAATTGTTTCGGTGAATTGCAAAGGAAGAAGGTGAGACAGAAAGGGTCTTTTGTGTGATGTATTCTCCAGAATGCACAATGCAAGAATGCTGGTCAGTTGTAAAGTGCATAATAGGATGCTGATATCTGGAAGGAGTACTTAACATACGCTCAATGCTACCTTGCATAGTCATTGAATTATTTTACCTCCTCTTTTCTAGTCACTAAAACGTCCAGATTTGGTAAGACCAACATTTTCTAATAGGAAGTCTTGTAAATAAATCTAGCTTTTGAAAAAATATTACTGGAGTATTTAATTTGATTATTTTTGATGTAGCATTATACCAAGAAATTGTACATTTTTTTGGTCAGTTCAAGAGTATTTTTTGCTAAATGAAATAATAACTCTGCCAAGAGGTTTGAGGGGCAATAGTGAGTAGGAAATTTCACGATTATCGCTGTTCTCCACTGGGATGAACAACAGTTCAAAAGTTCAAAGTTCAAAGTAAATTTATTATCAATGTACGTACATATCACCACAGAGATTAGTTTTCTTGTGGGCATTCACAATAGATGGAATCAATAAAAAGTTACACACAAAGATGGACAAACAACCACAGTGCAAAAGGAGACAAACAGTGCAAATACAATAAATAAATAAATAATATTATGAGCATGAGTTGTAGAAAGAATTACCGGCTTATGAATAGAATCTATATTGCAGAATCCTCTAGATTGTTCAGAATAGTAAATGTTGAAAAAAACAGAGGGAAAGAAAATAGGAGCCGACATACTGCCTGTGGCTCAGTAGCATAATATTATTTCAGTGCCTATGACTGGGGTTCAATTCCCACTGCTGCCTGCAAGGAGTTTGAACATTCTCCCCGTGACCACACTGGTTTCCTCCAGCTGCCCTGGTTTCCTCCCATGTTCCTACGATGTACGGGTGGTCACATGAGTGTAATTGGGTGGCACGGTCTCATTGGACCAAAGGGGCCAGTTACTAAAAAATGTAGAAATAATAAAATAGCTCACATCGTCATTGGGAAAGCACTGGAATGTAATTTCTAAGAAAGTGATTTCAGGGCACTTACAGTATCATAACTTCATTAGTTAGAGACCATCGCTACTGTCTCACATCTCTCAGGCCATCTGCTGTGCATTTCCAGCATTTAACATGCTTTATAACACATCTATAATAAAATGTGCTGCCAGTGTTGGAAACTCACTGGGATCCAATCTCTGCAGCAGATTGCAATAAGAACAGATTTAGCAGCGAGCAGGACCATGCCTAGCTTGTACGTGTGTTGGAGCCTCTGATAACCAAGTGCTATTTTATGTGCCATTTTTTACTTAAGACTTACATTTCTATCGCACCCTGCAAGCCCACAGGACCTTCCAATGTACTTTCCAAACACTGAAGTGCCCTGTTATCCCTGTGACATGAGGGAATGTGTTAGCCATAGTAAAGAATACAAACAACAATGTGTAAAAATGCTGGAGGGACAACAGGTTCGGCAGCATCTATGGAAAGGACAATTCCTGATAAATCCTAATGAAGAGTCTTGGCAGAAAATGTCAATTGTTTATTACCTGCTGAGTTCCTCCAGCATTTTGTGTGTGTCACTCCAGAATTCCAGCATCTGCAGAATTGCCTGTATTTATCATGTGCAAATAATCTACCATTTTGTGTGGCAAGCCTGGTAGTGTAGCAGTTAGTCCAATTGTTTTACATCACCAGTAATTACCGATCGGAGTTCAATTCCTGCTGCTGTCTATAAGGAGTTTGTATGTTCTCCCCGTGACTGTGTTGGTTTTCTCTGGGTGCGCTGGTTTCCTCCCACATTGCGAAGACGTGCAGAGATAGGATTAGTAAATTGTGGGCATACGGTGTTAGTGCTGGAAGCTTGACAACACTTGCAGGTGTCCAGCGCAACTCACACTGATATGATTTGACGCAAATGATGCATTTCACTGTATATTTTGATGTTTCGATGTACATGTGCCAAATAAAGCTAATCTTTGATCTTTAAACTTCTTTGGTTTCAGGCGAGTTTCCAATAACACTCAAGAGATTCTGTAGATGCCAAAAATCTAGACACACACAAAATCTTGGAGATGCATCATCAGGGAAGAGTCTCAGTCTGAAACATCAGCTATTTATTCCTCGCAAGAGAGGCCACTTGACTTGCTGAGTTCCATTATTGCTAAACTCATTCTGCTAATATTACTTTATCGTTGGGCAAACGCCAAAATTTGACCCCAACTGTCTCATTGGATAATATACTGAATGACCCTCTGTTAATACCTCATTCCCAATGCAACTTCATAAATCATTTCTTGTGCTGATTTCTTCAGTTTGGGGAGTGCTGACATCTTACCACTCCAGTCAATAAGGAGCTGTAGTTCTGGGTTCCTCCAAAAGTTTAAGAGAATTCTGTTTATTTATCATCAGATCTGCAAGTGAAAACCTGTAAAGTGTAATCATGTAACACATGTTTCCTCTGAATGTTGTTATATTTTACTATTATTACCAGGCAGTTGGGATGCATGAGTGGTAATGATCTTTTGATGTATCTCAAGCCGTTAATGAGCCAGTCCACTGCTACAAAGGGCAGAAAGGTCATGAGTCCAGCTGTAGAGAACATTACTGCAACAGGGAAACAGCAGAGGGAATCCACAGTTGCCTACCTGACACAATGGCTCAGACCCCTTGTGGCCGTCTCCTGTTATCTCCCGAAGAGGTAGTTTGGAGCGCACTACAGATGAAGCTGGCAGTTTTGACATTAAAGATTAGCTTTATTAGTCACATGTACATACAGTGAAGGGCTTTGTTTACATCAAATCAAATCAGCGAGGGCTGTGCTGGGCAGTCCGAAAGTGTCGACAGGCTTCTGGCACCAACACAGCATGCCCACACCTCACTAATCATAACCGTACGTCTTTGGAATGTGGGAGGAAACCGGAGCACCCGGAGGTAATCCACACAGTCACAGGGAGAATATACAAACCCCTTGCAAGCAGCAGTGGGAAGTGAACCGTGATCTTACAGCTGACGCTGTAAAGTGTTACACCAACCGCCACGCTGCCGTGCCGCCCCACAGTAAAGTTGGGATTTTTACCTGCCAGAATGAGGTAAGTATTTTTGTGAACAAAGTATTTCTCAGAAACTTAGCGTTTTAAGTTTCAAAATGTATCTTTTTCAGCAAAACTGAAAAGCTGTAAGCATTTCCTATGTGGGTTTAATGATTTCATTATAGCACCCTTAAGACAATTGGATAATGGTTTCAAATTTAACCAAAAACCTGTCTTAAAGCTTCATTCAGTGTTATTAGAAAAATCCCTGCCCTTAATGTTAATTGTCTCTTGTTTCCCATTGACTTTAGTAATAACCACCCACTACTTGCATAAGGGAGAGTTCAGGGAGTGAACTCTTCACTTCTGATGCCGAAAGGAGGGCTTGAGGAATTGGAACATTTCTAAGGGCTGGCTCATTGACTGGCTTTCATTCAATAGTCAACCCAAGCTCTCCGACTGAGAGCTTGCCCAAGGACATAACATGATGTTTATGAATGTAGCAGCACAGAAAAAGGTCATTAATCAGCCTCTGAACTCTTCACTGACTCTCACACCTTGGCATTTCCCCTCAGTGCCCCCAAATCAATAAACTCCAAGAGCCTTCATGGGCCACACAGAAGTGTAGTGGTTAGCAAAACTCTATTACACAGATTCAGTTCCTGCCACTGTCCATTAGGAGTTTGTCCATTCTCCTTGTGACCGCGAGGGTTTCCTTCGGGTGCTCTGGTTTCCTCCCACATTCACAAGACATACGGTTAATCGGTCAATGGGTATAACTGGGCGGCGCAGGTTTGTTGGGCTGGAAGGGCCTGTTAACATGATGTGTCTACAAAATCCAGTGCGGGCTCTGCAGTAAACATAACGTCAGCCAAAGTGGGAGAAAACGATCCATGAACGTCAACTGGCTGTAAGCGGCATGACCAACTCTCTGTAGTCTCTACCCATGACGATCAAGAGGGGCACAAATTCGACGGGGCATCAATAAAGGTCATGGGATAAACGGACACACAGCATGCAAGAGAATTCCTAGAAGCATAGTTTCCCACAAACAATTCTATAAACAGGCATGTAGACCTTGATCTCATTTATAAGTCAATGCGGACAAAATTCCGGACAACGCACAGAGTTCTCCACGCAACCAATTATCAATGAGACCCCCGCCCTATGCCACATTCTGTAATGATGACCATTCAGCTGATTGATACATATATAAAGGCCAAGCATTTGGAGGGCACACCACAGTTGAACAGTGCACTGATGATGTCTTCTCGTTAGGTTACAAAACATTAGGAAATGGATTGACAAGATGAGAGAATAGCTCAACCAAATAAATAAATAATCATCCCACTTGCTATTGAGGATCTCTGATATTTGATTCCACTGCAAGAACACACGAAAATTGCAGCAGAGATAGACCACTAACTCATCTCGCCTACTCCGCCATTCAATATGATCACGGCTGATCGCAAGATTCAAAGTTCAAAGTAAATTTATTATCAAGGTATGTATGTGTCACCATATATAACCTGCGATTCATTTTCTTGTGGGTATTCACAGTAGATACAAAAAATACAATAGAATCAATGAAAAACTACAAAGACTGATCAACAACCAATGTGCAAAAGAAGTCAAACTGTACAAATACAAAAAAAAACAAATAATAAAAGAATAAATAATCAATAATATTGAGAACAGGGGTTGTAGAGTTCTTGAAACTGAGTCCAGAGGTTGTGGAGGTGAGTGATGTTATCTGCACTAGTTCAGTAGCCCAATCGTTGAAGGGTAATTACTGTTCCTGAATCTGGTGGTGTGGGATCTAAGGCTCCTGTACATCCTTCCTGATGGCAGCAGCAATTAGAGAGCATGGCCTTGTTGATGGATGCTGCTTTCTTGTGGCAGCCCTCCTTGTAAATCTACCTCAGGCCTCGACTCCTCTTCTGTGTACTCAGTACTCTGAACTTCCAAAAATGTATTTATCTTCTCTTTCATTACCTTCTGTGACCTAGCCTCTGGGGTAGAGAAGCCCTGAGATCCACCACCCTTGTGAGAAGAAATTTCTACCCACCTCAGTTTTAAATCACTACTTATTATCTTGCAACTTTGTCCCACTTGTTCAAGACCTCTTACAAGATGAACCACTTCAATGTCCATCTGCTCACAGCCCCTTAGGATCTTACATGGCTCGGTGAGATTTTTCTAAACCATGGAGTGCTGATCTAACAAATCAGTTGTAAATGTGGGCAGAGAACCTAATCTGGACAAGTTTGAGGTGTTGCACTTTGGGAGTTCAAATATAAGAAGAAAGTATACAGTAAATGGCAGGATGCTTAGGAACATTGATGAACAGGGAGATCCTTGAGTTCAAGTCATTTATTCCCTGAAAGTATCAACACATGCAGATAGGGAGGTAAAAACGGTACCGTACGCTACGTTAGTGTCGCAGTTAGAGTGATGCTATTACAGGTCGTGCGGGTCAGAGTTCGGAGTTCGATTCTGATATCATCTGTAAATAGTCTGTATGTCCACTGAATGGAATGCGTGGGTTATGTCTGCGTGCTCCCGTTTCCTTCCAGGGTCCTAAGACCTACTGGTTAGTAGGTTAATTGGTCATTGTAAACTGTTCCGTGATTAGCGCTTAGGGCTAAGTTGGGGCTCGGCTGGGCAGGGCTGCTCAAATGGCTGGAAGGGCCTATTGCACGCTATGTTTTGATTGGTCGATAAATAAATAAACAAACAAACAAGTAAGTGATTATTGTACCAGTATAAAAGTTTGGTCAGGCCACATTTGGAGCATCATGTGTAGTTCTGATTGCTGCATTACAGGAAACGTGGAGATTTTGGAAAGGGTGCTGGAGAGGTTCATCAGGGTGTTCATCTGATCAGTGTTCTCCTTATGGAGAGGTTGGACATAATTAGTTGAATATCACTGCCATGTCATGAAATTTGTGGTTTTGCTGCAGCAGTACAGAGTAATACATAAAAAGAAACTATAAATTACAATAAGAAACACACACACACAGACATATACAGTATATATATATAAATTAAATAAGCTGTGTAAAAATAGAGCAAAAATAGTGTTCATGAGTTGGTTTATTGTCCATTCAGAAATGTGATGATGGAGAGGAAGAAACTATTCTTCAGCTGCTGAGTATATGTCCTCAGGCTCCTATGCCTCTTCTCTGACAGTAGTAAAAAGAAGAGAGCATGTCCTGGGTGATGGGTGCCCTTGTTGACGGATGCTGCCCTTTTGACGCATCACATTTTGAAGGTGTCATTGATGCTGAGGTGGCTAGTGTCCATGATGGATCTTGTTGAGTTTACAACTTCCTGTGCAGCAGCCTCTCCATACCAGATGATGATGCAACCAGTTGGAATGCTCCCCACCGTACTTCTGTAGAAATTTGCTAGATTCTTCGGCAACATACCAAATCTCCTCAAAACTTCTCATGAAGCATAGCTGCTGTCGTGCCTTCTTTGTAATTGCCTCAATATGTTGGGCCCAGGATAGATCTTTGGAGATTTTGACACCCCAGCAACTTGAAACTGCTCGTCCTTTTCACCACTGGTCCCTCAGTGAGGACTGGTGTGTGTCTCCTCGACTTCCCCTTCCTGAAGTTCACAATCAATTCCTTGGTCTTACTGACGTTGAGTGCATGGTTGTTGTTGCAACACCACTCAACCAGCTGATCTTTCTCACTCCTGTATGCCTTCTCATCGCTATCTGAGATCCTGCCAAAAACGGTTGTGTCATCGGCAAATTTATGGGTGACGTTTGAGCTGTGCCAAGTCACATAGTCATGGGTGTAGAGAGAGTAGGGCAGTGGGCATCCTTGAGGTGCAGCGGTGTTGATTGGCAGTGAGGAAGAGATGTTATTTCCGATCTGCTCTGACTGTAGTTTCCGGATGTGAAGTCAGGGATCCAGATGCAGTGGGAGGTACAGAGGCCCAGGTTTTGAAGCTTGCTGATTAGTACTGGGAGGACGATGGTGTAGAACGCTGAGCTGTAATCAATAAACAGCAGCCCAACGTAGGTATTGCTGTTGGAGAAGAGGGGACTGGGGTGTGAGGGATTTTTGATTACGATGGCTGCTTTCCCGAGGCAGCTGGAAGCGTAGAGAGAATCAGTGGAGGGGAAGCTGGTCTGTATGATGAGCCCTGCAGTTCCACAGCTTGTCGAAGAGCTTTGAGCTTCCAGGGTTCTTGAGCACCTGCATTTACTAATCGTTATTTTAACCAGAGCTGTTAAGCCCTTGTACTTAATCTTGTCAAGTTATTTGTGACTGGCACATGATTCCCCACATTCTATGATTATTTAAGGAGGACTCTCGGTCAGAGGCTTAGCGGAGTCATTGTATTGGAGAGAATGAATTGTCTTGTGGTGTTGCTTAGTCGCTCCTTAGAGGCTCTGTTGGTACTCCTATGTTTAATCTCCTGTTCCCGTCTCCTCCTGGGGACCCTGCCGTTCCTCCGCTCCTGGGTCAAGTCATGAGCCTGCCATCCGCAGCTCCTGGGTTGAGTCGGGTGCCAGCGACCGCCGTGCCAGAGAAGGCCTGCTGTTCCTCCACGAGCACACGGTGATAGTCTATGAGCCATCTCCACACTTTCAGAGGTGTTGAGCAGAGCAGTTGCCATAGCAACCTGTGATGCACCCGAATAGGATGCTTTCCGTGGTTCACCCATAAAAGTTGGTGTGGTTCAATGGAGACATTCCAAATTTCCTTAGGCTTCTGCGTAAATAGAGGTGCTGGTGTGCTTTGTTGCCATGGTATCTACATGGCTGGACCAGTGCAAGTTTTTGGTGGTAGTTACATCTAAGAACTTGAACCCTCCTCCACCTCAGCACCATTGATACATACAAGGGTGTGTACTCTGCTCCACTTTCTGAAGTACTGACCAGCTCTCTTATTTTTCTGACACCGAGGAAAAGTTTATTATCACGACACTGTCTCACCAGGTTCTTTCCTATACTCCATCTCACTGTTATTTGAGATATAGCCCGCTAGGTGTTGCCGCCTGCGAACCGTAAATGGAGAAACGATCTAGTGCTTTCCTGGTGTATATAATGAATAAACTTTTCTCGGGCTTCCAGCTGCATACAGGTATCAGTTTTAGCCAATGTTTCGATGACATACTCTGCCTTCTTCATCAGGGATGATGCCTTGGATGTCTAGTCCGGTGGTATAAATACCCCTGTCCTGGACAATGGGTGTATGAATACCACCGGACTAAATGTGCCCAGGCATCATCCCTGATGAAGAAGGCAGAGTCTGTCATCAAAACGTTGGTTGAACCTGATACCTGTACCCGGCTGGAAGCCCGAGAAGAGTTTATTCATCGGTGAGTGGAGTTAGAGATGAATCTGGCCACACAACTGTGAGTGTACGGGGAGTAAAGTGGAGAGCTGAGGACACAGCCTTGAGTGGCACCAGTGTTGAGGATAATCACTGCAGAAACATTGCCGCCTATCCTTACCTGTTGCGGTCTGTTGGTCAGGAAGTCAAGGACCCAAGTAGAGACAGCAATCCAGATTCCTAGGTATAGCAATTTGGAGATGAGTTTGTCTGGAATTATAACATTGAAGGTGGAGCTGCAGGAGTCTCTGTTTTCCAGATGTTCCAGAGATGAGTGCAGGGCCAAGGAGATGGCATCCGACATAGACCTGTTTTGGCATTAGGCGAGTTCCAGTGGGATGACGTTGAATGGATTGCTGGTGTTGATATATACCATGATCAGTCTCTCAAAGCACTTCAGGATGTTTGATGTCAGAGCCACCAGTTAGCAGTCGTTAAGGCATGTTACCTTATTTTTATTTGGCACCGGGGTGATGTGGTCTTCTTAAAGCAGGTTGGAAACTCAGAAAGAAGTAAGAAGAGGTTAAAAAATGTCTGCAAATACTTTCCCCAACTCAACATACACCAAATTCTGGAGGAACTCAGCAGGTTAGGCAGCACCTATCGAAATGAATGACGTTTCGGGCCAAGACCCTTCTTCAGGAATCTCTTCCATTGATCTGCCCTCGACCCTAGGACATGAGTAGGGAGTCCATCCAGCCCAGATTCTTTCCATGGGTTCACTCACCCGAGGGCTGATCTGACTGGTGACTCTGAGTGACAGATGCATCTGGAGTTGTCAGGGTGGTTGGTGACATTTCATTGTCCTTTTGTTCAAAACACGCATAAGAATACACTTGGCTCTGGGGAAGTTAATGTTTCATAATGTTGTGATGCAAACTCGATGGCTGATAGCCTAATTCTGGTCCTATGTCTGAGGGTCTTATATGAAGGCCATTTGCCTCTTTTGCTTCTTTAAGGAGGAAGGTCCATACAGCTTACCTATTAACTTTGCCTCCAACTTCCACCCTGCCCTCAAAATTACCTGGTCCATTTCCAGCCCCTCCTCTCCTTTCTTGATCTGTCTGTCTCTATCTCTGGAGATAGCTTATCCACTGATGTCTATTACAAACCCACTGACTATCACAGCTACCAGGACTATACCTCTTCCCACCCTGTTACTTGTGAAAATGTCATCCCCTTCTCTCAATTCCTCCGTCTCCTCTGCATCTGCTCTCAGGATGAAGGAGATATCCTCTTTCTTCAAAAAAACAGGACTTCCCTTTCTCCAGTATCAAAGCTGCCCTCAACAGCATCTCTTCCATTTTTGCGCAAGTCTGCCCTCACCCCATCCTCCTGCCACTCCACCAGGGATAGGGTTCCTTTTGTCCTCACCTACCATCCCACCATCCTCTGCGTCCAGTACATAATTCTCCTTAACCTCTGCCATCTCCAATGAGATCCCACCACCAACCACGTCTTTCCCTCCCCCACCCCACTTCCTGCTTTCCGAAGGATCGTTCCCTAAGTGACTCCCTTATCCATTCGTCCCTTCCTACTGAACTCCCTCCTGGTACTTATCCTTGGAAGTGGAACAAGTGCTACACCTGCCCCTACACCTCCTCCCTCACTACCCTTCAGGGCCCCAAGCAGTCCTTCCAGATGAGGTGACACTTCATCTGTGAGTCTGTTGGGGGTCATCTCTTGTATGCGGTGCTCCTGGTATGGCCTCCTGTATATTGGTGAGACCTGATGTAGAATGGGAGACTGCTTTGCCAAGTACCTATCTGCCAGAAAAAACGGGGTATCCCAGTGGCCACCCATTTTAATTCCACTTTTCATTCCCATTCTGACATGCCCATTCCTGGCCTCCTATACTGTTGCAATGAGGCCACACTCAGGTTGGAGGAGCAACACATTGTATTCCATCTGGGTAGCCTCCAACCTGATGGCATGAGCATCGATTTCTCAAACTTCCGGTAATGCCCCTCCCCTTCTCTATTCCCCATTCCCATTTCCCTCACTCACTTTATCTCCATTCCTGCCCATCGTCTCCCTCTGGTGCACCTCCCCCTTCTTCTTTCTTCCATGGTTGTCTGTCCTCTCCTGTCCTCTTCTGGGCCAGGTGGGACCTGTACAAAAGGGACGGGTTGCACCTGAACCTGAGTGGGACCAATATTCTTGTGGGCAGATTTTCTAGAGCTGTTGGAAGTGGTTTAAACTAATATGGCAGGAGGATGGGAACCAGGATGATAGAGCTGAGGATGAGCAGCAGGTTTACAAGTAGATGATGAGTGTAACATGAATGTAAGGAAGGACAAGTCAATGATTGGGTACAGATGCAGACAGACCAAAAATTCAAAAGGGCGAAGAATGCAGGACTAAAGGTGCTGTATTTAAATGCGTGTAGCATTCGGAATAAGGTGGACGAACTCATGGCGCAGTTAGAGATTGGTCAGTAACACATTGTGGGCATCACTGAGACGTGCTGAAAGAAAGCCATAGTTGGGAGCCTGACATCAAAGGATATAGTCATAGTCATAGTCATACTTTATTGATCCCAAGGGAAATTGATTTTCGTTACAGTTGCCCCAACCAAGAATAGAGTATAAATATATCAATATAAAACCATAAATAATTAAATAGTAATATGTAAATTATGCCAGGAAATAAGTCCAGGACCAGCCTATTGGCTCAGGGTGTCTGACTCTCCAAGGGAGGAGTTGTAAAGTTTGATGGCCACAGGCAGGAATGACTTCCTATGATGCTCTGTGTTGCATCTCGGTGGGATGAGTCTCTGGCTGAATGTACTCCTGTGCCCAACCAGTACATTATGTACTTTGTACATTATACTTTGTATCGAAAGGACAGGCAGGAAGGCATAGGCAGTGGTGTGGCTCTGTTGGTAAAAGATCGAATTACGTCTTTAGAAAGAGGTGACAGAGGGTCAGAGAATGTTGAATCTTTGTAGGTGGAATTAAGAAATTGCAAAGGTAAAAAACCATATATGGGAATCATATATAACCCTCCAAATAGTAGCCAAGATGTGGGGTTAAGATTGCAAAGGGAGCTAGAAAAGGCATGTAATAAGGGTAATGAGACAATGGTAATGGGGGACTTTAATATGCAGGGGGATTGGGAAAATTAGGTTGGTGTTGGATTGCAAGGAGAGAGAATTTGTTGAATGCCTACGAGATGGCTTTTTAGAGCAGCTTGTCCTTGAGCCTACTTGGGGAAAGGCTACCTTAGATTGGGTGTTGTGTAATACAGATCTTATTTGGGAGCTTAAAATAAAGGAACCCTTAGGAGGCAGTGATCATAATATGATTAAATTCATGCTGCAATTTGAGAAGGAGGAACATATTCACATGTATCAGTATCACAATGGAATAAAGGGAATTACAGAGGCACGAGAGAGGAGCTTGCCCAGGTGGATTGGAGGAGGATACTGGCAGGGATGACGGCAGAGCAGAGATGGCTGAAGTTTCTGGGTATAGTTCACAAGGCACAGTATAGATGTGTCCCGCAAAGGAAGTAGTTCTCAAGTGACAGGGGTAGGCAACCGTGGCTGACAAAGGAAGTTAAGGACTGCAAAAAAGCCAAAGAAAGGGCATATAAAATAACAAAAGTGAGTGAGAAGTTGGATGATTGGAAAGCTTTTAAAATCCAACAAATGGCAACTAAAAAAGCTTTAAGAAGTGAGAAAATGAACTATGATGGCACACCAGCCAATAGTATAAAGGAGGTTACCAAAAGTTTTTCAGTTATATGAAGAGTAAAAGGGAGCTGAGAGTTGATATTGGACCACTGGAAAATGATGCTGGAGAGGTAGTAATGGGGGATAAAGAAATGGCAAATGAACTTAATGGGTACTTTGCATCTGTCTTCACTGCGGAAGACACTAGCAGTGTGCCAGAGGTCTGTGAGTGTCAGGGAGCAGGAGTGAGTGCCATTGCTATTACAAAGGAAAAAGTGCAAAGCAAACTCAAAGGTCTCAAGGTGAATAAGTCACCTGGGCCAGATGGACTACATCCCAGAGTCCTGAGAGAGGTTGCTGAAGAGATAACGTATGAATTGGTCATCATTTTTCAAGAATCACTTGATTCTGGCATGGTCCTGGAGGACTGGAAGATTGCAAATGTCACTCCACTCTTTAAGAAGGGAGGAAGGCAAAAGAAAGAAAATTATAGGTCAGTTAGCCTAACCTCAGCAGTTGGGAAAGTGTTGGAGTATATTATTAAGGATGAGGTTTTGATGTACTTGGAGACTAATGATGAAATATGTCAAAGTCAGCATGGTTTCTGTAAAGGGAAATCTTGCCTGACAAATCTGTTAGAGTTCTTTGAGGAAGTAACAAGCAGGAGAGGCAGTGCATGTCATTTACTTGGATTTTCAGAAGGCATTTGATAAGGTGCCACATATGAGGCTGCTTAACAAGATAAAATCCTGTGGCGTTACTGGAAAGATTCTGGCATGGATAGAGGAATGGCTGACAGGCAGAAGGCAGCGAGTAAAAGGTGCCTTTTCTGGTTGGCTGCCAGTGACTAGTGGTTCCTCAGGGTCAGTATTGGGACCGTTACTTTTCATATTGTTAGTCAGTGATTTGGATAATGGAATTGATGGCTCTGTGGCAAAGTTTGCAGATGATATGAAGATAGGTGGCGGGTTAGGTAGTGCTGAGGAATCAATGTGATTGCAGCAGGACTTAGACAAACTGAAAGAACGGGCAAAAAAGTGGCAGATGGAATACAGTGTTGGGAAATGTATGATAATGTATTTTGATAAAAGGAACAATAGTGCGGACCATTATATAAATGGGGAGAAGGTTCAAACATCAGAGGTGCAGAGGGACTTGGGAGTCCTCGTGCAAGACTCCTAGGTGGTTAATTTACAGGTTGAATCTGTGGTTAAGAAAGCAAATGCAGTGTTGGCATTTATTTCAAGGAGAATAGAATATAAAAGCAAGGAAATAATGCCAAGTCTTTATTAGACACTAGTCAGGCCACACTTAAAGTATTGTCAACAGTTTTGGGCCCCATATCTCAAAAAGGATGTGCTGTTATTGGAGAGAGTCCAGAGGAAGTTCACAAGGATGATTTTAGAAATGAATGGATTAACATATGAGGAGAGTTTGGCATCTTTGGGCTTGGACTCACTGGAATTTAGAAGAATGCATGGGGATCTCATTGAAACCTACTGAATGTTGACAAGACTAGATAGGGTGGATGTGTTCAGGATGATTCCTTTGGTGGGGGAAATCCAGAACAGAGGACGCAGCCTCAAAACTGAGGGAAGACCCTTTCGAACAGAGGTAAGGAGGAATTTTTTTTAGCTATAGAGTAGTAAATCTGTGGAATGCTCTGCCACGGACTGCTGTGGAGTCCAAGACTGTGTGTATACTTAAGTTGGAAGTTGATGGTTTCCTGGTTGGTTGGGGCATCAAAGGATATGGTGAGAAGGCAGGTGAATGGGGTTGAGTGAGATTCGGGATCAGTCGTGCTGGAGTGGCAGTGCAGAATCGATGAGCTGAATGGCTTAATTCTGCTCCTATGTCTTATGGTCTTATTAGATTCCCCCTTCTCCACCCCTGTATATCTTCCACAAATCAACCTCCCAGTTCTTTACTTCACCTCTCCCTCCTCCCAGTTTCACCCATCCCGCTGTGTTTCTTCCTCCCCTCCCCCCAGCTAACTCTGACTCTTCATCTTCTTTCTCCCGTCCTGCTGAAGGGTCTCGCCCCGAAACATCGACTATTTACTTTTTTCCATAGATGCCTTAAGGCTTTTTGAGTTCCTCCAGCATTTTGTGTGTGTTACTTGGGTTTCCAGCACCTACAGATTTTCTCTTGTTTTTGATGCAATTTTGACCCTGTAGTCCTCTGCTCTCACTTGCAGAAATACTGGTGCATCCAATTTGAGAGGTAGGACAATTGTTTGTTTATTTCCTAATTCACTACTCAATCCAAAAAATACTGGATTTATAGTACTTGAAAACATATCAGTGTGGTTTATTCAGTTGGAGGACTTCCTAAGCATGATCCTTCGGAGAAAACAACAGCATTCCAACAAAGTATCAGTATTAGTGCGATCACTGGAGTCATGTATGATGTTCTGACTAGGGGTTGTCTATTGATAGGCCTTCAGGTGGCTGCAAGGTCCACACATATCCTGAGGAGCTTCCAGACCTCACAATCCTGCCCACTTTGTCATTTGCTGATCACCATGGGAGTTACTCTTGGATGTTATGGTGACTTCCCTGGATGGAGAATGTCTGCGCGCGACTTTACTTAACATGGGGAGGCTAATGCCCAGGCAGCCAACAGATGGTCCTCGACAGATCAGGGTCAGAGTCCAGTGGTGTGGAATGCAAGACCACTGGGGCCCCTTCACTGCCATTGAGCTGTGTAATCTTCTGCCAGCTCCACTGTTGAGGTCTTGGTTGGAGCGCTCTTTGCCTGGGGCCTTCCCCTTGATCTTATCGCCATGGTGACCAGATGGCTAAACTCCAGATGGCATTGCTCTTGGGATCTCAGGAACTCAAAAGCCTCTCCACCCTGACAAGGTGACGATCCTCAGAGACAGGTAACAGCAGGCAACAAACAATCTGCCAGGGGAACTCAGTGGGTCGAGCAGTAACTGTAGGGGTGAAATGAACAGTGGATGTTTCACGTTAAAACTCTTCATCAGGATGGGATGCAGGGTCATGATGCAAGATGTTGATCTGAAAAGTGGACAGCTCCTTCTTCCCCGCTCCAGATTCCAGCACCAGCCAACTGTGACCAAAGTGAGGTCAAGGATACTTCCCTGCACTTGTTCCAAGGCCAGATAGTAAACTGGGTGTCGAACACCTGTGTACCAGGCTGCTTTGAGCTTCCTGAGGTCCTAAAATAATTCAATCAAATTACTGAGGCAGGATTTATCTCACTCAAAGCCAAACTGAATGTCCTTGATTTGCTCTTACCTTTCTAGATGTACATCAACCCTATCCCTACGAATTTTCACCAGTAATTTCCTGATCACTGACATAAGGCATAAAACAATTTAGTACAACAGTTAGCATAATACTACTGCAGCAACAGATTCAATTATTGCAGCTGACTGCAAGGAATCTGTACACACTTCCCGTGACTGCAGGGTTTGTACTCTCTCCCCGAGACTGTAGGGTTGTACACTCTCCCCGAGACTGTATGGAGTCTGTACACTCTCACAGAGACTGTATGATTTGTAAACTCTCCCTGTGATTGTAGGGAGTTTCTACACTCTCCCCGTGACTGTAGGGTTTGTACACTCTCCCCAAGACTGTAGGGAGTTTCTACACTCTCCCCGTGACTGTAAGGAGCCTGTGTTCTCTCCTCAAGATTATAAAGAGTCTGTACTCTCTCCTCGAGACTGTATGGAGTCTGTACACTCTCCCCCAGACTGTATGGAGTTTGTAAACTCTCCCTGTGATTGTAGGGAGTTTCTACACTCTCCCCATGACTGTAGGGAGCATGTATGCTTTCCCCACTACTGTAAAGAGTTTATACTCTCTCCCTGAGACTGTAAGGAGTCTGTATTCTCTCCCCATGACTGTAAGGATTCTGTACTCTCTCCCAGTGACTGTAAAGAGCTTGTACTCTCTCCCCGAGACTGTAAGGAGTCTGTACTCTCTCTCTGAGACTGTAAGGAGTCTGTACTCTCTCCCTGAAACTGTAAGCAGTCTCTACTCTCTCCCCATGACTGTAAGGAGTCTGTATTCTCTCCCCGAGACTGTAAGGAGTCTGTATTCTCTCCCCATGACTGTCAGGAGTCTGCTAGCTCTCCCCGTAACTGTAAGTAGTCTGTACTCTCTCCCTGTGACGATAAGGAGTCTGAGCTCTCTCCCCGAGACTGTAAGAAGTTT
This sequence comes from Mobula hypostoma, assembly GCF_963921235.1. Taxonomy (NCBI): domain Eukaryota; kingdom Metazoa; phylum Chordata; class Chondrichthyes; order Myliobatiformes; family Myliobatidae; genus Mobula; species Mobula hypostoma. The sequence continues at coordinate 209,807,503 of NC_086099.1, forward strand.
GCACTCTCTCCCGTGACTGTAAGGAGCTTGTACTCTCTCCCTGAGACTGTAAGGAGTCTGTACTCTCTCTCCATGACTGTAAGGAGTCTGTACTCTCTCTCTGTGACTGTAAGGAGCCTGTACTCTCTCCCCGTGACCGTAAGGAGTCTCTACTCTCTCCCCGTGACTGTAAAGAGACTGCACTCTCTCCCAGTGACTGTAAGGAGCTTGTACTCTCTCCCCGAGACTGTAAGGAATCTGCACTCTCTCTCTCAGGCTGTAAGGAGTCTGTATTCTCCCCTGTGACTGTACGGAGTCGCTACTCTCTCCCTGTGACTGTAAGGAGTCTGTACTCTCTCCCTGAAACTGTAAGGAGTCTGTACTCTCTCCCAGTGACTGTAAGGAGTCTGTACTCTCTCCCCGTGACGTAAGGAGTCTGTACTCTCTCCCAGTGACTGTAAGGAGTCTGTACTCTCTCCCCGTGACGTAAGGAGTCTGTACTCTCTCCCTGTGACTGTAAGGAGTCTGTACTCTCTCCCTGAGACTGTAAGGAGTCTGTACTCTCTCCCCATGACGTAAGGAGTCTGTAATCTCTCCCAGTGACTGTCAGGAGTCTGTACTCTCCTGCCACCTTCCGAACACTGAGGGTTTATTTATTTTTATTTATTGAGATGCCGCACAGCATGGGCCCTTCTGGCCCTTCGAGTCACGCACCCCAGCAATCCTCCGATTTAATCCTAATGATGGGACAACTTACCATGACCAATCAGCCCACCATCCAGAATGTCTTTGGACTGTGGGAGAAAACCAGCCACCTAATGTGAACCCACATGGTTCACGGGCAAAACATACAAACTCCCTACGGGGGGGGAAACTGTACCTTGCATTACAGGCAGCGGCAGGAATGGAACCCTGGTCTCTGGTACCGTAAAGCGTTGTGCTAACCACTGCACTGCAGTGCCGGGCTACTCCTATAATTAGTCATTCAGGTGAAATCGGGCGGCAGAGTCCCACTGGGTTGGAAGGACCTGTTATCGTGCTGTATCTTTAAAAAAAATTGTTTTTTCTACCGGTAGTGAAATATGTTTTTATTTCATTATCAACAGCTATACTGTAAATATTATAATATAAATCCATGGGTTAATTTGTATGTAAAGAAATTAATTAAATTATAACTTTTAAGGTATCTCTTACGATCATAAAATTTAAAAATACTGTAATTACTTTGTATATTTTTTTTGTATTAAAATGTTTACAAATGACATTTTCAAGAGAGCTGGATTGGACGTCGTTGTGCAACAACGAGTCACTCATCTGTACAGATTGCCAATCAATCTCTTAAAAGTGCGACCTGCTTTAAAGATGTCACTCCGCCAAAACAAAATAAATATAAGCAGACCTTTGTGTGTTTAAATGGGATCTAGAGTCTTGGGTCTAATCTATTCCTGATGGTAAATCCCATTTGGAATTTGCTGCTGTTGACAGCTCCAATTGCTGTGGAGATGAATATAATATTCACTGTTTAAATGACAAGCTCTCTGAGCCATGCTGGGTTTTTGACCATACCTACTGGTGTTAATTCAGCTCTCTCACACTGTCAGAGTCAGTAAGTCCTCAAAGTCAAGTTCTCCAACGACGTAAACAGTATGCCCTGTCTAGGTGAAAATATAATGGTTGTTGGGGGGGGCGGGGGAGAAGACCCTCTAAAAACATCATTTGAAAAGCATGCGAATTAGTGTAAAAACAAATCAATAATTCACTGAATATTTTGCATAAAAGAGTTGCCATCTGTCAGGGCTGCGTCCTTACCAGCGTGAGGATTGGCAGTAGTGAAGAATGGGACATTTTCCGTCACTTTTGTTCCTCTCCACATGCTGTCAGTTACTTGCCCTGGATCACGAGGCTGGATTCCTCGCCTCTGCTCTTAGGTTTCGGATTCAATTGCCTACTAATTGACTGGCTGCACTGCAGCTCCCGAAATGCTGCGGTTCTCATTGGGCGTCAATGCAAGAGCAGCCGCACAAAGGGCCGTTGAAGGGACACTTGCACTTCCGTAGCGCCTTTCGTGACCCCAGGGTAACCTTCAGTGCTGCACAAAGGGCGAGCTGCTTTCGTATGCAGTCTTGGCTACCTTGTGGGAAATGCGTCAGTCAGTCTGCACACAGCCGTGCAATCGTGACACCGCTTTAATCCGGTTGGCTGCCGGTGAGGCAAGGGGATGGGTAAATAAAGGCCGAGGCACTAGGGAGAGCCCAATACCATGGCACTCTAATATTTACCTATGCCTGTAAAGCAGCTAGAATTGAGGTTTCACTGCACCGGAGCACACACGAGAGAGGCGGCAGGGGATCATAGACTCGTCTAGCCCCATTATGGGCACAAACCTCCCCAGCATCGAGGACATCTTCAAACGAAGGCACTTTCAAAGACCCCAACCATCTGGGACATGGCCTCTTCTCAATACTGCCATCAAAGAGGAGGTACAGGAGCCCGTAGAACTACAACCAACATTGTAGGAGCAGCTTCTTCCGCTCTGCCATCAGATTTCTGAACGGTCTGCAAACCCACGAATGTTAGGTCGTTATTCACCTTCTGCACCATTATTTAGTTATTATAACTTAAAGTAATTTTTCCTTGGGCAAGGTGTAGAACCTGCTTGGTCCCCCCGATCGGGGTCATGTGAGGCCATGGGAGCAGGTGGTGGATGGCCGTCTGAGCAGCTGGTGCACGTCACAAGTCCTGGTTATGATGCCAGGCAGACAGTCTCTGAAGAGTGTTGATAAAGCCTGGGATTATCCATCTTGTAAGGAAGAAGGCAAAGGCAAACCACTTCCATAGAATTTGCCAAGGACAATCATGGTCATAGACCATGGTCACCCACGCCATACCACATGGCACATAATGATGATGTTGATGAGTAAATTTATGGTCTTGCCACCATAAAACACCAAATTTTATGACTTATGTCGATGCTAATTAACATGGTTCTGATTCTGAGGTATGCTGTTGGATGGTGTACCTGGTCTAACCCCATCCCCATTCTCATGAACGGGAACTGTAGAGCTGTGGGGAATCAGAAATAAGAATAGTCAGTCAAGCAACAAGGCCGGGTATCACCTGTTTTAAAAGAACTAACTGCACTAAATTTAATTTTGGCTGGAATGGATCATGTTAGTTTTCATAGTGAAACTGCACCAATTCCCAAAGTGGACAGGGCCACACTATCCATGATAGAGCTCCTGATCTTTGCCCAGCATTATACTGACACACAATGATGCCACTAGCTGCATGCCAACTTTCCTGCCTGTACCGACACAAATTATAGCTCCAGTCGGAGTTCAAAGCAAGATTTATTACCTGAGTGCACACCTGTCACCACATACAACCCTGAGATTCTTTTTCTTACTTGATCAACCCTGATTGCTGGGCTCTACAGAGAGTGGTACGGACAGCCCAGCACATGTGTGGTTGTGAACTTCCCTCCACTGAGGACATTTACAGCAGCAGGCGCAGAAAAAAGGCCTGGAAGATCATCGGGAACACCAGTCACCCCAAACATAAACTGTTTCAGCTGCTTCCATCTGGCCAACTCTACCGCAGCATAAAAGCCAGGACCAACAGGCTACAGGACAGCTTCTTTGTACAAGCCACTAAACTTTTATATTCACATGTCTGTACAATGCGACGGAATTGTAACACAAAGATTTTGACTCCCTCACATTGTGGGTGGATGTAATATTTAAATAAATTCAAATCCAAATTCAAATACTTAGCAAATCTACAGAACAACAACTGTAAACAGAATTGATGGACAACAAACTGGGCAGATGCAAATAGAAGTAAATAGCAATAAACAATAAATAACAACCAATAAACAAGGAACAGGAAATAACAAGACAAAGGGTCCTTAAAGTGATACCATGGGCTGAGGGAACACCAGAAAAGGAGTGACTGTAGTTAACTCCTTTTGTTTAAGAGCCTGATGGTTGAGGGGTAATAACTGTTCTTGAACTTGGTGATGGGAGTCCTGAAGGCAGCAGCGAAAGAAGAGCGTGGCCGGTGTGGTGAGGATCCCTAATGATGGATACTCCTCCCGTGGAGGGGGTCTGACCTGCTGAGCATTTCCAACACCTTCTGTTTTTATTTCTATCAACTTAGTTTATTTTTCCGGCAGTTTTTCTGATTTTTCACTTCTCCTCCAGGAGTCCTCTTCGGTTGAAGGGTATTTGACTCAGTTTCTCTTCCCACAGATGCAGACTGACCTGCAGAGTATTTCCAGAATTTTCCATTTTTCTTTCAGATTTATGAGGGGTATAGATAGGGTATATGCAAGCAGACTTCTTCCACTGAGGTTAAAGGTGAAAGGTGAAATGTTTAAGGAGGAACTTCTTCATTCAGAGGGCCAAATGAACCACCGGGGGAACTGGCGGACGGTGGTTCGATTTCAACATTTAAGGGAAGCTTGGATAAGTTTCTCTTAAAAAACATGGAAGGGAGAAGTCTGCAGGGCTATGATCCACGTGCAGGTCGATGGGCTAGGTGGAATAATAACTTGGCATGGACTAGATGGGCCAAAGGGCCTGTTTCTGTGCTGTAGTGTTCGGTGACTCTATTTACAGCATCCGGAGTTCGTTTGATTTTCACTTGGGGAGATACAGAATGGACTGCAGGTTGCCCAACCACCTCCTGAGGTCTGTAGACTGAGCTTGAGGGAGTGTTTCCTTGAGCATTTGACTTCTGAGGTGGCTATGCGGTGACTGCCTCAGTGGTGACACTGATCCATTATGAGAGGCACCACAAAAACACGAGATTCTGCAGATGCTGGAAATCTGGAGCCACACTCACAAAATGCTGGGGAACCTCAGCAGGTCAGGCAGTATCTGTGGAGAGTAGATGCTCTGGGCCAAAACTTTGAGCCATCATTACTTTTCATGCCTGGCCATCCAGAGTGTATAAGGAGATGGGGCAGGAGGCTAAGATACTGTATGTCCTTTGGTGAAGAATGGACTGAAAGAGACTTCAGCCACACTGCACCCAACCTGGACCTTCCTGACAAAAAAAAATCAGTTTGCAACCTCAGGTCTTCTGAGATTACCCGACGTTCTGTAAAAAGTGAGCAGCTGCTCACAGCACCAGTGACCTAGATCTGATTTTGACCTCCCTTTGCAGTCTGTGCATCTCCTCCTGGGCACCTTGCTTAAATAACTTTTCTGCATGAAGAACCTACCCAGTGGGGACCTCCACTCTGTCATTGCGAAAAGCACTTATAGTTCATCGAGGCCATGAGATTTCACCCCTTCTGCTTCCGTTGTTGGGGTGGGGGGGATGTTGTCATCCCTGAAGTTCTTACCAAGCTCCCCTCATGGCATTCTGGTGGGTCTGTGGACATCCCCTCTCCACTTCCCTCTCCCCCGTTCCCACATGCTCAGATCTTTCCCTTGGCACATACAATCTGGCACCATCAATCATTCCCCAGTCAAAGTCACGTAGATAACTGTTCTCACCTATTCTGATGTTTGGTCTGAACAACAACTGAACCTCTTGATGATATCAGCATGCTTTAATGCATTGAGTTGCTGCCACATGATTGGATGATTAAATATTTGCATTAATAAGAAGGTGTACAGGTGTACCTAATAAAGTGGCCACTGAATGTAGTTTATTACTACTACTACTACTACGTCGACTCAGGCCTAGGGGGCCGGCGTCGGGCGCGATGACGGACTCTCCACTTCTCCCTCATCAGTGTTTTCAGTTCATCTACATTAGCCACGCTGTTGTCTTCTAGGAGCGTGTTGACCATAGTCTTGGGAGGGCGCCCAGGGTTCATCCTCCCGTGCTTGGGCTCCCATATGATGACTAGGCTGGCAGGTAGCTTGGGGTGGTGTAGACAGTGCCCAGCCAGTTTATTAACCAGGATTTATATGTATTCACTTCCTAAAGTGAAGTGTAGGGAGCTTATCTGACCTGAGCAAACTCTCATTAGGAAACACACACATTCTGTTTTACTGCACATTTCTGGATATAAACTATTTTATTTCTGTCTTAACCAATTTTTAAAATTTTGGTTCACAGTTAAATCAAAACTGGGTCTTGCCCAGTTAAAATTAATTGCAGTGATGTTGAAGGTCACCGAAATATTGGTTCAACCAAAATATTTAAATTAGTTGCATTTGGTTTAATATTAATACTTATTTGCAAGCATTTTAATTTATTTGAATCTATTTGTAATTGTTCACTGAACTTGTAATTTTTATTGTTGGAGACATTAGGAGATTTTGACAGGAAAACAGGGAGGCGGGTTTTTACTGCCTGTCAAATGTTTCTGATGTTTTGTGGGCGGGAAGGGGAGTTATTGGAAAAGTGGGGAGAATGAAATGGGGCTGGCGCAAATGGGAGCATGGTGGCCAGCAGGGAGTCACCGAAAGCACGGCGATATTTGCAGACTGCCCCTCCCGGCACATCTCGGACTGTGTTGGTCATTGACGCGAAAAAAAAGCGCAATCTGCTGAATGTTTTGATGTAAGTGACAACTAAAGCTTAATCTTTCTTTCGATGAGCCGAATCGCCCTTGCAGGTGACATGGGTCCTTGACTGAATCTATCTGTACGTGACTCCATAGCCCATATTGGGGATAACTTCTCAGCGACCCTTAAAATAGCCCAAAGCACTCAGTGTGAAGGCGATATGGGGTAGGCAATAAACGTTTCACCTAAAAATAAATAAAAGTTAGAATGGGGCTACAAATTATTGGAAATAAGTAAAAGTGAACAATGAAAACGTCTGATGTTCGTAAACAAATTTCAAATGCTTTTGGTTATCGGGACACTGTTCTAATTTGCGGTCCAGTACTGTGCCGTTGACTTTGAAGGCAGAGCCGCTTCCAGATCCAGACGGTCCTTGCTGGCGCTCTGGAGCGCCACCTGGTGCTCAGCCGAGAAGCTTGCCAGTTTCTGGAAGCAGCCAGAGATGAGAAGGTCTTGGATTTCTAGCCTTGTTAGTTGGCACGGAAAGAGGCGCTTCGGCTTAACTGGTCCACGTTGACCAAGATGCCCCATCAAAGCCATAACCTTTTCCTATCCATGCACCTGTATTCAATATTGCTATTGTACCTGCCCTCTTCCTCTGGTAGCTCTTTCCACACACATATATACCACCCTTTATGTAAAAGAAGTTGCCTCTTTAGGAAGTCCGCCAGAGAAAGCAGGATCTCCCAGTGGCCACACATTTTAATTCCACATCCCATTCCCATTCTGACATGACTATCCACGGCCTCCCCTACTGTAAAGATGAAGCCACACTGAGGATGGAGGAACAACACCTTATATTCCGTCTGGGTAGCCTCCAACCTGATGGCATGAACATTGACTTCTCTAACTTCTGCTAATGCCCCACCTCCCCCTCATACCCCATCCGTTATACACACATTCTCTCTCTCCTTTTTCTCCCACTGACTATACCCCTTGCCCATCCTTTGGGTTCCCCCCTCCCCCTTTTCCTTCTCCCTGGGCCTCCTGTCCCATGATCCTCTCATATCCCTTTTGCCAATTACCTGTCCAGCTCTCGGCTCCATTCCTCCCCCTCCTGTCTTCTCCTATCATTTTGGATCTCCCCCTCCCACTTTCAAATCTCTTACTAGCTCTTCCTTCAGTTAGTCCTGACAAAGGGTCTCGGCCCGAAACGCCGACTGTACCTCTTCCTAGAGATGCTGCCTGGCCTGCTGCGTTCACCAGCAACTTTGATGTGTGTTGCTTGAATTTCCAGCATCTGCAGAATTCCTCGTGTTTGCCTCTTTGAGTTCCTCTTTTATCTTTTCCTTCTCACTTTAAACCTAGGCCCTCTAGTTCTTGATTCCCCAACTCTGAGGGGAAAAAACTGAGAATATTCACATTGTCTATACCCCTCATGAGTTTATACACCTCCATAAGATCGCCTCTCAGATCGCTGTAAAATCACCAAGGAATAAAATCCCAGCCTGTTTAGTCTGTCTGTTCCTTAAGTCCTGGCAAAGCCCTTGTAAGTTCTTCCGCACTTTTTCCAGTTCAGTAATATCTTTTCTATAACAGTGACCAAAATTGAACATAATACTCCCAAGTGTGACCTCAGCCAAAGCTTTGTATAACTGCACCATGTCTTCTCAACTTTTATACTTCTCCAACATTCCAAATTATTTATAGCATTACCTCTCAGCTTTAACAACCTCTCAGAGCTAGCACTTTTGGTATTGTAGAGTCCAGAGGAAGTTCATGGAAATAAAAGGGTTAACATATGAGGAGTGATTGATGGCTCTGGGCCTGAATTTGTTAAGAGTTTAGAAGAATGGGGGGGGGGAGGTTAATCTTATAGAACCCCATCAAATACTGAAAGGTCTACATAGGGTAGATGTGAAGAGGATGTTTCCTAGTGAGGGAATTTCGTATAGGATCAGAGGGCCCAGACTCAGAATACAAGGATGTTCCTTTAGAATAGAGATTGAGAGGAATATCTTTAACCAGAGGATGGGAAAACTGTGAAGTTCATTGCCATAGATGACTGTGGAGGCCAAATCATTGGCCATATTTAAAGCAGAGGTTAATAGGTTCTTGATTAATCAGGGCAGCAAGGGTTCTGGGGAGAAGGCAGTAGAATGGGGTTGAGGGGGACAATGATAAATGAACTATAATCGAATGGTAGAGCCTTCAATGGGTTGAATGGCCAAATTCTGCTCCTACTGTACGTTTTATGGTCTAATACAGTGGAGTGAAAGCCCAGGATAGCACACACCAATTCTGGGGAGGTGTCTTAACTCATAACTTCTTACTTAAGTGTGAGAAGATGCCTTGGAAAGTATCTGATATTAGAAGTTTTGTAGGCATTAGGCAAAGAAACAGAAAACGTTGGAAACACTCGATGGGTCAGGCAGCATCAGTGGAAAGAGAAACAGAGTTAACACCAGATCAAAGACCCTTTGGCAACAGGAATTGTTCCAGATCAACAGCAAGATACACAGTAATATTTTTTAAGAGTTTGCATGACTTTTTGTAAAAATGATGTCCAACAAAATAAATTCTGTTTGATAATCACTTGAACATTTTTATTGAGAACAGCGTGGGAGGAGAAAAAAAATAACCCGGACTGGTTTTAATTTACAAAATCAGACAATCATCCTACCAAGAGGCATGCAAATAATGATTGGTTCATATCAGAAACAGTGGATAAACATACAAAAATAAAAATCACTTCACTCTCTGAGTGGAGCAGCGAGCAATGATTCATTCGGCCAAGAGCGTTGAAATTATCGTGTCCCTGCTTCAGTATACTGCAGAGTCTGGGGACTGATGGAAAGCTCGACTCTATGACTGTCCGGATACTGGTTCTCCTCAGCTCGAGGGAGTTCCTGCTATTCAGCACTGGGCCCATCCATACTGTGGCACATGAGGAAATCCAGTGAATACTATTGTCACTTACAGGTACTGGACTAGAGCTTGGAGAAAGGAAAACAGGATCGCTCTTTATTCCCATGCAGAACGGAGAGGGTGAGGGGGCCCATGAGTACTTTAATGCTACGAATGAACTCGAGAAGGAGAAATAAATAAGGAATCGAAGCATGGATATACAACAAGCTCGTGAACACTGAACTTCCATCAATACGACCTAATACTTGCTAATTAGGTTGGATGCAACAATAGCAGAAAATGGATTGCAGGTCGTAGTAGATTAAATGAGGAGTGCCCATCAGACTGAGTCTATACAGGTTGCAGGCACAAAACGTTCAGACATTAAGAAATGAATCAATTGTACGAAGGCAATCACAGATTGCAAATCTTCCCTTTTATGAATATCATGCAGTAAATCACAAGCTCCAACATATATGGACCCACAGCTCATGTTGGTCTATATATGAGCACACTCGCACACAAAGCATCTACGCTGGAATCATCATCACACACTCCTATTTGTTCAATCCTTGTGCATCTTATCGAGGCAGTCCTTCTGTGCTATCTCAGTGACTCCCTGCAAAGACAGAGCAAAGCAGACTGATGAAGACGGCGGCCCGCACTGAGAATTTTAGTTATGAGGAGCGTCTGTCTCGGCTGGGGGTTGTGCTCTTTTGAGACAAAGGTGTTGGATTACACTGTATAATTGTGTATTTTCTTTGCAGCTTAACTGTTATGCCTGCATGTATTTTATACAACTTCCTATATACACGTAAGTGTTTAGTATGTTTCCAAGTAGTCACAGTATGTATAAGTAATTGTTCAGTATGTTGCCTAGTAGTTACAGTTCTTTATGATTTGGAAAGTTCTCTGGTATTGTATTATTTGAATACGGGCTGTCTGATTGGTTATCTATAAATTAGAATGGGATGTTCCTTATCTATGGGGTACAAGAAAGGCAGAACATGTTGCCCACCACCTTTAGTCTTTTTTCCTGTTTTGTTCTTAGCTACTAAACTTCCCCATATAAAACTTCCACTTTCTTCCCATAAAGAGGCGACCCAAACTGAACATGATATTCCAAGTGAATGCAATATCGCAAGTAATTTCGATGCATTGCACAGTACTGTTGCCGCAGACAACATATTTTAGTGATAGTATTCCTGATTCTGATATTGAGCGTCTTGTTTTAATTTATTTCTGATGACACTGCACTCCTGAACGAGACAGCTGCTGAGGTACTGCTACAGTCCTCGTTTATATCCTCACCGCCACCGCCAGCTTCACTGCTGCCGTGTAGGTGTTGTAATGTACATACGTCACACCGGAGCGGGCGGAAGTGCCAGGCGCAGCATCTCAGTACACACAAGGTAGTCGTCAGGGCACAGTGAAATGGGGCACTCAGCTGCTCTCTCCTGTCCAGCACCTTTCACTCCATCCGCAGTTGGCAGGGTTTCCTGATGGCCACCCATTTTAATTCCACCTCCCATTCCCATTCTGACACGGAAGTCCATGGCCTCCTCTACTGCCAGGATGAGGCCACTCTCAGCAACACCTCATATTCCGTTTGGGTAGCCTCCAACCTGATGCCATGAACATTGATTTCTCTAACCGGGTAATTTCTACTCCCTCCGCATTCTCTCTGTTTCCATTTCCCATTCTGACTCCCCTCCCACCTCTTCTCACCTGCCCATCACCTCCCTCTGATGCCCCTCCTCCTTCCCTTTCTCCCAAAATCCACTCTCCTCTCCCATCAGATTCCTTTACCTTTTCCACCTATCACCTCACAGCTTCCTACTTCATCCCCTCTCCCTCACCTGGCTTCACCTATCACCCGCCAGCTTGCACTCCTTCCCCTCCTCCCGCCTTTTTATTCCGGATCCTTCCCCCGTCCTTTCCTGATGAAGGTTCTTGGCCTAAACATTGATTGTTTATTCATCTCCAGAGATGCTGCCCAACCTGCTGAGTTTCTCTAGCATTGTGTGTGTGTGTGTGTGTGTGTGTGTGTGTGTGTGTGTGTGTGTGTGTGTTAGTCCATACTGGTTTTGTAGCCTTGGCAACACATACACTAAACAAAATCAATCGTCCACCTAAATTTATAGAATGCTGTTAACACTATGAAACGTCTCATGGGGTTTCACAGGAACATAATTGTAACAAAATCATAAAATTCACCGATTAAAAAAATGAGGATAAACACTGAACAAAGATTGTTCTAATTGTGTACTTCCTTGTAAAAACTGTATAATTTACATTTATGTGTTTGAGTATGTTTTATAGTGTTTCTCTGATGCTGATTGCCTGTGATACAGCTGCAATTAAGTTTTTCATTGCACCTGGATATACGTGTACTTGTGCATAAATTTGACTCTGACTTTGAAAATACTCAGTAGGTCAGGTGGCATCTTTTTAATCAAGCCAAATTATTTCCCCTCCCCAGGTGCTGCCCGGCGTTTACAGAATCCCTTGTTTTTATTTCGGATTCCCAGCCATCTTGCTCGGCTACAAGCAGCCCGGGACTGACTTGAGCTACTTACCATGGCGAGCTGCCTTCCTATGTTCCCCATGGTCACTCCACCTGAGAAGAATATACAGGGTAGCCAGGAGCGGATGTACAGAAAGTCCGGTGATGTGTACCTGCAGTAACATGATAGAGAATCGTCTTACACCCCTGGCTTATTCACAGCACAAGAGCATTGATGGAGCATTGTATGTCGATTACGCTGGAGGGGTAAGTGAATCTCAGATAAGAGCAGGTAGAAGACAAAGTCAAAGTAAATACATGTATGTCACCATATTCTACCTTGAGATTCACCTTCCAGCATTTTATTTTATTGAGATACAGCTCGGAACAGGCCCTTCAATCCCGTTGAGCCATGCTGCCCAGCAATCCCCCAATTTTACCCCCAGCCTAATCACAGGACAACTTATAACGACCAATTAACCTACCAACCGATACGCCTTTGGGCCGTGAGAGGAAACCCACACCGTCACGGGGAGAGCCTACAAAATCCAGGCAGCGGCAGGAATTGAACCCGGGTCACTGGCACTGTACAGCGTTGTGCTAACCACTACGCTACTGTGCCACAAGCATGCATTTATATCGTTAGACGCAGAAGCAGAATTAGGCCATTCAGCCCATCGAGTCTCCCTGACATTTGGTTAAGGCCAATTTATTATCCCTCCCAACCCCATTCTCCTGCTTCCTCCCCATTTTGGATAGCAAATTATAATCGACAGAAGATTAGTTATTGCAGAGGTTCTATCTATCACAATGACTAAACATATTAATATTACTTATTTAGATGTTAGCTACTTAGCAAAGCAGATTGAATTCCATAGCCCTTGAAGTATTTGCAGTAATTTTATTAAACCCGATTGCTGCTCTTACATGATCACAGGAAAATAAAGAAATTTAATAGAATTTATGAAAACTACCCATACACAAAGACTGACAAGCAACCAATGTGCAAAAAAAAGACAAACTGTGCCTTCACAGCTCAGTACACCGAGCACAGGCGATATGGTGTTGCAACAAGTCATTGGCGAGACTGCACGTTGAATATTGCACGTAGTTCTGGTCACCCAGCAATGGGAAGGATGTTATTAAACTATTCGAGGCTGATACAAGGGGGCATAATTTTAAGGCGATTGGAAGTTAGTGTTAGGCGGTAGAGGCAGATGCATTAGGGACATTTAAGAGACTCTTAAATGTAAGATAGGCAGGTGGAAGCGAATGGTTAGATTGATCTTAGGGCAGGTTAAAACAGTCGGCACAACATCGTGGGCCCAAGGGCCTGTACTGTGCTGTAAGGTGCTAAGTTCCAACTGGAAAAGAAGCAGAAAAGATTTATAAAGCTGTTGCCATGACTGCATGACCAGAGTTACAAGGAAAAGTTGAACAGATTGGGAGTTCTTTCCCTGGAGTGTGAAAGTCAGATTTTATAGTTGTTTATAAAATCATGAGGGACATAGGTAAGGTGATACAGTCTTTTTCCCAAGGGTCAGGGAGTCTAAAACTAGAAGATATAAGTTTATAGTGAGGTGGGGACGATTTAAAAGGGATTTGAGGGGAATCTTTCACCACACCGAGGGTGGTGAGTATGTGGAATAAGCTCACAGAGGAAGTTGTAAAGACAGGTTCAGTTACAATGCTTAATATACAGGTACAGGGACAGAAAGGATTGGAGGGATAAAGGCCAAATACAGGCAAATGGGGCGAGCTCATACAGACATCTTGATCAGCATGAACCAGCTGGGCCGGTGGGCCTAAATTCATGCTGTATGTCTCTGACGCTGGCAATACTCCGGGTCAGTCTTCACCCTCGTGGGAAGTGAAACTGAGCTTACATTTCATGTTGAAGACCCTTCTGCTCTCTTCTGCAAATGGATCTCTGACCTGAAATGCTAACAGTTTCTTTTCCCCTCAGATGCTTTCTGTCCCGATGAGTGTTGCCAGCATTTACTTCAGATACTAAGCATCTGCGCTTATTTTGACTCTCACACAAATTAGCACCGATTGGCACTGCAGAAGCTTTCCAGAGTGCTTCTTGCCTCAGACACCTGGCCTCCCGTTGAAAAGTTTAGCTTTGTTCATCAGACGTACTTCAAAACATAGTGAAACGTGTTGTTTCATGCCGTCGACTAACACAGCTGGGGGCAGCCCTCAAGCATTGCTACGCTTCTGGCACCAATATAGCCTGCCTATTAGAATTTACTAACCCTAACCGTCTATCCTCGGAACATAGGAGAAAACCAGAGCGTTCAGATGAAACCCACACGATCACAGAGGGAATGTACAAACTCCTTGCATCCACACGATCACAGGGGGAATGTACAAACTCCTTGCATCCACACGATCACAGGGGGAATGTACAAACTCCTTGCATCCACACGATCACAGGGGGAATGTACAAACTCCTTGCATCCACACGATCACAGGGGGAATGTACAAACTCCTTGCAGGCAGCAGTGGGAGTTGAACCATCGATCAGTGATAGCTGGCGCTGTAAAGTGACTGCGCTAAACATTGTGCTACTGTACTGCCCCTGGAACCTGGTTGTTCCACACTGGAGGATATTTCTGCTTCTCTGTGTTAACTAATGTGAATGGTTTCCAGGGTAGATCAGTAGATCAGGCTACTGGACAGCCCAGGGATAATGAACGACTTGGTTAATGTTACTGCCATTACCACGATGGATAGTACTAACTCTCAGTGACCCGCAGTTGTAAAGGAAGGCTTGACTGTCCCACATTTACTGGTTTGTCCACTAAGCCATTACTGATGACTAGGCGAGGCTAAGCCTGTGACTTAGCATGTGCCTGATGCTCTCTCCTCTCCCTGTTCACTGGAGCCAACCTTGTGAAAAGAAGATACGGGAATTAACAGGGTAAGAGCCCACGAGCTTTTCTGATATGCTGAACCACCAAATGGTCTCCAGCAAGTCCACTCTTGCCATGTTGCTGTGCTTGGTAGGGGTTTAGAAGTTAAATCTGAACAAGGAACCAGAAATGGGGAGAGATGATGTCTCATCGAGAACTTAAAGCAAGTGAGAAGCCCATCAAGGGCGTCATGGTGTTAAACATTCACAGGAAAGCAATCACATTGTGGCATCAATAATGAACGAACAAAAAATTGAACTACTGCTGTAATAAAGATCATGGTCTTGTAGAGCAAGATTGTTACTCTTTAATAATATGGTAAACTTTTTCCTTGTCTAGTTGCCAACAGGACAAACATAAATTTTTGCTACTAGAATGTGCAATGTAGTTCAAGAGGTAGGTGCTTGCTGAAGGCGGTGCAAGAGGGGTAGGATTTTATATTTACTGTGGGGTTTGCTCAACTTCTGAATTAAATTAAATTACTAAGGCATCCGTTAGTCTTGCGAGACCATGGATCTGTGCCTGGAAAGTCTTCACTCTCCAGGGCGCAGGCCTGGGCAAGGTTGTATGGAAGACCAGCAGATGCCCATGCTGCAAGTCTCCCCTCTCCACGACACCCATGTTGTCCAAGGGAAGGGCATTAGGACCCATACAGCTTGGCACCAGTGTCATCGCAGAGCACTGTGTGATTAAGTGTCTTGTTCAAGGACACAACACGATCCCTCGGCTGGGGCTGGAACTCACAACCTTCAGGTCGCTAGTCCAATGCCTTAACCACTTGGCCACGTGCCCACACAACTTCTAAATATTGATAGTAATATACACACAGTGACCACTTTATCAGGTACTCCTGTACACCTGCTTATTAATGCAAATATCTAATCAGCCAATCATGTTGCAGCTGCTCAGTGCATAAAAACATGCGGACATGATCAAGAGGTTCAGACCAAACATCAGAATGGGGAGGAAATGTGATCTAAGTGATTTTGACTGTGGAAGGATTGTTGGTGCCAGACAGGGTGGCTTGATGATCTCAGGTACGCTGATCTCCTGGGATATTCACGCACAATATTCTCTAGAGCTTACAGGGAATGGTGCGAAAAACAAAAAAAAAAAATCCAGTGAGTGGCAGTTCTGTGGGTGAAAATGCCTTGTTAATGGGAGAGGTCAGAGGAGAATGGCCAGACTGGTTCAAGCTGACAGGAAGCCAGTAACTCAAGCAAACACGCATTATAACAGTGGTGTGCAGAAGAGCATCTCTGAACACACACTTCGAACCTTGAAGTGGACGGGCTACTGCAGTAGAAGACCATGAACATACCCTCAGTGGGTACTCTATTAGGTATAGGAAGTACCTAATAAAGTGGCGGCTGTGCATAGATGTTGTAGGTGGTGGGGCACATGGAAGAAGATAAACGATAGAATTACCAATCCAGACTCTTGTACTTACTGGTAAATGCCATTGTACACTAACAGCTGTGTGACCAGGGTTGCCACGAAGGCTATTGTAAGGCCAAGTCCAAATCCACTTCGAGAGCGATCGAAAGTCCACCACAGACCCAGAGAGAGGGCGGCCAGGGTCAACGACAACTGCATGTTATTGGCAAAATCTAATTTCTGATGAGATGCCAGAATTAAGGAAAGAATCAAATGCATCAGTGGATTGTAATGTGAGACATTGGAGCAGAATTAGACCATTCAGCCTAACGAGTTTGCTCCACTATACAGACATGGTTGATTTACTATCCCTCTCAACCCCATTCTTCTACCTTCTCCCTTTTACCTTTGGCGCCTTTACTAATCAAGAACCTATCAACTTCAACTTTAAATATACCCGATGATTTGGCCTCCACAGAATTCCACAGACTCACCACTCTCCGGCTAAAGAAATTCCTCTTCATTTCTGTTCTAAAGGGATGTCCTTGTATTCTGAAGGTGTGCCCTCTGGTTCTGGCTCCCCCACTATAGGAAATGTCCTCATCCATGTCCGTTCTATCTAGGCCTTTCAATATTTCATCGGCTTCAATGAGATTCCACTCCCCACTCACTCTTCTAAACTTACATGTACCCCTATCCCATTTGTAAGTTAAAACAAAACAATTGACAATTCGAAATGTCATAAACAATACTAAGTAATTGACATTGCGATGACTTTTAAAAAGAATTGTAAAGTTGTGGCGCTGAGATGAAACCTTGGTGACAATGCTGGACAATTGGGGTTATAGTGAGTTATTAACAAAAATTAGCTTTTAATTTGATTCCACTGAAAAATTGCTAAAGGGAATAGTCTTCACCTTAGCCAGAAGTGTAAGGAAACTAACTCAGTGGCCATCTGTTAACAATTTTCCCTACCTCAGAAGCCAATTAATTAAAAATGTAACAGATGGGCGGATTGATATCAGCTTATTTAACAATTTCCCTGAATTTCTAGTTCACTTTTACTTTCTTTTTCCTTCTTACACTAAGAATGTTCTTTCAGTTTCCTGAAGAGATTTTAAACGTCCTTGGTGCCAAGCAGTGCTGTCACTCAGAAAGAAGCCATTAGGAATGACATTGCTGCAGAATGAGACACAAGATAGATTTAGTTGTTTACAAGAGGAGGAAGGAATCATTTGTGGTTGATAATTATCCTCATTTTGGAGTAACCTCAGGAACAAGGGGTAGCAGATTAAAATGATGGGAAGAAATTAGTCAACTACAGAAAGGGCAGAGTCAAGACTTTGAAAGATAATAGTGAATTAAAACTGGGTGCAAACCAGAATGGGAACGTGAGAGATGGAGTGAGTGGGAGACTCCCGCAGGAAATCGATAACTGAGCCACTGAATATCAACCGCCCAGCTTGGCTGGAACAATTCAAGGCTAATATCGTGTGAGCAAACAGGGGAAGTAAATTGACATCAGTTCAGTCACTCAGTCTCCATAGTCCTCAGGGTAGAGAATTCTGGTTTGTCATCCTCAGGGCAAATAAATTTCTCCTCGTCCGATGTGATTGTGCTGCTGAAGAGATTCATCAGGAGACTTTCTTCCAGTCTCCATCCCCTGCCTCCTTCCAGTCTGCCCATTTTTGTTCCCTTTTCTATACCCACCCCCAGCATCCCATC